>NC_092517.1:24639123-25908707 GCF_047511675.1 Marmota flaviventris
GGGCCAACAGAAGTGAGGCTAGAACCTCACCCCCCCACTGGTGCATAGGCCTATCCACAAGTATGGCTGTATGCTGGACCAGTAGTCAGAGACGGGTATGATCCAATTGCAGTGGTATCAACCTAAGACAGGAGGCTGACGCCTAGAGGTCAGTTTTTCCCATGATGGGTAAGAACCATATGTTGAATTGGACAACCTACCAGGCACGGTCCTTTAGCCACATTGCTTGTCGTTTAATTAATCAGAAGGGGGGAGATGCTGAGAGCCATTGCCAAGTAGGTATGACGCATGGCATGAACACTGTCAGGGGCTCATGTGAGTGCCAGGCCTGGGCACTGAAGTGCAAAAGATCAGGGTTAGGGAGGCCTGGATTGGGATAGGTGCAGCATTCAAGGCCAGAGAGCAGGGGAGCAAAAGAAGTGGATCTCTCAGTGATGGGTTCAAGCAAGTTGCATGTTAACTGCCAGGCCTCAAGATTCAGGCAGCAAAGGGGACTCAGACAAGAGGCAGGGCTCTATTTCACATAGGCAGCCTTAAAGGTGCAGAGGCCTGCCAATTTGGCTCCTCTGCCCAGGTGAGTAGATCCTCAGAGAGGGACCTGGACCAAAGGAGGGACAAAAGAGGGCACTGTGAGGGGATACCTGGCATATGGAAGTTGTGGGAATGGTCAGTTGGCAGCCTGGCCCCATTCAAGGAGCCCAGGCTTGGGAGAAGTAGGGAGGGCAAAGGGTCCTGGGAGTGCCAGGATATCATAGCACCAGTGGAACAGAGAGGAGGCACAGGATGGAGTATATAAAAAGAGGCCTGAAACCGAGGGAAGGGAAAGGTTCCTCGAGAAGGGCTGCCAGAGGCTCAAGCAAGGAGACATGCCAGGTAATGGAGAGTAAAGTGCTAGCACCTGGGACATGGTGAATGAAAAATGGATATGGATGGAGAGGGGAGGGAAGGGAGAAATCTGAGCAATTGGCACAGCGGGAGGAATGCTGAAGGCCCAGGTCTGGTGCAGTGTGTCAGGATTGTGTAGCAGGGCATGGACTGAGGTAAGCCAAAGGGCCCATACAAGGGGCAGGGCTACATTTTCCCAAAGGGAACACACAGGGCCACGAGGCCAGGTAATGTACCTGGCCTGATGAGCATCCTGGGAATGGAATCAGAAAACTGGGCCTGGGAGAGATAGAAATGACAAGAGGGCCAAAGGAAAGCACAGTCTCAAGGGCTGCAGGATGGGTCTGGGTAGTGTGGGGGCCAGGACCCCAGGAAGGATCTACCACAAGGGACCTAGGGGAGGGCTCAGTCCAGGGGAGAGCATGGAAGGACAGGGCCAGTAAGGTGTGGCTGCACTAGGGTACTGCAGTACAGGGAAGCCAAAGGGAGGAGAGAATCAACTCCAGTGAGGGGCCCTCACACAATGCCCAGAAAAGTTGTTAGCTAGAAGGGTCACCAGAGGCTCAAGTGAGGATCCAGGGCAAGGAAACCAGAGCCAAGGGCTTGGGCAGGGAGCTCAGTATAATGAACAAGATTTGGGAGGGACGGCAGACTCTAGGCCCAGGGCTACCTCCAGGTTTCAGGGTTCCTGGTGCCAGACCAATTACCCATGGACAGCAAGTGGCCCAGGCGAAGGGCAGAGCTCTGTTACCCATAAGGCTCCCTTGCTCATATTTGAATGCAGGGCCAGGGACCTTGCAAAAGAGGCCAGACAAGGGAAGGGGGCCTGCAGGAGGGGGATGAAAGGGCACTGCAGAGTTTGGGGTGCGTGAACTGTAGGGCATCAGCCATGACCCAAGACAGGCTCCCATGCAAGGGATACATGCAACTGATTGTGATGAGGGACCCAAGGAGCAGGATACTTGCAAGCACCAGGAGAAAATGTGAGGGGAAGGGAGGTAGGGACTGCATGAGGACCAGGAGACAGTGGGAAGCAAATGAGGCACCTAAGCCAGCCTGCATGGGGGCCCATTTAAGGAGCTCCCAGGTCAGTCACAACACAAAGAGACTGCATGCTATGACAAGGGACATGAGGAATGTGGTTAGGGGCTCAGGCGAGCGCCCAGGCCTGGAGACTGGAGCAAAAAGGGTCAGGGTTAGGGAGGGCTGGGTTGGGGTAGGGGCAGCATGCAAGGCAAGAAGGCAGGGGAAGGAAGGGAGGGCATCACTCAGGGCTGGGTTGGAGCCAGTCCCATGTTAACTACCAGGCCTCAAGGTACATGTAGTGAAGGGGACTCAGGTGACTGGCCAGGCTGTGTTTCCAATAAGGAGCGTACAGGGTGCAAAGACCAGCCAATTCCATTCCTCGGTCCCAGGTTCCCAGGTGAGTAGATCCTCAGAGAGGGACATGGACCAATTAGAGGCAAGAGGGTACTGTGAGGAGATACCTGGCATGCACAGGTTGGGGGATTTCAGTGGGCTACAGGACCCATTTGAAGAGACTAGGCTAGAGTGAATAGGGGTACCTGAGGGTCCATGCCAGGATGCCACAGCATG
Source organism: Marmota flaviventris (assembly GCF_047511675.1). NCBI lineage: Eukaryota > Metazoa > Chordata > Mammalia > Rodentia > Sciuridae > Marmota > Marmota flaviventris. The sequence goes on from NC_092517.1 coordinate 24,641,605, forward strand.
AGGTGAACAGAGGGGAGGCACAGGAGGGGGCTGGCAAATGGGGCCTAAAAACAAGGGATAGGGACCAGGTCCTCGAGAAAGGCGGCCAAGGGCTCAAGCAAGAAGCCAGGACCAGTAATGGAGAGCCAAGTGCTAGCACCTGGGCTTGGGTGAATGAAAATAAACATGGATAGGGAGGGGCAGGAGGGGAGAAAGGGGATGCCTGGCAAAGGGGGAGGAGGACTCAAGGCCCAGGTCCAGTGCAGGGTTTCAGAGTTCAGGAGTACAGCCCTAGTTGAGGGAGGCAAAAGTGCCCAGGCAAGAAGCAGGGCTACATTTTCCCAAAGGTCAAATCCTCTGGTGGCCAGGGACTCAAGCAAGGAGTAGGGCCCAGTAACGGGGAGCGAAGTGCTATCAATTAGGCCTGGGTGAATGAAAAGAAACATGGATAGGGAGGAGAGAAAGGGGAGGAGAGAAAGGGGAGTTGCTGGCACAGGGGGGAGGAGGGCTCAAGGCCCAGGTCCAAGGCAGGGTGTCAGAGTACAGGAGCCTCGCACCCAGCCAGGAGTAACTTAATTTTTAAGAATAACAGCAGGGTCGGGTATAGCCCAGTGGTAGAGCACTTGGGTACTATCCCTAGCACCAAAAATTAAACAATCAGAATAAACTAACTTGCAGCTTGGTGCGTCCTTTCTTGAGTAGGCACTGGGATATCTCTTTTGCCAGCTGTCACCATGTACATGAAGGGGCTGTTCAGACATCTGTCTTTGAGCACATGTGTTGACTATTTTTTTGTAGATTATGATGCTGGAAGGTGTGTCTGCGGCTGCGAGATATGGGCTTCTGGCGAAGCCCACCCATGGCGACATCATCAGGCTTGCTCCTCCGCTGGTGATCAAGGAGGACGAGATCCTGGAGGTGGTGGAGATCATTAACAAGACCATCCTGTCTTTCTGAGGGTGGGACCTGTTTAGTGGCTCCTGGGGGCTGGCTGGAGATGGGGGTCCTGAGACAGCCCGGCTCTGAATGCCAGCACATTCTACTCCCACATGCCTTCAGAGACTGTTTTGGGACATATATTTTTTTCAGTTGATACTTAGTAGAGATACTGCAGGTGGCTCTGTGGCACAACTAAGAGAATGAATGGGAGGTGAAGCACCCAGGCAAGGGGCAGGGCTAGGTTTTCTGAAAGATCATATCTTCTTACCAAGATAAGCATCCTGGGAAGGGGATCAGAAAAGTGTGCATGGCAGAGACAGAAAGGATAGGATGGCCCGAAATAGGGCACAGCCTGAAGGGCTGGAGGATGGGTGTGGGTGGGGTGGGGGGCCAGGACCTCAGCAAGGAGCCAAGGAAAGGGACCTAGAAGAAGGCCCAAGCCAGGAGAGAGCAGGGAACGCCAGGCCAGGAAGGCAGGGCTACACTAGGGTACTGTAGTATAGGAATGCAAGGGGAGCAGGGAAGCAGCCCCAACGAGGGGCCCTCAAACAATGCCCAGAAAAAGCAGAGAGCAAGAAGGGCCACCAGAAGCTCAAGCGAGAAGCAAGGCCAGGGATCAGAGAGCCAAGGGCCAGGTTTTGAGCAGGTGGCACAGGACAGTGGATTACATTTGGGAAGGAAGGCAGGGGATCCACATGGGGCAATCAGGCTCTAGGCCCAGGGTCACCTCCAGGTTTCAGGGTTCCTGGTGCTGGACCAAGCACCCAGGGAGAGAAAGGGACCCAGGCAAGGGCCAGGGCATTGTTTCCCATAAGAGCCCTGGATCAGATGAGAACCTCAGCCAGGGTCCCTGGTAAAGGAGGCCAGGAAAAGGAAGGGGGCCAGAAAGAGGGTGAGAGGAGTGCACACAAGGGGTCGGGATGGGTCACATAGGTGTGAGACCCAGGACCCAAGCCAGGCTCCAGGCAAGAGACCCACCTGATAAATGGTGATGGGGGACTCAAAGAGCAGAATACCTGTGACCACCAGAAAAAAAGTGCTAGAGGAAGGGAAGAAGGGGCTGTGTGAGGACCAGGAGAATCCAAGAAGGACCTAGGGGAGCCCACTGTTGGGCCCAAGCTAGGGGCCCCCGGGACATTCCCAACACGAAATGACTCCTTGCTATGCCAAGGGACATGAGGAACATGGTCATGGGCTCAGGCAAATGGCAGGCCAGGAATCGGAGCACAAAGGGTCACAGTTAGGGAGGCTGTGTTGCAGTAGGTGCAGCATGGAAGTCGAAAGAAGGGAGGGTATTGCTCAGGGCTGGGTTGGAGAAGTCCATGTTAACTGCCAGGTCTCAAGATGCGGGTAGTGAGGGGGACTAAGGAAAGTGGCAGGACTGTGTTTCCCATAGGGAGCATTCAGGGTGCAGAGGCGAGCCAATTCTGCTCCTCTGCCTCAGGTGAGTAGATCCTCAGAGAGGGCCTGGACCAAAGGAGGGGGGGCAAAAGTGAGTACTGTGAGGGGATACATGGTGTGCAGAATTGGGGGGGGGGTGCGCTGCAGGGAACAATTCCAGCAGCACATGGTAGAAGGAAGCAGGGGAACGGAAGGTCCAGGCAGTGTCACCATACCACAGCATGAGGGATCTGAGGAGAAGCATAGGAGTGGCAGTAACAGGGACCTAAACCAAGGGACAGATAAATCATCCTCAAGAATGGGGAGAATGACCGGTCTCAAGTAAGGAGCCGTGCCCAGTAATGGAGAGCAAAGTGCTAGCATCTGGGCCTGGGTGAATTCAAAGAAACATTTAGGGGGAGCAGCAGAGGGGAGAAAGTGTAGTCAGTGGCACAAGGGGAGAACAGGTCAAGGCCCAGATCCCACTGCAGTGTGTCAGGCGTCATAAGCAGGGCCCCGGATGAGGGAAGCCAAAAGACCTAGGCAAGGGGCAGGGCTACATTTTTCAAAGGGAGTCCCCAGGGCCAAGAGGCCAAATCAAGTCTCCTGGCCCACGTGAGCATCCGTGAAGGGTATCAGGAAAGCGGCCATGGCAGAGACAGAAAGGACAGGAGAGCCAAAGCAGGGCACAGTGTGAAGGGCTGCAGAACGGGTGTGGGTGGGGTGGGGCCCGAGACCCTAGCAATGAGCCAGGAAAGGGACCTAGAAGAGGGCCCAGGCCAGGGAGAGCAGGGAATGCTGGGCCGGGAAAGCAGGGATACACTAGGGTACTCCAGTACAGAAAAGCCAAGGGGAGCAGGGACGCGGCCCCAGCAAGGAGCCCTCAGTCAATACCCAGAAAAGCAGTGAGCAAAAAGGGCTACCAGAGGCTCCAGTGAGGAGCCAGGCGAGGGAACTGAGAGCCAAGTCCAAGGACTTGTGCATGTGACACAGGACAGTGAATAAGATTTTGAAGAAAGGCAGGGGATCCAGCAGGGTACAGTCAGGCTCCAGGTCCAGGGCCATCTCCTGGGTTTCAGGGTTCCTGGTGCTGGACCAAGCACCCAGGGAGAGCAAGGGGCCCAGGAAAGGGCCAGGTCATGGTTTCCCATAAGGTGCTCTTTATCAGATGAGAATCCATGGTTATGGTCCTGGCAAAGGAGGCCAGGAAAAGGAAGGGGTCCAGATGGAGTGCAATGGGAGGGCAAGGCAGAGGGTCAGTTTGGATGCTAATAGGGGCAAAACACAGGGCCCAAGCCAGGCAATCAGACAAGGGACCCACCCAATCAATGGTGATGGGGGACCCAAGGAGAAGGAGACCTGGTAGTGCCAGAGAAAGGCTCAAGGGATAGGGGAGGAAGAGCCTGTGTGAGGACCAAGAGAAGCCAACAGGCACCTAGGGGAATCCCCTGGAGAGCACAAGCAAGGAGCCCACAGGTCAGACCCAACACGAAGAGCCCCCTCGCAATGCCAAGGGCCATGAGGAACTAGGTAAGGGGCTCATGCAAATGACCAGGCCAAGAGAACAGAGCATAAAGGGTCAGGGTTAGGGAGGACTGGGTGGTGGTAGGGGCAGCATGGAAGGCCAGAGGGAAAGGAGGGGATTGCTCAGGGCTGGGTTTGAGCAAGTCCATGTTAATTGCCAGGCCTCAAGGTGCAGGCAGTGAGGAGGACTCAGACGAGTGGCAGGGCTGTGTTTCCTATAGGGAGCATTCTGGGCACAAAGGCGAACCAATTCCGCTCCTCTGCCCCAGGAGAGTAGATCCTCAGAGAGGGACCTGGACCAAAGGATGGAGAAAAGAGGGTACTTTGAGGGGATACCTGGTGTGCAGAAGTTTGGGGGGCTGTAGGACCCATTCCATCAGCACAGGGTAGGGAGAAGCTGGGGGAGCGGTGGGTCTGGGCAGTGCCAGTATATCACAGCATGAGGGGATCAAAGGGGAGGCACAGGACGGGGCAGGCAACAGGGGTGAAACCAAGGGAGAGGGAAAGAGTCCTCAAGAAGGGGGAAACTTCTCAGGGTCTGAAGCAAGGAGCAGGGCCCTGTAATGGAGAGTCAAGTGCTAGCACCTGGGCCTGGGTGAATAAAAAGAAACATTTAGGGGGAGCGGCAGAAGGGGAGAAACTGGTGTTGGTGGCAGTAGGGGAGAATGTCTCAAGACCCAGATCCACTGCAAGGTGTCCAGAGTCCGGAGCAGGTCCCTGACTGAGGGAGGCCAACTGGCCCTGGCAAGGGGCAGGGGTACATTTTCAAAGGGAGCCCCTAGGGCCAGGAGGCCAATTCAAGTCGCCTGGCTAGGGTGAGGATCCTAGGAAGGGGATCAGGAAAGAAGGTGTGGCAGAGACAGAAAGGACAGTAGGGCCGAAGAAGGGCACAGCCTGAGGGTCCACAGGATGGGTGTGGGTGGGGTGGGGGCCAGAACCACAGCAAGGAGGATAGGCAAAGGACCTAGAAGAGGGCCAGACCAGGGGAGATCAGGGAAGTCAGGCCAGGAAGGCAGGGCTGCACGAAGGTACTGAAGTCAAGAAATGCCAAGGAGATCAGGGAAGCAGCCCCAGTGAGGGGCCCTCAGACAATGCCCAGAAAAGCAGTGAGTAGGATGGGCCACCAGAGTCTCAAGCGAGAAGCCATGCCAGGGAATGGAGAGCCAAGGGCCAGGGCTTGGGCAAGAGGCTCAGGGCAGTGGATTACATTAGGGAAGGAAGGCAGGAGATCCAGCAGGGGGCAATTAGGCTCCAGGCCCAGGGCCACCTCCAGATTTCAGGGTTCCTGGTGCAGGACCAAGCAACCAGGGAGAGCACAGGGCCCAGGTGAGAGCCAGGGCTGTGTTTCCCATAGGGTGCATTCAGGGTGCAGAGGCAAGCCAATTATGCTCCTCTGCCCCAGTTGAGTACATCCTCAGAGAGGGACCTGGAACAAATGAGGTGTAGCCAAAGAGGGTACTGTGAGGTAATACCTGGTGTGAGGAATTCGTGGGGGGGGGGGGCTGCAGGACCCGTTTCAGCATCACACCTGTCCTGTGCCTCCTTTCTGTTCCACTGGTAGGGAGAAGCAGGGGGAGCAACACTGGGGATCAGTGATTGTGGGGGTTGGTTTGCAAACTAGAAAAAATTCTTGAGGTTTTCAAGAGGTACAAAGAGCAGAATTGGATCAGAGCAAGAAGAACGCTTGGACATAAGGGCTCTTTACCCCTTTTTTTGAATGCTCACAGCCCCTTGCTGGATCCCTTGCCTTTCCTCCCAAATCTTGTCCAGTGTCTTGAGCCCCCTGTCCAAGCCCTGGCCATTGGCTCTCAGTTCCCTGGCCTGGTTCCTTACTTTAGCCTCTGGTGTCCATTCTTCCCTCTTGATTTTCTGGGCTTTATCTGAGCGCCCCTCACTGGGGAAACTTCCGTGAAGTACGGTTTCCCAGTACTGCAGTATGCTAGTTCAGCCCCACCTTTCTGGCCCCAGCATTTCTGCTCTCCCCTGGCCTAGGCACTCCACTAGGTCTTTTAACTGGGCTCCTTGCTGGGTTCCTGGCCCAAACCCCATTCACACACATCCTGCAGTCCTATATTAGGTGCCCTCCTTTGGCCCTCCTGTAGTTTCTGTCTCTGCCATGCCCGCTTTACTGATCCCCTTCCCAGGATTCTCACAAGGGCCAAGGGACTTGACCTGGCCTCTTGCCCCTGTGGGCTTCCTTTGGGAAAATGTAGCACTGCCCCTTCCCTGGACCATTTGTCCTCCCTCAGCCCAGGCTCTGCACTAGAACCCTGATAACCTGCACTGGATCTGGACCTTCAGCCTTTCTCCCCCTGTGCCACTGGCTCCTCTTTCTCCCCTCTCTCACCTCCCCATCCATGTCCCTTTTCATTCATCCAACCCAAGGTGCTAGCACTTGGCTCTCCATTACTGGACCCAGTTACTAGCTTGAACCCCTGGTGGCCCTTCTTGAGGACCCTTTCCCTTCCCTTGTTTTCAGGCCTCGTTTTACAGGCCCTGTCCTGTGCCTCCTTTCTGTTCCACTGGTGCTATGGAATCCTGGCACTGCCAGGACCCTTCACTTTCACTTCTTCTCCCTAGCCTGGGCTCCTAGAATGGGTCCTGGCTGCCCACCTACCACCCCCACAATCTCTGTACACAGGTATCTCCTAACAGTGCACTCTTTTGACCCTCCTTTGGTCCAGGTCCCTCTCTGAGGATCTACTCACCTGGGCGGAGTAGCCAAATTTGCTGGTCTCTGTGCCTTTAAGGTTCCCTAAGGGAAACTCAGCCCTGCCTCTTGCCTGAGTCCCCTTTGCTGCCTTAATCTTGAGGCCTGGCAATTAACATATGCCTTGCCCCAACCCAGCCATGAGAGATCCCCTCCCTTCCCTCCCCTAAACTATCACCTTGCCTGCTGCCCCTACACCAACCCAGCCATCCCTAATCCTGAACCTTTGCTCTTCAGTCCCTGGGCCTGGGCCCTCATGTGAGCCCCTGACAGTGTTCTTCATGTCACTTGGCATAGCATGGAGTCTCTTTCTGTTGGATGTGACCTGGAGGCCCCTTGCTTTGGACTGCCTGCATTCTTCCATAGGTGACCGTTGCACTTTCCTCTGTCTCCTGGTCCTTACAAAGCTCTTCCTCCACTTCTCCTCATGACTTCCCCTGGCGCTTGCAGGTTTTCTGCTCCTTCCATCACTCATCCATTATCAGTCAGGTGGGTACTTTGCCTGGTTTGGGTTCTGGACCTTGCTCTCCCACACACCCACGGATATCCTCTGCCATGCCCTCCCATTGCCCTCCTCCTAGCCACCTTCACTTGCCAGTCCTCCTTTGTCAAGTCCCTGTCCCTGGATTCTCATCTGGGCAAGAGTGCCTTATGAGAAACTGAGTCCTGCACCTTGCCTCAGCTTCTTGCTCTCTCTGGGCCTTTGGTCATGCACCCAGATCCCTGTCACCTGGCAGTTGCCCTGGGCCAGGAGCCTGCCTGCCCCCTGCCGGATTCCCTGCCATCCCTCCAAAGTCTTGTCCACTGTTCTGAGCCCCTTGCCCATGTCTGGCACTTGAATCTCAATTCCCTGGCCTGCCTCCTCACTTGAGCCCCTGAGGGCCCTTCTTGCTCTGTGCTTCCCTGTGCTTGGACTGTGTTCCTTGCTCGGGCCAGTATCCTGCTCACTTTGACTTCCCTGAACCTCAAAGCCCTACAGCTTCCCACCTGCCTGACCACGCCCTTCATTGCTCTTTCCTGGCCTGGGCCCTCCTGGTGGTCCCTAGCGTGGGCTCTTTTCAGAATCCTGGCCCACATCCCATCAAAACCCTTCCTCTGGCCTTTCATGCTGTACCCTCGTTCATCCCTCCTGTTGTCCCTGTCCCTGCTGGGCCCCTTTTCATTATTCCTTTCCCATGATGCTCACCAGGTCCAGGGGACTGGAACTGGGTGTTCGGCCCTATGGGCTCCCTTTGGGAAAACATAGCTGTGCTCATTGCCTGGGTCTTTGGACTCTCTCGGCCCAGGCCCTGCTCCTCGATCCTGACATGATCCCTGTGGGCAACACAGCTCTGCCTCTCACCTGGTCTCCCTTTGCCACCAAAACTTGACAACTGGCAGTGGACTTGGGACTAGTGATGATCTTGCCCTGGCGATCCCTGCCTTCCCTCTCCTTCCCTCTAGACTTGTAAGCTGCCCTAAGCCAACCTAGCCCTTCCTCACCCTGACCCTTTGGCCTACAGTCCCCTGACCTGGTTGCCAGCTGGAGCTCCTTAATCAGATACTCTGTTTGCATTCCTTTTTGTGGTGTCTCTTCCTGTCCTGTCTGACCTGGGCATCATTTGATTTGGCGCCCTAGCTCACTCCCCTCTGTGTCCTTTGCCCAGCCCTCTGTCTCCTCATCATAGTGCCGATCCTACCTCTCCTTCCCCTAGCACTTTTTCCTGGAGCAGGGGCCTCCTGATCATTTGGTCCCTAATACCTTTCATTGGGGTCAGTTCTTTAACTGGGGTCCTTGATTGGGTCATGGCTCTTGCCCCTTTCTGCACCCACCATGACCCCTCACTGTGCTTTCACATCACACTCCTTCTGGCCCCTATCCCTTGCCAGGTTCTTTGGCCAGGCCCCTGGACTTGATCCTCATCTGGGCCAGGGTGCCTTATGGTAAACAGAACCCTGACCCTCGAATGGGCTACTTGCATGCAGCACCAGGAACCCTAGGCCCTTGGTGCAGCACCAGGAACCCTGACACCTGGCAGTAGCACTGGGCCTCGAGCCTGCCTCCCCACTTCTCGATCCCCTGCCTTCCCTCCCCAGCCCTGTCCACTGTCCTTATCCCCCTGCCCCAGCACTGGACTTTGGCTTTCCATGCCCTGGTCTGGCTCCTCTCTTGATCCTCTGGGGGTTCCTCTTGCTCCTTTCTTCCCCAGGCTTGAACTGTGGTCCACATTGGGGGCCCATCCCTGCTCCCCTTGGCTTCTCTGCATCTCAAAACCCTAGTGCAGCCCCTGCCTGCCTGGCCCCACCCTTCCCTGCTCTCCCCTAGCCTGGGCCCTCCTCTAGGTCACTATCCTGGGATCCTTTTTGCAGTCCTGGCCCAGACCCCACAAACACCCTTTTTTCAGAACTTCATGCTGTGCCCACTTTCGGCCCTCCTGTTGTTCTTGTCCCTGCTGGGCATCTTTTCAGATCCCTTTCCCAGTATGCTCACCAGAGCCAGGGTCTTTAACTTGGATGTTTGGCCCTGTGGGCTTCCTTTGGGAAAAGGTAGCAGTGCCCCTTGCCTGGGTACTTTGGCCTCCTTCAGCCTGGAGCTTGCTCCTCAATCCTGACACCCTGCAGTGAATCTAGGCCTTGAGCCCTCCTCTCCCTGTGCCACCAATTCCCCTTACTACCCTTTCTCCCAATATACTTCCACAGCCAGGAGAGAGGGGACTCTTCCATCCAGATGGGAGACCACTCCCACCTGGGTATTGGGGGAAGCTCCTATACCACTGCAGCCATGGTACAGTGCACTCACCACTATAGGCCAGAGACCCCTCAAACCTGGGTGTTGTGGGGAGCTCCAAACCTCCACAGCCAGGGTAGAGGTGACTTGCACCTCCAGTACCCTCTACCCTGGCTAACTTGGTATTCAAGATCCTTGCAACAACCAGGTGGTAGGAGTCTCCTGCTGAAAGGGGTGAATCCCTCTACCTTAGATGCAGCAGTATAGGAGCACCCCCTGACACCCAGGTGAAAGGCGTCTCTGGCCTAGAGGGGTGAGTCCTCTCAAGCCTGGCTATGGCAGTATATGAGGCCCACACAAACACTAGACATCTGGGTGGGAGGGGTCTTCCGCCTGGAGGGGCAATTCCCCTCTACCATGGCTACTGTATTATAAAAGCTACCCCTGTCACCCTGGTGGCAGGGTTCTCCTTCCTGGAGGGTCGAGTCTTCTCTACACTGGCTAAAGTGGTATACAAGCTCCCCGCTACACCCTGGTGGGAGGTGTTTCCTGTCTGGGAGGGGGAGTCACCACTACCCTGGCTACAGTGGTATAAGAACTCCCCCACCCTGACACCCAGGTGGGAGGGGTCTCCAGCCTGATGGGGGCAAGTCTTCTAGCCCTGGTGAGCATCCTTGTAAAAGGATCAGGAAAAGGGGCACCACAGGGACAGTGACAACAGGAAGTCTCAAGGAGGGCACAGTAGGAAGTGCCAGAGGACGCCTATTGATGGTGTGTGGACCAGGACCCCAGCAGGGATACCAGGTTAAGGACCCAGAGGAGGACCCCATCCTGAAAGAGCAGAGAAGGGTGGGGCTGGGCAGGAAGGCCGACTAGGGTTCTTCCATGCAGGAAAGCCAAGAGGAGCAGGGAAGCAGCACAAAAGACAGTCCCAGAGTACAAGCCCAGGGAAGCACAGAGCAAGACGAGCCAACAGAGGCTCAAGTGAGGAGACAGGCCAGAGAATGGAGAGACAAAGGCCAGGGCTGGGGCCAGGGGATCAGGACAGTGGACATGGCAGAAGAGGGAAGGAAGGGGATACTGCAGTGGGGAGGCAGGCAACAGGCCCAGGGTCACTACCAGAACTCAGGTTTCTAAGAGTAGGACCAAGGGCTCAATAAGAGCATGAGGCCAAGCCTAAGGACAGGGCTCTCTTTCCCATGAACTGCCTGGCCCAGACAGGGGTCTGGCAAGGGATGGGGGCCATGAGAAAGATGACAGGAGTGCAGGGCAGTGGGTCAAGGTGGGCGCAGAGAGGGGCAAGTATCAAGACCCAAGCCAGGATTCCAGTCAAGGGACCCATCCCTCCAACAGAGCATTAGAAACCCAAGAAGCAGGAGACCAGAACTCAGGAAGAAAGCACGAGTGGAAGGAGAGGAAGGTTTGGCACTAGGATGTGGAAACAGAGGGCAAAGCATAGGACACCCAGTGGAGTGCACTAAGGGGCCCAAACAAGGAACCCCAGGCAATACCAAATTTGAAGTGACACCTTGCGATGCCATGCAACATGAGGAACATGGCCTGGGGCTCAGGCAAGCAGCCAGATACAGAAACTGGAGTGTGAAATGTAAGGGTTAGGGAGGGCTGGGTTGGGGTAGGGGATCATGCAAGGCTAAATAATAGGGGAGGGAAGGAGATGATCACACAGGGTGAGGTCAGTGGAAGGCCCAAATCCACTGTCAGGTATCAAGGTTTGGAAGGCGAAGGGGGCCCAGGTGAGGGGCAGGGCTGGGTTTCCCATAGGGAGCCTTCAGGGCCCAGTGGCCAGCCAATTCCACTCCTCTGCCCCAGGTGAGTAGAACCTCACAGAGAGACCAGGACCAAAGGAGGGCACTTTGAAGGAATACCTCGCATCTGGAAATGGGGGCAGGGTCAGTGGGGAGCCAGGACACCTTCAAGGATCCCAGGCTTAGGAGAAACAAATAGGGGATGGTCTGGGCAGTTCCAGGGTACCACATTACAAGAGGAACAGAGGAGAGGCCCAGGACGGGGCCAGAAAAATGGGCCTGAAATAACAGGACAGGGACAGGATCCTCCAGAAGAGCAGCCAGGGGTTCAAGCAAGGGATGAGGCCAAGGAATGAAGAGCCAAGCTGCAGGACCTAGGTCAATGTCTCATGAAAATGGACAGGGCTGGGGAGGGGAGGGAGAACAGAAATGGGAGTGGGTGTCACATGGAGAGGAGGGCTCAAAGACCAGTTCCACTGCTGGGTGTTAGGGATAGGTAATAGGACCCAGGCTGATGGAGGCCAAAGGGCCCAGGCAAGGAGCAGGGCTACATTTTCCCAAAGGGAGCTTGAAGGGCCAAAAGACCAGCTAAAGTCCCCAGCCCTCGTGTTCATCCTAGTAAAGGGATTAGGAAAAGTGTCACGGTAGGGACAGGGACAACAGGAGGTCCAAAGAAGGGCACAGCAGAATAGGCCAGAGGATGTGTGTTGTTGGGTTGGGGGTTAGGACTTCATCAAGGAGACCAGACTAGAGACTTAGATTTGGTCCCATTCTAGGGCAGAACAGGGAAGGGCAGGAACAGGCAGGCGGAGAGCACTAGGGTTCTGCAAGGAAGGAAAGCCAAGGAAAGCAGAAAATTGGCCCAAGCAAGGGACACAAAATCAAAGCCCAGCAACGCTGGGAGCAAGAAGGGACCCCACACGCTCCAGGGAAGAGCCAGGCCAGAGAAGTGAGAGCAGAGGACCAAAGCTGGTGCAGGCAACTAAGGAAAGTATACCATGCCAGGGAGGGAAGGCAGAGGGTCCGAGAGGCAACAGGCAGGCTTAAGGCCCAGGGCCACTCCCAGGTGTCCAAGCTCTGTTTTAAGGACCAAGGGCCAAAGGAGAGCTAGGGGCCCAGGCGAGGGGCAGGGCTCTGTTTCCATAAGGTTCTATGGCCCATATGAGAATCCAGGGCCATTGAACTGGCAAAGGGGACCTGGCAAGGGACAGGGCCCAGGAAGAGAGCAATAAGAGGGCACCGTGTGAAGTTGTGGTAGATGTGGAGAAGGCCCAGAGTCAGGACCCAAGCAAGGAGCCAAGGCAAGGTTCTAAACTGACCAACAAAAATGAGGGACACAAATAGCAGGAGGCTCCTGGGTGTGCCCAGTTAAAACACAAGGGGATGGGAAGAAAGGGGTGACATGAGAAGCAAGAGTCAGCTGGAATCAAGGGCAAAGCAAGAGAAACACTTAAGAGGCCCAAAATGGAATGACACCAGGCAAAGCCACAGGATGCCATGCAACTTGGACACATGGCCAGGGGCTCAGTTGAAGGTTCAGGGTCAGGGAGGGCTGGGTTGGGGTTGTAGAAACATTGAAAGCCAGAGGGCAGGTAAGGGAAGGGAGGGAATGGTGCAGGACATGTCTTGTGCAAAGCACACTTCCACTGCCAGGGTTCAGGTTTCTGGCAGCAAAGGGGATCAGGCAAGGGGCAGGGCTGTGTTTAGATAGGGAGATTTCAGGACATATAGGCCAGTAGCCTGCCCTGGGTCAGTAGATCCTCAGAGAGGGATCAGAAGCAAAGGAGGGCCAAAGGGGGGGACTGTGAGAAAATGTCTTTCATCTGGACTTGGGGGAAATTGAAGGGGAGGAAGGATCAAATCAAGGAGCCCAGTCTAGGTAGAAGCAGTGAAGGGAAGAGTCCAGGCAGTGCAACAATACCACAGCCGAAGGAAAACAGAGGGGATGCATATCAGGGCCCCAAATCAAGGTATATAAGCAGGCCAGAATTCAAGGTACATAAGCAGGGTCCTTGAGAAGGTCCACCAGGGGCTCAAGCAAAGAGCCAGGCCCAGGAATGGAGTGCAAGGGCTGATGCCAGAGACACATGAAAATGGACAGGGCTGGTGAGGGGAGGGAGGCAAGTCAGGAAGCTGGTGGCTCAAAGGAGGGAGGCTCAAGGCCCAGGCCCACAGCAAGATGTCAGTATCCAGGAGCAGGGCCCAGGCTGAGGGAGGCCAAATGTCCTATGCAAGTGGAAGGGCTATGTTTCACAAAATGGAGGCTGCAGGGCCAAGAGTCCTGGTCCAGTCTTCTGGCATGGGTGAATATCCTAGGAAAGAGATCAGGAAAAGTGGCCTGGCAGTGACAGGGAGGACAGGAGGGCCAAAGGAGGGCACAGCCTGAAGGGCCAGAGGACTGGTGTGGGTGGAATGTGGGCCTGAATACATGCACACAGCCCAGGTTAGGGACCTAGAGGAGGGCTCAGGTCAGTGGAGAGCAGGGAAGGGCGGGGCAGGTAAGGTGGGGCTACAGAAGGGTACTGCAATACAAGGAATAAAAGGAGAACAAGGAAGCAGCCCTAAAGATGGGCCTGCACACCAAACCCAGGGAAACAGTGAGCAACAAGGGCCATCAGAGGCTCAAGTGAGGAGCCAGGCCAGGGAATGAAGAGCCAAGGGCTGGGGCAGGAGTCTCAGGTAAGTGGAAACAGGTGGGGAGAGGAGGCAGGGGATCCAGCAGGTTGGAGGCAGGCTCCAAGCCCAGGTCCACTGCCAGGTTTCAGGGTTCTGGGGGCAGGACCAAGGGCCCAGAGAGAGCAAAGACCCCAGGCCAGGGGTAGGGATTTGTTGCCTATAAGGCACACTGGCACAGATGAGAATCTAGGGCCAGGGACTGGGCTAGTTGGCTGGCAAGGGAAGGGATCCAGGAGTAAGGCAAGGGGAGGGATCAACACGAGGTCACACTGGGAGTGGAGAGGGGCGAGAGCAAGGAACCAAGCAAGGAGTCCAGGCAAAGTATTGACTTGACCCAAGATGATGTGAGACCCAAGAATCAAGGGACATTACAAGGGGAAAGCAGGGAAGGGGAGGAAGGTGACGTGAGGATGAGGAGACAGCTGGTGGGTGGGTGGTGCAAGGGGCAATGAGGGGAATGAGGTAGGTGGCACAAGAAAGGTGACTCCACATAAAGAGTTGCCATGTAAAGCCATGTTACACTACCCCACACGATGAACGAACACAGTCAGGGGCCCAGGCGAGGAAACAGGTCTGAAGACTGAAGGGTCAGGGTTTTGGAGGTCTGAGTTGGGGTAGGGGAAACATGCAATGGGAGATGACAGGGTAGGGAAGCGAGGTGATCAAGCAGAGCAAGGTCTGCAAAAGTCTCAAGTCCACTGCGAGGTGTCAGGGTTTGGGCTGCCAAAGGGGCCCAGGTGAGCAGCTGGGCTCTGTTTCCCAATCGGAACCTTCAGGGCACAGAGGCCAGCCAATTTCACTCCTGTGCCCCAGGTAAGTAGATCCTCAGGGAGGCACCTGGACCAGAGCAGGGTTGGGGAGGGTAGAGAGAGGAGAGAGGGGAGCTGATGGTGCCCAGGGAGGAAGGCTCAAGACTCAAGTCCATGGATAGGTGCCAAGGTTGAGGAGCAGGACCCAGGCTGAAGGAGGCCAAAGGATCCAGGCAAGGGGAAGGGCTACTTTTTCCCTTAGGGAACCAGGAGTGCCAATAGTCCAGGTCCACTCCCATGGTGTGGGTGTGAATCCTGGGAAAGGCATCAGTAAATGGGGCTTGGCAAGGACAAGAATGAAAGGAGGGCAAGAAGGACACAGTGGGAAGTGCCAGAGGATGGGTCCTGGTGGGGTAGGGCCTGAACCCCATCAAGGAGCCCAGGTTAGGATCTAGAGGAGGGCCCACACCAGGGGAGAATAGGGAAGGGCAGGGCTGGACAGGCAGGTGGCACTAGTGGACTGCAGTGAAGGAACACCAAGGAGAGCAGGGAAGCAGCCGAAGCAAGGGGCCCACAGTCAATGCCCAGGCATGCTCTGTGCAACAAGGGCCATCAGAGGCTCAAGCAAGGAGCCAGGACAGGAATGGAGAGCCAAGAGCTGGGGCTGGGGCAAGGGGCTCAGGACAGTAGACAAGACTTGGGTGGGAAAGCAGGGAATCCAACAGGGGAAGGTAGGTACAAGGCCAGAGCCACTGCCAGGTGTCAAGGTTCTGGGTGCAGGATCAAGCACTGAAAGATAACGGGATTCAGGCAAGGGGCAGGGTTCTGTTTCCCATAAGGTGCCCTCTCCCAGATTAGAATCCAGGTCCAGGGATCTGGCAAAGGATGCCTGGCATGGAAAGGGGACAGGAGGAAGGCGACAGGAGGGCATGGCTGGGGGTTCTGGTGAGTGCTCAGAGGGGCGAGACCCAGGACCCAATCCAGCAGCCCAGTAAAGGGAGTCACCCGACCAATCATGGATGAGAGACCCAAAGAGAAGGAAACCACAAGTGCCAGGGGAATTTGTGTGGGGAAGGCAATGAAGGGGTTGCACGAGGACCAGAAGAAAGAGAAAATTGCAAGGGGCACCTAGGGAAACCCGCTGGTGGGCACAAGCAAGAGGCCCCCAGGTCAGACCCAACACAAAGAGACTCCATGGTACTTTAAAAGACATGAAAAAAAAAGCAGTCAGGGGCTCAGGCAAGCAGCCAGGCCCTGAGAATGGAGTGCTATAGATCAAGGTTAGGAAAGGCTGGGTTGGGGTAGGGGCAGCATGAAAGGTGAGAGGGCACTGGAGAGAAGGGTGGGGATCTCTCAGGGCTGGGTTGGAGCAAGTCACATGTTAAGTGCCAGGCATTAAGGTTCAAGCAGCAAAGGGGGGGCAAGTGGCAGGGCTGTGTTTCCCACTGGGAGCATTCAGGGTGTAGAGGCCAGCCAATTCTGCTCCTCTGCCCCAGGTGAGTAGATCCTCAGAGAGAGACCTGGACTGAAGGAGGGGGAAAAGTGGGCACTGCGAGGCGATACCTGTGGTGAAGAGTTTTGGGTGGGTCGGTGGGCAGCCAGGACCCATTTTAGGAGCCCAGGCTAGAAAGAAGCGGGGGAAGCAGGGCATCTGGGCAGTTCCAGGTTACCTCAGCATAAGGGGAATAGAGGGGAGTCACAGAAGGGGGCTGGTAGAAGAGGCCCAAAACCAAGGGACAGGGACAGGGTCCTGGAGAAGGGCCGCCAGAGGCTCAATCAAGGAGCTGGTCCAAGTAATGGAGAGCCAAGTGCTAGCACCTGGGCCTGGGTAAATGAAAACAGACATGGTTGTTTGTGGGAGCTCTTATACCTCTGCAGCCTGTGTAGAGCAGGCTCGTGGGTGTTAGGGAATGGCTCCTCCAGGCGAGAGACCCCTCCCACCTTGGGGTCCATGCTAGCTTGTATTCTGCCTCAGCCAGTGTAGAGGGGACTTGCCCCTCCAGGCAAGACACCCCTCCAACCTGGGTTTGTATGGGGAGGCTCCTATACAGTTGCAGCCACTGTAATAGGAACACAACCCTCCAGGTGGGAGACCTCTTTCACCTGGATGTCTGAGGGAATTCATATACCTCCACATGCAGGGTGGAGGAAACTCGCCTCCCCAGGCGGGAGACCCCTCCCTCCTGGGTTTCTGGGGGAACTCCTATACCTCCTCAGGCAGGGTAGAGGGGACTCACCCCTCCAGGCAGGAGATGCCTCCCAACTGGGTGTCAGAGGAGCTAGTACACTGCCCTAACCAGGATATATGGTATTTGTGCCACCCAGTGGGAGTCCCCTCCCACCTGGTTTCTGGGGGATCTTGTATACCTCTGCAGACAGGTTAAAGGGGAGTCGCCCCTCAAGCCAAAGACCCCTCCTACCTAGGTGTGGAGGGGAGCTCATATACCACCGCAGCCAGGGTACAGGGGACTCGCCCTGCCATTCTGGAGAACCCTGCTACCTGGATATCGTGGTGGGGCTCCTATACCACTGCAGCCAGGGTGGCAGGGACTCGCCCCTCGAGGCTCTCCCACCTGGGTTTCAGGAGAGCTCCTGTACTGCAGAAGCCAGGGTAGAGAGGACTCACTCTCCAGGCGGGAAATCCCTTCCACATAGGTGTCTCAGGGAGTTTGTATACCACCTTAGCCAGGGTAGAGGCGACTTGCCCCTTCAGATGGGAGACCTCTCCCACCTGGGTGAGGGGGGAGCTCATATATCACTGCAGTCAGGGTAGCAGGGACTCGCCCCTCCAGGTAAGGGACCCCGCCCACTTGGGTGTCAGGGGATCTCCTATACTGCTGCAGCCAGGTTAGAGGGGAGTTGTCCTTCCAGTCGGGAGACCCCTCCCACCTGAGTGTCTGGTGGATCTCCTATACCTGTGTAGTCAGTGTAGAGGGGCCTTGCCCTTGCATTCTGGAGATGCCTCCCACATCAGTGTCCTGGGAGCTCTTACATGGCACCAAAGTAGAGAGGACTCGCCCCTCCAGGTGGGAGACCCCTCCCACCTGGGTGCTGGGGTGAGCTTTTATACTGCCCAAGCCAGGGTAGACAGGGACTTGCCCCTCCAGTCAGGAGACCCCTCCCACTTGGGTATCTGAGGAAGCTTGTATTCCTCCACAGCTAGGGTAGAGGGGATTCGCTGCTCTAGGAGGGAGACCCTTTTTACCTGGGTGTCGGGGGAACTCTTACACTGCCACAGTCAGGGTAGAGGTTATTCGTCCATCTAGGCGGGATACCCCTCCCACATGGATATCAAAGGGAGCTCTTATACTGCCACAGCCAGGGTAGAGGGGATGCACTCATTCAGGTGGGAGACCCCTTCCACTTGGGCGTCCAGGGGAACTCCTATACCTTCACAAGAAGGGTAGGGGAAACTCGCTACTCCAGTCAGGAGACCCCTCACGTCTGGGTGTCAGGGGGAGCTAGTATACTGCCACAGCCAGGGAAGAGGGGACTCGCCTCTCAAGGCGGGAGACCCCGCCCACTGGATGTGGGTGGGGTAGCTCATATACCACTGTAGCCAGGCTAGTGGGGACTCACCCCTCCAGGGAGAAGACCCCTCCCACCTGGGTGTTACTAGGAGGTTGTATAATACCTTAGCCATGGTAGAGGGGACTCACACCTCCAGGCAAAAGTCTCCTCCCACCTGAATGTCAGGGGAATTCATATACCACAGGAGGTAGGGTACAGGGTTTTTGCTCTTCCAGGTGGGAGACCCCTCCCACCAGGTTGTCAGGGAGAGCTCTTATAGTACAGAAGCTAGGGTAGAGGGGACTCGACCTCCATATTGGAGACCCCTCCCACGTGGGTGTGGTGGGGGTGTGCTCCTATACCAACATTGCCAGGGTAGAGGGAACTTGTCCCTCCTTGCTGGAGACCCCTGTCACTTGGAAGTCGGCCGCGGCTCCTATACAACAGCAACCAGGGGAGAGCCGACTGGCCCCTCAAGGTGGAAGACCCCTTCCACCTGGGTGTCAGGGGAAACTCATATACTGCAGCAGCCAGGTAGAGTAGACATGCTCTCCAGGAAAGAGATCCCTTCCATCTTGGTGCCAGGGTGAGCTTCTATTCCGCCTTAGCCAGGGTAGCAGGGACTCGCCCCTCCAGGCAGGAAACCCCTTTCACCTGATTGTCAGGGGGAGCTCTTATCCTGCTGCAGCCATTGTAGAGGGGACTCGCCACTCAAGGCAAGAAACCCCTCCCCCTGAGTGTGTGTGTGGGGGGAGCTCCTATATCTCCAGAGCCAGGGTAGAGGGGACTTGCACCTCCAGTCGGATGACCCCTCCCACCTGGGTGTCAGGGGAGCTCATATGCTACCACAGGCAGGAAAGACAGAACTCGCCCCTCCAGCAGGGGTAACTCAGTCTCACCTGGGTGTCTGTGGGAGCTCATACACCACCACAGCCAGGGTAGATGGGAGTATCCCCTCCAGGTGGGGGACCCTTTCCACCTGGATGTCCTGGTGAGCTCCTATGCCGCTGCAGGAAAGGTATAAGGCACTCTCCCTACCAGGCGGGAGAATCCTCAAACCTCATTGTTAGGGGATTTCCTATACCACAGCAGCCAGGATAGAGAGGACTTGCTGCTTTATGAGGAAGACCCCTCCCACCTGGGTGTCTGGGGGAACTGTATACTGCTGCAGCCAGGTTACAGGTGACTTGCCCCTCTGGGCAAAAGACCCCTCCCAACTGGGTGTCAGGTGGAGCTGGTATACTGCTGCAGGCAGGGTAGAGTGGAATGGCCACTCCAGGCGGAAGTCCCCTCCCGCCTGGGTGTCATGTGGAGCACATATACCCCAGCAGCCAGGATGGAGGTGAAATGCACAGCAGGTGAGAGACACCTCCCACCTGGGAATGAAGGAAACTCCTATGCCACCTTAGCCAGGGTAGTGGGAACTAGCCCCTTCAGGCGGAACACCTCTCCCACTTGGGTGTCAGGTGGAGATCATATACCCCAGCAGCTAGGGTAGAGGTGACTCGTACCCCCTGGCAACAGACACCTTCCACCTTATAATGGGGGTAACTCCTATAACTCCTTAGCCAGGCTAGAGTGGACTCCCCCCTCCAGGCGGAAGACCCATCCCACATGCGTGTCTGGTGAGGAGGGTTTCATATACAGCTGCAGCTGGGGTAGCAACAACTCGCCCCTCAGGGCTAGAGACCCTCCCTCCTGGAGACAAGTGGGGGCTCTTATACCCTCACAGCCAGGCTTGAGGGGACTTGCCCCTTCAGGCGAGAGAACCTCCCACCTGAGTATTGGGGGGCAACTTGTATACCGCTGCAGCAATGGTACTGGGGACTTGCCCTTCCATGTGGGAGACCCGTCCCACCTGGGTGTCTGGGAGAGCTTGTATACCTTCACAGCCAGGGAAGATGGACTCATTGCTCCAGGCAGGATACCCCTCCCACCTGGGTATTGGGGGGCGGTCCTATACCACTGTAGTCAGGGTAGAGGGGACTCCCCTCTCCAGGCCGGAGACTCTCCCACCATGGTGTCAGGGAGAGATCCTTTACCACTGCAGCCAGGGTAGATGGGACTCGCCCCTCCAGGCGAGAGAGCCCCATCCAACCTGCCTGTCAGGGAAAGCTAATATACTACTGAAGCCAGGGTAAAGGTGACTCACTCCATCAGGCTGGAAACCCCTCCCATCTGTGTATGGGGCGGGAATCTCTTATAACACAGCAGCCAGAATAGAGGACACTCGCCTCTCAAGGCAGGAGACCTCTCCCCCCTGGGTTCTTGGGTAGCTGATACACCCGCTCAGCCAGTGTAGAGGGGACTCATTTCTCCAGGTGGAGGACCCTTCCCACCAATTAGGTGTTGGGCGAGCTCCAATATCCCTGAAGCCAGGGAGAGGTGACTCACCCCTCCAGGGGGTATACCCACTCCACCTGTGTGTCCAGAGTATTCAGGACCCACCCTTCCAGTCAATAAACCCCATCTTACCTGGCTGTTGGGAGGAGCTCCTATACCACCTCAGGCAGAACAGAGGGTACTCCTTGCTCCATCCTGGAGACCCCTCCCACCTGGGTGTCTGGGGGAGCTCATATCCAGCCACAGCCAGGGTAAAGGGGACTCACCATTGAAGGCAGGAGACCTCTCCCACCTGGGTTTCAGGGGGAGCTCCTATACTGCTTCTGCCAGGGTAGAGTGGACACACTCCTCAAGTGGGAAGACCCCTCCCACGTGGGGTGGGTGTCTTTTTGAGCTTATATACAGCTTGAGCCATGGTAGAGTGGACATGACCCTACAGCCAAGGGACACCTCCCAACTGGGTGTCAGGAAGCTCATATACCCCAGCAGCCATGGTAGAGAGGAGTCACCCATCCAGGTGGCAGACCCCTCCCACCAGGAATCTGAACTAACTGTTGTACCACTGCAGCCAGGGTAGAGGGGACTCACCCCTGCAGGTGGGAGACCCCTCTCACCTGGGTGTTTGGGGAAGCTCCTATACTACCAGTGCCAAGGTAGAAGGGTTCACCACTGCAGGTGGGAGACCCCTTCCACCTGGGTGTCAGGGGGAGCTCCTATACTACTGCTGCCAGGGTAGAGTGGACTCACTTCTCCAGGGGGAAGACACCTCCCACGTGGGGTGAGTGTCATTTGGAGCTTATAAACAGCTTGAGCCATGGTAGAGGGGACACTACCCTCCAACCAAGGGACACCTTCCACCTGGGTGTCAAGGAAGCTCATATACCCCAGCAGCCATGGTAGAGAGGAGTCACACATCCAGGTGGCAGACCCCTCCCACCTAGGAATCTGAGCTAACTGGTGTACCACTGCAGCCAGAGCAGAGGGTACTCACCCCTACAGGAGGGATATCCCTCCCACATGGGTGTCTGGGGAAGCTCCTATACTACCAGAGCCAGGGTAGAAGGGTTCACCAATGCAGGTGGGAGACCCCTCACACCTGGGTGTCAGGTGGTGCTTGTATACCGCCACAGACAAGGTAGAGGGGACTTCCCCCTCCATGTGGGAGACTCCTCCCACGAGGGTTTCTGGTGGAGCTCCTATACCGCTGCAGCAAACATAAAGGGGACTCACCTGTCCAGACACGAGACCCCCTCCAACCTGGATGTTAGGGGAAGCTTGAATTTGGCCAAAACAGGGTAGAGGGGACAGGACCCTCCACTCAAGATACCCTTCCCACCTGGGTGTCAGAGGGTGCTCATATACGGCCTCAGCCAAGAGAGAGGGTACTTGTCCCTCTAGGCAGGAGACCCCTCCAACCTGGGTGTCCTGGGGAGCTCATATACCGCCATAGCCAGGGCAGGAGACTCTCCCCTCCAGTCGGGAAACCCCTCCCACCTGGGTATCCAGTGGGAGCTTGTAAACCACTGCAGCCAAATTAGAGTAGATTTGCCTCTCCAGGCAGGAGACTGTTAGGGTCTGTAAACAAGTCAACATGGCGCCTGGCATTTTGCCAGAGGGAGTGGTTTGTGAAGTAACGCCAGTGAGCCATTAAGTGTGGAGATACCTTATTGGTTGACTGCTGTATCTAGTTTATGTTAATTAAGATTAGCTATGTGTGATGTATATATACCCCTCCTGTCCTACAATAAATGGCTCCCACTCCTGCTGTATCATTCTACACAAGTTCCTCGTCACCCCCAGGTTAGTTTGCCCAGCCAGCCGGGCTGCAGCAGATGGTGGCCCATATAGGGAGCCCTGGGATACTCAGGGGTAAGTGATGAAAAAAAAAAAAAAAAAGCTGCCCATCCCTAGATAGGACGGGAGCAAATCTGCTGGTCGCTAGATAGGGCGAGAGGAAAAATGGCCATTTTGAGAAAATGGAGAAGATTGATACAGTATGTTTGTGTCTTGTTTTGTCTCAGTGTATTGTATGGTTTTTGTGATGAAAATATGGAAGTGGTGTTAAGTAAATTGATAAGGGAAAGAGGCACCCCAGTTGAACCAAGAATAGTTAGGGCATGTGTTGATGGAAGCCCAGGAACTCTAGTCAGAAAGAAGAAAGTTCAGAGGAGAAAGGATTATCAGGAAAAAAGTTGCAGCAAAAGGCTATTACTGAATACTTTTCCTTACCGGAGGGTGCGTGAATTGGCACAGCGGCTGCCATGTGCTCGAGCTGGTCACGGTGCAGCAAGGACTTTCCAAGCTGCAGCAGCTGGCTCTTCCACTGCCGTGAGCCCAAATCTAGACCTGACCTGGAGGCACAGTCTCACAGGCTCTCGCTCCCTGTGCCCAGTGGCAGTTTGAGTCCGAAACACTCCCTGGACTCTCCCTGGGGCCATCTGGGGCTGTCTGGGACACTGCAGGTGGAAGATGGCCCACGTCCCTGAAGTTTGAACATTTCCAAGGCCAGTAAACTACAATGGTTCTCCCACACCTGGAAGCTAATGAGTAATGAGCACTATTAAGGCTTATGTCAAATGTAAAAAAAAAAAAAAAAAAAAAAAAAAAACCTTGAGATAATATACTAAATTGTTCATAAGGTTGTTTTCTTAGTGCCTGCTGGAATACTACATGATTTTCTTTAGCCAGCATTGCCGGAGTTCCTGCATTCATCCCAGTGCCAGTGAGGACGAGGGTGGAAGAATTTCCAGTGTTTCTGAGAACCGGATGAGACTTCGGATCAATATAGCTGCCTGCAGAACTTATCTGGACTGTGATTTAAGCTAGCTGCCTACAGAACTTACCTGGACTCTGATTTACCTGGACTGTGAGTTAATCTATTGAGACACTGCTTTACCTGGACTGAGACAACAAACTGTAATCTACAACAAATTGTAACTCAGTATCTTTGCTAATGGTGTCATTGCTGGAATAATTTTCCCAAGGGCTTCTTGCATGGAGCCATCAATTGGCTTGGTATTGTGGCATTTTGTATCCTCCCCTTCTGCTTGTAGCAGATTATTTATGGTGTTTGTGTAAAAACCACTATGGTCGTTATTTAAATTAAACAAAAGGGGGGAAATGTTAGGGTCTATAAACAAGTCAAGATGGCGCCTGGCATTTTGTGAGAGGGAGTGGTTTGTGAAGTAATGCCAGCAAGCCATTAAGTGTCGGGATTCCTTATTGGTTGACTGCTGTATCTAGTTTATGTTAATTAAGATAAGCTGTGTGTAATGTATATATACCCCTCCTGTCCTACAATAAATGGCTCCCACTCCTGCTGTATCAATCTACACAAGTTCCTCGTCACCCCCAGGTTAGTTTGCCCAGCCAGCTGGGCTGCGGCAGGAGATCTTTCCCACCTGGGTGTCAGTGGGAGCTCTTATACTGACAAAGCCATGGTAGAGGGGACTCTCCCATCCAGGCAGGAGACCCCCTGCACCTGGGTGTCCTGGGGAGCTCCTATACTGCTGAAGCCAGGGTACTGGGGACTCGCCCTTCCAGGTGGGAGACCCATCCCACATGAATGTCAGCTGGAGTTCTTATATCTTCAAGGCCAGGGAAGAGGAAACTAACCCCTACAGGCAGGATACCTTCCCAGTTGGGTAAGGCAGGGAGAGCTCTTATACAGCTGCAGCCAAGGTAGAAGTGACTTGCCCTTCCAGTAGAGACACCTACCAGGTTGTCGGGGGTGGGGGAGCTCCTATACCACCGCAGCCAGGGTAGATAGGACTCACCAGTCTAGGTGGGAGATCCCTCCCACTTGGATGACAGAGGGGTCTTCTATACCATGGCAGCCATGCTAGCAGGGACTCTCCCCTCCAGAGGAGAGACCCTTCCCCTCCTGGAAATCTGGGGGAGATCATACCTCATTGCATCCAGGGTATAGCGGACTCACCAGAGAAAGCAGGAGACCTCTCCCACCTGCGTGTCAGGAGAAGCTTGTATACTGCTAGTAGCCAGGGTAGAGCATACTCGCCCCTCCAGGTGGAAGGCCCCTTTCACATGGGTGTCATGTGGAGCTCATATACCTCCAATGCCAAGGCAGAGGGAACTTGCCCTTCCAGGCAGGGGACCCCTCCAACCTGGGAGTCATGGGAGCAGCATGATAGAGGCAACCCTACTCTCCAAGCAGGAGACCCCTCCCATCTGGATTTCCAGGGAGCTCTTATAGGAAACCAGCCAAAGTAGAGAGGACACACCACTCCAAGCGGGAGAACCCTCCCA
This sequence comes from Marmota flaviventris, assembly GCF_047511675.1. NCBI lineage: Eukaryota > Metazoa > Chordata > Mammalia > Rodentia > Sciuridae > Marmota > Marmota flaviventris. Next base: position 24,666,154 of record NC_092517.1, read on the forward strand.
CCTGTGTGTCAGGGGGAAGTTGTATATAGCCTTAGCCAGGGTAGAAGGAAATTGCCCCAGTATGCGGGAGACCCTTCCCAGCTGGGTGTTTGGGGAAGCTTGTATACCTCTGAAACCAGGGTACAGGGGATTTCTTGCTCCAGGTGGGAGACCCCTCCCATCTGGTTGTCTGGGGGGATCTTGAATGTTGCCATAGCCAGGGAGACTCCTCCCATCAGGGTGTCCAGGAAGACTTATATGCCATACCCAAAGTAGAGGAGACTCGCCCCTCAAGGCAGGAGACCCCTCTCACCTGGGTGTCAGTGGGAGCTCACCATAGCCAGTGTGAGGGGACTTGCCCCTGCAGGCGGGAGAACCCTACAACCTGGGTGTCCTGGGAGCTCTTGTATGGCACCAGCCAAAATAGAGGAGAATCGCCCTACCAGGTGGCACACCCCTCCCACCTGGTTGTCTGGGTTAGCTTGTATACCTCCTCTTCCATAGTACAGGGGACTCGCTTCTTCAGGCGGGAGACTCCTCCCACCTGGGTGTTCAGGGGGCAGGGTTGCTCCTATACCACTGCAGCTAGGGTTGAGGGGATTCGCCCTTCCAGGCAGAAAACCCCTCCCACCTGGGTGTTCACAGGGACCTCCTTTACTGCCGCAGCCAGTGTGGAGGGAACTCGCCCCTCCAGTCAAGAGACCACTAATCTTGGGTTCAGGGGAGTTCCTACACTGCAATATGCAATGTAGAAGGGACTCACCACTCTAGGCATGAGACCCCTATCACTTGGGTGTCAGGGAGGGGAGGCTTGTATACCTCAGCAGCAGGGTAGTGGGGACTCGCCCCTCCAGGGGAGATATCCCTCCCACCTGGGTATCTGTGGAGCTCTTATACCTCCACAGTCAGAGTAAAGGGGACTCGCCCCTCCAGCTGGGAGACCCCTCCCACCAGGGTGTCTGGGGAAGCCTCTATACCATCAAAATCAGGGCAGAGGATTTCACCCCTGCAGGTGGGAGACCCCTCCCACCTGGGTGTCCAGGGACCTTGGATAGGACACCAGCAAAAGCAGAGGGGCTCGCCCTTCCATGCGGGAGACCCCTCCAACCTGGGTTTTTTTTTGGGGGAAGGGAGCTTTTATACTGCATTAGCCAGGGTAGAAGGAACTTGCCCCTCCATGCGGGATACCCCTCTTACCTTGGTTTCTGGGGGAGCTTGTATACCAATGCAGCCAGTGTATAGGGGACGCCTAACACCAGGCCGGAGCCCCCTCTCCCACTTGGTTGTTGGTGGAGCTCATATACTGCTGAAGCCAGGGGAGAGGGGCCTGTCCCCTCCAGGCGGGAGACACCTCTCACCTGGGTGTTGGGAGAAGCTTGAATACCTCTGCAGTCAGGATATAGGAGACTCGCCCCTCCAGTCAAGAGTCTCTTCTAACATGAGTGCTGGGAGTGCTCCTATACCACCTCAGCCAGAATAGAGTGGATTAGCCACTCCATGCAGGGGGCCTTCCCACCTGGGTGTCTGGGGGAGTTTGTACACCTTCGCACCCAGGGTAGAGGGGACACACCACTCTAGATGGGAGACACCTCCCACTAGGTATTTTGGAGGAGCTTGTATACTGCTGCCACTAGGGTAAAGGGGACTCATTCCTCCAGGCAGAAGACCCCTCCTATGTGGGTGTCAGGTGGAGTTTGTATGCCACCAGCCAAGGGAGAGTGGACTCGCCCCTCTCCGAGGGGTATCCCTGCCACCTGGGTGTCATGGGAGCTGGTATACCCCAGAAGCCATGGTAAAGGCAACTCATTCCTCCAGGCAGGAGACACCTCCAACTTGGGTATGTTTGTGGGGGGCTCATATACTGTTGCAGCCAGGGTAGCAGGGACTTGCCCCTCCAGTAGGGAGACCCCTCCCACCTGGTTGACAGGGGGAGCTTGAATACTGGGGCAGCCAAGGACTACGTTTTCCAAAGAGAGCCCCCAGGGCCAAGAGGTCAAATCAAGTTGCCAGGCCAGGCTGGGGGGAGTCTCCTGGGAAGGGGTTCAGGAAAGCAGGCCTGGTAGAGACAGAAAGGACAGGAGGGCTGGAGCAGGACACAGTCTATATTACCTCAGGACGTGTATTGGAGGGTTTGGGGCAAGGACCCCAGCAAGTAGCCCAGGCAAGAGACCTAGAAGAAGGCCCAGGCCAGGGGAGAGCAGGGAACACCTGGCCGGGAAAGCATGGCTGCAGTAGGGTACTGCAGTCCAGGAATGCCAAGGGGAGCTGAGTAGTGGCCCCAGCAACAGGCCCTCAGACAATGCCCAGAAAAGCAGTGAGCAAGAAGGGCCAACAGAGGATCAAGTGAGAATCAAGGCCAGGGAATGCAGAGCCAAGGGCCTGGGCTTTGGCAGGAGACACAGGAAAGTGGATTACATTTGGGAAAGAAGGGAGTGGATCCTGTTGGTGCAGACAGGCTTTAGACACAGGGACACCTCCAGGTTTCAGGGTGTCTGCTGCCAGACCAAGCACCCAGGGAGAGCAAGTGGCACAGGCGAGGGCTAGGGCATTGTTTCCCATATGGCAACCTGGATCAGATCAGAATCTATGGCCAGGGTTCTGGCAAAAGAGGCCAGGAAAACGAAGGGGGCAATGTGGAGTGGAATGGGAGGGTGCTCAAAGGAGTTGGGGTGGGTGTGCATAGGGGCAAGACCCAGAACCCAAGCCAGGTGCCCAGGCAAGGGACCCGCCTGATCAATGGTGATGGGGGACCCAAGGAGCAGGACCTGTGAGTGCTAAAAATTGCACAAGTGAAACGGGAGGAAGGGGCTGCATGAGGATTAGGAGAAGCCATGTGGCATCAATGGGAGCCCACTGGCAGGCCCAAGCAACAGGCCCCCAGGTAAGACCCAACAGAAATAGACTCTTGCTATGCCAAGGACCACGAGGAACAAGGTCAGAGGCTCAGTTGAACGACCAAGCCCAGGGACTGGAGCTCAAAGGGTGAGGGTTAGGGAGGGCTGGTTGTGTTAGGGGCAGCATGGAAAGCCAGAGGGAAGGGAGGGGATAGCTCAGGGCTGGGTTGCAGCAAGTCCATGTTAACTATCAGAACTCAGGCAATGAGGGGCACTCAGGCGTGTAGCAGGGCTGTGTTTCCCATATGGAGCATTCAGGGTGCAGAGGCAAGCCAATTCCGCTCCTCAGCCCCAGGTGAGTAGATCCTCAGAGAGAGGGAAGTGGACCAAAGGAGGGGAGGCTGAAGAGGGTACTGTGAGGAGATACCTGGTGTGCAGAAGTGAGGGGGGCTGCGGGATCCAATTCAGCAGAACAGGGTAGGGAGAAGCAGGGGAGTGGAGGGTCCAGGTAGTGCCAGCATACCACAGCATGAGGGGATCCGAGGAGAGGCACAGGAGTGGGCAGGTAACAGGGGCTTGAATCCAATATAGAGGTAAAAGGTCTTCAAGAATGGGGAAAGTGGCTCAGGGTCTAAAGGCAAGAGCCCGGCCCAGTAATTTAGAGCCAAGTTCTAGCACCTGGGTCTGGGTGAATGCAAAGGAACATGGAGGGGGAGCAGCAGGAGGGGAGAAATGGGGGTCAGTGGCACAGGGGGAAAATATCTCAAGGCCCAGATCCACTCCATGGTATCAGTGGTAGGGAGCAGGGCCCCCTCTGACGGAGGCCAAAGGGCTCAGGAAAGGGGCAGGGCTACATTTTCCAAAGAGAGCTCCCAAGGCCAAGAGGACAAATCAAGTCGCCTGGCCCTGGTGAGCATCCTGAAAAGGGGATCAGGAAAGTGGGCGTGGCAGAGACAGAAAGGTCAGGAGGACCTAAGCAGGGCACAGCCTGAAGGGGCACAGGAATGGTGTGGGTGGGGTGTGGGCCAGCACCACAGCAAGGATCCCTGGCAAGGGACCTAGAAGAGGGCCCAGACCAGGGGAGAGCAGGGAACGCTGGGCCGGGAATGCAGGGCTGCATTAGGGTGCTGCAGCACAGGAAATCCAAAGGGAGCAGGGAAGCAGCCCCAGCGAGGGGCCCTCAGACAATGCGCAGAAAAGCAGTGAGCATGAAGGGCAAGCAGAGGCTCAAACGAGAAGACAGGCCAGGGAACGGAGAGCCAAGGGCCAGGGCTTGGGTAGGGGGCTCAGGACAGTGGATTTCATTTGGGAAAAAATGCAGCAGATCCAGAAGTGGGCAGTCAGGTTCCAGGCCTAAAGCCACCTCCAGGCTTCAGAATCTGGTGCCAGACCAAGCACACAGGGAAAGCAAGGGGCCCAGGTAAGGGCCAGGGTATTTTTTCCCATAAGACGTCCTGAATCAAATGAGAACCTATGGCCAGGATCCTGGCAAAGTAGGCCAGAAAAAGGAAGGGGCCCATGTAGAGGGGGATGGAGGGCATGCATGGGGGTCAGAGTGGGTGCACATAGGGGTGAGACCCAGGACCCAAGCCAGACGCCCAGGCAAGGGACCCACCCAATCAATGGTGATGGGGGACCCAAGGTGCACCGCCAGAAAAAAGGCACAAGGGGAAGGGGAAGAAGGGGCTATGTGTGGATCAAGAGAAGCCAAGAGGAACTTATGGGAGCCTGATGGCGGGCCCAAACAAGGGGCCCCCAGGTCAGACCCAACACGAAGAGACTTCTTGCTGTGCCAAGGGCCATGATGAACACAGTCAGGGACTCAGGCAAACTCCCAGGCCAAGGGACACTATCACAAAGGGTCAGGGTTAGGTATAACTGGGTTTTGGTTGGGGCAGCATGGAAGGCTGGAGAGAATGGAGGGGACCACTCAGGGCTGGGTTGGAGCAAGTGCATATAAACTGCCAGGCCTCAAGGTTCAGGTATTTGAGGGGGACTCAGGTGAGTGGCAGGGCTGTTTTTCCCATAGGGAGCATTCATGGCACAAAGGCGAGCCAATTCCTCTACTTTGCCCCAGGTGAGTAGATCCTCAGAGAAGGACCTGGAACAAAGGTTTGGGGTAAAAGAGGGTACTATGAGGGGATACCTGGTGTGCGTAAGTGTGTGGGGGGGTGCAGGAACCATTCCAGCATCACAGGGTGGGGAAAAGCAAGAGGAGCAAGATTGGGGATCAGTGATTTTGTTTTGTTTTGTGTTTTTTTTTTTTTTTTTCAAGCTAGAAAAATTTCTTGAGGTTTGCAAGAGGTGCAGAAAGCAGAATTGGATCAGAGTAAGAAGAAAGCTTGGACATATGGGCTGTTTACCCATTTTATTTTTTGAATGTTCACAGCCTCTTGCTGGGTCCCCTGCCTTTCCTTCCAAATCTTGTCCATTGTCCTGAGCCCCCTGTCCAAGCCCTGGCCCTTGGCTCTTATTTCTCTGGCCTAGTTCCTCGCTTGAGCCTCTGGTGTCCGTTCTTCCTTCCTGATTTTCTGGGCTTTGAGGGCCCCTCACTGGGGCCGCTTCCCTGCTCCCCTTGGCTTCCATGTACTGCAGTACATTAGTTAAGCCCATTTTCCTGGCCCCGGCCTTTTTGCTCTACCCTGGCCTGGGCCCTCCACTAGGTCCCTTAACTGGGCTCCCTGATAGGGTCCTGGCCCACACCCCACTCACACCCAGTCTGTGGCCCTATATGCTGTGTCCTCATTTGGCCCTCCTGTAGTTTCTGTCTCTGCCACACCTGTTATACTGATCCCCTTCCCAGGATTCTAACAAGGGACAGGGGACTTGAACTGGCATCTTTCCCCTGCAGGCTTCTTGGGAATATGTAGATCTGCCTCTTGCCTGGTCCACTTTGGCCTCCCTTAGCCAGGGCCCTGCTCAAGAACTCTAACACCCTGGAGTGGATCTGGGCCTTCATCCTTTCTCCTCCTGATTCATTGGCTCCTCTTTCTCCCCTCTATCACCTCCCCATCCATGTCCCTTTTCATTCATCCAACCCCAGGTGCTAGTACTTGGCTCTCCATCACTGGTGCTATGGTATACAGGCACTACCAGGACTCTTCACTTTCCCTTCATCTTCCTAGCCTGGGCTCCTAGAATGGGTCCTGGCTGCCAACTGACCATCCCCACAACCTCGGGACACCAGGTATCCCCTCAACGTGTCTTCTTTTGACCCTTTGGTCCAAATTGGCTGGCCTCTGTGCCCTTAAGTTTCCCTATGGAAAACAGCCTTGGCACTTGCCTGAGTCCCCTTTGCTGCCTGAAACTTGAGGCCTGTCAGTTAACATGTGAATTGCTCCAACCCAGCCCTGAGAGATCCCCTCCCTTCCCTCCACTGACCTATCACCTTGCATGATGCCCCTACAACAACCAAGCCCTCCCTAACCTGACCCTTTGCACTTCAGTCCCCGTGCCTGGGCGCTCATGTGAGGCCCTGACAGTGTTCCTCATGTCACTTGGCATAGCATGGAGTCTCTTCCTGTTGGGTCTGACCTGGGAGCTCCTTGCTTGGGATTGCCAGCATGCTCCCATAAGTGCCTGTTGCACTTTCCTCTGTCTCCTGGTCCTTGACAAGTCCTTCCTCACCTTCCCCTTGTGCTTTCCCCTGGTGCTTGCAGGTCTCCTGCTCCTTGGGTCCTTCATTCATGGTTGGTCAGGTTGGTCCTTTGTCTAGGCACCTTGCTTGGGTCCTGGATCTTGCTCACACACGTACTCACTGAGACCCACTGCCATTCCCTCCCATCGCCCTCCTCCTGGCCACCTTCACTTGCCAGGCCTCCTTTGCCAGGTCCTTGTCCCTGGATTCTCATCTGAGTCAGAGTGCCTTATGGGAAATTGAGTCCTGCCCCTTGCCTTAGCCTCTTGCTCTCTCTGGGCCTTTGGCCCTTCACCCAGAACCCTGACACCTGGCAGTTGCCCTGGGCCAGGAACCTGCATGCCCCCTGCTGGATCCCCTGCCATCCCTCCAAAGTCTTGTCCACTGTCTGAGTCCCCTGCCTAAGTCTAGCTCTTGGCTCTTCATTCCTTGACCTGCCTCCTCGCTTGAGCCTCTGGGGGCCCTTTTTGCTCCATGCTTCCCTGGGCTTGGACTGCATTCCTCTCTGGGGCCAATACCCTGCTCCCCTTGGCTTCCCTGAACCTCAGAGCCCTACTGCTGCCCGCCTGCCTGGCCTCGCCCTTCACTGCCCTTTCCGGGCCTGGGTCCTCCTGATGGTCCCTAGTGTGGACTTCTTTCGGAATGCTGGCCCACATCCCTTCAAAACCCTTCCTCTGGAGTTTCATGCTGTACTCCTCTTCATCCCTCCTGTTTTTCCTGTCCCTGCTGGACCCCTTTTCATTATCCCTTTCCCAGGATGCTCACCAGGTCTAGACGACTGGAACTGGGTGTTTGGCCCTGAGGGCTCCCTTTGGGAAAACATAGATGTGCCCCTTGCCTGTGACTTTGGACTCTTTCTACCCAGGTCCTGCTCTTCGATCCTTACAGCATCCCAATGGGCAACACAGCCCTGCCTCTCCTCTGGGCCCCCTTTGCCACTCAAACTTGACATCTCACAGTGGACTTTGGCCTAGTGACGATATTGCCCTGGGCAATTCCCTGCCTTCCCTCTTCTGCTCTCTGGCCTTGCAAGCTGCCCCTAAGCCAACTCAGTCCTTCTTCACCCTGACCCTTTGCCCTACAGTCCCCTGGCCTGGCTGCCAGCCTGAGCTCCTTACTGCATTACTCCAGTTGTGTTGCTTTCTGTGGTATCTCTTGCTGTTGTGTCTGACCTGGGCAATCCTTGATTTGGCCCCCTAGCTCACTCCCCTCTGTGCCCTTTGCAAAGCCCTCTGTCTCCTAATCCAAGTGCAGATCCTAACTCTCCTTCCCCTAGCACTTTCTCCTGGACCAGGGAGGGGCCTCCTCATCATTGGGCTGCTAATACCTTTCATTGGGGTCAGTCCCTTTCCTGGAATCCTTGATTGGGTCGTGGCTTTTGCCCCTCTCTGCACCCACCGCAACCCCCCACTGTGCACTCACATGGCATTCCTCCTGACCCCTGTTCCTTCCCAGGCCATTTGGCCTGGTCCCTGGTCCATGATCCTTATCTGGGCCAGGGAGCCTTATGGGAAACAAAACACTGACCATCGACTGGGCTACTTGCTCTCCCTAGGCCCTTGGGGCACCACCAGTAACTCTGACACCTGGCAGTGGTGCTGGGCCTCAAGCCTGCCTCCCCCTTGTTGGATCACCTGCTTTCCCTCCCCAGCCCTGTCCACTGTCCTGAATCCCCTGCTCCAGCACTGATCCGTGGCTCTCCATTCCCTGGACTGGCTCCTCTCTTGATCCGCTGGAGTTTCTTCTTACTCTGTGCTTCCCTGGGCTTGAACTGCGGGACTCGCTGGGGCCCCTTCCTTGCTCCCCTTGGCTTCCCTGCATCTCACTAGTTCCACCCCTGTCTGCCTGTCCCCACCCTTCTCTGGTCTCCCCTAGGCTGGGCTCTCCTCTAGGTCCCTAGCCTGGGCTCCTTTTGGTGGTCCTGACCCACATCCCACAAACAACCTTCTTCCAGAACTTCACACTGTGCCCTTCTTTGGCCCTCCTGATGTCCTTGTCCCTGCTGGGTTCTTTTCCCAAATTCCTTTCCCAGGATGCCCACAAGAGTCAGGGGCTGGAACTGGGATTTTTGGTCCTGCAGGCTTCTGTTGGGAAAAGGTAGCACTGCCTTTTGCCTGGGTGCTTTGCCTCTTTCAGCCTGGGGCCTGCTCCTCAATCCTGAAAACCTGCAGTGAATCTAGACCTTGAGCCCTCATCTCCGTGTGCCACCTGTTCCCCTTACTCCCTTTCTCCCCATATACTGCCACAGCCAGGAGAGAGGGGACTTGCCCTTCCACACGGGCGACCACTCACACCTAGCTGTTTGGGTACCCTTGAAGCCCAGCAACCAGGGAAGAGGGGACTCCCTCTTGAACGTGGGAGACCTCTCCCACCTGGGTGTTGGGGGGAGCTCCAAACATCCACAGCCAGGATAAAGGTTACTCACAACTCCAGACCCCTCTACCCTGGATAACTTGGTGTACAAACTCCCTGCAACACCCAGGTGGGAGGGGTCTTCCACCTGGAGGGGCGAGTCCCCTCTACCATGGCTACAGTATATGAGCACTCCCTGACACCCAGGTGAAAGGCGTCTCTGGCCTAGAGGGACGAGTCCCCTCTAGCCTGGCTGCTGTAGTTTAAAAGCTCGAGTCTTCTCTACCCTAGCTAAGGTGGTATACCAGCTCCATGCTACACCCTGGTGGGAGGTGTTTTCTATCTGGGAGGCGAGTCACCACTACCCTGAATGCAGTGGTATAAGAACTCCCCCATCCTGACACCCAGGTGGGAAGGGTCTCCAGCCTGGAGGGGCAAGTTTCCTATACCCTGGAAGCGAAGGTATACTAGATCCCTCCAACACCCTAGTTGGGTGTACACTGGCTGCAGCTGTATAAGAGCTTTCTTTAACTGTGAGGTGGGATGGATATCCCAACTGGAGTGGTGTATAACCTATACCCTGGAATGATGGTATAGGAGCTTCCTGCTGACACCCTGATGGGAGGGGTCTCTCCCCTGGAGTGGGGAGTCCTTTCTACTCTGGCTAAGGTGGTATACAAGCTCCTGAATGATCCCCAGGTGGGAGGGGTTTCCTGTCTAGAGGGGGGAGTCCCCTCTCTCCTGGCTGTATTGTTGTAAGAGCTCCCCACACACACACACACAGGTGGGAGGGGTCTCTGCTTGGAATGGAAAGTCCCCTTTTCCCTGCTTGTGCCGGTATATGAGATCCCCTGACAACCAGTGTTTAGGGGTCTCCCAACTAGTGGGGAAATTCCCCTGTCTCCTAGCTGCAGTAGCACAGGAGTTCCCCCGCAATAGTAAAATGGGAGGGGTCTTCTGCCTGAGGTGAAAGGCGTCCCTGCCTGGAGGAGAGAGTACCCTCCACCCTGGCTAATGCAGTATAGAAGCTCCCAGACACCCAGGAGGAGGAGTCTCCTGCCTGGAAGTGGGAGTCACTTCTACCCTAGCTAAGGTGGTATAAAATCTCCCTGTGACACCCAGGTGGGAGGGGTCTCCCGGCTGAAGGGGCATGTCCCCTTTTCCCTGGCTGAAGTGGTATACTAGCTTTCCCAGACACCCAGGTGGGAAGGTCTCTGGCCCAGAGTGGTGAGTCCCCTCTACCTTGGCTGAGGAGGTATATGAACTTCCCTCCCACCACGACAATCAGGTGGGACGGGTCTCTTGCCTAGAGGTGCAAGTCCAATCTACCATGGCTACAGATGGATAGGAGCTCCCCTGACACCCAGGTGAAAGTGGTCTTCCCCCATGGGGGACGAGTCCCTGCTACCCTGCCTGCAGCTGTATAGGAGCCCCACCCCCGCCCCCAGGACACCCAGGTGGGAGGAGTCTCTCGCCTTGAGGGGCAAGTCCCCTCTCCCCTGGCTGGGGCAATATATGAGCTGCCTCTGACCCCCAGGTATGATGAGTCTCTCACCTGGAGGAGCGAATCCCTTGTACCCTGCCTGCTGCACTATAGGAGCTTTCTCTGACACCCAGGTGGGAGAGATCTCCCATTGGAGGGGCAAGTCCACTCTACCCTGGCTTCAGTGGTGTAAAAGCTCCCCCCAGTATCCCAGGTGGGAGGGGTCTCCAGCTTGGAGTGGTGATTACCCTGTACTTTGACTGTGGAAGTTCAGGAGCCCCCACCCGACCTACATCAAGTTGGGAGGGGTCTCCCGCCCTTTGTGGTGAGTCCCTCTACCCTGTCTGTGGTGGTATATGAGCTCCTGTGACAACCAGTGTTGGTCTCCTGCATAGTGGGGTGTGTCCCCTATATCCAGGCTGCAGCAATATAGGAGCGTCCCCTTGAATAGCTAGATGGGAGGGACCCCACCCCCCCGGAGAAAAGATTACCCTCCACTCTGGCCAAGACAAAATAGAAGCTCCCCACAGACACCCGGGTGGGAGGGGTCTCCTGCATGGATGGGTGAGTCCCCTCTACCCTGGCTGCTGTAGTATATGAGCCACCCCCATTAGGGTGGGAGGGGTCTCCCGCCTGAAAGAGGGAGTCCCCTTTTTCCTAGCTCCAGTGGTATACTAGCTTACCCTGACACCCAGGTGGGAGGGGTCTTTTGCCTGGAGGGGCGAGTCCCCTCTCTCCTGCCTGGGGCATTACTGGATCTCCCCCAGACCATCTGGTAAGATGGGAGTCTTGCCTGGAGGGGCAAGTCCCTTCTAACATGGCTGCTGCAGGGTAGGCACTCCCTCCCAACACCCAGGTGAAAGTGGTGTTGTTCCTGGAGTTTTGAGTCCCTACTACCCTGCTTGCAGCTGTATAGGAGCCCCCCCCACAGGACACCCAGGTGGGAGGGCTCTCCTGCCAGAAGGCGCAAGTCCCTATACCCTGAATACAGTGGTATAGAAGCTCCCCCTGGCAGCCAGGTGGGAGGGGTCTTCTACCTGGAGGGGCAAGTCCGCTCTACCCTGGCTGTAGTGGTATAGCAGCTCTCCACCCCATACCCGGCACCCAGGTGTGTGGGATATCCCGCATTGAGGATTTAGTTCCCTTTATCCTGGCGGCTGCTTTATATGAGCTCCCACCCCTTACCAAGTTGAGAGGGGTCTTCTGCCTGGATGGAGGGGTCCCCACTAACCTGGCTGCAGCGATATAGGAGCTCCCCTCCCACACCCAGGTGGGCAGGCATCCCAATTGAAGGGGTGAGTCCCCTCAACCCTGACTGCTGTGGGAAAGGATCTTCCCCTGAAACCCAGGTGGGAGGGTGTCCTGCCTGGAGAGGTGAATCCCCTTGTCCCTGGCTGTAGTGGTATAGGAGCTCCCCCTGACACCAAGGTGGAAGGGGTCTCCTGCCTCTCGTGGCTTGTCCTCTCTACCCTGCCTGTGGCAGTATATGAACTCCCCAGACAAACAGGTAGAAGGGACCTTCCACCTGGAGCAATGAGTCCCCTCTACCCTGGAAGTTGCAGTATATAAGCTCTCCCAGACACCAAGGTGGGAGTGTTCTCCCGCATTGAGGGGCAAGTCTTCACTACCCGGGCTAAGGCAGTATACAAGTGCCCTGGTACACACAGGTAGGAGTGGTCTTCCGCATGAAATGGCAAGTCCCTTCTACCCTGGCTTTGGCAGTATACAAGCTCCCTGACACCAGGTGGGAGGGGTAACCCACCTGGAAAGGCAAGTTTCCTCTACTTTAGCTCTTGACTCTATGTTCCCAGTACACACAGGTTGGAGAGGCCTTCCACCTGCAGGGGCATGTTCCCTCTACCCTTGCTTTGGAAGTATAGGAGCTCCCTCCCCGAAACCCAGGTGGGAGGGGTTTCCTGCTAGTAGGGGCATGTCCCCTCTACCCTGGCTGCTGCAATAATCAAGCTCCCCAGGTCAGCCAGGAGGGAGGGGTTTCCCACCTGGGTGTCTGGGAAAGCTAGTATACCACTTTAGCCAGGGAAAAGGGGACATGCCCCTTCAGCCGGGAGACCCCTCCCACCTGGGTGTCACAGGGAGTTTTTATACCACCTTAGCTAGGGTAGAAGTGACTCCCACTTCCAGGCAGGAGACTCCTCCTCCTGGGTGTCTGGGAGCTTCTATACTGCATTAGCCAGGGTGGAGGGTACTCTCTCCTCCAGGCAGGGATGCCTTTCACCTCAGGCAGAAGACCCCTCCCATTTTACTATTGCGGGGGAACTCCTGTGCTACTGCAGCTAGGAGACAGGGGAATTTCCCCACTAGTTGGGAGACCCCTAAACACTGGTTGTCAGGGGATCTCATATACCGGCACAAGCAGGGAAAAGGGGACTTTCCATTCCAAGCAGAGACCCCTCCCACCTGTGTGTGTGTGGGGGGGAGCTCTTACAACAATACAGCCAGGAGAGAGGGGACTCCCCCCTCTAGACAGGAAACCCCTCCCACCTGGGGATCATTCAGGAGCTTGTATACCACCTTAGCCAGAGTAGAAAGGACTCCCCACTCCAGGGGAGAGACCCCTCCCATCAGGGTGTCAGCAGGAAGCTCCTATACCATCATTCCAGGATATAGGGTATACACCACTCCAGTTGGGAGATCCATCCCACCTCACAGTTAAAGAAAGCTCTTATACAGCTGCAGCCAGTGTACACCCAACTAGGGTGTTGGAGGGATCTAGTATACCTTCGCTTCCAGGGTATAGGAAACTTGCCCCTCCAGGGTGAGTCCCCTCTATCTTGGCTGTGATGGTATATGCACTCCCCCTTGTTAGGTTCAGGACAGGTTGAATTAAGTTGTTTCCAGGACAGGCTGAACATAAGTTAGCTACAGGATAACCCACACACTCAAATCCCCTCAGTCTGGTCCTTTATCACCTGTTTGCCTCAAGTCTGAATACTCCTGCTCAAGGATGATCATTTGATCTCCACCTGTCTGGAGCAACAGAAACCTACATCTGACCACTGCCCCATCTGCCTGAAGGCAGAATATGACACCCTTAGCAACTACAGTGTGATCCATTCATTGTCTGCCAACAAGGCATCTTGCAGACCCAGAGACCTAATTAGAATTTGGCTATAAAACTCCCTCCTGCCAGGCCCCATCTCTTGCTCTCTCTGTCTCCTTCTCTTGCTTTTGCACTCCCTTGTTCTCTCCTTCTTCTCTTGCTCTCTCTCTTTCTCATTCTCTCTCTTATTTTCCTCTTTGGCACTGCTGCAATAACCAGTGGTAACTCCAAGAGTTGTGGTCACTTTCCTTTCACCCCTGAAACCCTGGTGGGAGGGGTCTCCCACCAGGAGGGGAAAGAACTTGCTACCATGGCTGTGGTGATATATGAGCTCCCACTGACAGCCAGGTTGGAGAGGCCTGCCGCCTGGATGGGCAAGTCTCCTGTACTCTGGCTAAGGTGATATACAAGTTGCCCTCGACAACAAAGTGGGAGGGGTATCCTTCCAGGATGGGCGAGTCCCCACTACCCTGGCTGCAGTGGTATACGAGTTTACCACCCACACCCAGATGGGAGGGTCTCCACTTGAAGGGTTGAATCCCCTCAACTCTGGCTGCTGGGATGTAAGAGCTCCCTCCTATCCCCAGGAGGGAGTGGACTCCCCCCTGGAGGGGTGAGTCACTGCTACCCCAACTGCAGCTGCATAAGAACCCCCCTTGCCAGACACCCAGGTGGGAGAGGTCCCCTGACTGGAGGGGTGAGATTCCTCTACCCAGGCTAAGGCAGTAGAGGAGTTACCCCCATTCCAAGGTGGGAGGTGTCTCTCACCTGGAGGTGCGAGTCACCTCTACCATGGCTGCTGGGGTATTTGAGCTCCACCTGACTTTCAGGTGGGACGGGTCCACCCCCTGGAGTGGCGAGGCCTCTCTACCTTGGCTGAAGCAGTTAAGGAGCTTCCCCAGATACCCAGTTGGGAGGGGTCTCACGCTTAGAGGGGTGAGTCTCCTCTACTTGGGCTGAGGGGTGTAACAGCTCACCCAGACACCCAGTTGGGAGGGGTCTCCTGCTTGCAGGGGCAAGTCCCCTCTATTCTGGCTGCTTTGGTATTTGAGATCCCCTACTTACCCAGATGGGAGATGTATTCCCCCTGGAAGGGCAAGTCCCCTCTACTTTATTTCTTGCCATATAAGAGGTCACAGTACACCCAGTTTTGAGGGGTCTTTGGCTGGCAGGGGCATGTTCCCTCTACCCTGGCTGTGGCAAAATAGGAGTTCCCCCAGACATCCAGGTGAGAGGGGTCTCCCAGATGTAGGGGTGAGTCCCCTCTACATTGGCTGCTGCAGTAATCAAGCTCTCCAAGATATCCAGGTGGGAAGGGTCTCCAGATTGGAGGGGCGAGTCCCCTCTATCCTTGCTGCAGAGGTATAGGAGTTCACCCAGACACCCAAGTGGGAGGGGTCTCCTGACTGGAAGGGCAAGTCCGCTCTACCCTGGCTGTAGCCATACAGGTATAGGAACTCCCCATGACACCCGGATGGGAGGCATCTAATGCCTAGTGGTGCGATTCACCTCTACCCTGGCTGCAGCAGTATAAGAGCTTCCCCTGAAGACCAGGTGGGAGGGGTCTCTCACCTGGATGGGCGACTCCCCTCTTAGCTGTCTGCAGCAGTATAAGAGCTTCCCCCAACACCCAGTTTGGATGGGTTTCCCGCCTTAAGGAGAAAGTACCCTCTACCATGGCTGCAGTGGTATAAGAGCTCCACCTGACACCCAGGTGGGAGGGATCTCCTGCCTGGAGGGGCGAGTCCCCACTACTCTGGCTGTGGCGGTATATAAGATCCCCCTGAAATAGTTGGCAAGGTTCTCTGGAGTGGAGCTGTGAGTCTCCTCTACCATGGATGCAAAAGTATACAAGCTCCCCAGACACCCAGGTGGGAGCACTCTCCCATTGTAGGAGCGAGTCCCCTCTCTCCTGGCTGTGGCTGTATATGAGCCCCTCCCCTGACACCTTGATGGGAGGGGTATCCCGAAAGGAGGGATAAGTACTTTCTACCCTGGCTGGGGTAGTATATGAGCTCCCGCAGACTGCCAGATTGGAGGGGTCTTCTGCCTGGATGGGCTAGTCTCCTCTACCCTGGCTAAGGTGGCACACAAGTCCATGCAACATCCAGTTGGGAGGGGTCTCCTGACTGAAGAGATGAGTCCCCACTCCCTGGTTGCAGCGGTATACTAGCTCCCCTTTAAACACCCATGTGGGAGGGGTCTTCTGCCTGGAGAGGCAAGTCCCCTCTACCCTGGCTGTGCTAGTATAGGAGCACCCCCTGATGCAGAGGTGTGAAGGGTCTCCTGAGTGGAGCTGCAAGACTCCTCTACCCTGGCTGAGAAAGTATTCAAGCTCACCAGACACCCAGGTGAGAGGGGTCTCCTGCCTGAAGGGGAACATACCATCTACCATGGCTGTGATGGTATAAGAGCTCCCCCAGACACTCAGGTGGGAGTTGTCTCCTGCCTGGAGGGCCGAGTACCCACTACTCTGGCTGCAGGGGTATAGGAGTTCCATCCCCCACAGCCAGGTGGGAGTGGTCTCCCTACTGGAAGGGTGAGTTCCCTCTACCCTGGCTGCTGCAGTATAGGAGTTCTCCTGACAAGCACGTGTGAGGAGTCTCCATCCTGGATAATGGAGTCCCCTCTATACTGTCTGTGGCTATATAGGTGCTCTGTGGACACCCAGGTGGAAGGGGTCTCACGTCTGTAGGGGCGAGTCCACTCTCTCCTGGCTGTGGCATTATACAAGCTATCCCAGACACTCAGGTGGGAGGATCTCCCGCCAGGAGGAGCAAATCTTCTCTACTCAAGCTAAGGCAATATACAAGCGCCCCCTCCACACAGGTGGGAAGGTCTTCCACTTGGACAGGGAAGTTCCCTCTACCCTGGCTTTGGCTGTATTCAAGCTCCCCTGACAACCAGGTTGGAGAAACATCCCGCCTAGAAGTGGGAGTCACCTCTATTTTAGCTCTTGCCATATAAGGGGTCCCAGTACATCCAGGAGGAAGGGGTCTTCCGCCTGCAGGGGCAGGTTTGCTCTACCTTGACTGTGGCAGCATGGAGCTCCCCATGACACCAAAGTGGGAGGAATCGCCTGATTGGAGGGCCGAGTCCCCTCTACCCTGGCTGCGGAGGTATAGGAGCTTACCAAGACACCCAGGTGGGAGGGGTCTCAGGACTGGAAGGGAAAGTGCAATCTACCCTGGCTGCAGCCTTATAGGAACTCCCCCTGACACCCAGGTGAAAGAGGTCTCCCACCTAGAGGTGCGAGTCCCCTCTACCCTGGCTGCTGAAGTATAGGAGCTGTCCTGACACTCAATTGGGAGGAGTCTCCCACCAGAAGGCTAGAATCCCCTCTAACCTGCTGCAGCGGTATAGGAGCTCCCCAGGACACCCAGGTGGAAGGGGTCTGGAGGGTAGAGTTCCATCTACCCTGGCTGTAGCGGTATAAAAACTCCCCAGAAACCCAGGTGGGAGGGGGTCTCCCGCCAGAAGGGGTAGTCTTCTCTTCACTGTCTGTGGTGGTATAGGAACTTCCCCTGACACCCTGGTGAAAGGGGTGTCCTGCCTAAACGTGCGCGTCAAAGCTGGCTAAGACGGTATAGGAGTTACTCACTTTCCCAGGTGGGAGGTGTTTCTCGCCCGAATGAGTAAATTGCCTCTACTCTTGTCTTCTGGGGTATATGAGCTCCACCTGGCACTCAGGTGGGTGGGGTATTCCACCTGGATGGCCTGTGCACTCTACTGGGGCAAAGGCGGTATGAGTTACTCCCATTCCCAGTTTGGAATTGTTCTTGCCTCAGGTGCCAGATGCCTCTCCCCTGGCTGCTGGGGTATATGAGCTCCATCTGATACCAAGGTGTTAGGGGTCTTCCACATGGAGGGGCAAGTGAACTCTACCCTAAATGCAGCATTTTTAAAAATTTTCCTGACACGCAGGTGAGAGGCATCTCCTGCCTAGATCTGTGAATTCCCTCTACTCTGCCTGAGTGGGTGTACCAGTTCTCCCAGACACCCATGTGGGAGGGGTCTCAAACTTGGAGAAGCGAGTCCCCTCTATTCTGGCTGCTGTGGTGTATGAGCTCCCCCCCCCATACCAAGAAGAAAGGAGTCTTCCGGTGGAAGGTCATAGTCCCTTCTACCCTGGCTGCAGTGGTTTACTAGCTTTCCCTGACACCCAGGTTGGATGGGTCTGATGCCTGGAGAGGTGAGTCCCATCTACCCTGGCTGTGGTGGTAAAGGATCTCCCCCTGACACCCAGGTGGGAGGGTCTCCAGCCTGGAAAGATGAGTCCACTGTACCCTAGCTGCAAAGATATAGGAGGTATCCTCTACACCAAGGTGGGAGGGGTCTCCCACCTCTAGTTGGAGTCCCATCTACCCTGTCTGTGACAGTATACGTACTCCCCTGACAACCAGGTGGAAGGGATCTTATGCCTGGAGGGTTAAGTCCCCTATCCCCTGGCTCTGAATGTATAGGAGCTCCCCCGACACCCAGGTTATGGGGTCTCCTGACTGGAGAGACAAATCTGCTTTACACTGGCTGCGGGAGTATTCGAGCTCTCTCTGACACCCAGGTGGGAGGGGTCTCCCTCCTGGAGCAATGAGTCACCCCTACCCTGGGTGTGCCAGTATACAAGCTCCCCCAGACACCCAGATGGGAGGGGTCTCTGGCCTGGAGGGGCGAGTCCCCTCTACCCTGGATGAAACAGAATAAGAACTACCCCTGAAACCCAGGTGGGAGGGGTCTCCCGCCTGGAGGGATGAGTACATTGTACCCTGGCTGCTGCAATAATCAAGCATCCAGTACACAAAGGTGGAAGGGGTTTCCCAATTGGAGGGGTGAGTCCGCTCTACACTTGCTGCAGAGGAATAGGAGCTCATCCCGATGGTCACCAGGCAGGGGTATACAAACTGAAAGGGCAAGTCCACTCTACCCTGGCTACAGCATTATAGGAACTCCCCATGACACCCAAGTGGGTGGGGTGTCCCCTCTAGAGGGATGACTCCCCTCTAACCTGGATGAGGGGCTGTACAAGATGTCCCAGACACCCAGATGGGAGGGGTTTCCTGCTTGAAGGGGCAAATCCTTCTATTCTGGGTGCTATAGTATAGGAGCTCCATCCCCCATACCCAGATGGGAGGGGTCTCCCTCCATAAGGGGTGAGTCCCCTCTACCCTAGCTGCAGTGGTTTAGTAGTTTTCCATGACAACCAGGTTAGATGGGTCTCTCGTCTGGAGGGATGAGTCCCCTCTACCATGGCTGTGGTGGTAAAGGATCTCCCCCTGACACCCAGATGGTAGGGTCTCTGGCCTGGAGAAGTGAGTCCCATCTATCCTAGCTGCAGTGATATAGGAGTTCCTCTACACCCAGGTGGGACAGGCCATCCACCTCAAGTGGAGAGTCTCCTCTACCCCTGCCTGTGGCAGTATATGAACTCCCCTGAAAACCAGGTGGAAGGGATCTTTCGCCTGGAGGGTCAAGTCTCCTCTCCCTTGGCTCTGGAGGTATAGGAGCTCCCCTGACAAACAGGTTATGGGGTCTTCTGCTTGTGGGGGTGAGGCCACTCTACCCTGGCTAAGGCTTTATAGAAGTTACTCCCACTCCCAGGTAGGAAGTTTTTCTCGCCTGGAGTTGCAAGTTGCCTCTACCCTGCCTGCTGGTGTCTATGAGCTCCACCTGATATCCCCCTGGATGGAGTAGTCCAATCTACCCTGGCTGCAGTGGTTAAGGCGCTTCCCCTGACACCCAGGTGGAAAGGGTCCGCTCTATTCTGGCTGCTGTGGTATAGGAGCTCTCCCCCATACCAAGATGGGAGGTGTCTCCCGCCTGAAGGGGTGAGTCCCCTCTACCCTGGTTGCTGCAGTAAAGGATCTCCCCTGACACCCAGGTGGGTACACCTGCTGTACCATGGCTGAAGCGGTGTAGGAACTTCCCCTGACATCCAGGCGGGAGGATCTCCCGCCTGTTGGGGCAAGTCTTCTCTACCCTGGCTAAGGCGGTATACAAGTGCCCCCCTACTCATGGTTGGGAGTGGTCTTCCTCATGTAAGGGCGAGTCCCTTCTACCCTGACTTTGACAATATACAAGGTCCTCTGACACCCAGGTGGGAGGGGTATCCGGCCTTGAAGGGCGAGTCCCCTCTACTTTAGCTCTTGCCATTTAAGAGGTCCCAGTACACCCAGGTGGGAGGTGTCTCTCGCCTGTAGGGGCAAGTCCCCTCTAAGCTGGATGCTGCATTAATCAAGCATCCCCTGACACCAAGGTTGGAGGAGTATCCCTATTGGAAGGGCGAGTCCCCTCTCCCCTTGCTGATGAGGGATAGGAGCTCACACAGACAGCCAGGTAAGCGGGGTCTCCTGAATGGAAGGGCAAGTCCACTCTACCCTGGCTGAAGCAGTGTAGGAAATGCTCCTGACATCCAGGTGGGATGGGTCTCCCGCCTAGAGGAGCAAGTCCCCTCTACCCTGGCTTTAGCTGTACAGCAGCTCCCCAGGACACCCAGATAGAATGGATCTCTCTCCTGGAGGAGCATATTCCCTCTACACTGGCTGCACCTGTGTAAGAGCTCCACATGAAACCCAGGTGAGAGGAGTATCCCGCCTGGAAGGGCCAGTCCCTTCTACCCTGGCTGTGGCAGTATGAGATCCCCCTGACAAATAGGTGGGAAGGGTCTCCTGACTGGAGCAGCGACTCCCTTCTACACTGTTTGTGGATGTATACAAGCTGCCCCAGACACCCAGGTATGAGGGGTCTCCTGCATGGAGGGCTGTGTCCCCTCTATCCTGGCCATGGTGGTACATGAGCTCCCACAGACACCCTGGTGGGAGGGATCTCCTGCAGGAGGGGCAAGTACTTTCTACCCTGGCTGTGGTGGTATATGAGCTCCTGCTGACAACCAGGTTGCAGGGGTCTCCCGCCTGGAATGGCCAATCTCCTCTACCCTGGCTAATGTGGTATACAAGTTCCCCCAACACCCAGGTTGGAGGGGTCTTCTGCCTGGAGATGCGAGTCCTCACTAGCATGGCTGCAGCGTATAAGAGCTCCCTCACACAAAACCATGTGGAAGGGTCTCCCGCCTGAAAGGGCAAGTCCCATCAGACCTGGCTTCGAAGTAAAAGAGCTCTCTCCCACCCCTATGAGGGACTGGTATCCCATGTGGGAAGGTCTTCCTCCTGGAGGGACAAGTTTCATCTACCCTGGCTAAGGCAGTATAGCAGTTACCCCCATTCCTAGGTGGAAGGTGCCTCTCGCCTGCCTGGAGTTTCGAGTTGAGTCTACCCTGGCTGCTGGGGTATATGAGCTCCACCTGACAACCATGTGCGAGGGATCTTCTACCTGTAGGGGCGAGTCCACTCTACTCTGGCTGCACCAGTTAAGGAGCTTCCCTGATAACCAGGTGGGAGGGGTGTCCCACCTAGAGGGGTGACTTCTCTCTACCCTGGCAGAGGGGGTATACCAGCTCTCCCAGACACCCAGGTTGGAGGGGTCTCCTGCTTGGAGGTGTGAGTCCCCTCTATTCTGGCTGCTGTGGTATACAAGCTCCTCCCCATACTCAGATGGGAGGGGTCTCCCGCCTGAAGGGGCAAGTTCCCTCTGTCCTGGCTGACACCCAGGTGGGAGGGTCTATGGCCTGGAGAGGTGCATCCTCTCTACCCTGGCTGCAGTGGTAAAGAAGATAACCTCTACACCCAGGAGGGAGGTGTTTCCCTCTACCCTGCCTGTGGCAGTATATGAATTCTCCTACAACCACGTGGAAGGGATCTTCTACTTGGAGGGTCCAGTCCCCTCTCTCATGGCTCTGGTGGTTAGGAGCTCTCCCTGACAACCAGGTTATGGGGTTTTCTGACTGGAGAGGCAAGTTCCTTCTATCCTGGCTGCAGAGGTATATTAGCTCTGACTGAAACCTAGGTGGGAAGGGTCTCCTGCCTGGACGGGTGAGCCCCTCTACCCTGGCTGTGGCAGAATAGTATCTCCCCTCCACACACCCAAGTGGGAGGGGTCTTCTGAGTGGTGCTGTGAGTCTCCTCTACTGTGGCTGCAAAGGTATACAAGCTCCCTCGGACACCCAGGTGGGAGGGGTCTCCTGCATGTAGGGTGAGTCTTCTCTATCCTGGCTGTGGCTATATATGAGCCCCCCCCCACACCCCTACACCTTGGTCGGAGGGATCTCCTGCCAGGAGGGCCAAGTACATTCTACCCTGGCTGGGGTGGTATATAAGTTCACGCCAACTGCCAGGTTGGAGGGGTCTTCCAGCTGGATGGGCAAGTATCTTCTACCCTGGCTAAGGTGGTATACAACTTCCTTGAGACACCCATTTAGGATGGGTCTCCTGCCTGGATGGGCGATTACCCACTAGCCTGGCTGCAGCTGTATATGAGCTCCCCCCTCAATCACCCAGGTGGGAGGAGACTCCTGCCTGGAGGGGCAAGTCCCCTCTACCATGGCTGTGCCGGTATAGGAGATACACCTGACACACAGTTGGTAAGAGTCTCCTGAGTGGAGCTGCAAGTCCCCTGTACCCTGGTTGAGGCAGTATTGGAGCTCCCCAGACATCCAGGTGAGAAAGGTCTCCCACTTAAAGGGGAAGGTACCCTCTACCATGGCTGCGGTGGTACAAGAGCTCCCCCAGACACCTAGGTGGGAGTGGTCTCCTGCCAGAATGCCGCAGTCTGGCTGGGCACAATTCAGGATCCACTTGTCAAAAGAAACGAACTTTATTTTTAGAACCACACACGCCAAACAAAACCACTCCTCAGGAATAACCCTCAGAGCCCAACTGCCACCACCTGCTTCCCACAAGCCTCTCTCTCAGCCACAAGCCTCTCCACCTCCCACAATCATCCTGCTCTTGAGGCCGATTGGCTGGGTCGCATGGGCGGAGCCAAAAAAGTCCCCCAATGAGCAGCTCCGTGGTCTGAAAGGGCAGGGAAACAGCTCAATGAGCATCACCGCAGAGGAGCCAATCAGCTAGATGTTGCTGGGGCGCTGTGAGCCAATCATCAGCTGACAGTCTGGTTGCAGGGGTATAGGAGATCCACCATCCACGCCCAGGTGGGAGGGATCCCCCGCCTGGATAGGCGACTTCCCTCTACCCTGGTTGCAGGGGTGTAGAATTTCCCCAGATAATCATGTGTGAGGAGTCTCCAGCCTGGAGAATGGAGTCCCTTCTACCTTGCCTGTGGCTGTATAGGTGCTCGCTGGGACACCCAGGTGGAAGGGGTCTCATGCCTGGAGGGGAGAGACCCCTCTCCCCTGGCTGTGGCTGTATACAAGCTCCCGTGACACCCAAGTGGGAGGGGCATTTCGCCTGGAAGTGTAAGTCCCCTCTATTTTAGCTCTTGCCATATAAGAAGTTCCAGTATATCCAGGTGGGAGGGGTCTTCCGCCTGCAGAGGCTTGTTCGCTGTACCCTGACTGTGGCAGCAAGAGCTCCCCATGACACCCAGGTGGGAGTTTCTCCTCCCTGGAGAGGCAAGTCTCCTCTACCCTGGCTGCAGTGGTACAGGACGTCCCCCCTACACCCAGGTGAACGGGGTCTACCGCCTCCAATGGCGAGTCCCGTCTACCTTGCTACGTCAGTATCTGAATTCGCTGACAAACAGGTGAAGGCATCTTCCACCTGAAGGGTTGAGTCCCCACTCCCTTGGCTCTGACTTTATAGGAGCTCCCCCAACACCAGGACATGGGGTTGCCCGAATGGAGAGGCGAGTCTCCTCTCCACTGGCTGCGGGGCTATACAAGCTGCCCCAGACAACCAGATGGGAACCATCTCCTTCCTGGAGCAATGAGTCCCTCTACCCTGGCTGTGGCTGTATACAAGCTCTCCAAGACAACCAGGTGGGAGGGGTATCTCGCCTGGAAGGGCGAGTCCCTTCTACTTTAGCTTTTCCCATATATGAACTCCTAGAACACTAAGGTTGGAGGGGTCTCCCGCCTGTAGGGGCGAGTCCCCTCTACCTTGGATGTTGAAGTAATCAAGCTCACCCAGAAACCAAGGAGGAAGCAGTCTCCCTACTAGAGGGGCAAGTCCCCACTACCCTGGCTGCAGAGATATAGGAGCTCACCCAGACTCTCAGGTGGGAGAGGTCTCACTACTGGAAGGGGAAATCCCCTGTACGCTGGCTGATGTGGTATAGGAGCTCCCCTGACACCCAGGTGGGAAGGGTCTCCCACCTAGAGGGGGGTGTCCCTGGTTATGGCAGTATAGGAGCTCCCCGCAACACCCAGAAGGGAAGGGTCTCCTACCTATAGGAGCGAGTCCCCTCTACCCTGCCTGCTGCAGTAATCAAACCTCCCTGTACACCCAGTTGGGAAGTATCTCCCGATTGGAGGGGCGAGTCCCCTCTACCCTGGCTTTGGTGGTATACAACTTCCTTGAGACACCCATTTAGGATGGGTCTCCTGCCTGGAGGAGCAATTACCCACTACTCTGGCTGCAGCTATATATGAGCTGCACCCAGGGAGACATGCAGGTGGGAGGAGTCTCCCAAATGGAAGGCCAAGTCTGCTCTACCTTGGCTGCAGCGGTGTAGGAACTCCCACTGACATCCTGGTGGAATGGGTTCTACCGCCTAGAGGTGCGAGTCCCCTCTACCCTGGCTTCAGCAGTATAGGAGTTCCCAAGGACACCCAGGTGGAAGGGTTCTCCCTCCTGGATGGGTGAGTCCCCTCTACCCTGGCTTTGGTGGTATACAAGCTCCCCTGTCACCTAGGTGGGAGGAGTATCCAGCTGGGAAGGGCGAGTCCCCGCTACTTTAGCTATTGCCATGTAAGAGCTCCTAGTGAACCCAGGTGGGAGGGGTCTTCTGCCTGCAGGGGCATGTTTCCTCTTCCCTGGCTGTGGCAGTATAGGAGAACCCCCAACACCCAGATTTGAGGGATCTCCTGCCTGTAGGGGCAAGTCTCCTCTACCCTGTCTGCTTCAGTAGTCAAGCTCTCATGGACGCCCAGGAGGGAGGGATCTCCTGCCTGGAGAGGTGAGTCACTGTTACCCCAGCTGTAGGTGCATTCGCACCCCCTCCTCTGCAGACACCCCTGTGGGAGGGGTTATCTGCTTGGAGGGGTGAGTCCCCTCTACCGTGTCTAAGGCTGTATAGGAGTTACCCCCATTCCCAGGTGGGAGGTGTCTCTCGCATGGAGCTGCCAGTAGCTTCTACGCTGGCTGATGGGGTATATGAGCTCCACTGACACCCACGTGGTAGGGGTCTTCCACCTAGAGGGGCGAGTCTCCTCTACCGGGTCTAAGGGGGTATAGGAGTTACCCCCATTCCCAGGTGGAGGTGTCTGTCGCCTGGAGGTGCATGTCGCCTCTAACCTGGCTGCTGAGGTACACCAGCCCCCCCCCCCGAATCCCAGGTTGGAAGCGTCTCCCACCTAGAGTGGTGACTTCCCACTTACATGGTGAGTTGGTGTACCAGCTCTCCCAGACACCCTGGTGGGATGGGTCTCCTGCTTGGAGGGGTGAGTCCCCTCTATTCTGGCTGTTGTGATATACTAACTCCCCCCCCATACCAACATGGGAGGGGTCTCCCACCTGAAAGGTCGATTCCCCTCTACCCTGGCTGCAGTGGTATACTAGCTTTCCCTGACACCCAGGTTGGATGGGTCTCTAGCCTGGAGGGGTGAGTCCCCTCTAACCTGGCTGGAGCAGTAAAGAATCTCCCACTGACACCCAGGTGGGTTGGTATCGGCTTGGAGATGCGAGTCCCCTCTACCTAGGCTGCGGTGGTATAGGAGCTGCCCCCTATACACAGGTGAAAGGGGTCTCCATCCTAGATTGGCAAATCCCTTCTGCTCTGACTCTGGCAGTATATGAACATCCCTGACAACCAGGCGGATGGGATCTTCTGCCTGAAGGATTGAGTCCCCTCTCCCCTGACTCTGTCGGCATAGAAGCTTCCCCTGATACCCAGTTTATGGAGTCTTCCGCTGGAGGGGCGAATTCCTTCTATACTGGCTACGGGAGTATACTAGCTCCCACCAACACCAAGGTGGGAGGGATCTCTCGCCAGAAGGTGAAAGTACCTTCTGCCATGGCTATGGTGGTGTAAGAGATCCCCCTGACAAACAGGTGGGAGCCGTCTCCTGCCTGGAGAAGAAAGTCCCCTCTACCCTGTATGCTGCAGTAGTCAAACTGCCCCATGGACACACAGGTGAAAGGGGTCTCCCGATTGAAGGGGTGAGTACCATATACCCTGGCTGCGGAGGTATACAAGCTCCCACAGAAACCCAGGTGGGAGGGGCTCCCGCATGGAGGGTCGAGTCAACTCTATCCAGGCTGTGGTCGTATATGAGCTCCCTTGTGGGAGGGTTCTCCCACCAGGAAAGATAAGTGCATTCTACCCTGGCTATGGTGGTTTATGAACTCCCTCCAACAGCTAGGTTGGAGAGGTAGACCACTTGGATGGGCGAGTCTCCTCTACCCTGGCTAAGGTGGTATAAAATATCCCCTCAACACTCAGGAGGGAGTGGTCTCCAGCCTGGAGGGGTAGTCCCTACTACACTGGCTGCAGCAGTATAGGAGCTCCTCCCCACCACACCCAAGTAGGAGGGTCTTCTGACTGAAGGGGCGAGTTGCCTCAACTCTGGTTGTGGGGGTATAAGAGCCCCCTCCTACCCCCAGGAAGGAGGGGTCTCCAGCCTGGAAGGCGAGTCGCTGCTATCCCAGCTGCAGCTGTATATGCACCGCCCCTCTGCAGACACCCCTGTGGGAGGGGTTATCCGCCAGGAGGGGCGAGTACCCTCTACCCTGGCTGAGGCGGTATAGGAGTTACCCCCATTCCCAGGTGAGAGGTGTCTCTCGCCGGAGATGCAAGTCGTTTTTATCCTTGCTGCTGGGGTACACCAGCTCCCCCTGAGTCCCAGGTTGGAGGGGTCTCCCACCTAGAGTGGTGACTCCCCTCTTCCATGGTGAGTTGCTGTACCAGCTCTCCCAGACACCTTTGTGGGATGGGTCTCCTGCTTGGAGGAGCGAGTCCCCTTTACTCTGGCTGCTGTGGTATACTAGCTCCCCCCTATACAAAGATGTGAGGGGTCTCCCGCCTGTAGGGTTGATTCCCCTCTACCCTGACTGCAGTGGTATACTAGCTTTCCCTGACACCCAGGTTGGGTCTCTCACCTTGAGAGGAGAGTCTCCTCTAACCTGGCTAGAGCAGTAAAGGATGTCCCCCTGACACCCAGGTGGGTTGGTATCAGGCCTGGAGTTGCAAGTCCCCTCTACCCTGGCTGCAATTGTATAGGAACTCCCCCTGAAACCCAGGTGGGAGGAGTCTCTCACCTAGAGGTTTGAGTCCCTATTACCCTGGCTTCAACAGTATAGGAGCTCCCCAGGACATCCAGGTGGAAGGGGTCTCCCTCCTGGAAAAGCGAGTCCACTCTGCCCTGGCTGCAGCACTATTCAAGTTCCCCCAGACACCAAAGAGGAAGAGGTCTCCTGCCTGAAGGGGCAAGTCCCCAGTACCTTGGCTGTAGCAGTATATGAGCTCCACCCCCATACCTAGGTGGGAGGGTCTCCTGCCTGAAGTGGTGAGTCCCCTTAATCCTGGCTGTGGGGTTATAAGAGTGCTCTCCTATCCCCAGGAGGGAGGGGTCTCCCGCTTGGAGAGATGATTCGCTGCTACCCTATCTGCAAGTGTATAAGATCCCCCCTCACCAGAAACCCATGTGGGAGGCATCTTCCATCTGGAGGGGCGATTCCCCTTTATCCTGGCTTATGCAGTATAGGAGTTACCCCCATTCCCAGGTGAGAGGTGTTTCTCGCCTGGAGGTGCCAGTTGCCTCTACCCAGGGTGCTGGGCTATATGAGCTCTACCTGACACCCAGGTGGGAGGGGTTTCAGCCTGGAGGGGAGAATCCTCTCTACCCTGGCTGCAGCAGTTAAAGAGGATCCCCTGATACCCAAGTGGGAGGGGTCTCCCACCTAGAGGGATGATTTCCCTCTACCTTGCCTGAGAGGGTGTACCAGCTCTCTCAGACACCCAGGTTGGAGGGATTTCCTACTTTGAGGGGTGAGTCCCCTCTATTCTGGCTGCTGTGGTATAGGAGCTCCCCCACCATACCAAGATGGTGGTGGTTTCCCGCTTTAAGGGGCGAATCCCCTCTACCCTGGTTGCAGTGGTATACTAGCTTTCCCTGACACCCAGGTTGAATGGGTATCTCCCCTGGAGGGGTGAGTTCCCTGAACCGTGGCTGCTGATGTAAAGTATCTCACCCTGATAACCAGGTGTTAGGGGTCTCCTGCCTGGAGCAATGAGTCCCCTCTACCCTGGCTGTGGCTATATACAATGTCTTCCAGAAACCCAGGTGGGAGGGGTCTCCCGCCTAGAGTGGCAAGTCTTCTCTACCCTGGCTAAGGTAGTATATAAGTGCCCCACTACACACAGGTGGGAGTGTTCTTCTGCATGGACAGGCAAATCCCATCTAACTTGGCTTTGAGATATTAAAGCTCTCTGGACACCCAGGTGGGAGAGTTATCCCGCCTGGAAGGGTGAGTCCTCTCTACTTTAGGTCTTGCTATATAAGAGCTCTCAGTACACCCAGGAGGGAGGGGTCTTCCACCTGCAGGGGTGTGTTCCCTCTACCCTGGCTGTGCCAATATAGGAGCTCCCCCTAACACCCAGGTAAAAGGTGTCTCCCGCCTGTAGGGGTGAATCCCCTCTACCCTGGCTGCTGAAGTAATCAAGCTCCCCCAGACACCCAAGTGGAAGAGGTCCCACGATTGGAGGTGCGAGTTTCCTCTTCCCTGGCTTCGGAGGTATAGGAGCTCAACCAGACACCCAGGTGAGAGGGATCTCCTGACTGGAAGGGCATGTCTGCTCTACCCTGGCTACAGCAGTATAGGAATTCCCCATGACACCCAGGTGGGAGAGTTCTCCAGCCTAGAGGAGCTAGTCCCCTCTACCCTGGCTGTGGCTGTATAGGTTCTCCCCCACACACACCCAGGTGGGAGGGTCTACCACCTGGATGAGCAAGTACCCTCTACCCTTGCTGTGGCTGAATAGGATATCCCCCTAACACACAGGTGGGAAGGGTCTCCCAACTGTAGCAGTGAGTCCCCTCTTCCCTGGATGTGGAGGAATACAAGCTGCCCCAGAAACCCAGGTGGGAGGCGTCTCCTTAATGGAGGGGCGAGTTTCCTCTATCCTGGCTGTGGGAGTATATGAGCTCCCAATGACACCCTGGTGGGAGGGGTCTCCCGGAAAGAGGGGCAAGTACTTTCTACCATGGCTGGGTCGGTATATGAGCTCCAGATGACAGCCAGTTTTGAGGGTCTCCCGCCTCTACACTGTCAAAGTTGATCTAAAAGTTCCCCACGACACCCTGGTGGATTGGAGTCTCCTGTCTGGAGGGGTGAGTCCCCTTACTCTGGCTGCAGCGGTGTAGGCACTCCCCAAACCCAGGTGGGAGGGTCTCCTGCCTGAAGGGCCGAGTCACCTCAACCTTGCCTTTTGGGGGGTATAAGAGCACCCTCCTTCACCCAGTAGGAGGGCTCTCCTGCCTGGAGGGGTGAGTCCTGCAACAAAAAGTGCAGCAGTAAATGAGTTTCCCGTGACACCCAGGTGGGAGGGGTCTCCTGCTACTATGGCTGCTGTGGTATAAGAGCTCCCCCTTATACCCAGGTGGGAGGGGTCTCCTGCATGGAGGGGTGATTACCCTATAACCTGTCAGAAGAGGTATAGAGCTCCACCCCCCACACACAGTTATGAGGGGTTTTCCCCCTGGAGAGGTGAGTCCACTTTACCCTAACTGTAGAGATATAGGAGCTCCTCCCCACACACACACACACACAGAGGTGGGAGGGTCTCCTGCCTGTAGGGGTGAGTCCCCTCCACCCTGGCTGCAGGGGTATAAGAGCCTCCTCCTATCCTGAGAAGGGCGGGGTTTCCCACCTGGATGGAAGAGTCCCTGCTGTCCCAGGTGCAGCTCTATATGAACCTCCCCCCTCTGCCAGACATCCCTGTGGGAAGGGTCTTCAGCCTGGAGGGGGGAGTCCCCTCTACTCTGGCTAAGGTGGTATAGGAGCTACCCTTATTCCCAGGTGGGAGGTGTCTCTAGCCTGAAGGTTTGAGTTGCCTCTACCCTTGGCTGTTGGGGTATATGTGCTCCACTTGACACCCAGGTGGGAGGAGACTTCGTCCTGGAGGGGCGATTGCACTCTCCCCTGCCTGCAGCAGTATACCAGCTCCACCTGACACCCAGGTAGGACAGGTCTCCTACCTAGAGTGGTGACTCCACTCTAGGGGTGAATCACCTCTACCCTGGCTGCTGGGGTATATGAGCTCCACCTGACACCCAGTTGGGAGAGGTCTTATGCCCAGAGGGTCGAGTCACCTCTAACCTGGCTGCATCCGTATACAATTCCCCCAGACACCCAGGTGGGAGGGGTCTCTTGTATAAAGGGGCGAGTCCCCTCTATCCTGGCTCCTGTGGTATAGGAGCTCCCCTGACACTGAGGTCCGAGGAGTCTCCCACCTAGAGGGGAGAGTGCTTTATACCCTTCCTGAACCGGTATTGGAGTTCACCAGGACATCCAGGTGGAAGGAGTTTCCCGCCTGGAGGGGAGAGTCCCCACTACCCTGGCTGTGGTTTTGTATGAGCTCCCACAGGCATCCAGGTGAGATGTGTCCCCCGCCTGCAGGGGCGAGTTCTGTCTATTCTGCCTGTGGCAGCATATGAGCTCCCTGACACCCAAGTGGGAGGAGTCATCCGAATGGAGGGGAAAGTCCCCTCTACCCTGTCTGTCATGGTATATCAGCTACCCGTGACACCCCGGTGGGAGGGATCATCAGCCTAGAGGGGTGAGTCCCCTCCACCCTGGCTTTGGAAATGTAGGATCTCCCCCACACACACCCAGGGGGGAGGCGTTTCTTGCCTTGAGGGGCGAGTCCCCTCTACAATGTTTGCTGTGGGACAAGAGCTCCCTCTGACAACCAGGTAAAAGGGATCTCCTGCCTGGAGGGGTGGGTCCCTGCTACCCTGGCTAAGGTGGAATACAAGCTCTCCCTGGCTCCAAGATGGGAGTGGTCTCTTGTCTGGAGGAGCGTGTCCATTCTACCTGGCCACTGCTATTTAGGAGCTCCCCCAGATACACAGGTGGGAGGCGTCTCCAGCAAGGAGGCGCGAGTCCCCTCTACCCTGGCTACAATGGTATACGAGGTCCTACCCACCACACCCACGTAGGAGGGGTCTCCAATATGGAGGGCTGAGTCCCCTCTAGCCTAGCTGCTACACTATATGAGCTCCACCTGACACCCTGGTTGGAGGGGTCTCCCACCTGGAGAGGCAAGAACCCTCTACCCTGGCTGCTTCGGTATATGACTTCCCCTGAGATCCAGGTGGGAAGAGTCTTTTGCCTGGAGGGGTTAGTACCCTCTACCATGGTTAAGGTGTTATACAAACTCCCTGTGACACCCAGGTGGGAGGGGTCTCCTCCCTGGTTAGGAGTCCCCACTATCCTGGCTACAGTGGTATATGAGCTCCCTCACCCACACACAGTGGGCGGGTTCTCTTGCCTGGAAGGGCGAGTTCCCCCTACCCTTCCTGTGGCAGTATAGGAGTTCCCCTGGATGCCCAGGTGGAAGGGGTCTCCCACCTGGAGGAGCGGGTCCCCTCTACCCTGGCTGTAGCAGTATAAGAGCTCCCTTTGACACCAATGTGGGAGGGGTATCCTGCCTGGAGGGGCAAATTCCTTCTATCCTGACTGTGGCAGTATAAGATCTCCCCCTGACACCCAGGTAGAAAGGGTCCCCCTCCTAGAACAGCAAATCCCCTCTATCCTAGCTGTGGAGGTATACAAGCTTCCCTAGATACCCAAGTGGTTGAGGTCTCCGCCTTGAGGGTCAATTCCCCTCTACCCTGGCTTTGGCTGTACACAAGCTCACCCCAACACTCATGTGGGAAGGGTCTCCCACCTGGAGGGATGAGTCCCCTCTACTCTAGCTGGTGCCATATAAGAGGTC
This sequence comes from Marmota flaviventris, assembly GCF_047511675.1. Lineage (NCBI taxonomy): Eukaryota > Metazoa > Chordata > Mammalia > Rodentia > Sciuridae > Marmota > Marmota flaviventris. Next base: position 24,697,446 of record NC_092517.1, read on the forward strand.
CCAAGACACCAACGTGGGAGGCATCTCTGGACTGGAAGGGCAAGGAACCTCTACCCTGACTGCAGACATATGGGAGCTCCCCCAGACACCCAGGTGGGAGGGGTCTCTCACCTGGAGGGGCGAGTCCCTGATATCATTGCTGTATTGGTATATGAGCTCCCCTTGACACCCAAGTGGGAGTGGTCTTTGCCTGGAGAGGCGAGACCCCTCTAATCTTGCTGTGGCAGTATACAAGATTCCCCAGACACCATTTGGGAGTGGACTCCTGCCTGGTTAGGCGACTCCCCTCTATGCTGGATGTAGCAGTATACAACTTCCCCAACACCCTGGTGGGAGGTGTCTCTAGCCTGTTGCAGCAAGTACCCTCTATACTGGCTGCAGTGCTATATGAGCTCCCCCCACACCGGGTCTGGAGGGGAAAGTCACCTCTACCCTGGCTAAATTGGTATACAAGCTACCTGAGATACCCATGTGGAAGGGATTTAGAGTATGGAGAGGCGATTCCTCTGTACCTTGGCTGCTGTAGTAGAGGAACTCTCCTGACACCCAGCTGGGAGGAGTCTCCTACCTAGAGGGTAGAGTCCCCTGGACCCTGCCTGTGTTGTTATAGTAGCTTCCACTGAAACCCAGGTTTTAGTTGTCTCCTGACTGAAGGGGTGAGTCCCCTCCACCCTGGCTTTGGAGATACAGGAGCTCCCCCACACACCCAGGGGGGAGGGGTCATTTGCCTTGAGGGGTGAGTCCCATCTACAATGGTTGCAGCTGAATAAGAATTCCCCCTGACAACCAGGTGAAATGAGTCTCCCCCCTGGAGTGGTGAGTCCCCTCTACCATGGCCAAGGTGGAATTCAAGATTGCCCTGGCACCAAGATGGGAGGTGCCTCTCACCTGGAGGGGTGAGTTGGCTCTCCTCTTGCTGCTGTTGTATAGGAGCTCCCTGAGACACACATGTGGGAGTGGTCTCCTGCCTAGAGGTATAAGTCCCTTCTACCCTGGAGGCAGTGGTAGAGGAGCTCCCCCTGATACCCAGTTGAGAGGGTTCTGCAGCAAGGAGGAGCGAGTCCCCTCTATCCTGGCTATAGCAGTGTCATAGCCCCCCCATACCCACATTGGAGGGGTCTCCAATATGGAAGAACGAGTCCCCTCTATCCTGGCTGCTATGGAATATGACCTCCCCTGACACCCATGTGGGAGGAGTCTTTGGTCTGAAGGGGCGAGTCTCCTCTAACCTGGCTGTGGCGGTATACAACATCCCCCAGACACCCAGGAGGTAGGGATCTCCTGCCGGGAGGGGCGAGTTCACCTCAACTTGCATGTGGAGGTATATGAATTCCCTCAGACATCAAGCTTAAAGTGGTCTCCCGCCTGGAGGGCGAGTTTCCTCCACCCTGCATGTGGAGGTATATGAATTCCCTCAGACATCCAGGTGAAAGAGGTCTCCCTCCTGGAGGGTTGAGTTCCTGTTACCCTGGCTGCAGCTGTATAGGAGCCACCCCTACAAACCCAGGTGGGAGAGGTCTCTTGCCTGGAGGGGCAAGTCCCCTCTACACTGGCTGAGGCAGAATACAAGCTAGCCTGGACACCAAAGTGGGAGGGGTCTTTCACCTAGAGGAGCCAGTCTGGTCTACCCAGGCTACAGAGGCATAAGAGCTCCCACAAACAACCATGTCACTTTTCATTCACCCAGGCCCAGGTGCTAGTGCTTTGGTCTCAATTACTGGGCCCAGCTCCTAACGAGATCTCCTGGCTGCCCTACTCCAGGACCCTATCCATGTCCCTTGGTTTAAGGCCCCTTTTACTGGCCCCCTCTTGTGACTCATCTCTATTCCCCTTATGCTGAGGTATCCTGGCACTGCTCTGACCCTCTCCTCCCCCTGCTTCTTTCTAGCCTGGGCTCCTAAAATGGGTCCTGGCTGCCCATCAACCCGACCCCAAACTCTGCACCACAAGTGTCACCTCACAGTGCCCACTTTTGCCCCTCCTTTGGTCCAGGTCTCTCTCTGACAATCTACTCACCTGGGACAGAGGAGCGGAATTGGCTGGCCTCTACACCCATAATGCTCCCAGTGGGAAACACAGCCCTGCCACTCGCCTGTGTCCACTTTGCAGCCTGAAACTTGATGCCTGGCAGTTAACATGTGACTTGCTCCAACCCAGCCTGGAGAGATCCCGTCCCTTCTTTCCAGTGCCCTCTCGCCGTGCATGCTGCCCCTACCCCAACCTAGCCTTCCCTAACCTTGGTCCATTGTTCTAAGGTCCCAGGGCCTGGCTGCTCACCTGAGCCCCTGACCACTTTTTTCATGTCCTATAGAGTAGCTTGGAGTTTCTTTGTATTGGGTCTGACCTGGGGGACTCTAGCTTGTGCCCACCAGCGGGCTTCACTAGGTGCCGCTTGCACTTTTCTCTGTCTTCTGGTCCTCGTGCAAACCCTTCATCGCTTTGCCCTCACGAATTCCCTTGGTGCTTGTGGGTCTCCTTCTCTTTGGGTCTCTCATTCATGATCGGTCTTGTGGGTCCCTTTCCTGGTCTGCTGGCTTCGGTCCTGGGTCTTGCACCTATGAGCACCCAACAGGACCCCCTGCCATGCCCTCCCGTTGCCCTCCTCCTGTCCCCCTTCCTTGCCAGACATGCTTTGCCAATTCCCTGGGCCTGGCCCTGGATTCTAATCTGGGCCAGGGCACCATATGGGAAACAGAGCTCTGCCCCTTGCCTAGGCCCATGCTCTTTCGGTGCTTAATCCTGCACCCAGAACCCTGACACCTGGCAGTGGCCCTGGGCCTGTACCTACCTTCCCCTTTTGCCTCCCCTGCTTTCCCACCCAAGTCTTGTCCACTGTCCTGAGCCCCCTGCTCCAGCCCCAGCCCTTGGCTCTCCATTCCCTGTCTTGGCTCCTTGCTTGAGCCTCTGATGGCCCTTTTTTCCCAGAGCGTGCCTGGGTACTGACTGTGGGACCCTTGCTTGGGCTGCTTCCATGCTCCCCTTGGTGTTTCTTCACTGCAGTGCTGCCCACCTGCCCAGCCCTTTCCTTCCCTGTTCTCTCTTGGCATGGGCCCTCCTGTAGGTTCTAACCTGGGCTTCTTGTTGGGTTCCAGACCCTAGCCCACCAGCACCCATCCTCTGGACCTTCCCGCTGTGCCCTTCTTTGGCCTTCCTTTCATTCCTGAACCCTTTCCTGATCCCTTTCCCAGCATTCACACCCATGCGAGGGGAGTGGACTTGGCCTGTTGGCCCTCTTGGCTCCCTAAGGGGAAAAGTAGCACTTCCCCTTGCCTGGGCCCTTTGGTCTACTTCATCACGGTTCCTGCTCCCCAATTCTGACACCTATCCATGGACCTGGGCCTTGAGCTTTCCTCTCTGTGCGTCACCAGCTCCCCACTCTCCTCTTCCTAACCTCCCTAGCCCTGCTCTGGTCCAGGTGCCTCCTTGAGGATCTACTTACCTGGGGCAGAGGTGTGAAATTAGCCCTCCTCTGTGACATGAAGTTTCCTATGGGAAACAGAGCCCAGCCCCTCGCCTGGGCTTCTTTGGCTGCCAGAACCCTGAAAGCTGGCAGTGGACATGGGCCTTGTGTGAACCTTCCTCTGCTTGATGCCCTCCCTTCCCTCCCCCTGTCCTCTTATCTTAAATGCTGCCTCTAACTGCTGTAGTCCGGCTGGGCTACCTAAGTCCAGCTGGGCAAAATAACCAAGAGGTGACAAGCAACTTGAAGGTTGAAGCAGGAAATACTTTATTGCGAGTGAACTCATCAGGAACTGAGAACTCAAAATAGTGGGTACCCAAGGTAGCAGGAGCCGCTTTTCTGCCAGACTGCAGAGGTACATATACCCAACTAATTACACACAGCTTAACTTAATTGACATCATGTAGACACAGCATTCAGTCATTAAGGAATCCTCATCATCTTAATGGCTTGCTGGTGTTGGCTCAGAAACCACTCCTCCTAGCATACTGCCAGGCACAATAAAGTAGTTCCTGCTTCAACCTTCAAGTTGCTTGTCACCTCTTGGTTATTTAGCCCAGCCAGACTTAGGCAGCCCAGCCGGACTACAGCATCTAAACCAACCTTGCCCTCCAGAACCCTGACCCTTTGCGTTCCAGTCTTCAGGCCTGGTTTCTCTCCTGGGCCCCTGACTATGTTCGTTCGTCGTGTGGGGTAGTGTCACATGGCTTTCCATGGCATCTCTTCATGTGGGGCCAAACGCAGCGGCCCCTTTCTTGTGATATCTACCTCTCTCCCCTGGTGCCCCTTGTGCTACCCCCCACTCGCCAGCTATCTCCTCATCCTTGTGTCGCCCCTTCCACTTCCCTTCTTTCCCTTTGTGCGGTCCCTTGCTTCTTGGGTCTCTGATCATCTTGGGTCAGGTCGGTAGCTTGCCTGGACTCCTTGCTTGGTTCCTGGGTCTCGCCGCTCTCCAGACCCACTGTGACCTCATTTGAAGCCCTCCCATTGCCTTCTTCCTTACCCCCTTCTCTTACCAGCCACCTTTGCCCAGTCCCTGGTCCTGGATTCTCATCTGTGCCAGTGTGCCTTATAGGAAACAGAGCCCTGCTCCTGGCCTGGGGCCTTTGCTCTCCCTGGGCCCTTGGTCCTGCCCCCAGAACCCTGAAACCTGGCATTGGCCCTGGGCTTGGAGTCTGCATCCACCCTGTTAGATCCCCTGCCTTCTCTCCCCACCCTTTTCCACTTACCTGAGACCCCTGCCCCAGACCTTGGCTCTTCATTCCCTGCACTAGCTCCTCACTTGAGCCTCTGGTGGCTCTTCTTCCTCAGTGTTTCCCTGGGCTTGGTGTGCGGGCCCCTCTCTAAGGCTGTTTCCCTGTTCCCCTTGGATTCCCTGTACTGCAGTACCCTAGTGCAACCCCACCATACCGTCCCTGCCCTTCCTTGCTCTCACCTGACCTGGGCCCTTCTCTAGGTCCCCAACCTGGTCTCTGTGTTTGTATTCCAGCCCACATTTCACCCACACCAGTCCTCTGGCCCTTCAGGCTGTGCCCTCCTTTGGCCCTCCTGGACCTCCTGATACTGCTAGGCCCCTTTTCCGGATCTCTTTCCTAGGATACTCACACTGGCCAGGAGACTGGACCAGGCTTCTTGGCCCTGCAGGCTCCATTTTTTTAAACCTGGCCCTTCCACTTGCATAGGCCATTTGGCCTCCCTCAGCCCAGGTCCTGTTCCCAGATGCTGACACCTTGCAGTGGGCCCGAGCCTCGAGCCTCCCTCCTTTACACCACCAGCCCCCTGCCTTGCCTCCATCCCCTCACCAGCCCTGTCCATTTTTATGTGCCTATGGCCCCAGCCCTTGCACTTAGCTCTCCATTCCTGGGCCTGGCTCCTTGTTTGAGCCCCTGGCTGCCCTTCTCGAGGACCCTGCTCATGTACCTTGATTTCTGTCCCCTTACTCTGGGCCCTGATATGCCTCCTCTCTGTTTTCCTCCTGCTGTGGTATCCTGTCACTGCCTGGACTCTTCCCTTCACTGCTTCTGCCTTGACTGGGCTCCTTGATTGGGTTTGTCTTCACATTGATTTTCCCCAAATCCAGACGAAAATCATTTCCTCACAGTCTCCTCCTTTGGCCCTCTTTTGCTTCTGCTCCCTCTCTGAGGATCTACACAGCCAGGGTAGTCTACTGGCCTCTACATTCTGAAATATCCCTATGGAAACACAGCCCTTCCCCTCGCCTGATCCCCCTTGCTGCCAGAAAACTAACACCTAGTATGGAACTGTGCTTTGCACTAGATATTCCCTGCACCATTCCCTCCCTTTCCTCACCTGTCCTCTGGCCTTCAATGCTTCTACAATACCAACCTAGCCCTCCCTGACCCTGAACATTCAACTGATCCCCTGACCATGTGCCTGAGTCATGTGGCATCTTGTGCCTTTGCCTTCTGTCTTTCTGTATTGGTCCCCCTAGCATGTTTCTCTTGCTTTGCCCTGTTCTTCCAGCTAACTTGTCCTTCTCATGTCACCCCTTTCTTCCCATCCACTTGTGTTTTAACTGGATACACCCAGGAGCCTCCATTTCTTTGGGTCCCTCATTTTTGGTCGGTCAGGTGAGACACTTGCCTGGGCTCCTTGCTTAGGTCGTGGCTCTGATACTTCTCTGCACCCATCATGACCCAGCATCATGCCCTCCCTCTTCCTGGACCCTGTCCTTTGTCATGCCCCCTTTGCCCGTTCAATGGCCCTGGATACTCAATGGACCAGAAAACCTTTTGGAAAACAGAGACCTGCCCGTCACCTGGGCCCCTTGCACTCTTTTGGCCCTTGGTCTTGAAAACGGAACTTGGACACCTGTCAGTGGCCACGGGCCTTGAGCCTGCCTGTCACCTCTAGGATCCCTTGCCTTCCCTCCCTGGCCCTATATACTCTCCTTAGCTGCCTTCCCCAGCCTTGACTCTCAGCTCTCACTTCCCTGGCCTGGCTCCTCCCTGGAGCCTCCAGTGCCCCTTCTTGCTCCCAGTGTCCCTGGGCTTTGACTTTGTGCCCCACACTTTCACCGATTTTCTGCTTCCCTTGGATTCCCATCCTTGCAGAACCCTAGCGCTGCACACCTGCCCAGTCTTGCCCTTCCCTGATTCCCTGGCATGGTACCACATCTAAGTCCCTAGCCTGGTCTCCTTTTGGGGTCCTGGCCCCCAATCCAACAAGCCACATTCTCTGGCCTATTCTGCTGTGCCCTTCTTTGGACCTACTGTTGTCCCTGTCCCTGTCATGCCCCTTTTCCTTATCCCTTTACTAGGATGCACACCACGGCCAGGGACTTGACCTTGCCTTTTGGCCCTTTGAACTCCCTTTGGGAAAATGTAGCCTTGCCACTTGCCTGGGCCCTTTGGTCTCCATCACCAGGGCCCTACTCCTCATTCCTAACACCCAGAAGTGGACCTGGTCTTTGAGTCCTCTACTCCCTATGTCACCTACTCCCGTTTCTATTCTCCTTTCTCTCCCCAGTCCTGTCTGTTTTTATGAGACACCGGCCTAGGTCCTGCATCTTGGCTCTCCATTCTTTGGTCTCTTCCCTTGCTTGAACCCCTGGCTGCCATTCTGGAGGATTCTGTCCCTGTCCTGTATTTTCAAGCCATTTTTCTGTCCCATTCCTGGGCCTCCCTGCTGTTCCCCTTGTACTGTAGTATCCTCACACTGCCCGGACCCTCTCCTCCCTAGCCTGGGAACCTTGAAGGGATCCTGGCACCTCACTGACCCCGATCCCAATTATGGATGCAAGGTATCCCCTCACAGTGTCCTCCTTTGGCCCTCCTTTGGTCCTGGTCTCTCTGTGAGGTTCTACTCACCCAGGGCAAAGGAGTGGAATTGGCTGGCCTCTTGTCCCTGAAGCCCTCCTATGGAAAATTCAGCCATGCCTCTCAACTGGGCCCCCATAGCCTTCCAAACCTTGACACCTGGCAGTGGACTTGAGCCTTCCACTGGCATTGCCCTGTGTGATCATCTCCCTTCCCTCCCCTATCATCTAGCCTTGCATGATACCCCTACCTCAACCTAGCCCTCTCTAACCCTGAGGTTTCACATTCCAGTTTCCGGACCTGGCTGCTTGCGTGAGCCCTGATCCCTGTTCATTTTGTTGTGTGGCATCACAAGTTGTCACTTCACATTGGGGAGTACCTGGGGTTCCTTGTTTGGGGCCCTTAGTGCACTCCACTGAGTTCCCTTTGCTCTGCCCTCTGTTTCCACATCCTAGCACCAACCATTCCTCTCCTTCCACTCGTGCTTTCCCCTGGAGTGCTGGCCTCCTGCTGCTTGGGTTTGTAATGCTCTGTTGGTGGGATCGGTTCCTTGCCTGGGATCCTGGCTTGGGTCCTATCTCTTGCCTATCTCTGCACCCACCATGATCCCCCCACCCTGCCCTCCTATCATTCTTCTCATAGCTCCAATCCCTTACCAAGCCCCTGTCTGGGCAGGACACTTCATGGGAAAGAGAGCCCTGTCACTAGGCTGGAACTCTTGCTCTCCCTGGACCCTTGGTCTGACTCTTGGAAAACTGAGGCCTGGCAATGGCCATGGGCCTGGAGCCTGCCTCCCCATTGCCATTACCCCTGCCTTTCCTCCTCTACCATGTCCACTCTCCTGATTCCCAAGCCCGAGGCCTGGCCCTTGTCTCTCGATTTCCTGCCCTGTCTCCTCTCGTAGCCTCTGGTGGCTCTTCTTGCCCTGTGCTTCTGTGGGCTTGTATTGGGGGCCCCTCTTTTGGGATGCTTCCCTACTCCTTTGGCTTCCCTGCATGGCAGAACCCTACTGCCGCCTTCCTGCCCAGCCCCACCCTTCCCTGCTTTTCAGGATGGGGCCCTCCTCTAAGTCCCTAGCCTGGTATCCCTTCTGGGGTCCTGGCCCCCACCCCATCAACAGGCATCCTCTGGCACTTCCTGCCATGCCCTCTTAGGGACCTTTTGTTGTCACTGTCCCTGTGGTGCCCCTTTTCCTGATCCCTTTACCAGGAGGTTCACCAAGGCCAGGGGACTAGATCTGGCCTTTGGCCCTGCTGGCTCTCTTATGAAAAATGTAGCCTTCCACTTTTTCTGGAACCTTTGCCCTCCCTCAGCCCAGGCCCTACTCCCCAACTCTGAAAACCATCAGTGGATCTGGGCCTTGAACCCTTCTTTCCCTGTGCTACCTGCATGCCTTTCTCCCCTCCCTACCCTCTCTGGCCCTGTCTGTTTTCATGGAACCCCTGCCGAGGCCAACACACTCGGATCTTCATTACAGGGCCTGGCTCCTTATTTGAGACCACCTTTCTCCAGGACCCTGTCCTTTTCCTTTGATTTCAAGTCCCTTTATCAAGCCCCCTCCTGTGCCCCCCTCTATTCTCCTTGTATTGAAGTCTCACCCCTTCCTACAAAGAAAAGTCTTAACTGAATGTCTCCAGAATTCTTCACCATGGCTGTTTGTAGGACTGTCAGCAGAAGAGTCTCTGAAAAAGATTTCAATGTAGATTAACTTCCTATTTTCCTATTGCCATGATTTACTTGGCCACTGGCCAAGAAGATACCAGAATTCCAGGTGCTGGGCACCCCTTACTAGATTTTCTCAAACATATTCAGTATAGTAGATTGTAGAAATGTGCAAACAAGGCCACTGTCCTTGAGCTGGGCCTCACAGAGATGTCTGCAGGTTTTAAGATATGTTACCAACTGGGCTCCATGGTAACAACTGGCAGGGAGAGGAAAAATGGGGAAAAGAAGCTCTCCCCATATCAGAAGTTGTCCTTGAACAGTTAGCTTGCCCATTCTGAAACTGCCTGAAATCGGGGTTCATGGGATTGATTGATTACAGCAAAAGCTGTGCCCTCTGAACCTGGCTGCAGATAAAATTGTTTCCTGCTACCTTTGGTGCCTTGCCTCATTTGTCCCTACAACACTGGTCCGTAGTGTGGTCTCCTTTCTGGAGTCCTGGCCTGCACTCTATCAACACCCTTCCTCTGGCCTTTCATGCTGTACCTTCCTTTATCCTTCCTATTGTCCCTGTCTTTGCTGTGCTTATTTTCAAGATGACTTTCCCAGGATGCTCACAAAGTACAGGGGACTGGAACTGGGCATTTGGCCCTGTGAGATCCCTTGGGAAAACGTAGTTGTGCCCCTTGCCTGAGACTTTTGATTTTGCCCAGGCCCTGCTCCTCAATCCAGACACGCAGCAGAGAACGGGGCCTTGACCCTTCCTCTCGCTGCGCCACCTACTACCCTTGATCCCCTTTCTCCCCTCCCCAGCTCTGTCTGTTTTCATGGTACCCAGGACCGTGTCCTGGTACTTGGCTCCCCATTCTTGGGCCTGGCTCCTTGCTGGAGCCCCCGCTCACCCTTCTCCAGGAACATGTCCCTATCCCTTGATTTTAGTCCCCTTGCTTGGCCCCCTTCTTGTGCCTCCTCTCTGTTCCCCATGCACTGTGGAATTTTGTCATTTCCAGGACCCTCCCTTTCCCCTGCTTAACCCTAGCGTGGTCTCCTCCAATGGTTGCTGGTCCCCACAAACACCCCCCCCATCCTGGACCAAAGGGAATTGTCACATTTTTCTCCTTTGGTTTTTGTCTCTCTCTGAGGATCTGCTCATCTGGGCCAGAGTAGTGGAATTGGATGGCCTCTGGGCCCTGAAGGATTCCTCTGGGCAACACAGCCTTGCCTCTGGCCTGGGCCCCTTTTGCTGCCCAAACTTGACAACTGGCAGTAGACTTGGGCCTAGTGATGACCTTGCCCTGGGTGATACCCTACCTTTCCTCTCCTGCCCTCTAGCCTTGCAAGCTGCCCCTAAGCCAACCCAGCTGTTCCTCATCCTGACAATTCACTCTAAAGTCCCCTGGCCTGGCTGCAAGCCTGAGCTCCTTAATCCATTAACCATGTTGTATTCCTTTCTGTGGTGTCTCTTCCCGTAGTGTCTGACCTGGGTGCCTCTTGATTTGCCCCTCTAGCTCACTCCCCTCTGTGCCCTTTGTAGGGGAAGTTCTTAAACACCCTCTTAAACACTAAGATCCTAGTGCCGATCTTAACTCTCCTTCCCCTAGCGCTTTTTCCTGAAGCATGGGCCCCCTGATCATTGGGTCCCTCATACATTTTGGTGGGGTTGGTCCCTTACCTGGGATCCTTGATTTGGTCCTGACTCTTGCCTCTCTCTACAAACACTGAGACCTCCACTGTGCCGTCACATGGCACTCCTTCTGGCCCCTCTCCCTTGCCAGGCCCTGTGGCCTAGTCCTTGGCCCTTTGTCCTCATCTGGGACAGGGCACCTTATGGGAAACAGAACCCTGACCCTTGACTGGGCTACTTACACTCCCTAGGCCCTTGGGGCAGCACCAGGAAACTTGACACATGGCAATGGCACTGAGCCTCATGCCTTGCCCCAACCTGCTGGATCCCATGCCTTACATCCCCAGCACTGTCCACTGTCCTTAGCCACCTGCCCCAGCTCTGTCCCTTAGCTCTCCATTCCCTGGGCTGGCTCCTCTCTTGAGCCACTGGGGGTCTTTCTTTCTCCATGCTTCCCTGGGCTTTAACTGTGGGCCTCACTGGGGCCGCTTCCCCGCTCCACTTTGCTTCACTGCATCTCACAACACTAGTGTAGCCCCTCCCTGACTCGCCCACACTTCCCTGATCTCCCCTAGACTGGGCCCTCCTCTAGGTCCCTAGCCTGGGCTCCTTTCTGCAGTCCTGGCCCGCAGCAAAAAACACCCTTCTTCCAGATCTTCACACTGTGCCCTCCTTCAGCCCTCCTGTTGTTGTCCTTGTCCCTTCTGGGTTCCATTTCCAAATCTCTTTCCAAGGATGCTCACCAGAGTCAGGGGATGGAACTGAGATATTTAGTCCTGTGGGCTTCCTTTGGGAAAAGGTAGCCTGAGGTCTTTGGCCTCCTTCAGCCTGGGGCCTGCTACTCAATCCTAACATCCTGCAGAGAATCTAGGAATTGAGTCCTTTTGTCCCTGTGCCGCAGGTTCCCTTACCCCACTTTCTCTCCATATACCGCCACAGCCAGGATAGAGGGGACTCTCCCTTCCAGAAGAGAGACCACTCCCACCTGGGTGTAGGGGAAGCTCTTAAAGCCCAGCAGCCAAGGTACAGAGAACTTCCTTTTCGATGCGGTAGACCCCTCCCACCTGGGTGTCTGGAGAAGCTTCTATAATGCTGCAGCCAGGGTACAGGGCACTCACCACTATAGGCAGGAGACCACTCACACCTGGTGTTGGGAGGAGCTCAAAACATACACAGTCAGGGTAAACGTGACTCACACCTCCAGTCCCCTCTACCCTGGCTAATTTGGCATACAAGCTTCCTGTAACACCCATATGGGAGGGGTCTCCCACCTGGAGGGGCAAGTCCCCTCTACCCTGGCTGCGGGGGTCTAGGAGTACCCCCTGACACCCAAGTGAAAGGCATCTCTGGCCTAGAGGAGCTAGTCCCCTCTAGCCTGGCTACAGCTATATAAGAGCTTCCTAGACACCAAGGAGGAAGGGAACTTCCAACTAGAGGGGTGAGTCCCCTCTACCCTTGCTAGAGGGGTATACATGCCCCAGCACTGGACACCTAGGTGGAATGTGTCTCCTGCCTGAAGGGGCTAGTCCCCTCTACACTGACTACAGTTGTATAGGAGCTCCCCTTTACACCCAGTTGGGAGGGGTCTTCCACCTGGAAGGGCGATTCCCCATAATCCTGACTGGATTGGTATAGCAGCTCCCCCCATGCCCACAGGAGAATGGTCTCCTGCCTGGAGGGAGGAGTCTCCACAACCCTCGCTGCAATGGTATAGGAGCTTCCACTCCACACCTATGTGCGTGGGTCTCCCACCTGAAGGGGCGAGTCCCCTCTACCCTGGCTGCACTGGTTTACTAGCTTTGCCTGACACACAGGTTGGATTTGTCTCTTGCCTGGAGGGGCAAGTCCCCTCAACCCTGGCCGCGGTAGTAAAGGATATTCCCCTGACACCCAGGTGGGAGGGTCACCAGCCTGGAGAGGCAAATCCCTCTGACCCTGGCTGTAGTGGTATAGGAGCTCCCGGCTACATCCAGGTTGGAGGGTTCTCCCGCCTCAAGGGGTGAGTCCCCTCTACCCTGCCTGTGGCACTATATCAACTCCCCTGACAATCATGTGAAAAAGATCTTCCACCTGGAGAGTCGAGTCCCCTCTCCCCTGGCTCTGGAGGTATAGTAGCTCCCCTGACACCTAGGTTATGTGGTCTCCTGACTGGAGAGCCAAGTCCCCTCTATACTGGTTGTGGGGGTATACAAGTTCCTCCCGACACCTAGGTGGGAGAGATCTCCCACTTGGAGCAATGAGTCCTCTCTACCCTGGCTGTTGCAGCATACAAGCTCTCCCAGACACGCAAGTGGGAGGGTTATCCCACCTGGAGGGGCAAGTTTTCTATACCCTGGCTAAGGCGGTATACAAGCGCCCCGCTAAACACAGGTGGGAGTGGTCTTCTGCATGGAGTGGTGAGTCCCCTCTACCCTGGCTTTGGCAGTATACAAGCTCCCTTGACACCAGGTCTGAGGGGTATCCCACCTGGAAGGGCGAGGGCCTTCTACTTTAGCTCTTGCTATATAAAATTTCACAGTACACCCAGGTGGGATGGGTCTTTCACCTGCAGGGATATGTTCCCTCTACACTGGCTGCTGCAGTAATCAAGCTTCCCTGGACACCCAGGTGTGAGGGGTGTCCCAATTGGAGGGTTGAGTCCCCTCTACCTGGCTCCTGATGTATAGGAGCTCACCCAGACAACCAGGTGGGACAGGTCTCCCTGTTGGAAGGGAAAGTCCACTCTACCCTGATTGCAGTGGTATATGAACTCCAGCTGAAACCCAGGACAGAGGGGTCACCCCCTTGAGGTGAAAGTCCCCTATACCTTGGCTGCTCTGTTATAGGACCTCTTAACACCCAATTGGAAGGAGCCTCCAGCCAGAGGGATAGTGTACCCTGTACCCTGCTGCAGTGGGATAAGAGCTCCCCAGGACACCCAGGTGGAGGAGGACTCCTGTCTGGAGAATAGAGTTCCCTCTACCCTGCTGCAGAAGTATTGGAGCTCCCCTGGTGGAAGAGGTCTCCTGTCTGGAGAGTAGAGTTCCCTCTACCCCAATTCAAGTGGTATAGGAATTATCCCCCAGTACACCTAGGTGGGAAGGATCTCCCACTTAGAGGGGTGACTTCCCTGTACCCTGCCTGAGGGGTTGTACCAACTCTCCCAGATATACAGGTGGGAGGGGTCTCCCACCTGTAGGGGTGAGTCCCCTCTACCATGGCTGCTACAGTAATCAAGCTCCCCCAGACCCCCATGTGGGAGGTGCTACCTGACTGGAAGGGCAAGTTGTCTCTGACATCCAAGTGGGTGGGTTCTTTTGCCTAGAGGACCGAGTCCCCTCTACCCTGGTTTCAGCAGTGTAGGTGCTCCACAGAACACCCAGGTGGAAGGGGTCTCTCTCCTAGAGGGGTGAGTCTCCTCTACCTTGGTTGCAGCAGTATAATAGCTCTCCCTGAAACCCAGGTGGGAGAGGTCTCTGTCTGAAGGAGAGTGTCCCCTCTACCCCGGCTGTGGCTGTATAGGATCTCCTCTACACACACCCAGGTAGGTGGGGATCTAACACCTGGATGAGCAAGTCCCCTCTATCCTTGCTGTGGTTGTATAAAATATCCCCCTGACACACAGGTGGGAAGGGTCTTTCTTCCTACTGGAGCAGCTTGTCCCCTCTACCCTGATTGTGGAGGTATACAGGCTGCCCCAGACACCAGGTGCAAGAGGTCTCCTGCATGTAGGGGCGAGTCCCCTCTATCCTGGCTGTGGCAGTATATGAGCTCCCACTGATGTCCTGGTGAGAGGGGTTTCCCGCCAGGAGAGGGACTGGAGTAGTGTATGAACTCCAGATGACACCCTGGAGGGAGGGCTCTCCTGCTTGGAAGGGTGAGTCCCCACTACTCTGGCTGCAGTGGTATAGGCACTGCCCCCCAACAAGGTGTTAGCGTCTCCCACCTGAAGGGGCGAGTCCCCTCTACCCTGTCTTCAGGGGTATAAGAGCCTCCTCCTACCCCCAGTAGGAGGGGTCTCCTGCCTGGAGGGGTGAATCACTGCTACCCAGGGTGCAGGTTTATAGGATACCCCCTCGCCAGACACCCATGTGGGAGGGGTCTTTCGCCTGGAGATGCAAGTCCCCTCTACCCTTGCTAAGGCAGTACTAGAGTTAACCCCATTCCGAGGTGGGAGGTGTCTCTTGCCTGGAGGTGCGAGTCACATCTATCCTAGCTGCTGGTGTATATGAGCTTCACCTGATACCCAGATGAGAAGGAAAATCCTCCTGGAGGGGCGAGTCCCCTCTAGCCTGGGTAAGGCTATATAGGATTTATTCCCATTCCCAGATGGGAGGTGTTTCTCGCCTGGAGATGCGAGTTCGCTTCTACCCTGGCTGCTGGGCTATATGAGCTCTACCTGACACCTAGGTGGGCGGGGTCTTCCACCTGGAGAGGCGAGTCCATCTACCCTGGCTGGGAGGGGTCTGCAATATAGAGGGGATAATCCCCTCTACCCTGGCAGCTGTAGTATATGAGTTCCCCTGACACTCTGGTGGGAGGGGTCTCTCTCCTGGTGGGGCAAGAACCCTCTACCCTGGATGCTGTAGTATATGATCTCCTCTGACACCCAGGTGGGAGGAATCTCCCTCCTGGCTGGGCGAGTCCCCTCTACCCTAGCTAAGGGTTTATACAAACTCCCAGTTACACCCAGGTGGAAGGGGTCTCCTTCTTAGAGGGGCGAGTCACCACTACCCTGGCTACAGTGGTATATGAGCTCCTCCACACACACCCAGGTGGGCAGGGGCTCCCATCTGGAGGGGCAAGTCCCCTCTACCCTGGGTAGCCCAGTATACTAGCTCCATCTGACACCTAGGTGGGAGGGGTCTCCCGTCTGGAGTGGCGAGTTTCTCCTACCCTTCCAGAGGCTGTATAGGAGCTCCCCTGGACACCTAAGTGGCAGGAGCCTGGAGGGGCACATCCCCTCTACTCTGTCAGTGGAGGTATAAGAGCTCCCCCTGACACCGAGGTGGGAGGGGTATGCTGCCTGGAAGGGTGAATCACCTATACCTGTGCTTTGGCAGGATAAGAGTTCCCCTGACACCCTGAAGGAAGGGTCTCTCACCTAGAGCAGGGAGTCTTCTCTACGCTAGCTGTGCAGGTATACCAACTTCCCCAGACACCAAGTTGGGTGTGGTTTCCCAACTGGAGGGGCAAGTCCCCTCTACTCTGGCTTTAGTGGTACTCAAGTTATACAAGACCCCAACACCCAGGTGGAATGGGTCTCCCACCTGGAGGGACAAGTCCCTTCTACTTTGGCTGGTGCCATATAAAAACTCCCAGGACACCCACATGGGAGGTGTCTCCCAACTGAAGGAACAAGTTCCCTCTACCCTGGATGGGAAGTATTGGAGCTCCCCCAGTCACCCAGGTGGGAGGGGTTTCCCAACTAGAGGTTTGATTCCCCTCTAACTTGGCTGTAGTTGTATGGGAGCTCCCCAGACACCCAGGTGGATGGAGTCTCCACCCTGGCAGGGCGAGTGCCCTCTACCTTGGCTATGGTGGTCTATGAACTTCCCTCCACACCCAGGTTGGAGGGGTCTTCACCTGGAGAGTCGAGTCCCCTTTCACCTGCATGCAGGTGTATACAAGATCCCCACAAAACTCAGGTGGAAGGGGTTCCTGCCTGGAGGCATAAGTCCCCTCTACCCTAGTTGAAGTGGTATACTAACTTCCTGGACACCCAGTTGGGAGGTGTCTCCTTCCTGGAGGGGCGAATCCCCTCTACTCTGCCTGTGGAGGTATACAAGTTCTCCCAGACACCCAGGTGATAGGGGTATCCCTCCTGGAGGGGTGACTCCCTGTTACTCTGGCTCCAGCTTTATAGGATCCCCCTGTACAAACCCAGGTGTGATGGATCTCTTGCCTATAGGGGCAATTCCCTGCTACTCTGGCTGCACCTAGATATGAGCTCCCCGTGAAACCCAGATGAAAGGGGTATGCTGCCTGGAGGGGTGGGTGCCTCCTACCCTTGCTGCACCTGATTACGAGACACACGCCTATGGGCACCCAGGTGGAAGGGATCTCATGACTAGAGGGGTGAGTCCCCTTTGCATGGGCTGATGCAGTACACAAGATAGCCTGGATACCAAGGTGGGAAGGGACTTTTGCCAAGAGGAGCCAGGCCAATCTACCCAGGCTGAAGAGGTATAAGAGCTCCCACAGACATCCATGTCCTATTTCAGCCACCGAGGCCTAGGTGCTAGCACTTGGCTCTCCATTACTGGGCCCACCTCCTTTTTGGAGTCCCTGGCTGCCCTTCTCGAGGTCCAGTCAATTGGTTTCAGGCCCCTGTTACCAACCCCCTTTTGTGCGTCCCCTCTGATTCCCTTATGATTTGGTATCCTGGCAATGCCTGGACCCTCTGCCCCGCTACTTCTCCGAAGCCTACGCTGCTCAAATGGGTCCTGACAGCCTTACCCACACCCACTTCCGCACACAACAGATATCCCATCACAGTACCCTCTTTGGCACCTCTTTTGGTCCTTGTCCCTCTCTTAGGATCTATTCACCTCGGAGAGTAGCAGAAATGACTTGCCTCTGTTCCCTAAATGCTCCCTATGAAAATCACAGCCCTGCCACTTGCCTGAGTCATATTCACTACCTGAAGCTTGAGACCTGGCATTTAACATGGACTTGCTCCAACCCAGCCCTGAGTATTCCCCTTCCTTCTCTCTGGCCTTCCATGCTGCCCCTAATACAACCAGGCCTCCCTAACCCTGTCGCTTTGTGCTTCAGTCCCTGGGCCTGGGCGTTCGCATGAGCCCCTGAATGCATTCCTCATGGCCGTTGGAAGAGTGTTGAGGGCCACAACCAAGTCAAGATGGCGCCTGGTAGTTTGCCAGGAGGAGTGGTTTGTAAGGCAATGCCACCGAGCCATTAAGATGATGAGGATTCCTTATTGGCTGACTACTGTATGTAGATGATGCTAATTGAGACAAGCTGTGTGTAATCAGTAAGGTATATATACCTCTGCTGTACCGCTATAAAGCAGTTTCTGTTACCTTGGGTGCCCGCTATCTTGAGTTCCCACTGAATTTCCCTGCAATAAAGCAGTTCCCGCTTCAACATTCAAGTTGCTTGTCATCTTCCAGTTATTGGCCTAGCTGGATTGCCGCATATGGTAGCCTGTACGGGGCAGCTCCAGGACGCTTGGGAGTAAGTGACAAAGTAAACTGTTTGCTCCTAAGGAGAGGATGGGTGACCATTTTAAGAAACAGTGTGCTATTGTTTTATTTGTTGTTGTTGTTTTTTTTTTTTTTTCATTTTTAAGCTGCCTGTCCCTAGAAATAAATAAGACTGGAAAAAAGCTGATCGCCCCTGAGGAAGGCGCATGTGTGGCCACGCCCCGGGGGATGTGTGCCCCTGCATCGAGACACAGGATGCCATGGTGTCCTCAACCATCACATGCGCCATGCTGAGGTGGGGCTCACATCGTGAGAGAACAGATAGGGCAAGAGGATGGATGGACATTTCAAGAAAATAGAAAAATTGATAGAATGTGTTTTTGTTCCATTTTTACTTTGTTTTATTTTGTGTCATCTTAGTGGGTTGCATTATCTTTGTTACGGAAACATGGGATCAGAAGTTAGTAAAAAACAAACAAAAAAGGTGTTAAATAAATTGCTAAAGGAAGGAGGCACCCCAGTGAAACCACGAACAATTAGGGCATACTTTGATGCGATACAAAAAAAAAAAAAAAATAGCCTATGGTTCTTTAAATAGGGGTTGTTAAATATATCAAAATGGGAACATGGTGAAGATTTTAAAAAGAGATAGAAAAGAAAAACCCAGGAACTCTGCCAGTTGTCACATTACCATTATGGACGTTGATATGATCTTGTTGCTTAATCCAAAACCTTCAGTTCAGACTATGGTAGAGGAAGGAGAAGACATCTTAGATCAAGTAAAAAAGGAAGTCTCTCGAGCTAGTCAGAAAGGGGAAGAAAGTTTAGAGGAGGAAGGGCTATCAGGGGAGGAGTTACAACAGGAGGCTGCTACTAACACCTTTTTATCACCAGAGGGCGAAAGTATTCAACCAACAGGTCCACCTATGGAGACAACATATGCTGGGTGGCCCCCAACCCCCATAGTTGCCAGATGGGATCTTGAGACAGGACCTCAAAGATTAACATGCCCTGTATTTGAGAATGAGGGAGGGCAGCAATATCACCAGGTTTTGGATATTAAAACTGTGAAACAGTTGAAAGAACCTGTGGCAGCCTATGGTCCTCAGGCCCCTTTTACCATAAGCATGGTTGAATCCATTTCAAATTTAAACTTAACACCAATAGATTGGGGTAGCATGTGCAAAGCTGTGCTAAATAAAGGACAATATCTGTTATAGAAGGTTGCTAATCAGGAGTTCTGTGTGGAGACCACCAGGTGAAATGCAGCAGCCAGTTATCCTCAGAGAAATCTAGATATAATGATAGGAGAGGGACCTTATGAGGGTCATCAGCAACAAGCAGGATACGATCCTGCCATATACTTACAAATCGCTTCAGCTGTGGTTAAGGCATGGAAAACATTACAAGGAGAGGGAGATTTGCAAGGTCAATTATCTAAGATAATACAAGGAGCTAATGAACCTTACGCTGAGTTTGTAGATAGGCTTATACAAACAGCAAGCAGAGTCTTTGGGGATGTAGAACAAGTGATGTCATTAATAAAAAAAAAAACTTGCCTATGAACAAGCCAATAGACGGTGTAGGGAGGCTATTAGACCTTGGAAATATAAAGACTTAAACGCATATATTAAGTTATGCAGAGATATTTATGAACCAGTGATGCAGGGGCAAGTCTTGAAAGCTGCAGTACAACAGGCTTTAGGTGCCAGGCAAAAAACATGTTATAATTGTGGTCAAGCAGGACATTTTAGAAGGAATTGCCACATAGGAGGAGGGTTTAAAACAAGTAACAGAACTGGGTATGATCAAAGAATACCCGGTGTTTGACCACAATGTCATAGAGGAAAACATTGGGATAATAAATGCCCTTCTCAGACTACTGTAGAAGGGACTCCTTTGCCAAAAGAAAAGACAAGATGGCCTGATTCCCCGGGTCCTGCAAATATACGGGACATTGAGGGAGCCCAGCAACACCATCAGGATAGTGCCCATGACATATTTTTCCTTAACCCCCTTATCAGACAAACCAGAGGAAGCACAGGTTTGGACATCTGCGCCTCCGCCAGAGCAGAACTAACTCCAGAGATGGGAGTTCAAATCATTCCCATAGGGGTAAAAGGACCTCTTCCCCAAGGAACAGTAGGGTTATTGTTAGGACACAGTTCTTCTACTCTAAAAGGACTTATGATAAGTCCTGGGGTAATTGATCCCGAATATGAAGGTGAGATAAAATTTATAGCTAGTTCTCCAAGGAGTATCTAAGTAATTTCACCAGGAGATAGGATTGCACAGTTATTGATATTACCCAGTCTACATGACAAATTTTTTAGTCATACTGTTGAAAGAGGTTCCAAACGATTTGGGTCCAAAGGTATAGATTGGGATATGCTTTGTTTAAATTTAGATTCTCGCCCTATATTAAAATTAACTATTGAAGGTAAGGATTTCAATGTGCCACTGGACACAGGTGCAGATCTTAGTATAATCTCTCATCAAGAATGGCCAGAAGATTGGCCTTTACAACAGGCCACTCAAATGCTTTCAGGCCTAGGAGTAGTGACTAATCACCATAGAAGTGCAATAGTATTAGAATGGAAGGATCCTGAAGGATGTGAACGAAAACAAAAGCCATATGTATTGGATCATCTTCCTATAAATTTATGGTGACGAGATGTTCTAGGTCAGTTGGGATTAGCATTAACAAATAACATTCCTCATATCAATCCAAATGTGCCCACTATTAGGGCTGGACAAGGTTTTAGGAAAGGAAAAGGATTAGGAGAACAAGGACAAGGTATAGCGGCACTAATATTGGGTTTTCAGAAGAGGTCACTGAGACAATAAAAATTACTTGGAAATCAGAAAGACCAGTATGGGCTCCTCAGTGGCCCCTGACTAAAGAAAAGATACAAGCAGCCCATGACCTAGTAAATAAACAATTAGTGGAGGGACATATACAACCTTCTGTATCTCCCCAAAATACTCCCATTTTTGTTATCAAAAAGAAATCTGGCAAATGAAGATTATTGCAAGATATAAGAGCTATTAATAACCAGATGGTTATCATGGGACCTGCTCAATTGGAGAGTCCTCAATTGTCTGCTTTGCCAAAAAGTTATAGATATTATGGTATGTTTTACTTATAGATATTAAAGATTGTTTTTTTTTTTTCCATTCTAATTCATCCTAAGGATAGTCCACGTTTTGCATTTAGTGTCCCTGCGCTGAATCATGAAGGTCCTGATCATAGATATGAATTGAAAGTTCTCCCTCAAGTGATGGATAACAGCCCAATTACATGTCAAATTTATGTTAACAAAGCAATCCAGCCACTTAGAAATCAAAATCCTGAACTACAAATATTTCACTATATGGACAATGTATTATTAGCACACAAAGATAAAAATACATTGCTAGAATGTTATGCCACACTTACAAACTTATTAAAATATTATAACCTAGAGATAGCAATAGATAAAGTGCAGTTACATTTTCCAATACATTATTTAGGAGTTCTATTATCCTCGACCATGATCTACCAACCAAAAATTCAAATACGAGTAGATCAACTTAAAACACTTAATGACTTTCAAAAGTTGTTAGAAGACATAAATTGGATAAGGCCTTATTTAGGCATACCAACAGGAGAGTTGGGGCCTTTATTTGATATGCCTAAAGGTCCATTGGATCCAAATTAACCCCGTATGTTAATGCCTGAAGCAAGAAAGACATTAAATTTCATTGAAACATATATGGAAAATATGAATGTGGATAGAATTAGTATAAGTTTGCCTCTGTTATTTATCATATTACCAACTAAAAATATTTCTACAGGAGTATTTTGGCAAGAAGTTCCATTATTATGGATACATTTATCTTATTCTCCTAACAATATTCTTACTAGGTATCCTGAGGCTGTAGGACAATAAATACTCAAAGGAATAAAAGCAGCAAAGGGAGTGTTTGGAATTTCTCCTAATAAAATTATTACTCCATATACTATGGATCGAATTAATGAGTAAGCTAATGATTTAAATACGTGGGCACTAATCATGTGCAAATTTTCTTGTTCATTTGATAATCACCTACCATCCAATCCTTTGTTGTCTTTTTGGTCCTCACATCCTGTAGTTTTTTTCCAAAAATGAAAAGAAAAACACCTATCATGAATGCTCCAATAATATTTACAGATGGGTCAAATAATGGTACAGCAGCAGTAGTTACCCCTGATCAAATATTTACATTTTAATACCTAAAAAATCACCTCAAAAGTTAGAGCTTAATGCAGTTTTACAAGCTTTTGTGATGTTTAAAAATTCCGTATTTAATTTATTTTCTGACAGTCAATATATAGTTAATGCTATACATTCCCTTGAAGATGCTGGTAGGATTTCCCCTTCCTCTCCTGTTTTCTCTTTGTTTTCCACTATACAAAGTCCAATCTGGGACAGAAAATATCCATTCTTTATAGGACATATCATGGCACATACAGGATTGCCTGGAGCACTTAATTTGGGCAATGATTTAGAGGATAAAACTACACATGACATACATATTTTGTCTATACTAGAAGAAGCTACAAATTTTCACAAATCCTTCCATGTCAATGCTAATACCTTGCAAAAGCATTTTTAAATAACTAAGGAAGAAGCTAGACATATAGTAAAACACTGTCAAAATTGTGTGACCGTTTTACCACAAGTTAATCTTGGAATCAATCATAGAGGACTGATATCTAATCATATATGGCAGATGGACATCACACATTTGCCACAATTTGGAAAATTAAAATATTTGCATATTACAGTTGACACTTCTTCCGGGTATTTGATGGGCTCCCTTCATACTGGAGAAAAAACAAAAGATATTATATCTCATTGTTCAGAAAATTTTGCCACTGTGGGCATTCCAAAACAGTTAAAAACAGAAAATGGCCCTGGCTATACTTCTACTTCTTTCAAGCAATTTTGTTCATCATTTGGCATTACTCATATAACAGGTATCCTGTATAATCCACAGGAACAAGGCATAGTTGAAAGAGCCTATCAAACTATTAAAATATACTTACTAAAACAAAAAGAGGGAACTGAGAAGGGATATAAATCCCCCAAAGATAAACTTAACATGACCCTTTTTACATTAAACTTTTAAAATTTGGATTCATCAGGGCTTAGTGCTGAGTAATGGCGCATGTGTTCAAAAAATGTACATAAGCCAAAGGTACTTTTGAAGGATATTCTAACTGGACAATGAAAAGGTCCTGACCCAGTGATTGTCTGGAGTCAGTGGTTTGTTTTTGTGTTTCGACAGGGAGAACAGCAGCCAATTTGGATTCAAGAGAGACTAACTAAAGTGATTTCTACAGACCAAAAAGAAGATGATTTGGCTCAAATCCATGGCAGTTTATATTGAGAACTCCAGTTTAGCTATCCGTACATCTAAGATGATAGTTTTCCCACACCTGGAGGCTAATGAATAATGAGCACAATTAAGGCCTATTTCAAATGTAAAAAACCTTGAGGCTTTCTTCTTGGAATACCTTCAAAAACATATGTAAGTTAAAGGAAGAAGGATGAGATATCAAAAGAAGAGTCAAACCCAGGTGTTAGCCAGGATGCTTTTTTCAATTTTATTTTTTTTTCATCTCTTACAGACATAGGTTAATGTTTTTCTGATCAGTTTTATTTTTTGATCAATTGTGAAGATTTTAAACATTGCAATGGAGATTTCACCTGTGAAAATCTATCAGGCCTCTACTATTGTGTTATGTGTGCACATTTGTGTTATGTGTTGTATGTTATGTGTGCACACTTGTGTTATGTGTTGTATGTCTGTATGTGCATATGTCCATATATATCATGTATGAGGAGTGCTCATGAAAATTTAAAAAATGGATCCAAATATCTTTTATTCACATGATTTAGACAGTTTAATTTAAATTGGGTAAACAGATAAAAGTATACATATCTTTAAAGTTAAGCTTACATGTTTTTCTAGGTGTTCAAAATGTTGATGTCTATGAAATAATCTACCTAAATTCTGAAATTTACAAGTATTTTTTTTAAAATATAAACAAAAAAGAAGGTTAACAGATCTCTTTGTTTACTTTTACCTTTCCTTTTCATTATATCTAATAATTCTGTTCAGTATAATGTACTAGATTGTTCAGAGGATTGTTTTCTTAGTGCCTGCTGGAACGCTACATGGTTCTCTTTAGCCATCATTGCCAGAATTCCTACCTTCATCCCAGTGCCAATGAAGACAAAAATAAAATAATTTGCAGTATTATTGTAAAACCAAATGAGACTTTGGAATTACAGCTACCATTATCATAGCTGTTGCTCTTTCTGCTGCTGCTGCTACAGCTTCTGCAATAGCTATCACAACAAACTGTATAAACTGATGCATCAGTGAATAATATAACTCAACAAGTAATGCTCAAGAGTCGATTTACTTTAAGAAGAAATGGATATATTAATGGATTCCTCTGCTTTAAGCTGCTTATAAAACTTACCTGGACTGTGTATCACTTATATGCATTATGAACTAATCTATGGATAATTGTAATAGTACCAGGATAACTTTGCTGACAGTGTCATTGGTGCTACAATTTTTCCAAGGGCTTCTTACTTAGAGCCGTCTATGGCTTGGTATCGTGGCATTTTGTATCCTCCTCTTTCTGCTTGTGGCAGGTTGTTCATGGTGTTTGTGTAAAAGCCACTATGGTCGTTATCCATAAGTATGGCTATGTTGGGCCGGTAGATAAAGACAGGTAAGATCCAATTACAATGGTACCAACCTAAGCCAGGAGGCTGACGATTTGAGGTCAGACCATCCAATGACAGTTAAGGACCATATGTAGTACTGGACAACCTAAAACAGGCACGGTCCCTAAGCCACATACTTGTTATTTAATTAAGCAAAAGGGGGGAGATGTTGAGGGCCACAACCAAGTAGAGATGGCGCTTGGCAGTTTGCCAGGAGGAGTGGTTTGTGAGGCAATGCCACCGAGCCATTAAGATGATGAGGATTCCTTATTGGCTGACTACTGTATGTAGATGATGCTAATTGAGACAAGCTGTGTGTAATTAGTAAGGTATGTATACCTCTGCTGTATGGCAATAAAGCAGCTCCTGCTACCTTGCATGCCTGCTACCTTGAGTTCCCACTGAGTTTCCCTGCAATAAAGCAGTTCCCGCTTCAACCTTCAAGTTTCTTGTCACCTTCCAGTTATTTGCTAAGCCAGATTGTGGCAGCAGACAAAGGAGTTTGTGTTTGGTCTGACCTGGGGGCTCCTTGCTTGGAACTGCCAGCGGTCTCCCCTAGGTGACCCTTGACTTCTCCTGGTCCTCATGCAGCCCCTTCCTCCCCTTCCCATTGCACCTTTTTCTGGCATTCACAGGTCTTATGCTCCTTGGGACCTCGTCAACATTGATCGGGTGAGTCCCTTGCCTGTGCACCTGGCTTGGGTTCTGGGTCTCTCCCATATGGGCACTAACCCCACCAGCTTGCATGTCCTCCCATCATCCTCATTCTGGCACCATTCGTTTTTCTGGGCTCCTTTGCTAGGACCCTGACGGTAGGTTCTTATCTGATCCAGAGTGCCTTATGAGAAACAATGTCCTGGCCCTCGCCTGGGGCCCTTGATCTCCCTGGGGGATTGGTCCTGCACCAGAAACCCTGAAACCTGAAGGTGGTCCTGGGCCTGGAGCCTGCATGCACCCTGCTGGATCCTCTACCTTCCTTCCTGAATATATTCCAAGTCCTGAGCCTCCTGCACAAGCCCTGGCCCTTGGCTCTCTGTTCCCTGGCGTGGCTTCTCATTTAATCCTCTAGTGGCCCTTCTTGCTCACTGATTTTCTGGGCATTGTCTGAGGGCCCCTTGCTGGGGCCCCTTCCCTGCTCCCCTTGACATTCCTGGACTTCAGTACCCTAGTGAAGTGCTGCCTTCCTGGCCCAGCGTTCCCTGCTGTCCCCTGGCCTGGGCCCTCTTCTAGGTCCCTTTGCTTGGTTCATTGCTGAGGTTCTGGCCCTCACTCCACCCACACCCATCCTGCCGCCCTTCAGGCTGTGCCCTGCTTCAGCCCTCCTGTCCTTTCTGTCTCTGCCATGCCCGCCTTCCTGATCCCCTTCCCAGGATGCTCACCTGGGCCAGGTA
This sequence comes from Marmota flaviventris, assembly GCF_047511675.1. NCBI lineage: Eukaryota > Metazoa > Chordata > Mammalia > Rodentia > Sciuridae > Marmota > Marmota flaviventris. The sequence continues at coordinate 24,723,277 of NC_092517.1, forward strand.
ACTTGATTTGGCCTCTTGGACATGGGGGCTCCCTTTGGAAAACATAGCTCTGCCCCATGCCTGGGCCATTTGGACTCCCTCAGTCAGGATCCTGATCACCACCCCTGACACCCTGCAGTGGATCTGGGCCTTGAGCCATTCTCTCCCTGTGCCACAAACTCCACTTTCTCCCCTCCCGCTGCTCACTAAGGCCCAGGTGCTAGCAATTTGCTCTTCAGTACTGGGTGAAACTCCTTGATGAGATGCTGAGCCATTCTCCGCCTTCTTGAGAACCCTTCTCTCTCCCTTGGTTTCAGTCCCCTTTTGCCTGCCCCCTCCTGTGCCTCCCCTCTGATCCCCTCATGCTGTGGTATGCTGGAACTGCCTGGACCCTCCACTCCCTCTGCTTATGCCTACCCTGTTCTGCTGGAATGGGTCCTGCAGCCCACCCTCCCTCTTCTTCACGCCAGGTATCCCCTCACAGTACCCTCTTTGCCCCCCCTCCATAATTTGGTCCAGGTCCCTCTCTGAGGATTTACTCACCGGGGTAGAGGAGCCAAAATGCCTTGCCTCTGTGCCCTGAATGCTCCCTATGGGAAACACAGCCCTGCCACTTGCCTGAGTCCCCCTGACTGCCTTAAACTTGAGGTCTGGCAATTAACATAGACTTCCTCCAACCAATCCCTGAGTGATCCCCTTCCTTTCCTCTAGACTTCCATGCTGCCCTTACTGCAACCCAGGCCTCCCTAACCATGTCCTTTTTTGCTTCAGTCCCTGGGCCTGGGGGTTCGCCTAAGCCCCTGATCGTATTCCTCATGGCCCTTGGTAGAGCAGGGAGTCTCTTCGTGTTAGGTCTACCCTCAGGGCCCATAGCTTGGGCCTGCCAGCAAACTCCCCTAAGTGCCCCCTTGGCTTCTTCTGGTCCTCATGCAGCCCCTTCCTCCCCTTCCCATTGGACCTTTTTCTCGCATTCACAGGTCTCCTGCTCCTTGGGTCCCCCATCACCATTGATTGTGTGGGTCCCTTGCCTGGGCACCTGGCCTCGATCCTGGGTCTCGCCCCTATTGGAACTCACCCCGACCCCTATATATGCCCTCCTGTCATTCTCATTCTGGCCACCTTCTTTTATCTGGCCTCCTTCACCAGGACCCTGGCAGTAGGTTCTTATCTGTTCCTGGGTGCCTTATGGGAAACAATGCCTGGCCCTAGCCTGGGGCCCTTGCTCTCCCTGGGGGCTTGGTGCGGCACCAGGAACCCTGAAACCTGGAAATGGCCCTGGACCTGGAGCCTAAATGCCCCCTTCTGGATTCTCTGCCTTCCTTCCCAAATGTAATCCACTGTCCTGAGCCCCCTGCCCAAGCCCTGGCCCTTGGCTCTCTGTTCCCTGGCGTGGCTTCTCACTTGACCATCTGGTGGCCCTTCTTGCCCACTGCTTTTCTGGGCATTGTCTGAGGGCCCCTCCCTGGGGCTGCTTCCATGCTCCTCATGGCATTCCTGGACGGCAGTACTCTAGTGCAGCCCTGGCTTCCCGGCAAAGCATTCCCTGATCTCCACTGGCCTGGACCCTCTTCTAGGTCCCTTGCCTGGGCTCCTTGCTGGGGTCCTGACCCACAACCAGCCCACACCCGTCCTGTGACCCTTCAGGCTGTGCCCTGTTTAGGCCCTCCTGACCTTTCTGTCTCCGTCATGCCCTCTTATCTGATCCACTTCCCAGGATGCTCACCCGGGCCAGGCGACTTGATTTCGCCTCTTGGTCCTGGGTGCTCCCTTTGGAAAACGTAGCCCTGCCCTTGCCTGGGCCCTTTGGTCTTCCTCAACCAGGGCCCTGCTCTCAACACCTTACACCCTTCAGTGGATCTGTTCCTTGAGTCGTTCTCTCCCTCTGCCACCTACTCCACTTTCTTCCATCCCACTGCTCCCCCTCCATGTTTCTTTTCATTCACCCAGGCCCAGGTGCTAGAACTGGGCTCTTCATTACTGGCCCTGGCTCCCTGCTAGAGACCCTGAGCTTTTCTCTTCCATCTTGAGGACCCTTTCCCTGTCCCTTGGTTTCAGCCCCCTGTTGCCTGCTCCCTCCTCTTCCTCCCCTCACATCAGCTCATGCTCTGGTATCCTGGCACTGTCCGGACCCTCCAATTTCCCTGGCTTCTCCCTACCCTTTGCTGCTGGAATGAGTCCTGCAGCCCACCCACCCCCACTTCCGCACACCAGGTATCTCCTCACAGTACCCTCTTTGGCTTCTCCTTTGATCCAGATCCCTCTTTGAGGATCTACTCCCCTGGGGCAGAGGATCAAAATTGTCTTGCCTCTCCGCCCTGAATGCTGCCTATGGGAAGTACACTATGCCACTCACCTGAGTCCTTTCACTGCTTGAACATTGAGGCCTGACTCTTATCATGGACTTGCTCCAACCCAGTACTGAGCGATCCCCTCTCTTCGCCCACCCCCAGATATCTGGCCTTGCATGCTGCCCCTACCACAACACAGCCATCCCTAACCCTGATCCTGTTCCTCTTGGCCCTTGGTATAGCAAATAAGTATTGGTTCTGACGTGGGGGCCCATTGCTGGGGCCTGCCAGCAATCTCCCTTATGTGCCCCTTGGCTTCTTCTGATCCTCATGCAGCCCCTTCCTCCTCTTCCCCTCATGCTTTTTTCTGGTGCTCGCAGTTTTCCTGCTTCTTGTATCCCCCATCAACATTGATCGGGTGGGTCCTTTGCCTGGCCGCCTGGCTTGGTCCTGGGTCTTGCCCCTATGAGCACCCACCTCAATCCCTTGCATGCCCTTCCATTGCCCTTCTTCTGGCTCCCTTCCTTTTCCAGACCTCCTTTACCTGGTCTCTGGCCGTACATTCTCATCTGATCCAAGGTGCCTTATGAGAAACAATGCCCTGCCTCTCGTCTGGTCCCCATGGTCTCCCTGGTTGCTTGGTCCGGCACCAGGAATCACGAAACCTAGAGGTGGCCCTGGGCCTGGAGCCTGACTGTCCCCTGCTGGATCCCCTGCCTTCCTTCCCAAATGTAATCCACTGTCCTGAGCCCCTTGCCCCAGCCCTGGCCCTTGGCTCTCTGTTCCCTTGATTGGATTCTCACTTGAGACTCTGGTGGCCCTTCTTGCTCACTGCTTTTCTGGACATTGTCTAAAGTCCCCTCACTGGGACCGCTTCCCTGCTCCCATTGGCTTCACTGAACTCCAGTATCCTAGTGCAGGCCCACATTCCTGGCTCAGGGTTCCCTGCTCTCCCCTGACCTGGGCTCTATTCTTGGTCCCTTGCTTTGGCTCCTTGCTTGAGTCCTGGCTCCCAACCCAACCACACCAGTCCTGCTGCCATTCAGTCTTTGCCCTCCTTTTGCTCTCCTGTCCTTTCTATCTCTGCAATGCCCACTTTTCTGATCCCCTTCCCAGGATGCTTACCTGGGCCAGAGGCTATGACCTTTTGGGAAAACGTAGCCTTGCCCCTAGCTTGGGCACTTTCACCTCTCTCAGCCCGGGCCTTGCTCCTGAACCCTGAAACTCTGCCTTAGATCTGGACCTTGAGCCCTCCTCCCCATATGCCAGCAACTCCCCTTTCTCCCCTCATTTCCATGTTTCTTTTCATTCACCCAGGCCTAGGTGCTAGCATTTCACTCTCCATTACTGGGTCCTGCCCCTTGCTTGAGTCCTTGGCCACCAGAGAATTTGACATTTGAGAAAACATAGCCCTGCTTTTTGCCTGGGCACTTTTGGCTCCCTCAGCCCTGGCTCCACTCCTGAACAGTGACACTCTGTACTGGACCAGGGCCTTGAGTCCTCCTCCCCCTGTGCCAGCCACTCCCCTTTCTCCCCTATTGTTCCTCCCTATGCATGTTTCTTTTCATTCATCCAGCCCCAGGTGCTAGAATTTAGCTCTCCTTTACTGGATCTGTTTTCTTGCTTGAGTCCCTGGCTGCCCTTCTCGAGGACCTGATCCCTATCCCTTGGTTTTAGGCCCCTTTTTCCAGCCCCCTCCTGTGCATCCTTCCTGCTTCCCCCCTTTTCCCCTCATACTGTGGTATCCTGGTCCTACATGGACCCTCAGCTACCCCTATTCACTCTAGCCTAGTCTCCTCAAATGGGTGCTACAGCACACTGACCCCCCCCCCCAACCTGCACATGGCAGGTATCCCCTCACAGTACCCTCTTGCCCCTCATTGGTCCAGGTCCCTGTCTGCGGATCTACTCACCTGGGGCAGAGGAGCAGATTTGGCTGTTCTCTGCACACTGAATGATCCCTGTGGGAAACACAACCCTACCAGTCACTTGAGTCCCCTTCACCACCTGTACCTTGAGGCCTGGTAGTTAATATGAGACTTGCTCCAACACAGCCCTGAGTGATCTCCTCCCTTCCCTCCCCTGCCCTCTCCCCTTGCATGCTGCCCCTACCCCATCTCAGCCCTCCTTAACACTGACCCTATTTGCTCAATTCTCCAGGCCTGGGTGCTCGCCTGAGCCTCTAATCACATTCCTCATGTCCCTGGGTATAGCATGGAGTCTCTTCTTGTTGTGATGACCTGGGGCCCCTTACTTGGGAAACTCTGTAGGCTCACCTAGGTGACCCTTGCACTTCCCACTGTTTCCTGGTCCTCAAGCATCTCTCACCTCCCTTCCTCTTGAGCATTTGCCTGGCACTTGCTAGTATCCTGCTCCTTGGATGACTCATAACAATCAGTTGGGTGGGTCCCCTGCCTGGGTGCCTGTCATGGGTCATGGCTCTTACAGTACAGTGCACCCAACATGACCCCCCACTATGCACTTTCATCCCCCTCTTCCTGGCCTCCTTCCCTTTTCTCAAATTTTTTGCAAGGTCCCTGGGCCTTGATTCAAATATAAGCCAGGGTGCCTTATGGGAAACAGGGGCCCCTTACTCTCACTGGGTCCTCGGTCCTCCACAAGGAACCCTGATACCTGGAGGTGGCCCTGGGCCTGGAGCCTTACTGCCCCCAGCTGGATCCCATGGATTCCCTCCAAAATCTTTTGCACTGTCCTGAGCCCCCTGCCCAAGTCCTGGCCCTTGGCTCTCTTTAACTTGGCCTGGCTGGTCACTTGATCCTCTGGTGGCACTTCTTGCTCACTGTTTTCTGGGTATTGTTTGAGAGCCCCTCACTGGTGAAGCTTCCCTTCTCCCCTTGACATTCCTGGACTGTAGTACCCTTGTGCAGCCCTGCTTTACCAGCCCGGCATTCCCTGCTCTCCCCTGGCCTGGGTCCTTCTCTATGTACCTTACCTGGGATCCTTGCTGGGGTCCTGGTGCCCACCCCACCCACACCCATCGTGCGGCCCCTCTGGCTGTTCCCTCTTTTGGCCTCCCTGTTATTTCTGTCTCTGCCATGCCCACTTTCGTGATCTCCTTCCCAGGATGCTTACCTGGGCCAGGCGACTTGACCTGGCCTTTTGGCCCTGGGTGCTCCCTTTGGGAAAACGTAGCCCTGCCCCTTGCTTGGGCCCTTTGACCTCCCTTAGCTGGGGCCCTGCTCCCGATCTCTGACACCCTGCAGTGGACCCTGGCCTTGAGCCCTTCTTCTCCTGTGCAACCCACTCTACTTTTTCCCATCCCACTACTCCCCCCTCCATGTTTGTTTGCATTCACACAGGACCAGATGCTAGTACTTGGCTTTCCATTACTGGGCCTGGCTCCTTGCCTGAGACCCTTGGTACCCTTCTTTAGGACCCTTTCCTTGTTCCTTGGTTTCAGGCCCTGTTGCCAGCCCACTCCTCTGCCTCCCCTCTGATAATCTAATTTTGTGATATCCTGGCACTTCCCAGACCCTCTGCACTGCCTGCTTCTCCCTAGCCAGTGCTGCTTGAATGGGTCCTGGCAGCCTAACCAACCCCACACAAACTACCGTACACCAGGTATCCCCTCACAGTACCTTCTTTGGCCCCTCTTTTGGTCCAGCACCCTCCCTGTGGATCTACTTACCTGTGACAGAGGAGTGGAATGGCTCGCCTCTGCACCCTGAATGCTCCCTATTGGAAACATAATCCTGCCACTCGCATGGGTCCACTTCACTGACTGAAACTTGTGGCCTGGCACTTAATATGGAATTTGCTCAAAACCAGCCATAGGTGATCCCTCCCTTCTCTCCCCTGCCCTCTGGCCTTGCATGCTGCCCCTACCCCAACCCAGCCTTCCCTAATGCAGGCCCTTGGCGCTCCTGTTCCTGTCTTGTGCACCCCCTTGAGCCCCTGACTCTTTCCTCAAGTCCCTTCACATAATGTGGCGTCTCTTCATGTTGGATCCGAACTGGGGGTCCCTTGCTTGGGTCTGCCAGAGGGCTCCCCTAGGTGCCCCTTGAGCTTCCCTCTATCTCATGGTCCTTGCACAGCTTATCCTCTCCATTCCCTTGCAAATTTCCCTGGTTCTTGTGAGACTTCTGCTCCTTGCGTCCGTTGTCCTAGTTTGGTCATGTGCGTACATTGTCTCAGCACCTGGCTATGGTCCTGGCTCTTCTCCCACCAAGTACCTGGCACGACTCTGGCTTTGCCCTCCCATAGCCATCCTTCTGTCCCCCTTCCATTGGCCAGCCTCCTTTGCCAAATCCCTCTCTATGGATCCTCATCTGGACCACAGTGCCTTATGAAAAACAGAGCCCTACCCCACACCTGGACCACTTACTTTCTCTGGGTGCTTGGTCTTCCACCAGGAACCCTGACACCTGGTAGTGGCCCTGGGCCTGGAGCCTGACTGCCCCCTGCTGGATCCCCTGCCTTCCCTCCCAAGACTTGTCCACTGTCCAAAGCCCTTGCCCAAGCCCTGGCCCTTGCATTCCAATTCCTTGCCTGCCTCCTTGATTGAGCCTCTGATGGCCCTTCTTGTTCCTTTCTTTTCTGGGCTTTGTCTGAGGGCCCCTCACTCTAGCCACTTCTTTTCTCCCTTTGGCTTCCCTGTACTGCAGTACCCTAGTGCAGCCATACCTTACTGGCCCTGCCCTTCCCTGATCTCCCCTGGCTGGGCCCTTCTCTAGGCCCCTTGTCTTAGCTCCTTCCTGGGGTCCTGGCTCTCATCCAACCCAGACCCATCCTGTGGCCCTTGAGACTGTGCCCTCCTTCGGCTCTGTTGTCTTTTCTGTCTCTCCCAGGCCCATATTCCTGATCCCCTTCCCAGGATGCTCATCAGGCCAGGTATTTGACCTGGCCTTGTGGCCCTGTGGGTTCCCTTTGAGAAAATGTAGCCCTTCCCCTTGTCTTCTGGGCCCTTTGGCTTCCCTCAGGCAGTGCCCTGCTACCCAATCCTGACACCATGCAGTGAACCTGGCCTTCATTCTTCCTTCTGCTGTGTCACCTGCTCAGATTTCTCCCCTCCCTCCCCTCCCCATTCATATCCGTTTTCTTTCATCCTGTCCCAGGTGCTAGCACTTGCCTCTCCATTCCTGGGCATGGCTCATTGCTTGAGCTCCTGGTAGGCTTTTTAAGGACCCTTTCCCTTCCCTTTATTTCAGGCCTCTTTTTGTAGACCCCATCCTGTGCCTCCCCTCTGTTTCACTAGTGCTATGGTATCCTGGCATTTTCGGGACTCTTAGCTTTCCATGCTTCTCCTTAGTCTGGGCTCCATGAATGGATCCAGGCTGCCAACCAATCCCCCCCACAACCTCCATGTCAGTTATCTCCTCATAGTGGCCTTTTTTGACCCTCCTTTGGTCCAGGTCCCTCTCTGAGGATTTAGTCACCTGGGCAGAGGATCCAAATTGGCTGGCCTCTGCGCCCTTAAGGCTCTCTATGGGAAATACAGCCCTGCCTCTTGCCTGAGTCCCCTTTCCTGCCTGAACTTTGTGGCCTGGCAGTTAACATGCGACTTGCTTCAACTCAGCTCTGAGAGATCCATTCCCTTCCCTCCCCTGCCCTCTGGCCTGTCATTCTTCTCCTATCCCAATCAAGCCCTCCCAAATGCTGACCATTTGCACTTCAGTACCCGGGCCTGGCTCTCTCACATGAGCCCCTGACAGCGTTCCTCATGTCACTTGCCATAGCATAGAGTCTCTTCCTGTTGGTTCTGACGTTGGAACCACTTGCTTGGGACTACTAGCCTGGTTCCTTAGGTGCCCATTGTGATTTTCGCTGTCTCCTTGTCCTTGTGCAGCCCTTCCTCCCCTTCCCCTTGTGCTTTCCTCTCACACTTGCATGTCTCCTGCCCCTTGGGTCATTCATCCATGGTCTGTTAGTTGGGTCCTTTGCCTGGGCACCTGGCTTGGATCCTGGAATTTCCCCTCAATGCACCGACCTAGACACCCCACCGTGCCCTCCCATTGCCCTCCTCCTGGCTGCCTTCACTTGCCAGTCCTCCTTTGCCAGTCCCCTGTCCCTGGATTCTCATCTGGGCCAGAACACCTTATGGGAAATTGAGTCCTGCCCCTTGCCTTTCTCTCTCTTCTCTGGACCTTTGGTCCTGCACCCAGAACCCTGACACCTGGCAGTCACCCTGCCTGGGCCAGTAGCCTGCTTGCCCCCTGCCAGATCCCCTGCTATCCCTCCAAAGTCTTGTCCACTGTCTTAAGCCCACTTCCCAAGCTCTGACCCTTGGATCTCCATTCCCTGGCCTGCCTCCTGGCTTGAACTCTGGGGGAAACTTCTTGCTCCATGCTTCCTTTGGCTTGGACTGCAGGCCTTGCTGGGGCCAGTACCCTACTCCACTTGGCTTCCCTGAACCTCAGAATCCTACTGTCACTCGCCTGCCCAGCCTCACCCTTCCCTGCCCTTTCTTGTCCTGGGCCTTCCTGTTGATCCCTAGTGTGGGCTCCTTTCTGGAGTCCTGGCCTGCACCCCATGAACACCCTTTCTTTGACCTTTCACACTGTACCGTCCTTCATCTCTCCTTTTGTCCCCGTCCCTGCATGGCCCTTTTTAAAATCCCTTCCCCAGGATGCTCACAAGGTCCATGGGACTGGAAATGGGCTTTTGGCCCTGTGGGCTCCCTTTGGAAAAATGTAGCTTTGCCCCTTTCCAGGGACTTTGGATTCTCCCTACCCAGGCTCTGTTCCTCGCTTTTGACACCCATAAATGAACCTGGGCCTTGAGCCCTCCTCTCCCTGTGCCACCCACTACCCTTGCTCCCTTTTCTCCCCTCTCCAGCCCTGTCTGTTTTCATAGGTCCTAGGACTGGATCCCAGCACTTGGCTCCCCATTTTGGCCTGGCTCCTTGCTGGAGGTCCTGGTTGTACTTCTTGGGGAACCTGTCCCTCTTCCTTGATTTTAGGCCACCCAGACTTCTGCAGTACAGGAGCTCTCCTGACACCCAGTTGGGAGGAGTCTCTCGCCTGGAGAGTAGAGTCCCCTGGACCCTGCCTATGGTTTTAAAGGAGCCACCCCCCCTTACACCTAGATTTTATGTGTCTCCCAACTGGAGGGGCAAGTCCCCTCCACACTGCATGGGGAGGTATATGAATTCCCTCAGACATCCAGGTGAAAGGGGTATCCTGACTGGATGGGCGAGTCCCTGTTACCCTGGCTGCAGCTGTATAGGAGCCCCCTCTATAAACCAAGGTGGGAGGGGTCTCATGCCTGGAAGGGAAAGTCCCCTCTACACAGGCTGAGGCAGAATACAAGCTAGACTGGGCACCAAGGTGGGAGGGGTCTCTGTCCTGGAGGAACCATTCTGCTTTACCCAGACTGCAGAGTTATAAGAGCTCCCACAACAACCATGTCCCTTTTCATTCACCCTGGCCCAGGTGCTAGCGATTGGCTCTCCATTACTGGGACCAGCTCCTTGCTTGAGCCCCTGACTGCCCTTTTTGAGGACCCTGTCCATGTCCCTTGGTTTCAGGCCCCTTTTACGGACCCCCTCCTGTGTCTCCCCTCTGTTCCCCTTATGCTGAGGTATCCTGGAACTGCCCAGACTCTCTGCTCCCCCTGCTTCTTTGCAGCCTGGGCTCCTCAAATGGGTTCTGGCTGCCCAACAACCCCACCCCAAACTCTGCACCACAGGTATCACCTGAAATTGCCCACTTTTGCCCCTGCTTTGGTCACTCTCTGAGGATCTACTCTCCTGGGGCAGAGGAGAGGAATTGGCTGCCCTCTGCACCCTGAATGCTCCCAGTGGGAAACACAGCCCTGCCACTCACCTGTGTCCCCTTCACTGACTGATCCTTCATGCCTGGTAGTAAACATATGACTTGCTCCATCCCAGCCCTGAGAAATCCCCTCCCTTCTCTCCAGTGCCCTCTTGCCTTGCATGATGTCCCTACCCCAACCCAGCCTTCATTAATCTTGTTCTGTTGCACTCCAGTCCCAGGGCCTGGCTGCTTGCTTGAACCCCTGACCCCTTTCCTTCATGTCCTTTAGTGTAGCATGGAGTATCTTTGTGTTGGGTCTGACCTGTGGGCCTCTTGCTTGTGCCCCCCAGCGGGCTCCCCTCGGTGCCTCTTGTGCTTTTTTCTGTCTTCTGGTCTTCATGCAACCCCTTCCTGGCCTTCCCCTCACAAATTTCTCTGGCACTTGTGCATCTCCTTCTCTTTGGGTCTCTCATCCAAGAACAGTTGGGTTGGTCCCTTTCCTGTACTGCTGGCTTGGGTCCTGGCTCTCGCCCCTCTGAGCACCCACCAGGAATCTTCACCATGCCTTGCCATCACCCTCCTCCTGTCCCCCTTCCCTTGCTAGGCCTCCTTGGCCAGGTCCCTGGCCCCCTGGATACAAATCTGGGCCAGGGCGCCTTATGGAAAACAGAGCCCTGCCTCTCACCTCAGCCTCTTGCTCTTTCTGGGTGCTCGGTCCTTCACCCAGAACCCTAACAACTGGCAATGACCCTGGGCATGTACCTGCCTGCCCCTGTAGGATCCCCTGCCTTCCCACACAAGTCTTGCCCACTGTCCTGTGCCTCTTGCCTCAGCCCTTGCCTCTCAATTCCCTATCCTGGATTCCTGCTTGAGCCTGTGATGGCCCTTGTTGCTCTGAGTGTCCCTGGGCATTGACTGTGGGCTCCTTGCTTGGGCTGTTTCCATGCTCCCCTTTGTGTTCCTGCACTGCAGCCCACTAGTGTTGCTCATCTGCCCAGTTCTTCCCTTCCCTGTTCTCCCATAGCGTGGGCCCTCATCCAGGTCCCTAACCTGGGCTCCGTGTTGGGGTTCAGGCCCTACCAAACCAGCACCCGTCCTCCTGCCCTTCCTGCTGTGCCCTCCTTTGGCCCTCCTTTTGTTCCTGTCCCTACCAAGCCCCCTTTCCTGATTCCTTTCCAAGTATTCACACCCATTCCAGGGGAGTGGACATGGCATATTGGTACTCCTGGCTCCCTAAAGGAATACATAGTCCTGCCACTTGCCTGGGCCCTTTGTTCTCCCTGGGCCCTTGGTCCTGTCTCCAGAACCCTAAAACCTGGCAGTGCCCCTGGGCTTGCAGCCTGCCACCACCTGCTGGATACCCTGCCTTCTCTCCCCATCTTTTTCCACTTACGTGAGGCCCTGCCCCATCCCTTGGCTCTTCATTCTCTGGCCTGGCTACTCACTTGAGCCTCTGGTGGCCTTTCTTGCCCAGTGTTTCCCTGGGCTTTGTGTGTGGGCACCTCTCTAGGGCTGCTTCCCTTCTCCCCTTGGCTTCCATGTACTGCAGTACCCTAGTGCACCCCCACTTTACTGGCCATGCCCTTCTCTGCTCTCCCCTGACTTGGGCTTTCCTATAGTTCCCTTACCAGGGCTCTGTGCTTGTATTTTGGCCCACAATCCACCCACACCAGTCCTCTAGCCCTTCAGGCTGTGCCCTCCTTTGGCCCTCCTGTCATCCCAGTCACTGCCCAGCCCCTTTTCCTAATACCCTTCCAGGATACTCACCCAGACCAAGAAACTGGACTTGGCCTCTTGGCCCTGTGGGCTCCATGTTGTTAAATGTAGCCCTTCCCCTTGCATATTCCATTTGGCCTCCTTCAGCCCGGGCCCTGCTTCTGGACACTGACACCCTGCAGTGGGCCTGGGCCTTAAACATCCCTCCTTTGTGCCACAAGCTCCCTTCCTTGCCTCCTTCCCCTAACCAGCCCTGTTCATTTTCATGTGTCCCTGGCCCAGGCCCTTGCACTTGGCTCTCTGTTCCTAGGACTGGCTCCTTGTATGAGACACTGGCCACCCTGCTTGACGACCCTGCTCCTGTACCTTGATTTCAGGCCCCTTACTCGGGGCTCTGATATGCCTATCCTCTGTTTTCTGTGTGCTGTGGTGTCCTGGCACTGCCTGGACCCTTCCCTCCACTGCTTCTGCATAGCCTGGGCTCCTTGATTGGGTCCATTATCCCATTATCCCCCCAAATTCCCCCGCAGGTCTGGATGAAAGGCATTTCCTCACAGTCCCCTCCTTTGGACCTCATTTGCTTCTGGTCCCTCTCTGAGGATCTACTCACCCAGGACAGACTACTGGCCTCTATGTCCTGAAATCTCCCTATGGAAACACATCCCTGCACCTTACCTGATCTCCTTTGTTGACAGAAACCTGACTCCTGGCATTGGAAGTGTGCTTTGCGCCAGACATGCCCTGAACCATTCCTTCCCTTCCCTCAATTTCCCTCTGGTCTTCAACGCTACTACAACCCCAACCCAGCCCTCCCTGACCCTGAGCCTTCAACTGAGCCCCTGACTGCATGCCCAATCACGTGGCATTGTGTGGCTTCACCTGGTTTCATTTTGATTTGGGCCCCCTAGCTTGCTTCTCTTGGTTTGCTCTGTGCTTCCAGCTGACTCCTCCTTGTAGTGTCGCCCCTTTCTTCCAATCCCCTTGTGTTTTACCTGGGCGCACCTGGGAGCCTTCTGCTCTTATGGTCCCTCATTTTTGGTCAGTAGGGTGAGACCCTTGCCTGAGCTCCTTGCTTGGGTCCTGGCTCTGGGCCCTCTCTGCACCCACTGGGACTCCCACACTGTGCCCTCCCGTTGCCCTCTTGCTGGGCAAAATCACTTGCCAGGCCCTCTTTGCCCATTAAATGGCCCTAGATTCTCATCTGGGTCAGGGAACCTTAATGGAACAGAGCCGTGCCCCTTGCCTGGGACCCTTGCTCTCCTTTGGCCTTTGGTCCTGAACATGGAACTTGGACACCTGGCAGTGGCCCTGGGCCTCAATTTTCCTGTCACCCCTTGGATCCCCTGCCTTCCCTCCCAAGCCCTGTAAACTGTTCTGAGGCCCCTGCCACAGCCTTGGCCCTCCACTCTGAATTCCCTGGCCTGGCTCCTCGCTGGAGCCTCTGGAGCCCCTTCTTGTTCCCATTGTCCCTGGGCTTTGATTTTACGACCCTCACTTGGGCCGATTTTCTGCTTCCCTTAGCTTTCTTTGCTTGCAGAACCCTAGCGTTGCCCTAGTTCTGCCCTTCCCTGCTCTGCCCTGGCATGGGACCACATCTAGGTCCCTAATCTGGACTCCTTGATGGAGTCCTGGCCCCCAACCACACAACACACATCCTCTGGCCTATTCTGCTGCACCCTCTTTTGGACCTCCTGTCATCCCTTTCCCTGTCGCACCTCTTTTCCTGATCCCTTTACTAGGATGCACACCTGGGCCATGGACTTGACCTGGCATTTTAGCCCTTTGAACTCCCTTTGGTAAAATGTAGCCCTGCCCCTTGCCTGGGCTTTATGGCCTCAATCAGCCTGGGCCCTACTCCCCCGTCCTAACATCCAGCAGTGTACCTGATCTTTGAGCCCTCCTCTCCCTGTGCCACCCGCTCCCATTTCTATTCTCCCTCCCCTCCCCAGCCCTGTGTATTTTCATGAGACACTGGCCTATGTTCTGCCACTTGACTCTCCAGTCCTTCGTCTCCTTTCTTGCTTGAACCACTAGATTCCCTTCTTGATCATCCTGTCCCTATCCCAGGCCCATTTTTCCAGCCCTCTCCTGGGCCATCCCTCTATTCTCTTGTACTGTGGTATCCTGGCACATCCTGGACCCTCCCTTCCCCCTGTTTCTCCCTAGCCTGGGATCCTCAAAGGGGTCCTGGCTACCAACTGTCCCCACCTCCAATTCCAGATGCGAGGTATCCCCTCACAGTTTCCTCCTTTGGCCCTCCTTTTGTCCTGGTCTCTCTGTGAAGTTCTACTCACCTGGGGCAGAGGAGAGGAATTGGCTGGCCTCTGGACCTTGAAGTCTCCATATGGGAAACCCAGCCCTGTCCCTCACCTGAGCCTCCTTTGCCTTCCAAACATTGAAACCTGGTAGTGGATTTAGGCCTTCTGCTGACCTTGCCCTGCTCGGTCATCTCCCTTTCCTCCCCTACCATCTCGCCTTGCATGATGCCCCTACCCCAACACAGCCCTCCCTAACCCTGATGTTTTGCACTCTAGTTTCTGGACTGGTTGATTGCCTGAGCTCCAGACCATGTTCCTCGTGTTGCATGGTATTGCAAGGTGTCACAACACCTTGGGGATTGCCTGGGGTTCCTTGTTTGGGCCCCTTAGTGCACTCCACTGGTTGCCCTTTGCTCTGCTCTCTTTTTCCACATCCTAGCGCCAATGTTTCCTCTCCTTCCACTAGCGCTTTCCCTTGGAGTGCTTGCCTCCTGCTTCTTGGCTTTCTAATGCTCTCTTGGTGGGATCAGTCCCTTTCCAAGGATCCTGGCTTCGGTCCTGACTGTTGTTTATCTCCACACCCACCGCAACCCCCTGACCTCCCATCCCATCATCCTCCTCATGGCCCCAATCCCTTGCCAGGCCCCTGTATGGGCAGGGCATTTCATGGGATAGACAGCCCTGTCCCTAGCCTGGGTCTCTTGCTCTCCCTGGACCCTTGGTCCTAGTCTTGGAAACCTAAGTCCTGGCAGTGACTCTGGGCCTGGAGCCTGCCTCCCCACTGCCAAATCCCCAGCCTTTCCTCTTCTGCCATGTCCACTGTTTTGATTCCCTGGCCCCAGCCCTAGCCTCTGTCTCTCGATTCCCTGGTTTGTCTCCTCACTTGAGCCTCTGGTTCCACTTCTTGCTCTGTGCTTCCTTGGGCCTTGTACTTGGGGCCCCTGTTTTGGGTAGCTTCCCTGATCCCCTTGGATTCCTTGGATGGCAGAACCCTAGTGCTGCCTTCCTACCAAGCCCCACTCTTTCCTGCTCTTTCAGGAAGGGGCCCACCTCTAGGTCCCTAGCCTGGTATCTCTGCAGGGATCCTGGCCCCCACCCCAAGAACAGGCGTCCTCTGGCACTTCCTGCTGTGCTGTGATTTGGAGCTCCTGTTGTCACTGTAACTGTAGTGCCCCTTTTCCTGATGACTTTACCAGGATGCTCACTAGGGCCAGGGGACTGGATCTGGTCTTTCACCCTGAGGGCTATCTTTGGGAAAATGTAACCCTTTCCCTTTTTCTGGTCCATTTAGCCTCCCTCAGCCTGGGCCTTGCTCCTTAATCTTGACACCCATCAGTCTACCTGGGCCATGAGCCCTCCTCTCTTTGCACCACCTGGGGTCCCTTTCTCCCATCCCTAGCCTTGTCTGTTTTTATGGAACCCCTGCCTCGTCCATGCACCTGTATCTTCATTCCTGGGCCTGGATCCTTGCTTGAGGCCACCCTTGTCCAGGACCCTGTACCTTTCCCTTGATTCCAAGCCCATTTTTTGAGCCCACTCCTATGCCTCCCCTCTGTTCTCCTTGTATTGAATTGTCACCTCTTTTCTCCACGGAATAGTTTTAATTTTGCTTCTCCAGAATTCTTCACCATGGCTGTTTTAAAACTGTCAGCAAAAGAGCCTATGAAAAAGAGTTCAATAATGATTAACTTCCTATTTTTCTATTGCCCTGATTTACTTGGCCACTGGCTGAGTAGATACGAGCACTCCTGGTCTGGGCACACCTTACTACATTTTCAAAAATATTTCAAGTATTTAATACTTTGTAGAAATGTGCAAACAAGGCCACTGGCCTGGAGCTAGGCTTCACAGAAATGACTACATTTTTAACATATGTTACCAAATGGGCTCCATGGTAACAACTGGCAGGGAGAGGAAAGATAGGGAAAAGAAGCTCTGCCCTTTTCAGGAGTTGTCCTTAAAGAGTTACCTTGTCCAAAACAGTGAAAGAAAAAGCTGCTTTTTTGTGAACTTTTTCAGATTGTGAACTTCTGGACCCCTCCCCTTACATGCTAGGTATAAAATTCTTAAACTCCCTTAACTCGGGATTCCTGGGATTGATTGATTACAGCAAAAGTTGTGCGCTCTGAGCCTGGCTGCAGCCAAATAAAACTGTTTCCTGCTATGTTCTGTGCCTTGCCTCATTTGTCCCTACAACATTTGTTGGGACCCAGATGTGACAGAGGAAGTAGGGAAGGCTATTGTGCCTCTCTTGTCTCTGGGGACCTACTTCCCTGATGCTGTTGGGGAGAGTGTTCCCCTTGTAGCACTCAGGCCACTCTTGGCCTGAAGGAGGATCGACTCACCCAGAACCCTGGGGCTGTCACCACAGACCACAGAGGGACCCACAGGCAGCAGAAACCAGAATTAGGGTTTTGGAGCACTGCCCAACTGCACATTTAGGACCTGGATCCATTTGTTTTTGAAGCTAACCTGACTTCCTCTTCGAGGACCAAGCTGGTGGAAGAGAGGCTTGATCAACCTCTGTTGGGTCCCAAGTATTCTCCAAAGATGTTGAAGCTGAAACAGACCAGGGGAGTCACCCAAGTAGACTGTGTTCAGGATCAGAGAGCAGAGGGGAAACTGTGACGCCCATTTTTTTTGGTTTGGAATTGTTAGAATTTGGGCAGCATAGAAATTTTCTTCTGACCATGTCTGTGTGAAAAGTATGTGAATTACAGGGACAAAGGGAATGTTCCTACCCAATCCCAGGGCCAAAGTGAGTGTGGAGTCCTTATCCAAGGTTCCATGTCACCTAGTAAAGTCTATGGTGGAATTTCACCAACTAACGTCTAGGTGAAAGCTTCAGGTCGGAAGTTGATACCGACCCGCAAGGCTAAGAGGGCCCTAAGTCCCAAAAGAGGCAGAGCCAAACATGGACAAAGCGAGTCTTGTCCTAAATGTATGTCATGAATGCAAAGTGAAACATAGGAGGCACACAAAGTGAGTCTTGTCCTAAATGTGCAAATATGAGGCAGATGGAACATAGGAAGCACACAAAGAAAACTGAGCCTTCTGAAATGTTTGTTAGAAACTTTTAGGAATGTTTTCCTGGTAACTGTAGGGTGAAACTCACTCCACAAAGGTGGCACACTCTCTGAATTATAATGGCCCACCCATGATATGGGGTGGCCACCAGAAAGATCTTTAGATGAGAGAGTCATTGTTGAGGTCCTTCTGATTATTGTTGAAGACCCTGAACAATTTCTCTTACATTGATGGCTCTCAAGAGATAGTATAGAAACAGCCCCCATGGTTGAGAGCCTGTCTAGATGGACAGTCCAAGCTGATATTAGCAAGGAGACTAGTGGTCTTAAGACCCAGCAGAAAGCAGCTAACCAGAATACCTGATGGAAGAAAAACAGGAATGGAAACAGTTTTCCCCATGAGCCAGAAGAGGACGCACCACCTTACATGCCACTCGACCCAAATTTGCCAAGAGGATTGGGGTAGAAAACTGTCTCATCAGCCCCATATTCCTCAGAAGCAACAAATGATGTTCCCCAATACTGGCTATTCCTTCCTCTTTGGCATCCTCAGAGCCAAAGGCTTCCTAGAAGCAAAGACTCTTTCACCTCCCAAGATTAAGGTGGGAGATTTGTCCAAGACCAGAGACACAACCTAGATGAAAGCACTCCAGGAGCCCCTGCAAGGGACTAGAGGACCTGCCCATATTGTCCAGAGGTAAACACCTGAGGGAGACAAGGCAGTTTTGTTTGCCAGCCTTTCACTACCATTGTGCTCATAAGCGGAAAAATCAAACATCTTCCTTCATGGAGAAACCCTGGACCATGGATGACCTGATGCAGCCCATAATCCAGATCTAGGATGGGGCCCAAATAAAGAAAAAATGGCTAAAAAATAAAGAGATATCAAGAAGCCCTCATAGGAAGTTTAAGAGAAAAACAAATAAGAAAAAAACTGTGCCCCAGAGTTACAAGGAATCAGAGCCATCCCTAAGCCTTAGCCTAAGCCAGAGCACATCTGCAGACAAACAGAGCTGAGCAAAGCCTCCTGCTGCTCCAGCATCTCCCCTCTTGCACCTTTTAAAACCCTGAACATTTCTCTGGACCCCATGTCTACCTAAGGCCCTTGTGCCCTATGGAACTGGCAGTATTGATAAAAAGAGTTGTACCCTTGGGCTCGGGATGTGGCTCAAGTGGTAGTGTGCTCACCTGGCATGTGTGCAGCCTGGGTTCGATCCTCAGCACCACATACAAACAAAGATGTTGTGTCTGCCAAAAACTAAAAAATAAATATTAAAAAATTCTCTCTCTCTCTCTCTCTCTCTCTCTCTCTCTCTCTCTCTCTCTCTCTCTCTCTCAATAAAAGGGTTGTACCCAACTGACTCAGAGATGAGGGTCCAGGCCACTGCCACTGCTGCTCCACTCCCTGCCCAGAGTTGTCCAGGTGAGGAGGGGCACCAGACAAGCATAGCTGCCACAATGCAAGTTTGTCAGGGAAGAGATGCAGAGGCTCAAGCAACAGGTGACCAAAACAGAATTTGTGGAACAGGCTCAGAGTGATATTTGCCAAAAATTTCAAAATGACTTTGCTGAGAAGTATGCCAGAAAGCTTACAAAGATGGCCACCATAGTTTCCCTCAATGGAGACCTAGAGGCTCAAAGACAGTCAGACCAAAGACATAAAGATGAGGATGGATCTCCTTACAGCTGCCCTCATCACAAACCCATAAGTCACTCAAAGTTGGAGTCTCACTAGAACACAGCCAAAAGTCCAAATATTTTAAGGAAACAAAAAGCATGGCCAGACAAAATGAGAAGGCTCCAGTGATCCTGGCAGGCAAGAACCCACTGCCATGCTCAAATGCTAAGCCTTGAACAGAGAAAGAATAAATTATTTCCCCAAGCCTTTGTCCCCAACCCCTCCTTTCATTTTCTTACCACTTGCTCGGAAGTTGATGATTGATGAATATGGCAGGGGTCCGATAGACACACACAATTACATCTGATGTAAGGGATCCAGTGCCTCAAGAGGGCTCAGCTGCTACAAGACCCAAAATGAACCAGAAATATATTCATGTTAATACTTGATAGAAGGGCATTGGGTGCACATTCTAAAAGGACTTGCACCCTGGCTCCAAGCCACAAGCTGTGAGCCACCAACAGGAAGGGATAAAGAGCCCCATGCAAGAAAGCATAGTGAACAAAAACACAAGCAGAGCAGCTACTATATACAATTAGAGCAGGCTCCCACCTCTCAAGAGGAGAAAGCCATGTAGACAAAGATCATCACAATGTGGGTACAATGTGGCTGACACACCAGGACCTGCAGGGAACCTGCCCTCAAACCTTGGCAGATGGACCATGCCAAGATTGACACAGGTGACATTACACAAATGATGTCATAGGAAACAATCTCTGCTAAGATTTACATTAGATTTGTGAGTTGGAGAATCGCAGCAGCCAAGATCCTACATTGGGAGATAACAAAAAAATTCCTGAATCTTAAAATGTCATAGGATCTATGTATGCTCCCCTTCCCTAAATTACAGTCCCTCCCAGGGGATTGAGGACACCATACTTGGGACAGTTCTGGACTCTGACTTAAAAACCCATATATATCAAGGAAAAGGTCAAATACTTTGGTTACCAACTAACCCAGTTAAAGAACAGACAGTAGCCACTGAGTCTAAAAAGAAACAGGAAATCTGCTCAATTCCATTCCTTACAACCTGCCATAAGACTAGAGAATTCTTAGGGGGCAACCAGATTCAGCCATATATGGATCCCCAACTTTCAGTTATAACCAAACCCTCTGTGAAGCCACAAAGCAGGGAGAATGGGATCCTCTAATATATGGGCCACCTAAGCAAAAGACCTTTGAGGACATTAAACAAGCACTCCCAGTGCATCTGGACCAGGGCTCCCTGACCTCATAAAGCTTTACTTTCTGTATGTCTAGGAACAGTGGGGAATCGCTATAGAAGACTTGACATGGACATCTGTCCAAAGAGCTGGGCTCTATAACCCAAGACTGGCCACCTTGTTTACAGGCCCTTGCAGCCATAGATATTCAACACATAAGATCTGTGTTGGAACGTGTTAAACTAGCTATGGGACAAAAATTGGTTTTCAGGGCCGCTTCCTGGATCCCCTTGGCATTCCTCTACTGCAGTCCCCTTCAGCCACGCCTTACTGGCCCTGCCTTTCCCTGCTCTCCCCAGGCCTGGGGCCTCCTCTAGGTCCCTTGTCTTAAATTCTTGTTGGGGTCCTGGCCCCTACCGCACCCAGACCCATCCTGCAGCACTTAGTCTGTGCCCTTCTTTGGCCTTCTTTTCATTTATGTCTCTCCTAAGCCGACTTTCCTGATCCCCTTTCCAGGAATCTCACCAGGCCAGGTACTTGATCTGGACTTGTGGCCACATGGGATCTCATTGGGAAAATATCACCCTGCCCCTTTTCTCGGCCCTTTGGTCTCCCTCAGCCCATTCCCTGCTACCCAATCCTGACACCCTGCAGTTGACCTGGGCCATCAGCCTTGTTCCCCCTCTGCCACTTGCTCAGATTTCTCCACTTGCTCCCTTCCTCATCCATATCCATTTTCATTCACCCTGCCCCAGGTGCTAACACTTGGCTCTCCATTACTGGGCATGTCTCCTTGCTTGAGCCCCTGACTGCCCTTCTGGAGGATCGGTTCCCTTCTGTTGGTTTCAGGTCTCTTTTTATAGACACCCTCCTGTGCCTACCCTCTATTCCACTGTTGCTATGGTATCCTTGAACTGCCAGGACCCTTTGCTTTCCCTGCTTCTCCCTACGCTGGGTTCCTTGAATGGGTCCAGCTGCCAACCGACCACCCCACAATCTCCATATGCCAGGTATCTCCTCATAGGGCCCTCTTTTGACTATTCTTTGGTCCAGGTCCCTCTCTGAGGATCTACTCACCTGGCCAGAGGAGCCAAATTGGCTGGTCTCTGTGCCCTTAAGGCTCCCTATGGGAAATACAATCCCGCCTCCTGACTGAGTCCTCTTTGCTGCCTGAACCTTGAGGCCTGGCAGTTAACATGTGACTTGCTTCATCCCAGCCCTGAAAGATCCACTCTCTTCCCTCCCCTGCCCTCTGGCCTTGCATAGTGCCCCTACCCCAACCACAATCCAGCCCTCCCTAACTCTGACCTTTTGTGCTTCAGTCCCCAGGCCTGGCATTCACATGGGCCCCTGACAGTGTTCCTCATGTCAATTGGCATAGCAGAGAGTCTCTTCCTGTTGTGTCTGACCTGGGGACCCCTTGCTTGGGACCGCCAGCGTACTCCATTAGGTGCCTGTGGCACTTTTCTCTGTATCCTAATCCTTGCACAGCCCTT
The DNA here is from genome assembly GCF_047511675.1 of Marmota flaviventris. Taxonomy (NCBI): domain Eukaryota; kingdom Metazoa; phylum Chordata; class Mammalia; order Rodentia; family Sciuridae; genus Marmota; species Marmota flaviventris. Next base: position 24,744,596 of record NC_092517.1, read on the forward strand.
CCTCCCTTTCCCCTTGAAATATTCTTTGTCACTTGCAGGTCTCCTGATTCATGGGTCACTCATCCATGGTTGGTCAGGTGTGTCCTTTGCCTGGGCACCTGACTTGGGTCCTGAATCTTGCCCCCCCACTCACCCACCAAGACCCCCGTCTTTTGCCCTACCATCACCCTCCTCCTGGCCACCTTCACTTGCCAGGTCTCCTTTGCCAGGTCCCTGTCCCTGGATTCTCATCTGAGCCAAGGCGCATTATGAGAATCTGAGTCCTGCCCCATTCCTGGGACCCTTGCTCTCTCTGGGTCTTTAGTCTTGCACCCAAAACCCTGACACCTGGCAGTCTCCCTGGGCCAGGAGCCTGCCTGCCCTCTGCCAGATTCCCTGTCATTCTTCCAAAGTCTTGTCCACTGTCCTGAGGCTCCTGTCCAAGCCCTGGCCCTTGGCTCTTCATTCCCTGGCCTGCCTCCTCACTTCAGCTTATGGGGGCCCTACTGGTTCCTTGGCCTTGGACTGCAGGCCTCCCTGGGGCCAGAACCCTTCTCCCCTTGGCTTCCCTGAACCTCAGAACCCTACTGTCACTGAATGCCCAGCCCCACTCTTCCCTGCCCTTTTCTGGCCTGGGACCTCCTGTTGGTCCCTAGCCTGGGCTTCTTTTTGGAGTCCTGGCCTGCACCCCATCAATAGCCTTCCTCTGGCATTTCACACTGTACCCTACTTCATCCCTCCTGTTGACCCTGTCCTTGCTGGGCCCCTTTTCAAGATTCCTTTCCCAGGATGCTCACCAGGTCTATGGGACTGGAACTGGGTGTTTGGCCCTGTGGGCTCCCTTTGGAAAAACATAGCTGTGCACCCTTGCCTGGGACTTTGGACTCTGCCCAGGCCCTTCTCCTTGATCTTGACACCTAGCAGTGAACCTAGGCCTTGAGCCCTCTGCTCAATGCACTGGAGGCATGAGTTCCCCCTACACTGGCTGTGGAAGTAAAGGAGCTCCCTGGCAACACCCAGGTGGGAGGGTCTCTGGCCTGGAGGGGCGAGTCCCCTCTACCCTGGTTGTGGAGGTATATGATAAAAGGGGACTTGCCACTCCAGGGGTCTCCCTTGCTGCAGTGGCACTCGAGCTCCCCTGGACAATCAGGTGGGAGGGGTCTCCCGCCTGGAGCAACAAGTCCTCTATACCCTGGTTTTGGTGGTATACAAGCTACCTCAGACACCCAGATGGGAAGGGTCTCCCACATGGAGGGGAAATTCCCCTCTAGGCTGACCAAGGTGATATACAACTTCCCCCTGACACGCAGGTTGGTGGGGTCTCCTGCCTGGAAGGGCGTGTCCCCTTTACTTTGGCTGGTGTCCTATAAGACCTCCATGGACACCCAGGTGGAAGGGATCTCCCACCTGCAGGGGCAAGTCCCCTTTATTTTGGCTAGTACCCTGAAAGAGCTCCCTGGATACCCAGGTGGGAGAGGTCTCCCGCCTGGAGGGGCAAGTATTCTCTACCCTGGATGCAAAAAAAAAGCTTCCCCTGAAACCCAGGTGAGAGGAGTCTCCCACCTTCAGTTGTGAGTCCCCTCTACACTGGCTGTGGCTGTGTATGAGCTTCACTAGATTCCCAGGTGGGAGGGGTCTCCCGCATGGAGGGGAGAGTCCCCTCTATTCTGGCTGACACATTATATGACCTCCCCACTATACCAGGTTAGAGTGGAGGGACAAGTTCTCTTTACTGGAGGGGCAAGTTCTCTTGACTGGAGGGGCAAGTAGCCTCTACCCTGGCTGTTGCAGTATTCACGCTTCCCCCAACACCCAGATAGAAGGGGTCTCCCACCTGGAGGGGCGAGTCCTCTCTTCCCTGGCTGTGGCAGGATACAAGCTCCCCTGATACCCAGGTGAGAGGGGTCTCCAGTCTGGAGCAACAAGTTCCCTCTTCCATGGCTGCAGCAGTATAATAGATACCCCAGGTGGGAGCGGTCTCCTGCAAGGAGGGGCAAGTCCCCTCTACCCTGGCTAAGGCCGCATACAAGCTCACCCCACCCCAAAGCAAAGGTGGGAGGAGTCTTTCACCTGCATGGGCAAATCCCCTCTACCCTGGCTGCCTGGTATAAGAGCTTCCCCCACACCCAGGTTAAAGGGTTCTCTTGACTGGACGGGCAAGTTCCCTCTACCCTGGCTGCAGCAGTATTGGAGCTCCCCCAGACACCTTGCTGGGAGGGGTCTCCCGCCTATAGGGGCCAGTTTCCTCTACCCTAGGTGCTGTGGTATTTGAGCTCCCCTTGACACCCAGGTAGGTGTCTCGACTGGTGGGGCGAGTCCTTTCTACCTTGGCTGCAGCTATATGGTAGCTCCACCATCATACCCAGGTGGGAGGGTATCACACCTGGAGGGGCTAGTCTCCTCTACCCTGGCTTTGGCGATATAAGATCTCCCCCTGACACTCAGGTGGGAGGGGTATGTCCCCTTGAAGGGTGAGTCCCCAGTATCCTGGCTTCAGTTGTATAGGAGCTCCCCAGGATACCCAGGTGAAAGGGGTCTCCCTCCTGGATGGAAGAGTCCCCTCTACCATGGCCTCGTCAGTATAAGAACTCCCCCTGACACCCAGGTGGGAAGGGTCTCCCGCCTGCAGGGGCAAGTCCACTTTACTTTGGCTGCAGTGGTGTACAAGCTCCCACTGGACACCCAGGTGGGAGGGGTTTCCCGACTGGAGGGGCGATTCCCCTCTATGCTGGCTATGGCAGTATATGAGCTCTCCAGGACACCCAGGTGGGAGGGGTCTCCCGACTAGATGGGCAAGTCCCCTCTTCCCTGGCTGCGACAGTATATGAGCTCCCTCTGACACCCAGTTGGGAGGGGAATTTGACTGGAGGGGCAAGTTCCCTCTTCCTTGTTTGGCTGAATTCAGGCTTCCCAGGACACCCAACTGGGAGGGATCTCCCGCCTGGATAGGTGAGTCCCCTCTATGGTGGCTGCAGCGGTATAGGAGCTCCACCAGACACACACGTGGGAGTATCCTCCCACTTGGAGGGGCAAGTCACCTCTACCCTGGCTCTGGTGGTATGAAGCTCCCCTTGACACCCAGGTGGGAAAGGTCTCTCGCCTGGAGGGGCGAGTCCCCTCTACATTGGCTGGTGCACTATAAGAGCTCCCTGGACCCCCAGGTGGGAGATGTCTCCTGCCTGCTGTGGTGAACACCTCTACTATGGCTCTGGTAGTATAGGAGCCTCCCCCAACACCCTGGTGGGAGGGGTCTCCCCCCTGTAGGGGTGATTCCCTTCTACCCTGGCTGCAAAGGTATGGGAGCTCCCCAGAACCCAGGTTGGAGGGGTCTCTTCCCTGGAGGGGCGGATTCCTGCTACTCTGGGTGGAGCAGTATAGGAGCCTCCACCCCAGGACACTCATGTGGGAGGTTCCCCCTCCTGGAGGGGCAAGTCCCCTCTACCCTGGCAGCAGCAGTATAGGAGATCCCCCTGACACCCAGGTGGGAGGGGTCTCCTGCCTAGAGTGGTGAGTCCCCTCTACCCTGGCTTTGGCAGTGTATAAGCTCCCCCAGACACCCAGGTGGGAGTGGTCTGCAGCATGGAGGTGCGAGTACCCTCTTCTGGATGAGGTGGTGTAGGAGCTCCTCCTGACACCATGGTTAGAGTGGTCTCTTGACTAAAAGGGCAAACCCGTATACCCTGCCTGCTGCAGTATTCAAGTTCCTCTAGACACACAGGTGAGAGGGACTCCTGCCTGGAGGGTCAAGTCACCTCTTCCTGGAAACAGTGATATAGAAGCTCGCCAAACACCCAAGTGGGAAGGGTCCTCTGCTTGGAGCAATGAGTCCTCTCTACACTGGCTGAGGGTGTGTACCATCTACCCACGAAACCCAGGTGTGGGGGATCTCCTGTCTGGAGGGGTGAGCCCCCTCTATTCTGCCTGCTGAGATATACAAGATTCCCCCCCATACCCAAATGGGAGGTGTCTCTCCCCTGAGGGGGCGAGTCCTCTTTACCCTGGCTGCAGTAGTATACTAGCTTTCCCTGACAATCAGGTTGGATGGGGCTCTTGCCTGGAGGGGTGACTCTCCTATACCCTGGCTGCAGTGGTAACGGATCACCCCCTGACACCCAGGTGGGAGGGATTCCAGCCTGGAGAGGGAAGTCCCCTCTACCCTGGCTGTGAGTGTATAAGTGCCTCCTCTTACCCCCAGGAGGGAGAGGTCTCCTGCCTCGAGGGTCGAGTAACTACCACCCCAGCTGCAGCCATATATGAAACCCACCTGGCCAGATACCCATGTGGGATGGGTCTTCCACCTTGAGGGGCAAGTCCCCTCTACCCTGGCTAAAGCAATATAGGAGTTACCCCAATTATCAGGTGGAAGGTGTCTGTTGACTGGAGGTGCAAGTTTCCTCTACCCTGGCTGCTGAGGTAGTCTACCCTGGCTGCTGTGGTATATGAGCTCCACCTGACAACAGGTGAGAGGAGTGTTCCACCTAGAGGGGCAAGTCCCCTCTACACTGGCTAAGATGGTATAGGAGTTTCTCCCATTCCCAGGTGGGAGGTGTCTCTCGCCTGCTGTGCAAGTCACCTCTAACTTGGCTGCTGGGGTATATGAGCTCCACCTGACACCCAGGTGTGAGGGGTATCCTGCCTGAAAGGGCGAGTCCCCTGTACTTTAGCTCTTGCCATATAAGAGATCCCAGTACCCCCAGGTGGGAGGGTCTTCCACATGGAGGGGGGTGTTTCCTTTACCCTGCTGTGGCAGTTTAGTAGCCCCCACACATACCAAGGTTCGAAGGGTCTCCAATTTGGAGGGATAGGTCACTGCTACTCAGGGTTCAGGTGTATAGGATCCTCCCTCGCCATACACCCATGTGGGAGTGGTCTTTCTCCTGGAGAGGCGAGTCCCCTCTACCCTTGCTAAGGTGGTATAGGAGTTACCCCCATTCCCAGGTGGGAGGTGTCTGTTGCCTGGAGGGGCGAGTCCCCACTACACTGGCTACAGTGGTATGTGAGCTCCTTCACCCACACCCGGGTGGGCTGGGTCTCCAGCCTGGAGAGGAGAGTCCCCTCTACCCTGACTGGCCCAGTATACTAGCTCCAACTCAAATGCAGGTGGGAGGGGTCTGCCGCCTGGAGTGGTAAGTTTCCTCTACCCTTCTTGTGATGGTATAGGAGCACCCCTGGACACCCAGGTGGAAGGGGTCACCTGCATACAGGGGCTTGTCTCCTCTACTCTGGCTGTGGTGGTATAAGAGCTGCCCCTGACACCAATTTATGGGGGGTATGCTGCCTCGAAAGGCGAACATCCTCTACCCAGGCTGTCGCAGGATAAGTGTTCCCCCTGACACCTTGGTAGGAAGGGTCTCTTGCCTAGAGCAGGAAATATTCTCTACCCTGGCTGCAGTGGTATACAAGATCCCTGTAACACTCAGATGGGAAGGGTCTCCTTCATGGAGGGGAGAGTACCCTCTACCCTGTCTTTGGAGGTATATGAGTTCCCCCAGACACCCAGGTGAAAGGAGTCTCCCACATAGAAGGGCAAGTCCCTGTTACCCTGGCTGCAGCTCTATAGGAGCCTGCTGTAGAAACCCAGGTGTGAGGGGCCTCTTGCCTAGAGTGGCGAGTCCCTGGTACTCTGGCTGCACCTAGATATGAGCTCCCCCTGACACAGGTGAAAGGGGTATCCCACTCAGAGTGGTGAGTCCCTGCTACCTTGGCTGCAGCTTTACATGAGCCCCCCCCCCCCCACACACACACACACACTGGGCACCCAGGTGGAAGGGATCTCATGACTGTAGGGGTGAGTCCCCTCCACATGGCCTGAGGCAGAATACAAGCTATCCTGGACACCAAGGTGGGAGGGATCTCTAACCTGGAGGAGTCAGTCCAATCTACCCAGGCTACAGAGGTATAAGAGCATCCACAGACAACCATGTCATGTTTCATTCACCCAGCGGGCTCTCCTAGGTGCCACTTTGCTTCTTCTGGTCCTCACGCAGCCCCTTCCTCCCTTGGCACTCCATTACTGGGCCCCACTCCATTCTTGAGACCCTGGCTGCCCTTCTGGAGAACCCAGTCCCTTTCAGGCCCCTTTTACCCATCCCCTCCTGTTCCTCCCCTCTGATGCCCTCATGCTGTGGTATCCTGGCACTGCCCAGACCTTCCGCTCCCCCTGCTTCTCTCTAGCCTATGCTGCTTGAAAGGGTCCTGGAAGCCCCACCCCTCCCACTTTTTCACACCAAGTATCCCATTACAGTACCCTCTTTGTCCCTCCTTTGGTCCAGGTCCGTCTCTAGGTCTCTACTCACCTGGGGCAGAGGAGCTGAATTGGCTCACCTTTGAACCCTGAATGCTCCCTATGGGAAACACAGCCATGTCACTGGCCTGAGTCCTCTTTACTGATTGAAACTTGAAGACTGGAAGTTAACATGGAATTGCTCCAACCCAGCCCTGACAGATCCCATCCCTTCCTTCCCCTGCCCTCTGGCCTTGCATGCTGCCCCTACCACAACCAAGCCCTCCCTAACTAACCCTGACTATTTGCCCTCCAGTCCCTGGGCCTGGGCGTTCACCTGAGCCCCTGACCATATTCTTCATGGACCTTTGCATACCAAGGAGTCTCTTCGTGTTGGGTCTGACCTGGGGACCTCTTGCTTGGGCATGCCAGTGGGCTCTCCTAGGTGCCACTTTGCTTCTTCTGGTCCTCACACAACCCCTTACTCCCCTTCCCCCTGTGCTTTTCTCTGGCGCTTGCTGGTCTCATGCTCCTTGGGTCCCCTATTACCATTGATCCAGTAGGTCCCTTGCCTGGGAGCCTGGTTTGGGTCCTGGGTCTCGGCCTTATGTGCACCCACCCCGACCACCTGCCATGCCCTCCCATTGCCCTCTTTCTGGCCCCTTTCCTTTTCCTGGCCTTCTTTGCCAGGAACCTGGCCATAGATTCTCATCTGATCCAGGGTGCCTTATGGGAAACAAAGCCCCACCCCTCACCTGGGCTCCTTTCTCTAGCTTGGTGCTTTGTCAGGCACAAGGAACACTGAAAATTGGAGGTGGCCCTGGACCTGGAGCCTGACTTCCCCCTTCTGGATCCCCTGCCTTCCTTCCCAAATCTTGTCCACTGTCCTGAGCCCCAAGACTAAGAACTGGCACTTGGCTCTCAACTCCCTGACCTGGTTCCTCACTTCAGCCTCTGGTGTCCCTTCTTGCTCACTGCTTTTCTGGGCATTGTCTGAGGGCCCCTCGTTGGGGTTGCTGCCTTGATCCCCTTGGCTTCCCTGTACTACAGTACCCTACTGCAGGCCTGCCTTCCCAGCCTGTGGTTCCCTGCTGTCCACTGGCTTAGGCCCCCCTTTAGGTCACTTGCCTGGACACCTTGCTGGGGTCCTGGCCCCCACTCCACCCACACCCATCCTGCGGACCTTCAGGCTGTGCCCTCCTTTGGCCCTCCTGACCTTTCTGTCTCTGCCACTCAAGCTTTACTCATGCCCTTACCACGATGCTCATCAGGGGACTTGACCTGGCCTCTTGGCCCTGGGGGCACCCTATGGGAAAACGAAGCCCACCACCTTACCTGGGCCTTTTAGCATCCTTTAGCCTGGGCCTTTCTCCCAACCCCCTGCTCCTGACCCCTGTTCCCGACCCCTGACACACTGAAGTGTACCTGGGCTTTGAGCCCTTCTCTCCTTGTGCCACCCACTCTACTTTCTCCCCTCCTGCTTCTCCCCCTCCATGCTTCTTTTCATTCTCCATGGCCCAGGTACTAGCACTTGGCTCTCCATTACTGGGCCCAGCTCCTTGCTTGAAACCCTGCCTACCCTTCTTGAGGATCCTTTCCCTGTCCCTTGGTTTCAGGCCCCTTTTGACAGGCCCCTCCTGGGCCTCCCCTCTGATCCCCTCATGTTTTTTGTATCCTGACAATTCCAGACCCTCTGCTCCCCCTGCTTCTCCCTAGCCTATGCTGCTCGAATGGATCCTGGCAGCCTAACCCCCCCCCCACTTCCGCACACCAGGTATCCACTCACAGTACCCTCTTTGGCTCCTCCTTTGGTCCAGGTTCCTCTCTGAGGATCTACTCACGTGAGACAGTGGAGCAGAATTGGCTCGCCTCTCTGCCCTGAATGCTCCCTATGGGAAACAGCCCTGCCACTCGCCTGAGTCCCATTCACTGCCTAAAACTTGTGGCCTGGCAGTTTACCTGGACTTGCTGCAACCCAGCCCTGTGGAATCCCCACCCTTCCCTCCCCTGCACACTGGCCTTGCGTGCTGCCCCTACAGCCATCCAGCCCTCCATAACCATGACCCTATGTGCTCCAGTCCCAGGGCCTGAACTTTCACCTGAGACCCTGACCGTATTCCACATGGCCCTTGGCATAGCAAGGAGTCTCTTCGTGTTGGGTCTGACCTGGGGTCCCCTTGCTTGGGCCTACAATTAGGCTCCCCTAGGTGCCCACTGGCCTCTCTTGGTGCTCACATAGCCCCTTTCTCCCCTTCCCCTCGTACTTTTTTCTGGCACTTGCAAGTCTCCTGCTTCTTGGTTCTGCCATCATCATTGATTAGGTGGGTCTCTTGCATGGGCAACTGGCTTGGATACTGGATCTTGCCTCTATGCTCACCCACCCCAACCCCCGCCATACCCTCCCATCACCCTCCTTCTGTCCCCCTTTCTTTTCCTGGTCTCATTTGCCAGGAACCTGGGCATACATTCTCATCTGATCCAGGCACCTTATGGGAAATAATGCCCTTTCCCTCACCTGGGCCCCTTGCTCTCCCTGGGTGCTTGGTCCAACACAATGAATCCTAAAACCTGGAGGTGGCCCTGGGCCTGGAGCCTGACTGCTCCCTGCTGCATCTTATGCCTTCCTCCCCAAAACGTGTCCACTGTCCTGAAGCCCCTACCCAAACACTGGCCATTGGCTCTCAGTGCCCTGACCTGTCTCCTTGCTTGAGCATCTGGTGGCCCTTGTTGCTCATTACTTTTCTGGGCATTGTCTGAAGGACACTCACTAGGACCATTTTCTTGCCCCAATTGGCTTTCCTGTACTGTCATACCCTATTTCAGTGCTTCCTGCCTGGTAGAGTGTTCCCTGGTCTCTCCTGGCCTGGCCCTCTTCTAGGTCCCTCTCCTGAGTTTCTGGCTGTTGTCATGGCCCCCACCCCACCCACACCCTTCCTGCAGCCCTCCAGGGTTTATGCTGCTTCAGCTCTCATGTCTTTTCTGTCTCTGCCACACCCATTTTCCTGGTCCCCTTCCCAATATGCTCACCTGGACCAGGCGACTTGACCTGTCTTCTTGGCCCTGGGGGCTTCCTTTGGAAAACGTATCCCTGCCCCTTGCCTAGGCCCTTTGGCCTCCGTCAGCCTGGGCCCTGCTAATAACCCCTGACACCCTGCAGTAGACATGGAACTTCAGCCATTCTCCCCCTGTGCCACCTACTCCACTTTCTCCCCTCCAGCTCTTCCCCTTCCATGTTTCTTTTCAATCACTGAGGCCCAGGTGCTAACACTTGGCTCTTCATTACTGGGCCAGGCTCCTTGCTTGAGACCCTGGCTACCCTTCTTGAGGACCCTTTCCTTGTCCCTTGGTTTCATGCCCCTTTTGCCAATGCCCTTCTAGGCCTACCCTCTGATCCCCTCAAGCTCTGGTATCCTGGCAGTGCCTGGACCCTCTGCTCCCCCTGCTTCTACCAAGCCTATGCTGCTCCAATGGGTCATGGCATCCTGACCCACCCCCCCGAATTCCACACACAGGTATCACCTCACAGTACTCTCTTTGGCCCCTCCTTTTGTCCAGGTCCCTCTTTGAGGAACTACATACATGAGGCAGAGGAGCAGAATTCTCTGGTCTCTGTGCCCTGAATGCTCCCTATGGGAACACAGCCCTGCCACTCACCTGAGTCCCCTTCACTGCATGGCAGGTTACATGGACTTGCTCACACACAGCCCTGAACAATCCCCTCCCTTCCCTCCCCTGCCCTCTGGCATTGCATGCTGCCCCTACTGCAACCCATCCCTCAATAACCCTGACCCTTTGCACTCAAGTCCCTGGGACAGGGCTTTTGTCTGAGCCCCTGAAAGTGTTCCTTATGGCCATTGTCATAGCAAGAAGTGTTTTTTGTGTTGGGTTTGAACTGGGAGCCCCTTGCTTGGACCCACCAGCGGGCTCCCCTAGGTGCCCCTTGGCTTCTCCTTGTCCTCATGCAGGCCCTTCTTCGCCTCACCTCATACTTTATTCTGAGGTTTTCAGGTCTCCTGCTCCTTGGATTCCCCATCACCATTGATCAGGTTGGTCCCTTGCCTTGGTACCTGGCTTGGGTCCTCGGTCTCTCCCCTATATGCACCCACCCTGAACCCCTGCCATGCCCTCACATTGCCCTCCTTCTGGCACCCTACATTTTCCTGGCCTCCTTTGCCAGGACCCTGGACATAAATTCTCATCTGATCCTGGGCTCCTTATGGGAAACAATGCCCTGCCCCTCGCCTCAGCCTCTTGCTTTCCCTGGGTGCTTGGTCCTTCACCAGAAATCCTGAAACCTGGAGGTGACCCTGGGCCTGGAGCCTACTGAACCCTGCTAGATCCTCTGCCTTCTCTCCTAAAACTTGTCCACTGTCCTGACACCCCTTCGCAAGCCATAGACCTTGACTCTCATTTCCTTGGTATGGCTCCTCACTTGATTCTCTGGTGGCCATTCTTGCTCACTGTTTTTCTGGGCATTGTCTGAGGGCCCCTTTCTGGGGCCACTCCCCTGAACCTGTGTCATTCCAGTAGTATAGTACATTAATGCAGCCCTGCCTTCCTGGCCCAGTGTTCCCTGCTCTCCGGTGGCCTGAGCCATCTTCTAGGTCCCTTGCCTGGGCTCCTTGCAGGGATCCTGGCCCCCGCCCCACCCACACCCATCCTTCAGCCCTTCAGGCTGTGGCCTACTTTGGCCCTCCTGTCCTTTCTGTATCTGCCATACCCGCATTCTTGATCCCCTTCCCAGGATGCTCAAATAGGCGAGGTGATGTGACCTGGCCTCTTGGAACTGGGGGCTCTATTTGGAAAACGTAGTCCTGCCCCTTGCCTGGGCTCTTTGGCCTCCCTCAGCCAGGCCACTGTTCCTAACCCCTGACATCCTGCAGTGGACCTGGGCCTTGAGCCCTGCTCCCCCTGTGACACCCACTCCACTGTCTTCCCTGCCACTGCTCCCCTGCCATGTTAGTTTTCATTCACCCAGGTCCAAGTGCTAGCACTTGCCTCTCCATTACTTGACCCAGCTCCTTTCTTGAGCCCCTGGATACCCTTCTAAAACACCCTTTACCTATCCCTTGGTTTAAGTCCCCTTTTGCCGTCCCTGTCCTGTGTCTCCACTTGGGTTCCCTCATGTTGTGCTATGCTGGCACTGACTAGACCCTCTGCTCCCCCTGCTTCTCCCTAGCCTATGCTGCTTGAAAGGTTTCTGGCAGCCTGAGCCCCCCCCCTTCCACGCACCAAGTATCCCTTCACCGTACCCTCTTTGTCCCCTCCTTTGGTCCAGGTCCCTCTCTGAGGATCTATTCAATTGGGGCAGAGGAGCAGTATTGGCTGGTCTCTGGGCATTGAATGCTCCCTATGGGAAATACAGCCCTGCCAGTCACCTGAGTCCCCTTCACTTTCTGGCAGTTAACATGGACGTGCTCCAACCCAGCCCTGAGTGATCCCCTCCCTTCCCTCCCATGCCTTCTGGCCTTGCATCATGCCCCTACCACAATCCAGCCCTCCATAACCCTGACCATTTGCTCTCCAGTCCCTGGCCCTTGTCATTTGCCTGAGCCCCTGACTGTGTTCCTCACGGCCCTTGTCATAACAAGGAGTCTCTTCGTTTTGGATCTGACCTGGGAGCCTCTTTCTTGGGCCTGCCAGCGGTCTCCCTTGGGTGCCCCTTGGATTTTCCCAGTTCTCAAGCAGCCCCTTTCTCTTCTTCCCTTTGTGCTTTTTTCTGGCGCTCGCAAGGTCCCCCATCACCACTGATTGGGTGGGTCCCTTGACTGGGTGCCTGGCTTGGGTCCTGGGTCTCGCCCCAATGCGCACCCACCCTGAACATCTGTTGTGCCTTCCCATTGCCTTCCTCTGGCTCCCTCCCTTTTCCTGGCCTCATATGCCAGGACCCTGGCTGTAGATTCTCATCTGATCCAGGGTGCCTTATGGGAAACAATGCCATGCCCCTCGCCTAGGCCCCGTGTTTTCCCTGGTTGCTTTGTCCAGCACTAGGAACCCTAAAACATGGAGGTGACCCTGGGCCTGGAGCCTGACTGCCCCCTACTGGATCCTATGCATTCCCTCCCAAATCTTGCCCACTGTCCTGAGCCCCCTGCCCAAGACCTGGCCCTTGGCTCTCAGTTCCCTGTCCTGGCTTCTCACTTGAGGCTCTGGTGGCCCTCCTTGCTCACTGCTTTTCTGAGCATTGTCTAAGGGCCCTTCACTGGGGCCGCTTCCATGCTCCCCTTGTCTTCCCTGTACTGCAGTAACCTAGTGCAGCCCCACCTTCCTGGCCCTGGCCTTCTCTACTTCCCCTGGCCTGGGCTGTCTTCTAGATCCCTTTCCTGGGATCCTTGCTGGGTTCCTGGGCCCCAACCAACCCCCACGCATTCTCCGGCCATTCAGGCTGTGCCCTCCTTCTGCCCTCCTGTTGTTCCTGTCTCTCCCAGTCCTGCTTTCCTGATCCCCTTCCCAGGATGCCCTCCAGGGCCAGGGTACTTAACCTCACCTCTTAGCCCTGTGGCCTCCTTTTGAGAACACATAGCCCTGCCCCTTGCCTGGGCCCTTTAGACTCCCTCAGCCCTGGCCCTTCTCTTGAACCTGATACCCAGCAGTGGACCTGTGCCTTGTCTCTCTTTGCCACATATTCCGCTTAGTACCCTCCCACTGCATCCACAACCATGTTCCTTTTCATTCACCCAGGCCCAGATGCTAGAACTTGGCTCTCCATTACTGAGCCTGGGCTCCTTGCTTGAGCCCCTGCCTGAACGTTTTGAGGATCCTGCCCCCGTCCCTTGGTTTAAGGCACCTTTTGCTAGACCCTCCTGTGCCTCCCCTCTGATCCCCTCATGTTATGGTATACTGGCACTGCTGGACCCTCTGCTACCACTGCTTCTTTCTAGCCTGGGCTCTTCAAATGGGTCCTGGCTTCTCACCGACACCATCTCCAAACTCCACATGCCAGGCATCCCATCACAGCACCCTCTTTTGCCCCTTGTTTGGTCCAGGTTCCTCTCTGAGGATCTACTCACCTGGGTCTGAGAAGCTGAATTGGCTGGTCTCTCCGCCTTGAATGTTTTCTATGGGAAACACTGCCCTAACCTCTGCTGTATCTTTTTCACCACCTGAAACTTGACCCCTGGCAGTTAATATGCAACTTCCTCCAACCCAGCCCTGAGAGATTCCCCTCCCTTCACTCCCGTGCCCTCTGGCCTTGCTTGCTTCCCGTACCCCATCTCAGTCTTCCTTAACCCAGCCCCTTGGCATTCCTGTCCCCCGGCTTGGGTGCTCCATTGAGCCCCTGACCACTTTCCTCATGTCCCTTTGCAAAGCATGAAGTCTCTTCCTATTAAATCTTAACTGGGGGCCCCTTGTGTTTGCCTGCCAGAGTGCTCCTCTAGGTGCCCCTTGAGTTTCCCTCTGTATCATGGCCCTCCTTTTGCAGCCCATTCTCCCCAACGGCTTGCGAATTCCCCTGGTCCTCCTGAGTCTCATGCTCCTTGAGTCCCTTGTCCTAGGTTGGTAGAGTAGATGGGAGGGTTCACTCACCTGGAGGAATCAGTCTGCTCTACCCAGGCTGCAGAGGTATCAGAGCTCCCACAGACAACCATGTCCTTTTTCATTCACCCAGGTCCAGGTGCTAGCACTTGGCTCTCCATTACTAGGCATGGCTCCTTGCTTGAGACCATAGCTACACTTTTTAATGAACCTTTCCCTGTCCCTTGGTTTAAGGCCCCTTTTACTGGCCCCCTCCCCTGCCTCCCCTCTGATTACCTCAGGCTGTGGTGTCCTGGCACTACTTGTACCCTCCATTCCCTGTGCTCTCCCTAGCCTATGCTGCTCAAATAGGTGCTGGCAGGCCTATAGCCCCACATTTACACACACCAGGAATCCCCTCACAGTACCATCTTTGACTCCTCCTTTGGTCCAGGTCCCTCTCTGAGGATTTACTCACCTGAGGCCGAGGAGTGGAATTTGCTTGCCTCTGCGCCCTGAATGCTCCCTATGGGAAACAAAACCCTGCCACTCACCTGAGTCCTCTTCACTGCCTGAACCATGAGGCCTGGCAGTTAACTAGGACTTGCACCAACACAGCCCTGAGTGATCCCCTTTCTTCCCTCCCTCCCCTGCCCTCTGGCCTTGCATGCTGCCCCTACGCCAATCCACCATCCCTAACCCTGACCCTTTGTGCTTCAGTCCCTGGGCCTGGAGCTCACATAAGTCCCTGACAGTATTCCTCATGTAAATTTGTGTAGCATGGAGTCTCTTCCTGTTTGGTCTGACCTGGGGACCCCTTGCTTGGGACTGCCAGCCTGTTCCCTTAAGTGACTGTTGTGTTTTTCTCTGTCTCATCATACTTGTGCAGCCCTTCCTCCCCTTCCCCTTGGGCTTTCCCCTCATGCTTGCAGTTCTCCTGCTACTTGGGTCACTCATCCATGGTTGGTTAGGTGGGTGCTTTCCCTGGGCACCTGGCTTGGGTCCTGAATCTTTCTCCCCACGCACCCACCAAGACCCCCGCCATGCCCTCTCATTACCCTGTTCCTGACCATCTTCACTTGCCAGATCTCTTTTGCCAGGTCTCTGTCCCTGGATTCTCAACTGGGCCAGCGTGCCTTATGGGAAACTGAGTCCTGCCCTTGCCTAGACCCCTTGCTCTCTCTGGGCCTTTGGTCCTGCAACTGGAACCCTGACACCTGGAAATCACCTGGCCCAGAAGCCTGCCTGCCCTCTGCTGGATAACCTGCCATCCCTCCAAAGTCTTGTCCATTGTCCTGAGCCCCTTGCCCAAGCTTTGGCACTTTGCTCTCCATTCCCTGGCCTGCCTCCTCGCTTGAGCCTCTGGGGTCCTTTTTCTCCGTGCTTCCCTGTGCTTTAACTGCAGACCTTGCTGGGGCCAGTTCCCTACTCCACTTCGCTTCCCTGAACCTCAGAACAATACTATCACCAGCCTTCCCAGCCTCGCCCTTCCCTGCCCTTTCATGGCCTGGGCCTTCTTGTTGGTCCCTACCCTGGGTTCCTTTCTGGAGTCTTGGCCTGCACCCCATCAACACACTTCCTCTGGCCTTTCACAATGTACCCTCTTTCATTCCTCCTGCTGTCCCTGTCCCTACTGGGCCCACTTTAAAGATCCCATTCCTAGGATTCTCGCCAGGTCCATCGGACAGGAAATGGGCTTTGGCCCTGTGGGCTCCCTTTGGGAAAACGTATCTGAGCCCCTTGCCTGGGAATTTGGACTATCTCTGCCCAGGCCCTGCTCCTGGATTCTGACACCCAGCAGTGAACCTGGGCCTTGAGCTCTCCTCTCGCTGTGCCAACCACTACCTTTTCTTGCTCCCTTTTCTCCCCTCCCCATCAATCCTGTTTTAATAGGACCCAGGACTGGGTCCTGGCACTTGGCTCCCAATTCTAGGACCTGGTTCCTTGTTGGAGCCCCTGGTCACCCTTCTTGAAGACCCTGTCCCTGTTCCTTGATTTCAGGCCCCTTGCTTGTCCAAATTCTTTTGCCTCCCCTCTGTTCCCCTTGTACTGTGGTATTTTGTCATTGCCAGGACCCTGGCCTCCCCAAGATTCTCCTTAGCTTGGTCTCCTCCAATGGTTGCTGGCTTCCCACTGACACCCCCCAAACCTGCAACAAATGTATCCCTCACATTGCGCTCCTTTGGTCCTGGTCTCTCTCTGAAGATCTACTCACCAGGGGAAGAAGTGTGAAATTGGCTGGCCTCTGGGCCCTGAAAAATCTCTTTGGGCAACACAGCCTTGCCTCTCACCTGGGTCCCCTGTGCTGTCCAAACTTGACAACTGGCAGTGGACTTGGGCCTTGTGATGACCTTGCCCTGAGCAATCCCATGTCTTCCTTCTCCTGCCCTCTAGCCTTGCAAGCTTCCCCTAAGCCAACCCAGTCTTTCCTCACCGTGGCCCTTCGCCCTATAGTCCCCTGGCCTGGCTGACAGCCTGAGCTCCTTACTGCATTACTTTGGTTGCATTGCTTTCTGTGGTGTCTCATTCTGTTGTGTCTGACCTGGGCACACCTTGATTTGGACCCCTAGCTCTTTCCACTCTGTGCCCTTGTGCAGCCCTCTGTCTCCTGATCCTAGTACTGATCCTAACTCTCCTTCCCCTACCACTTTTTCGTGGAGCAGGGGCCTCCTTCTCATTGGGTCCCTAATAACTTTGGTGGGGTTGGTCCCTTACCTGGGCTCCTTGATTGGTCCTGACACTTGCTCCTCTCTGCACCCACAGTGAACCCCCACTGTGCCCTCACATCACACTCCTCCTGGCCCCCGTCCCTTGCCAGGTCTTTTGGCCTGGTCCCTGGCACATGATATTCATCTGGGCCAGGGCACCTTATGGGAAACAAAACCCTTACCCTCCACTGGGCTACTTGCTCTCCCTAGCCCCTTGGGACAGCACCAGGAACCCTGACACCTGGCAGTGGTGCTGAACCTCGAACCTGCTTCTCCCCTGATATATATCTTGCCTTACCTCACTAGCACTGTACACTGTCCTGAGCCATCTGCCCTATCGCTGGCCCTTGGTACTCCATTGCCTGGATTGGCTCCTCTCTTAAGCTTCTTGGGATCCTTCTTGCTCCATGCTTCTCTGGGCTTTAACTGTGGGCCTCACTGGGGCTGCTTCCCTGTTCCCCTTTTGTTCCCTGAATCTAAGAAGCCTAGTGCAGCCCCTGCCTGACTGGCCCTGCCCTTCCCTGCTCTCCCCTAGCCTGGTCCCTCCTCTAGGTCCCTAGCCTGGGCTCATTTCTGCAGTCCTGATGCACACCCAACCAACCCCCCTCTTCCAGCACTTCACACTGTGCCCTCCTTTGGCCCTCCTGTTGTTCTTGTCCCTGTTGGCCTCCTTTTCCAGATCCCTTTCCCAGGATGCTCACCAGAGCCAGGGGATTCAACTGGGATGTTTGGCGCTGCAGTCTTCCTTTGGGAAAAGGTAGCAGTGCCCCTTGCCTGGGGGCTTTGGACTTCTTCAGACTGAGCCCTGTTCCTCAATCCTGACACCCTGCAGTTAAGCTGGGCCTTGAGCCCTCCTCTTCTTGCACCATGCATTTGCATTACTCTCCTTTCTCCCCATATAATGCTGCAGCCACGAGAGACAGCCCTTCCAATGGAAGACCACTACTATGTGGGTTTATGGAGAGCTCCTATAACCCAGCAGCCAGGGTAGAGAGACTCCATCCTCAATGCAGGAGACCCCTCCCACCTGGGTTTTGGGTAGAGCTCCTATACTGTTGCAGCCAGGCTTGAAGTTACTCGTCTCTATAGGCAGGAGACCCCTCACACTTGGGTGTCGGTGAGAACTCAAAACAGCCACAGCCAGGGTAGAGGTGACAAACCCCTCCAGGCAGGAGACCCCACCCACCTGGGTTTCAGGGGGAGATCATATACCACCACAGCAAGGGCAGAGTGGATTAACACCACCAGTTCCCTCTACCCTGGCTAACATGGTATACAATCTCTCTGCAACACCCAGGTGGGATTGATCTCCTTCCTGGAGGGGCGAGTCTGCTCTACCCTGGCTAGGGCTGTATACGAGCCCCCCAACCAGACACCTAGGTGAGAGGGGTCTTCTGCCTGGAGGGGTGATTCCCCTCTACCCTGGCTGCTGTGGCATAAGAGCTCTCCCTGACACCCCGGAGGGAAGGGTCTCCTGCCTGAAGGGGCGAGTCCCCTTTATCCTGGCTGTGGTGGTATATGAGCTCCCCAGGAGACTCCTATGGGAGAGGTTTCCTGTCTGGAGTGGCAAGTCCCCACTACCCTGGCTGAAGTGGTATAAGAGCTCCCCCACCTGACACCCTAGGGAGAGGGGTCTCCAGCCTGGAGGGGTGAGTTCACTTTACGCTGGCTGTGGGGGTATACTAGCCCCCTCCAACACCCAGGTGGGAGGCATCTCCAGCTTGGAGGGCCTAGTCCCTGTACCCTGGCGGCAGCTGTATAAGAGCTCCCTTTAACACCCAGGTAGGATGGATCTCCCACCTGGACTGGCATATACTGTATACCCTGGTTTGAAAGGTAGAGGATCTCCCCTGGACACCCTGGTGGGAGGGGTCTCCTGCTTGGAGTGTGGAGTCCTCTCTACCCTGGCTAATGTTGTATAAAAGCTCCCAACGACATGCAGGTAGGAGGGGTTTCCTTTTGGATGGTGTGGGTCCCCACTACCCTGGCTGTAGTGGTATAGGAGCTACCACACACAAACACAGGTGGGAGGGTTCTCCTGCCTGGGGTGGTGAGTCCTCTTTTCCCTGCCTCTGCTGTATATGAGCTCCCCTGTCAACCAGGGTTTAGGGATCTCCAGCTTAGTGGAGCAAATCCTCTCTCTCCTGCCTGAAGTGGTATACAGCTCCCCCCACATAGCAAGATGGGAGGGGTCTCCTGCCTGGAGGAGCTAATACCCTCCACCCTGGCTAATGCAGTATACATGGTTCCGGACACCCAGGAGGGGCGGATCTCCCACCTGGAGGTGTGAATTCACATCTACCCTGGCTAAGGTGATCTACCAGCTCCCTGTGACTCGCAGGTGGGAGGAGTCTCCAAACTAGGGGGGGGGGGGGGCTAGTCCCTTTTTCCCTGGCTGCAGTGGTATACTAGCTTTCCCTGACAGCCAGGTGGAAGCGGTCTCCCTCCTGGAGGCATGAGTTCCCTCTACACTGGCTGTGGCAGTAAAGGAGCTCTCTGGGACACCCAGGTGGGAGGGTCTTTGGCCTGTAGGGGCGAGTCCCCTCTAACCTTGCTGAGGAGGTATATGAAAACCTCCAACAGACACCTATATGGGAGGGGTCTCCATCTGGAGGAGCAAGTCCCCTCTACCCTGGCTGCAGTGGTATAAGAGCTCCCCCTGAAAAACTGGTAAGATGTCTCCTGCCTAGAGGGGCGAGTCCCCTATACCCTGGTTGCAGTGGTATAGGAGCTCCCCTGACAACCAATTGGGAGAAGTCTCCTGCCAGAGGCTAGAATACCCTCTACTCTGCTGCAGCAGTATTGGAGCGCGCCAGGACACCCAGGTGGGAGTGTTCTCCTTCCTTGAGGGGCGAGTTCCTGGTACCATGACTTCTGCTGTATAGGAGCTTTCCCTGACACCCAGATGGGAGAGATCTCCCATCTGGAGGGGCAAGTAGGCTCTAGCCTGGCTAAGGTGGTATTCAAGCTCCCTGAAAAACCCAGGTGGGAGGGGTCTCCCACGTGGAGGGATGAGTCCACTCTATCTTGTCTTCAGCAGTGAATGAGCTTCCCCCAAACACCCAGGTGGCAGAGGTCTCCTGCCTGGAGGGGTGAGTCCCCTCTACACTGGCTGCCCTGATATAGGAGCCCCCACCATACCCAGGATGGAGGAGTCTCTTGACTGGAGGGGAGAGCAACTTTATCATGGTTGATGTGGTATAGGAGCTACCCCGGATACTCAGGTGAGAAGGGTTTCTTGCCTGGAGGGGTGAGTCCATTCTAACCGACCTGCAGTGGTATATGAGCTCCCCTTGACACCCAGTTGAAAGGGGTGTCCTGCCTAAAAGGGTGAGACCCCTCTGCCCTGGATTTGAGGGTGTACCAGCTACCCCCAGACACCCAAGTCACAGAGGTCTCCCTCATGGAGGGGCCAGTCCCTTCTATCCTGGCTTGGGTAGGATATGAGACCCCCCAATCTACACCTAAGTGGGAGAGGTCTTCCACTTGGAGGGGTGAATCCACTCTACCCTGGCTGTGACGGTAAAGGAGCTCCCCTGACACTCCAGTTGGAGGGGTGTCCCAGCTGGAAGGGAGAGTCCCCTCTACCCTGGCTGCTGCTGTGTACATGCTCTCCCAGACACCCAGGTGGGAGGAGAGGTGGCAAGTCACCTCTATCCTGGCTAAGGCGGTATGCAAACCCACCCCTACACTCAGATGAGAGGGGTCTCCCCCTGGAGTTGCAAGTGTACCCTACCCTGGCTGGGGCTCTATAAGAGCTCCAGGAACACCCAGGTTGGAGGGGTCTCCCGCCTTAACAGGCAACCCCCTGGAAATATGAGTCTGCTCTACCCTAGCTGCAGCAATATACACCCTCCCCCACACACCCATGTGGGAGGGGTCCCCCGCCTAGAGTGATTAGTCCCCTGCACCATGGCTGCTTTGGTGTATGAGCTCCCACAGACACCCAGGTTGGAGGGTCTCCCGCATGGAGGGGAAAGTCCCCCCTATTTTGGCTGACATGATATAGGAGCACTCTCGACACTCACATTAGAGGGGTCTCTTGACTGGAGGGGAGAGTCCCCTCTCCCCTGGCTGCAGCAGTATATGAGCTCCACCAACAACAAAGTGGGCAGGGCTCCAGCATGGTGTTAGGATTCTCCACTGCACTGGCTGCGGCGGTATGCAAGCTCCCCCAGACACCAAGGTAAGAGGGGTTTCCCGCATGGAGGGGAAAGTCTCTTCTACCCTGGCTACGTCGGTATGCAAGCTCCCCCGGAAACCCAGGTTGGAATGGTCTCCTGCCTGGAATGGTGAGCCCCTCTATTTTGGTTGGAGCCTTATCAAAGCTCCCTGGACACCCAGGTGGGAGGGGTCCCTGCCTGCAGGGGTGAAACCCTCTGCCATGACAAGCTCACCCCCACACCCTGGTAGGAGGGGTCTCCCAACTGGAGGGGCTAGTCCCCTTTACCCTGGCTGGGGAGGTATAGGAGCTCCTCCAACACCCAGGTGGGAGGGGTATCTCCCCTGGAGGGGCGAGTCCCAGCCACCCTGGCTGCTGAGGTATATGTGCCTCCCCCCTGTCGACACCCAGGTGGGAGTGGTCTCCCATCTAGAGTGGTGAGTCCCTTTAACCCTGGATGTTGCAGTAAAGGAGCTCCCCTGACACCAAGATCAGAGTGGTCTTTTGACTGGAGGGGCGAGTCCCCTCCACACTGGTTGCGGTGGTAAAGGAGCTCCCGCAGAATTCGCACTCTGCCTGGAAGTGCGAATCCCCTCAAACCTAGCTGCAGTGGTATAGGAGCTCCCCCTATAGGTACAGAGAGCAGCGAGTCCCCTGTACCATGGATGAGGAGGTATACAAGCTCACCAAGACACTCAGGTTGGAGGGGGTCTACTGCTTGGTGGGGCGATTCTCCTCTACTTTGGCTGGTGCCATATAAGAGCTCCTAGGACACCCAGGTGGGAGGGGTCCCCAGCCTGCAGGGGCTAGTGCCCTCACCCTGGCTGTGGCAGTATGTGAGCTCCCCCTGACACCCAAGTGGGAGGGGTCTCCTGCCTTGAGGGGCGAGTCTCCTCTACTTTGCCTGGTGGCATATAAGAGCTCCCTGGACACCCTCTTGGGAGGGGTCTCCCTGGCTACAGAGGTATTGGAGTTCCCCCTGGACAACCAGGTGGGAGGGGTCTCTGACAAGGAGAAAAAAGCCCCCTTTACCCTGACTTCGGCGGTATATAAGCTCCCCCAGACACACAGGTGGGAAGGTTCTCCCTCATGGAGGGGCAATTCCCCTCTAGCCTGGCTAAGGCGATATAAAATTTCCCCCTGACACATAGGTGGGAAGGGTCTCCCACCTGGAGGAGCGTGTCCCCTCTACTTTGGCTGGTATCCTATAAGAGCTCTCTGGACACCCAGTTGGGAGGGATCTCCCATCTGAAGTGGCAAACTCCTCTACCCTAGCTGTGGAAGTATAGGAGTTCCCACACACACACTGGTGAAAGGTGTCTCTCACCTGTAGGTGCGAGTCTCCTCTACTCTGGCTGCAGCAGTATTGGAGCATACCCTACAACCAGGTGGGAAGGGTCTCTGACTGGAGGGGCGAGTCCTCTCTACCCTGGCTGCAGAGGTATAGAAGCTCCCCCAACACCCAGGTAAGAGGGGTGTCTCCCCTGGAGTAGCGAGTCTCTGCTACCCTAGCTGTGGGGGTATAGGAGTCCACCCCCCAACACCCAGGTTCTCCCGCCTGGAGGGGCTAGTACCCTCTACCCTGGCTGCAGCAGTATACAAGTTCCCACTGATTCCCAGGTGAGATGGGTCTTCCACCAGGAGGTAGGAGCTGCCTCTTCTATGGCTGCTTGGGTATATGAGTTACCATGATTCCCAGGTGGGAGGGCCCTCTCAGGGGCAAATCCCTTCTACCATGGCTACAGAGGTATAAGAGTTCCAAGAACTCCACCCAACACCCATGTGAAAGGGGTCTTCTGCCTGGAGGGGCAAGTACACTCTACCCTGGCTGCAGCAGTATAAAAGCTTCCCCTGACACCTAGGTGGGAGGGGTCTCCCGCCTTAAGTGGAGAGTACCCTGTACACTGGCTGTGGCTGTGTATGAGCTTCCACAGACACCCAGGTGGGAGGGGTCTCCCGTATGGAGGGGCGAGTCCCCTCTATTCTAGCTGAGGCGGTACAGGGCCTCCCTCCTACACCCAGGATGGAGGGGTCTCTTGACTGGAGGGGCGAGTAGCCTCTACCCTGGCTGTGGCAGTATTCAAGCTTCCCCCAACACCCAGCTGGGCGGGGTCTCCCACCTGGAGGGGTGAGTCCCCTCTTGGCTGTGGCAGGATACAATCTTTCCTGATACCCAGGTGAGAAGGGTCGCCAGCCTGGAGCAACAAGTCCCCTCTACACTGGCTGCAGCCATATACAAATTCCCCAAGACACCCAGGTGGGAGGGGTCTCTTGCATGGAGGGGCAAGTCTCCTCTACCTTGGCTAAGGCTGTATACAAGCTAGCCCAACCCCAAAGCACATGTGGGAAGGGTCTTTCGTCTGCATGGGCAAGTACCCTCTACCCTGGCTGCAGCAGTATTGGAACTTCCCCTGACACCCAGTTGGGAGGGGTCTCCTTCCTGAAAGGTCTAATCCCCTCTACTTTGGCTGGTGCTCTCTAAGGGCTCCCTGAATACCCAGTTCAGAAGGGTCTTCCGCCTGCAGAGGCAAAGCCCCTGACTGTCACAGTATAGGAGCTCCCCCACACACCATGGTGGGAGAAGTCTCCTGCATATAGGGGCGAGTTTCCTCTAACCTGGCTGCGGCAGTATTCGAGCTCCCCTTGTCAACCAGGTGGGAAGGGTCCCCTGACTGGAGGGCCAAGTCCCCTCTACAATGGCTATGAAGGTACAGGAGCTCCCCCAACACCCAGGTGAGAGGGGCCTCTCCCATAGAGGGGCAAGTCTCTACTACCCTGGCTGCAGCAGTATGGGAGCCCCACAAAGACATGCAGGTGGGAGGGGATCTCCCGCTTGGAGAGGAAATTTGCGTCTATCATGGCTGCTGGGGAATATGAGCTCCCATGACTCCCGGAGGGGCAAGTTCCCTCTATTATGGCTTCGGGCTTGTATGAGCTCCCCCAGACACCCAGGAGGGGAAGGGTCTCTCCTCTGGCGGGTAGAATCCCTGCTACACAGGCTATCGTTATATACAAGCCTCCTCTGACAACGATGTGGGAGGGGTCTCCCTCCTAGACTGGTGAGACTTCTCTACCCTGGCTGGGTGGTGGTATAGGAGCTCCCCCTGACACCCAGGCAGGTGTCTCGATGGGAGGGGCGAGTCCTTTTTACATTGGCTGCAACTGTTTAGGAGCTCCTCCTCCATACCTAGGTGGGAGAGCATGCTGCCAAGAGGGGATAGTCCCCTCTACCCTGGCTTTGGAGATATAAGAACTCCCCCAACACACAGGTTGGAGGTGTCTCCCACCTGGAAGGGTGAGGCCCCAGTACCCTGGCTTCAGCTATATAGAAGCTCCCCAGGACACCCAGGTGGGAAGGGTTTCCTGCCTGGAGGGGCAAGTCCGTTCTACTTTGGCTGCAGTGGTTTACATGCTCCCACTGGACACCAGGGGTTTCCAGACTGGAAAGGTGAGTCCCCTCTACCCTGGCTATGGCAGTATATGAGTTCCCCAGGACACCCAAGTAGGAGGGGTCTCCCGCCTAGAGGGGGAAAGTGCCCTCTCCCCTGGCTGCGGAGGTATATGAGCTCCCTCTGACAAACAGGTGGGAGGAGTCTCCCACCTGGACAGGCGAGTCCCCTCTATAGTGGCTGCAGCGGTATAGGAGCTCCCCAGGACACCCATGTGGGAGGTGTCTGCCACATGGAGTGTCAAGTCCCCTCTAACCTGGCTGTAGTGATATACAAGCTCCCCCTGACACCCAGGTGGGAGGGGTCTCCCGCTTGGAGGGGGGAGTCCTCTCTACATTGGCTGGTACCCTATAAGAGCTCCCTGGACACCTATGTAGGAGGTGTCTCCCGCATATAGTAGCAAACCCCTATACTCTGGCTCTGGTAGAATAGGAGCTTCCACCAACATCCTGGTAGGAGGGGTCTCCCGCATGTAGGGCGATTCCCCTTTACCCTGGCTGCAAATGTATAGAAGCTCCCCTGAACCCAGGTTGGAGGCGTTTCTTCCCTGGAAGGGTTAATCCCTGCTACCCTGGCTGGAGCGGTATAGAAGCCCCCATCCCAGTACACCGAGATGGGAGGGGTCTCCCTCCTCAATGGGTGACTCGCCTCTACCATTGCTGCTAGGATATATGAGTTCCCTTCACACGCAGGTGGGAGGTGTCCCATGCCTGGAGGGTCGTGTACCCTCTACCATGGCTTAAGCTGTATATAAGCTCCAAATTACACCCACGTTGGAGGGGTCTTCCCACTAGAGGTGTGAGTCCAGTCTACCTTGGCAGCAGAAGTATAGGAGCTCCCCCTGACACCCAGGTGGGAGGGGTCTCCAGCATGGAGGGGCAAGTACCCTCTATTCTGGCTGAGGTGGTATAGGAGTTCCCCCCGAAACCCAGGTTAGAGGGGTCTCTTGACTGGAAGTGTGATTTTCCTAATCCTGGTCTGCTATAGTATGCTAGTTCCTCCAGACACACAGGGGGGAGGGGTCTCCCACCTTGAGGAGTGAGTCACCTCTCCCTGGCTGCAGCCATATCGGAGCACCCCCAACACTGAGGTGGGAAAGGTCCTCCTCCTGGAGTATGATTCCCCTCTACACTTGCTGAGGGGATTACCAGCTACCTGAAAAACCCAGGTGGGAGGGGTCTCCTTCCTGGATGGGCAAGTCCCCTCTACTCTGGCTGCTGTGATATAAGAGCTCCCCCCCCCATAACCAGATGGGAGGGGTCTCCCACCTGAAGGGGCGATTCCCGTCTACTCTGGCTAAGGCAATATATGAGTTACCCCCATAATCAGGTAGAAGGTTTCTGTTGCCTGGAGGTGCGAGTCACCTCTACCCTAGCTGCTGGGGTATATGAGCTCCCCCTGACACCCAGGTGGGAGGAGTATCCCGCCTGGATTGGAGAGGCCTCCCCTCTACTTTAGCTCTTGCCATATAAGGGCTTCCAGTACACCCAAGTGGGAGGGGTTTCAGCCTGGAGGGTTGTGTTCCCTCTACCCTGCTGTGGCAGTATAGGAGATCCCCCCTACACCCAGGTGTGAGGGGTCTCCCTTCTGTAGGGGTGATTCCTCTCCACCCTGCATGCTGCAGTATTCAAGCTCACCTGGACACCCAGGTGGGAGCGGGTCTCCTGAATTAAGAGACAAGTCCCCTCTACCCTGGCTGCAGATGTATAGGAGCTCACCCAGACACAAAGATGGGAAGGGTCTCCCCTTGGAAGGGGAAGTTTGATCTACCCTTGCTGCAGCCATAGAGAAACTCCCTGTGACGTGCAGATGGGAGGGGTCTCCTGCCTAGACATGGGACGAATCCCCTTAACCCTGGCTTCAGGTGTACAAGAGCCCATCCTAACCTCGGGAGGGAGAGGTCTCCTGCCTGAATGGGGGAGTTGCTGCTACCCCAGCTGCAACTGTATATGAGACACCTGTCGAGATAGGAGTTACCCCCATTCCCAGGTGGGAGGTGTCTCTTGCCTGGAGGTTCCAGTTGCCTCTACCCTGGGTGCTGGGGTATAGGTCCTCCACCTGACACCCAAGTGGGAGGGGACTTCCACCTGGAGGGGTGATTCCACTGTACCATGGCTGCAGTGGTATACCTGCTCCACCTGACACCAAGGTGGGAGGGGTCTCCCTCCTAGAGGGATGACTCCCCTTTTCTGGCTGATGGGGTGTACCAGCTCTCCCAGGCAACCACTTGGAAATGGTTTCCTTCTTGGAGGAGTGAGTCCCCTCTATTCTGGCTATGGTGTTATACGAGAACCCCCCCATACCCAGATGGGAGGGTTCTCTCACCTGAAGTGTGAGTCCCCTCTATGCTGGCTGCAGTGATATACTAGCTTTCCCTGACACCCTGGTTGGAGGGGTCTCACGCCTGGAGGGGCAAATCTTCTCTACCCTGGCTAAGGCACTATACAAGCACCACCATACACACAGGTGAGACTGGTATTCTTCATGAATAGGCAAGTCTGCTCTAACCTGGCTAAGGTGGTATACAAGCTCCCCATGAAACCCAGGTGAGAGAAGTCTCCTGCCTGGAGATGCAAGTCCCCAGTAACCTGGCTGCAGTGGTATATAAGCTCCACCTCCCACACCCATATGGGAGGTGTCTCCCACATGGAGTTGCTAGTCCTCTCTACTTTGGCTGCAGGTGTATAAGAGCAACCTCTGAAAACCACATGGGAGGGGTTCTCTTGCCAGGAGGGGAGAGTCCTCTCTACCATGACTGTAGTTGTATATGAGCTCCATCAGAAGCCCAGGTGGAAGGGATCTCACTCCTGGAGGGGCAAGTCTCTTCTACTCTGGCTGCAGGGGCATAAGAGCTCCCCCCCTGAAACCCAGGTAGGAAGTGTCCCCACATGGAGACAAGAGTCCCCTCTATCCTGGCTGTGGTGGTTTATTATATCTCCCCCCACACACACAGGTGGGAGCGGTCTGCTACCTGGAGGAGCAAGTTCCCTCTACCCTGTCTGTAGTGGTATAGAAGATCCTGCTGACACACAGGTGGGAAGGATCTCTGCCAGACCAAGCACCCAGGGAGAGCAAGGGTCCCAGGCATGTGCCAGGGCATTGTTTCCCCTAAGGAGCCCTGGATCAGATGAGAATCTATGACCAGGGTCCTGGCAAAAGAGGCCAGGAAAAGAAAGGGACCCAGAAGGAGGGTGACAGGAGGGCACACAAGGATGGTGGAATGGGTATGCTTAGGGGCGAGACAGGACCAAGCCAGGCACCCAATCAAGGGACCGACCTGATCAATGGTGATGGAGGACCCATGAGCAAGAGACCTGAAAGTGCCAGAAAAAGACGCAAGGGGATGGGGAGGAAGAGGCTGCGTGAGGACCAGGAGAAGGCAAGGGGAACCTATGGGAGCATGCTAGCAGGCCCAAACAAAAGGCCTCCAGGTCAGACCCAACACAAAAAGACTCTTTGCTATGCCAAGGGCCATGAGGAATGTGGCCATGGGCTCAGGAAAATGCCCAGGACCAGGGACCAGAGCATAAAGGGTCAGGGTTAGAGAGGACTGGGTTAAGGTAGGGGCATCATGAAAGGCCAGAGGGAAGGGAGGGGATCACTCATGGCTAGCTTGGGGCAAGTCCATGTTAAATTCCAGGCCTCAAGGTCCAGCCAGTGAGGGGGACTCAGGCAAGTGGCAGGGTTGTGTTTGCCATAGGGAGAATTCAGGGTGCAGAGGCAAGCCAATTCTGTTCCTCTGCCACAAGTGAGTAGATCCTCAGAAAGGGACCTGGACCAAAGGAGGAGCCAAAGAGGGTACTGTGAGGGGATACCTGCTGTGCAGAAGTAGGGTGGTGGGGTGAGCTTCAGGACTCATTCCAGCAGCACAGGTTAGGGATAAGGAGGGGTAGAGGAGGGTCTGGAGAATGCCAGGATACCTCAGCATGAGGGGATCAGAGGGGAGGTATAATAGGGGGCAGACAACAGGGGCTTGAAACCAGGGGACAGTTAAAGGGTCCTCCAGAAGGGTAGCCAGGGTCTAAAGCAAGGAGCTTGCCCAGTAATGGAGATCCCAGTGCTAGCACCTGGGCCTGGGTGAATGAAAAGAAACATGGAGGGGGCGCATCAGGAGGAAAGAAAGTGGATTGAGTGGCACAGGGGAGAACAGCTCAAGGCTCAGATTCACTGCCAGCTGTCAGGAGTCTGGAGCAGGGCCCCAATGATAAAGGACAAAGGGCCCGGGCAGGGGGCAGGGCTACATTTTTCAAAGGGAGCTCCCAGGGCCAAGAGGCCAAATCAAGACACCTGGCCCAGGTGAGCATCCTGGGAAGGGAATCAGGAAAGCAGGTGTGGCAAAGACAGAAAGAATAGCTGGGCCTAAGCAGGGCACAGCCTGAAAAGCCTCAGGATGGGTGTGGGTGAGGTGGTGGCCAGGAACACAGCAAAGATCCCAGACAAGGGACATAGAAGAGGGCTTAAACCAGGGGATAGCAGGGAACAACACGCAGGGAAGGCAGGGCTGCACTTGGGGACTGCAGTACAGGAATGCCAAGGGGAGCAAGGAAGCGGCCACAGTGAGGGGCCCTCAGACAATGCCCAGAAAAGCAGTGAGGAAGTAGAGTCACCAGAGGCTCAAACAAAGAGCCAGTCCAGTGAACGGAGATACAAGGGAAAGGCTTGTCATCTGACTCATGACAGTGGATAAGATTTGGGAAGGAAGGCAGGCAATCCAGCAGGGTACATTCAGGCTCCAGGCCCAGGGCCACCTCCACATTTCAGGATTCCTGGTGCCACACCAAGCACCCAGGGAGAGCAATGAGCCCAAGTAGGGGTCAGGGCATTGTTTCCCATAAGGCGCCCTTGATCAGATGAAAATCTATGGCCAGGGTCCTGTCAAAGGAGGCCAAGAAAAGGAACAAGGCCAGGAGTGAGACGGGAGGTCATAAAAGGGGGTCAGGTTGGGTGCACATAGGAGTAAGACCCAGGACCCATGCCAGGTGCCCAGGGAAGGGGCCCACACGATCAATGGTAATTGGGGACCCAAGGAGAAGGAGACCTGTGATAGCCACAAAAAGGCACAAGGTGAACTGGAGGAAGGGGCTGAGTGAGGTCCAGGTGAAGCCTAGGGGCATGTTGGGGAGCCAACTGACAGGCCCAAGCAAGGGGCCACCAGGTCAGACCCAATACAAAGAGACTCCTTTATATGCCAAGGGCCATGAGGAGCATGGTCAGGGTCTCAGGCAAATGTGCAGACCCAGGGAACAGAGCATAAAGGGTCCATGTAAGGAAGGACTGGGTTGCAATAGGGGCAACATGGATGGCTGGAGGGAAGGGAAGGGATTTCTCAGGGTAGGTTGGAGCAAGTCCATATTAACTGCTGGCCTCAAGGGTCAGGCAGTGAGGGGGACACAGGCAAGTGGCAGGGCTATGTTCCACATAGGGAGCATTCAGGGCTCAGAGGTGAACCAATTCTGCTCCTCTGCCCCAGGTGAGTAGAACCTCAGAGAGGGTCCTGGACCAAAGAAGGGGGTAAAGTGGGTACCGTGAGGGCATAACTGGTGTGCAGAAGTGTGGGGATTGGTTGGGCTGCAGGACCAATTCCAGAAGCAGAGGGTAGAGTGAAGCTAGGGGAGTGGAGGGTCCAGGCAGTTCCAGGATAACACAGCAATGGGGGAATAAGAAGGGTTGCAGAGGAGGGGGCAGGCAAGAGGGGTCTGAAACCAGGGGACAGGGATAGGGTCTTCAAAAAGGGTTGCCAGGGTCTCAAGCAAGGAGCTGGGCCCAGTAATGGAGAGCCAAGTGCTAGCATCTGGGCCTGATTGAAGAAAAAGGAACATGGAGTGGGAGCAGCAGGCATGGAGAAAGTGAAGTGGGTGGCACAGGAAGAGAAGGACTCAATGCCCAGGTCCACTGCAGGGTGTCAGGAGTCTGGAGAAGGTCCTGGGCTGAAGGAGGTCAAAGGGCCCAGACAAGTGGCTGGGCTAGGTTTTCCCAAAAGTCTGTGTTTTCCCAGGATGCTCACCCAGGGCCAAGAAGCCAGGTCAAGTCTGCTGGCCCAGTTGAGCATCCTGGGAAGGGGATCAGGAAAGTGGGTTTGGCAGTGACACAAAAGACAGGAGGCCTTAAGCAGGGCAGAGCCTCAAGGGCCGAAGGATGGTTGTGGGTGGGGTGGGGGCCATGACCCCAGAAAGGAGCCAGGCACAGGACCTAGAAGAGGGCCCAGAAGAGGGGAGAGTAGGGAACACGGGGCCAGGAAGGCAAGGCTGCACTAGGGTATTGAATTATAGGAATTCCAAGGGGAGTAGGGAAGCAACCCCAGTGAGGTTCTCTCAGACCATGCCCAGAAAATCAATGAGCATGAAGGGACACTAGATGCTCAAGGGAGGAACCAGGCCAGAAAATGGAGAGCCAAGGTCCAGGGCTTGGGCAGGGGGCTCAAGACAGTGGACAAGTTTTGGGAAGAAATGAAGGAGTCCAGCAAGGTACACTCAGGCCCCAGGCCCAGGGCTACCCCCAGGTTTCAGGTTTCGTGCTGCCAGACCAAGCACTCAATGAGAGCAAGGGGCCCAGGCAATGTCCAGGGCATTGTTTCCCATAAGGCACCCTGGATCACCTGAAAATGTATGGCCAGGGTCTTTTCAAAGGAGGCCAGGAAAAGGAAAGGGGCCAGAAGGAGGGCGACAGGAGGGCATGGAAAGAAGTTGGTGTGGGTGGGCATAGGGGCGAGAACCAAGACCAAGCCAAGTGCAGAGGAAAGGGACACACCTGATCAATGGTGATTGGGAACCCAAGGAGAAGGAAACCTATGAGGGCCAGAATAAGGCCCAAGGGAAGGGGAGGAAGGGACTGCATTAAGTCCAGTAGAAGCCAAGGGGCAACATGTGAAGTCAACTTGCAGGCCTCAGCAAGTGGAACCCCGGTCAGACCCAACACGGAGATAGTCCTTGCTATGCCAAGGGCCACGAAGATTGTGGTCAGGGGCTCCAGCACACACAGGCCCAGGGACCATAGCACAAAGGGTCAGGGATAGGAAGGTCAGATTGCAGTAGGGGAAGCATGGAAGGACAGAGAAAAGGGAGGGGATCGCTCAGGACTGGGTTGGAGCAAGTCCATGTTAACTGCTAGGCCTCAAGTTTCAGGCAGCGTGGGAGACTCAGGCAAGTGGCAGGACTGTGTTTCCCATAGGGAGAATTCAGGGCACAGAGTCAAGCCAATTCTGCTCATCTGCCCCATGTGAGTAGATCCTCAGAGAGGGTCCTGGACCAAAGGTGGGGCCAAAGAAGGTACAGTGAGGGGATACCTGGTGTGCAGAAGAGGGAGGTAATGTGTGTTGCAGGACCCATTCCAGCAGCACAGTGTAGGGAGAAGCAAGGGGAGTGGAGTTTCCAGAGAGTGCCAGGATACCACAGCATGTGGGAATCAGAGCAGATGCACAGGAGGGGGCAGGCAACAGGGGCCTGAAACCAAGGGACAGGGAAATGGTCCTCAGGAAGAGTAGCCAGGGTCTCAAGCAAGGAGCTGGGCCCAGTATTGGAGAGCCAAGTGCTCACACATGGGTCTGGATGAATGAAAAGAAACATGGAGGGGGAGCAGCGCCAGGGGAAAATTTGATTGGGTGGCACAGGGGGTCAACAATTCAAGTCCCAGGGCCACAGCAGGCTGTCAGGGTTCGGGAGCAGGGCCCCAGATGAGTGAGGCCAAAGGGCCCAGGCAAGGGGCAGGGCTATATTTTCCAAAGGGATCCCTAAGCCCAAGAGGCCAAATCAAGCCACTTGACCAAGGTGAGCATCCTGTGAAGGGGATCAGGAAAGCGGGCGTGTTAGAGACACAAAGGACAGTAAGCCTGAAGCAGGGCACAGCTTCAAGGTCCACAGGATGGGTATGGGTGTTGTGGGCATCAGGATCCCAGCAAGAATCCCAGGCAAGGGAACAAGAAGAGGGCCCAGGCCAGGGGAGAGCAGGGAACAACACACAGGGAATGCAGGGCTGCACTAGGGTACTGCAGTACAGGAATGACAAGGGGAATAGGGAAGTGGCCCAGAGAGGGGCACTCAGACAATACCCAAAAAAGCAGTGAGCAAGAAGGACAACCAGAGGCTCAAGCAAGGATCCAGGACAGTGAACGATAGAGCCAAGTACCAGGATTTGAGCAGGGGGCTCAGGACAGTGGAAAATATTTGGGAAGGAAGGCAGGGGATCCAGCAGGGTGCAGTCAGGCCCCAGACCTAGGGCCACCTCCAACTTTCAGGGTTCCTGGTGCTGGATCAAGCACCCAGGGAGAGCAATGGGCCCAGGCAAGGGCCAGGGCCTTGTTTCCCATAAGGCACCCTGGATGAGATGAGAATCTATGGCTAGGGACCTGGAAAAGGAAGCCAAGAAAAGGAAGGGCACCAGAAGGAGTGCCATGGGAGGTCACAGAAGGGGGTCAGGGTGCTTGTGCATGGCAGTGAGACCCATGACACAAGCCAGGTCCCAAAGAGAGTGACCCACTTGATCCATGGTGATTGGGGACCCAAGGAGCAGGAGATCTGCAAGAGCCAGATAATGGTGCAAGTGGAAGAGTAGAAAGGGGCTTCGTGAGGACCAGGAGAAGAAAAGGGAAACTTAGCGGAGCCAGCTGGCGAGCCAAAGGAAGGGGCCCCCAGGTCAGATGTAACATGAAGAGACTCCTAGCTATGCCAAGGGCCATGAGTAACATGGTCAGGGGCTCAGGCAAATGCACAGGACCAGGGACCAGAGCACAAAGGGTCCATGTTAGGAAGGGCTGGGTTTTAGTAGGGGCAACATGGAAGGCTGGAGGGAATGGAGGGAATCGCTCAGGGCTAAGTTGGAGCAAGTCCATATTAACTACCTGGCCTCAAGGTTCAGGCAGTGAGTGGGACTCAGGCAAGTGGCAGGGCTGTGTTCCACATAGGGAGAATTCAGGGCTCATAGGTGAGCCAATTCCACTCCTCTGCCCTAGTGAGTAGATCCACAGAGAGGATCCTGTACCAAAGGAGGGGCAAAAGTGGGTTTTGTGAGGGGATACCTGGTGCAGAAGTGTGGGAGTGGGTTGGGCTGCAGGACCCATTCCAGCAGTACAGGGTAGGGAAAAGCTGGGGTAGTGGAGAGTCTGGTCAGTGACAGGATACCACAGCAATGGGGGGATGAGAAGTGTGGCACAGGAGGGGGCAGGCAAGAGGGGCGTGAAAATAGGGTCAGGGAAAGGGTCTGCAAGAAGGATTGCCAGGGTCTCAAGCAAGGAGGTGGGCCCAGTAATGGAGAGCCAAGTGCTAGAATCTGGGCCTGGGTGAATGAAAAGAAACATGAAGTAGGAGCAGTGGGTGGGGAGAAAGTGGAGTGGGTGGCACAAGAAGAGAAGGATTCAAAGCCCAGTTCCACAGCAGGGTGTAGGGTTGGGAGCAGCACCTGGTCTGAGGGAGGCCAAAGGACTCAGGCAAGCAGGGATATGTTTCCCAAGGTCTATGTTTTCCCAGGATGCTCACCCATGGCCAAGAGGCCAGGTCAAGTCGTGTGGCCTGTGTGAGCATCCTGGGAAGGGCATCAGGAAAGTGGGAATGGCAGAGACACAAAGGACAGGAGGCCTGAAGCAGGGCAGAGCCTCAAGGGCCGAAGGATGGTTGTGGGTGGGGTGGGGGCAAGGACACCAGCAAGGGACCTAGAAGAAGGTGCAAGAGAGGGGACAGTAGGGAATGCAGGGCCAGGAAGGCAAGGCTGCAATAGGGAACTGAATTAAAGGAATGCCAAGGGGAGTAGGGAAGTGGCCCCAGCAAGATTCTCTCAGACCATGCCCAGAACAGCAGTGAGCATGAAGGGCCACCAGATGCTCAAGTGAAGAGTCAGGCCAGGGAAATGAGAGCCAAGGGCTAGTGCTTGGTCAGGGGGCTCAGGACAGTGGACAAGATTTGTGAAGGAAGGCTAGGGATCCAGAAGAGTGCAGTCAGGCTCCAGGCCCAGAGCCATCTCCGGGTTTCGGGTTTCCTGCTGCCGGAGCAAGCACCCAGGGAGAGCAAGTGGCTCAGGCAAGACCAGGGCACTTTTTTCCCATAAAACGCTCTGGATCAGATGAAAATCTACAGCCAGGGTACTTGCAAAGGAGGGCAGGAAAAGGATAGGGGCCAGAAGGAGGGTGACAGGAGGGCACCGAAGGAGGTCTGGGTGGGTGCACATCTGGCAAGACCCAGGTCCAAGCCAGGCGCTCTGGCAGGGGTCTCATCTGATCAATGGTGATTGGGGACCCAAGGAGCAGAAGACTTGCAAGTGCCAGAAAAAGGCGCAAAAGGAAGGGGAGGAAGGGGCCATGTTAAGTCCAGGAGAAGCCAAGGGGCACCATGTGGAGCCAACTTGCGGGCCCAAGTAAGGGGTCCCCTGGTCAGACCCAACAGGAAGAAAGTCATTGCAATGCCAAGGGCAATGAGGAATGTGGTCAGGGGTCAGGCAAACACACAGGCCCAGGGACCAGAGCAAAAAGGTCAGGGTTAGGAAGGGCCCGGTTTCAGTAGGTCATATAAAAAACATGAACTAGAGGGAAGAGAGGGAATTGCTAAGGGCTGGGTTGGAGCAAGTGCATGTTAACTGCAAGGCCTCAAGTTTCAGGCAGTGTGGGGGACTTAGGGGAGTGTCAGGGAAGTATTTCCCATAGGGAGGATTCAGGGCACAGAGGCGAGCCAATTCTGCTCCTCTGCCCCACGTGAGTAGATCCTCAGAGAGGGTCCTGGACAAAAGGTGGGGCCAAAGAGGTTACAGTGAGAGGATACCTGGTGTGGAGAAGTGGGGAGATAGGTGGGCTGCAGGACCCATTCCATCAGCAGTGGTAGGATGAAATAAGTGGAGTGGAGTTTCTGGAGAGATCCAGGATACCACAGCATAAGGGGATCAGAGGGGACTCACAGGAGGGCACAGGCAACAGGAGCCAGAAACAAAGGGACAAGAAAAGGGTTTTCAAGAAGGGGGAGAAGAGCTCAGGTTCTCAAGCAAGGAGCCAGGCCTAATAATGGAGAGCCAAGTGCTAGCACCTGGGCCTGGGTGAATGAAAAGAAACATGGAGGGGGATCAGTGGGAGGGGAGAAAGTGGATTTGGTGGCACAGGGAGACACTGGTTCAATGCCCAGAGCCACTGCATGATGTTAGGCTTTGGGAGCAGGGCCCCAGCTGAGGGAGGCCAAAGGGGCCAGGGAAGGGGCAGGGCTTCATTTTCCAAAGGTAGACTGAAAGGCCAAGTCTTGTCGTCAGAGATTAAAACACACACACACACACAGAGCAGTGACAAAGATGAAGCACTTTATTGTAAACTGGTGCTAGCTTATATTAAAAGTGAAAGTTAGTTATCTTAAACCAGGAGGCTCCTGGGGCCCATCATAGTAAAGGTCAGGTCATCACATATGGTGCATGCATGTCCACTCTGCATAAGATTCATGGGGATCACGAACTGCTCATGAGCACGAAAGATGGGAGGACCAATTAGAAAATTTTAAAAACAACTTTTTTCGGCTTACTGGCAATTTGCCGGTGGCTATGTTGCATTAGGAGCTCCTTAATTGAAAGGCCCAGGGAGCTCTTAGCCGCCCACTGGCAATTTGCCCGCTGCCATGTCTGAAAGGCCCGGGGAGTTTTTAGGGAAACTCCCTACACTCCCCTTTTTTGTTATTACATGGAAAGGGATGTCAATTCATTCTAGCTACTACCTGCTGAGTGGGGACATCATTGGGGAAGGGGTCTGAAGGAGTGAAGTTAGGAGTCCCCATGAGAGAGCTGCAAAGATTGGTATAAGGTCAGATGTGACATCACAAAATGTTCCCTGTAGCCCAAGGTCCACTATCACTTCAGTCCAATAGATATAAGTCTCTATGGCAGGTACAAGCCAGGCATCATCAGGTATTGCTCTCAAGAACATATCCCAGGAATTTTTGAGGATTTTTTCAGCATTTTGAGGGAAGTTCTCTGGAGAAGGTGGTTGATTCATCTGTGGCCAGAAGCTGATAATTTCTAATTAGAAGCTGGTTAAAAGTTTGGTTAGAGATTTTACCTGCTTGAGTTTGAATAAACTTTATAATACATGGTAAAAATAGACACATTAAAAATATTACACATAGTGGTTCAAGGATAGGCCATACCCATGCCAGAAGGGGAGTGGACATTAAGGAAGAGAAAAGGTTTTGACTTGTTGGGGTCCTTAAGGTGGCTGCCAGGTCAGTAAGCTTTACAACATTGTCTTCTACAAGACCTGATTCATTGATATAATAACAGCATTATTCCATAAGGAAAAGACAGGTTCAGCCCTTTTCCGTGGTGTGTAAATCTAGGGCTCTACGATTCTGAAGGGTGACTTGTGCCAATGAGGTGACCTGTTTTTGTAAGGATGTTAGAGATTCTGCTGTGGAAGTAAGTGCTCCTTCAAGTTTTGAACTAATGTCCTTGACAGCGCATAGGGAATGACCTAAGTCTCCTCCCAATCTCCCTGCATTGCTGCTGAGGCGGTTAAAGAAATGCCTACCACTACCGGAAGGAATGCAGCCCATTTTCTACGTTTTAGAGGGTTAAGGATGGATTTTACTTCAGAGTTGCTATAGAGAGTGAGCTGTTGGACTATGGTGACTAATAAACATAGGCTAGACATGTTGGAGTGTATAATGGCGATGAGAGTGCAATTGCACCAGAAGAAGAGACCCGGTGGGGAATAAGTGGTATGGTTGATGGTTAGGTTATGGTGGCAAAAACCTGCCAGAAGGGAATTGGGAGTTGCGGATCCCAGAAGGAAAACCCGAGGAATTATGGTGTGGTTATTTTCCTTGGGTTCCCATAAAGGAACATTCTGCAGGGGTTTAATAGAATCCTTTTTGTGGGATGAGTTTGGCAAGCTGGAAACATCCGCACTGGAAACTTTTATTGGGACTGTGGCAAGTAAGGGCCATGCTAGGGAAGTGCACAGATAGCAATTTACTGGACTTGCAGTGGGGAAAGTTTTGTTTAGATCGGACAATGTGTCAGTGATGATCTGTAACCAGGTATAGAATGGTGAAGCCTGAGAGTCAGAAGTGTGTTGACTTTCTAGGGATGTGAGCAACCATTGTTCTGAGTGTTTTATGTTGGTTGAGACAAAAGACATTGGGGACTCTATGGAAACATATTCCCAGGCAATGGATAAGGAACCACAGGGAGTGGAAGCATACCTACTACAATAAAAGGAAGCTTTTACTCCTGCTGCCCAGCATGGGTTCCCAGGGTCTGCGATGGTCTGCATGTATTGGTGGGAGCCAGACTCAAGTTTGAATCTTCCTATATTTTGTTGCCCTGAAAATGCATCATGAATTCTGCATGATCAATAGGGGCAGCCTCCAGAGGTTTCTGGCCACTGTTCGCAGTAATCCTTATTTTGGTCATATAAAAAAACATAAGTAAGGGCAGCTGGCTTGCTTAATGATCTCAGAGGAAGAGGAAGAGTGTACAATATAGATGGCTGAGGAGCACCCTGTTAGGGGCAAGTGGTAGCCAAGCGGGTGGTCCAGGTGTTTTTTTTTTTTTTTTTTTTTTTTTTTGTGTGTGTGTGTGTGTGTATGTTTCTCTCACCTTGAATCTCCAGACATATGATGGTGAAAGCATTACCCTTGGGGTGAGGATGAGGATGAGGATCAGAAAGTTAAGGTACATTTTTGGATATGTTCTCAGCTATGGGTGTAAGGGCAAAAGCACGAGAGAGATGAATTTTTAAAGGGTCAATAGGGTATATTTTTCCATCTTCTAAGATCTTCTTCTATTTCTCTCTTTAGGGTTCTGTAGTTTTCATTGTATAAGTCTTTCACCTCTTTTGTTAGGTTGATTCCCAAGTATTTTATTTTTTTTTGAAGATATTGTGAATGGAGTGGTTGTCCTCATTTCCATTTCAGAGGATTTGTCGCTGATATACAGGAATGCCTTTGATTTATGTGTGTTGATTTTATATCCTGCCACTTTGCTGAATTCATTTACTAGCTCTAATAGTTTCTTTGTAGAGCCTTTTGGGTCTGCGAGGTATAGAATCATATCATCTGCAAATAGTGATAATTTAAGTTCTTCTTTTCCTATTTTTATGCCTTTAATTTCTTTCGTCTGTCTAATTGCTCTGGCCAGTGTTTCGAGAACTATGTTGAACAGAAGTGGAGAGAGAGGGCATCCCTGTCTTGTTCCAGATTTTAGAGGGAATGCCTTCAGTTTTTCTCCATTCAGAATGATGCTAGCCTGAGGTTTAGCATAGATTGCTTTTACAATATTGAGGTATGTTCCTGTTATCCCTAGTTTTTCTAGAGTTTTGAACATAAAGTGATGCTGTACTTTGTCAAATGCTGTTTCCGCATCTATCGAGATGATCATAGGGTTCTTATTTTTAAGTCTATTGATGTGGTGAATAACATTTATTGATTTCCGTATATTGAACCAGCCTTGCATCCCAGGGATGAATCAAGGAGCTTGATATCAAATCAGAGACACGCCGTCTGATAGAAGAAAAATTTGGCTACGATCTACATTTGGTGGGGTCGGGCTCCAAATTCCTCAATAGGACACCCATAGCACAAAAGTTAATAACTAGAATCAACAAATGGGACTTACTCAAACTAAAAAGTTTTTTCTCAGCAAAAGAAACAATAAGAGAGGTAAATAGGGAGCCTACACCCTGGGAACAAATCTTTACTCCTCACACTTCAGATAGAGCCCTAATATCCAGAGTATACAAAGAAATCAAAAAATTAGACAATAAGAGAACAAACAACCCAATCAACAAATGGTCCAAGGACCTGAACAGACACTTCTCAGAGGAGGACATACAGTCAATCAACAAGTACATGAAAAAATGCTCACCATCTCTAGCTGTCAGAGAAATGCAAATCAAAACCACCCTAAGATACCATCTCACTCCAGTAAGATTGGCAGCCATTATGAAGTCAAACAACAACAAGTGCTGGCGAGGATGTGGGGAAAAGGGTACACTTGTACATTGCTGGTGGGACTGCAGATTGGTGCAGCCAATTTGGAAAGCAGTATGGAGATTTCTTGGAAAGCTGGGAATGGAGCCACCATTTGACCCAGCTATTCCCCTTCTTGGTCTATTCCCTAAAGACCTAAAAAGAGCATGCTACAGGGACACTGCTACATTGATGTTCATAGCAGCACAATTCACAATAGCAAGACTGTGGAACCAACCTAGATGCCCTTCAATAGACGAATGGATAAAAAAAAATGTGGCATTTATACACAATGGAGTATTACTCTGCATTAAAAAATGACAAAATCATAGAATTTGCAGGGAAATGGATGGCATTAGAGCAGATTATGCTAAGCGAAGCTAGCCAATCCCTAAAAAACAAATGCCAAATGTCTTCTTTGATATAAGGAGAGTAACTAAGATCAGAGTAGGGATGAAGAGCAGGAGAAGAAGATTAACATTTAACAGGGATGAGAGGTGGGAGGGAAAGGGAGAGAGAAGGGAAATTGCATGGAAATGGAAGGAGACCCTCAGGGTTATACAGTGGAGGGGGTAGAGATAGAGGAGGGGAGGGGAGGAGAGAGGTGGGGAGGGGGGATGGTGCAGGATGGGAAAGGCAGCGGAGCACAACAGACACTAGTATGGCAATATGTAAATCAATGGATGTGTAACTGATGTGATTCTGCAATCTGTGTATGGGGTGAAGGTGGGAGTTCATAGCACACTTGAATCAAAGTGTGGAATATGATATGTCAAGAAATTTGTAATGTTTTGAACAACCAACAATAAAAAAGTAAAAAAAAAAAAAAAAGGGTCAATAGGGTGGGGAGTGCAAGAGTATGTAGGTGTGGATTCTTGCCAGAATCAGTTTCCCGGATGCATGGTTTGAGCCTAGAAATGTGAATCCATGGAGTTAATTGATTATTTGTGAGTTTGATTTTTGATGCCAAGGGAGTGCACATGATGACCGAGGTGGGGCACTTCTATTTGGGGTGCAGTTGGGGTCTTTTGCCTGGGGGCAGTATTATACTTGTTGTACAAGCGTTAGGGTGAGGGGGTTTTGAGTAATGGTTGGGTCAGGTAAAAGCCAGTCCTGTTTTTTCCAAAGTTCAGAGCGTAAATGGAAAAGGAGAAGTAGAGCATAGGAATCAGGTATAGGTAATTGTTCAGTCTGTATTCTGGGGGGTAAGAATGAATGGCCGTACATAACCTCAAATGGGGAAAGGTTGGATGGTTTCTTTGGTAAAGCCCTGAGACACAACAGGGCCAAGGGGAGGACCTTAGTCTAGTCTAAGCTTAATTCCATGGTGAATTTGGTGAGGGTTTCTTTGAGAGACCGATTAGTTCTTTCAACTTTCCTGGAAGCTTGGGAATGGTAAGGTCAATGGAAATGCCAAGGGAGTGATAGTGCGCTAGCTCATCCCTGAGTTGTCTGCGAGGTAAATTCTGGGCCATTAACTGATTGGATGGAAATGGGCATCCTGAAATGAGGGATTATGTCAGATATCAACCGTTCCACAACCGTGGATGCCTGCTTATTAGATGTGGGAAATGCCTCTATCCACCCTGAGATTGTGTCCACCAGTACTAAGAGATATTTGATGTTTTTTACCCTGGGCATGTTAGTGAAATCAATTTGCCAATCAGATCCTGGGGTGTGACCACAGGCTTGATGAGAAGGTTAGGGTCTGGATTTTAACAGGGTGTTGGTATTGGTCCTCTGGCAGATCTGGCTTGTGGATGTAACCTGTTGCAGAAAGGTATGCTCGTCGGATGACAGAGGGAAAAAAATATTGAAGGAAAGACTATAAGCTCTGGGGGCTAGAATAGAACAGTGAATGGAGAAATCTAATGGGCTGGTGAGGGTCAGGAGGTCCCTCCTCAGAGGAAAGATGGAGTAATGAGGAAGAGGATGGGGCCTGTAGGGCACTGACCGGGCTGCCTGGTCAGCTTTAGAGTTGACCACTCTGGCAGGAGAAGAGTCGGTCTGATGGGCTTTACAATGGACTATTCCCAGGCTGTAAAGGCAGTGTGGGAGCTCGTAGAAGATTAGAAATAAGGCTGGCAAGTATAATAGCAGTAACTTTAGTAGTTAGGAGTCCCCTCTCCTTCCAGATAGCCACATGAGATACCAGTATATGAAAGACATATTTGGAATCAGTGTATAGAGAAAGCTTTTTCCCTCTTGCTAGTTCACATGCTCTTATGGCAGCTATAAGTTTTTGCTTGTTGGTTGGTTGTGTTGGGCTGCAAAGGATTAGCCTCAATGACAGAAGAGAGGGAGACGACAGCATAGCCTGCTACATTAACAACCCCATGAAATTAGGAGCTGCCTTTGGAAAACCAGATGAGATCCGATGAGGGAAGGGGCCCTTCAGAAATAATGGCTGGATGGGGCAGGAGTGCCTCTACTAATTGAGAACATTTATGGGTAGGAGGCTCTAGAGGGGTACATGGAAGGAGCAAAGCAGGGTTAGTGAGAAATTTTGAGTTTGGTGGGCATGGTGGAAGTCCAGGACTGAATATTGTAATAGGTGCCTTCTTAAGGTGGGAGACATGGTACCAGGAGAGTGTCTAAAAGCTTGGTCACCATTGGGGTAGTAAGTATGACGGTATAGAGTCCCATCCAGTGAGATTCCAACAATTGAGAATGCAGTTCCTGAGATAAGACTGAGTCACCCAGTTGAAAAGAGTCCAATTCAGTTTGTGGTTGTTCTGGGATTGAGGCAATGAATGGTGCAGGAAAGCATCAGTCTGCGTGTTCCCTTAGGAGTTTGTGTAGAAATGTAAGACAGGGCAGGTAGGACACAAGGGAAGGAGGAGTGATTGAAAAGATTTTGGTGGTTAAGAAAGGGCACCCATAGAGTTGTTCAAAGGGGCTAAGGCCTTAGGGGCCCTGGGGGCTGTCTGAATTCAGGTGAGGGCCAACAGCAGGAGATTGGGCCAGAAGAGTCTAAATTCAATAGCAAGTATTGTGAGATGATCCTTGAGAATGCATTATGCTTATCAACCTTACCCAAGGATTAGGGTTGGTAGGAGATGTGGAGCCACCAAGTGATGTTGAGGCCTTTGGAAACTAGTTTAACAACCTGAGAAGTGAAGGACACACTGTTGTCTGACTGGATGGAGGCAGGAAGTTTGAACCTAGGAATGATCTGCTCAATGAGGATGGAGGCAACAGTGTCAGCACTTTACCTGGATGTAGGGAAGGCTTCTATCCAACCTGAAAATTGTCAACAAAAGTAAGAAGGTTGTGAAGGATTTTGTGCCTAGGAATATGAGTGAAGTTGATCTACCAGTCTTTGCCTGGCTAGTGGCTCCTTATTTGAGGTGTGGGGAGTTTAGGTTTGACACTTCCTTGTGGGGATATCGTAGAGCAGACAGAATAAGCAGAGTGGACCTGCTGGAGAGTAGTTCTCATTCCTAGGAAGTGATAGAGGGGTTGAGAAAACTGGAAATATGGGTTAGAGGGGGGTTTAGGTGGGCACAGAGTCTC
Source organism: Marmota flaviventris (assembly GCF_047511675.1). Classification (NCBI taxonomy): domain Eukaryota; kingdom Metazoa; phylum Chordata; class Mammalia; order Rodentia; family Sciuridae; genus Marmota; species Marmota flaviventris. Next base: position 24,787,006 of record NC_092517.1, read on the forward strand.
TGGAGCCAGAAGAGTTGGTCATGAGTCATAGGTCTCCATCTTGGGCATCAGGGCTGGTAGTCTTAAAGAAGTAGTTGATTGACCAGCTTGTTGGTGAATGTGTGATCTGATCTTGCAGGAACTTCTGTAGGCAATTTAATAAACATGGTCCTATTAGGAGAAACATAAATAGGACTAATAGGGGTCCTGTGAGATGGAAAAGCCAAGGCCATACTTGACTGAACATTCCCCATGGAGACTGTTGGCTAGTTTTTGTCTCCTCTTTTCTAGCTGTTCTTATCTTTTATTACTCCTAGGAATGACTTTTTGGCTTAACTGTTTTTGGTAGGTGTTTAAGATCAAGCTGGCCAAAATTGACTTTGTTTCTATCTATTGTTAAGAGTCAGCTGAGTTCCCATAAGGGTAGCTCGTGGGGGGAATTGAGAGCAGCTTCTTAGTTCTGCTAGTGCCATTTGCACTAGGATGGGTCCAGGTCTTGCTTGACCATGTGGCTTCCCTTGGAAGCATCAGGGATGTCTCCTGTCTCCAATCACCCTCCTATTCACAGCAAATGCATGGATAGGCTTTTCATTCTCCAGTGGTCTCATTAATCTCCCTGATCAGGAGGTTATGTGGCCAAGAGTTGCAAAGCTTTTTAGAGAAGTTCCCTGGATTTCAGACTGACTCAGAGGGCAAGAGCCAAATATTATTTGTTTGTGTGTTTTTTTTTTTTTTTTTGGCTATTTTAATTTAATTTTAAGTCTTGATCTTAAACATCCAGCAAAGTCAGTTTCACCTTAAATTAAGAGTACCGGGCTTTCACTGAAGTCTGGCCTACTTTGGAGTCATTCTTACATGTATTAAGATGGGAGGCACAGCCTTATCTCAGGTAAGGTAGGGATCCTTATAAATCTTAGGTAAAGTGTTCTACTGTTGAACTGATCTTTGTTTTTAAATATCATGTTATAAAGTTTATATACATTGTTTCTTGATGTCGTATGAATACTAGGTAATACAATATATTACATTTAAATTGTATCTAGTGTATAGAACTTTATATTAATCTTATCAATAACAGGTCCAGTTATAGGACAGCATATAGAATTTTTGCTTTCTATTCAGAAGTGACCTACTTCTCATGGCTTAATCTTTTTTTGGCCCAGAGCATGTTGAGCTCTGCTCTTTGTTAAGAATAGATAAAAATTTTCTCAGTGCCCTCCTAGCCCACTTGGCAGAACATCCCGTTTGCGAGAAAGTCCTCCCAAAGACAACAAAACATCTCTTGTGCAAGCATGATTTGTCATCACCTTATATAGAACTTGACAGAATATCCCGTTTGCAGGCAGACTCCATCATAGACAGTAATAATTACATTTTCAAGGTAGAAGTCACATTTGATTCTCTATGCATCATGTAAGGGGAGGGACTCAGAATTTCACGGTCTGCAGAAGTTAACAAAAAACAGTTTTTTTTTTTTTCTGTTCTGGGCAAGTTAATCCTTCATGGACATTTTAGAAGGGTAGAGCTTTTTCTTTCCTTTTTTCTTTCCCCTGCCAGCTGTTACCATGGAGACTACTTGGTAACTCCCTTATATTAGAAATGTAGCCATCACTGTGAAGCCCAGCTCAAGATCAAAGGCCTTATTTACATATTTTGTGAAAAACTAGTAAGGGGGTTCTAGCTATTGGCATGTTGATTTTTTAAGCCAGTGGCCAAGTAGAACAGGGCAACATGAAAAGAGGATGTTATATACACTGAACTCTATTATAGGGATTCTTTTGCTGAAAGTCCTAAAGTCAGCCATGGTGAAGATTTTTGAAGAAGGTCAGTTAAGACATTTCTGTGGGCCTGGAAGGGAGGGGGAAGACTGGAAGGCGGGCCTAAGAGCAGCTCTGGTGAATCTGAAAATGAGGAAGGAGAGATGTAAAAGAATAATAGGAAAGGGGTTTGGGATTTTCCTAGCAACAAAAACTTGAGCAGTAGAACAGGTTGAGCAGAGGGGAAGACGAGAGTGAGTATCCCCAAAAGCCTATAAGAGACTTTAAATTCTTAGTAACCTGTTTTCAATGATGACAAAGCATCTTTAAAGGCAATTTCACCAGATCTTGAATAGGGGTCTGAGGGCTCTCCTCAGCTGGTTTGCGCTTTGGGTTAGCTGGTAAGAGTATCTGGTGGGACCTGGTGTGGGCACTGACAGGAGAAGAGAGGAGTGAGTGAGTGGAGGGGTACCTCAGTACCTGCTACTTCAGCAAGGGGGAAATGGTCTGCAGGGGTTTGGGTTTTTGATCTAGTAATTGGAGGGGAGAAATCAGGTTGCTGAGGTGAGAGTGACAGCAGAGAGTCTGGGGAAGAAGGATGAGGGTGAGGATCTATTGAAGAAGCAAAATTCAGGGTAGGAGTGAAGGAGGAAAAAGAACTCCACATAGGGGGATCTCCTTTCACTTTTTTGAGTGCTCGCAGAATGTACAAAGGTCACACAGAATTTGAGGATCTAGAGACCCCTCTGGGTGCCATGGGTTTGGGTTGTCTAATTGGTAATATGGCCAATTTTGTGAACTGAATTTGATGAGGAGTTTGGGTTTGATATCAGGAGTCAGGGACAACTGGTTAAAATTAGCCGGGAGGCATTTGAGAGGGGAATCAGCTGGAAGGGAAGAAGAGGCTCTCATAATGACTCTTGACAGGAATAAAAGATGTTAATGGCCTGGACTGGAGCAGATTTTGTTTGAGTTTCCTACAGGCATCACCAAAAGGAGAAGTCAACCCAAGACACTCCAGAGAATTAGGGTCGGGAGGGCAAATGAGTCATCACCCAAGAGCTCAACCAGGGAGACCTTGGAAGGCCGGGAGTCACAGGCCACCTGATGTCAGGGTTTTTACCAGGAGAGCAGAAGGAAAATTTAGATAAAGAGAGTCAGAGAGTACCTATTCTTCTGTCCCTTATAGCTCATCAACCATGAAATGGGCATCCAGAGAATCCACCATAACTCTGAAAGTGTGATGGGGTGCATTCTCTCCTCCAAACTAGGCGTCAAGGGCCTTGTTGGATGTTCACAGTCAAGGCCTTTGCATATAGCTGTTGGGAGATGGATTCCCAAAGAGGGGGAGGGGGACTCACCAATTGTCGATCAGAAAGAAACACCTACTGGAGAGCCAATGTTGGGTGGAATGTAGCAGCACTCAAAAAGTTGAACAAGGATGGCGAAATTTGAGAGAGGGTGTCCTCAGAATGAGGAATATTCTCGCCCAGGTTTTGGCACCAATGAAAGGCCAAGGCTCCTCATTGGAGATTAAAATGCACACACAGATAGCAGTGACAAAAATGAAGCACTTTCTTGTAAGCTGGTGTTAGCTTATATAGAAAGTCACTTATCTTAAACCAGGAAGCTTCTGGGGCCCATCATAGTAAATATCAGGTCATCACCTATGGTGCACGCATGTCCACCCTACATAAGATTCATTGGGATCATGAACTGTTCACAAGCACGGAAGACGGGAGGACCAATTAGAATATTTTCAAAACAACTTGTTATCTGCACACTGGCAAATTGCCCGCCTCCATGTTGCATTAGGGGCTCCTTATCTGAAAGGCCCAGGGAGCTCTTAGCCACCCACTGGCAATTTGCACACCACCATGTCTGAAAGGCCTGGGGAGTTCTTAGGGAAACTCCAAACAGAGCCCTTAGGGCTAAGAGGCCAAACCAAGCCACTTGGCCCAGGTGAGCATCCTGGGAAGGGGATCAGGAAAGCGGGCATGGCAGAAACACAGAAGACAGGAGGGCCAATGCAGGGCACAGCATGAAGGGCTGCAGGATGGGTGTGTCTTGGGTGGGGGCCATGACCCCAGCTAGGACCCCAGGCAAGGGAACAAGAAGAGGGCCCAGGCCCGGGGAGAGCAGAAAACTATGGACCAGGAAGGCAGTGCTGCTCTAGGGTACTGCAGTGCAGGAAAGCCAAGGGTAGCAGGGAAGCAGCCATAGCAAGGGGCCCTCAGACAATGCCCAGAAAAGCAGTGAGCAAAAAGGACCACCAGAGGCTCAAGCAACGAGCCAGGCCAGTTAATGGAGAGAAAAGTGTCAGGGTTTTGGCAGGGGCTCAGGACGGTGGAAAAGATTTGGAAAGGAAGACAGGGGATTCAGCATGTTGCAGCCAGGCTTCAGGCCCAGGGCCACCTCCAAGTTTTAGAGTTCCTGGTGCTGGACAAGCACCAAGGGAGATAAATGGAACCAAGCAAGGGCCAGGACATTGTTTCCCACAATGCGCCCTTGATCAGATGAGAATCTACTTCCAGAATACTAGCAAAGGAGGCCAAGAAAAGGAAGACGGATAGAAGGAGGGCAATGGGAGGGCACAGAAGGGGGTTGGGGTGTTTTTGCATAGGGGCCAGACAAAGGACCTAAGCCAGGCACCCAAGCAAGGAACCCACCTGAATAATGGTGATTGGGGACCCAAGTAGCAGGAGACCTGCATGCGCCAGAAAAAGACACAAGGGAAAAGGGATAAAGGGGCTGTGTGAGGATCAGGAGAAGCCAAAGGGCACCTAGGGGAGCCCACTGGCAGGCAGAAGGAAGGGCCTCCCAGGTCAGACCCAACACGAAGATAGTCCTTGCTATGCCAAGGGCCATGATGAACGTAGTCAGTGGCTCAGGCAAATGCACAGGCCCAGAGACCAGAGCACAAATGGTCAGGGTTAGGGAGGTGTGAGTTGTGGTAGGGGAGGAATGGAAGGCAGAAGGAAAAGGATGGGATTGTTCAGGGATTGGTTGGAGCAAGTACATGTTAACTGCCAGGCCTCAAGTTTCAGGCAGTAAGGGAGACTCAGGCAAGTGGCAGCAAAGTGTTTCTCACAGGAGCATTCAGGGCACAGAGGTGAGCCAATTCAGCTCCTCTGACCCACATGAGTAGATCCTCAGAGAGGGTCCTGGACCAAAGGTGGGGCCAAAGAGATTACAGTGAGAGGCTACCTGGTAGGGAGAAGTGGGGGGATAAGAGGGCTGCAGGACCAATTCTAGCAGCACAGGGTAGGGAGAAGCAGGGGAGCAGAGAGTCCAGGCAGTGCCAGCATACCACAGCATTAGGTGATCAGAGGGGAGGCACAGGAGGCGGTAGGCAACAGTGGCTTGAAACCAGGGGACAGGGAAAGGATCCTTAAGAAGAGTAGCCAGGGTCTCAAGCAAGGCGCCAGGCCCCGTAATATAAAGCCAAGTGCTAGCACCTGGGCCTTGGTGAATGAAAAGTAATATGGAGGGGAGAAAGTGGAGTCATTGGCAGAGGGGGAGAATGGCTCAAGGTGAAGATTCACTGTAGGTTGTCAGGGGTCAGAAACAGGGCCCAAGGTGAGGGAGGCCTAAGGGCCCAGGCAAGAGGCAGGACTACATTTTCCAATGGGAGCCCCCATGGCCAAGTGTCCAAATCAAGTGCCTGGCCCAGGTGAGCATCCTGGGAAGGGGATCATAAAATCAGGTGTGGCACAGACACAAAGGACAGGAGGGCTGAAGCAAAGTACAGCCTGAAGGGTGGCAGGATGGGTACGGGTGGGGTGGGGGTCAGACCCCAGCAAGGATTCCAGGCAAGCGACCTAGAAGAAGGCCCAGGCCAGGGAAGAGCAGGGAACACCAGGCTGGAAAGGCAGGGCTGCAATTGTGTACTGCAGCACAGGAATGCCAAGGGGAGCAGTGAAGTGGCCCCAGCGAGGGGTCCTTAATAATGCACAGAAAAGCAGAAAGCAAGAAGGGTAACTGACGCTCAAGTGAGAAGACAGGCCAGGGAATGGAGAGCCAGGTACCAGGGCTTGGACAGGAGGCTCAGGAAGTGTTCTGGAATGAAGGCAGGGGATTCAGCAGGGGGCAGTCATGCTCCAGGCCCAGGTCCACCTCCAGGTTTCAGGGTTCCTGGTGCCAGAACAAGCACCCCGGGAGAGCTAGAAGCCCAGGCGAGGGCCAGGGTATTGTTAACCATAAGTTACCTATTACCAGGGTCCTGGCAAAGGAGGCGAAGAGAAGGAAGGGTGCCAGAAGGAGCACAATGGGAGGGCATGGAAGGGTGTTGGGGTGTGTGTGCATACAGGCTAAACCAAGGACCACAGCCAGGAGCCCAGGCAAGGGACCTACCCAATGAATGGTGATTGGGGACCCAAGGAGCAGGAGACCTGAGACCGCCAGAAAAAGGTGCAAACAGAAGGGGAGGAAGGGGCTACATGACAACCAGGAGAAGCCAAAGGGAACCTAGGAGAGCCTGCTGGCATGCCCAAGCACGGGGCCCCAAGGTCATACCTAACACAAATTGACTTCTTGCTTTGCCAAGTGCCATGAAGAACATGGTCAGGGGCTTAGAAAAACACACAAGCCCAAGGACAGGAGCAAAAATGGTCAGGGTTAGGGAGGGCTTGGTTATGGTAGGGGCAGCATGGAAGGCCAGAGGGTAGAGAGGGGATCTCTCAGGGCTGGGTTGAAGAAAGTCTATGTTAACTGCCAGGCCTTAAGTTTCAGCCAGTGAGGGGGACTTAGTCAAATGGCAGGGCTGTATTTCCCATAGCGAGCAATTAGGGCATAGGGGTGAGCCAACTCCGCTCCTCTGCCCTGAGTGAGTAGATCCATGGAGCGACCTGGACCAAAGGAGGGGCCAAAGAGTGTACTCTGAGGGGATACCTGGTGTGCAGAAGCATGAGGGTAGGGTAGGCTGCAGGACACATTCCAGTATCCCAGGGTAGGAAGAAGCAAGGGGGGTCAAGAGTCTGTAGAGTGTCAGGATACCACAGCATGAGGGGATCAGAAGGGAGGCACAGGAGTGAGCAGATAAAAGAGGCCTGAAACTAAGGGACAGGTAAAGGATCCTCAAGAAGTGTAGCAAAGGTCTCATTCAAGAAGCCCGGTCCAGTAATGGAGAGCCAAGTGCTAGCACTTGGGCCTGGGTGAATGAAAAGAAACATAGAGTGGAGAAGTTGGAGGGGACAATGTGGATTTGGTGGCACAGGGGAACAATGGCTCAAGGCCCAGAGCCACTTCAGGGTGTCAGGGGTCAGAAGCAGGGCCCCAGCTGAGAGAGGCCAAAGGGCCCAGGCAAGGGGCAGGGCTACATTTTCCAAGGGAAGCCCCAAGGGCCAAGAGGACAAATCAAGCCACTTGGCCCAGATCATTATCCTGGGAAGGGGATCACGAAAATGACCGTGGCAGAGACACAAAAGACAAGAGGGCTCTAGCAGGGCACAGCATGTAGGGCCACAAGATGAGTGTGGTTGGGATGGGGGCCAGGACCTCAGTAAGGAGCCCAGGCAAGGGACCTAGAAGAGGGCCCAGGCCAGGGGAGAGCAGGGAACTCTGGGTCAGGGAAGCAGAGCTGCACTAGGGTACTGTAGTACAGGAATGCCAAGGGGAGCAGGGAAGCAGCCACAGTGAGAAGGCCTCAGACAATGCCCAGAAAAGCAGTGAGCAAGAAGGGCCACCAGATGCTCAAGCAAGGAGCTGGGCCCAGTAATGGAGAGCCAAGTGCTAGCACCTGGGCCTAGGTGAATGAAAAGAAACATGGAGTGGGAGCAGCGGGCAGGGAGAAAGTGGAGTGGGTGGCACAGGAAGAGAAGAACTCAATGCCCAGATTCACTGAAGGGTGTCAGGGATTGGACAAAGGGCCTCAGGGAGGTCAAAGGGCCCAGGAAAGTGCCAGGGCTGTTTTTCCAAAGGGATGTTTTCTCAGGATGCTCACCCAGGGCCAATAGGCTAGGTCAAGTTGCCTGGGCCAGGTGAGCATCCTGGGAAGGGGATCAGGAAAGCAGGCATGGCAGAGACACAAAGGACAGGAGGCCTGAAGCAGGTCACAGCCTCAAGGGCCGCAGGTCGGTTGTGGGTGGGGTGGAGCTAGGACCACAGCAAGGAGCCCAGGCACGGGACCTAGAAGAGGGTTCAGGAGAGAGGTGAGTAGGGAATGCAGGGCCGGGAAGGCAAGGCTGCACTAGGGTACTGAAATATAGGAATGCCAATGGGATTAGGGAAGTAGCCACTTCAAGGGTCCCTCAGACCATGCCAAGTAAATCAGTGAGCATGAAGGGCCAACAGATGCTCAAGCGAGGAGCCAGGCCAGGGAATGGAGAGCCAAGGGCCAGGGCTTGGGCACGGGGCCTAGGATAGTGGACAAGATTTGGGAAGGAAGGCCGGGGATCCATCAGGGTGTAGTCAGGCTCCAGGCCCAGGGCCACCTCCAGGTTTCAGGTTTCCTGCTGCCGGACCAAGCACACAGGGAGAGAAAGGGGCCCAGGCAAGGGCCAGAGCATTGTTTCCCATAAGGTGCCCTGGATCAGATGAAAATGTAAGGCCAGAGTCCTTGCAAAGGAGGCCAGGAAAAAAAAGGGGGGCCAGAAGGAGGGTGACAGGAGGGCACAGAAGGGGGTAGGGTAGGTGCACATAGGGGCAAGATCCAGGACCAAGCCAGGCACCCAGGCAAGGGACCCATCTGATCAATGGTGATTTGGGACCCAAGGAATAGGAGACATGCGAGGGCCAGAAAAAAGGTGTAAGAGGAAGGGGAGAAAGGGGCTGCTTGAGGTCCAAGAGAAGCCAAGGGGCACCTTGTGGAGCCAACTTGCAGGCCCAAGCAATGGGCCCCCTGGTCAGACCCAACATGCAGAACCTCCTTACTATGCCATGGGCCATGAGGATTGTGTTCATGGGCTCATGCAAACACACAAGCCCAGGGACCAGAGCACAAAGGGTCAGGGATAGGAAGGGCCAGGTTGTAGTAGGGGCAGCATGGAATGCCGGAGGAAATGGAGGAGATTGCTTAGGGCTGGGTTAGAGCAAGTCCATGTTAACTGCCAGGCCTCAAGTTTCAGGCAGTGAGGGGGACTCAGGTGAGTGGCAGGGCAGGGTTTCCCATAGGGAGCATTCAGGGCACAGAGGAGAGCAAATTCAGCCCCTCCACCCCTTGTGAGTAGATCCCCAGGGAGGGTCCTGGACCAAAGGTGGGGCGAAAGAGGGTACAATGAGGAGATAAATGGTGTACAGATGTAGAGGGTAGGATAGGCTGAAGGAAGCATTCCAACAGCACAGGGTAGAAAGAAGCAAGGAGAGTGGAGTTTCCGGATTGTGCCAGGATACAACAGCATGAGGGGATCAGAGGGGAGGCACAGGAGGGGCCAGGCAATAGGGGCCTGAAATCAAGGGACAGGGAAAGGGTCCTCAAGAAGTGTAGCCAGAGTCTCAAGCATGGAGCCGTGCCCAGTAAGGGGGAGCCAAGTGCTAGCACCTGAGCCTGGGTGAATGAAAATAAACATGGAAGTGGAGCAGCCAGAGGGGAGAAAGTGGATTGGGTGGCACAGGGGGAGAAAGGCTCAAGGCCCAGAGTCACTGCAGGGTTTCATGGGTCAGGAGCAGGGCCCAAGCTGCAGGAGGCCAAAAGGCCCAGGCAAGAGGAAGGGCTACATTTTCCAAAGGGAGCCCCTAGGGCCAAGAGGTCAAATCAAGCCACTAGGCCCAGGTGAGCATCCTGGGAAGGGGATCAGGATATTTGGTGTGGCAGAGACACAAAGGACAGGAAGGGCAAGGCAGGGAACAGCCTGAAGGGCTGCAGAAGGAGAGTGGGTTGGGTGGGGCCCAGGAACCCAGCCAGGAGCACAGGCAAGGGCCTAGAAGAGGGCACAGGCCAGGGGAGAGCAGGGAAGGCCAGGCCAGGAAGACAGGACTGCACTAGGGTATGGCAGTACAGGAATGTGAAGGGAGCAGTGAAGCAGCTCTAGCTAGGGGCCCTCAACAATGCCCAGAAAAGCAGTGAGCAACAAGGGCCACCAGAGGCTCAAGCAAGAAGCCAGGCCAGGGAACAGAGAGCTAAGGGCCAAGGCTTGGGCAGGGGGCTCAGAACAGTGGATCACATTTGAGAAGGAAGGCAGGGGATCCAGCAGGGGGCAGTTAGGCTCCAGGCCCAGATCCACCTCCAGGTTTCATGGTTCTTTGTTCCACAGCAAGCACCCCAGGAAAGCAAGGGCCCAAATCAAGAGCCAGGTTATTGTTTCCCATAAGGCTCCCTGGATCTGATGAGAATCTACATCCAAGGTCCTGGCAAAGGAGGCCAAGAGAAGGAAGGGCGCCAGAAGGAGTGTGACAGGAGGGCACAGAAGGGGTCGAGGTGGGTGCGCATAGGGGCGAGACCCATGACCCAAGCCAGGTGCCCAGGCATGGGACCCACCTGATAAATGATAATTGGGGAACGAAGGAGAAGGAGACCAGTGAACCCCAGAAAAAGGCGCAAGGGGAAGGGGAGGAAGTGGCTGTGTGAGGACCAGAAGAAGCCAAGGGGCACCAAGGGGAGCCCACTGGTGCGCTGAAGCAAGGGGCCCCCAGGTCAGACCAAATACAAAGAGACTCCTTACTATGCCAAGGGCCATGAGAAATGCGGTCCTGGGCTCAGGCAAATGCACAGGCCCAGGGACAGGAGCACAAAGAGTCAGGGTTAGGGTGTGTGGGTTGTGGTAGGGGCAGCATAGAAGCCAGGTCGAAAGGAGGGGATCACTCAGGGCTTGGTTGGAGCAAGTCCATGTTAACTGCCAGGCCTCAAGTTTCATATAGTGAAGGGGACTCAGGGGAGTGGCAGGGCTGTGTTTACAATATGGAGCATTCAGGTCACAGAGGTGAATCAATTCCGCTCCTCTTCCCCACATGAGTAGATCCTCAGAGAGAGTCCTAAAGCAAAGGTGGGGCCAAAGAGGGTAGAATGAGGAGAAAACTGATATGCAGAAGTGTGGGCTGGGTTGGGCTGCAGTATCCAACCAGCAGCACTGGGTAGGGAGAAGCAGGGGGAACAGGGGTCCAGGCAGTTCTAGGATACCACAGCATGAGGGAATCAGAGGGGAGGCACAGGAGGGGGAAAGCAACAGGGGCCTGAAACCAGGGACAGGAAAAAGGTCCTCAGAAAGGGTAGCCAAGGTCTCAAGCAAGGACCCTTCCCAGTAATGGAGAGCCAACTGCTAGCACCTGGGCCTGGGTGAATGAAAAGAAACCTGAAGAAGGAGCAGCAGGAGCGGAGAAAGTGGATTGGGTGGCAATCTCCCCCCAGAGAACGGCTCAAGGCCCAGATTCACTGCAGGATGTCAGGGGTCGGGAGCAGAGCCCCGGCTGAGGGAGACCTAAGGGTCCATGCAAAGGTCAAGGCTACATTTTCCAAAGGGAGCCCCAAGGTCCAAGAGTCCAAATCACGTGCCTGTCCCAGGTGAGCATCCTGGGAAGGGGATCAGAAAAGCAGGCATGGCAGAGACACAAATGACAAGAGGGCTGAAGCAGAGCACAGCTTGAAGGGAGACAGGACGGGTGTGGGGGTGTTGGGGGCCAGGACCCCAGCAAGGAGCCCAGGCAAGGGTCCTAGAAGAGGCCCCAGGCCAGGGGAGAGCAGGGAACACCGGGCTGGGAAGGCATGGCTTCCCTAGGGTACTGCAGTCCAGGAATTCAAAGGGGATCAGGGAAGTGGTCCAAGCCAGTGTCCCTCAGAAAATGCCCAGAAAATCAGAGAGCAATAAGGGCAACCAGAGTCTCAAGAGAGAAGCCGAGCCAGGGAACAGAGAGGCAAGGGCCAGGGCTTGGGCACGGGGCCCAGGACAGTGGATTACATTTGGGAAGGAAGGCAGGGGATCCAACAGGGGGCAGTCAGGCTCCAGGCCCAGGGCCACCTCCAGTTTTCAGGGTTCCTGGTGCCAGACCAAGCACCCTGGGAGAGCTAGGGGCCCAGGCGAGGGCCAGGGTATTGTTTCCCATAAGGTGCCCTGGATCAGATTAGATTCTAAGGCCAGGGTACTGGCAAAGGAGGCCAGGAAAAGGAAGGGGCCCAAAAGGAGGGTGATGGGAGGGCATGAAGGGGGTCAGGGTCGGTGCACATAGGGGCAAGACCCAGGACCCAAGCTAGGCACCCAGGCAAGTGACCCACAGGATTAATGGTGATTGGGGACCCAAGGAGCAGGAGACCTACAAGCACCCAGAAAAAGTGGCAAGGGAATGGGGAGGAAGGGACTGTGTGAGGATCAGGAGAAGCCAAGGGTCACCTAGGGGTTCCCACTTGCAGGCTGAAGCCAGGGGCCCCCAGGTCAGACCCAACACGAAGAGTCTTCTTCCTATTCCAAATGCCATGAGAAATGAGGTCAGGTGCTCATGCGACCTCCCAGGCCCAGGAACTGGAGCACAAATGGTCAGGGTTAGAGAGGTCTGGTTTGTGGTAGGGGCAGCATGCAAGGGAAGAGGGGAGTGGAGGGAAGGGAGGGAATCGCTCAGGGCTGGGATGGAGCATGTCCATGTTAACTGCCAGGCCTCAAGTTTCAGGCAGGGAAGAATACTCAGGCCAGTGGCATGGCTGTTTCCCATAGGAAGCATTCAGGTTGCAGAGGTTAGTTAATTTTGCTCCTCTGCTACAGGTGAGTAGATCCTAAGAGAGGCACCTTGACAAAATGTGGGTCCAACTGTGAGGGGACATCTGTTATGCGAAAGTGGGGGGTAACTGCCACAGTCTGGCTGGGCACAAATGCCGCAGTCTGGCTGGGCACACAATCACGAGCCACCACACAGCTTGTAGATTCAAACAGCAACTCTTTATTCCCGAACTCACACCAGCCGTCTACAATCACGTTCTGGGGAAATCCACGTTCTCTGCCCAAATCCACCTCCTCTGCCCAAATCCACCTCCACTGGGCTTCTATCTCCAAAATATATTGTCTGAATCCCGTGAGAACTCAAGGGGAACTCAGGCAGCAGGATACGCCCTATTCCCAGGAGGAATAATCTTAAACCTTAAACCTGGAACCTAAACTGGGAACGCCCTAAACACGATTATCTTAAAACCGGGAACACCCTAATCTGCCTTGGTCCTTGAGCAAGGTCACCTACATTCAATGTCGCTGCAACATGTCAGCAACATGGGGTATGCTGGCAAGGAAATTGTCATACCTACTTGGCTAATGGCTCCCAGCATCTCCCCCCTTCTGATTAATTAAACAACAAGCAATGTGGCTTAAGGACCGTGCCTGGTAGGTTGTCCAATTCAACATATGGTTCTTACCCGTCATCGGAAAACTGACCTTTAGGCGTCAGCCTCCTGTCTTAGGTTGATACCACTGCAATTGAATCATACCCGTCACTGACTACCGGTCCAGCATACAGCCATACTTGTGGATAGGTCTATGCACCAGTGGGGGTGTGAGGTTCTTTGCCTCACCTCTGTTGGCCCCCAAATTTGGCCTTGGTGCCAGTGGGGGAGTGAGGTTAATGTGGCTTATGGACCGTGCCTGGTAGGTTGTCCAATTCAACATATGGTTCTTACCCGTCATCGGAAAACTGACCTTTAGGCCTCAGCCTCCTGTCTTAGGTTGAACCACTGCAATTGGATCATACCCGTCACTGACTACCGGTCCAGCATAAGCCATTGGCCCCCAAATTTTAGACCATCACTAGCAGAAGGGAGGAGGATACAGAAATGCCACGACACCAAGCCAATTGATGGCTCCTTGGGAAAAAATTGCATCACTGGTGACACCATCAGCAAAGATATGTCAGCACTACCACAATTAACATGGGGTGCGCTGGCAAGGAAATAAAAATTGCATCACTAGTGACACCATCAGCAAATATATGCCAGCATTACCACAATTCGCTGCACCAAACGATAGATACATAGTCCAGGCAAGTTCTGCAAGCAGTTCAAAGCAGAGGAATCTATCAATATGTCCATTTCCTCCCAAAGTAAGTTTCCTCCCAAAGTAAGTTGACTCTTTGATTGAGCATTACTTGTTGAGTTCTTCACCGGCACTGGGATGGAGATAGGAATTCTGGCAATGATGCTAAAGAGACATTATCCTGAAAAGAATTATTAAATATAATGAAAAGGAAGGGTGAAAGTAAACAAACAGATCTGTTAACCTACTTTAAAAACAATCCTTAACAGCCTTTTACCTAATTTAAACTAGTAAACAAACAGATCTGTTAACCACCTTTAAAAACAATCCTTAACAGCTGTTTACCTAATTTAAATTAAACCATTTAAATCACGTGAATAAAAAAAAATAATAATAATTCGGATCCATTTTTTCATGAGCGCTCCTCATATAAGAAATATGGACATACGCACATACAGACATACAACACAAAACACAAGAGTGTACACAAACGTACAACACATAAGAAAATAGTAAAGGCCTTGTAGCTTTACCTAGGTGAAATCTCCATTGCAATGTTTAAAAACTCCACAGTCAAAAAATAAAACTGATCAGAAAAACATTAACCTAGGTTTGTATGAGCTCAAAAAATAAAAATAGAACCTTATGATGTGGAAAAATGCAATAATAAAATAGCTATTGAAAAAAGCATCCTGGTTAATCACTGTTGCAGATGTAAGAATGGCCAAGCTGGAGTTCTGGATATCAGCTGTTATGGATTTGAGTCAAATCATCTTCTTTTCGATCTGTAGAGACTGTTTTAGTTAATCTCTCTGGAATCCAAATGGGCTGCTGTTCTCCCTGTGGAAAAACACAAACAGACCCCCGACTCCAGACAATCACTGGGTCAGGACCTTTCCATTGTCCTGTTAGAATATCTTTCCAAAGTACTTTAGGCTTATGTACATTTTTTGGATACATATGTCTTTCTGCAGCACTAAATCCTGATGAATCCAAATTTAAAAAGTTTAGAGTAAAAAGCGTTATTTTAAGTTTATCTTGGGGTGATATATACCCCTTTCCAATTCCCTCTTTTTGCTTTAATAAGTATGTTTTAATAGTTTGATGAGCTCTTTCAACTATGCCTTGTCCCTGTGGATTGTATGGGATTCCTGTTATATGAGTAATACCAAATGATGAGCAAAATTGTTTAAAAGAGGTAGAGGTATAGCCAGGACCATTATCAGTTTTTAACTGTTTAGGAACGCCCACAGTGGCAAAATTTTGTAAGCAATGAGCTTTAACATCTTTAGTTTTTTCTCCGACATGAAGGGAGCCCATCAAAAATCCAGAAGAAGTATCGACTGTAACGTGTAAATATTTTAATTTTCCAAATTCTGGCAAGTGTGTGACGTCCATCTGCCAAATATGGTTAGGTATCAGTCCTCTAGGATTGACTCCAAGATTAACTTGTGGTAAAAATGTCACACAATTTTGACATTGTTTTATTATATGTCTGGCTTGTTCCTTAGTTATTTTAAAACGCTTTTGTAAAGTATTAGCATTAACATGAAACCTTTTATGAAAATTTGTAGCTTCTTCAAATGTAGAGAAAATATGTATGTCATGTGTAGTTTTATCTGCTAAATCATTGCCTAAACTAAGGGCTCCAGGCAATCCTGTATGTGCCCTAATATGTCCTATGAAGAATGGATCTTTTCTGTCCCAGATTAGACTTTGTATAGTGGAAAACAAAGAGAAAACAGTAGAAGAAGGGGAAATCCTACCAGCTTCTTCAAGAGATACTATAGCATTAACTACATACTGACTATCAGAAAATAAATTAAATACAGAATCTTTAAACATCACAAAAGCTTGTAAAACTGCATTAAGCTCTACCTTTTGAGCTGATTGTTTGGGTACTAAAAATGTAAAAGTTTGATCAGGGGTAACTACTGCTGCTGTACCATTATTTGACCCATCAATGAAAATATTTGGAACATTCATGATAGGTGTTTTTCTTGTCATTTTAGGAAAAACTACAGGATGCTTAGACCAAAAAGACAACAAAGGATTAGATGGTAAATGATTATCAAATGAAACATTAGATTTACACATGATTATTGCCCAAGTATTTAACTCATTAGCTAACTCATCAATTTGATCCATAGTATATGGAGTAATAATTTTATTGGGAGAAATTCCAAACACTCCCTTCGCTGCTTTTATTCCTTTGAGTATTAATTGTCCTACAGCCTCAGGATACCTAGTAAGAATAGTGTTAGGAGAATAAGATAAATGTATCCATAATAATGGACCTTCTTGCCAAAATACTCCTGTAGGAATATTTTTTGTTGGTAGTACAATAAATAATAAAGGCAAACTTATATCAATTCTATCCAAATGCATGTTTTTCATATATGTTTCAATAATTTTTAATGCCTTTCTTGCTTTAGGAGTTAACATGCGGGGTTAATTTGGATCTGATGGACCTTTTAGAATATCAAATAAAGGTCCCAACTCTCCTGTTGGTATACCTAGATAAGGCCTTATCCAATTTATGTCTCCCAATAACTTTTGAAAGTCGTTAAGTGATTTGAGTTGATCTACTCGTATTTGAATTTTTGGTGGACGGACCATGGTTGAGGATAATAGAACTCCTAAATAATTAATTGGAAAATTTAATTGTACTTTATCTATTGCTATCTCTAGATTATAATTTTTTAATAAGTTTGTAAGTGTGGCATAACGTTCCAGCAATATGTTTTTATCTTTATGTGCCAATAATACATCATCCATATAGTGAAATATTTGTAGTTCAGGATTTTGATTTCTAAGTGGCTGGATTGCTTTGTTAACATATATTTGACACATAGTTGGACTGTTAGCCATCCCTTGAGGGAGTACTATCCATTCATATCTCTGATCAGGACCTTCATGATTTAATGCAGGGATAGTAAATGCAAAACGTGGACTATCCTCGGGATGAATTGGAATTGAAAAAAAAACAATCTTTAATAGCTATAGCTAAAACATGCCATGTTTTTGGCAAAGCAGACAATTGAGGAATCCCTGATTGAGCAGGTCCCATAATAACCATCTCATTATTAATGGCTCTTAAATCTTGCAATAATCTCCATTTACCAGATTTCTTTTTGATGACAAAAATGGGAGTATTATGGGGAGATATGGAAGGTTGTATATGTCCTTCAGCTAATTGTTGTTTGACCAGATCATGGGCTACTTGTGTCTTTTCTTTAGTCAGGGGCCACTGAGGAACCCACTCTGGTCTTTCTGATTTCCAAGTAATTTTGATTGTCTCAGTGGCCCTTTCTGAAAATCCAACCCATGTCTGTCTGTTCCTTGATCTATTTGTACTGGTGCTGCTATACCTTGCCCTTGTTTTCCTAATCTTTTTTCTTTCCTAAAGCATTGTCTAGCCCTAGTAGTGGGCATATTAGGATTGATGTTATTTGTTAACGTCAAACCTAATTGATCTAGGACATCTCGTCCCCATAAATTTATAGGAAGATGATCCAATACATATGGCTGTATAGTTCCTTCACATCCTTCAGGATCCTTCCGATCTAATTCTATGGGGATTAGTCGCCACTCCCAGGCCTCGAAGCGTTTGAGTGGCTTGTTGTAATGGCCAATGTTTTGGCCATTCTTGACGAGATATGATGCTAAGGTCAGCTCCTGTGTCCAGTAGCCCATTAAACTCATGACCTTGAATATTTAGTTTTAGCATTGGGCGAGAATCTAAATTTAAAGACAACATAGCCCAATCTACACCTGTGGAGCCTAATCCCCTGGAACCTCTTTCTACACTATGACTAGGAAATTTATTATGTAGCCTGGGTATTATTAACAACTGTGCTATTCTATCTCCAGGTGAAATTACGGATATACCTCTTGGAGAACTAGCTATAATTTTTATTTCACCTACATAATCGGGATCAATTACCCCAGGACTTATCATAAGTCCTTTTAATGTAGATGAACTACGTCCCAATAATAAGCCTACTGTTCCTTGGGGAAGAGGTCCTTTTACTCCTGTGGGAATGATTTGAACTCCCATCTCTGGAGTTAATACTGCTCTGGCAGAGGCGCAGATGTCCAACCCTGCGCTCCCTCGGGTTTGTCTGATGAGGGATTTAATGGACAATGTGTCCTGGGCACTAGCCTGATGGTGTTGCTGGGTTCCTCCACTGCCCCGTATATTTGTGGTTGTGGGCCTTGGGGCATTGGGCCCCCCTGTCCTTTTTTTGGCAATGGAGCCTGATGCCTTTCTCCATGATATCGTGGATAAATACCTGGTCTTTGTCCGTTTTTTGATAAGGGAGTACCTTCTATGGTGGTTTGAGAACGGCATTCATTAGCCCAGTGTCTCCCTCTACGGCATCGTGGGCAAATACCCGGTATTCTATTCCTTTGATACCTACTTTTGTTAAACCCTCCTCCTATGGGGCAATTCCTTTTAAAATGTCCTGTTTGTTCACAATCATAGCATGTTTTTGGCCTGGCATCTAAAGCCTGTTGTACTGCAGCTGCCAAGACTTGCCCTTGTTCATTAATATCTCTACATAATTTAATATATGTGTTTAAATCTTCATGTCTCCATGGTCTAATAACCTCTCTGCAGCAACGATTTGCTTGGTCATAAGCCAGTTGTTTTATTAATGGCATTGCTTGTTCTGTATCCCCAAAAATTTTGGCAGCCGTTTGAATTAGCCTATCTACAAAGTCAGCGTAAGGTTCATTAGCCCTCTGTATTACCTTAGATAGCTGACCTTGTAAATCTCCATGTCCTTGTAAAGTCTTCCATGCCCTAACTGCATCTGCAGCAATTTGTGCATATATAGCAGGATCATATTCAATTTGTTGCCGTTGACCCTCATAAGGTCCTTTTCTTAACAACATATCTAGATTTCTTTGAGGGTAACCGGCTGCTGCATTTCGCCTAGCTGTCTCCGTGCAAAATTCCTCATTGGCAACCTTCCATAACAAATATTGTCCTCCATTTAGTACAGATTTACACATGCTAGCCCAATCTGCTGGCGTCATGTCCAAGTTAGTAATGGACTCAACCATGCTTACCGTGAAGGGAGCTTGGGGATCATAGGTTGTTACAGCCTCCTTTAACTGCTTCACTGTTTTAAAATCTAATGCACGGTGAATTCGCTGCCCTCCTGCCTGTTCAAGTACAGGGCATGCTAATCTTTGAGGTCCTGTCTCAGGATCCCATTTATCAACTACGGGGTTTGAGGGCCACTCAGCTGTCTCCATCGGTGGGGCTGTTGGTTGAATTACGCCCTCTTGTGATAAAACGGAGTTAGTAACAGCCTCCTGTTGTGGCCTTTTTCCTAACAACCCCTTTTCCTTTAAATTTTCTTCCTCTGTCTGACTAGCTCGAGAGACCTTCTCTTTTGTTTGATCTAAAATATCTTTCTCCATGGTCTGAACCTCTAACAATTTACTTAACATCTTTTCGGTTTGTTTTTTACTAATTTCTAATCTACTATAAAGATAACGCAACCCAATAAGATAGCACAAAACAAAGCCGAAACTGAATGAAACAAAAACGGAATAAAAAATCATTGTATCAATTTTCTCTTCCTCAGGGCCGACAAACTTCAAACCTTTAGTCAACCATTTTTTCCAGTTTGCCTGAGAAATTTCTAGGGATAGGCAGCTTGAAACAAAAACAAGATAAATCAAAACAATAACACATTGTTTTTTGAATTGGTCACCCATTCTTTCTCTCTTCCTCAAGAGCGAGAAATTTCACTTACCTCTAAGCTTCAGAAGTTCCCCGCACGGGACGCCAAATGCCACAGTCTGGCTGGGCACACAATCATGAGCCACCACACAGCTTGTAGATTCAAACAGCAACTCTTTATTCCCGAACTCACACCAGCCGTCTACAATCATGTTCTGGGGAAATCCACGTTCTCTGCCCAAATCCACCTCCGCTGCCCAAATCCACCTCCACTGGGCTTCTATCTCCAAAATATATTGTCTGAATCCCGTGAGAACTCAAGGGGAACTCAGGCAGCAGGATACGCCCTATTCCCAGGAGGAATAATCTTAAACCTTAAACCTGGAACCTAAACTGGGAACGCCCTAAACACGATTATCTTAAAACCGGGAACACCCTAATCTGCCTTGGTCCTTGAGCAAGGTCACCTACATTCAATGTCGCTGCAACATGTCAGCAACATGGGGTATGCTGGCAAGGAAATTGTCATACCTACTTGGCTAATGGCTCCCAGCAGGTAACAGGCTGCCAGGACCCATTTGCGCACCATAGGCTAGGAAGAAGTAGGGGGAGCAGAGGTTCCTGGCATTGCCAGGATACCACAGCATGAGGGAATCAGAGGGGAGGCACAGGAGGGGGCTGGTAAAAGGGGCCTGATACCAAGGGACAGGGACTGGGTCCTCGAGAAGGGAAGCTAGGGGCTTACAAATGGAGCCAGGCCCAGTAATGGAGATCCAAGTGCTCACACCTGGGCCTAGATGAATAAAAATTGACATGGTTGTCTGTGGGAGCTCTTCTACCTCTGCTGCCTGGGTAGATTGTCCTGGCTCCTTCAGGCGAGAGACCCCTCCCAACTTGGTGTCCATGCTAGATTGTATACTGCCTCAGTCCATGTAGAGGGGACTCACCATTACAGTCATGAGATCGCTTCCACCTGGATGCCCAGTGTTGTTGGTGGCACCTGTACAGCTGTAGCCAGGGTAGCAGGGAATCGCCCCTCCAGGCGGGAGACCCCTCCCACCTGGGTGTAGCAGGGATTTTTCATATCACTTTAGCAAGGGTAGAGGAGACTCACTCAATCAGATGGGAGACCCCTCCAACCTGGCTGTTGGCGAGAGCTCATATACCACCACAGCCAGGGTAGAAAGTACTTGCCTCTCCTGGTGGGAGACCCCTCCTACAAGGGTGTCAGTGTGAGCTCATATACCACCACATCCAGGATAGAGAGGATTTGACCCTCCACGCGTGGGAGATCCCTCCCCACTGGGTGTCTGTGGGAGCTTTTATACCTCTGCAGGCAGGGTAGAGGGCACTCGACACTTCAATCTGGAGACCCCTTCCACCTGGGCGTCCATGGGAGCTTGACTACTGCAGCAGACAGGGTATAGGGGACTCACCCTTACAGGCAGGAGAACCCTCAAACCTGGATGTTGGCAGTGCTCCTATACTGCAACAGCCACAATAGCGGAAAAAACCCCTCCCAGCTGGGTTCACTGGGACCTCTTATATGACAAGAGCTAAAGCAGAGGGGTGTCACCCTTCCAGGCTGGATATCCCTCCCACCTGTGTGTCGGTGGACCTTATATACTGCCAAAGCCAGTGTAGAGGTGACTTGCCCATCCATGCAGAAGACCACTTCCACCTGTGTGTAGGGGTGCTCTTGTATACTGCCTTAGCCAAGGTAGAGAAAACTTGCCCCTCCAGGGGGAAAACCACTCCCATCTTCGTGTCTGGGAGATCATTTATACCTCCACCGCCAGGGTATGGAGGACTCATTGCTCCAGGTGGGAGATCCCTCCCACCTGGGTGTCAGGGGGACCTCCTATATCCCTAAAGCCAGTGTAGAGGGAACGCACCCCTCCAGTCAGGAGATCCCATAACATGGGTTTTGAGGGGAGCTCCTATACCACCAGAGCCAGGAGAGAGGGGACTCGACCCTCCAGGTGGAAGATCCCTTCCACCTGACTGTCAGGGCTGTACATATACTGCCATAGGCAGGGTAGAGGGTACTACCATTGAGGCTGGAGACCCCTCCCACCTGGATATAGAGGGGATCTCCTTTACCACTGCAGCCAGGGTAGAAGGGACTCACCTCTACAGGAAGAAGACTCACCCATCTTGAAGTCAGGGGGAGATCCATTACTGCAGCAGCCAGGGTAGAGTGGACTCACCCCTTCAGGCTAGAGACCCATCAAACCTGGGTGTCAAGGAAAGCTAATAAACCACTGCAGCCAGAGTAGAGGGGACTCACCCCTGCAGGAAGGAGACCCCTCCCATCTGGGTATGGGTGGGTAGCTCCTATAACACAGAATCCAGAATAGAGGGGACTTGCCCCTCCAAGCAGGAGACCCCTCCCACCTGCATGTCTGGAAGAGCTGGTACACACCCTCAGTTATAGGGAAGTCACCCCTGTAGGTAGGAGACCCCTCCCACCTGAGTGCAGGGGGGAGCTCCTTTACCACTGGAGCCAGGGTAGAGAGGACTAGCCCCTCCAGGCAGAAGACTCCTCCCACCTGGGTGTCAGGTGGAGCTCATATACCCCAGCAGCCAGGGTAGAGGCAACTCGCATGTACAGGTGAGAAACAACTCCCACCTGGGAAAGGGATTAACTCCTATACCACCTTAGTCAGAGTAGAGAGGACTTGCCTCTCCAGATGAAAGAACCCTCCCACCTGGGTGTCAGGTTGAACTCATATACCCCAGCAGCCAGGGTAGAAATATCTCCCACCTGGGAATGTGGGTAACTCCTATCCTGCCTTAGCCAGAGTAGAGAGGACTTGCCCCTCCAGGTTGAAGACCCCTCCCACATGGGTGTCTGCAGAGGGGTGGTTCATATACAGCTGTGACTGTGGTAGCAGCAACTTGCCTCTCCTGGGGGTAGGAGGTGGCTCTTATACCACTGAAGCCAGGGTTGTGTGGACTCACCCCTTCATGCGGGAGACCCTCCCTCATGGGTGTTCCTGGGAACTTGTATACCACCTTAGCTAGGGTAGAGGAGACTTGCCCATCCAGGCGGGAGACCCGTCCAACCCGGCTGTCAACAGGAGCTCATATACCTTCACAGCCAAGGAAGAAAATACTTGCCCCTTCTGGCGGGAGACCCCTCCATCCAGGGTGTCAGGGGATGCTCAAATATGGCCACAGCCAGGATAGAGGGGACTCGACCCTCCAGGCAGGAGATCCCTCCCACCTGAGTGTCATGGGTAGCTCTTATACCACTGCAGCCATAGTAGAGGGTATGTTCCATATCAGGCGGGAGAACCCTCTCACCTGGGTGTCAGGGTAGATCCTATATCACTGCTCTCAGGGTAGAGGGAACACTATCCTCCAGAAGGGAGACATTTTCCACCTGGGCAGCTCAAAAAGCACTGCAGCAGGGTAGAGGGGACTCTAGCCTCCTGGCCAGAGACTCCTCCCAATTGGGTGGCAGGGGAGCTCCTATACTACCACAGCCAGGGTAGAGGGAACATGCCCCTACAGGTGGAAGACCCCTCCCACCTGGGTGTACTGGGAGCTCTTGTGTGGCAAGAGCTAAAGTAGAGTTGACGTGCCCTTCCATGCGGTATACCCCTCCCACTTGGGTGTCTTGGAGAGCTTGTATACAGCCACAGCCAGGTAGAGAGGACTCATTGCTTCTAATGAGAGACTCCTAATACCTGGGTGTCTTGGGAACCTCATATACCACTGCACCAGTGTAGAGGGGACTCTCTATTCCAGTCGGAAGACCCTATAACTTGGTGTTGGGGGGGGATCCTATGCTGCCAGAGCCAGAGGAGAGGGGACTAGACCCTCCAAATGGAAGATCCCTTCCACCAGGTTGTCAGGGGATTTCATATACTGCCATAGCAGGGTAGAGGGGACTTGGCTTTTAAGGGAGTAGACCCCTCCCACCTGGGTGTACGGGGGACCTCCTATACCATTGCAGCCAGGGTAGAGGGGAATCACCACTGGAGGCGGGAGACCCCTCCAGCCTGGATGTAGGGGGAAATTCCTATACCACTGCAGCCAGAGTAGAGGGGACTCAACTCTCCAGGATGGAGACCCTCCCAAATTGGTGTCAGGGGGAGATCATTTACTTCTTCAGCCAGGGTGGAGGGGACTTGAAACTCCAGTCGAGAGGCCCATCCAATCTGTGTGTCAGGGAAAGCTAGTAAACCACTGCATCCAGGTAAATGGGACTTGCCACTTCAGGAGGGAGACCCCTAACATCTGGGTATGGGGGGATATTGTGTAACAGCTACCAGAATAGAGGGGGCTTGCCCCTCCAAGCAGGAGGCCCCTCCCACGTGGTTGTCTGGGAAAGCTGGTACACCCTCTCAGCCAGGGAAGAGGGAAGTCACCCCTCTAGGCGGGAGACCCCTCCACCCTGGGGGTCAAGGGAATCTCCTCAACCTCTGCAGGCAGGGTAGAGTGGACTCTCCCGTCCAAGTGGAAGAGCCCTTGCACCTGGGTGTCAGGTGTAGCTCATTTACCACACCATCCAATATAGATGCAACTCGCATCTCCAGGCAAGAGACACCACCCACTTAGTAATGGGAGTAACTTCTATACTGGCTTAACTAGGTAGATGGGGACTTGCTCATTCAGTTAGGAGATGCCTCCCACATGGATGTCTAGTGAGGGGGGGTTCATATACAGCTGCACCTGGGGTAACATTGACCCACCCCTCCAAGAGGGAGACCCCTCCCTACTGAAGGTAGGAGGTGACTCATACTCCTGAACCCAGGGTTGAGGGGACTCACCCCTTCAGGTGAGAGACCCCCCACCTGGGTGCCACGGGGAACTTGTATACCAACATAGCTAGGATAGAAAAGACTCTCCCATCCAGGCGGGTTACCCCTCCAACCTGGCTGTCAGTGGGAGCACTTATACCACCATAGCCATGGAAGAAATGTACTTACCCCTCCTGGCAGGAGAACCTTTCAACCAGGGTGTCAGGGGGAGCTCCTATACTCCCACAGTCAGAATAGAGGGGACTCGCCCCTCCAGGTAGGAGACCCCTCTCACCTGGGTGTCAGGGGTACCTCTTATACTACTGCAGCCATGGAAGAGGTTACTTTCACCTTCAGGTTTGGAGAACCATACCACCTCAGTTTTGGGGGAGATTTTATACTGCCACAGGTGGGGTAGAGGGAACTCTACCCTCCAGATGGGAGATGTCTTCCACCTGGTTGCCCTTCCGAGCTCTTATATGGCTGCAGCAGAGTTCAGGGTACTCTAGCCCCTTGGTCAGAGACTCCTTCCAGTTGGGAATCAGAGGAGGTCCTATACTAGAGCAGTAAAGGTAGAGGGGACTAGCACCTCTAGGTGGGAGACACCTCCCACCTGGATGTCAGTGGGAGTTCATATACCACTGCAACCAGGGTAGAGTGGACTTACCCTTCCAATCGGGAGACCAGTCCCTCCTGAGTGTCTGAGTCAGCTCCTATACATCCACACACAATCGGAAGAACTCTCCCTCGTGTGTGTCTGGGAGAGCTTGATTACTTTAGCAGCCAGGGTAGAGGGAACTCGCTCCAACATGCAAGAGACCCCTCCCACCTCGGTCTCAGGGGGATCTCCTATTCTGCCACAGCCAGGGTAGAGGGAACATGGCCCTGGAGGTGGAAGACCCCTCCCACCTGGGTGTACTGGGAACTCTTGTATAGCAAGAGCTAAAGTAGAGGGGACTCACCCTTCCAGGTGTGATACCCCTCCCACCTGGTGTAGGGAGAGCTTGTATACTGCCAAAGTCAGTGTGGAGGGGAATTGCCTGTCCATGAAGAAGACCACTTCCCCCTGTGTGTAGGGGACACTTGTATACCACCTTAGCCAGGGTAGAGAAGACTTGCCCTTCAAGGCGGGAGAACCCTCCCACCTGGGTGTCAGGGGGAGCTCATATACCCCTGAAACCAGTGCAGAGGGGACTCGCAACTCCAGTCAGGAGACCCCATAACCTGGATGTTGTGGGGAGCTGTTGAGAGCCACAGGGAGTGGGAATGGCGCCTAGCATTTTACCAGAAGGAGTGGTCGAGAGATGATTTCCAGGGAGCCATTAAGATGATGATAATTATGTTAAGCTATGTATAATTGATGTGACTGGATGATGCTGGATTGAAACTGGCTGTGTATTCAGTTGTATATGGACCCCTGCTGTCTGGCAATAGGGAGGCTCCTGCTGCCTTGGGCACCCACCTGGTGTTGGAGGGATCTAGTATACCTCTGCAGCCAGGGTAGAGGAAACTTGCCCCCCCCAGGCTGGAGACCCCTCCCACCTGTGTGTCCAGAGGATCTCAATACTGCAGCAGACATGTTATACAGGACTCACCCTTCCAGTCAAGAGACCCTTCTAACCTGGGTGTCAGGAGGAGCTCCTATAACAAATCATCCAGAATGGAGGGTACTCATCCTCCATGCTGGAGACTCCTTCCACCTGGGTGTCTGGGGGAGCTTATACACTGCCAAAGCCAGGGTAGAAGGACTCACCACTCTAGGTGGGAAACCACTATCCCCTGTGTGTCAGGGGGAGCTCCGATACTGCTGCTGCCAGGCTTCAAGGTACAGGCATTGAAGGGGACTCAGGTGACTTCCAGGGCTGTGTTTCCCATAGGGAGAATACAGGGTGCAGACAGCAGCCAATTCCACTCCTCTGCCCCAGGTGAGTAGATCCTAAGTGAGGGATCTGGACCAATGAAGGGGAAGAGGGTATTGTGAGAGGACACCTAGTGTTAGGAGATTTGGGGGGTCAGTGGGCTGCAAGACCCATTTGAGGAGCATAGGCTAGAGTGAATAGGCCTAGTTGAAGGTCTGGACAGTGCCAGGATACCATAGCACCAGTGGAACAGAAGGGAGGCAGAGGATGGGGTCTATTAAAAGAGGTTGAAACCAATGGAAAGGAAAGGTTCCTCCAGAAGGACAGTCAGGGGCTCAAGCAAGGAGACATGCCCAACAATGGAGAGCCAAGTGCTAGCACCCTGGCCTGGGTGAATGAAAAGAAACATGGAGGGGTAGCAGTGGGAGGGGAGAAAGTAGAGTGGGTGGCACAGGGGAAGAAGGGCTCAAGGCCCAGGTCCACTGAAGGGTGTCAGGGGTCTGGAGCAGGGCCACGGCTGAGGGAGGCAAAAGGGCCCAAGAAAGGGGCAGGGCTATGTTTCCCCAAAGGGAGCTCCCAGGGCCAAGAGGCCAGGTAAAGTCACCTGGCCCAGGTGAGTATCCTGGGAAAGGGATCAGGAAAGCTGGCATGGCAGAGACAGAAAGGATAGGAGGGCTGAAGGAGGGCAGAAGCTGAAGGGCCACAGGACGGTGTGGGTGGGGTGGGGGTGAGGACCCCAGCAGGGAGCCAAGGCAAGAGATGTAGAGGAGGGTGCAGCCAGGGGATAGCAGGGAATGCCGGGCCAGGAAGGAGGGGCTGCACTATGGTACTGAGGTACACAAAAGCCAAGGGAAGCAGGGAACTGGCCCCAGCAAGAGGCCCTCAGACAATGCCCAGGAAAGCAGTGAGCAAAATTGCCACCAGAGGCTCAAAAGAGGAGCCAGGACTGGGAACAGAGAGCCAAGTGCCAGGGCTTGGGCATGGGACTCAGAACAGTAGACAAGATTTGGGAGGGAAGGCAGGGGATTCAGCAGGAATTAGTCAGGCTCTAGGCCCAGGGACACCTCCAGGTGTCATGGTTTTTGGTGGAGGACCAAGCATCCAGGGAGAGCAAGGGGCCCAGGTGAAGGACAGAGCTCTTTTTCCCATAAGGCGCCCTGGCTCATATTTGAATCCAGGGCCAGGAACCTAAGAAAGGAGGCCAGAGAAGGGAAGGGGGCCAGGAGGAAGGTGAAGGGAGGTCACAGTGGAGGGTCATGTTGGGTGCACTATAGGGTGAGATCCATGACCTAAGACAGGCCCTCAGGCAAGGGACCCACCCAACCAATTTTAATGAGGGACACCAGGAGCAGGAGACCTGCAAGTGCCAGGATAATGCATGAGGGGAATGGAGGTAGGGACTGCATGTGGAACAGGAGACCGAGGGAAGTGCAAGGGGCACCTAGAGGAGCCAGCTGTGGGGCCTAAGCAAGGGGCCCACAGGTGAGTCCCAACATGGAGAGACTCCATGCTATGCCAAGGTACATGAGGAACACCATCAGGGGCTCAAGAGAGTGCCCAGGCCCGGAGACTAAAGCAAAAAGGGTCAGGGTTAGAGAGGGCTGTGTTTGGGTACAGGTAGCATGAAGGTCAGAGGGCAGGGGAGGGAAGGGAGGAGATTGCTCGTGGCTGGCTGGAGCAAGTCCCATGTTAACTGCCAGGCCTCAAGATACAGGTGGTGAATGGGACTTAGGTGACTGGCAGGGCTGTGTTTCTCATAGCGAGCATATAGGGTGCAGAGAAGCCAATTCTGTTACTCTGCCCCAGGTGAGTAAATCCTCAGAGAGTGACCTGGATCAATGGGGGGCAAAAGAGTGTACTATGAGGGTATACCTAGTGTTAGGAGGTTTGGGGGGTCGGAGGGCTGTACAACACTTTTGAGGAAACTAGGCTAGAGTGAATATGGGTAGCTGAGTGTCTGGACAGTGCCAGGATACAACAGCATGATGGGAACATAGGGGAGGCCCCGGAAAAGGCTGGTAAAAGGGGCTTCAAACAAAGGGATAGAAACTGTGTCCTTGAGAAGCCTGGCCAGGGGCTCAAGCAAGAAGCCAGGCCCAGTAATGGAAAGCCAAGTGCTTGCACCTGTGCTTGGGTAAATGATAAAACACATGGATAGGGAGGATAGAAGGGGAGAAATGGGAGTGGCTGACACAGGGAGAGGAGGGATCAAGCCCCAGATCCACAGTAGGGTGTCAGTGTTCAGGAGTAGGTCCTGGGCTGAGGGAGATAAAAGTGCCCAGGCAAGGATCAAGTCTACATTTTCCTTAAGGTCAAATCCTCTTGCTGCCAGGGCCTGAAAAAAGGAGTGGGGGCAAGTAATGGAGAGTGAAATGCTAGCACCTGGGCCTGGGTGAATGAAATGAAATATGGATAGGGAGGGGTGGGAGGAGAGAAATGGGAGCAGCCAGCACAGTAAGAGGAGGGCTCAAGGCCCAGGTCCACTACAGGTTGTCTAGGTTCATGAACAGGGCCCAGGCTGGGGGAGGCTAAAGCTCCCATGCAAGGGGGAGAGTTACTTTTTCCCAAAGGTCATATCCTCTGGCCCAGATAAACATACTGGGAAAGGGATCAGGAAAGCAGGCATGGCAGAGACAGAAAGGACAAGAGGGCTGAAGGAGGACTGAAAGGCCACAGGATGGGCATGGTATGGGAGGGATCCAGGACCCCAGCAAGGAGCACAGGCAAGGGACCTAGAGGAGGGCCTAGGCCAGGGAGGGCAGAGAACTCTGGGCCGGGAAGCTGGGCCTGCTCTAGGGTATTGTAGTACTGGGAAACAAGGGGATCAGGGAAGCAGCCCCAGCGAGGGGTCCTCAGACAAGAAAAGCAGTGAGCAAGAACAGCCAGCAGAGGCTCAAGCGAGGAGCCAGGCCAGGGAACTGAGAGCCAAGGGCCAGGGCTTGGGCATGGGGCTCTGGACAGTGAAGATGTGGGAGGGAAGGCAGGGGATCCAGCAGGGTGTAGTCAAGCTCCAGGCCCAGGGCCACCTCCAGGTTTTAGGCTTCCTGGTGCTTGACCAAGCACCCAGGGAGAGCAAGGGGGCATTGGGAAGGGCAGAGCATTGTTTCCCACATGTGCCATGGATCAGATGAGAATGTAAGGCCAGGGTCCTGGCAAAGGAGGTCTGGAAAAACAAGGGGCCTAGAAGGAGGGTGTTGGGAAAATACAGCTGGGGGTCAGAGTTGGTGCGTGGAAGGGGGAGAGCCAGGACCCAAGCCAGGCACCCAGGCAAGGGACCCACCCAATCAATGGTGATGAGGGACCCAAAGACCAGAGACCCGCTAGTGCCAGAAAAAAAAAAAGGAAAAGGGAAAGAGGAGAAATGGCCTCCAGAAGGACTAGGAGAAGCCATGCAGCACCTAGGGGGGCCCAAGCAAGTGGCCCTCAGGTCAGACCCAATATGAAGAGACTACATGCTATATCAAGGGCCATGAGTGCCGCAGTCTGGCTGGGCACAATCAGGAGCCACTTGTCAAAAGAAACTAACTTTATTTTTAGAACCACACACGCCAAACAAAACAGCCTCTCAGGAAAAATCCTCAGAGCCTCAACTGCCAACACCGGCTTTCCACAAGCCTCTCTCTCCCTCACCAGCTTCTTTCCACCTCCCACAATCCTCCTGCTCTTGAGGACGATTGGCTGGGTCACGTGGGCGGAGCCAAAAAAGTCCCCCAATGAGCAGCTCCGTGGTCTGAAAGGGCAGGGAAACAGTCCAATGAGCATCACCGCAGAGGAGCCAATCAGCTAGATGTTGCTGGGGCCGAGGAGCCAATCAGCTAGATGTTGCTGGGGCCACTGTGAGCCAATCATCAGCCGGCAGCTGGAAGTTTGCTGGCAGCTGGAAGTTTGCTGGGGCCCCTTCGGCTGTGGCTCTCAACATCTCCCCCTCTCTGTTTAAACAACAAGCATGTGGCTTAGGGACCGTGTCTGTTAGGCAGTCCAATTCAACATATGGTCCTTACCCGTCATCGGATGAACTGACCTCTAGGCGTCAGCCTCCTGTCTTAGGTTGGAACCACTGCAATTGGATCATACCCGTCACTGACTACTGGTCCAGCATACAGCTATACTTGTGGATAGGCCTTTGCACCAGTGGGGGGGTGAGGTTCTTTGCCTCACCTCTGTTGGCCCCCAAATTTTAGACCATCACTAGTAGAGGAGGATGCAAAATGCCATGACATTAAGCCAATTGAGGGCTCCTTTGAAAAATTGTACCACCGGTGACATCATCAGCAAAAATACCCCAACACTACCACAAGTCGCTGCACCAACAGATAGTTCACAATGCATACAGGTGAGCTCACAATGTGTCCAGGCAAGTTCTGCAAGCAGTTCAGTGATGGCTATTGTAGAAGCTGTAGATTGGTTTTATCTTTGACTTCACCAGCACTGGGATGAAGATAGGAATTCTAGCAATAATGGCTAAAGAAAAAATTATGTCACAATTTTCTTAACAATTTACATTGTCTTCACTGGCACTGGGATGAAGATAGGAATTCTGGCAATAATGGCTAAAGAAAAAATTATGTAACATTACAGAAGGCACTAAAAGAAAACAATTTTCTTAACAATTTACATTATCTTTAAGAGAATTATTAAATATAATGAAAAGGAAAGGTGAAAGTAAACAAACAGATCTGTTAACCTTCTTTTTTGTTTACATATTAAAACAATCCTCAACAGTTGTTTACCCAATTTAAATTAAACCATATAAATCACGTGAAAAAAATATTTGGATCCATTTTATCATGAGCGCTCATCATATATGATATATGGACATACATACATTCAAACATATAACACAAAACACAAGTGTGCACACATAATATAATACATACAACACATAACATTATAGTAAAGGCCTTATAACTTTTTACAGGTGAAATCTCCATTGCAATGTTTAAAAACTCTATAGTCAAAAAATAGAACTGATCAGCAAAACATTAACCTAGGTCTGTATGAGCTCAAAAAACAAAATAGAACTTCATGATATGGCAAAGGGCAATAATAAAATAGATATTGAAAAAAGCATCCTGGTTCTGTTGCAGATGTAAGAATAGCCAAACTGGAGTTTTGGATATCAGTTGTTATGGATTTGAGCCAAATCATATTCTTTTTGGTCTGTAGAAATCGCTTTAGTAAATCTCTCTGGAATCCAAATCTGCTGCTGTTCTCCCTGTGGAAACTGTTTTGGAACACCCACAGTGGCAAAATTTTGTAAGCAATGAGCTATAACATCTTTAGTTTTTTCTCCGGCATGAAGGGAGCCCATCAAAAATCCAGAAGAAGTATCAACTGTAACATGCAAATATTTTAATTTTCCAAATTCTGGCAAGTGTGAGGCCCATCTGCCAAATATGGTTAGGTATCAATCCTCTAGGATTGACTCCAAGATTAACTTGTGGTAAAAAGGTCACACAATTTTGACATTATTTTATTATTTGTCTAGCTTGTTCCTTAGTTATTTTAAAACGCTTTTGTAAAGTATTAGCATTGACATGGAACTTTTTATGAAAATTTATAGCTTCTTCTAGTGTAGAAAAAATATGTATGTCATGTGTAGTTTTATCTGCTAAATCATTGCCCAAACTAAGGGCTCCAGGCAATCCTGTATGTGCCCTGATATGTCCTATAAAGAATGGATCTTTTCTGTCCCAGATTAGACTTTGTATAGTGGAAAGCAAAGAGAAAACAGTAGAAGAAGGGGAAATCCTACCAGCATCTTCAAGAGATACTATAGCATTAACTACATACTGACTATCAGAAAATAAATTAAATACAGAATCTTTAAACATCACAAAAGCTTGTAAAACTGCATTAAGCTCTACCTTTTGAGCTGATTGTTTGGGTACTAAAAATGTAAAAGTTTGATCAGGGGTAACTACTGCTGCTGTACCATTATTTGACCCATCAGTGAATATATTTGGAGCATTCATGATAGGTGTTTTTCTTGTCATTTTTGGAAAAATTACAGGATGCAATGACCAAAAAGACAATAAAGGATTAGATGGTAAGTGGTTATCAAATGAAACATTAGATTTGCACATGATTATTGCCCAAGTATTTAACTCATTAGCTAACTCATCAATTTGATTCATAGTATATGGAGTAAAAATTTTATTGGGAGAAATTCCAAACACTCCCTTTGCTGCTTTTATTCCTTTGAGTATTAATTGTCCTACAGCCTCAGGATACCTAGTAAGAATAGTGTTAGGAGAATAAGATAAATATATCCATAATAATGGACCTTCTTGCCAAAATACTCCTGTAGGAATATTTTTTGTTGGTAGTACAATAAATAATAAAGGCAAACTTATATCAATTCTATCCAAATGCATATTGTCCATATATGTTTCAATGATTTTTAATGCCTTTCTTGCTTCAGGCGTTAACATTCGGGGTGAATTTGGATCTGATGGACCTTTTAGGATATCAAATAAAGGTCCCAACTCTCCTGTTGGTATACCTAAATAAGGCCTTATCCAATTTATGTCTCCTAATAACTTTTGAAAGTCATTAAGTGATTTGAGTTGATCTACTCATATTTGAATTTTAGGTGGACGGACCATGGTTGAGGATAATAGAACTCCTAAATAATTAATTGGAAAATTTAATTGTACTTTATCTATTGCTATCTCTAGATTATAATTTTTTAATAAGTTTGTAAGTGTGGCATAACATTCTAGCAATGTGTTTTTATCTTTGTGTGCTAATAATACATCATCCATATAGTGAAATATTTGTAGTTCAGGATTTTGATTTCTAAGTGGCTGGATTGCTTTGTTAACATAAATTTAACACATAGTTGGGCTGTTAGCCATCCCTTGAGGGAGTACTTTCCATTCATATCTCTGATCAGGACCTTCATGATTCAGTGCAGGGATAGTAAATGCATAACGTGGACTATCCTCGGGATGAATTGGAATTGAAAAAAAAACAGTCTTTAATATCTATAACTAAAACATACCAGGTTTTTGGCAAAGCAGACAACTGAGGAATCCCTGATTGAGCAGGTCCCATAATAACCATCTCATTATTAATGGCTCTTAAATCTTGCAATAATCTCCATTTACCAGATTTCTTTTTGATGACAAAAATGGGAGTATTATGGGGAGATACAGAAGGTTGTATATGTCCTTCCGCTAATTGTTGTTTGACCAGGTCATGGGCTGCTTGTATCTTTTCTTTAGTCAGGGGCCACTGAGGAACCCATTCTGGTCTTTCTGATTTCCAAGTAATTTTGATTGTCTCAGTGGCCCTTTCTGAAAATCCAACCCATGTCTTTCTGTTCCTTGATCTATTTGTATTGGTGCTCCTATACCTTGTTCTTGTTTTTCTAATCTTTTTCCTTTCCTAAAGCCTTGTCTACCCCTAGTAGTGGGCGCATTAGGATTGATGTTATTTGTTAATGTCAAACCTAATTGATCTAGGACATCTCGTCCCCATAAATTTATAGGAAGATGATCCAATACATAGGGCTGTATAGTTCCTTCACATCCTTCAGGATCCTTCCAATCTAATACCATTGCACTTCTATGGGGATTAGTCGCCACTCCTAGGCCTCGAAGCGTTTGAGTGGCTTGTTGTAATGGCCAATGTTTTGGCCATTCTTGACGAGAGATGATGCTAAGGTCTGCACCTGTATCCAGTAGGCCATTAAATTCATGTCCTTGAATATTTAGTTTTAGCATGGGGCGAGAATCTAAATTTAAAGAAAGCATAGCCCAATCTACACCTGTGGAGCCTAATCCCTTGGAACCTCTTTCTACAGTACGACTGGAAAATTTATCATGTAGGCTGGGTATTATTAGTAACTGTGCTATTCTATCTCCTGGTGAAATTACTGATATACCCTTTGGAGAACTGGCTATAATTTTTATTTCACCTTCATAATCGGGATCAATTACCCCAGGACTTATCATAAGTCCTTTTAGAGTAGAAGAGCTGCGTCCCAATAATAAGCCTACTGTTCCTTTGGGAAGAGGTCCTTTCACCCCTGTGGGAATGATTTGAATTCCCATCTCTGGAGTTAGTACTGCTCTGGCGGAGGCGCAGATGTCCAATCCTGCGCTCCCTCTGGTTTGTCTGATGAGGGATCTGATGGACAATGTGTCCTGGGCACTACCCTGATGGGGTTGCTGGGTTCCTCCAGTGCTCCGTATATTTGTGGTTTTGGGCCCCGGAGAATTGGGCCCCCCTGTCCATTTTTTGGCAATGGAGCCCAATGCCTTTCTCCACGATATCGTGGATAAACACCTGGTCCTTGTTCATTTTTTGATAGTGGAGTACCCTCTATGGTGGTTTGAGAATGGCATTCATTAGCCCAATGTCTCCCTCTATGGCATCGTGGGCAAATACCTGGTATTCTAATCCTTTGATACCTAGTTTTATTAAACCCTCCTCCAATGGGGCAATTCCTTTTAAAATGTCCTGTTTGCTCACAATTGTAGCATGTTCTTGGCCTGGCATCTAAAGCCTGTTTTACTGCAGCTGCCACAATTTGCCCTTGTTCATTAATGTCTCTGGCATCTAAAGCCTGTTTTACTGCAGCTGCCACGACTTGCTCTTGTTCATTAATGTCTCTACATAATTTAATATATGTGTTTACATCTTCATGTTTCCATGGTCTAATGATATCTCTGCACCAACGATTCGCTTGCTCATAAGCCAGGTGTTTTAGTAATGGCATTGCTTGTTCTGTATTCCCAAAAACTCTGGTAGCTGTTTGAATAAGCCTATCTACAAATTCAGCATAAGGTTCATTAGCTCCTTGTATTACCTTAGATAATTGACCTTGTAAACCTCCAGGTCCTTGTAAAGTCTTCCATGCCTTAATTGCATCTGCAGCAATTTGTGTGTATACACCAGGATCATATGCAATTTGTTGCTGCTGATCCTCATAAGGTCCCTTTCCTAACAACATATCTAGATTTCTCTGAGGATAACCAGCTGCTGCATTTCGCCTAGCCGTCTCCTTGCAAAATTCCTCATTGGCAACCTTCCATAACAGGTATTGTCCTCCATTTAGCACAGCTTTACACATATGAGCCCAATCTGTTGGCGTCATGTTCAAGTTGTTAATGGATTCGACCATGCTTACAGTGAAGGGTGCTTGAGGACCATAGGTTGTTACAGCCTCTTTTAGCTGCTTCACTGTTTTGAAATTTAAAACTTGGTAAAATCGCTGCCCTCCTGCCTCAAATACAGGGCATGTTAATATTTGAGATCTTGTCTCAGGATCCCAACTATCAACTGCGGGGGTTGGGGACCTCCCAGCATATGGAGGTGGCCTTGTTAGTTGGACACTTACGTCCTCTGGTGATAGAAAGGTGTTAGTAGCAGTCTCCTGTTGTAACTTTCCCCCTGATGGCTTTTTCTGTTTTACACTTTCTTTCTCTGTCTGACTAGCTTGAGAGGCCTTCTCTTTTACTTGAATCTTTTCCTCTGTCTGACTAACTTGAGAGACCTTCTCTTTTACTTGAATCATTATGTCTTCTCCTTCCTCTACCTTTGTCTGAACTGAAGGCTTTGGACTAAGCAAACAAGATATGAACGTCCACAATGGCAATGTGCCAACTGGCAGAGTCCCTGGGCTTTTCTTTTCTATTCTTTTTAAATCTTCACCATGATGGTTCCATTGTGATATATTTAACAACTCCTCCTTAAAAAGCCATGGGCTACATTTTTGTATTGTATCAACGTATGCCCTGATTGTTCTTGATTTTACTGAGATGCCTCCTTCCTCTAACAATTTACTTAAAACTCTTTCAGTTTGTTTTTTACTAATTTCTGATCCCGTATTTCTACTATAATACAACCCAACAAGATAACGCCTAACAAAACTGAAACTGAGTGAAACAAAATTGGAACAACACAAAATCATTATAATAGCCTCCTGAAATGTCAATCTGTCCTTTCTCCCTATCTGTTCCTCAGATGTGAGCGGTTTTTCTTCCATCTTACACATCTCCAGGGACAGGCAACTTAAAACAAAAGTGAAACAAAATAACAAAAGAAGAATCTTAAAATGGCTACCCATCCTCTCGCCCTGCCCTCAGGGGCGAGCAGTTCACTTACCCTCAGTCGCTCCCCGTGCGAGCCACCAAATGCCGCAGTCTGGCTGGGCACAATCAGGAGCCACTTGTCAAAAGAAACTAACTTTATTTTTAGAACCACACACGCCAAACAAAACAGCCTCTCAGGAAAAATCCTCAGAGCTTCAACTGCCACCACCGGCTTTCCACAAGCCTCTCTCTCCCACACCAGCTTCTTTCCACCTCCCACAATCCTCCTGCTCTTGAGGCCCATTGGCTGGGTCATGTGGGCGGAGCCAAAAAAGTCCCCCAATGAGCAGCTCCGTGGTCTGAAAGGGCAGGGAAACAGTCCAATGAGCATCACCGCAGAGGAGCCAATCAGCTAGATGTTGCTGGGGCCGCTGTGAGCCAATCATCAGCCGGCAGCTGGAAGTTTGCTGGCAGCTGGAAGTTTGCTGGGGCCCCTTCGGCTGTGGCTCTCAACACATGAGAAATGCATTCAGGGTCTCAGGTGAATGCCCAGGCTGAGGGAGTGAAGGGGACTCAGAGGAGTGGCAGGACTGTGTTTCCCATAGGGAGCATTCAGGGTGCAAACCCAGCCAATTCCACTTCTTTGCCCCAGGTGAGTAATCCTCAGAGAGGGGATTACTGGACCAAAGGAGGGGCCAAAGAGGGTACTTTTTGAGGATATCTGGATAGCAGTTGTGGCAGGGGTTAGGCTGCCAGGACCCATTCGAGTACATGAGGGCCAAAGGAGGGCACAATCTGAAGGGCTGCAGGTCAGGTGTGAGTGGGATGGGGGCCAAAATCCAAGCAAGGATCCTTGGCAAAGAACCTAGATGAAGGCCCAGGCCAGGGAAGAGCAGGGAATGCTGGCACGGGAAGGTGGGCCTGCACAAGGGTACTGTAGTAAAGGGAAGCCAGAGGGAGCAAGGAAGCGCCCCCCAGAAAGGGTCTGGAATCAAAGGAATGCCAAAGGAGGGCACTGTGAATGGATACCTTTTGTCCAGAATTGGGGGCTCGGTGGAGAGCCAGGACCCATTTTGGAGCCCAGCCTAGGGAGAAGCAGCGGGAGGGGAGAGTCCTTGCAATGCCAGGAGAGCACAGAACTGTTGTAGGGTCAAATGAGGCAAGGCACCAAACATAACGGGAAACAGGTTTATTTGGCTGCAGCCAGGCTCAGAGGACATAGCTTTTGCTGTAATCAATCCCCTGAACCCTGATTTCAGGAAGTTTCAGAATATTATACCCAGCATGTAAGGGGAGAGGCTGAGAAATTCACAGACTGCAGAAGTTCACATAAAAGCAGCTTTTTCTGTCACTGTTTTGGGCAAGTTAACTCTTCAAGGACAACACCTGAGTAGGGAGAGCTTCTTTTTCCCATTTTTCCTCTCCCTGCCAGTTGTTACCATGGAGCCTAGTTAGTAATGTTAGGTCGGTGGGGAGGCGACTGTAGGGGTGTAGGAGCATCTGGTTGTAGGTCACTCTGGCAATTTCATTTGTGCTTTCGAGTGAACCTGAGTAGGCAGGGAGCAATCATTAGTAGAAGCCCTATTACTAAAATAGGAGTGAGAATGGGAGTCAGCCACGCAATAAGGGTTGAATTTAGCCAGCCTGGCCAGGCCTCAACATATCTTAAAACATGTAGACATCTCTGTGAGGCCCAACTCAAGGCCAGTGGCCTTGTTAGCACATTTCTACAAACTACTATACAGGATATGTTTGTTAAAAACTAGTAAAGGGGTGCCCAGCAACTGGAGTGCTGGTATCTTCTCAGCCAGTGGCCATGTAAAACATGGCAAAAGGAAAATAGGAAGTTTATCTACATTGAACTCTTTTGCAGAGCCTCTTTTGCTGACAGTCCTAAAATAAGCCATAGTGAAGTTTTCTTCAGAATTGAAAGTAAGAATATTCTGTGGAGAAAGGCAGTGTCACTTAAATCCCCCCTTTTTATGAAGCTGACCATAAATTAATCCTTTAAATTTAAGAGTATCATTATGATTATATTGGCATAAGGCCTTATATAATGTCAAAACCTTAGTTGTTGTCATCTTTTCAAAAGCAGATTCCATAGTGGACCCATAAGTTTTAATGCACAGTGGAGCTAAATATGGGAGCAATAAACAGGTTAACAACAGAATACCCACTAGAGCAGGTAAACATTTAAATCTACCAAGGGTTGACAACCATCTCCCAAAAGCGTGTTTGGGACCCAAAGTTTAATGCCCTTCTAGCTATGTACTACCATATGTGCTAGTTATCTTGTGTTGTGACTATATTCTTAACTGTTTGTCTATTGTCATCCATTTGGATGCAACAATCTGAGCTGTTGAACTCTCCACATATTTCTTTTTCCTCAGCCAGTAGATAATCTAATGCCAAGGGGTTTTGATAGTTAGCCACTCACGTCAGCACTGTTTTGTGGCTAGGAGGTCTAAGGCTGTTGCAATCTGATTAATAATAGTTTCTAGTACAGCTTGTAAGTGAATAATTCTGTTTAACATGTAAATAGGAGTTCTATAACTCCAACTGCCATTTTGTGCCCAGGTAGCGGGACCATAAGTGGCAATGATCCTTTGGGTTGGCCAGTTATCTTCACCCCAAGATTGGTGACTTCCTAAATCAAGTTACTTCCAAATGGACCTCTTTTGTCTTTCCAAACAGTCATCAATCCATTGCATTCCTCTGGCAGGACAGGTCCTAAATATATGTTTTACCACCTCTTGATTATAGTGCATCGTCTTTACATATGGTTCACATGGATCGTCTTGACATATAGTTCACATGATCTCCATGGTTGGAATAGAAGTAGAACAGAACCTCTTAAGGTTATCAAAGGAAACCAAACTAAATAATAGAATAATGTTTTGGTTAGCATAGGTTAAATAGCATAAATTAACAAAGAAAAATTAATAACAACAAACAAATCCTTGAAAATTTATATAAGCAAGATAAAAAAGTAAAATGATTTTTTTTTTTACCCAGTGTCCAGTTAGTAGAAGTTACTGTTATAAATCCAGTAGCAAAAACCCAAGAAATATATATATATATATATATATATATATATATATATATATATATATATATATATATATATATATATATATATATATGCATGCAAGGGGTTGCAGTGCATTATAGTATAAGAACTAT
The DNA here is from genome assembly GCF_047511675.1 of Marmota flaviventris. Lineage (NCBI taxonomy): Eukaryota > Metazoa > Chordata > Mammalia > Rodentia > Sciuridae > Marmota > Marmota flaviventris. Next base: position 24,826,155 of record NC_092517.1, read on the forward strand.
CGTAGGTGTTGAAAGTGGTCTTTAGTCCAGGTGGGAAGTTTATCTTCCACGGGACATTGATCAACCAGTCTCTTCCTTGTGGCTGAATAAGGGCAGTAGTCTCTTCAAGCTTTGGCTGTGCAGACACCAGTCAGCTTCCTGAGTGACTGGAGTAAGGCTGTTGTCCTTCTAACCATCAAACTTCTCTGGTGCTCCTTTTATCTAGACAGGCAGCTTTAAGGGAGTAGCAGCATATGAAGTGCACACCCAGTCTGCAGCTGCAGGCTTGAGTCTACTGTAGTCAATCAAGGGACCTATTTCTGCAAATTTGACTGCAGTTGAGATGGATAAAATGAAAGGGAAAGGGCCCGTCCAAAGAAGTTTAGGTTTATGAATATTCCATTCTTTGACCCAGAATCAATCTCCAGGCCTGAAGGAGTGTGCACCTGTATTCAAAATTAGTAGCAATCTTTCTCTAACCCATTGGTTGAGAACCTGTAAAATTTTGCCTAAGGCCTGAAGCTGTCATCTCAGGATGAAATTTCCGATCTCTCTTAAGTCTCCGAAATGTCCCCTAATAATAGGGGGGCCTCATGTACATTATCTTATAAGGAGAGAATCCAGTCCTCCTAGTGGGAGTCGATCTAATCTTCAATAGTGTAGTAAGGAGAAGTTCATCACAATGTAAGTGGGTCTTCTGAAACAGCTTACTAAATTGGGGGTTAAAGTCCTGCTCATCCTTTGAACTTTACCAGAACTTCACAGCCTATAGGCAGTATGTAAATTCCATGTGATGTTCAAATCCTTGATCAGTAATCATATCACCTCTGCCCAAAATCTGGCCCATTGTCTGAGCCAATAGTTATTGGGACAAACAACCTGGAAACATATTCCAGACATTTCCTGGTTATCTCCCTAGTTTTCTCAGGGCGGGTGGGAAAGGCTTCCACCCATTCAGAGTAGGAACACACAAAAACCAAAAGTTTCTTAAAGCCCTGTGAGCATGGTAGTTCATTGAAGTCTATTTCCAAGTCTTCAAAAGTTGGTCCTCATATAGTTTGAATTCCTGGTGGGAGCTCTGGCCCCTGACAATTATTGTTGTGAGCACAAACATCACATTGTTTTCAGAATATCCAGGTGAAGTTTGTGAGCCAGGAGACATAGAAATGTTGACTCAGAACTGTCTAACGTGCTGTATGTTCAATGTGTTCTTCTGTGGAACTCTTTGATAAAGGCTGGGGCTAGAATCTCTGACTATGCCATCCATCACAATATCTCCATCATCCTCCTGGGAGGATGTCCATGTCAAGGCTCCTACAGCCATTCCACACTGTTCCTAGTCATAAACATAGTAAAGCTTTGTGAGGTCAGGGATCCCTAGTCCAGATGCACTGGGAGTGCTTCTTTAATGTCCTCAAAGGTCATTTGGTTAGGTGGCCCACATTTTAGAGGATCCCATTCTTCTTCCTTTGTGGATTCACAGAAGGGTTTTCTATAACTGAAAGTTTAGCATCCATGTATAGCTGAATCTGGTAGCCCCAAAGAATTTTCTATTCTGATGGCAAGTTGAAAGGAATGGAATTGAGCAGATTTCCTGTTTCTTTTGAGGACCAGTGGCTATTGTCTGTTCTGTTGCTGAGTCCAATGGTAACCAAATTATTTGAACTTTTTCTTGATACATATGTGCTTTTAAGTCAGAGTCCAGTACTGTTCCAAGGATGGTGTCCTCAGTCACCTGGGGGGAACTGTCATTTAGGTAAGGGGAGCAAACATAGTTCCTCTGGCACTTTAAGATGCAGGGATATTTTGTTATGTCCCAGTATAGAATCTTGGATGCTGGGATTCTCCAATTCTCAAATCTAATGTAAACCTTAGCAGAGATTTACTTCTGCCTGGAGGGGTGAGTCCACTCTACCCTGGCTACAGTGGTATACCAGCTCCACCTGATACCTAGGTAGGAGGGGTATCCTTCCTAGAGGGTTGACTCCCCTCTACCCTGGATGAGGGCGTGTACCAGCTCTCCCAGGCACCCAGGTGGGAGGGGCTCGTCCTTGGAGGGGGAGTTCCCTCTATTCTGGCTGCTGTGTTATAGGAGCTCCTTATTTCTGCCTGGATGCGTGAGTCCACTCTACCCTGGCTAGAGCGGTATACAAGCTCTACCTGATACCCAGGTAGGAGGGGTCTCCTGCCTAGAGGGGTGACTCCCCTCTACCTTGGATGAGGGCTTGTACCAGCTCTTCCTGGCACCCAGGTGGGAGGCGTCTCCTGCTTGGAGGTTGACCCCACTCTACCCTGGCTGAGGGGGTGTACCAGCTCTCCCAGGCACCCAGGTGGGAGGGGCTTCTCCTTGGAGGGGGACTCCCCTCTATTCTGGCTTCTGTGTTATACAAGCTCTCCCCCCACAACCCAGATAGGAAGGTTCTCCTGCCTGAAGGGGCAAATCCCCTCTATCCTGGCTGCTACATTATATGAGCTCCCCCTGCCACCCTGGTGGAACGGGTCTCTCGCCAGGAAGGCAAGAACCCTCTACTGTGGCTGTTGTAGTATATGACCTCCCCTGACACCCAAGTGGGAGGAGATTTTGGCCTGGAGGGGCAAATCCCCTATACCATGGCTAAGGTGTTATACAAGCTCCTCATTTTTCCCAGTTGGGAGGGGCCTCCTCCCTGAAGTGGTGAGTCCCCACTACCCTGGCTACAGTGGTATATGAGCTCCCCCACCCACACCCAGGTTGTTGGGTCTCCAGCCTGGAGGGGGTGAGTCCCCTCTACAGTGGCTGTGGCAGTATACTAGCTCTCCCTGACACCCAGTCAGCAGGGGTCTCCTGCCTGGAGTGGCGAATTTCCCCTACACTTCCAGTGGCAGTATAAGAGCCCCCTGGAAACCCAGTTGGAAAGAGTCTCTCCCCTAGAGGGTCGCATCCCCTCTACCGTGGCTATGTTGGTATAAGACCTCATCCTGATACCCAGGTGGGAGAGATATCCTGCCTGAAGGGACGAATCCTCTCTACCCTAGCTGTGCATGGATAGAAGCTTCCTCAGACAACTAGGTGGGAGGAGTCTCCCGCTTGGACGGGCAAGTCTCCTCTACCATGGCTTTGGTGGTGTAGAAGCTCACCACAGCAGCCAGGTGGGAGTGTTCTCCCACCTGCAGTGCAGATCCCCTCTACTTTAGCTGTTGCCATATAAAAGCTCCCAGGACACCCACGTGGGAGGCATCTCCTGACTGGAGGGGCGAGTCCCCTCTACACTGGCTGGGAGGTATAAGAGCTCCCCCAGACACTCAGGTGGGAGGGATTTTCTGACTGGAGGGGTGAGTTCTCTCTAACCTGGCTGCCTAGGTATAGGACCTCCACTAACACACAGGTAGGAGGGGTCTCTCGCCTGGAGGGGCGAATCCCTGCAACCCTGGCTGTGGCAGTATACGAGCTCCACTAACACCTAGGTGCAAGAGGTCTCCAGCCTGGCTGGGTGACTCCCCTCTACCCTGGCTGCAGTGGTATATGATCACCCCTGGACACCCAGGTGGGAGGGGGCTTCGTCTGGAGAGGCAAGTCCCCTCTAACCTGGCTGCAGTGGTATAGAAGACCCCACAGACACCCAAGTGGGAGGGTTTTCCCACCTGGTGGTACCAGTAACCTCTACCCTGGTGGGGGTGATGTACTAGCTTCTCTGACACCTAGTTGAGAGGTGTCTCCTGCCTCATGGGGCGAGTCCCATCTACCCAGCCTGCAGAGTACAGGAGTTTCCCCAGACATCCAGTCGGAAGGGGTCTTCAACTGGAGGGTCAAGTCCACTTAAGCCTGCATGTGGAGGTATGTGAATTCCCTCATACATACAGGTGAAAGGGGTCTCTTGTCTGGAGGGATGAATCCCTGTTACCCTGGATGCAGCGGTATAGGAGCCCACCCTACAAACCCAGGTGGGAGGGGTCCCTTGCCTGGAAGGACAAGTCCCCTTTACACAGGCTGAGGTAGAATACAAGATAGCCTGGACACCAAGGTGGGAGGGGTCTCTCACCTGGAGGATCCAGTCTGCTCTACCCAGGTTTCAGAGGTATAAGAGCACCCACAGACAACCATTTCCCTTTTCATTCACCCAGGCCGAGGTGCTAGCCCTTGGCTCTCCATTGCTGGGCCTGTCTCCTTGCTTGAGCCCCTGGCCACTCCTCTCAAGGACCCTGTCCCTGTCACTTGGTTTCAGACTCCTTTTACTGGCCCCATCCTGTTACTCCCCTCTGTTTCCCTTATGTATGCTGAGGTATCCTGTCACTGCCCAGACCCTCTGCTCCCCTGTTTCTTTCTAGCCTGGGCTCCTCAAATGGGTCCTGGCTGCCAAACGACCCCACCCAAAACTCTGCACCACAGGTATGACAACAGAGTGCCCTCTTTTGCCCCTGCTTTGGTCCATGTCTCTATCTGAGTATATTCTCACCTGGGGCATAGGAGCAAAATTGGCTGGCCTCTGCACCCTGAATGCTCCCAGTGGGAAACACAGCCAGTCCAAGGGTCTGGCTGCTTGCCTGAGCCCCTGACTGCTTTCCTCATGTCCTTTGACATAGCATGGAGTCTCTTTGTGTTGGGTTAGACCTGGAGGCCTCTGGCTTGTGCCCACCAGTGGGCTCCCCTAGGTGCCCCTTGTGCTTTTAACTGTCATCTCGTCCTTGTGCAACCCCTTTCTTGTATTCCCCTCACAAATTCCCCTGGCACTTGTGGGTCTCCTTCTCTTTGGTTCTCTAATTCATGATCAGTCAGGTGGGGAACTTTACTGTGGTGCTGGCTTGAGACCTGGGTCTCACCCCTCTGAGCACCCACCAGGACCCCCCAACATGCACTCCCGTCACACTTGTCCTGTCCCCCTTCCCTTGACAGGCCTCCTTTTCCAGGTCCCTGGCCCTGGATTCTAATCTGTGCCAGGGCACCTAATGTGAAACAGAGCCCAGCCCCTCACCTGGGTCCCTTGCTGTTTCTGGGTGCTTGGTCCTACACCTGGAAATGTGACACCTGGCAGTGTCCCTGGTGTGTACCTGCCTGCTCATTTTGGATCCCATTTCTCCCCACCCAAGTCTTGTCTAATGTCCTGAGCCTCCAGCCCCAGCCCCAGCCCTTGCCTCTCCATTCCATGTCCTGGCTCCTTGCTTGAGCCTCTGATGGCCCTTGTTGCCCAGAATGTGCCTGGGCATTGACTGTGTGCCACTTGGTTGGGCTGCTTCCCTGTTCCCTTTGGTGTTCCTGCACTGCAGTCTACTAGTTCCACCCACCTGACAAGTCTTACCCTTCCCTGTATTCCCCTGGCATGAGCCCTCCTCTAGATCCCTAACCTGGGCTCCTTGTTGAGGTCCAGGCCCTACCCCACCAGCATCCATCCTCCGGCCTTTCCCGCTGTGCACTTCTTTGGCCCTCCTTTCATTCCTGTTTGTGTGAAGCCACTTTTTTATCCCTTTCCCAGGATTCACAACCACACCAGGAAGGTGTTCCTGACCTATTGGCGCTTCTAGATCCCTAGGAGAAAAAGTAGCCCTGCCCCTTGTGTGGGCCCTTTGGCCTCCTTCAACCCGGGTCCTGCTGCCCAACCTGATGCCTAGTCATGGACCTGGGCCTTGAGCCTTCCTACCAATGCACCACCATCTCCCCTCTCTTTCCCTACCTCTCTAGCCATGCCCTATTCCACGTGCCTCCCTGAGGATCTACTTACCTGAGGCAGAGGAGTGGAATTAGCTGGCCTCTCCACCCTTAAGGCTCCTATATGAAACAGCCCAGCCCCTTGCCTGGGCCCCTTTGGCTGCCCGAACCCTGAAACCTGGCAGTGGACGTAGGACTTGTGCATACCTTGCTCTGCTAGATCACATTCTTCCCTCCTCTGTCCTCTCCCCTTGCATGCTGCCGCTACCCCAACCCAGCCCTCTAGAACCCTGATCCTTTGTGCTCCAGTCTTCGGGTCTGGCTCCCCGCTTGGGCCCCTGACTATGTTCATTAATCCTGTGGCATACAGTCATGTGGCTTCACGTGGTGTCTCTTCATGTAGGGTTGCATGCGGGGCCCCTTTCTTGTGCTCCCTACTTTGCTCCCCTAAGTGCCCCTTGTGCTGCCTGACCTCCCGCTGTCTCCTCATCCTCACATGGCCCTTTCCTTCCCTTCACTGCTTTCCCCTTGTGCAATAACCTGCTTCTTGGGTCTCTCATCATCTTGGGTCATGTTGGTCCCTTGTCTGGACTCCTTGTTTGGTTCCTGGCTCTTGCCCCTCTCCACACCCATTGTGACCTCACGTCAAGCCCTATTGTAACCTTCCTCTTGGCTCCCTTTTCTTGCCAGTCACCTTTGCTGAGTCCCGGGCCCTGGATTGTCATCTGTGTCAGTGCGCCTTATAGGAAACTGGGCCCTGCCACTGGCCTGGGCCCATTTTTCTCCCTGTGTTCTTTGTACTGCCCATGAAACACTAAAAGCTGGCAGTGGCCCTGGGCTTGGAGCCTGCATCCCCCCTGCTGGATCCCCAGCCTTCTTTACCCACCCTTTTCCATATACCTGAGACCCCTTCACTAGCCCTTGGCTGTTCCTCTGTCCCTTCAGGCTGTGCCCTCCTTTAACCCTCCTGTAGTCCCTGTTGCTGCCAGGCTCCATTTCCTGATCCCTTTCCAGAATACTCACCCAGGCCAGGAGACTGGACCTGGCCTCTTGGCCCTATAGGCTCAATTTTGTTAAATGTAGCCCTTCCCCTTACATAGGCCATTTGGCCTCCCTCAGCCTGGGCCCTGCTCCCGAACACTGACACCATGCAGTGGGCCTGAGCCTTGAATCTCTCCTTTGCACCACCAGCACCCTTCCTTCCCTCCCTCCCCTAACCAGCCCTGTCCATTTTCATGTTCCCCTGGCCCTAGCCCTTGCACTTGGCTCTCTGTTCCTAGGCCTGGCTCCTTGCTTGAGACCTTGTCTGCCCTCTCAAGGACCTTGCTCATGTACCTTGATTTCAGTCCCCTTACTCAGGGCCCTGTTATGCCTCCCTTCTGTTTTCCTTCTGCTGTTGTATCCTGCCACTTCCTGGACCCTTCCCTCCACTGCTGCTGCCTAGACTGGGCCCATTGAGTGGGTCCTTACTCCCCAGCCACCCTCCAATGTCCATACAAAAACATTTCCTCACAGTCCCCTCCTTTTGCCCTCCTTTGCGTCTGGTCCCTGTCTGATGATCTACTCACCCAGGACAGACTACTAGCTTCTATGTCCTGAAATCTCCCTACGGAAACACAGCCCTGCCCCTTGCCTGATCCCCCTCACTGCCAGAAACATGACACCTGGCAGTGGAAATGTGCTTTGTGTCAGATATGCCGTGCTCCATTCTCTCCCTTCCCTCACCTGCCATCTAGCCTTCAATGCTGCTGCAACCCCAACAAGGCCTCCCTGACCCTGAACCTTCAACTGATCCCCTGATTGCATACATAAGTTGCATGGCATCGTGTGTGGCTTCTCATGGTGTCATTCTGTTTTGGGTCCCCTAGCGTGCTTCTCTTGCTTTGCCCTGTGCTTCCAGCTGACTCCTCCTTCTCGTGTCTCCCCTTTCTTGGATACCCTTGTGTTTTACCTGGACTCAACCAGGAGCCTCCTGCTCTTTGGGTCCCTAATTTTTGGTCAGTTGGGTGAAACACTTGCCTGGGCTTCTTGCTTGGGTCCTGGAACTGGGCCCTCTCCACACCCACTGTGACCCCACGCCATGCCTTCTGTTGCCCTCTTCCTGGGCCCTGTACCTTGCCAGGCCTCCTTTGCCCGTTCAATGTCCTAGGATTCTCATCTGGGCCAGACACCTTATGGGAAAAGAGCCCTGCCCTTTGCCTGGGTCCCTTGTTCTCCTTTGGCCTTTGGTCCTGAACATGGAACTTGGGCAGTTGGCAGTGGTGTTGATCCTTGAGCCTGCTTGTTGCCTCTCAGATCTTTTTAAAATCCCTCCCCGGTCCTGTATACAGTCCTGAGCCCCCTACAAAAGCCTTGGATCTTGCCTCTCAATTCCCTGGCCTGGCTTATCCCTGGAGCCTTCAGTGCCCCTTCTTGCTCCCAGGATCCCTGGGCTTTGACCTTGCATCCCTCGCTTGGGCCGATTTTCTGCTTCCCTTGGCTTCCCTTCCTTGCAGAACCCTGGTGCTGCCCACATGCCCGGTCCTGCCCTTACCTGCTCTGTCCTGGCATGGGACCACATCTAGGTCCATAATCTGGTCTCCTTGCTGGGGTTCTCACCCCCAACCCAACAACACACATCCTCTGGTCTATTCTGCTGTGCCCTTCTTTGGAACTCCTGTTGTCCCTGTCCCTTCCTTGTACATTTTCCTGATACCTTTGCTAGAATGCACACCAGGGCTGGGGACTTGACCTGGCCTTTTGGCCCTTCCAGCTCCCTTTGGGCAAATGTAGGCCTTTTCCAGGCCTGGGCCCTTAGGCATCCATTTTCCCAGGCCCTACTCCCCAATGCTGACACCCAACTGTGGACCTCGTCTGTGAGCCCTCCTCTCTCTGTGCCACCAGCTCCCATTTTTATTCTGCCTCCCCTCCCCAGCCCTGTGTGTTTTCATGAAACACCAGCCTAGGTCCTGCCACTTCGCTCTCCATTCCTTGGCCTCTTCCCTTGTATGAACCCTGGATGGCCTTCTGGAGGTCCTGTCCCTGTCCCCTGATTTCAGGCCCATTTTTCTGGCACCCTCCTGGGCCTCCCCTCTGTTCCCCTTGTACTGCGGTATCCTGGCACTGCCTAGACCCTCCCCACTCCCTGTTTTTCTCTAGCCTGAAATCCTAAAAGGGGTCCTGGCTACCCACCGACACCAAACCCAATTCCAGACACAAGGTGTCCCCTTACAGTGTCCTCTTTGGCCCTCCTTTGATCCTAGTCTTCTGTTAGGTTCTTCTCACCTGGGGCAGAGGAGTGAAGTTGGCTGGCCTCTGATCCCTAATGTCTCCCTGTATGAAACCCAGCCCTGTCCTTCACCTATGCCCCTGTCCCCTTCCAATCTTTGACACCTTGCAGTGGACTTGGGCCTGTGCCACAGTCTGGCTGGGCAAATAACGGGGAGGTGACAAGCAACTTGAAGGTTGAAATGGAAACTACTTTATTGTGAGTGAAATCAGTGGGAACTGAGCGAGAACTCAAAGTAGTGGGCACCCGACATAGCAAGAGCCCTTCTCTGCTGGACAGCAGAGGTATATATACTTAACTAATTACACACAGCTTAACTTAATTAACATCATCTAGATAGAGCAGTCAGCCAATAAGGAATCCTCATCATCTTAATGGCTCACTGGTGTTGCTTCACAAACCACTCCTCCTGGCAAAGTGCCAGGTGCCATCTTGACTTGATTTGCATCCTCAACATCTCCTCCCTTTTGTTTTATTAAGCAACAAGTATGTGGCTTAGGGACCGTGCCTGTTTTAGGTTGTCCAATACTACATGTTTCTTACACACCATTGTATGGTCTGACTTCAAATTATCAGCCTCCTGTCTTAGGATGGTACCATTGTAATTGGATCTTACCCATCTTTGACTATCGGCCCAACACACTTAGCCATACTCGTGGATAACGACCATAGTGCTTTTCAAACAAAACAACCTGCCACAAGATGAAAGAGGAGGATACAAAATGTCACGATACCAAGCCATTGACTGCTTCAAGTGAGAAACCCTTGGAAAAACTGTACCACAGATGACACCATCAGCAAAGATACCCTGGAACTATTACAATATGTGGTATCAGTTCATAATGCATATAAGTGACACACAGTCCAGGAAAGTTCTGCAAGCATCTTAAAGTGAAGGAATCCATTAATATGTCTATTTCTTCTTGAAGTAAATATTGATACAACAGTTTGTACAGTTTGTGTGATAGCTGTCGCAGAAGCTGTAGTAGTAGCAGCAGAAACAGCAACAGCTGTGATGATGGTAGCTGTAATTCCAAAGTCTCATTTGGTTTTTCAGTAATACTGGAAATTCTTCTATTTTTGTCTTAAGGTAGGAATTCTGGCAATGCTGGCTAAAGAAAATTGTGCAGCATTCCAGCAGGCACAGAGAAAACAATTTTCTGAACAATTTAGTACATTATTCTGAACAGAATTATTAGATATAATGAAAAAGAAAGGTGAAAATAAACAAACAGATCTGTTAAACTCCTTTTTTGTTCACATATTAAAACAATAACCAATTTAAATTAAACTATTTAAATCATGTGAATAAAGGATATTTGGATCCAATTTTTTCATGAGTGCTCCTGATATATGGACATAAGCATATACAGACAAACAACACATAACACAAGTATGCACACATAATACAATAGTAAAGGCCTTGTAGCATTTCACAGGTGAAATCTGGATTGCAATGTTTAAAAACTCCATAGTTGATCAAACAATAAAACTGATCTAAAAAAATATTAACCTAAGTCTGTATGAACTCAAAAAATAAAATAGAAAAAAGCATCCTGGCTACCACCTGGTTTTGACACTTCTTTTGACATCCATCTTTCTTCCTGTAACTTGCATATGGTTTGAAGGTATTCCCACAAGTAAGCCTCAAGTTTTATTTACATTTGAAATAGGCCTTAAGGGGGTGCTCATTATTCATTAGCCTCCAGGTGTAAGAGAACCATTATTGCAGATGTAAAGATAGCTAAACTGGAGTTCTGGATATCAGCTGTTATAAATTTGAGCCAAATCATCTTCTTTTTGGTCTGTAGAAATCGCTTTAGTTAGTCTTTCTGGAATCGAAATTGGCTGCTGTTCTCCCTGTGGAAAAACACAAACAGACCCCTGACTCCATACAATAACTGGGTCAGGACCTTTCCATTGTCCAGTTAGAATACCCTTCCAAAGTACCTTTGGCTTATGTACATTTTTTGGACACATGTGCCTTTCTGCAGCACTAAGTCCTGATGAATTCAAATTTTAAAAGTTTAATGTATAAAGGGTTATGTTAAGTTTAACGTTGAGGAATTTATGTCCCTTCCAAATTCCCTCTTTTTGTTTTAGTAAGTACATTTTAATTGTTGGATGAGCTCTTTCAACTATGCCTTGTCCCTGTGGATTACATGGGATTCCTGTTATGTGAGTAGTGACAAATGATGAGAAAAATTCCTTAAAAGAAGTAGAAGGATAGCCAGGGCCATTATCTGTTTTTAACTGTTTTGGAATGCCCACAGTGGAAAAAAATTTGTAAACAATGAGATATAATATCTTTAGGTTTTTCTCTGGTATGAAGGGAGCCCATTAAATATCCAGAAGAAGTATCAACTGTAACATGCAAATATTTTAATTTTCCAAATTCTGGCAAATGCGTAACGTCTATCTGCCAGATATGATTAGATATTAGTTCTCCACGATTAAATCCAAGATTAACTTGTGGTAAAAAGGTCACACAATTTGACATTGTTTTATTGTATGTCTGGCCTGTTCCTTAGTTATTCTAAAACTCTTTTGCAATGTGTTAGCATTGACATGGAAGGATTTGTGAAAATTTGTAGCTTCTTCTTGTATAGAAAAATATGTATGTCATGTGTAGTTTTATCTGCTAAATCATTGCCCAAACTATGGGCTTCAGGAAATCCTGTATGTGCCCTGATATGTCCTATAATGGATCTTTTCTGTCCCAGATTAAACGTTGTATAGCAGAGAACAAAGAGAAAACAGTAGAAGAAGGGGAAAGCCTGCCAGTATCTTCAAGGGAAGTTATAGCATTAACTATATATAAACTATCAGAAAATAAATTAAATACGGAATCTTTAAATATCACAAAAGCTTGTAATACTGCACTAAGCTCTACATTTTGACCTGATTGTTCGGGTACTAAAAATGAAAAAGCTTGATCAGGGGTAATTACTGCTGCTGTACCATTATTTGACTCATTAATGAATATATTTGGAGCATTCATGATAGATGTTTTTCTTGTAATTTTTGGAAGAAACTACAGGATGCAAGGACCAAAAGGACAACAAAGGATGGGATGGTAAGTGGTTATCAAATGAACAAATAGATTTGCACATAATTATTGCCCAAGTATTTAACTCATTAGCTAACTTGTTAATTTGATCCATAGTATATGGAGTTATAATTTTGTTAGGAGAAATTCCAAACACTCCCTTTGCTGCTTTTATTCCTTTGAGTATTAATTGTCCTACAGCCTCAGGATACCTAGTAAGAATAGTGTTAAGAGAATAAGATAAATATATCCATAATAATGGACCTTCTTGCCAAAATACTCCTGTAGGAATATTTTTTGTTGGTAGTACAATAAATAATAATGGCAAACATATCAATTCTATCCAAATGCATATTTTCCATATAGGTTTCAATGAGTTTTAATTCCTTTCTTGCTTCAGGCGTTAACATGCGGTGTGAATTTGGATCCAATGGACCTTTTAGGATATCAAATAAAGGTCCCAACTCTCCTGTTGGTATGCCTAGATAAGGCCTTATCCAATTTATGTCTCCTGATAATTTTTGAAAGTCGTTAAGTGAATTAAGTTGAGCTACTCATATCTGAATTACTGGTGGACGGACCATGGTCAAGGATAACAGAACTCCTAAATAATTAATCAGAAAATGTAATTGTACTTTATCTATTGCTATCTCTAGCAATAGATAATTTTATAATTTTTAAATTATATTTAAAAATATATATGGGCTCCCTTCATACCATTTATATACTATTTATAATTTTTAAATAAGTTTGTAAGTGTGGCATAATATTGTAGCAATGCGTTTTTATCTTTGTATGCTAATAATACATCGTCTATATAGTTAAATATTTTTAGTTCAGGATTTTGATTTCTAAGTGGCTGGATTGCTTTATTAACATAAATTTGACACATAGTTGGGCTGTTAGCCATCCCTTGAGGGAGTACTTTCCATTCATATCTCTGATCAGGACCTTCATGATTCAGCACAGGGATAGTAAATGCAAAACATGGACTATCCTCAGAATGAATTGGAATAGAAAAAAATCTTAAATATCTATAACTAAAACATACCAGGTTTTTGGCAAAGCAAACAATTGAGGAATCCCCAATTGAGCAGGTCCCATGATAACCATCTCGTTAATAATAGCTCTTAAATCTTGCAATAATCTCCATTTACCAGATTTCTTTTTGATGAGAAAAATGGGAGTATTATGGGGAGACACAGATGGTTGTATATGTCCCTCTGATAATTGTTGTTTAACGAGGTCATGGGCTGCTTGTATCTTTTCTTTAGTAAGGGACCACTAAGGAACCCATACTGGTATTTCTGATTTCCAAGTAATTTTTATTGTGTCAGTGACCCCTCCTGAAATCTCAATCCATGTCTATCTGTATTTTGATCTATTTGTATTGGTGCCACTATACCTATCCTTGTTCTCCTAATCCTTTTTCTTTCCTAAAACCTTGTCTAGCCATAACAGTGGGCATATTTGAATTTATGTTATTTGTTAATGTTAATCCTAATTGATCTAGAACATCTCGTCCCCAAAAATTTATAGGAAGAGGATCCAATACATATGGCTGTATAGTTCCTTCAAATCCTTCAGGATCCTTCCAATCTAATGCCATCACACTTCTATGGGGATTAATCACCACTCCTAGCCCTCACAGCGTTTGAGTGGCTTGTTGTAATGGCCAATGTTTTGGCCATTCTTGACGAGAGGTGATGCTAAGGTCTGCACCAATATCCAGTAGCCCATTAAATTCATGCCCTTGAATATTTAATTTTAGAATGCTGAGAATATAAATTTAAAGAAAGCATAGCCCAATATATACCTGTGGAGCCTAATCCCCTGGAACCTCTTTCTACAGTACAACTGGAAAATTTATCATGTAGGCTGGGTATTATTAATAACTGTGCAATTCTGTCTCCTGTTGAAATTACTGATATACCCCTTGGAGAAGTGGCTATAATTTTTATTTCACCTTCATAATCGGGATCAATTACCCCAGGACTTATCATAAGTCCTTTTAGAGTAGAAGACCTGTGTCCTAGTAATAAGCCTACTGTTCCTTGGGGAAGAGGTCCTTTTACCCGTGTGGGAATGATTTGAACTCCCATCTCTGGAGTTAGTACTGCTCTGGCAGAGGCGCAGATGTCCAACCCTGCACTTCCTCTGATTTGTCTAATGAGGGATCTAACGGATAATGTGTTCTGGCCACTACCCTGATGGTGTTGTTGGGTTCCTCCAATGCCCCATATATTTGTGGTCGTGCCCCCTAGAGCATTGGGCCCCCCTGTCCGTTTTTTGGCAATGGAGTCCAATGTTTTCCTCCATGATATCATGGGTAAACACTTGGTCCTTATCTGTTTCTTGACAATGGAGTACCCTCTAAAGTAATCTGAGAACGGCTTTCATATGCCCTATGTCTCCTTCTATGACATTGTGGGCAAATATCCGGTATTCTACCCCTTTATTACCAAGTTTGTTAAACCCTCCTCCTATGGGGCAACTCATTTTAAAATGTTCTTTTTTTCCACAATTGTAGCATGTTTTTGGCCTGGTACCTAAATCCTGATGTACTGCAGCTGCCAAGACTTGAACCTGTTCATTAATGTCTCTACATAATTTAATATATGTGTTTAAATTTCTATGTTTCCATGGCCTAATGGCCTCCTACACCATCTATTAGCTTGTTTGTAGGATAGCTGTTTTACTAATGGCATCACTTGTTCTGCATCCCCAAAGACTCTGGTAGCTGTTTGTATAAACCTATCTACAAATTCAGTGTAAGGTTTATTGGTTCCTTGTATTACCTTAGATAATTGACCTTGTAAATCTCCATGTCCTTGTAAAGTTTTCCATGCCTTAACTTCAGGTGAAATGATTTGTGAGTATATGGCAGGATCATATTCAATTTGTTGCTGCTGACCCTCTTAAGGTCCCTCTCCTAGCAACATATCTAGATTTATCTGAGGATAACGGGCTGCTGCATTTCGCCTAGCCGTTTCCATACAAAATTCCTGATTGGCAACCTTCCACAGCAAATATTGTCTTTCATTTAGCACAGCTTTGCACATGCTAGCCCAATCTGCTGGCGTCATGGTCAAGTTGGTAATGGATTGACCATACTTACAGTGAAAGGGGCTGGAGGACCACAGGTTGTTACAGTCTCTTTCAGCTGTTTCACAGTTTTGAAATCTAAAGCATGATGAATTCACTGCCCTCCTTCCTCCTCAAATACTGGGCATGCCAATTTTCGAGGTCCTGTCTCAGGATAACATTTATCAACTATGGGGGTTGGGGCCCCCCCAGCATATGTTGTCTCCATAGGTGGAGCTGTTGGTTTAATACTTACGACCTCTGGTGAAGGAAAAGTGTTAATAGCAGCATCCTGTTGTAACTTTTCCCCTGATAGCCCTTCCTCCTCTCAACTTTCTTCCTCTGTCTGACTGGCTCAAGAGACCTTCTCTTTTATTTGATCTAATATGTTTTCTCCTTCCTCTACCATAGTCTGACCTAAAGGCTTTGGACTAAGCAAAGAAGATCTTATCAATGTCCACAATGGCAATGTGCCAACTGGCAGAGTTCCTGGGTTTTTCTTTTCCATCTTCCTTAAATCTTCACCATGATAGTCCCATTGTGATATATTCAACAACTTCTCCTTCAGAAGCCATGGGCTACATTTTTGTATCGTAACAGCATATGCCCTAACTGTTCTTGGCTTTACTTCTTGGGTGCCTCCTTCCTCTAGCAACTTACTTAATACACTTTTGGCTTGTTTTTTACTAATTTCTGATCCCATATTTCTGCTACAAGATAACACAACCCAACAATAAAACACAAAACAAACTGAAACAAAACAAAAAAAATGGAACAAAAATTCAATGTATCAATTTTTCTTGACATGTGCATCTGTGGTCTATCTCTATCTGTTCCTCAGGGGTGAACAATCCAATTTATTTCTAGGAACAGGCAGCTTGAAAAAAAATGAAACAAAACGAAAGAAGATTACACTGTTTTTTGAAATGGTCACCCATCCTCTCACCCTGCCCTCAGGGGCGAGCAGTTTACCTTATCACTTACCCCCAAGCTTCAGGTATTCCCCATATGGGCCACCATATGCCGCAGTCTGGCTGAGCAAATAACCAGGAAGTTACAAGCAACATGAAGGTTGAAATGGGAACTACTTTATTGAGAGTGAACTCAGTGGGAACTGAGCGAGAACTCAAAGTAGCGAGCACCCGAAATAGCAGGATCCCTTCTCTGCCTGACAGCAGAGGTATATATACTTAAATAATTACACACAGCTTAAGTTAATTAACATCATTTAGATACAGCAGTCAGCCAATAAGGAATCCTCATCATCTTAATAGCTCACTGGCGTTGCTTCATAAACCACTCCTCCTGGCAAAGTGCCAGGCGCCATCTTGACTTGATTTGCATCCCCAATAGGCCTTCCACTGTCCTTGCCCTGAGCGATCATCACCCTTCTGTCCCCTACCATCTAGCCTCGCATGATGCCCTTTCCCCAACCCTGCCCTCCCTAACTCTGATGTTTCACAATCCAGTTTCCAGACCTGGCTGCTTACCTGAGCCCTGGACTGTATTCCCTGTGTTGTGTGGCTTGCAAGGTGTCACTTCACATTGGGGATTACATGGGGTCCCTTGCTTGTGACCCTTAGTGCACTCCACTGGGTACCCTTTGCTCTGCCCTCTGTTTCCACATCCTAGTGTCAACCCTTCCTCTCTTTCCACTCGTGTAGAAGTGTCAGTCCCTTCTACCTTGGCTGTTGTGGTATAGGAACTCCCCTGACACCCAATTAAAAGGAGTCTCCAGTCAGGGGGCTAGAGTACCCTGACCCTGCTGCAGCGGTATAAGAGCTCCCCAGGACACCCAGGTGGAAGAGGTCTCCTGTCTGGAGGGTAGACTTCCCTCTAATCCACTTGTGGTGGTATAAAAGCTCCCCAGAAACCGAAGTGGGAGGGTTTTCCAAACCTGAAGGGGAAAGTACCTTCTACCATGGCTGTGGTGGTGTAAGAGCTCCCCCTAACATGCAGGTAAGAGGATATCCAGCCTTGTGGGGTGAGTCCCCTCAACCCTGGGTGTTAGGGTATAAGACCCCCTCCTATGCTCAGAGGGGAGGGGTCCCCACCTGGAGGGGCTAGTAGCTGCTACCCCAGCTTCAGTTGTATATGAACACCCCCTCCCCAGACACCCATGTGGGAGGCATCTCCTAACAGGAAGGGCGAGTCCTCTACCCTTGCTAAAGCGGTATGGGAGTTAACCCTATTCCCAGGTGGGAGGTGTTTCTTGCTTGGAGGTGCGAGTTGCCTCTATCCTGGCTGCTAGGGTATATGAGCTCCACCTGACACCCAGGTTTGAGGGGTCTTCCACCTTGAGGGGCTAGTCCCCTGTACCAGGGCTAATGGTGTATAGGAGTTACTCCCATTTTCAGGTGGGTGGTATTTCTAACCTGGAGGGGCGAGGTGCCTATAACCTGGCTGCTGAGGTATATAAGTTCCACCTGACACGTAGGAGGGAGGGTGTTTCTGCCTGGAGGGGCGAGTCCACTCTACTCTGGATTCAGAAGTTAAGGAGCTTCCCCTGATCCCCAGGGTGGAGGGGTCTCCTGCCTAGACGGGTGACTTCCCTCTACCCTGGCTAAGAGGGTGTACCAGCTTTCCCAGACACCCACATGGGAGAGTTCTCCTGCTTGGAGGGGCGAGCCCCCTCTATTCTAGCTGTTGTGGTATATGAGAGCTCCCCATACCCAGATGTGAGGGGTCTCCTGCCTGAAGTGGAGAGTCTCATTTACCCTGGCTTCTGTGTTTTACTAGCTTTCCCTGAAACACAGTTTGAATGGCTCTCTCCCCTAGAGGGTCAAGTCCCCTCCACTCTGGCTGCGGAAGTAAAGGATCACCCCCTGAAACCTAGGTGGGAGGGTCTACATCCTGGAGAGGCAAGTCCCCTCTATCCTGGCTGCAGTGGTATAAGAGGTCACCCCTACACCCTGGTGTGAGGGGTATCCTGCCTCCAGTAGCGAGTCCCTTCTACCCTGCTATGGCATTATATTAACTCCACTGACAACCAGGTGGAAGGGATCTGCTGCCTGGAGGGTCGAGTCCCCACTCCCTTGGCTCTGGCTGTTTTTAAGCTCCCCTGACACCCAAGATATGGGGTCTCCCTAATGGAGGGGCAAGTCTACTCTACACTGGCTGTGGGGGTATAGGAGATCCCCCAGTCACCCAGATGGGAGGGGTCTTCTGCCTGGAGAGTTGAGTGTCCCCTCTACTCAGGCTAAGGGGGTATCAGAGTAACTCCCATTCCCAGGTGGGTGGTGTTTCTCTCCTGGAGGTTCGAGTTGCCTCTACCCTGGCTGCTGGTGTATATGAGCTCCACCTGACACCAAGGTGGAAATGGTCTTCCATCTGGAGGGGCAAGTCCACTCTAGCATGGCTGCAACATTTAAGGAGCTTCCTCTTACACCTAGATGGGAGGGGTCGATGGCCAAGAGGGGTGACTTCCCTCTACTCTGGTTGAGGGGGTGTACCAGCTTTCCCAGACATCCAGGTGGGAGGGGTCCCCTGCTTGGAGGGGCAAGTCCCCTTTTTTCTGGCTGCTGTGGTATACACGCTCCCCCCATAACCAGATGGGAGGGGCCTCCCACCTAAAGGTGAGAGTCCCCTTTATCCAGGCTGCAGTGGTTTACTAGCTTTCCCTGAAACCCAGGTTCAATGGGTCTCTCACCTGGAGGGGCGAGTCCCTTCCACCCTGGCTGCTGCAGTCAAGAATCTATGTCTGACACCCAGGTGGGAGGGTCTCCGAACAGGAGATACAAGTCGCCTTTATGCTGGCTGCAGTGGTATGGAGGTCCCCCCTACACCCAGGCGGTAGGGGTCTCCCGCCTCCAGTTGCGAGTCCCCTCTACCATACTTGTGGCATTATATGAACTCCCCTGACAACCAGGTGGAAGGGCTCTTCCTCCTGGAGGGCCTAGACCACTCTCCTCTGGCTCTGGCAGCATAGGAGCACTCCCCAAGTTTATGGGTTCTTCAGACTGCAGTGGCAGGTCTCCTCTACACTGGCTCAGGGATATACACCTAGTTTTTAGGGGTCTCCCGCCAGGAGCAATGATTCCCCTCTACCCTGGCTGTGGCTGTAAACAAGCTCTCCAAGACATCCAGGTTGGAGGGGTATCACGCATGCAAGGGCGAGTCAACTCTACTTTAGCTCTTGCCATACAAGAGCTCCAAGTACACCCAGGTGGGAGAGGTCTTCTGCCTGCAGGGGCATGTTCCCTCTACCCTGGCTGTGGAAGTATAGGAGCTTCCCCCAAGACCCAGGTGGGTGGGGTCTCTCACCTGTTTGGGGGAGTCCCCTCTACCCTGGCTTTTGCAGTAATAAAGCTCTCCTGGACACCCAGGAGGGAGTGGTCTCCCGATTGGAGGCCCGAGTCCCCACTACCCTGGGCGCAGATGTCTAGGAGCTCACTCAGACACCCAGGTGGGAGGAGTCACCCGAGTGGAAGGGCAAGTCTGCTCTATCCTGGCTGCAGTGGTGTAAGATCTCCCCCTGACACCCAGGTGGGAGGGGTGTCC
This sequence comes from Marmota flaviventris, assembly GCF_047511675.1. Lineage (NCBI taxonomy): Eukaryota > Metazoa > Chordata > Mammalia > Rodentia > Sciuridae > Marmota > Marmota flaviventris. The sequence continues at coordinate 24,845,655 of NC_092517.1, forward strand.
CTCCTAGAGGTGGGAGTCTGCTCTACCCTGGCTGCTGTGGTATAGGAACTCCCCTGACACCCAACTGGGAGGAGACTCTGTCCAGGAGGCTAGAGTCCCCTCTACCCTGCTGCAGCAGTATTGGAGCTTCCCAGGTGGAAGAGGTCTCCTGTCTGGAGGATAGAGTTCCCTCTACCTTGACTTCACTGGTATAGGAGCTCTCCCCTACACCCAGGTGGGAGAGGTCTCCCGCCCTCTACCCTGCCTGAGTGGGTATACCAGCTCTCCCAGACACGCAGGTGGGAGTGGTCTCCTGCTTGGAAGGATGCATATCCTCTATTCTGGCTGCTGTTGTATAGGAGCTCCCCACCCATACCCAGATGGGAGGAGTCTCCAATCTGAAGCGTCGAGTCCTCTCTACTATGGCTGCAGAGGTTTACTACCTTTCCTTGACACACAGGTTTGATGGGTCTCTTTCCTGGAGGGGTGAATCCCCTCTACTGTGGCTGCTGCGGTAAAGGATCTCCTACTAACTTCCTGTTTGATGGGTCTCTGTCATGAAGAGGCGAGTCCCTTCTACCCTAGCTGTAGTGTTAAAGGAGCTCCCCGCTACACCCAGGTGGGTCGGGTCTCCTATCTCCTGTGGGAGTCCCCTCTACCCTGCCTGTGACAGTATATGAACTTCTCTGAGAACCAGGTGGAAGGGATCTTCTCCTGGAGGGACGAGTCCCCACTCCACTGGCCCTGACAGTATAGGAGCTCCCCCAACACTCGGGTTATGGGGTCTTCTACAGTGGCTGCAGAGGTATATGAGCTCCCCCTGGCACACAAAGGAGAGGGGTCCCCCCTACCCTGGCTGTGGCGGTATACATGCTCTCCCAGACACCCAGATAAGAGTTGTCCCCCCCCCAGAGGGGCACGTTTTCTCTACCCTAGGTAAGGCAGTATACAAGTGCCCCACTACATACAGGTGGAAGTGGTCTTCTGCATGGAGGGAGAGTACCCTCTTTTCTGGCTGTGGAAGTATAGGAGCTCCCCACACACACACACACACACAGGTGGGAGGGGTCTCACACCTTGAGGGCAGAGTCCCCTCTACCCTGACTGCTGCAGTAATCACGCCACCCTGGACACCCAGGGGGGAGAGGGTCCCCTCTACCATTGCTGCGGAGGGATAGAAGCTCACTCAGACAAGCAGGAGGAAGGGGTCTCCCGCATGGAAGGGCAAGTCCACTCTACCCTGGCTGAAGTTGTGTAGGAACTCCCACTGATGCCCAGGTGATATGGAGTCTACCACTGAGAGATGCGAGTCCCCTCTACCCTGGCTTCAGTGGTATAGGAGCTCCCCAGGACACACAGGTGGAAGGGGTCTTCCTCCTGGAAGGGCGAGTCCCTTCTACCCTGGCTAAGGCGATATAGGAGTTACCCCCATTCCCAGGTGGGAGGTGTTTCTTCTCTGGAGGTGCTGGTCTCCTCTAACCTGGATGCTAGGGTACACCAACTCCCCATGACACCCAGGTTGGAGGGGTTTCCCACCTAGAGGGGTGACTCCCCTCTACCCTGGTAAGATGGTTTACCAGCTCTCCCAGATACCCAGGTGAGAGGGGTCTCCTTCTTGGAGGGGTGAGTCTCCTCTATTCTGGCCGCTGTGGTATATTAGCTCCCCCCTAAAAACATGGGAGGGACTGTGGCATGGAGAGGCGGGGCCCCTCTACCCTGGCAGCAGTGGTATATGAGGTCTCCCCCTTCACCCATGTGGAAGGGGTCTCCCGCCTACAGTGGCGAGTCCCCTCTACCCTGCTTGTGGGAGTATATGAACACCCCTGACAACAAGGTGGAACAGATATTCTGCCTAAAGTGTCGAGTCCCCTTTCCCCTGACTCTGGTGGTATAGGAGCTCCCCCGACACCCAGGTTATGGGGTCAGAAGACTGAAGGGGTGAGTCCCCTTTACCTGGGCTAAGGCAGTATAGGAATTACCCCCATCCCCAAGGGGTAGGTGTTTCTCACCTGTAGGTGCGAATTGCCTCTACCCTGGATGCTGGGCTATATGAGCTCACCTGACACCCAGGTGGGAGGGGTCTTCTGCCTGGAGGGGTGAGTCCCCTCTACCCTGGCTGCTGATAGCCACTGCAGCACCTGGATAAGGCGGTATAGGAGTTACTCCCATTCCCAGGTGGGAGGTGTTTCTCGCCTGGAGGTACGAGTTGCCTCTACTGTGGCTGCTGGGCTATATGAGCTTCACCTGACACCCAGGTGGGAGGGGTATCCCTCCTGGAAGGGTGAACCCCTCTACTTTATCTCTTACTATATAAGAGCTCTCAGAACACCCAGGAGGGAGCAGTTCTCTGCCTGCAGGGATGTGTTCCCTATACCTTGGCTATGCCAGTATAGATGTCTCCCGCTTGTAGGGATGAGTCCCCTCTACCCTGGCTTCGGCAGTAATGAAGCTCTCCCATACACCCAGGTGGGAGGGGTCTCCTGATTGTAAGAGCAAGTCATCTCTACCCTTGCTGCAGCGGTATATGTACTCCCCCTGACACCCAGGTGGGAGGGTTCTGCCGCCTAGAGGACAGAGTCCCCTCTACCCTGGCTTCAGCAGTATAGACATTCCCCCACCACCCAGGTGGAATGGTCTAATGCCTGAAGGTTCCAGTCCCCTCAACTCTGTTTTTGGAGGTGTAAGAGCCCCCTTCTACCCCCAAGAGAAGGGGTCTCCCGCCTGGAGGCGTGTCACTGCTATCCAGGGTGCAAGTATATAGGATCCTCCCTCACCAGACACCCATGTGGGAGGGGTATTTGCCCTGGAAGGGCTAGTCCCCTCTACCCTTGCTAATGCGGTATAGGAGTTAACACCATTCCCAGGTGGGAGGTGTCTCTTGCCTGGAGGTGGGAGTCACCTCTACCCTAGATGCTGGTGTATATGAGCTCCATGTGATACACAGGTGGGAAGGGAATTCTGCATGGAGGGACGAGTTCCCCTCTAGCCTGGCTAAGGCTGAATAGGATTTATTCCCATTCCCAGGTGGTAGGGGTTTCTCTCCTGGAGATGCGAGTTGCCTCTACCCTGGCTGCTAGACTATATGAGCTCCACCTGGCACCTAGGTCTGTGGGGTCTCCCATCTGGAGTGGCGATTTTCCCCTACCCTTTCTGTGGTTGTATAGGAGCTCCCCTGGACACCCAGGTGGAAGGAGTCTCCTGCCTGGAGGGGCTCGCCCCTGTAATTTGGCTGTGGCTGTATAAGAGCTCCCCCTGACACTGAGGTGGGACGGGTATCCTGCCTGGAAGGGCAAATCCCCTCTACCTGGGCTGTGGCAGGATAAGGGTTCCCCCTGACGTCCTGGTAGGAAGGGACTCCCACCTAGAGCAGGGAATCTCCTCTACCCTAGAGGTGCAGGTATACAAGCTTCCCCAGACACCCAGTTGGATGTGGTCTCCTAACTGGTGGGGCGAATCCCCTCTACCCTGATTTGGTGGTATACAAGCTATACAAGACCCTAGCACTCAGGTGGGAGGGGTCTCCCACCTGGATGGGCGAGTCCCCTCTCATTTGGATGGTGCCATACAAGAGCTCCCAGGACACCCACGTGGGAGGTGTCTCCCAACTGGAGGAGTCCCCTCTACCCTGGCTGGGAGTTATAGGAGCTTCCCCGGTCACCCAGGTGGGAAGGGTTTCCTGACTAGAGGTTTGAGTCCCTTCTAACCTGGCTGTATGGTATAGGAGCTCCCCTGACACCCAGGTGGGAGGGGTCTCTTGCCTGAATTGGTGAGTCCTTGCTACCCTGACTCAGTGGTATAAGAGCCCCCCCAGGTACCCAGGTTGGAGGGGTCTCTAACCTGGCAGGGTGACTTCCATCTACCTTGGCTGCGGTGGTATATGAGATCCCCTTCATACCCAGGTTGCATTGGTCTTTGCCTGGAGAGGCGAGTCCCCTCTAACCTGGCTGCAGTGGTATACAAGATCCTCACAACACTCAGGTGGGCGGGGTCTCCCTCCTGGAGGTGCAAGTCCCCTCTTCCCTGGTTGGCATGGTGTACTATATTCCCAGACACCTATTTGTGAGACATCTCTTTCCTGGAGAGGCAAGTCCTCTCTACCCTGACTTGCGGAGGTATAAGAGTTCCCCAAGACACCCAGGTGAAAGGAGTATCCCTCCTGGAGGGGTGAGTCCTTGTTACCCTGGCTGCAGCTCTATGGGAGCCCCCAAGACAAACACAGATGTGAGGGGTCTCTTGCCTAGAGGGGTGAGTCCCTGCTCCTCTGCCTGCACCTACATACAAGCTCCCCCTGACACCCAGGTGAAAGGGGTATGCCGCCTGGAGGGACAAGTGCCTGCTCCCCTGGCTCCAGCTGTATACGAGCCCCCCTCCCCACTGAGCACCAAGGTCGAAAGGATCTCATGACTATATGGGTGAGTCCCCTCTACATGGGCTGAGGCAGTACACAAAGTAGACTGGTCCCCAAGGTGTTAGTGGTCTTTTGCCCAGAGGAGACAGTCCAATCTACCCAGGCTGCAGAGGTATAAGACTTTCCACAGACAACCATGTCCTTTTTCATTCACCTAGGCCCAGATGCTAGCACTTGGCTCTCCATTACTGGGGCAGCTCCTTTCTTGAGCCCCTGGCTATCCTTCCCCAGGACCTGTCCATTGGTTTCAGGCTTCTTTTACTGGCCCCCTCCTGTACCTCCTCCCTGATTCCCTCATGATGTGGTATCCTGGCAATGCCTGGACCCTCTGCCCCCCCTCCACTTCTCCCTAGACTATGCTGCTCAGATGGGTCCTGGCAGCCCAACCCCCCCATCTTCCACACACCAGGTATCCCACCACTGTACCTCTTTGGCCCCAACTTTGGTCCTTTTCCCTCTCTTAGGATCTACTCATCTGGGTCAGAGGAGCAGAATTGGCTTGCCTTTGCACCCTGAATGCTCCCTATGGGAAACACAGCCCTTCCACTTGCCTGAGTGCTCTTCACAGCATGAAGCTTGAGGCCTGGTATTTAACATAGACTTGCTCCATCCGAACCCTGAGCAATCCCTACCCTTCTCTCCCCTGCACTCTGACCTTCCATGCTGCCACTACCACAACCCAGCTCTCCCTAACGCTGACCCATTGTGCTCCATTTCCTGGGCCTGGGCATTTGCTTGAGCCCTTGACCATGTTCCTCATGGATCTTGGCATAGCAAAGAGTCTCTTCGTGTTGGGGCTGACCTGGGGGCCCCTTGTTTGGGCCCTCTAGTGGGCTCCCCTATGTGCTCCTTGGTTTCACCTGCTATTCACACATCCCATTTCTCCCATTCCCTTTGCTCCTTTCTCTAGTGCTCATAGGTCTCCTACTCCTTGTGTCTCCCATCATCACTGATTGGGTGGATCTCTTGCCTGGGCACCTGGCTTGGGTCCTGGGTCTCGCCCCTATGCGTACCCACCCCGACACCCTTGCGTGCCCTTGCCTCATATTCTTTCAGCCCCCCTTCCTTTTCCTGGCCTCCTTTGCCAGGACCCTGGCAATAGGTTCTCATCTGATCCAGGGTACCTTATGGGAAACAATGCTGTGGCCCTCACCTGGGCCTCTTGCTCTCTCTGGGTGCTTGGTCCTGCACCAGGAACCCTGAAACTAGGGGTGGCCCTGGGCCTGGAGCTGGATTGCCCCCAAATAGATCCCCTGACATTTTTCCCAAATGTAATACACTGTCCTGAGCCCCATGTCCAAGCCCTAGCCCTTGACTCTCTGTTCCCCAGCCTGGCTTCTCGTTTGAACATATGGTGGCCCTTCTTACTCATTGTTTTTCTGGGCATTTTCTGAGAGCCCCTCGCTGGGGCTGCTTCCCTTCTCCTCTTGGCATTCCTGGACTGCAGTACCCTAGTGCAGCCTTCCTTTCCTGACCTGGCATTCCCTGCTATCTCCTGGCCTGGGGCCTCTTCTAAGTCCCTTGCCTGGGTTCATTGATGGGGTACTGGTCCCCACCCCACCCACACCCATCTTGTGGCCCATCAGAGTGTGCCTTGTTTTGGTCTTCGTGTCATTTCTGTCTCTGCCACACCCGCTTTCCTGATCCTCTTTCCAGGATGCTCACCTGTGCTAGGAGACTTGATTGGGCCTCTTGGGCCTGGAGGCTTCCTTCAGAAAATGTAGCCCTGCCCCTTGCCTGGGCCCTTTGACCTCTTTCAGCCAGGGCCCTGCTCCTGATCCCTGACACCCTGCTGTGGATCTGGGTCTGGAGCTCTTCTCTCTGTGCCACAGACACCACTTTCTTTCCTCCTGCTGCTCCCCCTCCATGTTTCTTGTTATTTACCAAGGCCCAGATGCTAGAACTTGGCTTTCCATTACTGGGCCGGGCTCTTTGCTTGAGACCCTGAACAGTTATCCTCCTTCTTGAGGACCTTTCCCTATGGCTTGATTTCAGGCCCCTTGCCTTCCCCCTCCTTTGCCTCCCTTCTGATCCCTTCATGCTGTGATATGCTGGCACTGCATGGACCCTGCTTCTCCCTATCCTGTCCTTGATGGAATGGGTCCTGTGCTCTCCCCTACTTCTGCACACCAGGTATACCCTCACAGTACCCTCTTCAGCAGCCCCTCCTTTGGTCCAGGTCCCTCTCTGAGGATCTACTCACCTGGGGCAGAGGAGCGTAATTGGCTGGCCTCTGCGCCCTGAATGCTCCCTATGGGAAACACAGCCCTGCCATTTGCATGAGTCCTTATCACTTCCTGAATCTTGAGGCCTGGCAGTTAACATGGACTTGCTCAAACCCAGCCCTGAGAGATCACATCCCTTCCCTAGAGGCTTCCATGCTGCCTTTTCCACAACCCAGCGCTCCCTAACCCTGACCCTTTTTGCACAAGTCCCTGGGCCTGGTCACTCACCTGGGTCCCTGACCATGTTCCTCATGGCCCTTGTCATAACAAGCTGTCTTTTCATGTTGGGTCTGACCAGGGGGCCCCTGCTTGGACCTGCCAGCAGGCTCCCCTATGATGCCCTTGGCTTCTCCTCATACTCACGCAGCCCCTTCCTCCCAGTCTCCTTGTGCCTTTTTCTGGCACTCTCAGGTTTCCTGCTCCTTGGAACCCCCAACACCATTGATTGGATGGGTCCCTTGCCTAGGCACCTGGATTGGGTCCTGGGTCTCGCCTCTATGTGCACCGAGAGTTCCTAGTGCTGGACCATGCACCCAGTGAGAGCCATGGGCCCACCAGAGGGCCAGGGCATTTTATCCCATAAGGCACCCCAATGCAGCTCTGCCTTCCTGGCTCGGTGTTCCCTGCTCTTCCCTGGCCTGGGCCCTAGTGTAGGTCCCTTGCCTGGGGTTCTTGCTGGGTTCCTGTCCCCCACCCCATCCATACCTGTCCTGCAGCCCTTCAGGCTGTGCCCTTCTTGTGCCCTCATGTCCTTTCTGCCTTTGCCATGCCTGCTTTCCTGATCCCCTTCCCAGGATGCTCACCCAGGCCAGGCGACTTAATTTTGCCTCTTGGGCCTGGGGGCTCCCTTTGGAAAACATAGCCCTGCCCCTTGCCTGGGTCCTTTGGCCTTCCTCAGCCGGGGCCCTGCTCCCAACCCCTGACACCCTTTAGTGGATCTCGGCCTTGAGCCATTCTCCCCCTGTTCCACAAACTCCACTACCTCCCTTCCCACTGATCCCCCTCCATGTTTCTTTTCATTCACTCAGGCCCAGGTGCTAGCACTTGACTCTCCATTAATGGGCCCAGCAAATAGCTTCAGACCCTGAACCATTCTCCACCTTCTTGGGGACCCATTTACTGTCCTTGTTTTCAGGCCCCTGATGCCTGCTTTTGCTATGCCTCCTTCTGATCCCTTCATGCATTGCTATGCTGGCACTGCCTGGACCCTATGATTTCCCAGGTTCTCCAAATCCTGTGCTGCTGGAATGGGTCCTGCAGTCCACCGTCCCCACTTCCACACACCGGGTATCCACTCACAGTACCCGCTTTGCCCCCCCCCTCCTTTGGTCCAGGTCCCTCTCTGAGGATCTACTCACTTGGGGCAGAGAAGTGGAATTGGCTGGGCTCTGCTTAATGAATGTTCCCTATGAGAAACACAGCCCTGCCACTGGCCTGAGTTCCCCTCATTGCCTGAACCTTGGGCCTGGCAGTTAACATGGACTTGCTCCAACCCAGCCATGAGTGATCCCCTCCCTTCCGTTCAGCCTTCTATGCTGCCACTACTGCAACCCTGCCCTCCATAACCCTGAAAGTTTGTGCTCTGGTCCCTGGACTTGGGAATTCACTTGAGCCCTTGACCACGTTCCTCATGGCCCTTGGCATAGCAAGGAGTCTTTTCGTGTTGGATCTGACCTGGGGTCCCCTTGCTTGGGCCCGCCAGTGGGCTCCCCTTGGTGCCCCTTGGCTTTTCTTGGTCCTCATGCAGCCCCTTCCTCCTCTTCCCCTTGCGCCCTTTACTGGTGATCTCAGGTCTCCTGCTCTTTGGGTATCCCATCATCACCATAGATCCAGAGGGTGCCTTGCCTGGGTGCCTGTCTTGGGTCGTGGGTCTCGCTCATATGTGCATCCACCCTGACCCCCTTGTGTTCCCTCCCATCTCCCTACTTCTGCCCCCCTTCCTTTTCCTGGCCTCCTTTGCCATGACACTGGCCGCAGGTTCTCATCTGATCCAGGGTGCCTTATGGGAAACAATGCACTGTACTCTGCCCTGTACTCTGGCACTACTGAGACCTTCTGATTCCCCTGCTTCTAGCTACCTCTGCTGCTGGAATGGCTCCTGCAACCTGCACCCCCCCAATTCTGCACACCAGCTATCCCCTCACAGTACCCTCTTTGGCCCCCAGTCCTTGTTCCAGGTCCCTATCTGAGGATCTACTAACCTGGGGCAGAAGAGCGGAATTGTATCCCCTTGAGCCCTGAATGCTCCCTGTGGGAAATACAGCCCTGCTATTCTCCTGAGTCCCCCTCACTTCCTGAATCTTCAGGCCTTGCAGTTAACATGGACTAGCTCTAACCCATCCCTGAGCAATCACCTCACTTTCCTCCTGCCTTCCATGCTGCTCTTACTACATCCCAGCCCTCCTAACCTTGACCCTTTGTGCTCAAGTCCCTGGGCTTCAGCTTTTGCCCGAACCCCTGACCACATTTCTCATGCCCCTTGGCATAGCAAGGAGGCTCTGTGTATGGGGTCTGACATGGGGGCCCCTTGCTTGGGCCGGCCAGCGGGCTCCCCTTGGTGTGCCTTGGCTTCTCCTAGTCCTCACGCAGCCCCTTCCTCCCCTTTCCCATGCGCCATTTTTTGGCACTTGCAAGTCTCCTGCTGCTTGGGTCCCCCATCCTCATTTATTGAGTGGGTCCCTTACCTGGGCGCCTGCCTTGCATCCTGGGTCTCGCCCCGATGCACACCAACCTGACCCCCTTGTGTGCCCTCCCATCACCCTCCTAGTGGTCCACTTCCTTTTCCTGACCTCCTTTGCCAGGAACTTGGCTGTAGGTTGTCATCTGATCCAGGGCGCCTAATGGGAAAAAATTCCTTGGCCCTCACCTTTTTCCCTTGCTCTCCCTGGGGGCTTGGTTCAGCACCAGGAACACTGAAACCTGGAGGTCACCCTGGGCCTGGAGCCTAACTGCCCCCTGCTGGATCCCCTGCCTTCCTTCCCAAATGTAATCCACTCTCCTGAGCCCCCTGCCAAAACCCTGGCCCTTGTCTCTCTGTTCCCAGGCCTGGATCCTTGCTTCAGCCTCTGGTCGCCCTTCTTGCTCTGGCTTTTCTTGGCATTGTTTCACATAAGGTGCCCAGGCTCATATTTGTATCCAGAGCAAGGGACCTGGCAAGGGAGGCCAGACAAGGGAAGGGGGCCAGGAGGAGTGGGATAAAAGGGCTTGGCAGGGTGTCGTGGTAGGTACACTGTAGGGTGAGAGCCATGATCCAAGAAAGGCCCCCCAGGCAAGTGACCCACCCAACCAACTGTGATGAGAGACCCAAGGAACAAGAGTCCTGCAAGCACCAGGAAAAAGTGCAAAGGGAAGGGAGGTAGGGTCTGCGTGAGGACCAGGAGACAGAGGGAAGCACAAGGGGCACATGGGTGAGCATGCTGGGGGGCCCAAGTAAGGGGCACCCAGGTCAGACCCAACATGAGGAGACTCCATGCTAAGTCAAGAGACATGTGGAACATGGTCAGTGGCCTAGGCAAGCGCCCAGGCCCGGAGACTGGAGCACAAAGGGTCAGGGTTAAGGAGGGCTGAGTTGGGGTATGGGCAGCATGCAAGGCCAGAGGGCAGGGGAAGGAATATTGGAGATCGGTCAGGGCTGGTTTGAAGCAAGTCTCATGTTAACTGCCATGCTTCAAGGTACAGGTGTTGAAGGGCTGTGTTTCCCATAGAGAGCATTCAGGGTGCAGAGGCTAGCCAAATCCACTCCTCTTCCCCAGGTAAGTAGATCCTCAGAGAGGGACCTGGACTAATGAGGGGCAAAAGAGGGTAAACCTGGCATGCGGAAGTTGGGGGTTCAGTGGGCTGTAGGACCAATTTGAGTATCCTAGGCTAGAGCAAAACAGGGATAGCAGAGGCTCCCAGCAATGTCAGGATACCACAGCATGAGGGGAACAGAGGGGAGGCACAGGAGGGGGCTGGCAAAAAGGGCCTGAAACCAAGGGAGAGGGACAGGGTACTCTAGAAGTGTGGCCAATGGCTCAAGCAAGGAGCAAGGCCTAGTAATGGAGAGGCAAGCTCTAGCACATGGGACTGGGTGAATGAATAGAAATATGGATAGGGAGGGGCGAGATGGGAGAAAGGGGATGATATGGCACAGGGGGAGAAGGGTTCAAAGCCTGTGTCCACTGCAGGGTATCAGGGTTCTGGAGAAGGGGCTGGCTGAGGGAGACCAAAGGGCCCAGACAAGGGGCAGCACTACATTTTCCCAAAGGGAGCCCCTAGGGCCAAGAGGCCAGGCCAATCACCTGGCACTGGTGAGTATCCTGGGAAGGGGATCAGGAAATGGGCATGGAAGAGACAGAAAGGACTGGAGGGCCAAAGGAGAGCACAGTGTGAAGGACCACAGGACAATTATAGATGGGCTGGAGGTCATGACTGCAGCAAGGAACCCAGAAAGATACCTAGAGTATGGCCCAGGCCAGGGGAGAGCAGGGAATGCATGCTGGGAAGGCAGGGCCGCACTAGGGTACTGAGGTACAGGAAAGCCAAGGGGAGCAGGGAAGCGGCCCCATCAAGTGTGCCCTCAGAAAATACCAAGAAAAGTAATGAGCAAGAACAGCCACCAGAGGTTCAAGTGACGAGCCAGGCCTGGGAACAGAGAGCCAAGAGCCAGGGCTTGGGCAGGGGCTCAGGACACTAGACAAGATTTGGGAGGTGAGGCAAGTGATTCAGGAGGGGTCACTGAGGCTCCAGGCCCTGGGCTACCTCCAGGTGTCAAGATTCCTGGTGGAGGACCAAGTTCCTGGTGGAGGACCAATGGGCCCAGACAAGGGGCCTCCAGGACAGACCCAACATGAGGAGACTTCATGCTATGTCAAAGGACTTGAGGAACATGGTCAGGGGCCTAGACAAGTGCACAGGCCCAGAGACTGGAGCACAAAGGGTCAGGGTTAGGGAGGGCTGGGTTGGGGTAAGGGAAGCATGCAAGTCCAGAGAGCAGGGGAGGGAAAGGAGGAGATCGCTCAGGGCTGGGTTGGAGCAAATCCCATGTTAACTGGCAGGCCTCAAAGTACAGGAGCTGAAGGGAACTCAGGTGACTGGCAGGGTTATGTTTCCCATAGGGAGCATTTAGGGTGCAGAGACCAGCCAAATCCACTCTTTGGCCCCAGGTGAGTAGACCCTAGAGAGGGACCTGGACCAATGATGGGCAAAAGAGGGTATTGTGAGAGCATACCTAGTGTGCAGAAGTTGGGGGGTCCATTGGCTGCAGAACCCATTTGAGGAGCCTAGGCTAGAGTGCAGCAGTGATAGCGGAGGTTCCGGGCAGTGCTTGGATACCACAGCATGAGAGGATCGAGGGGAGGTGCAGGAGGGGGATGGCGAAAGGTGCCTGAAACCAAGGGACAGGTTCCTCGAGAATTGCAATCAGGGGCTCAAGCAAGGAGCTGGGTTCAGTAATGGAGAGCCAAGTGCTATCACCTTGTCCTGGGTGAATGGAAAAAAAAAAAAAAAAACATGGTTGTCTGTGAGAGCTCTTATACCTCTGTAGCCTGGGTAGAGAGGACTGGCTCCTCCATTAAAGAGACCCCTCCCACCTTGGTGTCCATGCTAGCTTGTATTCTGCCTCAGCCTGCATTCAGGGGACTCACCACTACAGGCATGAGATCTCTTCCACCTGGATACCCCATGGGGTGGGGGCTACTGTACAGCTGCAGTCAGGGTAGCAGGGATTTGTGCCCCAGGCGGGATACCCATTTCACCTGGGTGTCAGGGGAAGCTCGTATCTAGGCGCAGCCAGAATAACAGGGACTTGCCCCTTCAGGCAAGAGACCCCTCCCACCTTGGTTTGTATGGATGGCTCCTATAGAGCTGCAGCCAGGGTAAGAGGTAATCGCCCTTCCAGGCAGGAGACCCTTTCACCTGAGTGTCTGGGTGAACTCTTATAACTCTGCCAGCAGGGTAGAGGGGACTCGCCCCTCCAGGCAGGAGACGCCACCCAACTGGGTGTTAGGAGAGCTAGTACACTTCCCAAAACAGGGTAGAGGGGATACACGCCTCCAGGAGGGAGACCCCTCCCACCTGAGTGTTGGGGGGATCTTATATACAACTGCAGCCAGGTTAGAGGAGCCTCGCCTCTCTAGGTAAAGACCCCTCCAACCTGGATGTTGAGGGGAGATCATATACCACCGCAGGCAAGGTAGAGGGCACTCGTCCTGCCAGGCTGGAGACTCCTCCCACCAGGGTGTCTTGGGGGGCTCTTATACCTCATAATCAGGGTAGCAGGGACTTGCCCCTCCAGGCGAGAGACCACTCCCACCTGGGTGTCAGGGGAGCTCCTATACCCTTGCAGCCAGTTAAGAGGGGACTCAACCCTCCAGTTGGAAAACCCCTCCCACCTGGATGACTGGGGGAGCTCCTATAATCCCAGCCAAGGTCGAGGGGACTTGCTCCTCCAACTGGGAGACGCCTCTCACGTGGGTGTCCTGGGAGCTCTTGTATGGCACCAGCCAAATGAAAGGGGACGTGCCCCTCCAGGTGGAAGACCCCTCCCACCTGGGTGCTGGGGGTTGTATAGATTGTATACCACCAAAGACAGGGTAGAGGGAACTCCTCCCTCCAGGAGGGAAATCCCACCCAAATGGGTGTCTGGGGACACTTGTATACCTGCACAGCTAGGGTAGAGGGGATTCCTTGCTCTAGGTGGGAGACCCTTCCTATTAGAGTGTCAGGGGGAACTCTTATCCTGCCACACCCAGATAGAGGGGATTCACCCTTCCAGAAAGGAGACCCCTACCACCTGCATATCAGGGGGAGCTCCTATACCACCACAGCCAGATTAGAGGGGACAAGCCCCTCCAGGAGGGAGTCCCCTTCCACCTGGGTGTCTGGGGGAGTTCCTATAGCTCCCAGGCAGGGTTGAGGGACTTGCCCCTCCAGTTGGGAGATGCCTTCCACGTGGGGTCCTGGGAGCTCTTGTATGGCTCCAGCCAATTTAGAGGGGACTCACCCCTCCAGGTGGGAGACCGATCCCACCTGGCTGCTGGGGTGAGCTTGTATTCTACCAAAGCCAGGGTAGAGGGGACTTGCCCCTCCAGGCGGGAGACTCCTCCCACCTGGGAGTCTGAGGAAGCTTGTATATGTCCACAGCTAGGGTAAAGGGTATTTGCTACTCTAGGTGTGAGATCCTTCCTACCTGGGTGTCAAGGGGAGCTCTTATACTGCCACAGCCAAGGTAGAGGAGATTTGCCCCTCCAGGAGGGATACGCCTCCCACCTGGGTGTCAGGGGAAGCTCTTATACCACCGTAGCCAGGGTAGAGGGGACGCACCCCTCCAGGGTAGAGACGCCTTCCACCTGGGTGTTCAGGGGTACTCCTATACTGCCACAGGAAGGGTGGAGGAAACTCCCCACTACAGGTGGGAGACCCTTCCCACCTGGGTGTCAGGTGGAGCTAGTATACTGCCCCAGGCAGGGTAGAGGAGACTCACCCCTCCAGGGGGGAGACTCAAAAACGTGTGTGTGGGTGATGTCCTCATATACCACTGTAGCCAGGCTAGTGGCGACTTGTCCCTCTAGGAAGGAGACCCCTCCCAACTGGGTGTCACGAAGAACTTGTATAACAACTTAGCCAGGGTAGAGGGTACTTGCCCCTCCAGGCGGGAGACCCCTCCCACCAGGGTGTGAGGGGGAGCTCATATACTGTTATCAGCCAGGGTAGAGGGGACTCGCCCCTGCATATTGGAGACCCCTCACACTTGGCTATGGTGGGGGCAAGCTCATATATCACCATAGCCAGGGTAGAGTGTACTCACCACTCCTTGCCTATATTGTCACAGCCAGGGTAGAGGGGATTCGCCCCTCCAGATGTGATACCCCTCCCACCTGGGTGTCACAGGGAGCTCATATACTGCCACAGCAAGGGTAGAGGGGCCTCGCCCCTCCAGGCGGGAGACCCCTTCCACCTGGGTGTTCAGGGAAACTCTTTTACTGCCACAGGAATGGTAGGGGAAACTGGCCCCTCCAGGCAGGAGACCCCGCTCACTGGGTGTCAGTGGGGGAGTTCATATACCTCTGTAGCCAAGGTAGTGGGGACTCGCTCCTCCAGGCAGGAGACCCCTCCCACCTGGATGTCACTGGAAGCTTGTATAACACCTTAGCCAGGGTAGAAGGGACTCGCCCCTCCAGGCAAAAGACTCCTTCCACCTGGATATCAGGGGTAGTCATATACCACAGCAGCCAGGGTAGAGGGTTCTTGCCCCTCCAGGTGGGAAACCCCTTCCACCAGGTTGTCAGGGGTGCTCATATGCTGCAGCAGCCAGGATAGAGGGGACTGGCCCCTCTATTTTGGACACCCATCCCATGTGGATATGGTGGGAGGGTGCTTGTATAACTCCATATCCATACAAGGAACACACCCCTCCAAACCTTGGAACCCCCACCTGAGTGACTGTGAGAGCTCATACTCCACCACAGCTAGGGTAGAGGGGACTCTCCCCTCCAGGCGGGAGACCCCTTCCACCTGGATATCCTGGTGGGCTCCTTTAAGGCTGCAGGAAGGATATAAGGGACTCTCCCCTCCAGGCAGAAAACTCCTCCCACCTCAGTGTCAGGGGAGCTCCTACACTGCAGCAGCCAGGATAGAGGGGAATCGCCACTTTACGTGGGAGACCCCTCCCACCTGGGTGTCTGGGGGAACTGTATACTGCCACAATCAGGTTAGAGGTTACTCGCCCCTCTGGGCAAAAGACCCCTTCAACCTGGGTGTCATGGGGAGCTCATGTACCTCATCAGCCAGTGTAGAGGCAACTGTCCCCTCCAGGCCGGAGACACCTCCCACTTGGGAATGGGGGTAACTCTTATACAGCCTTAGCCAGGGTAGAGGGGACACGCTCCTCCAGGCCAAAGACCACTCCCACATGGGTGTCTGGAGAGGGGTTTTCATATTCAGCTACAGCTGGTGTAGCAGCAACTCATCCCTCCAGGTGGGAGATCTCTCCCTCCTGGTTGGGGGAGGGGACATTTATACCCCTGCAGCCAGGGTTGAGGGGACTCATCCCTTCATGTGGGAGACCTCACTCCTGGGTGAGGGAGGACCTTGTATACTGCTGCAGCCAAGGTAGTGGGGACTCGCCCCTCCAGGCAGGAGACCCCTCCAACCTGGCTGTATGTCGGAGATCATATACCTCCAAAGCCACAGTAGAATGCACTTTCATCTCTTGGTGAAAGACCCCCCCACACACCAAGGTGTCAGGGGGAACTCATATACCACCACAGACAGGGTAGAGGTCTCCATGCAGGAGACCCCTCCAACCTGGTTGTGTGTATGGGGAGATATTAAACCGCCACAGCAAGGGTAGAGAGGACTCGCCCCTTCACGCGGGAGACCCCTCCCACCTGAGTTTCAGTGGGAGTTTGCCGCAGTCCGGCTGCAGCAAAATAACTGGGGGATGACGAGGAACTTGTGTAAATTGATACAGCAGGAGTGGGAGCCGTTTATTGTAGGACAGGAGGGATATATATATATATATATATATATTACACACAGCTTATCTTTATTAACATAAACTAGATACAGCAGTCAACCAATAAGGAATCTCCACACTTAATGGCTCACTGGTGTTACTTCACAAACCACTCCCTCTGGCAAAATGCCAGGCACCATCTTGACTTATTTACAGACTCTAACAGGAGTTCTTATGCTGCTGCAGCCAGTGTAGAGGGGGCTCTCCCTTACAGGTGGGCGACCACTCCCATCTGGGTATGGGGGGGATCTCATATATCACAGCAGCCAGAATAGAGGGGACTGGCCCCTCAAGGCAGGAGACCCCTCCCACCTGGGTTTCACGGGTAGCTGGTACACCCCCCAGCCAGTGTAGAGGGGACTCATGGCTCCAGGCTGAGGACACCTCCCACCTGGGTGTTCCCATATCACTGCAGCCAGGGAGAAGTGACTCACCCCTCCAGAGGGGAGACCTCTCCCACCTGTGTGTCCAGAGGAACTCAAATACTGCAGCAGACAGAGAATAGGGAACTCGCCCTTCCAGTCAAGAGATCCCTATAACCTGGGTGTCGGGAGCAGCTCCTATTCCACTTCAGCCAGAATAGAGTGTACTCGCCTCTCCATGGTGGAGACCACTCCCACATGGGTGTCCAGGGGAGCTTATACACTGCCAAAGCCAGGGTAGAGGGGACTTACCACTCTAGGTGGGAGACCCCTCCCACCTGGGTCTCAGGAGGAGCTCCTATACTGCTGCTGCCAGGGTAGAGTGGACTCACTCCTCCAGTGGGAAGACCCCTCCCACTTGGGTGTATTTTGGAGCTTATGTACAGCTTGAGCCATGGTAGAGGGGACACGACCCTCTAGGCAATGGACACTTCCCACTTGGGTGTCAAGGGAGCTCATATACCCCAGCAACCATGGTAGAGGCAAGTCACCCAACCAGGTGGCAGACCCCTCTCACCTGGGAATCAGAGGAAATTGGTATACTACTGCAGCCAGGGTAGAGGGGACTCGCCCCTCCAGGAGAGAGACCCCTCCCACCTGGGTGTCTTGACGTGGGATCTCATATACCCCTCCAGCCAGGGTAGCAGGGCTTCACTTCTCCAGGGGAGAGACCCCTCCCACCTGGGTTCGGGGAGCTCTTATACCTTTTCAGGGAGGGTAGAAGGGAATCGTCCCTACAGGCGGGAGACCCCTCCCAACAGGGTGTTTGGGGAAGTTCCTATACTACCAGATACAGAGTAGAGGGGTTCACCACTGCAGCCGGGAGACACCTCCCACCTGGGTTTGCAGGGAGCTCTTATAGTGCACCATCCAAAGTAGAGGGGACTCCCCCCTCCAGGCGGGAGATCCCTCCTACCTGTGTGTCAGGGGGAGCTTGTATACCACCACAGCCAGGGTAGACCAGACTTGCCTTCCACATGGGTATCCAGTGGATCTCCTGTACCGCTGCAGCAACCCTATAGGGGATTGCCTGTCCAGGTAGGAGACCCCTCCCACCTGAATGTTAGGGGGAGTTCTTATATCGCCAAAGCCAGGGTGGAGGGGACTAGCCCCTCCAGTTGGGATAATCTCCCACCTGGGTATGGGGGAGGTTTCCTAAATAGCTGTAGCAAAGGTAGAAGGGACTCGCCCCTCCAGTCGAGACACTCACCTGGGTGTCAAGGAGGAACTCCTATACCGCCCAAGCCAGGGTAGAGAGGACTCACCATTCTAGGTGGGAGATACCTCCCACCTGGGTCTCAGAAGGGGCTTGTATACCAAGGCAGCCAGGGGAGCAGAGACTCTCCATTCCAGAGGAGATACCCTTCACCTCCTGGGTGTCTGGGGTAGCTCATACATCACTGCATCCAGGGTATATGGGACTCTCCACATAAGGAAGGAGACCCCACCCACCTGCGTGTCAGGGGAATCATGTATACTGCTGCAGCCAGGGTAGAGCATAGTCGCCCCTTCAGATGGAAGGCCCCTTTCACATGGGTGTCATGTGGAGCTCATATACCACTGAAGCCACGGTAGAGGGAACTTGCCCCTTCAGTCGGTGGACCCCTCCCATCTGGCAGTCATGGGAGCTAATATTCCCCAGCAGCCATGATAGAGGCAACTCGCCTCTCCAAGTGGGAGACCCCTACCACCTGAGTGTGTGTGGGGGGCTCCTGTAATGCTACACGCAGGGTAGCAGGGACTCCTGCCTCCAGGGGAGAGACTCCTCCCACCTGGGTGTTGGAGAGCTCCTGTACCTTCTCAGCCAGGGTAGAGGGGACTTGCCCCTCCAGTCAGGAGACCCCTCTCACCTGGTTGACAAGGGGATCTCCAATATGCCATAGACAGGGTAGAGGGAACACGCCCCTATAGGCAAGAGACCTCTCCCACCAGGGTGTCTGAGGGATATCCTATACTGCGACAGCCAGGGTAGAGGGGTTTGCCCCTGAAGGTGGAAGACCCCTCCTGCCTGGGTTCCAGGGAGCCTTTATAGGGCACCAGCCAAAGTAGAGGGGACTCATCTTTCCAGGTGGGAGACTCCTCCCACCTGGGTGTCAGTGGAAGCTCCAATACTTCTGCAACAAGGGTAGAGTTGACTCGCCCCTCCAGTCAAGAGAACCCTCTAAAATGGGGGTAGGGGAAGCTCCTATACTGAGCAGCCATGGTAGAAGGGACTCACCCATGCAGGCGACAGACCCCTTGCACTTGTGCTTTGGGGTTGGGCGAGCTTCTATAGAGATTAGCCAGGGTAGACAGAAATTGCCCCTCCATGTGGGAGACCCCTCCCACCTGGGTGTCTGGGGTAGATTGTGTAACGCTGCAGCCAGGGTAGAGAAGACTTGTTGCTCTTGCCAGAGACCCCTCTCACCTGGGTATCAGGGGAGCTTGTATCCTGCCACATCCAGGGAGAGGTGACTCGCACCTCCAGGTGGGAGACCCCCTCACACCTGGGTGTCAGGGCAAGCTTGAATACTGGCACAGCCAGGGTAGAGTGTACTTGCCCCTCCATTCAAGAGACCGCTCTAACCCGGGTGTAGGGGGGAGGTCCTATACCACCTCAGCCAGAATAGAGGGGACTCACCACTGAAGGTGGGAGACCCCTCCCACCTGGGTGTCAGGGGAAGCTTTTATACTGCTGCAGCCGGGGTAGAGCATTCTTGCTCATCCAGGCAGAAGACCACTTTCACCTGGGTGTTGGGTGGAGCACTTATATGTCTGAAGCCACGTTAGAGGGGACTCACCCCTCCCGAGTGGTATCCCTCCCACTTGGGTGTCATGGGAGCTCCTATATCCCAGCAGCTCCTATATCCCAGCAGCCATAGCAGAGGCGACTTGCCCCTCCTGGCAGAAGACCCATCCCATGTTGGAATCTGCGGGAACTTGTATATCTCCGCAGCTAGGGTGGAGGGGACTAGCCCCTCCAGGCGGGAGACCCCTCTCACCTGGGTGTTGGGGAGTGGGACTCGTATACTGCCACAACTAGGGTAGCAGGGACTCCATACTCCAGGAGAGACACCCCTCTTACCTGGGTGTTGGGGGAGCCTCTATACTTCACAGCTAGGGTAGAGGGGATTCGCCTCTCCAGTTGGAGACCCTTCCCACATGGTTGTGGGGGGAGCTCGAACGCTGCAGTCAGGCAGAGGGTTTCAGCCCTATTGGCGGGAGACCCCTCCCACCAGGGTGTCTAGGTCTCCACCCTTACAGGAGGGAGACCACTTTCACCAGGGTGTTGGAGGGAAGTCCTATACTGCCACAGCTAGGATAGAGGAGTTCCGCCCCTGCAGTTGGGAGACCTCTCCCACCTGGGTGTCCAGGGAGCTCTTATAGGACACCAGACAAAGTAGAGGGGAGAAACCCCTCCAGGCGGGAGACACCTCCCACCTGTGTTTCAGGGGGAAGTTTTGTATTGCCTTAGGCAGGGTAGAGGGGAATTGCCCCTCTATGAGGGAGAACCTTCCCACCTGGGTGTCTGGGGGAGCTTGTATACCACCGAAGCCAGGGTTACAGGGGACCCCTCCCACCAGGTTGTCCAGTGAACTCTTATATGCCACCACTCAGTAGAGGAGACTCACCTCTAAAGGCAGGAGACCCCTCCAACATGGGTGTCAGGGGGAGCTCACATACTGCCAGAGCCAGGGTGAGGGGACTTGCCCCTGCAGCCGGGAGACCCCTCCAACTTGGGTGTCCTGGGAGCTCTTATATGGCACAAGACAAATTAGAGTAGAATCGCCCCACCAGGCAGGATAACCCTTCCATCTGGGTTTCTGAGTGTGCTTTTATATCTCCCTATCCATGGTACAGGGGTTTTGCACCCCTAGGAGGGACACCTCTCCCACCTGGATGTGTGTGTGGGGAGCTCCTATACCACTGCAGCTAGAGTTGAGGGGACTCGCCCCTCCAGGCAAGAGACCACTCTATCCTGGGTGTCAGGGGAGTTACTATACTGCAACATCCAGGGTAGAATGAACTCACTACTCTAGGTGGGAGTACCCTCCCATCTGGGTATCGGTGGGGGGAGGCTCATATACCTCAGCAGCAAGGGAAGCAGGGACTCACCCCTCCGGGGGAGATATCCTTTCCACATGTGTGTCGGGGGAGCTTCTATACCTCTGCAGCCAGGGTAAAGGGGACTCACCCCTCCAGTTGGGAGACCCCTCCCACCAGGGTGTCAGGAGGAACTCACATACCACCACAGTCAGGGAAGAGGGTTTCAGCCCTGTAGGCAGGAGACCCCTCCCACCTGGGTGTCCAGAAAGCTTTGATAGGGCACCAGCCAAAGTAGAGGAACTCGCCCTTCCAGGCGGGAGACCTCTCCAACCTGGGTTTCTGGGGCAGCTTGAATACTACCTTAGCCAAGGTAGAAGGGACTTGCCCCTCCAAGGGGGAGACCCCTCTTACATGGGTGTCTGTAGGAACTTGTATATCACCACAGCCAGTGTAGAGGGGAATCCTAACACCAGGCCGGATGCTTCCCTACTTGGATGTTGGTGGAGCTTATATACTGCTGCAGCTAGGGGAGAGGGGACACCCTCCAGGCCAGAGACCCCTTCCACCTAGGTGTTGGGGGAAGCTCAAATACCTCAGTAGCCAGGGTAGAGGGGACTCGCCCCTCTAGTCAAGAGATCTCTCTAACGTGAGTGTCAGGGGTGCTCCTATACTGCCTCAACCAGAATAGAGGGGACTTGCTCCTCCATGCTGGAGACCCTCCCACCTGGGTTTCTGGGGGAGTTCATACACCACTGCACCCAGGGTAGAGGGGACAAACCACCCTAGGTGGGAGACCCCTCCCACATGGGTATTTGGGGTAGCTTGTATACTGCTGCAGCTAGGGTGGAGCAGACTCATCTCTCCAGGCAGAACACCCCTCCCACGTGGGTATCAGGTGGAGCTCATATACCACCACAGCCAAGGTAGACTGGACTCGCCCCTCCAAGAGGGAGATCCCTCCCACCTTGGTGTAAAGTGAGCTGGCATACCTCAGCATCCATGGTACAGTCAACTCGTTCATCCAGGCAAGAGACCCCTCACACATGGGTGTGTATGTTGGGGGGCTCTTATACTGCTGCAGCCAGGGTAGCAGGGACTTGCCTCTCTAGTCGGGAGACCCCCCTCCCACCTGGGTGACAAGGGGAGCTTGAATATCACTGCAGCCAGGGTAGAGGAAACTCTCCCCTATAGGCGGGAGACCCCTCCCCCCAGGGTGTCTGGGGGAAGCTGCTATGCTGCCACAGCCAGGGTAGAGGGGTTCGGCCCCTGCAGGTGGAAGGCTCCTCCCACCTTAGTGTCCAGGGAGTCCTTATAGTGCACCAGACAAAGTAGAGGGGACTCGTCCTTCCAGGAGGGAGACCCCTCCCTTCAGGGTGTCTGGGGCAGCTCATATACTACTGCAGCCAGGGTAGATGGGACTCGCCCCTCCAGTCGAGAGAACCCTCTCTCCTGGCTGTGGAGGGAGCACTTACACCACAGCAGAGAGGATACTGAAGACACACCCATCCAGGCAGGACACCTTCCCACCTGGGTGTCATGGGGAGATTATATACAAACTCAGCCAGGGTAGAGGGGAATTGCCCCTCCAGGCAGCAGATGCTCCCACCTGGTTGTCTGGGGGAGCTCTAATACCACCAAAACTAGGATAGAGGGTACTTGCCCCAGGAGGCAGGAGACCCCTCCCACAAGGTGTCAGGGGTAGCTCATATAGGGCAGCAACCAGTTACAGGGGACTTGCTTCTCTGGGAGGGAGACCCTTCCAACCTGGGTTTCCGAGGGGGCTCCTACACCCCCATAGCTAGGGTAGAGGGGACTTGCCCCACCAGGCAGGAGACCCCTCGCCCCTGGGTGTCGGGGGTGGGGCTCATATACCGCTACATCCAGGGTAGTGGGGACTTGCCCCTCCATGCAGGAGACCCCTGCCACATGGGCGTCATGGGGAGCATGTATACCACCTTAGCCAGGTTAGAAGGGACTCGCCCCTCTAAGGTGGGCACCCTTCACATATTGGTGTCTGGGTGACCATGTATTCGGCTGCAGCAAGGATAGAGGGGACTCACACCTCCAGGCGTGAGACCCCTCTGACCTGGATGTCGGGGGAGCTCAATTACCACCACAGCCTGGGTAGAGGAGACTCGCCTCTTCAGGAGGGAGAGCCCTTCCACCTGAGTGTCGGGGTGGGGGGGCTTCTATATTGCTGTAGCCAGGTTAGAGCAGAATCCCCATACGAGGCAAAAGACCCCTCTCACCTGGGTGTCGGGGGAGCTCGATTACCGCCTCAGCTAGGGTAAGGGGACTTGCTCCTCCAGTCGAGAGACCCCTCACACATAGGTTTCATGAAGAGCTTTTATTCAGCCTTATCCAGGGTATAGGGGACTCACCCCTCCAGGCGGGAGACCCCTACCACCTGGGTGTGTATGTGGGGTTTCCAATCAACAAGAGCCAAGTAGCAGGGACTGGCCCCTCCAGGCGGGAGAACATTTTCACCTGGTTGTCAGGGGGAGATCATATCCCACAGCAGCCAGGATAGAAGGGACTTGTCCCTACATGCAGGAGACCCCTTTTATCTGGGTATGGAGGAGCAGCTCATATGCGGCCACAGCCTGCACGTGGGCGAACCCTCCCACCTGGTTTTCCCAGGAAATCTTATAAGGCAACAGCCAAAGTAGAGGGGACTCGCCCCTCCAAGCAGGAGACCCATCCCACCTGGGTGTCAGGGGAGCTTGTGTTCCTCTGAAGCCAGGGTAGAGGGGACTAGCACCTTCAGTTGGAAGACTCCACTCACCTGTGTTTTGGAGGAGCTTGTGAACTGCCAGATTGAAGGAAACTTGCTCCTCCAGGCATGAGACCCTCCCATCTGGTTATTGAAGGGGGAGCTCTTGTACTACCATTGCCAGGATTGCGGGGACTTGCCTCACTAGGCGGGAGACCCCCTCACACCTGGTTGTCAGGGGAGCTCATATGCCGTCTCAGGCAGGGTAGAGGGGACCCGCCACTCCAGGGGGGAGACACCACCCACCTGGGTGTACAGAGGAGCTTGTATACTGTCACAGTCAGGATAGAGGGGAATCACCCCCTCAAGCAAGCGACCCCTCCCACCTTGGTGTCAGGGGGAGCTCATATACCGCTACAGACAGGAGAGTGGGGACTCGCCACTATAGGCAGGAGACCCCTCACACCTGGGTGTCCAGCAGAGCTCCTATACCTCTGCAGCCAGGGTAGAGGGGACTCACCCCTCCACTCGGGTGACCCATCCCAACTGGGTGTTGGGGGGATCTCAAATAACTTCGCAGTCAGGGTACAGGGGACTCGCCCCTACAGGAGGGAGATCCCTCCCACCTGATTGTGGGGGGGAGCTCGTATACTGCCACAGCCAGGGTAGAAGGGTTCACCTCTTTAGGCGGGAGGCCCCTCCAATCTGGGTGTTCCTGGAGCTCTTATAGAGCACCAGCCAGGGTAGAGGGGACTTGCGACTCCAATGGGAAACCCCTCTCACCTGAATGTGTGGGGGGAATGCATACCATCTTAGCCAGGTTAGAGATGACTTGCACCTCCAGGCAAAAGTACGTTCCCACCCGGGTGTCTGGGAGAGCCTGTACACAGCAGCAGCCAGGGTACAGGGGACTTTGCCCCCCAGGCCAGACACCCCTCCCACTAGAGTGTCAGGGGAGCTCCTCTACCGCCACAGCCAGGGTAGAGTGGATTCACCCCTCCAAGCAGAGACCTCTCCCACCTAGGTGTAGGGTGGGGAGGCCCAAGCCAGGGTAGAAGGCACTTGCCCTTTCATGAGGGAGACCCCTCCAACTTGCGTGTCTGGGGGTAGCTCATACACTAACAAATCCAGGGTAAAGGCCTCTCGCCATGTAGGCAGGACACCACTCCCAACTTGTTGTCCGGGAAGCTCATATACCACTGCAGGCAGATTAGATTGGACTCACCCCTCCAGGCAGGAGACCCTTCCCACCTGGGTATGTGGGGTTCCTATACCACAGCAGCCAGGGTAAAGTGCACTCTCCCCTTCAAGTGGAGATGCCTTCCACCTGGGTGTTGGAGGGGGCTAGTATACCCCCACAGCCACAGTAGAGGGAACTCACCCCTGCAGGCAGGAGACTCCTCCCACCTGGGGTCCCAGGGAGCTTGTATACCACCTTAGCCAGGGTGGAGCTGACTTGTCCCTCAAGATGGGAGATCTCTCCTACCTGGATGTCAGGGAAAGCTCATATAGCGCAGCAGCCAGTGTACCAGGGTCTCCCCCCTCCAGTCAGAGACACCTCCTACCCAGGTGTCAGAGGCAGTTCATATACCGCCTCAGCCAGGGGAGAGAGGACTAGCCCCTCTAGGCAGGAGATTCCTCCCATTTGGATGTCCTGGGGAGCTCCAGTACTTCTGCAGCAGGGTAGAGGGGGTTCTAGCCACCTTGCGGGAGACTCCTCACAACTGAGTGTCAGGCGTGCTCCTATACCACCACAGCCAGGGTATAGGGGACTCGCCCCTCCAGGCAGTAAACACATCTCACCAGTTTTTCAGGGGCAGTTCTTATACCACTGCAGCCCGTGTAGAAGGGACTTGCCTCTCCAGAAGGGAGACCCCTCCCATCTGGGTGTCTGTTGAGGGTTCTCATATACCTCCATAGCCAGGGCAGAGTGACTCGCCCCTCCAGGCCTGAGACCCTCCCACCTGGGTGTCAGGGAAGCTCCTTTACTGCCACAGCCATTGTAGAGGGAACTCATGCCTCAGGCCAGAGACATCTCCCACCTGGCTGACAAGGATCGATATTACACCACTTCAGCCAGGGAATAGGGGACTCGCCCCTTCAGTCGGGAGACCCCTCCCACCTTCGTGTCACAGGGAGTTTGTAGACCACCTTAGCCGGGGTACAGGTGAATTCTTACCTTCATTCAGGAGATCCCTCCCTTCTGGGTGTCAGGGAGCTTGTATACTGCGTTAGCTATGGCGGAGGGTACTAGCTCCTCCAGGCAGGAGACCCATCCCATCTTGCTATGGGGGGAGGAGCTCGTATACCACTGCAACCAGGAGAGAGGGGACTAGCCCCACTAGGCGAGAGACACCTAAACTCTGGTTTTCATGGGTGCTCATATACCGTAGAGGCAGGGAAAATGGGACTTGACACTCCAGGCGGGAGAACGCTCCCACCTGTGTGTATGGGTGGAAGCTCTTACACCACTACAGCCAGGGTAGTTGGGACTTGCCCCTCCAGAAAGAAAAATCCTCTGACCTGGGTGTCATGGGGAGCTTGTATACCACCTTAGCAAGGGTAGAGAGGACTTGCCAATCCAGGTAGGAGACCCCTCCCACCATGGTGTCACGGGGGAGATCCTATACCTTCAAGGCCAGGGCATAGGGTATATGCCACTTCAGTCGGGAGATCCATCCCACCTAGGCATTAAAGGGAGCTCTAATACAGTTGCAGCCAGGATACAGGGACTCCCCCCTCCAAGCTGGAGATACCTCCCACCTGGGTGTTGGAGGGGGCTAGTATACACCCAAAGCCAGGATAAAGGAAACTCGCTCCTCCATATATTGCATATATTTTGCCACATTCAGGGTAGGGGAGCTCTTATACCACTGCAGCCAGGGTAGTGGATATTCGCACATCCAGACAGGAAATCCTTCCCACCTGGGTCTTGCAGGGAGCTTGTATACCACCTTAGCCAGGGTAGAGAAGACTCGCCCCTCCAGGAAGGGACCCCTCCCTCCAGGGTGTCAGGGAGAACTCCTGTACCATAGCAGGCAGGGTAGATGTGAATCGTCCCTCCAGGTGGAAGATCCCTCCCAATTAGGTGTCCAGTGGGGGAGCTCTATACAGCCTTAGCCAGGGTAGAGGGTACTCGCCCCTCCATGAAGGATACCCCTCCCACCTCGGTGTTGCAGGAAGCTTGTATACCAACATAGCCAGGGTAGAGCGGACTGGAGGTGCAAATCCTCTCTACCCTGGCTGAGGTGGTATGAGCTCCCACAGTAACCCAGGTGGGTGGGGTCTCCTGCCTGGAGGAGCAAGTTACCTCTACCCTGGCTGTGGCTGTTTGGAGTTGTCCTCCAACACCCAGGTATGAGGGTTTTCCGGCCTATAGAGGTGAGTGTCCTCTACCCTGGCTGCAGCAGTATAGGAACTCCCCCCAAAACCCAGGTGGGAGGGGTCTCCTGCATAGAGGAGTGAGTCCCTCTACCCTGGCTCCTGGGCTATAGGAGCTCCCCTGAAACCCAGGTGTGAGTGCCGATACATCTGGAAGAAAGAGTCCTCTCTCTCCTGGATATGGAGGTGTATGGGGAGAAAGGGGAGAAAGGGGAATGGGTGGAGCAGGGAGAGTAGGGCTCATAGCCCAGATTCACTGCAGGGTGTCAGGATTGAGGAGAAGGGCCCAAGCTGAAGGAGGACAAAGCCCCCAGAAAAGGGGCAATGCTACTTTTTCTCAAAGGAAGACCACAGGGCCAAATATCCCACTCCTATCTGCAGGATAAGGTCAGCATCCTAGGAAACGGATCTGGAAAAGGAGCCTAGAAGGGACAAGGACAACATGAGGGCCAAAGGAGGGCACAGCGTGCAGTGCATGAAGAGGGAGGTTTGTGGGGTTCAGGTCAGAACCGCAGAAAGGAGCCCAGGCTAGGGACCTAGAGGAGGGCCCAGGCTAGGGGAGAGCAGGGGAGGGTGGGGCCAGGGAGGCAGGGGCTACACTAGGGTAGTCAGATGCAGGGAAGACAAGGGGAGTGGGGAAGGGGTCCCAGCTAGGCCCACAGTTCAAGCTCAGGGAAGCACGGTGCAAGAAGGACCCACAGAGGCTCAAGACAGGAGCCAATCCAGGGAATGGAGAGCCAAGGACCAGCACTAAGGCAGGGGGCTCAGGACAGGGGACAGGGCTGGGGAGGGAAGGCAGGGAATCCAGCAATGGGGAGGCAGGCTCAAGGCCCAGCACTACTGCCAGTTGTCAAGGTTCCTGATGATACCCCAAGGGCCTAGGGATAGCAAGTAGCTCAGGCGAGGATCAGGGTTCTGTTTCCCATAAGGTTCCCTGGCCCAGATGAGGATCAAGGGCCAGGACCAGGCCACAGGGCCTGGCAAGGGACAGTGGCCAGGAGGAGTGCAATATGAGGGCACAGTGGGGGATCGAGTGGGTGCAGAGAAGGGCAAGAGTCAGGACCCAATCAAGGAGCCAAGGTAAGGAACCTACCCCAACAAAAGTTATCAGAGACCAAATCAGCATCAGGCCCCTGCTCCAGGAGAAATCAATAGGGGAAGGAGAGTTAGGATTGGCGGTATTATGAGGAGACAGAGTGCTGAGCACATGGCACAGAGCGAATTGAGCTTGGGGGCCTAATCAAGGGGCACCCAGGTCAGACACAACAGGAAGAGACAGCACAGAAAGCAACACAACCCGAGTAATGCAGTAATGAGCTCAGGCTGGCAGCCAAGCCAAGACTGTGAGGCATAGGGTCAGGGTGAGGAAGGGCTGGGGTGGCTTAGGGGCATCTTGCAAGGCTAAAAGGCAGGAGAGGGGAGGGAGGGGATTGCCCAGGGCAAGGTCATCACTAGGCCCAAGTCCACTGCCAGTTGTCAAGTTTGGACAGCAAAGAGGGCCCATGCGAGGGGCAGGGCTGTGTTGCCCATAGAGATCCTTCAGGGCCCAGAGGCCAGCCAATTCCACTCCTCTGCCCCAGGTGAATAGATCCTGAGAGAGAGACCAGGACCAAAGGAAGGAAATGTGAGGGATTCCTTTGGTCCAGGATTGAGGGGGTATTGGTGTTGAGCTAGCAACCATTGGAGGAGTGAAGGCTAGAGAGAAGCAGGGGGAGGGCAGTGTCCTGGAAATGACAAAATACCACAGTACAAGAGGAACAGAGGGTTGGAAGATGAGAGGGCCAACAAGGGGCCTGAAATCAAGGAACAGGGACAGGGTCCTCAAGAAGGGCAACCGGGGGCTCCAGCAAGGAGCCAGGCCCAAGTATGGGGAGCCAAGTGCAAGGACCCAGTCCTGGGTCCTATGAATGCAGACAGGGCTGGGGAGGGGAGAAAGGGGAGCAAGGGTAGTGGGTGGCACAGGGAGAGGAGGGCTCAAGACCTAGGTTCACTGCTGGGTGTCAGAATTGAGGAGCAGGGCCTGGGCAAAGAGAGTACAAAGTCCGAGGCAAGGGACACAGCTATATTTTCCCAAAGGAAGCCCACAGAGCCAAATGCCCAGTTCCAGTCCCATGGACCTGGTGAGCATCCTGGGAAAGGGATCTTGAAAAGAGGCCCAGCAGGGACAAGGACAACAGGAGGGATGAAGGAGAATACAGCATGAAAGGCCAGAGGAAGGGTGTATATGGGGTGCAGGCCAGGACTGCAGAAAGGAGCCCATGCTAGGGACCAACAGGAGGGCCCAGGCCAGAAAAGGGCAGGGAAGGGCATTGTTGGGTAGGTGGGTGACAGTAGGGTTCTGAGGTTCAGGGAAGCCAAAGGAAGTAGGCACTGGCCCCAGTGAGGCCCGCAGTTGAAGCCCAGGGTAACATGCAGCAAAACGTACCCCAGAGGCTCAAGTGAGGAGGCAGGCCAGGGAATGGAGATACAAAGGTCAGGGCTTGGGCAGGGGGCTCAGGACAGTGGACAAGTCTTTCGAGGGATGGCAAGGCATCCAGCAGGGGGCAGACAGGCTCCTGGCCCAGTGTGACTGCCAGATGTGACGGTTCTGGGTGAAGGACCAAAGACCCGAGAGTGCAAGAGTGCCAGGCAAGGGGCAGGACTCAGGTTCCCATAAGGTGCGCTGGCCCAGATGAGAATCCAGGGACAGGGACCTGGAAAAGGAGGCCTGGCAAGTGAAGGCATCCTGGAGGAGGGTAATGGGAGGGCACGTGGGGGGGTCTTTGTGGGTCTGGGGTGGGCAAGATCCAGGACCCAAGCCAGATGCCCAGGTAAAGGACCCAACTGACCGACCATGAATAAGTGACCCAAGGAGCAGGAGAACTGCAAGTTCCATTGGAAAGTGCAAGGGGAAAAAGAGAAAGGCCTGTGCAAGGACAAGGAGACAGTGAAAAGTGTAACAGGCAACTAATGGAGCATGGTGACAGTCCCAAGCAAGGGGTCCTCAGGTCAGACACAACAGGAAGAGACTCCATGCTATGCCAAGTGACATGAGGAGCACTGTCAGGGGCTCATGTGAACGCCAGGCCTGGGTACTGAAATGCAAATGGTAAGGGTTAGGTAGGGCTGGGTTGGGGTAGGGGCAGCATGCAAGGCCAGAGGGCAGGGGAGAGTAGGGAGTGGATCTCTCAGAGTTGGGTTGAAGCACGTTGCATGATAACTGCCAGTCCTCAAAGTTCAGGCAGCAAAGGGGACTCAGGCAAGAGTCTGGGCTCTATTTCCCATAGGGAGCCTTAAGGTCCCAGGTGAGTAGATCCTTATAGAGGGACCTGGACCACAGGAGGGTCAAAAGAGGCAACTGTGAGGGGTACCTTGTGTATGGAGGTTGTGGTGGTGGTTGGTTGGCAGCCTGGACCCTTTCAAGGAGCCCAGGCTAGGTATAAGCAAGGAAAGAAAAAGGTCCTGGCAGTGCCAGGATAACATAGCACCAGTGGAATAGATGGGAGGCACAGGATGGGGTCTATAAAATGTGGCCTGAAACCAAGGGAAGGGAAATGGTCCTTGAGAAAGGCAGCTCCTCAAGCAAGGAGCCATGCCCAGTAATGAATATCCAAGTGCTACCACCTGGGGGAGCATGAATGAAAAGAGATATGGATGGGCAGGGGATGGAGGAAAGAAATCTGAGCAGGTGGCAAAGTGGGAGGAAGGCTGAAGGGCCAGGTCCACTGAAGGGTGTCAGGATTGGGTAGAAGGGCACAGGCTGAGGGAAACCAAAGTGCCCAGAAAAGGGGCAGGACTCACATTTTCCCAAAGGGAACACACAGGGACACTAGGCCAGGCAAAGTACCTGGTCTGGTGAGTATCCTGGGAAGGGGATCAGGAAAGTCGGCCTGAAAGAGACAGAAATGGCAAAAGGACCAATAGAGGGCACAGCCTCAAGGGCAGCAGGATGGGTCTGGGTTTAGTGAGGAGCTAAGACAAGGGACTTAGAGAAGGGCCCAGAGCAGGGCAGAGCAGGGAAGTGTGAAGCCTGTATTGCGTGGCTGCACTAGGGTCCTGCAGTACAGGGAAGCCAAGGAAAGGAGAGAAGTTTCCCCAGTGAGGGGCCCTCAGACAAAGATCAGAAAAGAAAGGAACTAGAAGGGCCACCAGAGGCTCAAGCGAGGAGCCAGGCAAGGGATTGGAGTGCCAAGGGCCAGGGTTTGGGCAGGGGGCTTAGGACAGTGGACAAGACTTGGGAGAGAAGGCAGGGGATTCATCTGGGAACAGTCAGGCTCCAGGTGCTGGGCCACTACCAGGTGTCAGAGTTCCTTGTGCAGGACCAAGCACAAAGTAAGAGTAAATGGTCCAGGAGAGGGGCAGGGCACTATTTCTCATAAGGCACCCTGGCCCAGATGAGAATCCATAGAGAGGGTCCTGGTAAAGAAGCCATGGCAATGGAAGGGGGCCAGAAGCAGAGATAAAGAGGTCATGGTGGGTACATGGTGGGAGAAGAGCCAGGATTGTAGCCAGGTGCTCAGACAAGGTACCCCCAAGACCAAACTAGGACGAGGGACCCAAGGAGCAGGAGACTCACGAGCACCAGAGGAATTTGCGAGGAGATGGCAAGCATGAGCTGCATGAGTACCATAAGACACAGGGAAGCTCAAGGGGCACATGGGGGAACCCTCTGGTGGGCCCAAACATGAAGAGACTCCACACTATACAAAGGGACATGAGGAAAGCAGTCAGGTGCTCAAGGGAGCATACAAGACAGGGACAGGATCTCCAAGGGTCTGGGAAGGCTGGGATGGGGTAGGGGCAGCATGCAAGGACAAAAGTCAGGGGAGAGAAGGGAGTGGATTACTCAGGGCTTGGTTGGAGCAGGTCTCATGTTAACTGCCAGGCTTCAAGGCACAGGCATTGAAGGGGACTCAGGTGACTGGCAGGGTTGTTTCCAAAAGGGAGCATTCAGGGTACAGAGACCAGCCAGGTTTGCTCCTCTGCCCCAGGTGAGTAGATTCTCAGAGAGGGACCTGTTCCAATGATGGGCAAAAGAGGGTACTGTGAGGGGATACCTGGCATGTGCAGTTTGGCGGGGGTTGCTGGGCTGCAGGACCCATTTTAGCAGCCTAGGCTAGAGCAAAGCAGGTGTAGCAGAGGGTCCAGGCAGTGCCAGGATTTCACAGCATGAGAGGAACAGAGGGGAGGCACAGGAGGGGGCTGGCAAAAGGGGACTGAAACCAAGGGACAGGGAAAGGGTCCTTGAGAAGGGTGGCCAGTGGCTCAAGCAAGGAGCCAGGCCTAGTAATGGAGAGCCAAGTGCTAGTACCAGGGCCTGGGTGAATGAAAAGAAACATGGAGGGGGAGAAGTGGGAGGGGAGAAAGTAGAGTTTATGACACACAGGAAGAAGGGCTCAAGGCCCAGATCCACTGCAGAGTATCAGCAGTCATGAGCAGGGCCCTGGCTGAGGGAGTCCAAAGGGCCCAGGCAAGGGACAGGGCTGCATTTTCCAAAGGGAGCCCCCAGGACAAAGAGGCCAAATCAAGTTGCCTGGCCCAGCTGAGCCTCCTGGGAAGGGGATCAGGAAAGCAGGCGTGGCAGAGACAGACAGGAGGGCTGAAGCAGGGTCAGCCTGAAGGGCTACAGGATGGATGTGGGTGGGATGGGGGCCACACCCCAGCAAAGATCACAGGCAAGGGACCTAGAATTTGGCCCAGACCAGGGAAGAGCAGGGAATGTGGGTTTGGTAAGGCAGGGCTGCGCTGGGATATGGCAGTCCAGGAATACCAATGGGAGCAGAGAAATGGCCCCATTGAGGGTCCCTCAGAAAATGCCCAGAAAAAGAGTGAGCAAGAAGGGCCACCAGAGGCTCAAGAAGAAGCCAGGATGTGGAATGGAGAGCCAGGGGCCAGGGCTTGGGTAGGGCACTCAGGACAGTGGATTACATTTGGGAAGGAAGGCAGGGGATCCAGCAGTAGGCAGTCAGACTCAAGGCCCAGGGCCACCTCCAGGTTTCAGGGTTCCTGCAGCCGGACCAAGCACCCAGGGAGAGCAAGTGGCCACATTGAGGGCCAGGGTGTTGTTTCCCATTAGGTGCCCTAGATCAGATGAGAACCTATGGCCAGGGTCCTGGCAAAGGAGGCCAAGAAAAGGAAGGGGGCCTGAAGGAGGGTGATGGGAAGGTACAAGAAGGGGTTGTGGTGGGTGCACACAGGTGTGAGAACCAGGACCCAAGCCAGAAGTTCAGGCAAGGGAGACACACCGGACCCATGGTGATGGTGGACCTAAGGAGCAGGAGACATGAGAGCACCAGAAATAACTTGAGGGGAAGAGAAGGAAGGGGCTATATAAGGACCAGGAGAAGCCAAGGGGCACCTAGGGGAGCCCACTAGCAGGCCCAATCAAGGGGTACCCAGGTCAGACCAAACAGGAAGAGAGTCCTTCCTATGCCAAGGGCCATGGAGAACTCTGTCAGGGGGTCAGGCCAATCTCCAGGGCCAGAGACTGGAGTGGAAAGGAGGGCTGGGTTGCAGTAGTGGCAGCATGCAAGGCTAGAGGGCAGGGGAGGGAAGGACGGGATCGCTCATGGATGGGATGGAGGAGCAAGTCCCATGTTTACTGCCAGGCTTCAAGGAATAGGCAGGGAAAGGGACTTAGGTGACTGGCAGAACTGTGTTTCCCATAGGGAGCATTCAGGGTGCAGAGAACAGCCAATTCCATTCCTCTGCCCCAGGTGAGTAGATCCTCAGACTGAGACATGGACCAATGAGGGGCAAAAGAGGGTATTGTGAGGGGATATCTGACATGTGGAGGTGTGTGGGTTGGTGGGCTGCAGGACACATTTGAGCAGCCTAGGTTAGAGCAAAGCAGGGATACGGAAGGGTCTGGGCAGTTCCAGGATGACACAGCATGAGGGAATCAGAGGGGAGGCACAGGAGGGGGCTGGTAAAAGGGGCCTCAAACCAAGGGACAGAGACTGGGTCCTGGAGAAGGGCAGCCATGGGCTCAGGCCAGGAGCCAGGCTCAGTAATATAGAGCCAAGTGCTAGTACTTGGGCCTGGGAGAATAAAAAGAAACATGGATAGGTAGGGTCGGGAAGGGAGAAAGGGGAGCTGCTGACACATGGGAGGAGGGCTCAAGGACCAGGTCCACTGCAGGGTGTCAGGGTTAAGGATCAGGGCCTGGGCTGAGGGAGGCAAAATCGCCCAGGCAAGAGGCATGGCTATGTTTTCCCAAAGGTCATATACTCTGGCCTAGGTGAACATCCTGGGAAGGGGATCAGGAAAGTGAGCATGGCAGAGACAGAAATTACAGGAGGGCTGAAGGAGGGCACAGCCTGAAGGCCCACAAGACAGCTGTGAGTCGGGTGGGGGCCAGGACCCCAGCACAGAGCACAAGCAAGGGACCTAGAAGAGGGCCCAGTCAGGGGAGAGCAGGGAATGCTGGGCATTGAAGGCGGGCCTGTACTAGGGTACTGTAGTACAGGGAAGCCAAGGTGAGCAGGGAAGTGGCCCCAATGTGGGTGCCTCAGACAATGCCTACAAATACAGTGAGCATGAAGGGCCACCAGAGGCTCAAGCGAGTAGGCAGGCCAGGGAACAGAGAGCCAAGAGCCAGAGATTGGGCAGGGGCTAAGGACAGTGTAGAAGATTTGGGAAGGAAAGCAAGGAATCCAGAAGTGGGCAGTCAGCCTCCAGGCCCAGGACTACTTCCAGGTTTCAGGATTCCTGGTACAAGACCAAGCACCCAGGGAAAGCAAAGAGCCCAGGCAAGGACAGGACATTGTTTCTCATAAGGCACCCTGGATCAGATGAGAATCTAGTGCCAGGGTCCTGGTAAAGGAGGCCCAGAAAAGAAAGGGGGGCAGAAGGAGGGAAACAGGAGGGCCTGGCAGGGGTTGCGGTATGTGCACATAGGGGCCAGACCCAGGACCCAATCCAGGCACCCAGGTGATTTGTGATGGGGGATCTAAGGAGAAGGAGACTTTCGAGTGCCAGAAAAAAGCACAAGGGATAAGGGGAGGAAGGGGCTGTATGAGGACCAGGAGTAGCCAAGGGGCACCTAGGGGAGTCCACTGGCAGAACCAGCAAGGGGACCCCAGGTCAGACCCAACATGAAGACACTTCTTGCTATGCCAAGGGCCATGAGGAACACAGTCAGGCAGTCAGGTGAATGCCCAGGCCCAGGGACTGGAGCACAAAGGGTCAGGGCTAGCGAGGGCTGGGTTGCTGTAGGAGCAGCATGCAAGGCCAGAGGCCAGGGAAGGGAAGGGAGTGGATCACTCAGTGCTAGGTTATAGCAAGTACATGTAAACTGCCAGGCCTCAATTTTCAGTCAGTGAAGGGAACTCAGGTGAGTGGCAGGGCTGTGTTTCTCATAAGGAGCCTTCAGGGCACAGAGGCTAGTCAATTCTGCTCCTCTGCACCAGGTGAGTAGATCCTCAGAGAAGGACCTGGACCAAAGGAGCGGACAAAAAGGGTACTGGGAGGGGATACCTGGTGTGTGGAAGTGTGGGGGTAGGGGCTGCCAGCAACCATTTGAGAAGCATAGGCTAGGGAGAAGCAGGGGGAGTAGAGAGTCCTGGCAGTGCAAGGATACCACAGCATGAGGGGATCTGAGGGGAGGCACAAGAGTGGGCCAGCAAAAGTGACCTGAAACCAAGGGACAGGGGACAGGGTCTTCAAAAACTGTAGCCAGGGTCTCAAGCAAGGAACAGGGCCCAGTAATGAAAAGCCAAGTGCTAGCACCTGGGTCTGGGTGAATGAAAAGGAAACATGGATAGGGAAGGCGGGGGAGGGGGAGAAAGGGGAACAGCTGGCACAGGGGGAGAAGGGCTCAAGCCCCAGGACAATTGCAGGGTGTCAGGGGTGGGCCAGGGTTTGATGGAGGCCAAACCCAGGCAAGGGGCAGGGTTACATTTTCCCAACAGGAGCCCCCAGTGCCAAGACGCCAGGTCAAGTCTCCTGGCCCTGGTGAGCATCCTGGGAAGGGGTTCAGGAAAGCAGTCATGTCAGAGATAGAAAAGTCAGGAGGGCCGAAAGGAGGGCACACCTGAAGGGCCACCTGATGGGTGTGGGTTGGGAGGGGGCCAGGACCAAATCAAGGAGCCCAGGTAAGGGAACTAGAGGAGGACCTAGGCCAGGGGAGAGCAGGGAACACTGGGCCGGGAAGGCGGGCCTGCACTAGGGTACTTAGTACAGGGAAGCCAAGGGGAGTAGGGAAGTGGCCCCAGTGAGGGGCCCTCAGACAATGCCCAGAAAAGCAGTGAGCAAGAAGGATCACAAGAGGCTCAAGTGAGGAGCCAGGCCAAGGAATGGATAGCCAAGGGCCAGGGCTTGGGCAAGGGGCTTAGGACACTGGACAAGATTTGGGAGAGAAGGCAAGGTATCCCACAGGGGGCAGTAAGGCTCCAGGCCCAGGGTCACCTCCTGGTGTCAGGGTTCTTGGTGGAGAACCAAGCACCCAGAGGGAGCAAGGGGCCCAGGTGAGGGGCACAGCTCTGTTTCCCATAAGGCCCCCTGATTCAGATTTGAATCCAGGACAAGGAACCTGGCAAAAGAGTCCAGACAAGGGAAGGACGACAGGAGGAGGGCAAAGCAAGGGCACAGCAATGGATCATGGTGTCTGCACTGTAGGACAAGAGCTATGACCCAATACAGCCCCCCAGGCAAGGCACCCACACAACTGATTTTGATGAGGGACCCAAAGAACAGGAGATCTGCATGTGCCAGGAAAAAGCATGAGGACAAGGGAGGTAGGGGTTACATGAGTACCAGGAGATAGAGGGAAGCACAAGGGGCACCTAGGTGAGCCTTCTGGGGGGCCCAAGTAAGGGGCCCCCAGGTCAGACCCAACCCAAAGAGACTCCATGCTATGCCACAGTACATGAGGAACATGGTCAGGGTCTCAGGCGAGCACCCAGGCCTGGAGACTGGAACACAAAGGTCGGGTTAGGGAGCACTGGGTTGGGGTAGGGGAAGCATATAAGTCTAGAGGTCAGGGGACGGAAGGGAGGAGATCGCTCAGGGCTGGATTGGAGCAAGTCCCATGTTATCTGGCAGGCCTCAAGGTAGAGGGGTTGAAGGGGACTGGCAGGGCTGTTTCTCATCCTGAGCATTCAGGGTGCAGAGACCAGCTAATTTTGCTCCTCTGTCCCAGGTGAGTAGATCCTCAGACAGGAACCTGGATCGATGAGGGGAAAAGAGGGTACCGTGAGGGGAAATCTGGCATGTGCAGTTTGGCTGCAGGACCCATTTTAGCAGCCTACGCTAGAGCGAAGCCTAGGGGAGGGTCCAGGCAGTGCCAGGATATGACAGCATGAAGAAATCAGAGGAGAGGAAAGAAGGGGCCAGTAAAAGGGGCCTGAAACCAAGGAAAGGGAATGGTTCATGGAGAAGGGAATCCAGGGGCTCAAGCAAGGAGCCAGGCCCAGTAATGGAGACCCAAGTGCTAGCACCTAGGCCTGGGTGAATGAAAAAGACATGGTTGTTTGTGGGAGCTCTTATACCTCTGCAGCATGGGTAGAGCAGACTGGCTCATCCAGGTGAGAGACCCCTCCCACCTTGGAGTCCAGGCTACCTTGTATTCTGCATCACCGCTTATAGAGGGGACCCACCCCTACAGTCATGAGATCACTTCCACCTCTGTGCCCAGTGAGTGGGGTCTCATGTACAGCTGCAGCCAGGGTCTTAGGGACTCACCCCTCCAGGTGGGATACCCCTTTCACCTGGGTGTTAGGGGAAGCTCGTATCTAGGCACAGCCAGAGTAGCAGGGACTCACCCCTCCAGGCAAAAGACCCTCACACCTAGGTTTGATTGGGGGACTCCTACAGAGCTGCAGCCAGGGTAACAGGGAGTCACCCCTCTAGGCCGGAGACTCCTTTCACGTTGATGCGGGGGGGGGGGGTGGGACTCGTATACCTCCACAGGCAGGGTAGAGGGGACTTGCCCCTCCAGGCAGGAGACGCCTCCCAACTGGGTGTTAGGGGAGCTAGTACATAGCCCCAACCAGAGTAGAGGGGACTCGTGCCTCCAGGCGGGAGACCCCTCCCACCTGAGTGTTGCTGGGATCTTGCATACTGCTGCAGCCAGGTTAGAGGGGACTCGCCTCTCCAGGCAAAGAATCCTACAAACTGTGTGTCAATGGGAGCTCATATACCACTGCAGCCAGTGTAGAGGGCACTTCCCACGTCAGGCTGGAGACCCCTCCCACCTGCGAGTCTGTGAGGGCTCTTATACCACTGAGTCAGGGTAGTAGAGAATCACCCCTCTAGGAGAGACCACTCCCACCTTGGTGTCAGGGGAGCTCCAATATCACTGCTGCCAGGTTAGAGGGGACTGGACCCTCTAGTTGGAAAACCCCTCCCACCTGGGTGACTGGAGGAGCTCCTATACATCCCAGCTAGGGTTGAGGGGACTTGCCCCTCGTGTATCTCCAGATCCAGGTTAGAGGGGACTTGCCCCATCCAGGGGGAGACACCTCCCATCTTGGTATGTGTGGGAGCTCCTATACCACAGCAGCCAGAGTAGAGGGACTTGCCCCTCCAAGCAATGGACTCCTTCCATCAGAGTATCTGGGAAAACTTGTACACCCCTGCAGCCAGGGTAGGGGGAAGTCACTCTTCTAGGCGGAGACTCCTATATCCAGTTTGTCAGAGAGAGAGCTCCTTAACCACTGCAGCCAGGTTAGAGAAGACTCACCCCTCCCACCTGGGTGCCAGGTGGAGCTCATATAGCCAAGCAGCCAGGATAGAGGTAACTCGTACCTCCAGGCGAGAGACACGTTGCACCTGGGAATGGGGGTAACTCTATACCATCTTAGCCAGGGTAGAGGGGCACACTCATTCAGGAGGAAGACCCTTCCCATCAAGGTATGTAGGGAGAATCTCCTAAACCACAGGAGCCATAATAGAGGCTTTCAAGCAGGAGACCCTCCCACCTGGGTGTCTGGGAGAGCTGGTAAACCCCTGCAGGCTGAGTAGACTTAAGTCACCTTTATATGTAGGAGTCCACTCCCAACTGTGTATCAGG
This sequence comes from Marmota flaviventris, assembly GCF_047511675.1. Taxonomy (NCBI): domain Eukaryota; kingdom Metazoa; phylum Chordata; class Mammalia; order Rodentia; family Sciuridae; genus Marmota; species Marmota flaviventris. The sequence goes on from NC_092517.1 coordinate 24,884,297, forward strand.
GGAACTCCTTAATCATTGCAGCCAGGATAGAGTGGACTCACCCCTCCAGGCAGAAGACCCCTCCCACATGGGTGTCTGGTGAGGGGAGATCCTATACACCTCCACCCTAGGTATCAGTGACTCGCCCTTCCAGGCTGAAGACCCCTCCTACTGGGGGTAGTAGGGGGCTCTTATACCCCCAAAGCCTGAGTTGAGGGGACTCGCCCCTTCAGCAGGAGACCCTCCCATCTGAGTGAGGGGGGAGCACCTATACTGCTGCAGCCAGAGTAGTGGGGACTCGTCCCTTCGTGCAGGAGTCCCCTCCCATCAGGATGTTGCAGGGAACTTGTAGAACACCTTAGACAGGGTAGACGAGGCTTTCCCATCCAGGCGGGAGACCCCTCCAACCTGGTTGTCATCTGGAGCTCATATACCACCCCAGACATGGTAGAAAATACTTGCCCTCTTTGCGAGAGATCACTCCCACCAGGGTGTCAGTGGGAGCTCATATACCACCACAGCCAGGATAGAGGGGACTACTCCTTCTTGTAGGAGAACACTCCCATCTGGGATACTCCTCCCAATTGGATGTTAGGGGAGCTCCTATACTGCAGCAGCCAAGGTAGAGAGGACTCCACCTCTAGGCGGGAGACCCCTCCCACCTGGGTGTCTGGGAGAGCTGGTACACCCCCTCACCCAGGATAGAGGGAAGTCACCCTTCTAGGCAGGAAACCCCTCTCACCTTTGTGTCAGGTGGACCTCATATACCCCAGCAGCCAGGGTACAGACAGCTCACACATCCAGTCGAGAGACACCTCCCACCTGTGAATGGAGGTAACTCCTATACTGCCACAGCCATGGTAGAGGGGACTAGCCCCTCCAGGAGGAAGACCCCTCCCACCTGGGTGTACAGGGAGCACTTATATAGCAAGAGCTAAAGTAGAGAGGACTCTCCCTTCCAGGGGGGATACTCCTCCCACCGGGGTGTCAGGGGAGCTTGTATACCGCCAAACCCAGGATAGAGGGGAGTCGCCTCTCCAGTTGAGAGACCTCATAACCTGGGGTTTGGGGGAGATCCCCTATACATCCAGAGACAGGGGAGAGGGGACTCGACCCTTCAGGCGGAAGATCCCTTCCACCTGGTGGTCAGGGGAGTTCATATACTGCCACAGGCAGAGTAGAGGGGACAAGCCACTCGAAGTGGGATACCCCTCCCACCTGGGTGTATGAGGGAGCTCCTATATTACTGTAGCCAAGGTAGAGGGGACTCCCCTCTCCAGGCAGAATACTCCTCACAGCTGGGTGTTGGAGAGAAATTTTATTCCACCTTAGCCAGAGTAGAGAGGCTTTATCCCTGAAGGCCAAAGATACCTTCCACCTTGTTGTCAGGGGAGTTCATGTACTGCCACAGGCAGGGTAGAGGGGAATCGCCCCATGAGGCGAGAGATCCATCCAACCGGAGTGTCATGGAAAGCTAGTATACCACTGCAGCCAGGGAAAAGGGGACTCGCCACTCCAGGAGGGAGACCCCTTCCACCTGGGTGTCCTGGGGTGCTCCTGTACTGCTGAAGTCAGGGTAGAGGGGACTCGTACCTCTAGGAGGGAGACCCCTCCCACCTGGGTGTCTGGGGGAGCTTGTATACCTTTGAAGCCTGGGTAGATGGGACTTGCCTCTCCAGTTGGGAGACCCCTCCCATGTGGGTTTCTGGAGGTGAGATACTATACCACCATAGCCAGGGTAGAGGGGACTAGCCCCTTCTATCGGGAGACCCCATAACCTGGCTGTTAGGGGGAAGCTCTTATACTGCCAGAGCCAGGGGAGAGGGGACTTTGACCCTCCAGGCATAAGATCCCTTCCACCTGGTTGACAGGGGAGTTAATATACTGCCAAAGGCAGGGTAAAGGGGACTCCCATATAAGGGGGGAGACCCCTCCCAACTGGCAGTGGGGTATAACTTCTTTACCACTGCAGCCAGGGTAGAGGGGACTCACCCCTCCAGGCAAGATAGCCATCCAACCTGAGTGTCAGGGAAAGCTAGTACACCACTGCAGCCAGGAGAGTGGGGACTCGCCCCTTCAGGTGGGAGATGCCTCCCATCTGAATATAGTGTGAGAGGTCATATACCACAGCACCAGGAAGAGATGGTTCTCATCCTTCCAAGCAGGAGACCCCTCCCACGTGGGTGTCTGGGAGAGCTGGTACAGCCCTTTAGCCAGAGTAGAGGGAAGTCACCCCTCTAGGCAGGAGGCCCTTCTACCTGGATATCCTGGAATCTCCTTAACCACTGCAACCAGGGTCGAGTGGACTAGCCCATCCAGGCTGAAGACCCCTTCCACCTGCATGTCAGGTGGAGCTCAAATATCCCAGCAGTCAGGGTAGAGGCAACTCGCACCTCCACAGGAGAAACACCTCCCACCTGGGAATGGAAGATAGTCATATACCACCTTAGCCAGGGTAGAGGGGACTCAACCCTCCAGGTAGAAGACCCCCCTTACCTGATTGTCGGGTGGAGCTCATATACCCAAGCAGCCAGGTTAGAGGTGACTTGTACCTCCAGGTGAGAGACACCTCCAACCTAGGAATGGGGGTAACTCCTATACTGCCTTAGCCAGGGTAGAGGAAACTCACCCCTCCAGGTGCAAGGCCCTTCCCACATGGGTGTCTGGTAAGGGGGTGTTCATATACAGCTGCAGCTGGGGTAGCAGCCACTCGCCTGTCTAGGAAGAAGACCCTTCCCCCTTGATGTGTGTGTGTGTGTGTGTGTGTGTGTGTGTGTAGAACTCATATACCGCTGCATCTAGTCTAGTGGGCTTCTCATCTCCAGGCAGGAGACCCCTACCACCTGGGTGTAGCGGGGAACTTGTACACCACCTTAGCCAGGGTAGAGGAGACTCGTCCATCCAGAAGGGAGACCCCTCCAACCTGGCTGTCAGCAGTAGCTCATATACCACCACAGCCAAGGTCATAAAGTACTTGCTCCTCCTGGCGGGATAACCCTCCCACCAGAGTGTCAGTGGGAGCTCATATACTGCCACAGCCAGGATAGAAGGGACTCGCCACTCCATGCAGGAAAGCCCTCCCACCTCGGTGTCTGGGGGAGCATGTATATCTCCGCAGCCAGTATAGCGGGGACTTGGTTCTCCAGTCGGGAGACCCTTCCCACCTGTGTATCAGGGGATCTAACATACTGCCACAGCCAGGGTAGAGGGGACTGGCCCTTCCAGATGAGAGACCCTTCCCACCTGGGTATATGTGTGGGAGATCTTATACCGCCACAGCCAGGGTAGAGGGGACTCGCCCCTCCAGGCAGGAGACCCCTTCCACCTCGGTTTCAGCGGGAGCTCTTATATCACTTCAGCCAGGGTAGAGTGGTCTTGCCTTTCCAGTCGGGAGACCCCTCCCACCTTGGTGTCTGGGTGGTCTCCTCTACCACCACAGCCAGGGTAAAGGGGACTCGCTCCTCCAATAGAGAGACCAATCCCAAATGGGTGTCTTGAGGAGTTGGATTACTGCAGCAACCCAGGTAGAGGGGACTCGCCCCTATGGGTGGGTGATCCCTCCCACTTGGGTGTAGGGGGGAGCTCCTCTACTGCCACAGCCAGAGTAGAGAGAACATGCCCCTGCAGGTAGAAGACCCCTCCCACCTGGGTGTACTTGCAGCACTTATATGGCAAGAGCTAAATTAGAGGGGACTTGCCCTTTCAGGGGAGATACCCCTCCGATCTGGGTGTTGGGGGAGCTTGTATACCACCAAAGCCAGGGTAAAGGGGACTCGCCCATCCAAGCGGAAAACCATTCACACCTGTGTGTCTGGGGGTGGGGGGGCACTTGTATACTGCCTTAGCCAGGGAAGAGAAGACTTGCCCCTCCAGGCGGGAGAACCCTCCCACCTAGGTGTCTGGGAGAGCTTGTATACCACAACAGCCATGGTAGAGGGGACTCATTGCTCCAGGTGGGAGACCCCTCCCTCTTCGTTGTCGAGGAAGCTCAAATACCCCCGCAGCCAGTGTAGAGGGAACTATTCTCTCCAGTCGGGAGACACCATAATCTTGGTGTCTGTGGGAGCACCTATACCTCCAGAGACTGGGGAGCGGAGACTTGACCCTCCAGGTGGAAGATCCCTTCCACCTGGTTGTCAGATGAGTTCATATACTACCACAGGAAGCATAGAGGGGACAAGCACTGGAGGCGAGAGACCCCTCCCACGTGGGTATAGGGGGGAGCTCCTATACCACTGTTGCCAAGGTAGGGAGGACTCCCCTCTCCAGGCGGAAGATTCCTCACAGCTGGATTTTTGGGGGAAATTGTATTCCAACTTAGTCAGTACAGAGGGGACTCGCCCCTAGAGTCCAAATATCCATTCCACCTGGTTGTCAGGGGAGTTCATATACTGCCACAGGCAGGGTAGATGGGACTCGCCACTCAAGGCAGGAGACCCTCCCACCTGGGTATCAGGGAAGATCCTTTACCGCTGCAGCCATGGTAGATGGGACTCACTCCTCCAGGCGAGAGACCCATCCACCCTGGGTGTCAGAGAAAGCTAGTATACCACTGCAGCCAGGGTAGAGGAATTCGCCCATTCACGTTGGAGACCTCTTCTATCTGAGTAAAGGGGGGATCTCAAATATAAAAGCTGACAGAATAGAGGAGACTTGCCCCTCCAAGCAGGAGACCCCTCCCACCTGGGTGTCAGGTGGAGCTCATATACCCCAGCAGCCAGGGTAGAGGCAACTCGCATCTCCAGGTGAGAAACACCTCCCACCTGAGAATGGGAGTAACTCCTATCCTGGCCAGGGAAGAGGGAACTCGCCCCTCCAGGTGGTAGACACTTCCCACCTGGAGGTCAGGCGGAGCTCATATACCCCAGCAGCCAGGGTAGAGGTAACTTGCACCTCCAGGCAAGAGACACCTCCCACCTTTGTATGGTGGTAACTCTTATACCGCCTTAGTGTGAGTAGAGAGGACTTGCCCCTCCAGGCGGGAGACCACTTGCACCTGGGTGTCTGGGGAGGGGGGTGGGGTTCTTATGCAGCTGCAGCTGGGGTAGCAGTGACTGGCTCCTACAGGCGGGAGACCTTTCCATTCTGGGGATAGGAGGGGCCTCTTATATCCCGCCCCCCCCCCCCCGCAGCTAGTGTTGTGGGAACTCAACCCTTCAGGCGGTAGACCCTCCCACCAGGGTGTGGGGCATTAGCTCATATACCACTGCATCCAGTGTAATGGGGACTCACCCCTCCTGGCAGGATACCCCTCCCCCCTTGTAGTCCAGGGGAACTTGTATACTACCTTAGCCAGGATACAGGAAGCTCGCCCATCCAGGCGGGAGACCCCTGCAAACTGGCTGTCAGTGAGAGCTCATATACAACCTCAGCTAGTGTAGAAAATACTTTCCCCTCCTGGCGTGAAACCCCTCCCACCAAGGTGTCAGGGGTGAAAGGAAAGTGACCACAACACTCATAGTGACCACTTCTTTATTTCAGCAGTGCCAAAGATGAGAAAAAGAGAGAGAGAGAGAAAGAGAGAGAGAGAGAGAGAGAGAGAGAGAGAGAGAGAGAGAGAGAGAGAGAAGAAAGAGTTCAAGGGAGAACATAAGCAAGAGATGGAGAGAGAGAGAGCAAGAGAGCCCCCCCCCCCACAAGAGGGAGTTTTTATAGCCAAATTCTAATGAGTTCTCTTTGTCTGCAAGCTGCCTTGTTGGCAGACAATGATTGGACCATACAGTAGTTGCTAAGGGCGTCATCTTCTGCCTCCAGGCAGATGGGGCAGAGGTCAGATGTGGGTTTCTCTTGCACCAGACAGGTGGGGGTCAAGTGATCAGCCTTGAGTGGGGTTGAGAATTCAGACTTGATGCAAGCAGGTGATAAGGGACCAGACAGAGGGTTGTTTCAGTTCGTGGGTTTTCCTGCAGACAACTTAGTTCAGCCTGTCTTGTACCTATCACTCCTCTCTTTTTGTTTTTCTGAGTTAAGGGCAGTGGGGGAAGGCACAAAATCGTTTGGCTACTTCCTGCTGAGAAATGGTGGAATGGGACCAACCTGGGAGAGCAGGGGAATGTTCAGGGACAGGCTGGCGAATACCAGGGCAGTTAGAGATAACATCCAGTGCCTATAGACAGTTATCTCAGAAGGGCAAAGTCCATAATGTTTCCTTGAAGCCAATGGTTGTCAATGGCTTCAAACCATTTCTGAGTGGAGGAGATCTTTGGTATCAGCCATTGGTCCTGTCATAGGGACTCCAGGAAGTATCAGAGGTGGCTTGCTTGAATTCATAAATGTTAAGTGACTGCCCAATTGCAGCCAGTGGAAGAGAAATCGCCTTGACCCATTAATTGAGAGTGGGTGGTGTCATCCTGGTGCCAAGTCACTTAGATGTTAAAGCTCCATCTGTGGTTGGGATAGAAAATGAAGATTGGGGTTTGTGGGGCATGTGGAGTCTCTAAGTGATGTTGAGGTCTTTGGGGACTGGTTGAAAAACCTGAGAAGTGAAGACTGGATCATTGTCTGACTGGATGGTGGCAGGAAATCCAACCCTGGGAATGATCTCCTCAATGAGGATGGAGGTGATGGTGTCAGCAATTTCCCCAGATATAGGGAAGGCTTCTTTCCAACCTGAAAAAGTATCAACCAAAGTAAGTAGGTATTTGTTGAGAGCCACAGCCAAAGGGGCCCCAGCAAACTTTCAGACTGCCAGCTGATGATTGGCTCACAGCAGCCCCAGCAACTTCTAGCTGATTGGCTCCTCTGCGGTGATGCTCATTGAGCTGTTTCCCCGCCCTTTCAGACTAAGGAGCTGCTCTTTGGGGGACTTTTTTGGCTCCGCCCACGTGACCCAGCCAATCGGCCTCAAGATCAGGAGGAGTGGGGGAGGTGGGGAGGCTTGTGAGAAGCTGATGGTGGCAGTTGTGCTCTGAAGGTTTTTCCTGAGGAGCTGTTTTGTTTGGCGTGTGTGGTTCTAAAAATAAAGTTCATTTCTTTTGACAAGCGGCTCCTGAATTGTGCCCAGCCAGACTGCGGCAGGTAGTGAAGCTTTTTGTGCCTAGGAATGTGAGTGAATTTTATCTACCAGTCGTCGTCTGGCTGGTGGCTCCTCATCTGATGTGTGCAGAGTTTTGGTTTGATGCTTCCTTGTGGGGATACTGTAGAGCAGACAGAACAAGCAGAGTGGACCTGCTGGAGAGAAGTTCTCATTCCTAGGAAGTGAAAGAGGGGCTGTAAAAATTGGAAAGGTTGTTAGAGATGATTTTAGGTGGGAAGAGAATCTCTGGAGCCAGAGGAGTTTGTCATGAGTCATAGGTTTCGTCTTGGGTATCAGGTCTGGTAGTCTTAAAAAAGTAGTTGATTGACTGGCTGGTTGGTGAATTCGTGGATCTGATCTTGCAGAAACTTCTGTAGACAATTTAATGGTCATGGTCCTATTAGGAGAAATATAAATTTGACTAATAGGGGTCCTCTGAGGGGGAGGAGCTAAGGCCATACTTGACTGAACATTCTCCACAGAGCCTGTTGGCCTAGTTGCTGTCTCCTCTTTTCTACCTGTTCTTGTCCTTCATTACTCCCAGGAGTGTCTGTGTTTTGGCTTAGCTATTTTTCGTAGGTGTTTAAGATCAAGCTGGTCAAAATTAACTTTGTTTCTATCTATTGTTAAGGGTCAGCCATATTCCCATAGGGGTTGCTTGTGGGGGACTTGAGAGCAGCTTCTTAGTTCTGCTAGTGCCATTTGCACTAGGATGGGTCCAGGTCTTGCTTGACCATATGGCTTCCCTTAGAAGCATCAGGGATATCTACTGTCTTCAATGACCTTCTTATTCACAGCAAGTGCACTGATTGGTTTTTCATTCTCCAGTGGTCTCATTAGTCTCCCTGATCAGAGGTTATGTGGCCCAGAGTTGCAAAGCTCTTTAGAGAAGTTCTCTGTTCACTAGATTCAGACTGACTCAGAAAGTAAGAGCCAAATGTTGTTTGTCTTGGACCTCCATGCCAGAGACCCTCCCATTTGGGTGTCAGAGGAGCTCCTTTACTGCCATAGTCAGTGTACAGGGAACTCATGCCTCCAGGCGGGAGACCCCTCCTTCCTGCGTGTCTGGAAGCTTCTATACTGCATTAGACAGGGTCGAGGGTACACTCTCCTCCAGGCAGGAGACTCCTCCTATCTTGATATGGGGGGTACTCATATACCTCTTCAGCCAGGAGAGAGGGGACCCCTAAACCCTGCTTGTCAGGGGATCTTATGTATTTGCAGAGGCAGGGACCCTGTGTGTGGAGGGTGGAGCTCTTATACCACTATAGCCAGGGTAGTGGGGATTCCTCTCTCCAGAAAGCAAACCCATCCCACCTTGGTGTCACGCTGGAGCTTGTATACAACCTTAGCCAAGGTAGAGAGGACTTACAACTCCAGGCGATAGGCCCCTCCCACTAGGGTGTTTGGGCGGAGCTCCTATGCCATCAAAGCCATGGTATAGGGTATATGCCACTCCAGTTGGGAGATCCATCCCAACTGGCTGTTAATGGGAGCTCTTATACAGCTGCAGCCAGAGTACAAGGGGCTCTTATACAGCTGCAGCCAGAGTACAAGGGACTCGCCCCTCCAAGCTGGAGATGCCTCCCACCTGGGTGATGGAGGGATCTAGTATACCTCCCAAGCTAGGGTAGAGGAACCTCGCCACTCCAGGATGGAGATGCCTCCTACTTGGTTGACAGGTTTTGGGAGCTCTTATACCACCGCAGCCAGGGTAGTGTGTACTAGCCCCTCCAGACAGGAAACCCCTCCACCTGGGGTGTCATGGAAAGCTTGTATACTACCTTAGCCAGGGTAAAGAAGACTTGCCCCTCAAGGCAGGATAACCTTCCAACCAGGGTGTCAGGGGGAGCTCTCATACTACAGCAGCCAGGGAAGAGGGGAATTGCCCCTCCAGGCAGAAGACCCCTAACACCTAGGTGTCTGGTGGGGGGGCTAGTATAATGCCCTAGACAGGGTAAAGGGGACTTGCCCCTTTAGTTGGAAGAGCCCTCCCTCCTGGGTGTCAGGAAAGCTCCTATACCACTGCAGCCAGGGTAGAGGGGATTTGCCCCACCAGGCGGGACACCCCTCCCACCTGGGTGTTACAGGGAGCTTGTATATTAAGTTAGCCAGTTTAGAGGGGACTGGAGGTGCAATTCACCTCTACCCTGGCTGTGGATATTTTTAGCTCCCCCCAAAACCCAGGTGTGAGTTATTCCCCTCCTATAGTGGTGAGTGTTCTGTACACTGGCTGCAGCGGTATAGGATCTTCCTCTGTCACCCAGGTGGGAGAGGTCTCCCACATAGAAGAGGGAATTTCCCTACCCTGGCTGCTAAGCTTTAGGAGCTTCCTGACACCCAGGAGGGAGTGGTCTCCTATCTGGAAGGCCGAGTCCCCTCTCTCCTGGCAGCAGTGGTATATGGGGAGAAAGGGGAGTAAAGGAAACAGGTGGCACAGGGAGAGGGCTCAAGGCCTAGATTCACTGGAGGTTATCAGGATTGAGAAGCAGATCCCAGGCTGAAGGAGGCCAAAGCCCCCAGGAAAGGGGCACTGCAACTGTTGTCCAAATGAAGACTGCATGGCCAATATCCTGGTTCCAGCCCCTGGATCTGGTGAGCATCCTGGGAAAGAGATCAGGAAAAGGACCAAAGCAGTGATAAGGACAAAGGAGGGCTGAAGGAGGGCACAGCATGAAGTGCTGAATGAAGGATTTTTATGGGTTGTGGGTTAGGACAACGGAAAATAGTTCAGAAAAAGGACCTATAGGCGGGCCCAGGCTAGCGGAGAGCAGGGAAGTGTGGGGCCAGACAGGCAGGGTCTGCACTAGGGTTCTGAGATGCAGGGAAGCCAAGGGGAGTGGGAAAGCAGCTCCAGCAAGGTGCGCAGTTCAAGCCCAGGAAAGCACAGATCAAGAAGGACCCCCAGAAGCTCAAGAGAGGAGCCAGTCCAGGGAATGAAGAGCCATGGGCCAGCGCTGGGGAAGGTGGCTCAGGACAGTGCACAGTGCTAGGGTGGGAAGGCAGGGGATCCAACAAGGTGGAAGGAGGCTCAAGGCCCAGTTCACTGCCAGGTGTCAGGGTTCCTGGTGCTTTCCCAAGGGCCTATGGAGAGCAGGTATCCCAGTCAAGCATCAGGGTTTTGTTTTCCATAAGAGACTCTGGCCCAGATTAGGATCAAGGGCCAGGGACCAGGTCAAAGGTCCTGGCAAGGGACAGGGGAAAGAAGGAATGTGATGTGAGGGTACAGTGGGGGGTCACAGTGGGTACAGAGAGGGGAAAGAGTCAGGACCTTATAAAGGAGCCCAGGTAAGGTATCAAGCCCACCAAAATGTATTAGGAATCCAATGGATCAGGAAGCCCCTGCTCCAGGAAAAAACACTAAGGGGAGGTGAGTTAGGATTGGAGCTAGGATAAGGAGACAGAAGGCTACACAAAGGGCACAGAGGGCAGCGAGATAGGGAGCCAAATCAAGGAGTGCCCAGATCAGACACGACAGGAAGAGACACCAGAGAAAGAACACAACCTGTAATGGATAAAGATCTCAGGCTGGCAGCCAAGCCAGGGGGCTGTAGGATGAAGGGTCAGGGTGAAAAATGGCTGGGTTGGCTTAGGGGAAGCTTGCAAGGCTAGAGGGCAGTAGAGGGAAGGCAGGGGATTTCCCAGGGCAACATCATCACTAGGCCCAAATCTACTACCAGTTGTCAAGTTTGGGTGGCAATGGGGACCCACACTAGAGGCAGGACTGTGTTCCTCATAGTGATCTTTCAGGGCCCAGAGGCCAGCCAATTCAACTCCTCTGCCCCAAATGAGTAGATCCTCAGAGATAGACCAGGACCAAAAAAGGACAATGTGAGGGATACTTTAGGTCCAGTATTGTGGGGGTGTTGTTGGGGAGCCAGCAACCATAGGAGGAGACCAGGCTAGGGAGAAGCAGGAGAAGGGAGGTTCCTGGCAATGACAAAATAAGACAGTACAAGGGGAACAGAGAGGAGGAACATGAGGGACTCAAACAAGGGGCCTGAAATCAAAGGACAGGGACAGGGTCCTGAAGAAGGATGATTGGAGGCTCCCACAAGGAGCAAGGCCCAAGAATGGGGAGCCAAGTAGCAGGACCCATTCCTGGGTCCCATGAAATCAGACAGGACTGAGGAGTTGCGAAAGCAGAGCAAGGGTAGTGGATGGCACAGGGAGAGTAGGGCTCAAAGCCCAGGTTCACTGCTGGGTGTCAGGATTGAGGAGCAAGGCTGGGGTTGAGAGAGTCCAAATGGCCCAGGCAGGGGCACAGCTATGTTATTCAAAGTGAGCCCACAGGGCCAAATGCCCAGTTCTAGTCCCCTGGATGAGGTGAGCATCTTGGCAAAGGGATCTTGAAAAGGGGCCCCAGAAGGGACAGGGAGAACAGGAACGATGAAGGAGGGTACAGCGTGAAAGGCCAGATGAAGGGTGTTGACGGTGTGTGGGCCATGACTCCCGAAAGGAGCCCACACTAGGGACCAACAGGAGGGCCCAGGCCAAGAAAGGGCAGTGAAGGGCAGGGCTAGGCATATGGGAAACTGCCACAGTCTGGCTGGGCACAATTCATGAGCCACTTGTCATTCAGGAACAAACTTTATTTTTAGAACGCACGCCGCACCACACGAGCTCTCCAGGAATTCCCTCAGAGCCAAACTGCCACCGCTGGCTCTTCTGGTGAGCCTCTCAACTAGAACTCCTTCTGCTCTTGAGGCCGATTGGCTGGGTCGTGTGGGCAGAGCCAAAAGAGTCCCCCAATGAGCATCACCGAAGAGGAGCCAATAAGCTGGAAGTTTGTTGGGTCTGTGGTGAGCCAATCAGCTGTAAGTTTGCTGGGGCCACTTCAACTGTGGCTCTCAACATCTTCCCCTCTCTGTTTAATTAAACAACAAGCATGTGGCTTAGGGACCATGTTTTCCTTAGGTTGTCCAATACTACATATGGTTCTTGCCCGTCATCGGATGAGCTGACCTCAAGGCGTCAGCCTCCTGTCTTAGGTTGCTACCATTGTAATTGGATCTTACCTGTCATTGACTACTGGTCCAGCATACAACCACACCTGTGGATAGGCCTTTTCTACCATTGGGGTGGTGAGGTTCTTTGTCTCACTTCTGTTGGCCCCCAAATTTTAGCTGAACAACCATCACAAGCAGAAGGGTGGAGGATAAAGTGAGCCAATTGATGGCTCCTTTTGGAAAAATTGTACCACAGATGACACCATCAGCTAAAATACCCTGGCACTACCCCAAGTCGCTGCAACAACAGATAGTTCACAATGCATACAAGTGATACATAGTCGAGCCAAGTTCTGCAAGCAGTTCAGTGATAGCTATTGCAGAAGCTGTAGTTTGGTTTTTTCTTTGTCTTTACCGGCACTGGGATGAAGATAAAAATTCTGGCAATAATGGCTAAAGAAAAAATTATGTAACATTCCAGCAGGCACTAAAAGAAAGCAATTTTCTGAACAATTTACATTATCCTGAACAGAATTATTAAATATAATGAAGAGGAAAGGTGAAAGTAAACAAACAGATCTGTTAACCTCCTTTTTTGTTCACATATTAAAAAAATCCTCAACACCTGTTTACCCAATTAAACCATTTAAATCACGTGAATAAGAAAAAATAAATATTTGGATACATTTTTTCATGAGCGCTCATCATATATGATATATGGACATATGCACATACAAACATACAACACAAAACACAAGTGTGCACACATAATATAATACATACAACACATAACATAATAGTAAAGTCCTTGTTACTTTTTACAGGTGAAATCTCCATTGCAATGTTTAAAAATTCCATAGTCAAAAAATAGAACTGATCAGCAAAATATTAACCTAGATCTGTATGAGCTCAAAAAACAAAATAGAACTTCATGATGTGGGAAAGGGCAATAATAAAATAGGTATTGAAAAAAGCATCCTGATTTCATTAGCCTCCAGGTGTGTGAGAACCACTGTCACAGAAGTAAGGATAGCCAAACAGGAGTTCTGGATATCAGTTGTTATGGATTTGAGACAAATCATCTTAATTTCAGTCTCCAGAAATCACTTTAGTTAGTCTGTCTGGAATCCAAATCAGCTGCTTTTCTCCCTGTGGAAACACACAAACAGACCCCTGACTCCAGACAATCACTGGGTCAGAAACTTTCCATTGTCCTATTAGAATATCCTTCCAATGTACCTTGGGCTTATGTACATTTTTTGGACACATATTCCTTTCCACAGCACTAAGCCCTGATGAATCCAAATTTTAAAAGTTTAGAGTAAAAAGGGTTATTTTAAGTTTATCTTTGGGGATGTATACCCCTTCCCAATTCCTTATTTTTGCTTTAATAAGTACATTTTAATAGCTTGATGAGCTCTTTCAACTATGCCTCGTCCCTGTGGATTGTATGGGATTCCTGTTATATGAATAATGTTTAAAAGAGGTAGAAGTATAACCAGGGGCATTATCTGTTTTTAACTGTTTTGGAATGCCCACAGTGGCAAAATTTTGTAAGCAATGAGCTATAATATCTTTAATTTTTTCTCCGTATTTTTTATGGGCATGAAGGGAGCTCATCAAAAATCTGGAAGAAGTATCAACTGTATAATGCATATATTTTAATTTTCCAAATTCTGGCAAGTGTGTGACGTCGATCTTCCAAAAAATGGTTAGGTATCAGTCTTCTAGGATTGACTCCAAGATTAAATTGTGGTAAAAAGGTCACACAATTTTTACATTGTTTTATTATTTGTCTAGCTTGTTTCTTAGTTATTTTAAAACATTTTTGTAAAGTATTAGCATTGACATGGAACCTTTTACGAAAATTTGTAACTTCTTCTAGTGTAGATAAATTATGTATGCCATTTATCTGCTAAATCCTTGCTCAAACTAAGGGCTCTAGGCAATCCTGTATGGGCACTGATGTGTGTTATAAAGAATGGATCTTTCCTGTCCCAGATTAGACTTTGTATAGTGGAAAAAAAAGAGAAAACAGTAGAAGAAGGGGAAATCCTACCCGCATCTTCAAGGGATACTATAGCATTAACTATATACTGACTATCGGAAAATAAATTAAATACAGAATCTTTAAACATCACAAAAGCTTGTAATACTGCATTAAGCTCTAACTTTTGAGGTGATTTTTTAGGTATTAAAAATGTAAATATTTGATCAGGGGTAACTACTGCTGCTGTACCATTATTTGACCCATCAGTGAATATATTTGGAGCATTCATGATAGGTGTTTTTCTTGTCATTTTTGGAAAAACTATAGGATACAAAGACCAAAAAGACAACAAAGGATTAGATGGTAAGTGCTTATCGAATGAAACATTAGATTTTCACATGATTATTGCCCAAGTATTTAACTCAATAGCTAACTCATTACTTTGATCCATAGTATATGGAGTAATAATTGTATTGGGAAAAATTCCAAACTCTCCATTTGCTGCTTTTATTCCTTTCAGTATTAATTGTCTTACAGCTTCAGGATACCTAGTAAGAATAGTGTTAGTAGAATAAGATAAATATATCCATAATAATGGACCTTCTGTCCAAAATACTCCTGTAGGAATATTTTTGTTGGTAGTACAATAAATAATAAAGACAAACTTATATGAATTCTATCCAAATGAATATTTTCCATACATGTTTCAATGATTTTTAATGTCTTTCTGGCTTCAGGCATTAACATGTGGGGTGAATTTGGATCCGATGGACCTTTTAAGATATCAAATCAAGGTCCCAACTCTCCTGTTTGTATGCCTAGATAAGGCCTTATCAAATTTATGTCTCCTTTTTAATGTCGTTAAATGATTTGAGTTGATCTACTCATATTTGAATTATTGGTGGATGGATCATGGTTGAGGATAATAGATCTCCTAAATAATTAATTGGAAAATTTAATTGTACTTTATCTATTGCTATCTCTAGATTATATTTTTAATAAGTTTCTAAGTGTGGCATAACATGCATGGATAGTAAATGCAAACCCTGGACTATCCTCAGGATGAATTGGAATTGAAAAAAGAACAATCTTTAATATCTATAACTAAAACTCGCCAGGTTTTTGGCAAAGCAGACAATTGGGGAATCCCCGATTTAGCAGGTCCCATAATAACCATCTAATTATTAATGGCTCTAAAATCTTGTAATAATCTCTATTTACCAGATTTCTTTTTTATGACAAAAATGGGAGTATTATGGGGAGATACAGAAGGTTGTATATGTCCCTCTGCTATTTGTTGTTTGACCAGGTCATGGGATGCTTGTAGCTTTTCTTTAGTCAGGGGCCACTAAGGGACCCATACTGGTCTTTCTGATTTCCAAGCAATTTTAGTGTCTCAGTGACCCCTCCTGAAAACCCAATCCATGTCTATCTATTTCTTGATCTCTTTGTATTGGTGCCATGTCCCAACTCTCAGGACACGTCAATGTGGGCAGCGTACCTAGTTGGGGAGGAATGAAGGGACAAGAGACAGGAGAGATGACAGCAAGACAGGAGTTCTGATCAAGCTGCAAACTTTTATTGTTCACACAGGGGTATTTATATGCTGGGGATGGGGAAGCTCTCTAGTCAGCAATTGCTGGATGTGGGTGGTAAAACTGCCAGCTGCAAGATGTCTGATGATCCTGATAACAGCAGGATGTTCCAGGGAGATAGGTAGCTGCAGGAGGTCTCCCAGGCAGGATGTCTCCCAGGGGGCTGTCAGGCTATTCTTTGAAGGAGAATTTCCTTCTAGCCCCTGACATTTCCCCCTTTCTTATATAAAATATTTGACCATACCTTATCGGCCATGTTTTTAGGGGGTGATAGAGGCTCTGTTCCTCTAGGAGGCCTTAGAATATCTCCTGATCCGAGCGAGCATCTTCACTAGGAGATTTCATGGTGGCCTTGGCATGTTTTTGGAGGAGACAGCTTTGAGGGGGAAGCATGCCAACCGCCATGCACCAGAGTGTGTCACTCAGAGGTCTTGGGTTTTGGGATCCGTGGATCCATCCTCCTGCAGTAGTTCCTGCACCCTCCGTTATTATGGCTTAATGTCTTCACTCCATGGGTGCGTCCTCCCCCAAGTGGAGGGGTCCATGGAGGAGCGATAAGTTAACCCTTATGGCAAGGGCAGAAGATGGTTGGTCAGACCTATTACTTATACTTTTATATAAGAAAGAGAGATCTGTGGGGATGTAAACTTAAGAAATAAGCCTGTGAGAAGGGTGGAACATCCTTTTAAATGTTGTTAGCGCGGTCTTCCATCTCCAGATAGTGGACCTGTATGGGCTTAGAGGCCAAAATATTAATCTGTTCTTTAATAAATTTTACCAGCCTGTTTATAATGCAGGGTCCTATGGACACCATTAAAAGTAAACCCAACAAAGGGCCTAATAGGGGAAGAAGGTAGGGTAGAAATCCATTAAGCCCAGTCCAGAGGGGATTTTCAAATAGTTCCCTTCGTCTCTTTTCTAAATCTTCTTGAAGCTGCTTAATTTTAGTGCGTACTATGCCTGATTTATTGGCATAAAAGCAGCATCTTTCCCCTAGGGCCAAGCAAATACCTCCCTGGTTAGCTGTCAGCAAATGTAAGCCTCGTCTGTTTTGAAGGACCACTTCTGCCAGGGAGTCTATTTGGTCCTGTAAATCTTTAATGGTTCCTGATAGAGTTTGTACATCATCTATAAGTTGTTGAGATAGGCGATGGTAAGGGTGTATAGCCGTGCCTAAGCCAGCTGTACCTGTGCCCACAGCAGCTGTTATTCCAAGGCTGGCAAGGAGTGGTAAGGACTGTATTGCCCGCCTGTGTCTTTTGACTAAGGTGTCTAGGCTAGGAATGGGTAGAGGTTCATCTCCTGGGACAATCATTATATCAGGGAGTAATAAGGCAAGAACACAGCTACCGGTCCAATTCGCTGGAAGCCTGGGGAAGGCTGAGTTTCCTCCACACATAAAAACTGTGCCATTGTGGGGACAAAGATATGGGGTGGGTGAGGAATAATTTTGTACTGTTGAGCAATTTCCAAAGGAAGTAACTCCAACATCAATATCATAGGTATTATTCTGCATCACGCCTAAAAGGCATGATGTAAAAGTGCCTATAGGCTGTACTTTAAAAGGAAATATGGGTTGGCCTGTATTATCATTGTCTATGATAGAATTAATAGGAACTGCCATAGACATGATTACCTCTGTTGTCATGCAGAGCCAGCAATCACCAGCAAGGGTGGTGTTGGAATTATTAAGCAAGGAGAAGGTAGTTTCCAAAATATCTAATGTATTGGTATCTAAATCTGGGAGCTGGGATTTAGGCAGCATTAAGGGATGATATGTGAGCTCAGGGATTGGGGTTTCAAAAGTTTGATTATCTGAAGATGCTTGACAGCATCAGTGGATCCTCCACCATCAGAGACCCCTGTAGGGGCCTTAATGGGCCAGCAGTAGGGTTTACCGACAGTGCCTTGGCATCCAGCTGACTGTAACTTGGTGTATATGCCTTCTCCTCCCCAGTCAAAGAGAATGGGGGTATAATGAATAGTGGTCCCCCCTGCTGCATGAGTTTTAGTTAGGGTGGCTTCAAAAATTGTTCTCCCTGCTTGTTAACACAAATTGAGGCTGATGCATAACAAGAGACATGCATCACCTGGGTATGCGTGCAAGTTGCAGAACAATTTTGGAGAGCTTTACTTGTACTGGGGGGAATAATCTTTGGCTTGTTAACACATACCCATTCAGGCTGATGAACTCCTCCAAGTTTATGGTCAACCTCGGCATGGAGGTAAGCCACCTTAGTCACGCAGTCAGCAGTCTGGGTCCAACTAGTGGGAGCTTGAGTCCAAGATCCTCCCTTGCATTCGCAGGGGGGCCAAAAAGGTACTCCATGATGTTGGAAGGTGGAAGGCTAAGGCCTCCGTGTACAAACCTGTTCAACAGAAGTGCCTTAAGCAGGATCCTCACACAGATTGTTGGCTGCATCTGAAAAAAAGGAAAATTTGTCCTCAGGGGGAGGGCCTCCATCCCTGGGTTGAGGTAAGTCATTAACCTGTTTAACCAGGTGTTCTGGTAACCATCTTGGGGCTGCTTGCTCTTGGTCCAAAACACAAGCTGAGCCTCGTCCCCAGATGAGGATAGGATCTGGGCCTTTCCATTTATTTGTAAGGGGATCACACCACATAACAGGTGGGCAAACAGAATTGGACAAGGGATGCCAGTGTCTGTCTGCGGCCGAATGGCCTTCACTGTCTAGGGTAAGAAAATTAAGGGCAAATAATGCATGGTTAAGGCGATCCCTGGGAGTGGTAAATACAAGGGTGGAAGCCTTAAGGCGGGTTAGCCAAGTCTTTAAGGTAAGGTGGGCACAAACCACAATGCCTTGGCCCTGAGAGTTGTATGGAATTCCAGTAGTATGACAAATTTGTAAGGTAGCACAAAACTGTTTAAACTTGGCACTGGTATATGCAGGACCATTATCTGTTTTAATATGTATTGGTTTACCCATTACAGAAAAGGCTGAAACAAGATGAGAAAGGACATCTTTGGTAGCCTCTCCGGAATGTGGTGATGCAAAAATAAAGCCACTGAAGGTATCTATAGAAACGTGTATATATTTCGTTTTTCCAAATTCAGGAAAATGAGTAACATCCATTTGCCAAAACTGATTGGG
Organism: Marmota flaviventris; assembly: GCF_047511675.1. Lineage (NCBI taxonomy): Eukaryota > Metazoa > Chordata > Mammalia > Rodentia > Sciuridae > Marmota > Marmota flaviventris. The sequence goes on from NC_092517.1 coordinate 24,902,935, forward strand.
CAGTAATCCTTGGGGGTTAACTCCCAAGTGTTGAATGGGGAGGGAGACAGCGCAAGCAGGACATGCTTTTACTATTTCTCGTGCCTGTTGTCTGGTAATTTTACAAAGTAATTGAAGGCTCTGGGAATTTAGATGGTGAAGATTGTGTAACTCCGTGGCCTTTTGAACGGAGCCAACAAAAATTGGAAAGATGGAACGAGTTGCTGCATCAGCTTGGGCATTACCTTGTGTTAGAGGGCCGGGAACATCAGAGTGTGCTCTGATGTGTCCTAAGAAAAATGGGTGTTGTCTGGCCTGAATTAGCTGCTGAAGCTGGTGAAACAGAAAGGCCACATTGGAAGAAGCCTTAATGGCGGGTGAAATCTCTAGCAGGGGCACAGAATGAGCAATGTAGGCACTGCCTGTATAAATATTAACAGGCTTATCAAAAAATGTTATAAAAACTTGTGTTATGGCAAACAATTCCACAAGCTGTGCTGACTCATACACAGTATCATAGGTGGTAGGCTGGTTATTGACAACAAAGACCGCATGGCCATTACTGGAACCCTCTGTAAAGACAGTAAGACCTTGAGGAATGGGAACATTTTGAGTAATTTTGGGAAAAATAAATGGATGTAATTGGGCAAAATGTAAAAGGGGATCATTGGGGAGGTGGTTATCAATTGTTCCCAAAAAGCCTGATAGGGCAATACCCCATTCATCTCCTATCTGTAGTAAAATTTGGGTTTGGTCCTTAGTATATGGAATTAAAATATTATCAGGGTCTTTGCCAAAATGTTGTCGAGAAATCAAGCGACTTTTAATAATAATAGAAGCTACCTGAGCAGGATAAACAGTAATAACCTTGGAGGATGTGGTGGGTAAATGGACCCAAAGCAAGGGGCAGCCTTTATTTTTAAAATGTGGATCCCACTGCCAAAATATTCCTGTGGGTGTATGAGGAGTGTGTAAAATAACCAGAACCAGAGGAAGGTTATAAGATATTTGTGTAACAAACTGTTGAGCAATGGCTTCTGTGACTTGGTTTAATGCCTGTCATGCCTCGGGAGTAAGCTTTCGAGGGGAGGAGGAGTGGGAATCACCTCTCAAAATATCATTAAGGGGCAAAAGTACACAAGTGTGTAATTTTAAATATGGTCTTAGCCATTGAATATCCCCCAGTAATTTTTGAAAATCATTAAGGGTGTGAAGATGGTCCACACATAGTTGTATTTTAGGAATTTGGATCGGATTATCTTGAAGTTTAAGGCCCAAATAGGTAAAAGGGTCCTGTGTTTGAATCTTATCAGGAGCTATCTGTAGTCCCAAGGTAGTGAGGGCTTTGTAAAGGTCCAAGTAACAATTATTAAGGTCATGGGTATTAGGTGCAGCAATTAACAAATCATCCATATAATGTAAAATATAAATTTGTGGCCATCGCTCTCTCACAGGGTCTACTGCTTAAGCAACGTATTTTTGACAAAGACTAGGGCTGTTGGCCATACCTTGGAGAAGAACCTACCATTTAAATCTCTGCATAGGGCCCTGAAAAGTAATGCGAGGGAGACTAAAGGCAAAATAGGGTCTATCCTCAGGATGTAAAGGAATGGTAAAAAAGCAATCTTTTAAGTCAATAACCATTTTACAATAGTTTTTGTGAATAGCCACTGGTGTGGGAATGCCTGGCTGTACTGCTCCAATTGGGTGCATAACTTTATTAATGGCACGCAAATCTTCTAAAAGGTGCCACTTGCCAGATTTTTTCTTGATAACAAAAATAGGAGTATTTCATGGTGAGGTTGAGGGCTCAAAATGGCCGGCTGCCAGCTGTTCCTGCACTAACATGGAGGCAGCCTCCAATTTTTCTTGGGTAAGGGGCCACTGATCCACCCACACAGGAGTATGAGTCTCCCAAATAATCTTATCTGCATGGGGTACAGGAGGGTCAGGGACTGACACTAAAAATCCGAATATCCAAGTCCATATGTATTTGTTTTTTGTATGGGTTGTATGGGCTCAACCAGTCCTTGTCTCAGTCTCCCAAGGCCTGTACCAGGGACAAAATTCATACGAAGCATTTGAGGAGTCACCATGGAATTGGGACTGGCAAGAATAACTTCCATTTGACTCAAAATATCTCGGCCCCATAGGTTAACAGGGAGGTCAGGAACAACGAAAAAAATGACAGTTCCCTTATTACCCTCTTTATCAGTCCAGCTAAGAGCCCTAGAGCTGACCAGAGGATTTTTTGACTGTCCTATCCCTTTAAGGTCAGTCAAGGATGGAGTGAGGGGCCAACCTGATGGCCAGAGAGATAATTGTGGCATCAGCTCCAGTATCTAGAATTCCTTGGAATTCCTTTCCTTCAATAAGTAAGGTAAGGGTGGGTCTATTGTGAGAAATGGGCTGAACCTAATACACATCAGAGGAGCCCAAGGAGTCAGTCCCCCACGGTAGGATTTGGGAGGTGGAAGTGCCTCCTGAATCTATGGGAAAGAGTATTAATTGTGCAAGTCTTGTTCCTGGTGGGATGGCCGCAACTCCATTAATAGCTGTGGCCAGTATTTTTATTTCTCCAGTGAAATCATTATCAATAATGCCAGGGAAGACCTGAACACCTTGTAAGGTAGTAGAGCCTCTTCCAAGAATAAGGGCACACATATGAGATGGAGGGGGACCCATAATTCCAGTAGGTATTATCTGGGGCCCTTGCATGGAGTCTAATGTTGTATCAGTGGCGGAACAGAGGTCCAATCCTGCGCTGCCTGGGGTGGCTCAGTGGAGGGAGGCAATCATGGAGAAGGATTTTGAGGTAGGTTGGGAGTTTGGGAGGAAACAAAAATTATTGCCCCTGGGTTTGTCCTGGGGGAGGTCGGGGCCAGGAGCTGGCCCCGAAAGGAGTTTCCCAAGAAGCGGGAAGAAATAGGCTGTCCAAGGGCATTTGTCTTAGATCGACACTCATTGGCCCAGTGACGACCTTTACCACATCTAGGGCAAAGGGTGGCTGGGGGTGGTTTAGCCCCGGTTTGAGGAGACACTATCCCTAGGCTTTGTTTGCCTGTTGGACACTCACGTGCAAAATGGCCAGGTTGTTTACAAGTAAAGCAAGTACGTAAGCCAGGATTGTGAAAGGCCTTGGTAAAGGGAGCACCTATGGCAAGACCCATGGCATGGGCTGCACCCACCCTGGCACAGAGTCTAATAAAGTCAGAAAGTTCCCCTTTATCCTTATGTTTTTGAAGAACATCCTGACATGCCAGGTTGGCATTTTCAAAGGCAAGATGTTTTACAAAGGTGCTTTCACTTTCACTTGGTCCAAGCAAGCGTTCCACAGCTAGGTTAAGCCGTGCAACAAAGTTGCTATAAGGCTTGTCAGGCCCTTGTCGGAGTTTTGCCAGGGAAGTGGTAGCCGAGCCCTTTTGAGGGAGGCGTCTCCAAGCATGTAAGCCAGCCGTCTGAATCTGCGCTAAAAGTCCAGCAGGGAAACACTCCTGTTTAGGGTTAGTGTCAAAGGGTGAATTGCCCACTAGCTTAACATAAGTCCAGGATATAGAGGAGGCCTTAGTTAAAATTTTTTTGAGCAGTTTCCCGACAGTGCTCTTTGAAATCTGCATCCCATAACAGGAAGTCTCTAGCACTGAGGTTTGCTCAGGCTAAAAATTTCCAATCATTAAGAGTAAGCCATTGTGCACTGTGGCTTTCTAATAAAGCCAATGTGTAAGGCGCAGTGGGGCCATAGTGAGCACAAGCCTTTTTAAGTTTTTCAAGAAAACGCAGGCTTAATTTTTTGTAGACACTCTGGGTTCCTTCCTGCCTAGGGGTGAACTCCTCATCCTCTGAGTCCTGATCTTCCCCTTGCCATTCCCCCGCTTCCTCCCCTTGATCTGTTTCCCCCGCTGACTGCGGGTGACTGGGAAGGCAGAACAGGCCAATGGCGCGGCTTAGCCTTTGTATTAGACTGCCTTGGGCCAGCTTGGGTTGACTCCGTGCCTAAGGCTAATGAGCGGAGCTCAGAGTCAAGGGATCTTAATTCTTTTAAAAGTTGGATTTGTTCCCGTCTATGTTGGAGAGACTCTCGCAAGGGAGCCAGATTAGGCAGAGGAAGTGGGGAAAAAATATCTGAAGGGACAGTTGGCCCCTGAAGGGCAGGAGCACAAAAGGCAGGAGGGATATAGGAGGGAGGTGGATGTGTAAGTCCTATAGGCTGTGGCGGGGTCCTGAGAGGTGGCGGGTCTTCAGAATGGTAGCGAGCTGCTTCCTTCTCCAAGGTAGCCTCCTCCCCATGGGTCAATGTGTCTCCGGGATTTAAAACTGGATAAAGGCAGTTGGTAACCATTGGAGCCTTATTCATTAGGGTGGGATTTTGAGGGGGACCAGGAAGGTTCCCAGGGTCCTGGGGAGACTGAGAAGGGTCTATGTCTATACTAACTAAAGGGCATGCTGAGGGGGGATGAGAGGTCTTTTGCATAGCCTCTTCCCCAATCCTGACAAGTTTTAAGGTACCATTGTCAAAGGGTGAACTTTTAAGAATTTCATTAATTAAGTTCCAGTAAGAAAAGGTGAGAACAGGCACCTTTTCTGGGCCAAAGGATTCATAATAATCTTTTGAACAGTCTCCTACTCTAAGCCATCTTTTACCATCAATGGTCCCTTCAAGGGGAAACCATGGACACAATTCTCCTATGTATGAAAAGAATAATTTTAAGTCCTTTTTCTTAACACGTGCCCCCCCATGTCTTGAGGGCCTCCTTGAGGCCTGACAAAAACAAATCATGTGATGAAACTGCTTGTCCCATGGTGGGTCACTCACCGTGTGTCGTCCCCACTCTCCTCCTAGATCTGTCTCTCGGTCGTGTCTGCCGAGGCGATCGCGAGCTCCGCTTGGCCAAGTCTTCCCGGAGGACGGCGTTCCTTCTCAGTCAAAGGTTCGAGCACACAACGTTGGGCGCCAAATGTCCCGACCGGCAGGACACATCAACGTGGGCAGTGAACCTAGGTGGGGAGGAATGAAGGGACAAGAGACACGAGAGATGACAGCAAGACAGGAGTTCTGATCAAGCTGCAAACTTTTATTGTTCACACAGGGGTATTTATATGCTGGGGATCTGGAAGCTCTCTAGTCAGCAATTGCTGGATGTGGGTGGTAAAACTGCCAGCTGCAAGATGTCTGATGATCCTGATATCTGCAGAATGTTCCAGGGAGATAGGTAGCTGCAGGATGTCTCCCAAGCAGGATGTCTCCCAGGGGGCTGTCAGGCTATTCTTTGAAGGAGAATTTCCTTCTAGCCCCTGACAGTGCCATTATACTTTGTCCTTTTTCTTTCAATCCTTTTCCTTTCCTAAAACCTTGTCTAACCATAATAGTGGGCACATTTGAATTGATGTTATTTGTTAATGTTAGTACTAATTGTTCTAGGACATCTCATCCTCATCAATTTATAGGGATATGATCCAATAAATATGGCTGTATAGTTCCCTTACATCCTTCAGGATCCTTCCAATCTAATACCATCACACTTCTATGGGGATTAGTTGCCACTCCTAGGCCTCAAAACGTTTGAGTGGCTTATTGTAACCGCCAATGTTTTGGCCATTCTTGATGAGAGATGATGCTAAGGTCTGCACCTGTATCCAGTAGCCCATTAAATTTATGTCCTTGAATCTAAATTTAAAGAGAGCATAGCCCAATCTACACCTATGGAGCCTAATCCCCTGGAACCTTTTTCTACTGTATGACTGGAAAATTTATTATGTAGGCTGGGTTTTATTAATAACTGTGCTATTCTATCTTTTGGTGAAATTACTGATATACCCCTTGGAGAACTGGCTATAAATTTTATTTCACCTTCATAATTGGGATCAATTACCCCAGGACTTATCATAAGTCCTTTTAGAGTAGAAGAACTGCATCCCAATAATAAGCCTACTGTTTTTTGGGAAGAGGCCCTTTTACCCCTGTGGGAATGATTTGACCTCCCAACTCTGGAGTTAGTACTACTCTGGCAGAGGTGTAGATGTCCAATCCTGTGCTTCCTCTGGTTTGTCTAGTGAGGGATCTAATGGATAATGTGTCCTGGGCACTACCCTGATAGTGTTGCTGGGTTCCTCCAGTGCCCCGTATATTTGTGGTCATGGGCTCCGGAGCATTGGGCCCCACTGTCTGTTTTTTTGGCAATGGAGCCCAATGCCTTTCTCCATGATTCCATGAGTAAACACTGGTCCTTGTTCATTTTTTGATAATGGAGTAACCTCTATGGTGGTTTGAGAATGTTATTTATTAGCCCAATGTCTCCCTCTATGGCATCATGGGCAAATACCCAGTATTCTACCCCTTTGATACCTAGTTTTGTTAAACCCTCCTCCTATGGGGCAATTCCATTTAAAATGTCCTATTTGTTTACAATTGTAGCATGTTTTTGGCCTGGCATCTAAAACCTGTTTTACTGCAGCTGCCAAGACTTGCCCTTGTTCATTAATGTCTCTTCATAATTTGTTTAAATCTCCATGTTTCCATGGTCTAATGGCCTTCTTGCGCCACCTGTTTGCTTGTTCATAGGCTAGCTGTATAATTAATGGCATTGCTTTTTCTGTATCCCCCAAAACTCTGGTAGCTGTTTGAATAAGCCTATCTACAAGTTCAGCATAATGTTCATTAGCTCCTTGTATTACCTTGGATAACTGACCTTGTAAATCTCCATGTCCTTGTAAAGTCTTCCATGCCCTACTTCATCTACAGCAATTTCTGAGTATATGGAAGGATCATATGCAATTTGTTGCTGCTGACCCTCATAAGGTCCCTTTCCTAACAACATATCTAGATTTCTCTGAGGATAACCGGCTGCTGCATTTCGCCTAGCCGTCTCCTTGCAAAATTCCTCATTGGCAACCTTCCATAACAGGTATTGTCCTCCATTTAGCACAGCTTTATACATACTAGCCTCATATGCTGGTGTCATGTTCAAGTTGGTAATGGATTCAACCATGCTTACAGTGAAGGGTGCTTTAAAACCATAGGTTGTTACAGCCTCTTTTAGCTGCTTCACTGTTTTTAAATCTAAAGCATGATGAATTTGCTGTCCTCCTGCCTGCTCAAATACAGGGCATGTTAATATTTGAGGTCCCTTCTCAGGATCCCATCTATCAACTATGGGGGTTGGGGGCCTCCCAGCATATGGAGGTAGTGCTGTTGGTTGGACACTTATGCTCTCTGGTGATAGAAAGTTGTTAGTAGCAGTCTCCTGTTGTAACTTTTCCCCGGATGGCTTTTTCTGCTCTAAACTTTCTTCCTCTGTCTGACTAGCTTGAGAGACCTTCTCTTTTACTTGAACACCTCCCGCTCTTGAGTCCAATTGGCTGGGTCACATGGACGGAGCCAAAAGTGTCCCCCAATGAGCAGCTCCGTGGTCTGTAAGGGTGGGGAAACAGATCAATGAGTGTCACCACAGTGGAGCCAATCAGCTGGAAGTTTGCTGGGGCCGCAGTGAGCCAATCAGCTGTAAGTTGTCTGGGGTTGCAGTGAGCCAATCAGCTGGAAGTTTGCTGGGGCCACTTCGGCTGTGGCTCTCAACAGGCAACGGTAGGGCTCTGTGTTTCAGGGAAGCCAAGGGGAGCAGGGTACTTGCCTCAGCGAGGCCCACAGTCCAAGCCTAGGGAAGCAAGGAGCAAGAAGGGCCCCCAGAAGCTCAAGCTAGGCGGCAGGCTGGGGAATGGAGAGTCAAGGGCCAGGGCTTGGGCAGGGTGCTCAGGAAACTGGAAAGACTTTGGAGGGACTGCAGGTTTTCAGGCAGGGAGGCAGGCAGATTCCTGTCCCTGAGCAACTGCCAGGTGTGAGTGTTCTAGTTGCAGGACCAAAGGCCCAGAGAGAGCAAGGGGCCCAGACAAGAGGCAGGACTCAGTTTCCCATAAGGTGCCTTGGTCCAGATGAGAATCCAAGGACAAGGACCTGGCAAAGGAGGCTTGGCAAGTGAAGGGGGCCAGGAGGAGGACAAGGGGAGTGCACAGCTGGGGGTCTTGTTGGGTGTGTGTGGGAGCAAGATCCAGGATCCAAGCCAGGTGCCCAGGAAAAGAATCCACCTGACCGACCATGGATGAAGGACACAAGGAGCAGAGGCCTGCAAGCATCTGGGGAAAGCATGAGTGGAAGGGGATGATGGGCCAGGAGACAGTTAAAAGTGCAATGGGCACATAGGGGAGCAAGATGGCAGTCCCAAGCAAGGGGCCTCCAGGTCAGACCCAACAGAAAGAGACTCCAAGTAACATGAGGAACATTGTCAAGGGCTCAAGTGAGCACCCAGGCCCAATGAATGAAGCACAAAGTTTCAGGGTAAGGGAGAGCTGGGTTGGGGTAGGGGCAGCATGCAAGGTGAGAAGGCATGGGAGGGAAGGGAGGGGATATGTCAGGGCTGGGTTTGAGCAAGTCACATGTTAATTTCCAGGCCTCAAGTTTCAGGAAGAAAAGGGGACTCAGGCAAGAGGCAAGGCTGTGTTTCCCTTAGGGAAACTTAAGGACAGAGAGGCCAGCGAATTTGACTCCTTTTCCCAGGTGAGTAGATCCTCAGAGTGGGACCTGGACAAAAGAAGTGTCAAAAGAGGGCATTGTGAGTGGATACCTGACGTACAGAGGTTGTGGGTATAGTCAGTTGGCAGCGAGGACCCATTCCAGGAGCACAGGCTAGGGAGAAGAAGTGAAAATGAAGGGTCCCGGTGGTGCCAGGATAACATATCACCAGTGGAACATAGGGGAGGAACAGGATAGGGCCTGTAAAAATATGCCTGAAAACAAGGTAAGGGAAAGAGTCCTTGAGAAGTGTAGCCAGGGCCTCAAGCAAGAAACTGGGCCCAGTAATGGAGAGCCAAGTGTTAGCACCTGGGGTTGGATGAATGAAAAGTGACATTGATAGAAAGGTGAGAGAGGGGAGAAAGAGGAGCAGGTGGAACAGGCGGAAGAGGGCTCAAGTCCCAGGTCAACTGCAGGGTGTCTGGGTTAAGAAGCAGGGCATGGGCTGAGGGAGGCCAATGGACATAGACAAGGGCCAGGGCAAAGTTTTTTTCAAAGGGAGCAAGCAGGACCAAGAGGCCAGGTCAAGTCACCTGGCCAAGGTGAGCATCATAGGACGGGGATCAGGAAAGTGGGCCTGGAAGAGAAAGAAACCACCAGAGGGCCAAAGGAGGGCTCAAACTGAAGGGCTGAAGATCAGGTGTGAGTGGGGTGGGGGCCAGGATCCCAGCAAGAAGCCAAGGCAAGAGACCTAGAAGAGGACCCAGGCCAGGGGAGAGCAGAGAATGCTGGCAAGGGAAGTGGGGGCTGCACTATGGTACTGCTGTACAGGAAAGCCAAGGGGATCTGGGAAGCAGCCCCAGGGATGGGCCCTCAGACAATTCTCATAAAAGCAGTGAGGCCAGCACAGGCTCAAGTGAGGAGCCAGTCCAGGGAACTGAGAGCCAAGGGCCAGGGCTTGGGTGTGGGGCTCAGGACACTGCACAAGTTTTGGGAGGGAAGGCAGTGGATCCAGCAGAGGGCAGTCAGTCTCCTGGCCCAGGGCCACCTCTATGTTTCAGGGTTTCTGGTGCAGGACCAAACACCATGGGAGAGAAAGGGGCCCAGGCGAGTGGCTGGGTTTGAGCAAGTCACATGTTAATTGCCAGGCCTCAATGACGGGTGCCCAGATTCAGATGAAAATCTAGGGCCAGTGTACTGGCAATGAAGGCCAGGAAAGTTAAGGGGGCCAGAATGAGGGTGATGGGAAGGCATGGCTGGGGTTGGGGTGGATGCCTTGTGGGGCGAGAGCCAGGACCTGAGCCAGGCACCCAGGCAAGGGACCAACCCATCAATGTTGATGAGGGACCCAAGGACAGGAGACCCATGAGCGCCAGAAAATAGCACAATGGGAAAGGGATAAAGGGCCTCCAAGAGGACCAGGAGAAGCCAAAGTGCACCTTGGAGAGCCCACTGGTGGGCCCAAGCAAGGGGCTACCTCGTCAGACCCAATATGAAGAGACTCCATGTTATGTCAACAGCCACAAGGAACTCAGTCAGGGGCTCAGTTGAATGCCCAGGCCCAGAGACTGGAGTACAAAGGGTCAGCGATAGGTAGGGTTGTGTTGCAATAGGGGCAACATGCAAGGAGAGAAAGCAGGGGAGGGAAGGGACAGGATTGTTAAAGGCTGGATTCCAGCAAGTCCCATGTTAACAGCAAGGCCTCAATTTCAGGCAGTAAAATTGACTCAGGCGAGTGGCAGGGCTGTGTTTCACATAGTGAGCATTAAGGGTCCAGAGGCCAGCCAACTCCACTCCTCTGCCCCAGGTGAGTAGATCCTCAGAAAGAGACCAGGAACAAAGGAGGGGCCAAAGAGGGTACTATGAGAGGATAATAGGTTGACGGAGGTGGGGGGTATTAGGCTGTCAGGAACCATTTGAAGACTGGAGGGCTGAAGAAGGGATCAAGCTGAAGGGGCACAGGTCGGGTGGGAGTGGGATATGGGCCAGGATTCCAGCAAGAACCCCTGGCAATGGACCTAGATGAAGACCCAGGCTCCGGGAGAGCAGGGAACACTTGCCGGGGAAGGCAGGCCTGCACTAGGGTACTTAGTACAGGAAAGCCAAGGGGAGAAGGGAAGTAGCCCCAGCGATGGGCCCTCAGATAGTGCCCAGAAAAGCACTGAGCAAGAATGGCCACCAGAGGCTCAAGTGAGGAGCCAGGCCTGGGAATAGAGAGGTAAACCCAAGGCTGGGTTAGAGAGTTCAGGACAGTGGACAGAGCTTGAGAGGGAAGGCTGGGATTCAGTTGCTGAGAGTCAGAATCGAGTGCCAGCACCCCTGCCAGTTTTCATGGTACCAGTTCCAGGATCAAGGGCCCAGGGAGAGCAAGGGGCCCACATGAGGGGCAGGGATCTGTTTCCACAAGATGCCCTGGTGCAGATTAGAATCAAGGGCCAGGGACCAGGCCTAGGAGGCCTGGCAAGGGACTAGTTCAGGAGGACACCAACCACAAGGCATGGCACAGGGTCACAGTGTGCACAGAGTGGGGCAAGAGGGAGGACGCAAGCAAGGATTCCAGGTAAGGGACCAATCTGCCCCAAAGAGGATTAGGAACCCAAGGAGCAGGAAGCCCATTCGCCAGGGGAAAGCACTAGGGGAAGGAGAGGAAAGGTCGGTGTTATGATGAGGAGACAGAGGGGAGTGCAAATGGCAAGGATGTGAGCTCTATAGGGCACCCAAGCAAGGGGCCCCCAGGTCTGTCCCGACAACAAGAGAGCCCATGGGACGCAATGCATCACAAAGAACAAGATCAGGGGCTCAGGTGAGCAGCCTGGTCCTGCAATTGGAGCACAAAGCATCAGGGTTAAGAGGACTGGGCTGAGGTAGGGGCAGCATGCAAGGAAAGAGAGCAGAGCATTGAAGGTAGGGGATAGGGCAGGGCAAGGTCGGCACTTGGCCTTCAGTGGTCAGAGGCAGTCAATTCCACTCTTCTGCCCCAGATAAAATAGAATCTCAGAGAGGGACCTGGATCAAATAATTCCAAAGGAGGGCATTGTGAGGGCACTTGTGTCTGGAATTGGGAGGGTCAGTGGGGAGCCAGGGCCAATTATTATAGCCCAGCCTAGGGGGAAGCAGTGGGAAGGGAGTGTCCGGTAATGCTTGGATAGCACAGTAATGTTATAGGGTCAAATGAGGCAAGGCACCGAACATAGCAGGAAACAGTTTTATTTGGCTTCAGCCAGGCTCAGAGGGCAGAGCTTTTGCTGAAATCAATCAATCCCCTGAAGCCTGATTTCAGGCAGTTTCAGAATTTTATACCCAGCATGTAAGGGGAGGGGCTCAGAATTTAACAGTCTGCAGAAGTTCACATAAAAGCAGGTTTCTCTTTCACTCTTTTGGGCAAGTTAACTCTTCAAGGACAACACCTGAGTAAGGACAGCTTCTTTACCCCCTTTCCTCTCCCTGTGAGTTCTGACCATTGAGCCCAGTTTTTAACATATCTTAAAAATGTAGACATCTCTGTGAAGCCCAGGTCAAGGCCACAGGCCTTGTTTGCACTTTTCTACAAAATACTATACAGGATATGTTTTTGAAAAAGTAGTAAGGGCTGGCCCAGCACCGGGAGTGCTGGTGTCTTCTAGGCCAGTGGCCAAGTAAAACAGGGTAACAGGAAAATAGGAAGTTTATCTACTACATAGAACTCTTTTGCAGAGACTCTTTTGCTCAGAATCCAAAAATCAGCTGTGGTGAAGATTTCTTTAAAATCCCAGGTAAGAATTTTCTGTGGAGAAAGGGGGTGTCACAAAAATTTCCCCCTTTAATGATGCTCTCCATAAATTAATCCTTTCAATTTAAGAGGATCATTACCATTATATTGGCTTAAGGCATTATATAATATCAAAACCTTAGTTTTTGTCACCTTATCAAAAGCAGCTTCCATAGCTGAACATTAATATTTAATGCACAGTGGAGCCAAATATGGGAGCAATAAACAGGTTAACATCATCATACCCACTATAGCAGTTCAGCTTTTAAATATAATAAGGGTTGACATCCATGTTTGGGACCCAAAGTTGAATGCCCTTCTAGGTATATGTGCTAGTTCTCTTGTATTGTTAGCTATATTCTTAACTGTTTATCTATTGTCATTCATTTGGATGCAACAATTTGAGCTGTAGAACTCTCTACATATTTCTCTTTCCTCAGCCAGTAGATAATCTAATGCCAAGCAATGTTGATAGTTAGCCACTCACATCAGGTCTATTTTTGGCTAGGAGGTCTAAGGCTGTGGCAGTCTGATTAATAATAAATTCTACTACAGCTTCTAAGTGAATAATTGTGTTTAACAGGTAAATAGGAATTCTATAACTCCAACTGCCATTTTGTGCCCAGGTAGCTGGACCATAAGTGGCAATGATTCTCTGAAATGGCAAGTTATCTTCACAGCAAGATTGGTGACCTTCTAAATCAAGTTACTTCTCAATGGACCTCTTTTGTCTTTCCAAAAAGTCATCCATCCATTTCATTCCTCTAGCTGGACAGGTCTTAAATATATGTTTTACCACCTCTTGGTTATATGGATTGTCTTGACCTATGGTTCACATGATCTCTTTGCCATGGTTGGAATAGGAGTAGAACAGAATGTCTTAAGGTTATCAAAAGAAACCTTTGATAATAGACTAATGTTTTGGTTAGTATGAGTTAAAGAGCATAAATTAACTAAGTGAAACTAATAACACCAAAAGAAATACTAGAAAATTTATATAAGCAAGATAAAAAAAATTCTAAATGAATTATTTTAACCAGTGTAAAGTCAGTAGGAGTTACTGTTACCAAACGAGTATCAAAACCCAGAGTATCATGTATATATCTAGAAGAAAGGGGTGGCAATGCATTATAGTATAAGAACTGTCTTAGGGGTTGAAAGCGTTCATTAGACCCCATGGGAAGTTTATCTTTATGGTGCATTGATCAGCCAGTCCCTCCCATGTGGCAGAAGCAGGGCCATAGGCTCCTCAAGCTTACACTGTGCATACACCATTCAGCTTCTGGAGTAACTGAAGCATGGCTGTTGCCTTCAGAACCTCAAGCTTTTCTGGTGCTCCTTTTTTTTTTTTTTTTTTTTTTTTTTTTTTTTTTTTTTTTTTGCTAGACAGTCAGCTTCAAGGTCATAGCAGCATCTGGAGTGCACTTTCAGTCTGCAGCCGCAGGCTTGAGTCTGGTGTAATCAATCAAGGGACCTATTTCTGCAAACTTGATTGCAGTTGGGGTGGATAAAATAACAGAAAAGGGCCCTCCCAAAGAAGTTTAGGTGTTTGAATGTTCCATTCTTTGACCCAGAATCCATCTCCAGGCTTGAAAGAGTGTGCACTTGTGGTAAAACTTAATGGCAATCTTTCTCTAACCCATTGGTTGAGAACCTGTATAGTTTTCCCTAAGGCTGTCATCTCAGGTCGAATTCTACTCTCTTAAGTTTCCCAATAGTCCCCTAATAAGAAGGGGGGCTCATGTACATTATTTTATAAGGAGAGTATATAGACCTCCTAGTGGGAGTGGATCTAATCCTCAACAGTGTAATAGGGAGAAGTTCATCACTATGTAAGTGAGTCTCCTGACACAGCTTACCCAATTGAGACTTAAAGTCCTGTTCACCCTTTGAACTTTACCAGAATTCTGCAGCATATAGGCATTATGTAACTTCCATCTGATGTTTAAACTCTTTGTCAGTAATCATATCACCTCTGCCCAAAAGCTGGCCCATTGTCTGAGCCAATAGTTATTGGAATAAAAAATATGGAATCATTTCCCAGAGAAGTATCCTGGTTATCTCTGTTACCTTTTCAGGGCATGTGGGAAAGGCTTTCACCCAGTCAGAGTAGGAACACACAAAAACCAAAAGTTACTTATAGCCCTGTGGCATGGTAGTTCAGTGAAGTCTACTTCCAAGTCTTCAAAAGGTGATCCTCCTATAGTTTGGATTCCTGGTGGGAGCTCTGGCCCCAACAAGGATTATTGTGAGGACAGGGACTCACACTCACATTCTTTTCAGAATATCCAGGTAAAGATTGTGAGCCAGAGGACATAGAAATGTTGACTCAGAACTGTCTCAAGTGCTGTATGTTCAACAAGTTCTCCTGTGGAACTGTTTGATAAAGGCTGAGACTAGATTTTGTGGGATCGCTATGCTGGCCATCACAATATCGCCATTATCCTCCTTGGAGAAAATTCTATTTTTCAGTATTAAACCATTTACATTAATTTTGGGAGTATGTTTACTCCCATTCTGTTAAATAGTTGGCCCTGCAGAAGGGCAGCCTTTAAACCTGGGACTGGATTTTCTTCTAATTTCTTGCAGACAGTTCCTGGCCTCTCTGTCCACTCTCCATTTGCTCTGAGAAACCACAGTATTTCGTTTTGATGACCTTAGAAATATATAATCACAACTTTCCTGGGAGCCCACAGTGCTTCCAAATTTTATGAATTTCTTGCCCATATGTCATACCTTTTTTTCTTCCTGAGTTAATGAGCCCCTTTTCCTTACATAAGGCCCTATGAACATGAAGGGTAGCGAATGCATATTTTGAGTCTATGTAAATATCCACAAAGTCTCCTGCTGTCAATTGAGGTGATTTATTCAAAGCTATAAATTTTGCTTTTTGTCCTGAGGTTCCCTGAATCACAGGTTCTGCCTCAACAGTGGAGTCCAGCGTGACCACTGCATATCCAGCAAAACATACAACATCTTTTATAAAGCTGCTTCCATCTATGAAGCACTCCACATCAGGGTCCCTGAGGGCTGGTCTTCCAGGTGTGATCTGCTGGAGAATATTTCATTCATGACTTCAATACGGTTGTGATCAGGTTGTCCAGGTCCAATGGGCAGCAAGGTTCTTGGGTTCAGAGTCTGGATGACTTCCATATGGATACATCAGGTTTCACACAACATGCCCTGGTATTGACGATTAGTCAACCAATATTGTCCTTTGTACTCTACCAATGTCAACACTAAATGAAGAACCCTGAAAACTAATATTTGTCCCATAGTCAATTTATCAGCTTCCAACACCAGAAGATTTGTGACTGCAAGGGCCCGTAAACAAGGATGGCCAATCTTGGGCTACAGAGCCAAGCTCTTTGGACAGATGTCCATGTCAAGACTCCTACAGCCATTCCAGACTGTCCCTGGATGTACAGAATGTAAAGGTTTGTGAGGTCAGGGAGCCCTAGTCCAGATACACTGAGAGTGTTTGCTTAATGTCCTCAAGGTCTTTTGCTTAGGTGGCCCCCATATTAAAGGATACCATTCTCTGCCCTGTGTGGCTTCACAGACAGGTTTCCTATAACTGAAAATTGGGGGTCCATATATGACTGAAACTGGTAGCCCCAAACAATTCAGTAGTCTGATGGCAAGTTGAAAGAAATGGAATTGAGCAGATTTCCTGTTTCTTTTGAGGCCCAGTGGCTATTGTTCATTCTGTTGCTGAGTTAGATGGTAACCAAAATATTTGACCTTTTTCTTGATAGATAAAGCCTTTAAAATCAGAGTCCAGTACTGTCCCAAAAATGGTGTCCTCAAGCTCCTGGGAGGAACTGTCATTTAGGGTAAGGGAGCATACATAAATCCTCTGGGACATTAAGATGCAGGAATTTTTTTTTTGTCTCCTGTTATCTTGCCTGCTGGGATTCTCCAAATCTCAAATCAAATGTAAATTTTAGCAGAGATTGATGACCTGGGACATCATTTGTATAAAAGGAACCTATGTCAATCTGAGCGTGGGCTGTCTGCCATGGTTGGAGGGCAAGTTCCCTGCAGGTTCTGGTGTGGCAGCCATATTGTGCTCACCTAGGTGTTACTCTTTTTCTGCGTGGTTTTCTCCTCTTGACAGGTGGGAGCCTGCTCTAATTGTGTACAGTAGCTGCCCCACTTGTGTTTTTCTTCACTATGCCTTGGTGCATGGGGCTTGTGTCCCTTCCTGTTGGTGGCTCACAGCGTGTGGCTTAGAGCCAGTGTGACATGTCCTTTGGAGTTCACACCCTATAGCCCACTAACAGGTATTGACATGAATATATTTCTGGTTCATTTTGGGCCTTTCTTCAGCTGAACCCTCATGAGGTGTTGGGTCCCATGCATCAAATACAGTTGAGTGTGTCTATGGGACCCCTGCAGTATTCGTTAATCATCACCTTCCGAGCAAGTGGGGAGCAAGTGGGGAGGGGTTGAGGCCAATGGCTGAGGGAAAGTATTCATTCCTTCTCTGTTCAAGGTGTAGCATTTGAGCACTGCAGTAGGTGCTTGCCCACCAGAGCCACTGGAGCCTTCCCCTTTTGTCTGGCCATGCTTTTTTTTTTCCCTTATAAACATTTGGACCATTGGCTTTTTTCTCTTGAGACCCCCCCCTTTGAGTGACCTCTGGGTTTGTGGTAAGGACAGCTGTAAGGAGATCCATCTTCCTCTTTATCTTTTTGGTCTGCCTGTCTTTGAGCCTCTGGGTCTCCATTGAGGAAAACTGTGGTGCCCATTTTCATCAGCTCCCTGGCACGCTTCTCAGTAAAGCCAGTTTGTAATTTTTGGTAAATGTCACTCTGAGCCTGTTTCACAAAGACTGCAGTGGTCACCTCTTGCTTGAGCCTCTGCATCTCTTCCCTGACAAACTTGTGCTGTGGGAGCTATGCTTGTATTGTGCCCCTTGTCTCCAGGGCACCTCTGGGCAGGTAGAGGGGTAGCAGCATCAGTGGCCCAGACACTCAGCTCTCAGTCAGTTGGGCACAACTCTTTTGATTATTACTGTCAGTTTCATAAGGCAGTGCAGCCTTAGGTATATAAAGGGTCCAGAGAAATGTTCAGGGCTATCAAAGTGCAAAAGCAGAGATGCTGGAGCCCTGGGAGTATTTGCTTGGTTCTATTTGTCTGCAGATGCACTATGGCTTAGAGTAGGGCTTAGGAGTGGGTCCAATTCCTTCTAACTCTTGGGCACAGTTTCTTTCTTATTTTTTTTCTTAGACTTCCTATGAGGGCTTATTGATATCTTTTCATTTTTAGACCTTCTTCTTTGAAGGGGCCCCATTCTAGGTCTGGATAATGGGCTGCATCAGATC
Organism: Marmota flaviventris; assembly: GCF_047511675.1. Classification (NCBI taxonomy): domain Eukaryota; kingdom Metazoa; phylum Chordata; class Mammalia; order Rodentia; family Sciuridae; genus Marmota; species Marmota flaviventris. Next base: position 24,920,492 of record NC_092517.1, read on the forward strand.
AGTCATGGTCCAGGGTTTCTCCAAGTAGGAGGAAGTATGATTTTTCCAGTTTATGAGCTCAATGGTGGTGAAACGCTGGGTCACATAACTTCCTTTTATCCCTCAGGCATTTCTCTGGTCAATATGTGCAGGTCCTTTAGTTCCTTGCAGTGGCATCTGAAGTGCTCTCATCTGGGTTGTGGCTCTGGTCTTGGGACAAATCTCCTACCTTAAACTTGAGAGGTGAAAGAGTCTTTGGTTCTAGGAAGCCTTTGGCTCTGAGGACAACAAAGAGGAAGGAATAGCCAGAATTGGGGCCATGATTTGTTGTTTCTGAGGATGACAAGGCAGAGGTGACAGTTTGCTGTCCCAGGGGTCATGGCAAAGTTAGGTAGAGTGCACCTCACTTGGTGGGTCCTCTTCTTGCTCATGGGGAAACTTATTTCCCTTCCTGTTTTTCCTCCTTCAGGTTAGCTGCTTTCGACTGAGTCTTAGAGACCACTAGGCTCCTGGCTGACATCTGCTTGGACTGTCAATCGAGACAGGCTCTCAACCAAATGGGCTGTTTCTTTACTGTCTCTTGACATCAATCAATGTTAGAGAAATGGTTCAGGGACTCCATCAATAATCAAAAGGACCTCAGCAATGACTCTCTCATCTGAAGTGACTTCTGGTGGCCAGCCCACATCTTTGGTGAGGCATTCTAACTCACAGGGTATGCCACATGTATGGACTAAGTTTTACCCGACAGTTACTAGGAAAAACTTCACAAAGGTTTCTAACAAACATTTCAGAAGGCTCAGTTTTCTTTGTGTGCCTTCCATGTTCCTGCCTGCATGAGTGTCGCACATTTAGGACAAGACTCGCTTTTACAGCTCAGGCTGTTCCCCTTGCAGGGGCTTAGGGCACTCTTAGCATTGTGGGTTGGCATCAACCCCTGACATGGAGTTTTCACCTAGATGTTGGTTGGTGAAATTTCACCATAGACTGTATGAGGTACCATGTATCCTTGGATCAGGACTCCTCACTCTGTTCGGCCCTGGGGTTGGGTAGAAAACCTTCCCTTTGTCTGTCTCATTCACATACTTTTCCTATAGACATGGTAATAAAAAAATTTCTATACTTCCCAAATTACAACATTTCCAAACCAAAAAAAAATAAAAAAATAAAAAAGAGCGTCACAGTTTCTGCTCTGCTCACTAAACCCGAATACAGTCTACTTGGGCAACTCCCCAGGCCTGTTTCAGCTTCAATCACTTTGGAGAATACTTGGGACCCAACAGAGTTTGATCAAGCCTCTCTTCAATCTGCTTAGGCCTTGAAAGGGAAGTCAGCTGGGCTTCTAAAACAAATGGACCCAGGTACTAACTGTTCAGTTGGGCAGTGCTCCAAAAACCTAATTTTGTTTGCTGCTGCCTGTGTGTCCCTTTGTGCTCTGGGGTGGCAGCCCCAGTGTGCTGGGTGAGTCTATCCTCCTTCAGGCCAAGAGTGGCCTGTATGCGCTAAGGGGAACACTGTCCTACTGCCCAAGGGAAGTGGGTCCCCTGATACAAGAGAGGCACAATAGCCTTCCCTCTGTCCCATCTGGGTCTCCACAAATGTTGTAGAGAAAAACGAGGCAAGGAACAGAACATAGCAGGAAACAGTTTTATTTGGGTGCAGCCAGGCTCAGATAGCACAGATTTTGCTGTGATCACTCAATCCCATGAAAGCCAACTTCAGGTAGTTTCAGAATTTTATATGCAGCATTTAATGGAACGGGTTAAGAAGTTCACAGTCTGAAAAACGTCACATGAAAGCAGGTTTTTTTTTTCACTGTTTTGGGCAAGTTAACTCTTCAAGGACAACTCCTGAAAAGATAAGAGCTTCTTTTCCCCATTTTTCCTCTTTTTCCAGTTGTTAGCATGGAGCCTAGTTGCTAACATATCTTATAAATGTAGACATCTCTGTGAAGCCCAGCTCAAGGCCAGAGGCCTTATTTGCACATTTCTACAAATTACTATACTGGATATGTTTGTGAAAAACTAGTAAAGGGTGCCCAGCACCTGGAGTGCTGGTATCTTCTTGACCAGTGGCCAAGTAAAACAGGGTAATAGGAAAATAGGAAGTTAATCAACATTGAACTCTTTAGCATATACTCTTTTACTGGCAGTCCTACAAACAACCATGGTGAAGATTTTTGGAGAAACCCAGTTAAGACTTTTCTGTGGAGGAAGGGGGTGACACATTAACACAAGGAGAACAGAGGGGAGGCACAGGAGGGGGATCAATAAAGGGGCTTGAAATCAAGGGAAAGGGACAGGGTCCTGGAGAAGGGCAGTCTCAAGCAAGGAGCCAGGCCTAGGAATGGAGATGAATGTGCTTTGGCCTGGGCAGGGGTTGCATGAAAACAGAAAGGGCTAGGAAGATGAGGGAGGGGAGAAAGGGGTGTGGATGGTACAGGGAGAGGAGGGCTCAAGGCCCAGGTCCACTGAAGGGTGTGAGTTTTAGGAAGCAGGGCCCAGACTGAGGGAGGCTAAAGGTTCCAGAAAAAGGGGAAGGGCTACATTTTCCCAAAGATCACCTGCAGGGCCAAAGTCCAGGTACAGTCCCCTGGCCCTGGTGAGCATCCTTGTGAAGGGTCACAAAAAGGAGCACCACAGGGACAGTGATATCAGGAGGTCCCAAGGAGGGCACAGCTGGAAGTGCAGGAGGATGCCTGTTGATGGGGGTGTGGCCAGGACCCCAGCAGTGATACTCACCTAGGGACCTAGAGGAGGGCCCCATCCTGAAAGAGCAGGGATGGGCGAGGCCTGTGCAGGAAGGCAGCACTAGGGTTCTGTCACACAGGGAAACCAAGAACAGGGAAGCAGCCCCAAAGACGGACAAGCACAGAGCAAGAATAGCCACCAGAGGCTCAAGTGAGTTGACAGGTCAGGGAATCGAGAGAAAAGGGCCAGGACTGGGGCCAGGGGATCAGGACAGTGGACATGGCAGAGGAGAGAAGGTAGGGGATATGGCAGTGGGGAAGCAGGGTCCAGGCCCAGGGCCATTGCCAGGACTCAGTTTTCCAAGTGAAGGACCAAAGGCCCAGGGAGAGCAAGAGACCCAGTCTAGGGACAGGGCTCTCTTTCCCATGAGGTGCCCTGCCGAGACGGGTGCCTGGCAAGGGAATGGGGCCATGAGGAGGATAATGGGAGGGCAGGGTTGGGGGTCATGGTGGGTGTGGAGAGGGACAAGAGCCAAGACCCAAGCCAGGATCCCAGGCAAGGGACTGATCCCACCAACAGAGCATTTAGAAACCCAAGAAGCAGGAGGCCAGCACTCCAGAGGAAATTGGGAGTGGAAGGAGAGGAAGAGTTTGCAATAGGATGTGGAAACAGAGGGAAGAGCAAAGGGCACCCAGTGGAGTGCAGTAAGGCACCCAAGCAAGGAACCAAGGTAATCCCCAACACGAAGAGACACCTGGCGATGCCACCCAACAAGAGGAATGCAATCGGGGCTCAAGCAAGCAGCAAGTTCCAGAAACTGGAGCATGAAACGTCCGGATTAGGGAGGACTGGATTGGAGTAGAGGCATCATGCAAGGCTAGATGGTATTGTAGGGAAGGAAATGATTGCACAGGGCAAGGTTAGTGGATGGCCCAAGTCCACTGCCAGGTGTCAAGTTTTGGAAGGCGAAGGGGGCCCAGGCGAGGGGCAGGGTTGGGTTTTCCATAGGAAGCCTTCAGGGCCCAGAGGCCAGCCAATTCCCATCTTCTGCCCCAGGTGAGTAGAACCTCAAAGAGACACAAGGACCAAAAGAGGGCCAAAATTAGGGCACTGTGAGGGGATATCTTGTGTCAGGAATTGGGGTTGGGGGGTGGGGAGCCAAGACCCCTTTGAGGATTCCAGGCTAGGGAGAAACAGTGGGAGGGGTGGATCCTGGCAGTGCCAGGATATCACAATACAAGAGGAACAGAGAGGAGGCCGAGGAGGGGGCCAGAAAAATGGGCCTGAAATAATGGGACAAGGACAGGATCCTCAAGAAAGGCAGCCAGGGGTTCAAGCAAGAGACGAGACCAAGGACAGGAGAGCCAAGTGGCAGGACATAGGCTGTTGTCTCATGAAAACGGACATGGCTGGGGAGGGGAGGGAGAATAAAAATGGGAGCGGCTGGCTCAAGGAGAAGAGGGCTCAAAGACCAGGTCCACTGCTTTGTGTCAGGGTTGGGGAGAAGGGCCCGAGATGATGGAGGCCAAAGGGCCCAGGCAAGGGTCTGGGCTACATTTTCCCAAAGGGAGCTTAAAGGTCCAAAAGACCAGTAATGTCCCAGGCCCTGGTGTGCATCCTAGTAAAGGGATCAGGAAAAGGGCCACAACAGCAACAGGGAGAACAGGAGGTCCAAAGAAGGGAAGAGCAGAATAGGCCAGATGATGTGTGTTGTTGGGTTGGGGGCCAGGACCCCAGCAAGGATACCAGACTATGGATCTAGATGTGGTCCCATGCCAGGGCAGAGGAGGGAAGGGCAGGACTGGGCAGGCAGGCAGCACTAGGTGTCTGCAAGGAAGGGAAGCCAAAGGAAGCAAAATATTGGCCCAAGCAAGGGGCGCAAAGTCAAAGTCCAGTGATGCTGAGAGAAAGAAGTTGCACAGGAGGCTCCAGGGAGAAGCCAGACCAGGGAATTCAGAGCAGAGTGCTAACACTGTGGCAGGGGACTCAGGACAGTATACAGGGCTGGCCAGAGAAGGCATGAGATCTGAGAGGCAAGAGGCAGGCTCGAGGCCCAGGGCCACTGCCAGGTGTCCAAGTTCCATATTCAGGACCAAGAGCCAAAGGAGAGCAAGGGGCCATGGCGAGGGGCAGGGCTCTGTTCCCATAATGTGCTCTGGCCCCGATGATAATCTATGGCCATTGAATGGGCAAAGGGGGCCTGGCAAGGGACGGTGCCCAGGAAGAGGGAAAAGGGAAGGTAAGGTGCAGGGTCACGGTGGGTGCAGAGAGGGCCCATAGCCAGGACCCAAGCAAGGAGCCAACGCAAGGGTCTCATCTGACTGACCAAAAATGAAGGAAACAAAGAGCAGGAGGCTCCTGGGTGTGTACAGGTAAAACACAAAGGGATGGAAAAAAAGGGGGGCAATATGAGAAGGAGGAGTCAGATGGAAGCACAGGGAAAACCAAGAGAAGCATGGTAGGGGGCCCAATATGGAATGATTCCAGGCAAAGCCACACAATGCCATGTGACTTGGGCACACAGTCAGGGTCTCAGTTGAAGGTTCAGGGTCAGGGAGGCTGGTTTGGGATTGTAGCAGATTGAAGGCAAGAGGGCAGGTGAGGGAAGGGAGGAAATGGTGCAGGGCTCTTTGGAGCAAAGCACACTTCCCCTGCCAGGTTTCAGGTTTCTGTCAGTGAGGGAAATCAGGCTAGAGGGAGGGCTGTGTTTCCATAGGGAGATTTCAGGATGTAGAGGTCAGTAGCCTGCCCTGGGTGAGTAGATCCTCAAAGAGGGACCAGAAGCAAAGGGGGGCCAAAGGAGTGGACTGTGAGGAAAGACCTTTTGTGCAGACGCCAGTGGGGAGTTGGTGAGAAGCAAGGACACAATCAAGGACCCAAGTCTAGGCAGAAGCAGTGGAGGGAAGGGTCCAGGCAGTGCCAGCATAAGGAAAACAGAGGGGAAGCATACCAGGGCCCCAAGTAAGAGGCCTGAAATCAAGCTACATGAGCAAGGTCCTCGAGCAAGGTGGCCAGGGTCTCAAGCAAGAAGCCAGACCTAGGAACAAACAGCCAAGTGCAAGAGAGGGGGCCAGGGGGTATGAAAATGAACAGGGCTGGTGAAGGGAGGGAGGCAAGCAAGGGATCTGTTGGTGCAAAGGAAGGAGGTTTAAGGCACAGGCCCACTGCAGGGTGTCAGTGTCTGGGAGCAGGGCCTGGGCTGAGGGAGGCCAAATGGCCTATGCAAGGGGAAAGGCTATGTTTTACAAAATGGAGCTCACAGGGACAAGAGGCCAGATCCATTCTCCTGGCCTGGGAGAGTATCCTGGGAAAGGAATCAGGGAAAGGGCCCTGGCAGCAACATGCATGACAGGAGGGCCAAAAGAGGGCACAGCCTGAAGGGCCAGAGGACTGGTATGGGTAGAATGTGGGCCAGAGGACTGGCATGGGTAGAATGTGGGACAGGAAGAAGCAAGTTAGGGACCAGGCCATGGGAGAGTAGGGAAGGGCAGGACCTCTAAAGTGGGGCTGCAGTAGTCTACTGCAGTACAGGGAGTCCAACGGGAGCAGGGAAGCAGCCCTATAGAGGGGCCTGTACACCAAGCCCAGGGAAACACTGAGCAAAAAGGGCCACCAGAGGCTCAAGTGAAGAGCCGGGACAGGGAGTGAAAAGCCAAGGGCTGGAACAGGGGTTTCAGGTAAGTGGACAAGGGTGGGGAGAGAAGGCAGGGGATCCAGCCGGGTGGAGGCAGGCTCCAAGTCCAGCACCACTGTCAGGTTTCAGTGTTCTGGGGGCAGGACCAAGTGCCCAGGGAGAGCAAAGGGCCCAGGCTAAGGGCAGGGCTCTCTTTTTTATAAGGTGCACTGGCACAGATGAGAATCCAGGGCCAGGGTCTAGGCAAAGGTGGCTGGCAAGGGAAGGGGCCAGGAGGAAGGCGAGGGGAGGGCTCCACAAGAGGTCTCAGTGGGTGTGGAGAGAGGCAAGAGCCAGGAACCAAGCAAAGAGTCAAGGCAAAGTACTGACATGACCCAAGATGATGAGAGACCCAAGAAAAAGGGGACCACTCAAGGGGAAAGCAGGGTCGAGGAGGAAGGAGCGAAGTGAGGATGAGGAGACAGCTGGCATGCAGGTGGTACAAGGGGCACTGAGGGGAGTGAGGTAAGAAGCACAAGAGTGGAGCCCCTGTGTCCGAACCCAAACAAAGAGATGCCATGTGAAGCCATGCAACACTACCCCACACATGGAACAAACACTTTCAGGGGCCCAAGCGAGGAGCCAGGCCCGAAGACTGGAGTGCAAAGGGTCAGAGTTCTGGAGGACTGGATTGGGGTAGAGGCAACATGCAATGGGAGAGAATAGGGGAGGAAATGGTGGGGACAGAGCAGAGAAAGGTCCACAGAAGGCCCAAGTCCATTGCAAGGTGTCAGGGTTCCTGGAACCAAAGGGGCCCTGGCGAGGTGCTGGGCTCTGTTTCTCATAGGAATCTTCAGGGCTCAGATGCCAGCCAATCCACTTCTCTTCCCTAGGTAAGTAGATACTCAGGGAGGCACCTGGACCAGATTAGGGCTGGGGAGCGTAGGGAGAAGAGAGAGGGAAGATGGTGTCACTCAGGGAGGAAGTCTCAAGGACCAGATTGACGAATAGGTGTCAGGGTTGGGGAGAAGGACCCAAGCTGAAGGAGGCCAAAGGGCCCAGGCAAGGGACAGGGCTACTTTTTCCCTTTGGGAGCCAAGATGGCCAATAGCCCATATCCACTCCCCTGGCATGGGTGAGAATCCTGGGAAAGAGATAAATAAAGGGGGCTTGACAGGGACAGGAATGAAAGGAGGGCCAAAGAAGGGCAAAGCAGGAAGGGCTGGAGGATGGGTGCTGGTGGGGTAGGGCCTGGACCCCAACAAGGAGCCCAGGTTAGGGACCTAGAAGAGGGTCCATGCCAGAGGAGAACAGGGAAGGGCAGGGCTGGGCAGACAGGTGGCACTAGTGGACTGCAGTGCAGTGACAACAAGAGGAGCAGGGAAGCAGCCCAAGCAAGATGTCCAAAGGCAATGCCCAGGCATGCTCCAGGCAACAAGGGCCATCTGAGGCTCATGCAAGGAGCCAGGACAGGGAATGGAGAGCCAAGGGCTGGAGCAGGGGCAGGGGGTTCAGGACACTGGACAAGACTTGGGTGCTAAGGCAGGGGATCCAACAGGGGCAGCGAGGTACAGGACCAGGGCCACTGCCATGTGTCAGGGACAGAAAGAGCAAGGGGCCCAGGTGAGAGGCAGGGCTCTGTTTCCTATAAGGTACCCTGGCCCAGATTAGGATCCAGGACAAGCTACCTGACAAAGGAGGCCGGGCAGGTGAAGAGGGACAAGAGGAGGCTGACGGGATGGCATGGCGAGTGGTCCTTGTGGGTTCTCAGAGGGGCAAGACTCAGGACCCAGGCCAGCAGCCTGGGAAAGGGACACACCTGCCTGATCATGGATGAGAGACCCAAAGAGAAGGAAACCCACCAGCACCAGTGGAATTCATGAGGGGAAGGTAAGGAAGGGGTTGCATGAGGACCAGAAGACAGAGAAAAGTGCAAGGGGAACTGAAGGGAGCACACTAGGGGGCACAAGCAAGAGGCCCCCAGGTCAGTCCCAACACAAAAAGACTCCATGCTACGCTAAAGGACATGTGGAAAGGGGTCAGGGGCTCAGGCGAGCAGCCAGACTCTGGGACTGGAGCTCAATGGACCAAGGTTAGGGAAGGCTGGGTTGGAGTAGGAGAAGCATGAAAATGAGAGGGCACTGTAGAGAAAGGAGGGGATTTCTCAGTGCTGGGTTGGAGCAAGTCACATGTTTACTGCCAGTCATCAAGGTTCAGGCAGTGAAGGGGACTGTATTTTATATATATATATATATATATATATATATATATATATATATATATATATATATATATATATATATATATATATAATATATTATATAGGTGAGTGGCAGGGCTGTATTTCCTACTGGGAGCATTCAGGGTGCAGAGGTCAGCCAGTTCAACTCTTCTGCCCCAGGTGAGTAGATATTGAGAGAGGGACCTGGACCAATGGAGGGGCAAAAGCGGGCACTATGAGGTGATACTTGTGGTTCAGATTTTGGGGTAGGGTCTGTGGGCAGCCAGGATCCCTCTGAGGAGCCCAGGCTAGAAAGAAGCAGGGGAGCAGAGGGTCTGGGCAGTGCCAGGATATGTCAGCATAGGGGAACAGAGGGGAGTCACAGGAGGGGGTAGGTAAAGGGGGCTTGAAACCAAGGGACAGTGACAGGGTCCTCAAGAAGGGTGGCCAGGGGCTCAAGCAAGGACACAAGCAAGGAAAGGGACACACCTGCCCGATCATGGATGAGAGACCCAAAGCAAGGAGCTCGGCCCAGTAATGGAGAGCCAAGCACCAGCACCTGGGTCTGGGTAAATAAAAAGGGACATGGTTGTTTGTGGGAGCTCTTATACCTCTGAAGCCTGGGTACAGTAGATTGGCTCCTCCAGGCAAGAGACCCCTTGCAACTTGGTGTCCAGGTTAGCTTGTATTCTGCCTCAGCTCATGTAGAGGAGACTTGCCCCTCCAGGCAAGAGACCGCACCCACCTAGGTTTGTAGTGAGGGCTCCTATACAGTTGCAGCCAGGGTAAAAGGGACTCGCCCTTCTAGGGGCCCAGGAGAGGAGCCAGGCCCAAAGACTGGAGCGCAAAGAGTCAGAGTTCACATGGATGTCTGAGGGAATTCACATACCTCCACATGCATGGTGGAGGGGACTTGCTCCTCCAGGCGGAAGACCCCTCCCTCCTAGGTGTCTGGGGGAACTCCTATACCTCCACAGGCAGGGTAGAGGGGACTTGCCCCTCCAGGCAGGAGACGCCTCTGAACTGGATGTCAGAGGAGCTAGTACATGGCCCCAAACAGGGTAGAGGGTACTCGCACCACCAGACGGTGGACCCCTCCCACCTGGGTGTCTGAGAAATCTTGTGTATCTCCGCAGCCAGGTTAAAGGGGATTCGCCTCTCCAGGCAAAGACCCCTCCCACCTGGGTGTTGAGTGGAGCTCATATAGGACGACAGCCAGGGTAGAGGGGATTCACACCGCCAGGCTGGAGACCCCTCCCACCTAGGTGTCCTTGGTGGGCTCCTATATCGCAGCAGCCAGGGTTCCAGGGACTAGCCCCTCCAGGCATGAGACCCCTCCCAAGTGGGTGTTAGGGGAGCTCCTATACTGCAAAAGCCAAGGATGCAGGGACTCCCACCTCCAGGTGAGAGACCCTTCCCACCTGGGTATAGGGGAGCTCCTATACCGCTGCAGCCAGGTTAGAGGGGACTCGCCCCTCCAGCCTGGAAACCTCTCCCACCTGGGTGTCTCAGGGAGCTCCTATACAGAAGCAGATGGGGAGAGCCGAGTGGCCCCTCCAGGTGAGAGACCCTTCTCATTTTGGTGCCAGGGCTAACTTGAATTCCGCCTTAGCCAGGGTAGAGGGGACTTGACCCTCCAAGCGTGAGACCCCTCCATCCTGGGTGTTGGAGCCAGACAGGTATACAGCTGTGGTCAGGGTAGCAGAGACTCGCCTCTCCAGGTGGGAGACCCCTTTCACTTGGTTGTCAGGGGAAGTTTTTATCACCCCACAACCATTGTAGGTGGGACTTACCCCTCAACGCAAGACACCCCTCCCTCCTGGGTATGAGGGGAGCTCCTATATCTCCCAACCAGGGTGAAGGGGACTTTCTCTTCCAGTTGGGAGACACCTAAAATCTGGGTGTCAGTGGAAGCTCCTATACCACCACAGGCAGGGTGCAGGGGACTCTGCCTTCCAGGCAGGAGACTCCTCCCAACTGGGTGTCAGGAGAGCTCCTGTACTTCAGAGGCAGGGTAGAGAGGACTTGCCCCTCCAGGCAGGAGACCCCTTCTACCTGGGTGTCTCAGGGAGCTTGTATACCACCTTAGCTAGGGTAGAGGTGACTTGCCCCTGACAAACCAGCCTCTAACTCAGAACAAAGCCTGTCCAAGGAAGGGATATCACCTTTGTCCTTGGAAAAACCCACAGAGTGAAAAACCAGCCTCTATCTCAGAGCAAAGCCTGTCCAAGAAAGGGACATGACCTTTGTCCTTGGAAAACCCCACAGAGCACTCCTAGGCACATTCCCACCCTGCTAAGTTGTTTATCTACAAATAACAGGAGAGATCTGCTGTGCCAGGTGTCCCTGACTCAGTCAGGCTAGGTGGGGATCCATAGCAGCCCCCTAGCAGCCACCAATCAGCATGAGACAGGGAAATACCTGGGATGCCAGATGACCCTCCCAGTATTTTATGGTGGTTGATAACAAGTTGGGAAACCATGTAGTTCATCATGTACAACCCTCTTGGCTTAAACCAATCAGTTCAAATGAATACCCCTTTTGCACTGACCGGTCACCTCTACCCAACTTGTTCCTGCCAGTGAATGTGCTAATCATGTTTTAGAGTTGTTATTTGATTTCCCGCGGTGTGTGATGATTTGCTAAGGGATTCTATGATGTATGTGAAGTCCCTGCCTTCTCCAAAGAATGTATAAAACTGCTGCAAACCCTGGGCTCGGGGCCTCTCAGCATCACCAGTTGCTGTGTGTGTGCGCAGAAGACGGAGCTAGCTCGCAATAAACACCTCTTAGATGCTTACATTGATCTTGGGTCTCTGGTGGTCTTTGGGGGTCCCGAATTTGAGCATAACACCCCTCCAGACGGGATACCCCTCCCACCTGGGTGTGGGGGGAGCTCATATACCACTGCAGCCAGTGTAGAGGGTACTTGCTGCACCAGGCGAGAGACACCTCCCACCAGGGTGTCAAGGGGAGGAGGTATAACACCATATCCAGGTTAGAGGGGACTTGCCTCTCCAGGTGAAGACCCCTCCCACCTGTGTGTTTAGGGGAGCTCATATAAAACCTCCCCCAGGGTAGCAAGAACACGCCCCTCCATGTGAGAGACCCCTCCCACCTGGGTGTCTGGAAGAGCTTCTACACCTCTGCAGCTAAGGTTGAGGGGCCTTGCCCTTAGAGTTGGAATATGCCTCCCACATGGGTGTCCGGGGTGCTCTTATATGGCACCAGCCAAAATAGAGGAGACTCACCCAGGGTGAGTTCTCTCCCACCTGAGTGCTGGAATGAGTTTGTATACTGCCAAAGCCAGGGTAGAGAGGATTTGTCCCTCCAGGTGGGAGACCCCTCCCACCTGGGTGTCTGGGGAAGCTTGTATACCTTCACAGCTAGGGTAGAGGGGATTCGCTGCTCTAGGAGGAAGACCCTTTCTACCTGGATTTAAGGGGGAGCTCTCATACTGCCACAGCCAGGGTAGAGGGTATTCACCTCTCCAGGCGAAAGACTCCTACCACCTGCATGTCAGGGAAGTCATAAAACACAGCAGCCAGGATAGAGGGTTTTTGCCCCTCCAGATGGGAGAACCCTCCCATCAGGGTGTCAGAGGGAGCTCATATACTGCAGTATTCATGGTAGAGGGAACTCGCCCCTCCATATTGGGGACCCCTCCCATCTGGGTATGGTGGGGCAAGCTCCAATACTGCCATAGCCAGGGTAGAGGGAACTCGCCCCTCCTTGCTAATGATCACTGCCACTTGGGTGTCTGGGGCAGCTCCTATACAGCAGCAGCCAGGGGAGAGCCTTCTCACCCTTCCAGGCAAGAGACCCCTCCCACCTGGGTGTCAGGTGAAACTCATATACTGCAGCATCCAGGTAGAGTGGACATGCTCCTCCAGGCAAGAGACCCCTCCCTTGTTGGTGTCAGGGCCAGCTTGTATTTCACCTTAGCCAGGGTAGCAGAGACTTGCCCCTCCAGGCAAGAGACCCCTTTCACCTGGTTATCAGGAAGAGTTTTTATCCCGCTGCAAATATTGTTGATTGGACTCACACCTCAAGGCAAGAAACTGCTCCCCACTGGGTATGGTGGGGAGCTCTTATATCTCCATAGCAAAGGTGGAGGGTACTCGCCCCTTGAGGCATGAGACCGCTCCCACCTGGGTGTCAGAGGGAGCACCTATACCTCCACAGGCAGTGTCCAGAGGACTCTACCCTCCAGGCAGGAGACTCCTATTACCTGGCTGTCAGCAGAACTCCTATACTGCAGCAGCAAGGGTTGAGGGGACTCGCCCCTCCATGCAGGAAACCACTTCTACTTGGTTGTCTCAGGGAGCTTGTATACCACCTTATTACTTACGCCTGCAGATGGGAGACCCCTCCCACTTGGGTATTCAGGGAAGCTCATATACCACTGCAGCCAGTGTAGAGGGTACTTGCTGCACCAAGTGAAAACTCCTCCCACCAGGATATCACTGGAGATTGTATACTGCCACAGCCAGGGTATTGGGGACTTGGCAATCCAGGCAGAAGAGCCATCCCACCTCAGTGTCAGGGAAAGCTAGTATACCACAGCAGCCAGGGTAGAGGGGACTCGCTCTTTCAGGTGGGAGACCCCTTCAATCTGGGTTTGGGAGGGGAGCTGCAGCCAGGGTAGTGGGGACACACCCAACTAGGCAGGAGACCTATAACCTGGATGTCAGGGGAGTTCCTATACTGCTGAAGCCAGGATACAGGGGACTCACACCTCTAGGCCGGTGAACCCTCCCACCTGGGTGTCAGGGGGAGTACATATACTGCAGCAGATAGGGTATAGGAGACTTGCTCCTCCAGTTTGATGACCCCTCCCACCTGAGTGTCAGGGGAGCTCATATGCTGCCACAGCCAGGATAAATGGGACTTGCTACTCCAGGCAGGGGACCTGTCTCACTTGGGTGTCTGAGGGAGCTCATACACCACCACAGCCAAGGTAGAGGGGACTCTCCCCTTCAGGGGGGAGAACCCTTGCACCTGGATGTCCTGGTAAGCTCCTATACCATTGCAGGAAGGGTATAAGGGATTCTGCCCTCAAAGCAGGAGACCCTTCCCACATCAGTGTCAGGGGAGCTACTATACCACAGCAGTCAGGATTGAGGGAAATCGCCCCTTTACGTCGGAGACCCCACCCACCTGGGTGTCTGGGGGAACTGTATATCTCTGCAGCATCTGGGCAAAAGACCCCTTTCACCTGGGTGTCAGATGGAGCTGATATACGCCAGCAGCAAGGGTAGAGGCATCTCACCTGGGTGTTAGGGGATCTCCTATACCACTGCAGCCAGGTGAGAGGGGATTTGCCCCTCCAGTCTGGAAACCCCTACCACCTGGGTGTCTGGGGGAGCTCCAATATCTCCCAGCCATGGTAGAGGAGACTTGCCCCTCCAGGTGGGAGAACCCTCTCACCTGGCTGCTGGGGTGAGCTTCTATACTAACAAAGCCAGGGTAGAGGGGACTCGCCCCTTCAGGAGGGAGACCCCTTCCATTTCAGTGTCTAAGGAAACTTATATACCTGCACAGCTAGGGTAGAGGGGATTTGCTGCTCTAGGGGGGAGACACTTCCTACCTGGGTTTCAGGGGGAGCTCTTATACTGCAATAGCCATGGTATAGGAGATTTGCCCCTACAGGTAGGATACGCCTCCCACCTGGGTGTCAGGGGGAGCTCTTATACTACAATAGCCAGGGTGGAGGGGACACATCCCTCCATATTGGAGACCCCTCCTACATGAGTATAGTGGGGGGCAGTTTGTATATCGCAGTGGCCAGGGTACAGGGGTCTTGCCCCTCCAAGTGGGAAACCCCTCCCACCTGGGTGTTGGAGCCAGGCAGGTATACAGCTGCATCCATGGTAGCAGAGACTTGCCCCTCCAGGCAGGAAACGCCTCCCACCTTGATGTTGGAGCAAGGAAGGTATACAGCTGCATCCAGGGTAGCAGAGACTCTAGGCAGGAGACCACTTTCTCCTGGTTGTCAGGAGGAGCTCTTATCCTGCTGCAACCATTGTAGACAGGACTCACCCCTCAAGGCAAGGTACCCCTCCCCCCTGTTTGTGGGGCAGGAGCTCCTATATCTCTAGAGCCAGGGTGGAGGGACTCACCCCTCCAGACTGGGGACACCTAAAACCTGGGTGTCACTGGGAGCTCCTATATCACCACAGGCATGGTCTAGTGGACTCTACCATCCAGTCTGGAGACTCCTCCCAACTGGGTGTCATTAGAGCTCCTGTACTGCAGAAACCAGGGTAGAGAGGACTCACCGCTCCAGGTGGGAGACCACTTCCACCTAGGTGTCTCAGGGAACTACTTGTATACCACCTTAGCCAGGGTGGAGGCCAATTGTCCCTCCAGAAGGGAGACCACTCCCACCTGGCTGTGGGGGGAGCTCATATACCACTGCAGCTAGTGTAGAGGGTACTTGCTGCAACAGGCGAGAGACACTTCCTATCAGGGTGTCAGGGCGAGTTTGGATACTCCACAGCCAGGGTAGAGGGTACTCGCCCCAACAGGCAGGAGACCACTCCCACCTGGGTGTCTGGGGGATCTTGAATACCACCACAGCCAGGTTAGAGGGGACTCACCTCTCCAGGAGAAGAACCCTCCCAAATGGGTGTTAGGGGAGCTCCTATACCACTGCAGCCATGTTAGAGGGGAGTTGTTTTTCCAGTTGGGAGACCCCTCCCATCTGGGTGTCTAGGGGAGCTCCTATACCTCCTCAGCCAGGGTAGAGGGGCCTTGCCGTTCCTTTTGGGAGATGCCTCCCACATGGGTGTCCTGGGAGCTCTTATATGGCAGAAGCCAAATTAGAGGGACTCGCCCCTCCACATGGGAGACACCTCCCATGTGTGTGCTGGGTTGAGCTTGTATATTGCCAAAGGCAGGGTAGAGAGGACTTGCACCTGCAGGTGGGAGACCCCTCCCACCTGGGTGTCTGGGGAAGCTTGTATACTTCCACATCTAGGGGAGAGGGGATTTGCTGCTCTAGGAGGGGGACCCTTTCTACCTGGGTTTCAGGGGGAGCTCTTATACTGCCACAGCCAGGGTAGAGGGGATTTGCCCCTACAGAGGGGATACCACTCCCACCTGGGTGTCAGAGGCAGCACTTATACTGAAACAGCCCGTGTAGAGGGGATGCACTCCTCAAGGCGGGAGACCCCTTCAACACGAGGGGTCCAGTGGAACTCATATATGGCCACAGGAAGGGTAGGGGAAACTCACTAGTCCAGGTGGGAGACCCTTCCTGCATGGGTGTCAGAGGGGGTTAGTATACTGCCCCAGCCATGGAAGAGAGGTCTTTCCCCTCCAGGCAGGAGACCCCACCCACTGGATGTGAGTGGGGGAGCTCATATACCATTGTAGCCAGGGTAGTGGTTACTCGCCCCTCCAGGGTCTCGCCCCTCCAACCTGGGTGTCACTGGGCACTCGCATAACACCTTATCCAGGGTAGAGGGGACTCGCCCCTCCAGGAGAAGGACTCCTCCCACCCAGGTGTCAGGGGAGGTCATATACCACAGTAGCCAGGGTAGGGGGTTCTTGCCCCTCCAGGCGGGAGACTCCTCCCACCAGGTTGTCAGATGGAGCTCATGTATTGCAGGAACAAGGGTAGAGGGGAGTCGCCACTCCATATTGGGGATCCCTCCAATGTGGGTATGGTGGGGGAGAGCTCCTATACTGCCATAGTCAGGATAGAGGGGACTCACTCACCCCTCCTTGCTGGAGATCTGTCCCACCTGGGTGTCTGGGGGAGCTCCTATACAGCAACAGCCTGGGGAAGCCTACTCGCCCCTCCAGTTGGAAGACTCCTCCCACATGGGTGTCAGGGGAAGCTCATATACTTCCACAGCCAGGTAGAGTGGACTTGCTCCTCCAGACAAGAGACCCCTCCCATGTTGGTGTCAGGGCCAGCTTGTATTCTCCCTTAGCCAGGGTAGCAGGGACTCACTCGCCCATCCAGGCAGGAGACCCCTTTTACCTGGTTGTCATGTGGAGTTCTTATCCCACGACAAATATTGTAGATGGGACTCGACCCTCATGGCAAGAGACCCCTCCCCACTGGGTGTGGGGAGGAGCTCTTATATCTCCAGGGCCAGGGTGCCCCTCCAATCGGGAGACCCCTTCCACCTGGGTGTCAGTGGGAGCTCCTATACTGCCACAGGCAGTGTCAAGGGACTCTACCCTCCAGGCGGAAGACTTCTCCCACCTGATTGTCAACAGAACTCCTATACTGCAGCAGCCAGGGTTGAGGGGACTCACCCCTCCAGACAGGAAACACTTTCACCTGGGTATCTCAGGGAGCTTGTATACCACCATAGCCAAGGTAGAGGCAACTTGCCCCTTCAGATAGGAGACCCCTCCCACCTGGGTATCGGGGGGAGCTCATATACCACTGCAGCCAGGGTAGAGGGTACTTGCTGCACCAAGTGAGAGACCCCTCCCACCTGGGTGTCAGGGGGAGGTTGTATACTGCCACAGCCAGGGTAGAGGGGAGTTGCCTTTCCAGGCAGAAAAACCCTCCCACCTAGGTGTCAGGGAAAGCTAGTATACCACCACATCTAGGGTAGTGGGGACTCGCCCCTCTAGGCAGGAGATCCTTCCCACCTGGGTGTCAGGGTAGCTCCTATACCGCTACAGACTGGATACAGGGGACTCACCTTTCTTGGCCTGTGACACATGAGCATCAGAGGGAGCTCATATATCATGGCAGACAGGGTATAGGGGACTTTCCCCTCCAGTCAGATGACCCCTCCCACCTGAGTGTTAGGAGAGCTCATATGCTGCCACAGCCAGGATAGATGGAACTCGCCCCTCCATTTGGGGGACCTGTCCAACCTAGGTGTCTATGGGAGCTCATACACCACCACAGCCAGGGTAGACGGGTCTCTCCCCTCCAGGCGGGAAACCCCTTTCACCTGGGTGTCCTGGTGAGCTACTATACCACTGAAGGAAGGGTATAAGGGATACTCCCCTCCAAGCGGGAGAATCCTCCCACCTCAGTGTCAGGGGAGATCCTATACCACAGCAGTCAGGATAGAGGGGACTTGCCCCTTTAAGCAGGAGACCCCTCCGTCCTAGGTGTCTGGGGGAACTCATACACCTCCTCAGGCAGGGTAGTGTGGACTCACCCCTCCAGGCAGGAGACGACTCCCAACTGGGTGTCAGGGGAGCTAGTACACTGCTCCAACCAGGGTAGAGGGTACTCACACCACCATGCGGGAGACCCCTCCCACCTACGTGTCTGGGGATCTTGTATACCGCCACATCCAGGTTAGAGGGGACTCGCCTCTCCAGGCGAAGACCCCTCCCAACTGGGTGTTGAAGGGAGCTCATATATCATCACAGCCAGGGTAGAGGGGACTCACCCCTCCAGTCGGGAAATGCCTCACAACTGGGTATCCTGCGTGCTCTTACATGGCATCAGCTAAAGTAGAGGGGACTTGCCCCTCCAGGTGGGAGAACCTTCCCACCTGGCTGCTGGGGTGAGCTTGTATATTACTAAAGCCAGGGTAGAGGGGACTCACCACTCCAGGCGGGAGAACCCTCCCACCTGGGTGTCTGAGAAAGCTTGTATACCTCCACAACTAGGGAAGAGGTGATTTGCTGCACTAGGTAGGAGACTCTTTCTACCCTGCTGTCATTGGTAGTGCTTATATTGCCATAGCCAGGGTAGAGGGGATTTGCCCTTCCAGGCAGGATACACCTCCCACCTGGGTGTTAGGGGGCAATCTTATACCACCATAGCCAGGGTAGAGGGGACACGCTCCTCCAGGGTAGAGACCCCTTCCACCTAGGTGTCCAGTGGAGCTCCTATACTGCCACAAAAAGGGTAGGGGAAACTCACCACCTGCCTGGGTGTAAGGGGGAACTAGTATACTGCCACAGCCAAGGTAGAGGTGACTTGCCCCTCCAGGAAGAAGACCCCTCACAACTGGGTATCATTGGGAGCTTGTACAACACATTAGCCAGGGTAGAGTGTTCTTGCCCCTCCAGACAGGAGACCCCTCCCACCAGGGTTCAGGAGGAGCTCATATAATTTAGCAGCGAGGGTAGAGGGGAATCACCCCTCCATATTGGAGAACCCTCCCACCTGGGTATGGTGGGGGGCAGCTCCTATACCATCATAGGTAGGGTAGATGGGAATTGTCCTTCTTTGCTGCAGAAGCCTTGCACCCTGGGTGTCTGGGAGAGCTCCTACACCACTGCAACCAGGGTAGAATGGACTCGCACCTCTAGGCAGGAGATCCCCTCCACATGGGTGTCTCAGGGAGCTCCTATATAGCAGCATCCAGGGGAGAGCCAACTCGCCCCTCCAGGCAAGAGACGCCTCCCATCTTGATGCCAGGGCAAGATTGAATCCCGCCTTAGCCAGGATTGAGGGGACTTGCCCCTCCAAGTGTGAGATCCCTCTCAACTGGGTGTTGGAGCAGGGCAGGTATACAGCTGCAACCAGAGAAGCAGAAACTCACCTCTCCAAGTAGGAGACCCTTGTAAACTTGCTGTCAGGGGGAGCTCTTATCCCACAACAATCATTGTAGACGGGACTTGCCCCTCAAGACAATAGATCCCTCACCCCCAGGTGTGGGGGGAAGCTCCAATAGATCCAAATCCAAGTTGGAGGGGACTTGCCCCTCCAGTCGGCACCTAAAACCTGGGTGTCAGTGGGAAGTTCCTATACCACCACAGGCAGAGTCCAGGGGACTCTACCCTCCAGGCTGGAGACTCTATCGAAATGGGTGTCAGGAGCGCTCCTGTACTGCAGCAGCCAGGGTACAGAGGACTTGGCCCTCCAGACAGGAGACCCCACCCACCTGGGTTTGTGGGAAGCTCATATACCCTTGCAGCCAGTGTAGAGGGTACTTGAAGCACCAGGTGAGAGACACTCCAACCAGGTTGTCAAGAGGAGGTTGTATGCTGCCACAAGTAGGGTAGAGGGAACTTGCCTCACCAGGAAGTAGACCCCTCCCACCTCAGTTTCTGGGGGATCTTGTAGACCAACACAGCCAGGTTACAGGGAACTCACCCCTCCAGGTGAGCGACCCCTTCTCCTGGGTGTCTGGGGAGCTCCTATACCTCCACAGCCAGGATAGAGGGACCTCACCCTTCCAGTTGTGAAACGCTGCCCACATGGATGTCCTGGGAGTTCTAATATGGCTCCAGGCAAAGTAGATGGGACTCGCCCTTCCCACCTGGGTGCTGAGGTGAGCTTGTATATTGCCACAGTCAGGGTAGACAGACTTGCCTCTCCAGAAGGGAGATGCCTCCCACCTGGTTATCTGGGGAAGCTTGTATACCTCCACAGCTAGAGTAGAGGGAATTCCCTTCTCTAGAAGGGGGATACATTCTACCTGGGTGTCAGGGGGAGTTCTTATACAGCCACAGCCAGGGTAGAGGGGATTCGCTCCTCCAGGAGGGTTACCCCTCCCACCTGGGTTTTAGAGGGAGCTCTTATACTGCCACATCAAGGGTAGATGGGGTGCACCTCTCCAGGCAGGTGACCACTTCCACCTGAGTGTCTGGGGGAAGTCCTATACCACCACAGGAAGGGTAGGGGAAACTTGACGCTCCAGTCAGGAGACCCCTCCTGCCTGGGTATCAGGGGGAGCCAGTATACTGCCACAGCCAGGGTTGAGGGGACTCGCCCTTCAGGTGGAAGACCCTCACACCTGGCTGGGGGGGTAGCTCATATACCTTTGCAGCCAGGGTAGTGGGGACTCGCATCTGGAGGTACGACACCCCTCCCACCTGGGTGTTGCAGGGAACATGTATACCACTTTATACAGAGTCTCCTCTACTCACCCATCCAGGCTGGAGACCCCACCAACCTGGCTGTCTGCGGGAGGTCATATACCACCAAAGCCACAGTAGAATGTACTTGCACCTCTTGGCCAAAGACCCCTCCCACCAGGGTGTCAGGGGGAAATCATTTACCACCAGAGACAGGATAAAGGGGACTCACCTCTCCATGTGGGAGACCCCTTCCACCTGGGTGTCTGACAGAGATTGTATACCTCCGAAGCCAGGTAAGAATGGACTCAATGCTCTAGTCGGGAGACCCTTCCCATCTGTGTCAGTGGGATCTACTATACCGCAAAAAAACTGGGTAGAGGAAACTTGCCCTTCCATGCAGGAGACCCCTCCCACCTCAGTGTGGGGGGCGCGATAGTAAACTGCCACAGCCAGGGTAGAGGGGACTCACCCTTCCAGGCATGAGAACGTTTCCTCCTGGGTTTCTGAGGGAGCAGCCCCCGAACAACCACAGGAAGTGTACAGGAAATTCTACTCACCAGGCGGGAGACTGCTCAAACATGGTTGTCATGGGAACTCCTAGAATGCAGCAGCCAGGGTAGAGGGGACTCCCCTTCATGGCAAGAGACCCCTCCCACCTGGGTTTCACAGGCAGCTCTTATACACTTGCAGCCAATATAGAGGGGACTAGCAACTCCAGGCGGGAGACCTCCCATATGGGTTTGGGAGGTGGAGCTCCTATACTGCTGCAGCCAGGTTACTGGGGGCCTGCCCCTCCAGGCATGAGACTCCTCCCAACTGAGTTTCACTAGGAGGTTGTATACCATCTTAGCTAGGGCAAAGGGGACTCTCCTGTCCATGAGATAGACCACTCCCACCTGTGTATAGGGGGGCACTTGTATAGCGCCTTAGCCAGGGTAGAGAAGACTTGCCCCTCCAGGCATGAGAACCCTCCCACCTAGGTGTAGCGAGGAGCTCCTATACCACTACAGCCAGGGTACAGGGGACTTGCCCCTCCAGGCGAGAAACCCATCCAACCTGGGTGTCAGGGAAAGCTAGTATATCACTGCAGCCATCATAGAGGGGACTTGCACTTCAGGCGGAAGAACCCTCCTATTTGGGTGGGGGGGCTCGTATAAACAGCAGCCAGAATATAGAGCACTCGCCCCTCAAAGCAGGAGACTCCTCCCATATGGGTGCCTGGTAGAGCTGGTACACCCCCTCAGCCAGGGTAGAGGGGAGTTAGTCCCTGGAGGGGAGACCCCTCCCACCTTGGTGTCAGGTGGAGCTGGTATACCGCTGCAGACAGGGTAGAGTGGAATTGCCCCTCCAGGTTGAATTCCCCTCCCACCTGTGTGTCAGATGGAGCACACATAACCCAGCAGCCAGGGTGGAGGCAACTCAAACCTCCAGGTGAGAGACACCTCCCACCTGGGAATGGGGGTAACTCCTATACTGCCTAGGCCAGAGTAGAGGGGACTCGCCCCTGCAGGATGAAGACCCTTCCCACAGGGATGTCTGATGGGGGGTTCATATACATCTGCAGCAGGGGTAGCAGAGACTCCCCAATCCAGGTGGGAGACCCCTCCCTCCTGAGGGCTCTTATACCCTGCAGCCAGGGTTGAGGGGACTCGCCCCTACAAGTGGGAAATCCTCTCACCTTGGTGTGTGTGGGGGAAGCGCCTATATCTCTGCCTTTAGGGTAAAGCTGACTCACCCCTCCAGGGGAGGACCACGCCTACCTGGATGTGGAGGCTGGAGTTCTTATACCCCTTCCGCCAGGGTATTGGGTACTTGCCCCTCCAGGAAGGAGATCCCTCCCACCTGAGTATAAGTGGGAGCTCTTATGCCACAGCAGCCATGGTATAGGGTACTTTTCCCTTCAGACTTTTCCCTCTCACTTGGATGTTGGGGGGAGCTACTATATGGCAGCAGCCAGGGAAGAGTGGACCCCCCTCTCAAGCTGGTGACCCCTCCTACCTGGGTATCCTGGGGAGTTCCTATACCGCTGCAGCAAGGTAGAGAGGACTCTAGCCTCAGGGCAGGAGACTCTCCCAATGGGGTGTCAGGGCAGTTCCTATACCAAAGCAGCCAGGGTAGAGGGGACTCCCACATCTAGTCCACAGACCCCTCCCATATGCATGTCAGGGGGAGTTCCTCTACCTCTGCAGCAAGGGTAGAGCAGACTTGTCTTTCCAAGGGGATTCCCCTCCCATCTGGGTGTCTGGGTGAGCTCCTATACTTCTGCAGCCAGGATAGAGGAGACTCACACATTCAATGGGAGACCCCTCTCACCTGGGTTTCCAGGGGAGCTTGATTACTGTGGTGGCCAGGGTAGAGGGGACTAGCCCCAACAGGCAGGAGACCCCTCCCACCTGGGTGGTGGTGGGAACTCCTATACTGCCACAGCAGGGTGGAGGAAACACATCTCTCCAGGCAGAAACCCCTCCCACCTGGGTGTACTGAGAGCTTTTATATGGCAACAGCTGTTGTAGAGGGAACTCACCCATCCAGGTGCGATATCCCTCCCACCTGGGTGTCAGGTGGAACTCCTATACCACCTTAGCCTGGGTAGGGGGATCTTGTCCCTCCATGCAGAACACCCCTCCCATCTGGGTGTCAGGATGAGCTCATATACCCCAGCAGCAAGGGAGGAGGCAACTCACACCTCCAGGTGACAGACACCTTCCACCTGATAATGGGGGTAAATCATATATTGCCTTAGCCAAGGTAGAGGGGACTCGCCCCTTCAGGCGAGAGACCCCTCCCATCTGGGTATGGGGGGGATCTCGTATATCACAGCAGCCAGAATAGAGGGGACTCGCCTCTCTGGCAGGAGACAACTCCTACCTGGGTTTCACGTGTACTTGGTACAGCCCCTCAGCCAGTGTATAGGGCCATCATTACTCCAGTCAGAGGACCCTTCCCACCTGGGTGTTGGGGGAGCTCCTGTATCACTGCAGCCAGGAAGAAGCGATTCACCCTTCCAGCGGGAAGACCCCTCCCAGCTGTGTGTCCAGAGTCACTCTAATACTGCAGCAGACAGGAAATAGGGTACTCACCCTTCCATTTAAGAGACCCCTATAACCTGGGTAGTGGGAGGAGCTCCAATACCACTTCAGCCAGAATAGAGGGTACTTGCCCCTCCATCCTGAAGACCCCTCCCACCTGGGTGTCAGGGGAACTCCTATACTGCTGCTGCAAGGGCAGAGTGGACTCACACCTCCAGTGGAAAGACCCCTCCTACATGGTGTCTTTTGGAGCTTATATACAGCTTGAGCCATGGTAGAGAGGACACAACCCTACAGGCAGGAGACTCCTCCCACCTGGGTGTCAAGGGTGCTCACATACCCCAGAAGTTATGGTAGAGGCAAGTCAATCATCCAGGCAGCAGACCCCTCCCACGTGGGAATTGGAGGGAACTGGTATACCACCACAGCTAGGGTAGAGGGGACTCGCTCTTCAGGCGGTAGTACCCCCCTCCACCTGAGTGTCCTGGGGTGGGGTCTCGTATATAGGTCCAGCCAGGGTATGAGGGATTCGACCCTCCAGGGTAGTGACCACTCCCACCTGGGTTCATGGGATCTCATATACCTTTGCATCCAGGTTAGAGGGGAATCGCCCCTACAGGGAGGAGACCCCCACACCAAGGTGTTGAGGGAAGCCTCTATACTACCAGAGTTAGGTTAGAGGGGTTTGCTGCAGCAGGTGGGAGACATCTCCCAACCAGATGTCCAGGGAGCACTTACAGGGCAGCAGCCAATGTAGAGGGGACTCCCCCCATTAAGGTGGGAGCTTGTATACCACCACACCCATGGTAGAGGGAACTTGCCTCTCCATGTGTGAGACTCCTCCCTTTTGGGTGTCCAGTGGAGCTCCTATACCGCTGCAATCACCATAGAGGGGAGGGACTCGCATGTTCAGGTGGGAGACCACTCCTACCTGGGTGTCAGGGGAAGCTTGAATTCAGTAAAACCAGGGGTAGAGGGGACTTGCCCCTCCAGTTGGTAAACCCCTCCCACCTGGGTGTCCAGTGGGAGCATGTAAACCACTGTAGCCAAATTAGAGGGAACTTGCCCTTCCAGGCGGGAGTGCCTACCCACCTGGGTGTTAGAGGGAGCTCTTATACTGACAAAGTCCTGGTAGAGGGGACACTCCCATCCAGGTGGGAGACCTCTTCCACCTGGGTGTTCTGGGGAGCTCCTATACCGCTGAAGCCAGGGTACTGGGGACTTCTTCCAAGCGGGAGACCCATCCCACTTGAGTGTCAGGGAGAGTTCTTATGTCGTCAAAGCCAGGGTAGAGGGGACTAACCCATCCAGGCAGCATACCCTCCCACCTGGGTATGGGGGGGAAGCCCCTAATACAGCTGCAGCCAATGTAGAACGAACTTGCCCCTCCAGTAGAGACACCCACCTGGGTGTTGGGGGGAGCTCTTATAACCCCTCAACCAAGAAAGAGGACACACCAGTATAGGTGGGAGACCCGTCCCATATGGGTGTCAGAGGGGGCTTGTATACCATAACATCCAGGGCAGTAGGGACTCTCCCCTCCAGAGTAGAGACCCTTCCCCTCCTGTGTTTCTGGGGGAGCTCATACACCGCCACATCCAGGGTATAGAGGACTCACTAGGGAAGGCAGAAGACCACTCCAAACTGCAAGACAGGGGAAGCTAGGGTAGAGCATACTCGCCCCTCCAGGTGGATGACCCTTTCCACATGGGTGTCATGTGGAGCTCATATACCCCCAAAGCCACAGTAGAGGGAACTTGCTCTGCCAGGAGGGGGACCCCTCCCACCTGGGAGTCAAGGGAGTTTATATACCCCAGCAGCCATGATAGTGAAAACTCGCCTCTCCAAGCAGGAGACCCCTCCACCTGCATGTGTGTGTGGGAGGCTCCTATACTGCTGCAGCCAGGGTAGCAGGGACTCACCCCTCCAGGGGAGAGACCACTCCCACCTTTGTGTTGGGAGTGCTCCTGTACCTCTGCAGCCAAGGTAGAGGGGACTTGCCCCTCCAGGCTGGGAGACCTCTCCCACCTGGGTGCTGGGGGGTGGGACTCGAATACAGCCACAGCCAAGGTAACAGGGACTCGCCACTCCAGGGGAGACACCCCTTTTACCTGGGTGTTGGGGGAGCTTGTATACCTCAGCAGCCAGGGTACAAAGTACCTGCCCCTCCAGTCGGAGACACTCCCCACCTGGTTGTGGGGAAGGCTAAAATACTGCTGCAGCCAGGGTAGAGGGGACTCACCCCTACAGGTGGGAGACCCCTTTCACCAGGGTTTTGGTGGGAGCTTCTATACTGCCACAGCTAGGATAGAGAAGTTTGCCCCTAAAGGCAGGAGACCCCTCCAACCTGAGTATCCAGGGAGCTCTTAAAGGGCACCAGCAAAAGTAGAGAGGACTCGCCCTTGCAGGTGGGAGAGCCCTCCCACCTGGGTGTCCAGGGAGCTCATATAGGACACCAGCCAAACTAGAGGGGACACACCCGTCCAGGTGGGAGACCGCTCCAACCTGTGTGTCAGGGGGAGGTTATATATTACCTTATCCAATGTAGAGGGAAAATGATCCTCTATGCGGGAGACCCTTCCCATCTGGGTGTCCAGGGAAGCTTGAAAACCGCTGCAACCAGGGATACTCCTCCCACTAGGGTGTCCATGGAGCTCTTATGTGCCACCACCAAAGTAGAGGACACTCTCCCCCTAAGGTAGGAGATCCCTACCACCTGGGTGTCAGGGGGAGCTCACATACTGCCACAGCCATGGTGAGGGGACTTGCCCCTGCAGGCGGGAGACCCCTCCAACTTAGGTGTCTTGGGAGCTCTTATATGGCACCAGCCAAAATGGAGGATAATCACCCCACCAGTCGGGAGACCCCTCCCACCTGGGTGTCGTGGGGAGAATGTATACCACATTAGCAAGGTTAGAATTACCACCACAACCAGGGTAGAGGAGACTTGCCCCTCCAGGCGGGAGACCCCTTCCACCTTAGTTTCAGGGGGAGCTCCTATACGACTGCAGCCAGAGTAGATCTTCTCCCCGTGCTAGGCGAAAACCCCTCTCACCTGGGTGTTGGGGGAGCTTGATTACCGCCGCAGCCATGGTAGAGGAGATTGGCACCTCTATGCGGGAGATCTCTCCCATCAGGGTGTCAGGGGGAGCTCTTATATCTCTGCAGCCAGGGTAGAGGGGTGTTGCTCCTCCAGGAGGACGAGCTTGTATTTTGCCTTAGCCAGGGTATGGGGGACTCACCCCTCCAGGCGGGAGACCTATCCCACCTGGGTGTGTGTGGGGGGAGCGCTAGTATAATCTGCAGCCAGATAGCAGTGACTGGCCCCTCCATTAGGGAGAAAACTGTCACCTAGGTGTCAGGGGGAGCTAGTATACTGCCACAGCCAGGGTCAAGGGTTTTGCCTCTTTAGGCAGGAGATCCCTCAAACCTGGGTGTTCCTGGAGCTCTTATAGAGCACCAGCCAGGGTAGAGGGGACTGGGGACTCCAGCTGGAGACCCCTCTCACATGAATGTAGTGGGGGGGGCTTGCATACAGCCTTAGCCAGGGTAGAGGTGACTTTCCCCTCCAGGCAAAAGTCTTCTCGCACCTGGGTGTCTGTAAAAGCATGTACACAGCAGCAGCCAGGGTAGAGGGGACTCTCCCCTTCAGCAGGGACACAGGACACACCTGGAGTGGATTGTCATGGAACTCCTTTACTGCCACAGCCAGGGTAGAGTGGATTCACCCCTCCAAGCAGCAGACCACTCCCACTTAGGTGTAGGATGGGTAGGGTGGGGGGCTTGTATTCCACCCAAGCCAGGGTAGAGGGGATTCGCCCCTCCATGAGGGAGACCCCTCCAACTTGGGTGTCTGGGGGTAGCTCGGTCACCCCAGAATATAGGGTAGAGGGGACTCTCCCCTCTGGACACTCCACCCAAAAGGGTGTCGGGGGGAGCTCATACACCACTGAAGGCAGGTTTGTGTGGACTTGCACCTCCAGGCGGGAGACCCCTCTTACCTGAGTGGCTGAGAGAGATCTTATACTTGCAACCATGGTAAAGGTGCTCGCCCCTCCAGGAAGAGACCCCTCCCACCTCAGTATGGTGGGGCTCCTATAACACAGCAGCCAGGGTAGAGTGGACTCGCCCCTCCAATGGGAGACCCCTCCCACCAGGGTGTCTGGCGGGAGCTCTTACACTGTTGAAGCCAAGATAGAGTGTACTTGCTGCACCAGGTTGGAGACCCCTCCTACCTGGGTGTCAAAGAAAGCTCCTATACCCTGGCAGCCAGGGTACCAGGGACTCACCCCTCCAGGTGGAGACCCCTCCCACCTGGATGTTGGAGGGGGCTCATATACTGCTCTGCCAGGGTAGAGGGGACTCACACCTCCAGGCCAGAGACCCTCCCACCTTGGTGTTGGGGAGAGCTTCTTTACTGCCACAGCCAGTGTACAGAGAATTCATGCCTCAAGGCAGGAGACCCCTCCCACGTGGCTGTTAGGGAAAGCTACTATAACACTTCATCCAGGGAAAAGGGGACTCGCCCCTTCAGTTGGGAGAACCCTCCCACCTGCGTGTCACAGGGAGCTCTTAGACCACCTTATCCAGGGTAGAGGTGAATTCACACCTTCTGGCCAGAAGAATTCACACCTCCTAGCAAGAGATCCCTCTCTCCTGGGTGTTCAGGAGCTTGTATTCTGCATTAGCCAGGGTGGAGGGTACTAGATCCTCCAGGCAGGAGACTCCTCCCATCTTGCTGGGGGGGGGCTTGTATACCCCTGCAGCCAGGAGAGAGAGGACTCACCCCACAAGGTGGGAGACCCCTAAATCCTGGTTGTCAGGGGAGCTCACATACTGCAGAGGCAGAGAAAAGGGAAGTCGCCATTCCATATAGGAGAACCCCCCCCCCACCTGTGTGTGTGTGTGTGTGTGTGTGAGCTCTCATACCACTACAGTTAAGGTAGTGGGGACTTGCACCTCTAGGCTGGAGACCCCTTCCACCTGAGTGTTGTGGGCAGCTTGTGTACCACCTTTCCAGGGTAGAGAGGACTCACCACTGTAGGCAGGTGACCCCTCCCACCAGGGTGTCAGGGGGGAGTTCCTATACACTCAAAGACTGGGTATCCAGTGTATGCCACTCCAGGTGGGAGATCCATCCCACCTGGATGTTAAAGGGAGCTCCTATACAGTTGCAGCCAGGGTTCAGGGACTTGCCCCTCCAAGCTGGAGACACTTCCCATCTGGGTGTTGGAGGGGGCTAATATACTCCCACAGCCAGGGTAGAGGGAACTCTCTCCTCCAGGCTGGAGACCCCTCCTACCTGTGTGTCGTGGGGAGATTGTATACCACCTTAGTTAGGGTAAAGAGGACTAGCCACTCCAGGAGGAAGACCCCTCCCACCAGGGTGTTAGTGGGGAGTTCCTATACCATCAAAGCCAGGGTATAGGGTATATGCCACTCTAGTTGGGAGATCCATCCCACCTTGGTATTAAAGGGAGCTCTTATAAAGCTGCAGCCAGGGTGCAGGGACTTGCCCCACCAAACTGGAGAAGCCTCCAACCTGGGTGTTGGAGGGGGCTAGTGTGCCCCCACAGCAAGGGTAGAGGGAACTTGCCCCTCCAGGATAGAGACCCCTTCCACCTGGGTGTCATGGTGGGGAGCTCTTAAACCACTGCAGCCAAGGTAGTGGGGACTCACCCCTGCAGACAGTAAACCCCTCCCACCTGAGTCTCACAGAAAGCTTGTATACCACCTTAGCCCGGGTATAGAAGACTTGCCCCTCCAGGCAGGAGACCCCTTCCGCCGAGGTGTCAGGGAGAGCTCTTACACCACGGCAGCCAGAGTAGAGGGGAATTGCCCCCTCCAGGAAGAAGACCCCTCGCACCTAGGTGTCAAGCGGGGGGGCTCATATACAGCCCTACCAGGGTAGAGGGGACTCGCACCTCCAGTAAGGAGACTCCTCCCACTTGGTTGTTGCAGGGAGCTTGTATACCAAGTTAGTCAGGGTACAGGGGACTGGAGGTGTGAATCCCCTCTACCCTGGCTGTGGTGGTATATGGGGAGAAATGGAAGTAAAGGGAATGAGTAGCACAGGGGGAGGAGGGCTCATGGCCCAGATTCACTGCAGGGTGTCAGGATTGAGGAGCTGGGACCAGGATGAAGGAGGCCAAAGCCCCCAAGCAAGGGGCACTGCTACCAGTTTCCATAGAAGACCACAGGGCCAAACATCACAGTTTCATCTCCTGCCTTTGATGATCATCCTGGGAAAGGGATATAGAAAAAGAGCCCAGCAGGACCAAGGACAACAGGAGGGCCAAAGTAGGGCACAGCATTAAGGGCTGGAAGAAGGTGGTTTGTGGTGTGTGGGTCAGGATCACAGAAAGGAGCCCAGGCTTGTGACCTAGAGGAAAGCCCATGCTAGGGAAGAGCAGGGAAGGGCAGGCTGGGCAGGTAGGGGCTGCACTTGTTTTCTGAGAAGCAGGGAAGTGGGGGAGATCAGGGAAGCAGCCCCAGCGAGGCCCACAGTTCAAGCCCAGGGAAGCACAGAGCAAGAAGTACTCCCAGAGGTTCAAGAGAGGAGCCAGTCCAGGGAATGGGGAGCCAAGGGCCAGCGCTGTGGCAGGGGGCTCAGGAGAGTGGACAGGGCTGGGGAAGAAGGCAGGGGATCCAGTAGTGGGAAGGCAGGCTTGAGGCCCAGTGCCACTGCCAGGTGCCAGTTTTCCCGGTGCGGCCCCAAGGGCCTAGGGAGAGCAAGTCACCCAGTCTAGGGTCAGGGTTCTGTTACGCATAAGGCACGGTGGCCCAGATGAGAATCCAGGGACAGGGACCTGGCAAGTGAAGGGGGCCAGGAGGAAGGCAATGGGAGGGCCTGGTGGGGGTCTCAGTGGGTGTTTGTGTGTGGGGGGTGGGGCAAGATCCAGGACCAAACTAAGTGCCCAGGCAAAGGACAGCCTCACCGACCATGGGTGAATGACCCAAGGAGCAGGAGACCTGCAGGTGCCAGGGGAAAGCACAAGGGGAAGTGGAGGAAGGGCTGCCCAAGGACTAGGATACAGAGAAAAGCACAACAGGTACCTGTTGGGAGCATGCTGGCAGTTCCAAGCAAGGGGTCTCCAAGTCAGACCCAACAGGAAGAGATTCCATGCTATTCCAAGTGACATGAGGAACACTTTCAGGGGCTCATGTGAGCACCAGGCCTGGGGACTGAAGCACAAAAGGTCAGGTTTAGAGAGGGCTGGGTTGGCGTAGGGGCAGCATGCAAGGACAGAGGGCATGGGAGGGAAGGGAGGGGATCTCTCAGGGATGGGTTTAAGAAAGTGGCATGTTAACTGCCAGGCCTCAAGGTTTAGGCAGCAAAGGGGACCCCAGCAAGAGGCTGGGCTGCATTTTCTTTAGGGAGCCTTAAGGGCACAGAGGCCAGCCAATATGGCTCCTCTGCCCAGGTGAGTAGATCCTCAGAGAGGGACCTGGACCAAAGGAGGATCAAAAGAGGGCACTGTGAGGGGATACCTGGAGTACAGAGGTTGTGGGTGTGATCAGTTGGCATCCTGGACCCATTCGAGGAGCCCAGGCTAGGGAAAAGCAGGCAAAGTGAAGGGTGCTGGCAGTGCCAGGATACCATAGCACCAGTGGAACAGAAGGGAGGCACAGGATGGGATCTATAAAAAGAGGCTGAAACCAAGGGTAGGGAAAGTGTCCTCGAGAAGGGCAGCAAGGGGCTCAAGGAAGGAGCCTTGCCCAGTAATGGAGAGCCAAGTGCTAGCACCTGGGGCAGTGTGAATGAAAATATATATGGATGGGGAGGGGAGGGAGGGGAGAAATCTGAGAAGGTGGCACAGCAGGAGGACAGGTGAAGGCCCAGATCCACTGCAGGGTGTAAGAATTGGGTAGCAGGGCACAGGCTGAGGGAGGACAAAAAGCCCAGACAAGAGGCAGGGCTACATTTTCCCAAAGGGAACCCACAGGGCGACAAGGCCAGGTCAAGTACCTAGTCTGGTGAGCATCCTTGAAGGGGATAAGGAAAGTCAGCCTGGGAGAGACAGAAACTACAAGAGGGCCAATAGAGGGCACAGTATCAAGGGCCGCAGGACGGTCTAGGTGGGATGGCGGCCAGGACCCCAGCAAGGACCTAAGAAAAGGGACCTAGAGGAGGGCCTAAGTCAGGGGAGCGTAGGGAAGGCCTGGGCCAGTAAGGAATGACTGCAATAGGGTACTTCAGTACAGGGAAGCCAAGGGGAGGAAAGAAGCGGCCCCAGTGAGGGGCCCTCAGACAAAGCTCAGAAAAGAAAGGAACAAGAAGGGCCACTAGAGGTTCAAGCCAGGAGCCAGGCAAGGGAATGGAGTTCCAAGGGCCAAAGCTTGTGCAGTGGGCTTAGGACATTGGACAAGGCTTGGGAGGGAAAGCAGGTGATCCAGCAGTGTGTAGGCAGCATCCAGGCCCACGGTTACTAGCAGGTGTCAGGGTTCCTGGTGCAGGACCAAGCACCCAGAAAGATTAAGTTGCCCAGGCAAGAGGCAGGCTCTGTTTTTCATAAGGCACCCTGGCCCAAATGAGAATCCATGGAGAGGGACCTTGCAAATGAGGCCTGGAAATGGAAGGGGGCCAGAAGGAAGGCTATGGGAGGGCACTGCCGGGGTTTGGAGTAGGTGCATGATGGGAGGAGAGCCAGGACCTTAGCCAAGTTATGAGACAAGGTACCAACCCAACCAACCTAGGACTAGGAACTCAAGAAGCTGAAGACTCATGAGTATCAGGGGAATTCATGAGGGGATGTGGAGGATGAGCTGCATGAAGACCATGAGACAGAGGGAAGCTCAAGGGACACGTAGAAGTGCCCTCTGGAGGGCCCAATCAAGGAGCCCCCAGTTCAGAGCCAACATAAAGAAACTCCACTCTATGTGAAGGGACATGAGGAAAGCATCAGAGGCTCAAGGGAGTGCACAAGATAGGGACAGGAGAACCAAGGGTCTGGGTTGGGGAAGGCTGGGTTGAGGTAGGGGCAGTATGCAATGCCAGAGGGTAGGGAAGAGAAAGGAGGGGATTGATCAGGGCTGGGGTGGAGCAAGTTGCATGTTTACTGCCAGGCCTCGATTTTCAGGCAGTGAAGGGGACTCAGGTGAGTGGCAGGGCTGTGTTTCCAATAGGGAACATTCAGGGCACAGAGGCAAGCCACTTCCACTTGTCTTCCCCAGATGAATAGATCCTCAGAGAGGGACCTGGACCAAATGAGGGGCCAATGAGGGTACTGTGAGGGGATACCGAGTGTACAGAAGTGTGTGTGTGTGGGGGGGGTGTTTGTGGGGTTTGGGCTGCCAGGACCCTTTCAAGCACCATAGGTGAGGGAGAAGCAGGGGGTACAGAAGTACTAGTATACCACAGCATTTTCCAGGATACCACAGCATGAGGAGATCAGAGTGGAGGCACATGAAGAGGCAGTTAACAGGGGCCTGAAACCAAAGGACAGGGAAAGAGTACTCAAGAAGAGTAGCCTTTGCCTGAAGCAAGGAGCTGGGCCCAGTAATGAAAAGCCAGATGCTAGCACCTGGGCCTAGGTGAAAGAAAAGAAACATGGAAGATAAGCAGCGGGAAGGGAGAAAGTGGAGTTGGTGGCACACGGGGAGAACGGCTCAAGGCCCAGATCCACTGCAGACTGTCAGTGGTCAGGAGCATGGCCCCAGCTGAGGGAGGCCAAAGGGCCCAGGCAAAGGGTAGGGCTACGTTTTGGAAAGGCAGCCCCCAGGGCCAAGGGGCCAAAACAAGTTGCCTGGCCCAGGTGAGCATCCTGGGAATTTGGCATAGCAGAGACAGAAAGGATAGGAGGGCCAAAGCAGGGTACCGCCTAAAGTGCCAGAGGACAGGTGTGGGTGGGCTATGTGCCTGGACCCAAGCAAGGAGCCCAGGCAAGGGACCTAGACAAGGGCCCAGGCCAGGGTAGAGCAGGGCATGCCAGGCTGGGAAAGAAGGGCTGCACTAGGATACAGCAGTACAGGAAAGCCAATGGGAGCAGGGATGCTGCCCAAACACGGAACCCTCAGACAATACCCAAATAAGCAGTGAGCAAGAAGGACCACGAGAGGCTCAAGTGAGAAGCCAGGCCAGGGAACAGAGAACCAAGGGCCAGGGCTTGGCCAAGGTACTCAGGACAGTGGAATACATTCCAGAAGGAAGGCAGGGGAACCAGCAGGGGGCATTCAGGCTCCAGGCCCTGGGCCACCTCAAGGTTTCAGGGTTCCTGTTGCTGGACCAAGCACCCAGGGAAAGCAAGGGGTCCAGGCAAGGGCCAGGGCATTGTTTTTCATAAGGAACCCTGGATCAGATGAGAACTACAGCCAGGGTCCTGGCAAAGGAGGTCAGGAAAAGGACGGGGGCAATGTGGAGGGCGACGGGAGGGCATGCAAAGGGGTCGGGGTAAGTGTCCATAGGGGTGAGACCCAGGACCCAAGCCAGGCACCCAGGCAAGGGACACACCCATCAATGGTGATGAGGGACCCAAGGAGCAGGTAACCTGGGAGCACCAAAAGAAGGCACAAGGGGAAGCAGAGTAAGGGGCTGTGTGAGGACCAGGAGAAACCAAGGGACACTGAGGGGAGCCCACTGGTGGGCCCAAGCAAGGGGCCCGCAGGTCAGACCCAACACCAAGAGAGTCCTTGCTATGCCAAGGGACATGAGGAACACAGTAGGGGCTTAGGTGAATGCCCACGCCCAGGGACCAGACCACAAAGGGTCAGGGTTAGGGAGGGCTGGGTTGAGGTAGGGGCAGCATGGAAGGGCAGAGGAAAGGGAGGGGATCACTCAGTGCTGGCTTGGAGCAAGTCCATGTTAACTGCCAGGAATCAAGGTTCAGGCAGTGAGGGGGACTCAGGTGAGTGGCAGGGCTGTGTTTCCCATAGAGAGCATTCAGTGTGCAGAGGCAAGCCAATTCCCCTCCTCTGCTCCAGGTGAGTATATCCTCAGAGAGAGACCTGCAACAAAGGAGAGGGGGCTAAAGAGGGTACTGTGAGAGGATACCTTGCATGCAGAAATGGTGAGGGATAGGGCGCAGAACCCAGTCTAGCAGCACAGGTTAGGGAGAAGAAGGGGGAGCACAGGGTCTGGGCAGTGCCACCATACCACATCATGAGGGAATCAGAGGGGCAGCACAGGAGAGGCCAGCAACAGGGGCCTGAAACCAAGGGTCAGGGAAAGGGTCCTCAAGAAGGGGGAGAATGGCTCAGGGTCTCAAGCAAGTAACCGGGCACAGTAATGGAGAGCTAACACCTGGGCCTGTGTGAATGAAAAGAGAAATCCTGGGAGCAGCAGGAGGGGAGAAAGTGGAGTCGGTGGCACAGGGGGAGAACAGTTCAAGGCCCAGATCCAATGAAGGCTGTCAGGGTTTGGGAGTAGGACCCAGTCTGAAGGAGGCCAAAGGGCCCATGCAAAGGGCAGGGCTACATTACAAAGGGAACCCCCGGGACCAAGACGCCAAATGAAGTCGCCTGGCCTGGGTGAGCATCCTGGGAAGGGGATCAGGAAAGCGGGCCTGGCAGAGAAAAAAAGAACAGGAGGGATGAAGCAAGGCACAGCCTGAATGGCCGCAGGACGGGCGTGGGTGCAGTGTGGGCCAGGACCCCAGCAAGGAGCACAGGCAAGGGACCTAGAAGAGGGCACAGGCCAGGGGACAGCAGGGAATGCCAGGCCGGGAAGGCAGGGCTGCACTAGGGTATTATAGTACAGGAATGCTAAGGGGATCAGGGAAGTGGCTTCAGCATGGGGCCCTCAGTTAATACCCAGAAAAGCAGGGAGCAAGAAGGTCCACCAGAGGCTCCAGAGAGAAGCAAGACCAGGGAATTGAGAGCCAAGTGCCAGGGCTTGGGCAGGGGGCTCAGGAAAGTGTATTACATTTAGGAAGGAAAGCATAAGATCCAGTACGGGGAAGTAAGGCTCCCGGCCGAGGGCCACCTCCGGGTTTTAGGGTTCCTGGTGCTGGACCAAGCACCCAGGGAGAGCAAGGGGCCCAGGCAATGTACAGGGAATTGTTTCCCATAAAGCACCCTGGATCAAATGAGAATCCAGGGCCATGATCCTGGCAAAGGAGGCCAGGAAAAGGAAGGGGGACAGATGGAGTGCAATGGGAGGGCATGGCAGCAGGTCGGTTTGAATGCACATAAAGGCAAGACCCCGTACCCAAGCTAGTCACACAGGCAAGAAATCCACCTGATCGATGGTGATGGAGGACACAAGGAGCAGAAAACCTGCAAGCGCCAGAAAAAAGTGCAAGGGGAAGGCGAAGAAGGGGCTGTATGAGGTCCAGGATAAGCCAAGAGGCACCTAGGGGAGATAACTGGCAGGGCCAAGTAAGGGGCCCCCAGGTCAGCCCCAATACGAAGTGACTCCATGCTATGCCAAGGGACCTGAGGAATGCGGTCAGGAGTTCAGGCAAGCGCCCAGGCCTGGAGACTGGAACAAAAAGGGTCAGGGTAAACAGGCTGGGTTGTGGTAGGGGCAGGATGCAAGGCCAGAAGGGAGGGAAGAGAAGGGAGGGGATCCCTCAGGGCTGGCTGGGAGGAAGTCCATGTTACCTTCCAGGTAGTGAAGGGGACTCAGGCGAGTGGCAGGGCTGTGTTTCCCATAGAGAGCATTCAGGGTGCAGAGGCAAGCCAATTCTGCTCCTCTGCCCCAGGTAAGTTGATCCTCAGAGAGAGACCTGGACCAAAGGAGGAGGGGCTAAAGAGGGTACTGTGAGTGAATACCTGGTTTGTGGAAGTGGGGTGATGGGCTACAGAACCTATTCCAGCAACACAGGGTACAAAGAAGGAGGGGGATAGGAGGGTCCAGGCAGTGCCAGCATACCACAGCAAGAGGGGATCAGAGGGGAGGCACAGGAGGGGGCAGGCAAAAGGGGCCTGAAACCAAGGGACAGAGAAAGAGTCCTCAAGAAGGGTAGCCTGGGTCTCAAGCAAGGAGTCAGGCCCAGTAATGGAGAGTCACGTGCTAGTACCTGGGCCTGGGTGTATGAAAAGAAACATGAAGGGGGAGCAGCAGGAGAGGAGAAAGTGGTGTCGGTGGCACAGGGGGAGAAAGGCTCAAGGATCAGATCCACTCCAGGGTGTCAGGGGTTGGGGTCAGGGCTCCAGCTGATGGAGGACAAAGGACCCAGGTAATGGGCAGGGCTACATTTTCCAAAGGGAACACCCAGGGCCAAGAGACCAAATCAAGTCACCTGCCTAGGTGAGCATCCTGGGAAGGGGATCAGGAAAACGGGACAGAAAGGAAAGGAGAGTCGAAGCAGGGCACAGCCTTCAGTGACAGAGGATGGGTGTGGGTGGGTTGGGGGACAGGACCCCAGCAAAGAGCCCAGGCAAGGGACATAGAAGTGGGCCCAGGCCAGGGGAGAGCAGGGAATGCCAGGCCCAGAAAGCAGGGTTACCCTGAGGAACCGGAGTACAGGAAAGCCAGGTGAAGCATGGAAGCGGCCC
The DNA here is from genome assembly GCF_047511675.1 of Marmota flaviventris. Lineage (NCBI taxonomy): Eukaryota > Metazoa > Chordata > Mammalia > Rodentia > Sciuridae > Marmota > Marmota flaviventris. Next base: position 24,957,205 of record NC_092517.1, read on the forward strand.
CAGTGAGAAGCCCTGAGACAATACCCAGAAAAGCAGTGAGCAAAAACGCCACCAGAGGCTCAAGCGAGGAGGCAGGCCTGGAAACAGAGAGCCAAGGGCCAGGGCTTGGGCAGAAGGTGCAGGGCAGTGAATTACATTTGGGAATGTAGGTATTGGATCAAGCAGGGGGAACTCAGGCTCCAGGGCCAGGGCCACCTCTAGGTTTTAGGGTTTCTGATGCCAAACCAAGCACCTATGGAGAGTAAGAGCCCCAGGAAACTTATTGTTTCCCATAAGGCACCCTAGATCAAAAGAGAACCAATGGCTAACATCCTTGCAAGGGAAGCCAGGAAAAGAAGGGGGCCAGGAGCAGGGCGACTGGAGGGCATGCCAGGGGGTCTGGGTGGGTGCACATATGGGCGAGACCCAGGACCCAAGCCAGGTGCCCAGGCAAGGGACCCACTCTTTCAATGGTGATGGGGGACCCAAGGAGCAGGAGACCTGGGAGCACCAGCAAAAGGCGCAAGGGGAAGGAGTGGAAGTGGCTTTGTGAGAACGAGGAGAAGCCAAGGGGCACCTAGGGGAGTCTGCTGTGGGCCCAAGCAAGGGGCCCCCAGGTCAGACACAACAGGAAGAGATTCCTTGCTATGTCAGGGGCTCAGACAAATGCCCAGGCCCAGGGACCAGAGCACAAAGGTTCAGGGTTAGTGAGGCCTGAGTTGCAGTAGCGGCAGCATGGAAGCCCAGAGGCAAGGGAGGGGATAGCTCAGGCCTGGGTTGGAGCAAGTCCATGTTAACTGCCAGGCCTCAAGATTCAGACAGTGAGGGTGGTAAAAGTGATCGCCCTCTCACTGTCTTGACAAAGTCACAGTGAATATAAATGCTGGCAAAGCCACTCTCCCACTTTCTTAACAAGGTCACAGTGAGGATGAATGCTGGCAAAGCCATGCTGGTTGGTGGGAAACTGAACCATGAGGCCCGTTTTTTATGTAACTGGGACTTTTCAATTTCATGCTCATGTTCCTGACAGGAGGCATGAGTATGTTAAGTGCCAAACCAAATTAAATTTCAGATGGCTAGAACATAACAGGTAGTTCATGCCTTAAAGGCTCTTCTACTACTCCTCACCATATCAAGGACAAAATAGAAAGCTGCTCTACTATCTCAGCACATTGAGGACAAAACTGATAATGAACAACAATCAGTCTCTGAAAGGTCATGAGAATTTTAGGCACCAAATTGATTATATCAACTAGAACCCAAGCCCATATTACCGGCCTTTCCTTTTAGAAAACCTAATTATTATGCTCATTGTACAAAATCCACCATATGTAGTTTCATTCTTGATTAAGAAAAGTTTTGTTATACACTTAGGAAAGTTAATACATATAAGGATACATTCTTCTCATTTCTATAAAAAACTCTTTTACTTTACATAGGGATACTTAAAGAGCATACTTAGTATTTGTGGAGAGTGGACTGATTATTAGAACTTACTTTTTATTGAGAAAGATTATAAAGATGTAAAAACTAATGCACCTTGACTGAGAAACAAATAAACTCTTTGAGAAAGCAGCTCAACCAGTTTTATGAGAATAAATTTAGGAATTAATTAAAGTAGCTTTATAAGACATATGTTTAGAATAATGTTAGAAGTATTATTCTATTTAGATTCTTGGGTTTAGAATTCTTAAGTTTTTAGCTGTATGTGTTTCTGATATGTTTTAAGAATGGTTTATAATCTTTAGGATATTTTACGTATTAGATTGAAGGGGACTTTTTAGATGGGAATTTTAGATTACAAATAAAAGTGCAGGTGTACTTTAAAAATTCAAGGTTAATGATAGGTTAGGAAATTTAGAGTCTGGTTATGTAGTTTGGCATTAGTTAATAAGAAAATAGTACATCTTGGGAAAATATGAAAAATGAAAATTAGTGATGCATTTTATTGATGATTGATAACTAAAGGTCACATCCTGGAAAGTGTAAATTGATGTTACATTTTTCTATACCCCTAATTATGGTTAAGGAAACGTTACGTCTTGCAATGTTTTGAAATTATATAATCAATGATGTATTTTGAATCTATAATGATGAGAAAAATTGTAATAAAAGATGACCCAGAGAAAGCTGCATTACAGCTCTCTCTTTGGAGATCGCTCCAACAAAACAATTACTATCTTATCTTTTCACTGACACCACTCATCCTTCAGGATTCCCTGGACCCTGCTAATGCTGGACTCTGGCAATTGGTGCCTGAACCAGGTAACTGAAGGTAAGTCCCCTCAGCATTTGCCCTCTTGTTTTGGAGTGCATAGGCCATTACTCTTGGCTTTCACCAGCCCGGTGTTGATAGAACAGGTAAGAATTGGTAATTAGGTAAAAGAAAAATGGGAAAAAACAGAATCTAAGGAACAAGGATTATTCATTGATATTGTTAAACATACATTTAGAAAAAAATGAATTAAGTTTTTCACTTCACAATTACAGAGTTTTTTTTTTTTTTTTTTTTTTTTTTTTTTTTCATTTTATTCAGGAATGTTGCCCTTGGTTCCCAGAAGAGAGAACCTTAGATTTAAAAAAGTGGTCAAAAACAGGAGAAGCTTTAAAAGCACATTACTCTGATTATGAACCAGAAAATAAGCCTGTATATGCTACAGCATTATGGAATCTTTTAAAAGATATGTTAGATAAAGCTCATGAAACTGAAATCTTAAATAAGATTAATTCAACTGCCCCTACTGAAGAAACTTCTAATAAGGGACTCTAGAAGCGAAATTTATGCCCTACAAAAAGATAATGAAGAGGAGGATCAGTCTTGTTCAGAAAATGAAGATAATTTAGAAGGAGTAGCTATTGAATATCATAATGAAGAATTTTTTGCCCCTATAAATACACACCCATATAGACCTTTTACAAAATCTCCTACCAAAAATAAAATAGGTTCCTAAATATTAAATACCCTACCATCTCCCTCACAGAATGTAGGATTTAAAGGAGCTATGAGAGAGGCTTTATGATCTAGAGATTTAAGTTTTACTCTCCCTATCACTTTTGTTGCTTCAGATGATGAACACTATATGCTTCAATGGGAGCCCCTTCATTTAAAAATTTTAAAAGAATTAAAACAGTCTGTTCATGATTATGGACCAACTTCTTATACTTAAGGATATTAGAGATTACTGCCACTAGATGGATGAGTCCATATGTTTGGTTTGCTACTGCAAAATCGTGTCTCCCTGGAGGGAAATTCTTATTATGGAAAACAGACTATGAAGATAGAGCTAAAGAACGCTCTGGATATAATAGACCTGTAAACAGTGAAGTTACTTTTGATGTGTTAATGGAAGAAAACGATTTGGCTCAGCCAAGTGATAAGTTACATTTTCCTCATCCTCCTTTGGTCCAGATTTTGCAGTTAAGACTTGGAGAAAATTGGAAAATAAAGGAGTTAAAACTTCTGGCTTAAGTACTATAAAACAGAAGCCTGAAGAAACTTTTGAGGAATTTTTGTCTCGATTAAAAGAATAATGAAGCTGCACAAATTGTAATCAAACAATTGGCTTTTGAAAATGCAAATACTGCTTGTCAGACATTCCTAAGGCCTATTAGAAAGACAGAAAATTTATCTGATATTTTTAAGGTTTGTGTGAACGTATCACCCTCATATTTGCAATGTATAGCCATAGCAGCAACATTGCAGGGACAAACAAATGCTCAGTTTCTTAAAAGGCTTCAAAACAGAGGACAGAATAAAGGAAATCAAAGCTGTTTTTCTTGTGGACAGACAGGTCATTTTATTAAAATGTGTCCTAATAAAAACTTTCAAAATAAAGGAAACACAGTTCCTAATCAGATATATAGACCCCAAAATTTATGCTCATGTTGCAATAAGGGATTTCACTGGGCAAAGGAGTGTCACTCTAAATTTCATAGAGATGGAAGACTTTTGGAAGGTGGACCAATAACTCAAAAATTTCCACAAATGACTACCAATCCATTACCGGGAAACTGGTAATGGAGCCAGCCTCGGGCCCCTTAAATAATGGAGGCCATCAACAATTCTTTTCAACAGGATATAGTATAAGGGCTTTTTTAAAAGCCACACCAGATTCAGCAGGATTAGTTTTGGCATCTTCAGAATCAGTAGTATTCCTTCAGATTCTTCTGTTCTGGCTATACTTACTAAAATTTATAGACATTTATCTAAAGGAAGTTTTGGCCTTATTCTATGAAGAAGCTCTGCTTCCCTACAGGGAATCAAAGTTATTCGTGGATTATACTGGAGAAATTAAAAGTTTAATAGAACCCTCATCTCAAAAGAACTTGATTATTCATAAAGGGCAAAGAATTGCTCAAATCTTGTTACTCCCCTATTTATCTATCAGAAACCAATATCGGAAACCAAGCTATTTCCAATGAACAAAGACAAACAAGAGGATTTGTTTCCAGTGGTATGGCATTTTGGGTTCAAAAAATTCAAAATTCTCATCCTATAAAAAAACTACAGATTCAGGGAAAAACAATTGAAGGTTAATTGGATACAGGAGTAAATGTTACTTGTATAGCAGGAAAAGATTGACCCTCAACCTGGCCTACAACAGTAACTCCCTTAACACTCATGGGACTTGGCACTGCTACTAATGGAGCAAAAAACACTCAAATACTTAAATGGCCTGATGACAAAAATTCAGCAACTTTTCGACCATATGTTATTCCTTCTCTTCCTTTTAATTTATTTTGCCGAGATATAATGTTTAAAATCAAGTCTCTCTGTATTGCTCTTGTAGAAGGGGCTCAACAGGATTTTTAATTGAAGCCATTGTTGAAACAGCAGATAAAATGACTTGGAAAAATGATGAGCCTGTATGGGTAGAACAATGGCCCCTAACAACAGAAAAATTACAGGCTGTAGACTTGTTCATTTAGGAACAACTTAATTTAAAACCTATAGAACCTTCTAATAGTCCACGGAATACTCCTACATTTGTTATTTTAAAAAATCAGGTAAATGGAGATTATGAAAAGATTTAAGAGCTATAAATGCTACTATGGACGATATGGGTTCCCTACAACCAGGACTCCCTTCTTCAGTAGCTGTTCCTAAAGGATCTTATGTCATGGTGATAGACTTACAAGATTGCATTTTTACTCTTCCATTACATTCTGATGATTGTGAAAGGTTTGCTTTTAGCCTTCCCTTTGTTAATTTAAAATGTCCATATTAATATTTTCAATGGAAGGTATGGCCTCAAGGTATGAAAAATAGTCCTACTCTCTGTCAAAAATATGTTGCATCAGCAATACAACCAATAAGAGATAAATATAATGTTGCCTATATTATTCTTTATATGGATGACATATACAGCCACAGCCAGGATAGAGGGGACTCGCCCCTCCATGTGTGAGACTCCTCCCTCCTGGGTGACCTGTGGAGGTTGATTACTGCAGCATCCAGGCTAGAGGGGAAATTCCCCCTGGTGGGAAACCCTTCCCACCTGGGTGTGTGTATGTGAGAGCTCATATACTGCTACAGCTAGGGTAGAGGGAACATGCCCCTTCAGGTGGAAGATCCCTCCCACCCTGATATACTGGGAACTCTTATATGTCAATAGCTAAAGTAGAGGGGAATCACCCTTCCGGGTGGGATACACCTCCCACCTGCTGTTGGGGGAGCTTGTATACTGCCAAAGCCAGGGTAGAGGGGACTCACCTGTCAATGTGGAAGACCCTCCCACCTGATGGTCAGGGGGAGTTCATATACCTCTGCAGAAAAGTAGAGGGGACTCACCATCACACCTGGGTGAATGAGGGAGCTCCTATACCACTACAGCCAGCGTAGAGGAGACTCACCCCTCCATGCCTGAGACCCTCCCACCTGAGTGTCAAGGGAGCTCCTTTACTGCCACAGCCAGGGTAGAGAGAACTCATGCCTCCAGGAATGAGACCCCCTCTCGCCTGGGTGTATGGGAGCTTCTGTATAGCATTAGCCAGGGTCAAGGGTACTCTCTCCTCAAGGCAGGAGACCCCTCCCATCTTGCCATGGGGGGAACTCATATACCACTGCAGCCAGGAGAGAGGGAACTCGCCCCAGTAGGTGAGAGACCCATAAACACTGGTTGTCAGGGGATCTCATATTCCAGCAGAGGCAGGGAAGAGGGGACTCACCATTCTAGGCCAGAGACCCCTCCCACTTGTGTGTAGGGGGAAACTCTTATACCCCTACATCCAGGGTAGTGGGGACTCCTCCCTCCAGAAAGGAAACCCCTTCCACCTTGGTGTATCACACAAGCTTGTATACCACATTAGCTAGGGTAGAGAGGACTTGGACACTCCCGGCAAGAGATCCCTCCAACCAGAGCCTGGGTATAGGGTATATGCCACTCCTGTTGGGAGATCCGTCCCACCTGGCTGTTAAAGTGAGCTCTTATACAGATGAAGCAAGGGTAAAAGGGACTAACTGCTCTGTGCTAGAGATGCCTCCCACCTGGGGGTTGAAGGATCTAGTATACCTCCGCATCCAGGGTGGAGGAAACTTGACCCTCCAGGCTGGAGACTCCTCCCACTTGGGTGTCAGGAAGCAAGAGCTCTTATACCACTGCAGCCAGGGTATTTGGGACTTTCCCCTCCAGACAGGAAACATCCCCCCCCCCCCGTTGTTGTGGAGAGCTTGTGTACCACCTTAGCCAGGGTAGAGAAGACTCAGTAGACCCATCCCTCCTAGGTGTATGGTGGGGGTATGATATGCAGCCCTAGCCAGGTTATAGGGGACTCACCCCTCTAGTCGAAAGAGGCCTCCCTCCTGGGTGTCAGAGGAGCTCCTATACCACTGTAGCCAGGGTAGCAGGGACTTACCCCACCATGTGGGATACCCGTCCCACCCAGGTTTTTCAGGGGACTTGTATACCAAGTTAGCCAGTGTAGAGGGAACTGGATGTATGAGTCACCTCTCCCCTGGCTGTGGATGTTTTTAGCTCCCCCCAACACCCAGGTGTGAGGGGTTTCCCTCCTATAGTGGTGAGGGCCCTATATCCTGGTTGCAGCGGTATAGGAGCTTCCACTGACACCAAGGTGGGAGGGATCTCCCATGTGGAAGAGGAGTCCCCTCTACCCTGGCTGCTGGGCTTTAGGAGCACCCCTGACACCCAGGCAGAAGTGGTCTCCCATCTGGAAGGATGAGTCCCCGATCTCCTGGCTCCAGCCGTATATGGTGAGGAAGGGGAGAAAGGGTAATGGATGGCACAGGGAGAGGAGGGCTCAAGGCCTGGATTCACTAAAGGGTGTCAGGATTGAGGAGCAGGCCCCAGGCTGAAGGAGGGCAAAGCCCCCAGGTGGGAGCACTGCTATCGTTTTCCAAAGGAAGTCCGAAGGGGAAATCATCCCAGTTTCAGCCTCTGGCTCTGGTGAGCATCCTGGGAAAGGGATCTGGAAAAGAAGCCCAGCAGGAACAAGGCCAAAAGGAGGGCTGAAGGAGGGCACAGCGTGAAGTGCTGGATGAATGATGTTTGTGGGGTAAGGGCCAGGACCCCAGAAAACAGCTCAAACAGGGACCTAGAGAAGGGCCCAGGCTAGGGGAGAGCAGGCAAGGGTGGGGACAGACAAGCAGGGTCTGTACTAGTGTTGTGAGATGCAGGGAAGCCTAGGGGAGTAGGGAAGTGGCCCCCACAAGGCACACAGTTCAAGCCCAGGGAAGCAGGGAGCATGAAGGACTCCCAGAAACTCAAGAGAGAAGCCAGGGAATTGAGAACCAAGGGCCATTACTGGGGCAGGTCGCTCAGAAGAGTGGACAGTGCTGGGGAGGGAAGGCAGGGGATCCAGAAAGGGAGAGGGAGGTTCGAGGCCCAGCACCACTGCCAGATGTCAGGGTTCCTGGTGCTTCCCCAAGGGCCTAGGAAGAGCAAGTAGCCCAGTCGAGGGTCAGGGTTCTGTTTCCCATAAGGCACCCTGGCCCAGATGAGGACCAAGTGCCAGGGACCAGGCCAAAGGGCCTGGCAAGGGACAGGGGCCTGGAGGAGTGTGATAAGAGGGCACAGTGGGGGTTCATGGTCGTTGCAGAGAGGGGTAAGAGTCAGGACCCAATCAAGGATCCCAGGAAAGGGACCAAACCCACCAAAATGTATTAGAGACCCAATGATCAGGAGGCCCCTGCTCCATGAAAAAGCAGTAGATGAAGGAAAGGTAGGATTCTCACAAGGATGAGGAGACAGATGGCTGCACAAAGGGCACAGATGGGAGCGAGCTAGGGGGCCATATCAAGGGGTACCCAGGTCACACATGACAGGAGGAGACACCAGAGAAAGGAACACAACCCGAGTAATGGATAAGGAACTCACACTGGCAGCCAGGCCAGGGGACTGTAGGGCAAAGGATCGGGTGAATAAGAGCTGGGTTTGGATTAGGGGCAGCTTGCAAGTATAGAGGGCAGGAGAGGGAAGGCAGGGGATTGCCCATGGTAACATCATCACTAGGCCCAAGTCTACTACCAGTTGTCAAGTTTTGGTTTCAATGGGAGACAAGACAAGAGGCCCATAGGTATCCTTCAGGCCCCAGATGTTAGCCAATTGCATTCCTCTGCCCCAGGTGAGCAGATCCTCAGAGAGAGACCAGGACCAAAGGAGGGCAATGTGAGAGATACCTTTGATACAGGTTTGGGGAGTGTTGGTGGGGAGCCAGTAACCATTGGAGGAGACCAGGCTAGGGAGAAGCAGGAGAAACGGAGGGTCTTGACAATGACAAAATAAGACATTATAAAGGGAACAGAGGGGAGGCAAAGGAGGGGGCCCCAACAAGGGACCTGAAATCAAGAGAAAGGGACATGGTCCTGGAGAAGAGTGACCCAGGGCTCCAGCAAGGAGCAAGGTCCAAGAATGGGGAGCCAAGTATCAGGACCCAGTCCTAGTTCCCATGAAAACAAACAGGGCTAGGGAGGGCAGAAATGGGAGTAAGGGTATTGGTTGGCAGGGAGAGGAGAGCTCAAAGCCCAGGTTCACTTTTGGGTGTCAGGATGGAGGAGCAGGGCTCAGCTGAGAGAGTCCAAAGGGCCCAGGCAATGGGCACAGCTATATTTTCCAAAAGGGAGCCCACAGGGCCAAATGCCCAGTTCCAGTCTCCTGGACATGGTTAGCATCATGGTAAAGGGATCTTGAAAAGAGGCCCATCAGGGGCATGGAGTAAAGGAGGGATGAAGGAGGGTATAGCATGAAAGGCCAAATAAAGGGTGTTGATGGGGTGTGTGCCAGGACTCGCCAAAAGACCCCACACTAGGGACCAACAGGAGGTCTGAGGCCAGGAAAGGGCAATGAAGGTCAGTGCCAGACAGATGGGTAGACAGTAGGGCTCTGTGGTTCAGGGGAGCCAAAAAAGCAGGGTACTGGCCCCAGTGAGGTCCACAGTCCAAGCCCAGGGAAGCACAGAGCAAAAAGGGCTGCCAGAAGCTCAAGAGAGGAGGCAGGCCAGGGAATGGAGAGCCAAGGGACAGGGCTTGGGCAGGGGGCACAGGACAGTGGACAGGACTTTGGAGGGAATGCAGGTTTTCTGAGAGGGGGAAGGCAGATTTCTGGCCCAGGGCGACTGCCAGGTGTCAGAATTCTGGGTGTAATACCAAAGGCCCAGAGAGTGCAAGGGACCTAGGCGAGGGGCATGATTCAGTTTCCCATAAGGCACCCTGGCCCAAATGAGAATACAAGTACAGGGACCTGGCAAAGGAGGCCTGGCAAGTGAAGGGGGGCAGGAGGAGGGTGAGGGGAGTGCACGACAGGGAGTCTTGTTGGGTGCATGTGGGGGCAAGATCCAGGACCCAAACCAGCTGTCCAGGCAAAAGACCCACCTGATCCACCATGAAGGACCCAAGGAGCAGGAGACCTGCAAGTGCCTGGGGAAAGCATGAGGGGAAGGGGAGGATGGGCTTTGCAAGGACCAGGAGACAGAGAAAAGTGCAATGGGCAAATAGGAGAGCAAGATGGCTCTCCCAAGAAAGGGGTCCCCAGGTAAGACTCCATGCTACACCAAGTGACATGAGGAACACTGTCAGGGGCTCATGTGAGCGCCCAGTCCCAGGGACTGTAGCACAAAGGGTCAGGGTTAGGGAGGGCTGGGTTTGGGTAGGTGAAGTATGCAAGGCAAGATGGCTTGGAAGGAAAGGGAGGGTATCTCTCAGGGCTGGGTTTGAGCAAGTCACAGGCTAATTGCCAGGTGTCAAGTTTCAGGAAGAAAAGGGGACTCAGGCAAGAGGCAAGTCTGTGTTTCCCTTAGGGAAACTAAGGGCACAGAGGCCAGCTAATTTGGCTCCTCTGCCCAGGTGAGTAGATCTTCAGAGAGGAACCTGGACCAAAGGAGGCACCTAGGGGAGCCTGCTGGCGGGCCCCAAGCAAGGGGCTCCCAGGTCAGACCCAATATGAAGAGACTCCATACTATGTCAATGGCCATGAGGAATGCAGTCAGGAGCTCAGGTGAATGCCCAGGCCTAGGGACTGGAGTGCAAAGGATCAGGGTTAGGGAGGGCTGGGTTGCTGTAGGGGCAGCATGCAAGGAGAGAAAGCAGGGGAGGGAAGAGAGGGGATTGCTCAGGGCCCTGTTAGGAGAAAGTCCCATTTTAACTGCCAGGCCTGGATGTTCATGCAGTGAAGGGGACTCAGGCGAGTGGCAGGGCTATGTTTCCCATAGGGAGCATTCAGGACCGAGATTCCAACTGCAATCCTCTGACCCAGGTGAGTACATCCTCTGAGAGGGATCTGGACCAAAGGAGGGGCCTAAGATGGTACTGTGAGAGTATACCTGTTTGACAGAGGTGGGGGAAGTTAGGTTGCCAGGACTCATTTGAAGACTGGAGGGATGAAGGAGTTAACAAGCTGAAGAGGTGCCGGTAGGGTGTGAGTTAGGTGGTGTCCAGGATCCCAGCAAGGATCCCAGGCAAGGGACCTAGATGAAGGCCCAGGCTCTGGAAGAGCAGGGAATGATGGCACGGGAAGTCAGGCCTGCACTAGGGTACTGTAGTACAGGGAAGCCAAGGGGAGAAGAGAAGCAGCTCCAGCGAGACAATGCCCAGAGAAGCACTGAGCAAGAATGGCCACCAGAGGCTCAAGCAAGGAGCTATGTATGGGAATGGAGAGCTACAGGCCAAGTTTGGGGTAGGGAGTTCAGGACAGTGGACAGGGCTTGGGAGGGAAGGCTGGGATCCAGTTGGTGGGAGCCAGGTTCAAGTGCCAGTGCCCCTGGAAGGTGTCATTGTTATGGGTGCAGGAACAAGGGTCCAGGGAAAGCAAGGGGCCCAAATTTAGCGCAGTGCTCTGTTTCCAAGAGATGCCCTGGTGCAGATGAGAGTCAAGGGCCAGGGATCAGGCAAAGTGGCCTGTCAAGGAACTAGTCCAGGAGGACAGCGACCACAGACATTGCACAGGGTCATGGTGGGTATGGAGATAGGCAAGAGCCAGGACCCAAGCAAGGTTTCCTGGTTTGGGACCAACATGCACAAATGAGGATTAGGAACCCAAGGAGCAGGAAGACCTCAACCAGGGAAAAGTTCTAGGGAAAGAGAGGAAGGGGCAGTGCTAAGATGAGCAGACAGAGGGCAGAGCAAAGGGTAAGGAGGGAAACTCATAGGGGACCCAAGTAAGGGGCCCCTGGGTCTTTCCTGACAATAAGACACCCCACGGGAAGCAACAAGACACAAGGAAAGTGATCAAGGGCTCAGATAAGCAGCCTGGTCCTGGAATTGGAGAACAAAATTTCAGGGTTATGAGGGCTGGGTTGGGGTAGGGGTAGCATGCAAGGCTAGAAGGCAGGGAGTTGAAGGGATGGGATTGGGCAGGGCAAGGTCAGCACTTGGCCTTCAGTGGCCAGAGGTTAGTCAATTCCACTCCCCTGGCCCAGATAAATTAGATCCTGAGAGGGACCTGGATCAAAGGAGTGCCAAAGGAGGGCACTGTGAGGGCATACCTTGTTTCCGGAATTTGAGGGAGGTCTTTGGGTGCCAGGACCCATTCTTGGAGACCAGCCTATTGAGAAGAAGTGGGAGGGGAGAGTCCGGGAAATGCTGGAATAGCACAGTACTGTTGTAGGGTAAAATGAGGCAAGACACTGAACATAGCAAGAAAAAGTTTTCTTTGGCTGCAGCCAGGCTCAGAGGGCACAGCTTTTGCTGTAATCAATCAATCTTCTAAACCCCTATTTCAGGCAGTTTCAGAATTTTATACCCAGCATGTAAGGGGAGGGGCTCAGAAGTTCACAGTCTGCAAAAGTTCACATAAAACAGCTTTGTCTTTCACTGTTTTGAGCAAGTTAACTCTTCAAGTACAATGCCTGAGTAGATAGAGTTTCTTTTCCCCATTTTTCCTCTCCCTGCCAGTTGTTACCATGGAGCCCACTTGGTAACATATCGTAAAAATATAGACATCTCTGTGAAGCTCAGCTCAAGGACAGAGGCCTTGTTTCCACATTTCTTCAAAGTACTACACAGGATATATTTGTGAAAAACTAGTTTGGGGGTGCCCAGCACCTGGAGTGATTCTATCTTCTTGGACAGTGACCAAGTAAAATAGGGCAACAGGAAAATTGGAAGTTTATGTACATTGAAATGTTTTGCATAGACTCATTATCTAACAGTCCAAAAATCATCCATGGTGAAGATTTCTTTAGAATCCCAGGTAAGACTTTTCTGAGGAGAAAGGAGGTGTCACTTAAATTCCCCACTTGAATGATACTCCCCATAAATAAATCCTTTAAATTTAATTGCATCATTACCATTATATTGGCTTAAGGCCTTATATAATGTCAAAACCTTTGTTTTTATCATCTTTTCAAAAACAGCTTTCATAGTGGACCCATTAGTTTTAATGCACAGTGGAGCTGAAAATGGGAGCAATAAACATATTAACAGCAGAATTCCCACTATGGCAGTTAAGCTTTTAAATCTACCAAGGGTTGACAACCATCTCTCAAAAGCATGTTTGGGACCCAAAGTTGAATGCCATTCTAGTTATGCACTAGCACATGTGCTAGTTCTCTTGTGTTGTTGGCTATATTCTTAACTGTTTGTCTGTTGTCATCCATTTGGATGCAAAAAACTGAGCTGTTGAACTCTCCACATATTTCTCTTTCCACATCCAGTAGATAATCTAATGCCAAGCGGTTTTGATAGTTAGCTCCTCACATTGGGTCTGTTTTGTGGCTAGGAGGTCAAAGGCAGGGGCAGTCTGATTAATAATAATTTCTAGTACAGCTTGTAAGTGAATAATTTTGTTTAACAGGTAAATAGGTGTTCTATAACTCCAACTGCCATTTTGTACCCAGGTAGCGGGTCCATAATTGGCAATGATCCTCTGGGGTGGCCATTTATCTTCACCCCAAGATCGGTGACCTCCTAAATCATGTTACTTCCCAATGGACCACTTTGGTATTTCCAGTCATCCATCCATTTCATTTATCTGGCAGGACAGGTCCTAAATATATGTTTTACAACCTCTTGGTTATAGTGGATTGTCTTGACATATGGTTCAAATAATCTCCATGGTTGGAATAAGAGTAGAAGAGAACCTCTTAAGGTTATCAAGGAAACCAAACTAAATAATAAATTAACATTTTGGTCAGCATAGGTTAAACAGCACAAATTAACAAAGCAAAACTAACAACACCAAACAAATCCTAGAAAATTTATATAAGCAAGATAAAAAAGTATAAATGATTTTTTTTTTAACCCAGTGTCCAGTCAGTAGGAGTTACTGTTTTCAAACCAGTAGCAAAACCTAGAGAATTATGTATATATCTAGAAGCAAGGGGGTACCAATGCATTATAGTGTAAGGATTATCTTAGGGGTTGAAAACATTCATTGCTCCTGGTGGGAAGTTTATCTTTCACAGTGCATTGATCAGCCAGTCCCTCCCGTGTGGCTGAAGCAGGGCCTTAGACTCCTCAAGCTTTGGCTATGCATACACCAGTCAGCTTTTGGAGTGACTGGAGCAGGGCTGTTGTCCTTCTAACCCTCAAACTTCTCTTGTGCTCCTGCTTTCCTAGACAATTATCTTCAAGGGAGTAGCAGAATATTGAGTTCACTCCCAGTCCACAGCTGCAGGCTTGAGTCTGCTGTAATCAATCAAGAGACCTATTTCTGCAAACTTGACTGCAGTTGGGGTGGATTAAATAATAGGGAAAGGGCTCTTCCAAAGAAATTTAAGTGTTTGAATATTCTATTCTTTGTACTATAATCAATCTCCAGGCTTGAAGGAGTGTCAAACTAAGTGGCAAACTTTCTCTAACCCATTGGTTGATAACATGCAAAGTTCTCCCTAAGACCTGAAGCTGTCTTCTCAGGGTGAATTCTCCTTTCTCTCTTAAGTCTACCAATAGTCTCCTAATAAAAGGGGGTCTCATGTACATTATCTTATGAAGAGAGAATCCAGTCCTCCTAGTGGGAGTGGATATAATCCTCAGCAGTGTCACAGGGAGAAGTTCATCACAATGTAAGTGAGTCTCTTGACACAGCTTACCCAATTGAGACTTAAAGTCCTGTTCACCCTTTGTACTTTACCAGAATTCTGCAGCATATAGGCAGTATGTAACTTCAATCTGATGTTTAAACTCTTTGTCAGTAATCATATCACCTCTGCTCAAAAGCTGGCCTATTGTCTGAGTGAATAGTTATTAGGATAAACAATCTGGAATCATTTCCCAGAGAAGCATCTTGGTTATCTCCCTTGCCTTTTCAGGGCAGGTGGGAAAGGCTTCCACCCAGTCAAAGTAGGAACACACAAAAAACAAAAGTTACTTATACCCCTGTGGTGTGTTAGTTCAGTGAAATCTACTTCCAAGTCTTCAAAAGGTGCTCCTCCTACAGTTTGGATTCCTGGTGGGAGCTCTGGTCCCTGACAAGGATTGTTGTAAGCACACCTCACATTTTCAGAATATCCAGATGAAGTTTTTGAGCCAGAGGACATAGAAACGATAACTCAGAAATATCTCAAGTGCTGTATGTCCAACATGTTCTCCTGTGGAACTGTTTGATAAAGGCTGAGGCTAGATTCTCCAGGTTGGCTATGCACACCATCACAATATCTCCATCATGCTCCAGGGAGAAAATGTTCTTTTTCAATCTTAAACCATTTATGTTTATGTTGGGGGTATGTTTGCTCCCATTCTGTTAAATAGTCAGCCATGCAGAAGGGCAGCCTTTAAACCTGGGACTGGATTTTCTCCTCATTTCTTGCAGAGTTCCGTGGCCTCTCTGTCCACTCTACAGTTGCCCTTAGAAACCACAGTGTTTCCTTTTCGATGACCTTGGCAATATATAATCACACCTTTCCTGGGAGCCCACAGTGCATCCAAAAGTTTATGAATTTCTTGCCCATACATCATGCCTTTTTTCCTCCTGAGTTAATGAGCCCCTGTTCCTTATATAAGGCCCCATAAATATGAAGGGTAGCAAACACATATTTTGAGTCTATGTAAATATCCACATAGAATCCTGCTATCAATTGAGGTCCCTGAGTCAAAGCAATAATTTTTTTCTTTTTGTGCTGAGGTTCCTTGAGGCAGAGGTTCTTCCTCAACAGTGGAGTCCAAAGTGACCGCTGCATATCCAGCAAAACATACCCCATATTTTACAAAACTCCTTCCATCTGTGAAGTACTTCACATTAGGGTGGAATACTTGAAGGCTAATCTTCCAGGTGTGGTCTGCTGGAGAACATTTCATTCATGACTTTAATACAGTTGTGATCATGTTGTCCAGGTCCAATGGGAAGCAAGGTTTCTGGGTTCAGAGTCTGGATGACTTCCACATGGATACTTGGATTTTCACATAACATGCCCTGGTATTGACCATTAGTCTATCAATATTGTTCTTTGTACCCCACAATGTCAACCCAGAATGAGGAACTCTGAAAACCAATATTTGCCCCATAGCCAATTTATCAGCTTCCAATACCAGAAGATCTGTGGCTGCAAGGGCCCATAAACAAGGTGGCCAGGCTTGAGCTACAGAGCCCAGCTCTTTGGACAGATGTCCATATCAAGACTCCTACAGCCATTCCAGACTATTCCTGAATGTACAGAAAGTAAAGCTTTGTGAAGTCAGGGAGCACTAGTCCAGATGCACTAAGTGATCTTGTTTAATGTCCTCAAAGGTCTTTTGCTTAGGTGGTGCCCATATTAAAGGATCCCATTCTCGCCCATTTTTGGTTTCACAGATGGGTTTTCTATAATTGAAATTTGGGGATCCATATATGGTTGAATGTGGTAGCCCCCAAGAATTCTTTAGTCTGATGGCAAGTTGAAGGGAATGGAATTGAGCAAATTTCCTGTTTCTTTTGAGGACCAGTGGCTATTGTCTGTTCTGTTGCTGAGTCAGATGGTAACCAAAGTATCTGACATTTTTCTTGATAGATATGGGCTTTAAAGTCAGAGTCCAGTACTGTCCCAAGGATGGTATCCAAAGCCCCTGGGAAGATCTGTCATTTAGGGAAGGGGAGTGTACATAAATCCTCTGGCACTTTATGATGCAGGAATTTTTTTTTGTTATCTCCTGGTATAAGATCTTGGCTGCTGGGATTCTCCAACTTTCAAATCTAATGTAACTCTTAGCAGAGATTGATGACTTGGGACATCATTTACATAAAAGGCACCTATGTCAGTCTTGGCATGGTCCGTCTGCCATGGTTGGATGCCAAGTTCCCTCTAGGTGGTGGTGTGGCAGCCACATTGTGTTCACCTAGGTGTTGCTCTTTGTCTGCGTGGCTTTCTCCTATTGACAGGTGGGAGCCTGCTCTCATTGTGTATAGTAGCTGCCCCACTTGTGTTTTTGTTTGCTATGCCTTGGTGCATGGGGCTCTGTGTCCCTTTCTGTTGGTAGCTCACAATGTGTGGCTTGGAACCAGGGTGACATGTCCTTGTGGAGAGTTCACCCTATGGCCCCCTATCGGGTATTAACATTAATATATTTCTGGTTCATTTTGGGGCTTGCAGCAGCTGAGTACTCCTGAAGCACTGGGTCCTGTGCATTATATACAGTTGAGTGTGTCTCTCGGACCCCTGCCATATTCGTCAATGGTGCAGGGCATGTCTGGCGCAAAGCACACTTTCCCTGCAGGTTTCAGGTTTCTGGCAGTGAGGGAAATCAGGCGAGGGACAGGACCATGTCTTCATAAGGAGATTTCAGGTTGTAGAGGCCAGTAGTCTGCCCTAGGTGAGTAGATCCTCAGAGAGTAATCAGAAGCAAAGGAGGGTCAAAGGAGGGAACTGTGAGGAAATGTCTTTTGTCCGGACATAGTAGGGAGTTGGTGGGGAGCAAGGACCATCAAGGAGCCCATTCTAGGCAGAAGCAGTGGTAGGAAGGGTCCAGGCAGTGCGAGGATACAACAGCAGAAGGAAAACAGAGGGTAGGCATATCAAAGCCCCGAGTAAGGGGCATGAAAACAAGGAATATGAGCAAGGTCCTCGAGCAGGGCAGCCGGGGTCTCCAGCAGGGAGCCATGCATAGGAACAGAGAGCCAAATGTAAGGGCCTGGACCAGGGCATATGAAATGGACAGGGCTGATGAGGGGAGGGAGGCAAGGGAGAGAGCTGGTGGCACAAAGGAGGGAGGTTCAAGGCCAAGGCCCACAGCAGGGTGTCAGTGTCTGGGAGAAAAGACTCAGGCTGAGGGAGGCCCAATGGCCTATGTGGGAAAAGGCTACTTTTAACAAAATGGAGCCCATGGCGCCATGAGCCAGGCCTAGTCTCCTGGCCTGGGTGAGTATCCTGGGAAGGGATCAGGAAAAGGGGCCTGGCAGCAATTGGGACAAAGGGAGGGCCAAAGGAGGGCACAGCCTGAAGGGCCAGAGTACAGGTTGGATGGAATGTGGGCCAGAATACAAGCAAGGATCCAAGGTCAGGGACCTAGGGGTGGCCCAGTTCAGGGGAGAGTAGGGAAGGGCCGTGCTAGTAAAGTGGGGATGCACTAGGGTACTGCAGTACAGGGATTCCAAGGGGAGCAAGGAAGCAGCTCTAGAGAGGGGCCCACACACCAAGCCCAGGGAAACACTGAGCAAGAAGGGCCACCACATGCTCAAGTGAGGAGCCAGGCCAGGGAATGAAGAGCCAAGGCCTGGGGAAGGGGCCTCAGGTAAGTGGAAAAGGGTGGGGAGTAAAAGCAGGGGATCCAGCAGGGTGGAGGCAGGCTGTAAGCCCAGGGCCACTGCCAGGATTCAGGGTTCTGGGGACAGGACCAAGGGCCCAGAAAGAGCAAAGGGCCCAGGCCAGAGGCAGTGCTCTGTTTCCTATAACACACACTGGCACAGATGAGAATCTAGGGCCAGGGACTGGGTAAAGGTGGCTGGCAAGGGAAGCGGGCCAGGAGGAAGTTGAGAGGAGTGCTCTATGTGAGGTCACAGTGGGTGTGGAGAGGAGTGAGAGCCAGTAACCAAGCAAGGAGTCCAGGCAAGGGACCTACCTTACCCAAGATGATAAGAGACCCAAGAAGCAGGGGACCACACAAGGAGAAAGCAGGGAAGGGGAGAAAGGGGTGATGTTAGGATGAGGAGACAGTTGGTGGGTGGGTGGCACAAGGGGCACCAAGTGGAATGAGGTACGTGGCACAAGAAAGGGGCCCCTGCATCCAACCCCACACGAAGAGATGCCACATAAAGCCATAAAACACTACCCCACAGTACGAATGAATGCAGTTACTGTCCAAGGTGAGGAGCCAGGCCTGAAGACTGGAACTCAAACAGTCAGGGTTCTGGAGGGCTGGGTTCAAGTAGGGGCTGCATGCAAGGGGAGAGGACAGGGGAGGGAATGGAGGGGATCGAACAGAGCAATGTCTGCACAAGACCCATGTCCACTTCCAAGTGTCATGGTTCGGGCAGCCAAAGTGGCCCAGGTGAGGGGCTATGGTCTGTTTCCCATGGGAGGCTTCAGGACACAGAGGCAAGTGAATTCCACTCTTCTGCCCTAAGTAATTAGATCCTCAGGGAGGCACCTGGACCAGAGCATGGCTGGGAAGGGTGGGGAGAGGAGATAGGGGAGCTGGTGGCACATAGGGAGAAAGGCTCAAGACCCAGGTCCACAGATAGGTGTCAGGTTTGGGGAGCAGGCCCCAGGCTGAACGAGGCCAAGGGGCCCAGGCAAGGGGCAGGGCTATTTATTCCTTAGGGAGCCAGGAGGGCAAATAGGCCAGGTCCAGTCCCCTGGCATTGGTGTGAATCCTGGGATAGAAATCAGGAAAGGGGGCTTGGAAGGGACAGGATCTAAAGGAGGGCCAAAGAAGGGCACAGCAGGAAGGGCTGGAGGATGGATGCTGGTGGGGTAGGGCCTGGACCCCAACAAGGAGCCCAGGTTAGGGACCTATAGGAGGGCCTACACCAGGAGAGAACAGGAAAGAGCAGGCCTGGGCAGGTGGGCAGCACTAGTGGACTGCAGTGCAGGAACACAAGGGGGAGCAGGGAAGCAGCCAAAGTAAGGGGCCCACAGTCTATGCCCAGGCATGCTCTGGGCAACAAGGAAGAGACTCAAGCAGGAAGCCAGGATTGGGAATGGAGAACCAAGGGCTGGGGCTGGGGCAGGGGGCTCAGGAGAGTGAACAAGACTTGGGTGGGAAGGCAGGGCATCCAAAAGGGGCAGGCAGGTACAGGCCCAGGACCACTACCAGGTTTTAGGGTTCTGGGTGCAGGACCAAGCACCCGGAAAGAGCAAGAGCACATGTGAGAGGCAGGATTCTCTGTTTCCCATAAGACACCATGGCCCAGATCAAAATGCAGTGCCAGGGACCTGGAAAAAGAGGCCTGGCAAGGGAAGGGGGACAGGAGGAGGGTGACCGTAGGACATGGCCAGGGGTCTTGGTGGGTGTTCAAGGGGGGAGACCCAAGCCAGCAGACCAGGAAAGGGACACACCTAACTGTCCTTGGATGAGAGACTGAAAGAGAAGGAGATCCACAAGTGCCAGAGGAATTCGCTAGGGGAAGGCGAGGAAGGTGTTGCACAAGGACCAGAAGACAGAGAAAAGCACAAGGGGCACCTACAGGAGACTGCTGGTGGGCACAAGCAAAAGCCCCCAGGTCAGAACCAACACAAAGAGACTCCATGCTATGCTGAAGGACATGAGGAAAGGGGTTAGGGATTCAGGCAAGAAGCCAGGCCCTTGTTCTGGAGCAAATCAGACCAAGGTTAGGGAAGGCTGGGTTGGGGCTCGGGCACCATGCAAGGCAAAAGAGCACTGGAGAGAACGGAGGGGATTTATCAAAACTGGGTTAGAGCAAGTTACATGTTTACTGTCAGGCATCAAAGTTCAGGCAGTGAAAGGGACACATGCAAGTAGCAGGCTGTTTCCCACTGGGAGCATTCAGGGCGTAGAGGTCAGCAAATTCCGCTCCTCTACTCCAGGTGAGTAGATCCTGAGAGAGGGACCTGGACCAAAGGAGGGGCAAAAGCAGGCATGTGAGGTGATACCTGTGGTGGGGAGTATGGGGTGGGGTCGATGGGCAGCCAGGACCCATTTGAGGAGCCCAGGCCAGAAAGAAACTGGGGGAGCAGAGGGTCTGAGCAGTGCCAGGATACCTCAGCATAAGTGGAACAGAGGGTAGTCACAGGAGGAGGCCAGTAAAAGGGGCCTGAAACAAAAGGACATAGACAGGGTCATTGAGAAGGGTAGGCAGGGGCTCAAGCAAGGAGCTGGGCCCAGAAATGGAGAGCCAAGTGCTAGCACCTGGGCCTGGGTGAATGAAAAGTGATATAGTTGTTTGTGGGAGCTCTTATATCTCTGCAGCCTTGATAGAGAATATAGGTTGCTCCAGGTGAGAGACTCTTCCCACCTTGGTGTCCAGGTTAGCTTTTATTCTGCCTCAGCCTATGTATAGGGGACTTTCCCCTCCAGGAAAAAGACCCCTCCTGCCTTGGTTTGTAAAGGGGTCTCCTATACAGCTGCAGTCAGGGTAACAGGGACTCGCCCTTCCAGGTAGGAGACCCCTTTCACCTGGATGTCTGAGGGAATTCATATACCTCCACATGCAGAGTGGAGGGGACTTGCCCTGCCAGGCAGGAGACTCCTCCCTCCTGGGTGTCTGGGGGAACATCTATACCTCCACAGGCAGGGTAGAGTGGACTCTCCCCTCCTGGCAGGAGATGCCCCCAACTGGGTGTCAGAGGAGCTAGTACACCACTCCAACAATGTAGAGGGTACTCCTGCCACCAGGAGGGAGACCCTTCCCACCTACGTGTCTGGGGGATCTTGTATACTGCTGCAGCCAGGTTACAGAGGACTCACCTCTCCAGGTGAAGAGCCCTCCCAACTGAGTGTTGAAGGGAGCTCATATACCATCGCAGCCAGGGTAGAGGAAACTAACCCCTCTAGCTGGGAGACACCTCCCACGTGGGTGTCCTGGGAGCTCTTATATGGCACCAGCAAAAGTAGAGGGGACTTGCCTCTCCAGGTGAGAACCCTCCCATCTGTCTTCTAGGGTGAGCTTGTATACCACCAAAGCCAGGGTAGAGGGGACTCACCAGTCCAGGCGGGGAACCCCTCCCACCTGGGTGTCTGAGGAAGCTTGTATACCTCCACAACTAGGGTAGAGGTGATTTGCTGCTCTTACTACCTGGGTGTTATGGGGAGTAATTATAATGCCACAGCCAGGGTAGAGGGGACTTGACATTCCAGGCAGAATATGCCTGCCAACTGTGTGTCACGGGGTGATCTTATACCACCATAGCCAGGGTAGGGGGGTTGCACCCCTCCAGGGTAGAGACACCTTCCACCTGGGTGTCCAGGGGAGCTCCTATACTGCCACAGCAGGGGTAGGGGAAACTCACCACTCCAGGCAGGAGACCTCTCCCACCTGGGTGTCAGGGGGATCTAGTATACTGCCAGAGCCAGGGTAGAAGGGACTCGCCCCTCCAGGCGGGAGACCCTAACCACCTGGGTGCGGGTGGGTGAGCTCATATACCACTGTATTCAGGATAGTGGGGATTCGCCCATCCAGGAAGGAGACCTCTCCCAACTGGGTGACACTGGGAGCTTGTATAACACCTTAGCCATGGTACAGGGTTCTTGCCCCTCTAGGTGGGAGACCCCTCCCACCAGGGTGTCAGAGGGAGCTCATTTACTTTAGCAGCCTGGGTGGAGGGACTCGCCCCTCCATATTTGCTGCAGTCTGGCTGGGCAAAAATCACGAGCCACTGAAGCAGGAACAAACATTATTTCTGAACTCCACCAACACACTCCACACACGCTCCCCGGGAACTCTCCACAAGGCTCCTCCAGGAACCACCAACTGGGAATCCCTCCTCCAGCACTTCCCCAAGCAATGGGAACTCTCCAGGAGAACTCCAAAGTAGCAGGCAGAGGCGGACAGCAGGGGTCTAATATTACAATTGAATACACAGCTTAACAAAACCATTACCATTTCAATGGCTTGGTGGCATCACCTCTCAACCACTCAGTTCTGGCAAAAATGTCATTCTGACTGGGATATGGCTCTCAGCACATATTGGAGATTCCTCCAGTTAGGGTCTGTAAACAAGTCAAGTTGTTCATCACCCCCAGGCTATTTTGCCCAGCCAGCCTGGTTGTGGCACCCTCCCACATGGGTATGGTGGGGGGCAGCTCATGTACCGCCATAGCAGCATAGAGGGGAATCACCCCTCCTTGCTGCAGAAACCCTCCCACCTGAGTGTCAGGGGAGCTCCTACACCACCGCAGCCAGGGTAGAAGGGACTCACACCTCTAGGCAGGAGATGCCTCCTACCTGGGTGTCTCAGGGAGCTTCTATATAGCAGCAGCCAGGGGAGAGCCGACTCGCCCCTCCAGGTTAGAGACCCCTCCCATCTTGATGCCAGGGCAAGCTTGAATTCCTCCTTAGCTAGGGCAGCGGGGACTTGCCCCTCCAAGGGTGAGACCTCTCCCACCTGGGTGTTGGAGCAGGACATGTACACAGCTGCAGCCAGGGTAGCAGAGACTCGTCTCTCCAAGCAGGAGACCCCTTTCAACTGTTGTCAGGGGGAGCTCTTGTCCAGCTGTAACCATTGTACATGTGACTCAGCCCTCAAGGCAAGAGATCCCTCCCTCCTGCGTATGAGGGGGAGCTCCTATATCTCTAAAGCCACGGTGGAGGGGACTCACCCCTCCAGTCAGGAGACACTTAAAACCTGGGTGTATGTGGGAGCTCCTATATCACCACAGGCAGGGTCCAGGGGACTCTACACTTCAGGGGGGAGACTCCTCCCAACTGGGTGTCAGGATAGTTCCTGTACTGTAGCAGCCAGGATAGAGGACTTGCCCCTCCAGGCGGGACACCTCTTCTAATTGGGTGTCTCAGGGAACTTGTATACCACCTTAGCCAGGGGAGAGGCGACTTTCCCCTCCAGATGGGAGATCCCTCCCACATGGGTGTGTGGGGAGCTCATATACCACTGCAACCAGTGTAGAGGGTACTTGCTGCACAGGCGAGAGACACCTTCCACTAGGGTGTCAGTGGGAGATTGTATACTGCCACCACCAGGGTAGAGGAGACTCGCCTCACCATGCAGGAGACCCCTCCCACCTCAGTGTCTGGGGGATCTTGTAGACTGCCACGGTCAGGTTACAGGGGACTCACCTCTCCAGGTGAAGACCCCTCCCACCTGGGTGCAAGGGGAGCTCATATACCACTGAAGCCAGAGTAGCAGGGACTTCCCCCTCCAGGTGTGAGAAAACTCCCACCTGGGTGTTGCAGCAGGACAGGTATACTGCTGCATCCAGGGTAGCAGAGACTTGTCTCTCCAGGCAGGAGACCACTTTCATCTGGTTGTCAGGGGGAGCTCTTATCCCACCACAACCATTGTAGAGGGGACTTGCCCCTCATTGCAAGAGACCCCTCCCCCCTGGGTGTGGGGTGAGTTCCTATATCTCCAGAGCCAGAGTGAAGGGGACTTGTCATTCGAGGTAGGAGACCCCTCCCACCTCTGTGTCAGTGGGATCTCCTATACCTCCACAGGCAGTGTCAGGCAGGGGACTACTCTCACCTGGGTGTAGGCAAGCTCCTATACTGCAGCAGCCAGGGTTGAGGGGACTCGCCCCTCCAGGCAGGAAACCACTTCCACTCGGGTGTCTCAGGGAGCTTGTATACCACCTTAGCCAGGGTAGAGGTGACTTACCCTCCAGACGGGAGACCCTTCCCACTTGAGTATTAAGGTGAGTTCATATACCACTGCAGCCAGGGTAGAGGGTACTTGCCGCATCAAGTGAGAACACGTCCCACCAGGGTGTCATGGGGAGGTTGTATATCGCCACATCCAGGGTAGAGGATAATCGGCTCTCCAGGCAGAAGAACCCTCCCACATGTGTGTCAGGGAAAACTAGTATTCCACTGCAGCCAGGGTAGAGGTTACAGGACCATTCAGGCAGGAGACCCCTCTCATCTGGTTTGGGGAGGGGAGCTAGTATACCACTGCAGCCACGGTAGTGGGGACTCGCCCCTCTAGGCAGGAGACACCTCCCACATGGGTGTCAGGGGAGCTCATATGCTATCACAGTCAGGATATATGGAACTCGTCCCTCTAAGTGGGAAACCCGTCCACTTGTATGTCTCTGGGGGCTCATACACCATTACAACCAGGGTACAGAGGACTCTCCCCTCCAGGCATGAGACCCCTTCCACCTGGATGTCCTGGTGAGCTCCTATACCATTGCAGGAAGTGTATAAGGGACTATCCCTCCTCTAGGCTGGAGACTCCTCCCACCACAGTGTCAGGGAAATTCCTATACCACAGGAGCCAGGATAGATGGGAGTCGCCCCTTTAACCTGGGGACTTCTCCCACCTGGGTGTCTGGGGGAACTGTATACTGCCACAGCCTGGTTAGAGGTAACTTGTCCCTCTGGGCTAAAGACCCCTCTCACCTGGGTATCAAGTGGAGCTCATATACCCCAGCAGCCAGGGTAGAGGAGACTTGCACAGATTTCCACTTGAAATGGGGGAAACTCCTATAACGCCTTAGCCAGGGTAGAGGGGACTTGCCTCTCCAGGCGGAAAACCCCTCCCACCTGCGTGTCAGATGGAGCTCATATTCCCCAGCAGCCATATTTACAGGTGACTTGCACCTCCAGATGACTGACACCTTCCACCTGATAATGGAGTAAATCCTATATCACCTTAGCCCAGTAGAGGGGACTCGCCCCTTCAGGCGGGAGACCCCTCCCATCTGGGTATGGGGGGGGGGAGGAAATCTCCTAAATCACAGCAGCCAGAATAGAGGGGAATTGCCCCTTGAGGCAGGAGACCCCTCCCACCTGGGTTTCGTGGGTAACTGGTACAACCCCTCAGCCAGTGTAGAGGGGACTCATGGCTGCAGGCGGAGGACCCTTCCCACCTGGTGTTGTGGGGGCTCCTATATCTCTGCAGCCAGGGAGAGGGGACTCGCCCCTCTAGGCGGGAGACCCCTCCCACCTGTGTGTCCAGAGGATCTCAAATACGGAGCAGACAGGAAATAGGGTACTCGCCCTTCCATTCAAGAGACCCCTCTAACCTGGGTGTCAGGAGGAGCTCCTATACCACCTGAGCCAGAATAGAGGGTACTTGCCCCTCCATGCTGGAGACCCCTCCCACCTGGGTGTCTGGGGGATCTTATACACTGCCAAAGCCAGGTTAGAGGGGACTCACCACTCTAGGTAGGAGACCCCTCCCAACTGGGTGACAGGGGGTGCTCCAATATTGCTGTTGCCAGGGTAGAGTGGACTCACTCCTCCAGTGGGAAGACCCCACCCATGTGGGTGTCTTTTGGAGCTTATATACAGCTTGAGCCATGGTAGAGGGGACACGACCCTCCAGGCAAGGGACACCTCCCACCTGCATGTCAAGGGAGCTTATAAAACCCAGCAGCCATGGTAGAGGTGAGTCACCCATCCAGGTGACAGACCCCTCCCACCTGGGAATCGGAGGAAACTGGTGTACCACTGCAGCCAGGGTAGAGGGGACTCGACCTTCCAGGCAGGAGACCCACACCACCTGGGTATCCTTTTGGAGTGTGGGCTCCTATACTGCTCCAGCCAGGATAGCAGGGATTCGCCCCTCCAGGGGAAAGACCCCTCCTACCAGAGTTCTGGGGTGCTCCCATTCCTTTGCAGCCAGAGTAGAGGGGAATCACCCCTACAGACGGGAGAACCCTCCCACCTGGGTGTTGGGGGAAGCTCCTGTACTACCAGAGCCAGCGTAGAGGTGTTCGCCACTGCAGGCAGGATACACCTCCCACTTGGTTGACCAGGGAGCACTTATAGGCACAAGCCAATGCAGAGGGGACTCTCCACTCCAGGTGGGAGACCCCTCCCACCTGGGTGTGAGGGGAAGCTTGTATACCACTACATTCTGGATAGTGGGGACTTGTCCCTCCATGTGGAATACTCCTCCCAGGTGGGTGTCCGGTTGATCTCCTATACCACTGCAGCCACCATAGAGGGTCTCCTCCCACCTGGATAGTGGGGGGAGCTTGAATTCACCAAACCAGGGTACAGAGGAATCGCCCCTCCAGTCAAGATACCCCTCCCACCTGGGTGACCCGGAGAGCTCATATACCACCATAGCCAGGGTAGAGAGGACTTGACCCTCCAGTCGGGAAACCCCTCCCTCCTGGGTGTCCAGTGGGAGCATGTACACCACTGCAGTCAAAGAATAACAGACTTGCCCTTCCAGTCAGGAGAGCCTTCCAATCTGGGTTCAGAAGGAGCTCTTGTACTGACAAATCCATGGTAGAGGGGACTCTCCCATCCAGGCAGGAGGCCCCTTCCACCTGGGTGTTGTGGGGAGCTCCTATATCACTGAAGCCAGGGTACTGGGGACTTGCCCTTCCAGGTGGGAGACCCCTCCCTCCTTAGTGTCAGGGGGAGTTCTTATGTCCTCAAAGCCAGGAGAGAGGGGACTAACCCCTCAAGGTGGCATTCACTCCCACCTGGGTATGGGGGTGGTAGCACCTATACAGCAGCAGCCAGGGTAGCAGGGACTCACCCCTCCAGTGGAGAGACCCTTCCCACCTGGGTGTTGGGAGGTGGGACTCCTATACTGCAGCAATTAGGGTAGCAGGGACTTGCCACTCCAGGAGGCACACCCCTCTTACCTGGGTGTTGGGGGAGATTGTATACCTCAGCATCCAGGGTAGAGGGGACTCGCTCCTCTAGTAAGAGACCCTTCCCACCTGGTTGTGGGGGGACCTCGAATACTGCTGCAGCCAGGGTAGAGGGGACTCTCTCCAACAGGTGGGAGACCCCTTTCACCAGGGTTTTGGGGGGGAACTCCTATAATGCCACAGTTAGGGTAGAGGATTTCGCCCCTGCAGGCAGCAGAACCCTCCCACTTGGATATCCAGGGAGCTCTTATAGGGAACCATCCAAAGTAGAGGGGAGGCTTGAATGCAGGTGGGAGACCCCTCCACCTGTGTGTCTGGGGGAAGTTGTATATCGCCTTAACCAGGGTAGAGGGGAATTGCCCCTCCATGCCAGAGACACTTCCCACCTGGGTGTCTGGGGGAGCTTGTATACTGCCGAAGCCAGGGTATAGGGAACTTGTTGCTCCAGACAGGAGACACCTCCCACCTGGTTGTCCAGGGTGAGCTCAAATACTGCCACAACATGGGAGACCCCTACTACCAGGGTTTCCAGGAGGTCTTTTATGCCACCACCCAAAATAGAGGATACTCACCCCTCAAAGAAGGAGACCCCTCCCACCTGGGTGTTAGGGAGAGCTCACATACTGCCACAGCCAGGGTTATGGGACTTGCCCCTGCAGGAGGGAGATCCCTCCCACCTGGGTGTCCTGGTAGCTCTTATATGGCACCAGCCAAAGTAGAGGAGAATAGCTGGACCAGGCCGTAGACCTCTCCCACCTGGGTGTCTGGGTGAGCTTGTATACCTCCACATCCATGATATAGGGAATAGATGCTCCAAGCAGGAGACCCCTCCCACCTGGATGTAGTGGAGGTGGCGGGACTCCCATAACACTGCAGCTAGGGTTAAGGGGAATTGCCCTTCCAGGCGGGAAACCACTCCTTCTGGGTGTTCAAGGGGAGCTCCTTTACTGCCAGAGAGGATTTGCCCCTCCAGTGAAGAAACCACTCTAACCTGGTGTTAGGGGAGTTCCTATACTGCAACATCCAGGGAAGAATGGACTCACCACTCTAGGCGGGAGACCCCTCCCACCTGGGTGTTGGAGGAGGGATGCTCATATATCTTAGCAGCCAGGGTAGCAGGGACTCGCCCCTCCAGGGTAGATAACCCTCCAACCTGGGTGTCTGGGGATCTCCTATACCTTCATAGCCAGGGTAAAGGAAATTCGTTCCTCCAGTTGGGAGACCCCTCCCACCAGGGTGTCGCCTGGTAGCTCATATACCACCACAATCAGGGCAGAGAGTTTAACACCTGCAAGTGGGGAACCTCTGACCTGGGTGTCCAGGGGAATTCAATAGGGCACCAGAGAAAGTAGAGGTGCTCTCCCTTCCAGACTCCTCCAACATAGGTTTCCAGGGGAGCTTGTATACCGCCTTAGCCAGGGTAGAAGGGACTTGCCTATCCATGTGGGAGACTCCTCTTACCTAGGTGTCTGGGGGAGTTGTATACCGCTGCAGCCAGTGTAGATGGGACTCCTAACACCAGGCCAGAGCCCCGCCCACTTGGTTTTTGGTGGAGCTCATAAAATGCTGCAGCCAGGGGAGAGGGGACTTGCCCTCTAGTCGGGAGACACCTTCCACCTGGTTGACAAGGGGTTCTTGAATACCACTGCAGAGTCCTGGCAATGACAAAATACTACAGTACAAGGGGAACAGAGGGGAGGAAGAGGAGGGGACCAAGCAAGGGGCCTGAAATCAAGGAATAAGGGCAGCGTCCTCAAGAAGGCAACCAGGGCCTCCAGCAAGGAGCCAGGCCCAAGAATGGGGAGCCAAGTGCCGGGACCCAGTCCTGGGTACTATGAAACAGACAGCACTTGGGAGAGGAAAAAAGAGAGTACAGTAGTGGATGACATAGGGAGAGGAGGGCTCAAGGCCCAGGTTCACTGCTGAGTGTCAGGATCAAGGAGCATTGCCTGGACAGAGTCCAAAGTCCCAAGCAAGGGGCACAGCTTCATTTTCCCAAAGGGAGCCCACAGGGCGAAACACCAAGTTCCAGTCCCCTGGACCTGGTGAGCATCCTGTGAAAGGGATCTTGAAAGGGGGCTCAGCAGGGACAGGGAAAACAGGAGGGATGAAGGAGGGTACAGCATGAAAGGTCACAGGAAGAGTGTTAATGGGGTGTGGGCCAGGAGTTCAGAAAGGATCACAGGCTAGGGACCAACAGGATGGCCCAGGCAAGGAAAGGGTAGGGAAGGGTGAGGCTGGGCAGGTGTGTTGCAGTATGATTCTGAGGTTCAGGGAAGCCAAGGGGAGTAGGGTACTGGCCCCAGCAAGGTCCGCAATCCAAGCCCAGGAAATCACGGAGCTACAAGGGCCCCCAGTGGCTCAAGCGAGGAGGCAGGCCAGGGAATGGAGATCCAAGGGCCAGGGTTTGCGTAGGGGGATTAGGACAGTGGACAAGTCTTTGGAGAAATGGCAGGGGATCCAGCAGGTTACAGGCAGGCCCCTGGCCCAAGTTGACTGCCAGGTGTCAGGGTTCTGGGTACAGGACCAAAGGCCCAGAGAGAGCAAAGGGCCCAGACAAGGGGCAGGACTCAGTTTCCCATAAGGCACCCTGGCTCAGATGAGAATCCAGTGACAGGGATCTGGCAAAGAAGGACTGCAAGTGAAGGCAGGCCAGGAGGATGGCAATGGGAGGGCATGGTGGGGGGTTCTCGTTGGGTGCTTGGGGGGGCAAGATCCAGGACCCAAGCCAGGTGCCCTGGAAAATGACCTACCTGTCCAAACATGTTTGAGTGACCCAAGGATAAGGAGACCTGCAAGTGCCAGGGGAAAGCACAAGGGGAAGGGTGAGGAAAGGCTGTGCAAGGATGAGGAGACAGAGAAAAGAGCAACAGGCACTTATGGGAGTACTGGAAAGGTCCCCAAGAAAGGGTTCCCCAGGTAAGACCCAACAGATAGAGATTCTATGCTACACTAGATGATATTAGGAACACTTTCAGGGGCTCATGTGAGCACCAGGCCCAGGGAATGAAGCACAAAAGTCAGGGTTAGAGAGGGCTGGGTTGGGGTAGGGGCAGCATGAAAGGTCAGAGGGCAGGGCAGGGAAGGGAGTGGATCTCTCAGGGATGGGTTGAAGCATGTCACATGTTAACTGCCAGGCCTCAAGTTTCAGGCAGCAAAGGGGACTCAGGCAAGAGGCAGGGCTGTATTTCCCATAGGGAACGTTAAGCGTGCAGAGGGCAACCAATATGGCTCCACTTTCCAGGTGAGTAGATATTCAGAGAGGGACCTAGAACAAAGGAGGATCAAAAGAGGGCACTCTGAGGGGATACCTGGCATATGGAGGTTGTGGGGTGGTTGGTTGGCAGCCTGAATCCATTCGAGGAGCACAGGCTAGGGAGAAGCAGGGAAAGCAAAGGGTCCCAGCAGAGCCAGGATACAATAGCACCAGTGTAACAGAGGGGAGGCAAAGGAAAGGATCTATAAAAAGAGGCCTGAAACCAAGGAAAGGGAAAGTAACCTCAAGAAGTGCTGCCATGGGCTCAAGCAAGGAGCTGTGCCTAGTTATGGAGAGCCAAGTGCTAGGACCTGGGGCAGGGTGAATGAAAATGGATATGGATGGGGAGGGCATGCAGGGGAGAAATCTTAGCATGAGACAAAATGGGATGAAGGCTTAAGGCCCAGATTCACAGCAAGGTGTTAGGATTGGGTAGCAGGGCACGGGATGAGGGAAGCCAAAGGGGCCCAGACAAGGGGCAGGGCTACTTTTTCCCAAAGGGAACCCACAGGGCTATGAGGCCAGGTCAAGTACCTGGCCTGATGAGCATCCTGGAAAGGGAATCAGGAAAGTGGGGCTGGGAGAGATAGAAACAAGAAGATGGCCAAATGAGGGGACAGACTCAAGTGCTGCAGTACGTGTCTGGGTTGGGTGGGGGCCAGGACCCCAGGAAAGAGGTAAGACAAGGGACCTATGGGAGGGCCCAGGTAAGAGGAGAGCAGGGAAAGGCAGGGCTAATAAGGTGTGGCTGTACTAGGGTACTGCTGTACAGGGAAGCCAAGGGGAGGAGAGAAGCGGCTCCAGTGAGGGGCCCACAGACAAAGCCCAGAAAAGAAAGGAAAAGAAGGGCCACCAGAAGCTCAAGGGTGGAGCCAAGTAAGGAAATGGAGTGCCAAGGGCCAGGGCTTGGGCAGAGGGCATAGGAAAGTTGACAAGGCTTGGGAGAGAAGGCAGGGGATCCAGCAGGGGGCAGTCAGGCTCCAGGCCCAGTGCCACTAACAGGTGTCAGGGTTCCTGGTGGAGGCCCAAGTACCCACAGAGAGTAAGAGGCCCAGGTGAGAGGCAGGGCTCTCTTTTTCATAAGGGCCCCTGGCCCAGATGAGAATCCATGGAGAGCAACCTGGCAAAGGAGGCCTGGCTATGGAAGGGGGCTAGAAGGATGGCTATGAAAGGGCATGGCCGGAGATTGTGGTAGGTGTATGTTGGCAGGAGAGCCAGGACAGTAGCCAGGTGCTGAGACAAGGTACCCACCTGGCTAACCTAGGATGTGGGACCAAAGGAGCAGAAGACTCATGAGCACCAGGAAAATTCACGAGGGGATGGGAAGGATGAGCTGTGCAAGGGCCATGAGACAGAGGGAAGCTCAAGGGTCACCTAAGGTAGCCATCTGGCAGGCCCAAGCAAGGGGCTCCCAATTCAGACCCAACATGAAGAGACTCCACACTATGCAAAGGGACATGAGGAAAGTGTCAGGGGATCAACAAGGTGCACAAGACAGGGACAGGAGTGCCAAAGGCCTGGGTTAAGAAAGGTTGGGTTGGGGTAGGGGCAGCATGCAAGGCCAAAGGGCAGGGGAGAGAAGGGAAGGGATCGTTCAGGGCTGTGTTGGAGCAGCAGGGAAGGGAAGGAGATCACTTAGGGCTTGACTGGAGTAAGTTCCATGTTAAATACCAGGCCTCAAGGTACAGAAGTGAAGGGGACTCAAGTGACTGGCCAGGCTGTGTTTCCAATAAGGAGCATGCAGGGTGCAGAGAACAGCCAATTATGCTGCTCTGCTCCAGGTGAGTAGATCCTCAGAGAGGGACCTAAACCAATGAGGGGCAAGAGAGTACTGTGAGGGGATACCTGTCATGCAGAGGTTGGGGGGAGGTTGGTGGGATGCAGGACCCATTTGAGGAGACTAGGATAGAGTGAATAGGGGTACATGAGGGTCAGTGCAGTGCCAGGATACCACAGCATGAGGAGAACAGAGGGGAGGCAGAGGAGGGGGCTGGAAAAAGGGGCCTAAAACCAAGGGATAGGGACAAGGTCCTAGAGAAGGGCAGCCAGGGGCTTAAGCAAGAAGCTAGGCCCAGTAATGCAGAGCCAAGTGTTAGCACCTGGGCCTTGGTGAATGAAAAAAAAAAATGGATAGAGAGGGGCAGGAGGGAGAAAGGGGAGAAGCTGGCACAGGGGGAAGAGGACTCAAGCCCCAGATCCAGTGCAGGGTGTCAGGCTTCAGGAGTAGGGCCTGGGTTGAGGGAGGGAAAATTGCACAGGCAGGAAGGAGAGGTACATTTTCCCAAAGGTCAAATCTTCTGGAGGCCAAGGGCTCAAGCAAGGATCAAGGCCCAGTAATGGAGAGTGATGTGCTAGCACCAAGGCCTGGGTAAATGAAAAGAATCATGGGCAGGGAGGAAGAAAAGGGGAGCTGCTGGCACCGGGGGAGGAGGGCTCAAGGCCCAGGTCCTAGGCAGGGTGTCAGCGTACAGGATCAGGGCCCAGGCTGAGGGAAGCGAAGCTCCCAGGCAAGAAGCAGGGCTATGTTTTCCCAAAGGTCATATCCTCTGGACCAGGTAAGCATCCTGGGAAGGGGATCAGAAAAGCACGCATTGCAGAGACAGAAAAGACAGGAGAGCTGAAGGAGGGCACAGCCTGAAGGGTCACAGGAAGGGTGTGGGTGGGGTGGGGGCCAGGACCCCAGTAAGGAGCTCAGGCAAGGGACCTACAAGAGACCCCAGGCCAGGAGAGAGCAGGAACACCAACACCGGGCCGGGAAGGCTGGGCTGTACTAGGGTACTGCAGTTCAGGAATGCCAAGGGTAGCAGGGAAGCGGCTCCAGCATGGGCCCCTCAGACAATGCCCTGAAAAGCAGTGAGCAAGAAGGGCCACCAGAGGCACAAGTGAGAAGACAGGCCAGGAAACGAATTGCCAATGGCCATGGCTTGGGCAGGGGGCTCAGGACAGTTGATTACATTTCGGAAGGAAGGCAGGGGATGAAGCTGGGGGCAGTCAGACTCCAGGCCAAGGGCCTCCTCCAGGTTTCAGGGTTCCTGGTGCTGGACCAAGCACCCAGGGAGAAGAAGGAACCCAGGCGAGGGCCAGGACATTGTATCCCACAAGGATCCCTGGATCAGATGAGAACCTACAGACAAGGCCCTGGCAAAGGAAGCAAGGAAAAGGAAGAGGGTGATGGAAGGGCAATCAAGGGGATTGGGGTGAGTGCATATAGGGGCAAGACCCAGGACCCAAGCAAGGCGCCCAGGCAAGTGACCCACCCAATCCATGGTGATGGAGAACCCAAGGAGCAGGAGACCTGCGAGCACCAGAAAAAGGCACAAGGGGATGGGGAGGAAGGGGCTGTGTGAGGTCCATTAGAAGCCAAGGGGCACATGGGGAGCCCACTGGCGAGCCCAAGCAAGGGGCCCCCAGGTCAGACCCAACAAGAAGAGACTCATTGCTATGCCAAGGGCCATGAGGAACGCAGTCATGGGCTCAGGTGAATGCCCAGGCCCAAGGACTGCAGCACAGAAGGTCAAGATTAAGGAGGGCTGGGTTGCAGTAGGGGCAGCATGGAAGGCTGCAGGGAAGAGAAAGGAGGGGATCGCTCAGGGTTGAGTTGGAGACAGTCCATGTTAACTGCCAGGCCTCAAGGTTCAGGCAGTGAGGGGGACTCAGGAGAGTGGCAGGGCTGTGTTTCCCATAGGGAGTATTCAGGGCACAGAGGTGAGCCAATTCTGCTCCTCTGCTCCAGGTGAGCAGATCCTCAAAGAGAAACCTGGACCAAAGGAGGGGGACCAAAGCAGGTACTGTAAGGGGATACCTTGTTTGTGAAAGTGGGGATGGGCTGCAGGACACATTCCAGCATCACAGGGTAGGGGGAAGCAGGGGGAGCGGAGGGTCGGGGAAGTGCCAGCATACCAAACATGAGGGGATCAGAAGGGAGGCACAGGAGGGGGCAGGCAACAGGTGCCTGAAACCAGGGATAGGGAAAATATCCTCAAGAAGGGGGAGAATAACTCAGGGTCTCAAGCAAGTAGCCGGGGCCATTAATGGGCAGCCAAGTGCTACCACCAGGGCCTGGGTGAATGAAAAGTAACATGGAGGGGGAGCAGCAGGAGGGGAGAATGTGGAGAGAGTGACACAGGGAAAGAACGGCTCAAGGCCAAGATCCACTGCAGGGTTTCAGTGGTCAGGAATATTATCGCATCTGAGGAAAGCCAAAAGACCCAGGCAAGGTGCAGGGTTATGTTTTCCAAAGGGATTCCCCAGGGCCAAGAGGACAAATCAAGTTGCCTGGCCCAGGTGAGCCTCCTGGGAAGGGGATCAGAAAAGCGGGCATTGTTGAGATAGAAAGGACAGGCGGACTGAAGAAGGGCACAGCCTGAAGAGCCGCAGGATGGGTGTGGGTGGGATGGGTTCCAGGACCATAGCAAAGAGCCCAGGCAGGGAACCTAGAAGAGGGTCCAGGCCAGGAGAGAGCAGGGAATGCCGGGCTGGGAAGGCAGGGCTGCACTAGCAAGCTGCAATTCAAGAATGCCAAGGGGAGCAGGGAAGCGGCCACAGTGAGAGGACCTCAGAAAATTCACAGAAATGCAGTGATCAAGAAGGGCCATCAGAGGCTCAAAAGAGAAGACAGGGCAAGGAACTGAGAGCCAAGGGCCAGGGCTTGGGCAGAGGTCACAGGAAAGTGGATTACATTTGGGAAGAAAGGCAGGGGATCCAGCAGGGGGCAGTCAGGCTCCAGGCCCAAGGCCACCTCCAGGTTTCAGGGCTCCTGGTGTTGGACCAAGCACCCAGGGAGAGCAATGGGCCCAGGCCAGGGCCAGGGCATTGTTTCCCATAAGGCGCCCTGTATCAGATGAGAACTTATGGCCAGGGTCCTGGCAAAGGCAGCCAGGAAAAGGAAGGGGGCCATGTGGAGGGGGACAGGAGGGCACGCAATGGGGTCGGGGTGGGTGCACATAGGGGCGAGACCCAAGACCCATGTCAGGCTCCCACCCAATCAATGGTGATGGGGGACCCAAGGAGCAGGAGATCTGCGAGTGCCAGAAAAATGTGCAAGGGGAAAGGGAAGAAGGGAATGCATGAGCATCAGGATAAGCCAAGGGGCACCTAGGGGAGTCCATGTGGGGCCCAAGCCAGGGGCCCCCTGGTCAGACCCAACAGGAAGAGATTCCTTAAAATGCCAAGGGCCATGGTGAATGCTGTCCTGGCCTAGGGGAATAACGAGGCCAGGGGAACAGAGCACAAAGGGTCAGGGTTAGGGAGGGCTGGGTTGCAGTAGGGGCAGCATGGAAGGCTGGAGGGAAGGGAGGGGATCGCTCAGGGCTGGGTTGGAGCAAGTCCTTGTTAATTACCAGGCCTTAAGTTTCAGGCAGTGAGGGGGACTCAGGCAAGTGGCAGGGCTGAGTTTCCCATAGGGAATATTCAGGATGCAGAGGAGAGCCAATTTTGCTCCTCTGCCCCAGGTAAGTAGATCCTCAGAGAGGGATCTGGACTAAAGGATGCGGGGGCAAAGAGGGTACTGTGAGGGGATACCTGGTGTGCGGAAGTGGAGCTGGGCTGCAGGACCCATTAAAGCAGCACAGGGTAGGGAGAAGCAAGGGGAGTGGAGGGTCTGTGCAGTGCCAGCATACCACAACATGAGGGGATCAGTCGGGAGGCACAGGAGGTGGCAGGCAACAGGGCCCTTAAACCAAGGGACAGGGAAAGGGTCCTTAAGAAGGGGGAGAATGGCTCAGGGTTTCAAGCAAAGAGCCAGGCCCAGTAATGGAGAGCCAAATTCTAGCACCTGGGCCTGGGTGAATGAAAAGAAACATGGAGGGGTAGCAGCTTGAGGGGAGAAAGTGAAGTTGGTGGCACAGGAGGACAACAGCCCAAGGTCCATATGCACTGCAAGTTGTCAGGGGTCGGGAGCAGGGCCCTCACTGAGGGAGGCCAAAGGGGCCAGGCAAGGGGCAGGGCTATGTTTTTCAAAGAGAGCCCCCAGGGCCAAGAGGGCAAATCAAGTCTCATGGCCCAGACGAGCATCCTGGGAAGGACATCAGGAAAGCGCACGTGGCAGAGTCAGAAAGGACAGGAGGTCCGAAGCAGGGCACAGCCTGAAGGGCCGCAGGATGGGTGTGGGTGGGGTGGGGACCAGGACCAGAGCAAGGAGCCCAGGCAAGGGACATAGAAGAGGGCTCATGCCAGGGGAGAGCAGGGAAGGCCGGGCTGGGAAGGCAGGGCTGCATTAGGGTGATGGAGTATGGGAATGCCAAGGGGAGCAGGGAAGTGGCCCTAGGGAGAGGCCCTCAGCCAATGCCCAGAAAAGCAGTGAGATAGAAGGGCCACCAGAGGCTCAAGCAAGAAGCCAGGACAGGGAAGAGAGAGCCAAGGTCAAGGGCATGGGCAGGGGCTCAGGAAAGTGGATTATATTGGGGAACAAAAATGCAGGGGATTCAGAAGGAGACAGTCAGGCTCTGGTCCAGGGCCACCTTCAGGTTTCAGGTTCCTGGTGCTGGACCAAGAACCCAGGGAAAGCAAGGGCCCCAGGAAAAGGCTAGGACATTGTTTTCCATAAGGCTCCCTGAATCAGATGAGAAGCTATGGCAGGGTCCTGGCAAAGGAGGCCAGGAAAAGGATGTGGACCAGAAGGAGGACGACAGGAGGGCACATAAGGGCGTTGGGGTGGGTGCACATAGGGGTGAGATCCAGGACCCAAGACAGGCTCCCAGGCAAGGGACGCATGCCATCAATGGTGACGGGGGACCCAAGTAGCAGGAGACCTGTGATCACCAGAAATAGTGCAAGGAGAAGGGGAGGAAGGGCTGCGTGAGGACCAGGAGAAGCCAAGGGCTACCTATTGGAGCCCACTGGCAGCTCCGACCAAGGGGCTCCCAGGTCAGACACAACACGAAGTGACTCCTTGCTATGCCAAGGGCCATGAGGAAAGCAGTCAGGGGCTCAGGCGAACTACCAATGACAAGAGCACAAAGGGTCAGGATTAGGAAGGGCTGGGTTGCAGTAGGGGCAGCATGGAAGGCTGGAGGGAAGGGAGGGGTTCGCTCAGGGCTGGGTTGGATCAAGTCCATGTTAACTGGGAGGAGGCAATTCCACTTATGTGCCCCATGTGAGTAGATCCTCAGAAAAGAGACCCGAAACATAGGAGGGGGGCCAAAGAGGGTACTGTGAGGGGATACCTGGTGTGTGGAAGTTAGCGGGGTGTGCTGCACAACCCATTCCAGCAGCACAGTGTAGGGAGAAGCAGGGGGTGCAAGATTGGGGATCAGTGGTGTTGGAGGTTGGTTTGCAAGCTAGAAAAATTTCTTGAGGTTTGCAAGAGGTGCAGAGATCAGAATTGGATCGGAGCAAAAAGAAAGCTTGGACATAGGGGCTCTTTACCCATTTTTTTCAAATGCTCACTGATCCTTGCTAGATCCCCTGCCTTCCCTTCTCAATATTGCCCAGTGTCCTGAAGCCCCTGTCCAAGCCCTGGATCTTGGCTGTGAGTTCCCTGGCCTGGTTCCTCACTTGAGCCTCTGGTGTCTGTTCTTCCTCCGTGATTTTCTGGGCTTTGAGGGCCCCTCATTGGGGCCACTTCCCTGCTCCCCTTGCTATCCCTGTACTGCAGTTAGTTAGTTCAGCCCCACCTTCCTGGCCCTGGCCTTTCAGCTCTCTCCTGGCCTGGGCCCTCCACTCTCCTTGCTGGGGTCCTGGCCAACACCCCATTCACACCTGGGGTGCGGCCCTATAGGCTGTGCCCTCCTTTGGCCCTCCTGTAGTTTCTATCTCTGCCATGCCCACTTCACTGATGCCCTTCTCAGAATTCTCACAAGAGCCAGGGGACTTGAGTGGATGTCTTTCCTTTGGGAAAACAGCCCTGCCTTTGCCTATTCACTTTGGCCTCCCTTAGCCTGGGCCCTGCTCCAGAACCCTGACACACTGCAGTGGATCTGGGATTTCAGCTCCCCCTGTGCCACCAGCTCCTCATTCTCCCCTCTCTCACATCCCCATCCATGTCGCTTTTCATTCATCCAACCCCAGGTGCTAGCACTTGGCTCTCCATTACTGGGCCCAGTTCCTTGCTTGAGCCCCTGGCTGCCCTTCTCAAGGACCCTTTCCCTTCCCTTGTTTCCAGCCCTCTTTTTACAGGACCTATCCTGTCCCTCTCCTCTGTCACACTGGTGCTATGGTATCCTGGCACTGCCAGGACCTTTCGCTTTCCCTTCTTCTTCCTAGCCTGGGCTCCTAAAATGGGTCCTGGCTGCCAACCAACTACCCCCCCCCACAACCTCCTTACACCAGATATCCCCTCACAGTGCCCTCTTTTGACCATCCTTTGGTCCAGGTCCCTCTCTGAGGATCTACTCACCTGGACAGCAGAGCCAAATTGGCTGGCTTCTGCGTCCTTAATGTTCCCTATGGGAAACACAGCCCTGCCTCTTGCCTGAGTCCCCTTTGCTGCCTGAACCTTGAGGCCTGGCAGTTAACATGTGACTTGCTCCAACCCAGCCCTGAGAGATCCCTTACCTTCCCTCCCCTGACCTATCACCTTTCATGCTGCCCCTACCCCAACCCAGCCCTTAATAACCCTAACCCTTTTTGCTTCAGTTTCTGGGCCTGGGCCCTCATGTGAGCCCCTGACAGTGTTCCTCATGTCACTTTGCATAGTATGGAGGCTCTTCCTGTTGGGTCTGACTTGGTAGTCCCTTGCTTGGAACTGCCTGTTTGCTCACATAGGTGCACATTGTGCTTTCCTCTGTCTCCTATTCCTTGCAAAGTCCTTCTTCCCCTTCCCCTTGTGCTTTCCCATGGTGCTTACAAGTCTCCTGCTACTTGTGTCTTTTATTCATGGTCAGTCACGTAGGTCCTTTGCCTGGGCACCTGGCTTGGGTCCTGGATCTTGCTCCCCCATGCACCCACTGAGACCCTACACCATGCCTTCCCATTGCCCTCCTCCTGGCCGCCTTCACTTGCCAGGCCTCCTTTGCCAGGTCCCTGTCTCTGGATACTCAGCTGGGCCAGGGTGCCTTATGGGAACCTGAGTCCTACCCCTTGCCTAGGTCCCTTGCTCTCTCTGGGCTTTTGTTCCTGCACTCAGAACCCTGACAACTGGCAGTTGCCCTGGGAGAGGAGCCTGCCTACCCTCTGCCGGATCCCCTGCCATCCTTCCAAAGTCTTGTCCACTGTCTTGAGCCCCCTGCCCAAACCCTGGCACTTGGCTCTCCATTCCCTAACCTGCCTCCTCACTTGAGCCTCTGGGGGCCCTTCTTGCTCCAGGCTTCCCTGGGCTTGGATTGTGGGCCTTTCTGGGGCCAGTACCCTGTTCCCCTTGGCTTTCCTGAACCTCAGAACCCTACTGCTGCCCACCTGCCCAGCCACACCCTTCACTGCCCTTTCCTGGCCTGGGTCCTCTTGTTGGTCCCTAGAGTGGTCTCCTTTCAGAATCCTGGCCCACATCCTGTCAAAACCCTTCTTCTGGTCTTTCACGCTGTACCCTCCTTCACCCTTCCTGTTGTCCCTGTCCTTGCTGGGCCCGTTTTCATTATCCCTTTCCCAGGATGCTCACCAGGTCCAGGGAACTGGAACTGGATGTTTGGCCCTGTGGGCTCCCTTTTGGAAAAAGTAGCCGTGCACCTTGCCTGGGACTTTGGACTCTCTCTGCCCAGGCCCTGCTCCTTGATTCTGACAGAATTCCTATGGGCAACACATCCCTGCCTCTAGTCTGGGCACCCTTTGCTGTCCAAACTTAACAACTGGAAGTGGACTTGGGCCTAGTGATGACCTTGCCCTGGGCCATCCCCTCCCTTTCTCCTCCTGCCCTCTAGCCTTGCAAGCTGCCCCTAAGCCAACCCAGCTCTTCCTCACCCTGACCTTCTGCCCTACATTCCCCTGACCTGGCTTCCAGCTTGAGCTCCTTACTGCATTACTTCGGTTGCTTTGCTTACTGTGGTGTTTCTTGCTGTCGTGTCTGACCTGGGCACCCCTTGGTTTGGCCCCCTAGCTCACTCCCCTCTGTGCCCATTGTGCAGCCCTTTGTCTCCTCATCCTAGTGCCGATCCTACCTCTCCTTTCCTAATGTTTTTCCTGGAGCAAGGGCCTCCTGATCATTGGATCCCTAATACCATTTGTTAGGGTTGGTCCCTTACCTTTACTCCTTGATTGGGTCCTGGATCTGGCCCCTCTCTGTGCTCACTGCAACCCCCCACTGTGCCCTCACATTGCACTCCTTCTGACCCCTGTCCCTTGCCAGGCCCTTTGGCCTGGTCCCTGGCCCTAGATCCTCATCTGGGCAGGGAGCCTTTTGGGAAACAGAACCCTGACCCTTGACTGGTCTCCTTGCTCTCCCTGGTTCCTTGGGGCAGCACCAGGAACCCTGACACCTCGCAGTGGCTCTGGGCCTCGAGCCTGCCTCCTTCCTTCTGGATCCCCTGCATTCCCTCCACAGCCCTGTCCACTGTCCTGAGCTCCCTGTCCCAGCACTGGCCCTTGTATCTCCATTCCCTGGACTGGCTCCTCTTGAGCCTGTTGGGGTTCTTCTTGCTCCATTCTTCCCTGAGGTTGAACTGTGAGCCTCGCTGGCACCCCTTTCCTGCTCCCCTTTGCTTCCCTGCATCTCACAACCCTAGTGCCACCCCTGCCTGCCTGGCCCCACCCTTCCCTGCTCTCCCCTAGCCTGGACCCTCTTCTAGGTCCCTAGCCTGGGCTCCTTTTTGTGGTCCTGGCCCACATTCCACAAACACCTTTCTTCCAGTACTTCATGCTATGCCCTCATTTGGCCCTCCTGTTTTCCTTGTCCCTGCCAGGTTCCTTTTCCAGATTCCTTTCCAAGGATGCACACCAGAGCCAGGGGCTGGAACAGGGATATTTAGCCCTGATGGTTTCCTTTGGGAAAATGTAGGAGTGCCCCTTGTCTGGGGGCTTTGCCCTCTTTCAGCATGTGGCCTGCTCCTCAATCCTGACACCCTGCTGTGAATCTAGGCCTTGAGACCTCCTCTCCCTGTGCCACCCATTCCCCTTACTCCCCTTTCTCCCCATATACTGCTGCAGCCAGGAGAGAGGGGACTCACCCTTCCAGACAGAAGACCCCTCCCACCTGGGTGTCCGGGGAAGCTCTGATACCACTTTAGCCAGGATACAGGGCACTCACCCCTATACGCAGGAGACCCCTCACATGTGGGTGTTGGGGGGAGTTCCAAACATCCACAGCCAGTGTATAGGTTACCTGCA
Source organism: Marmota flaviventris (assembly GCF_047511675.1). Lineage (NCBI taxonomy): Eukaryota > Metazoa > Chordata > Mammalia > Rodentia > Sciuridae > Marmota > Marmota flaviventris. Next base: position 24,998,682 of record NC_092517.1, read on the forward strand.
CCTCATTCACCTCTACTCTGGCTAACTTGGTACAAGCTCCCTGCAACACCCATGTGGGAGGGTTATCTGCCGGGAGGGATGAGGCCCCTGTACCCTGGCTGCAGCAGTATAGGAGCACCCCCTGCCACCCAGGTGAAAGGCATCTCTGGCCTAGAGGGGCAAGTCCCCTCTAGCATGGCTAGGGCGGTATATGAGGCCCACACCAGACACCTAGGTGGGAGGGGTCTTCTTCCTGGATGGGCAATTCCCCTCTACCCTTGCTGTTGTAGTATAAGTGCTCCCCCTGAAACCCTTGTGGGAGGGTCTCCTGCTTGGATAGGTGGTATACCCTGGCGAAGATGGTACACAAGCTGCCCGATACACCCTGGTGGGAGGTGTTTCCTGTTTTGGGGGCGAGTAACCACTACCCTGGCTGCAGAGGTATAAGAGCTCCCCAACCCTGACACCCAGGTGGGAGGGGTCGCCAGCCTGGAGTGGCAAGTTTCCTCTACCCTGGAATCAGAGGTATATTATATCCCTCCAATACCCAGGTGTGAGGCATCTCCAGACTGGAGGGGTGAGTCACCTATGCCCTGGTGACACCCAGGTGAAAGGGGTATCCCATCTAGAGGTACGAGTCCCTTCTACCCTGGCTACTGTGGAATAGGAGCTCCCCTGACACCCACTTAGGAGGATTCTCCCACCAGGAGGCTAGAATACCCTCTAACCTGCTGCAGTCGTATATGTGCCCCCGAGGACATCCTGGTGGAAGGTTTCTCCTGTCTGGAGGGTAGAGTTCCCTCTATGCCACCTTCGGCGTTATAGTAGTTGCTCCAACTCCCTGGTGGAAGGGGTGTCACACCTGGAGGAGTGAGTCCCCGCTACCCTGGCTGCAACAGTTTAAGAGTTACACCTGACACCCACGTGTGAAGGGACTCCTGCCTGGAGGGGCTAGTCCATATTATCATGGCTGTGGCGATATACAAGCTCCTCTGACACACAGATAGGAGGGGTCTCTCACATAGTCGGGCGAGTTGCCTCTATCCTGGCTTCGGCGGTATACAAATTCACCTCCACACCCAGCTGGGAAGGGTCTCTTGCCTGGAAGGACTAGAGTAGACTCTACTTTGGCTGGTGCCATATAAGTACTCCCTGGAAACCCAGGTGGGAGAGGTCTCCTGACTATAGCGGCGAGGCCCTTCTACCCTGTCTAAGAAAGAATACAAGTTCCCCCAAATACCCATGTGTGAGGGGTCTTCCACCTGGAGAGGTGAGGCCCCTGTACCCTGGCTGCAGTGGTATAGGAGCTCCCCCCTACACCCAGGCTGGAGGGGTGTCCTGCCTTGAGTGTCGAGTCCCCTCTACCCTGCCTGTGGCAGTATATGAACTTTGCTGACAACCAGGTTGTAGGGATCTTCCAACTGGAGGGTTGAGTCCCCGCTCCTCTGGTTCTGGTGATATAGGAGCTCCCACCAAAACCCAGGTTATGGAGTATCCAGACTGGAGTCTCCTCTTCACTGGCTACAGTGGTATAAGTGCTTCCCCTGATACCTAAGTGGGAGGGGTCTCCTACCTGGAGCGGAGAGTCCCACTACCCTGGCTGCAGGCATATACTAGCTCTACCCCCCCACCCCTAGGACAGAGGGGTCTCCCACCCAGAGGGGCGAGTCCTCTCTACCCTGGTGCTGCGGCATAGGAGTTCCCTTGACACACAGGTGGGAAGTGTCTCCCGACAGGAGCAGTGAATCCCCTCCACCCTGGCTGGGGAAGTATACAAGCTCCCACAGACACTGAGGTGGGAAGGGTCTTCTGCATGGAGGGGCGAGTCCCCTGTATCCTGCTTTTGGCGGTATATTACTCCCCCTACACCCTAGTGGAAGGTGTCTACCGCCTAGTCATATGAGTCCCCTCTACCCTGCCTTTAGAGGTATAGGAGCACCCCAGGTTACCCAGGTGGAAGGGGTCTCCCTCCTGGAGTGGCGAGTCCCCTCTTCCCTGGCTGCCGCAGTGTAAGAGCTCCCCCTGAAGCCTAGGTGAAAGGGAGCTCCTGCCTGGAGGGGCAACTCCTCTCTTCGATGGCTGTGGCGGTATAAGATCTCCCTCCAACACCTAGTTGGGATGGGTTTCCCGACTGAAGGAGAAAGTACCCTCTAACATGGCTGCAGTGGTATAAGAGCTCACCCTGACACCCAGGTTGGAGGGGTCTCCTGCCTGGAGCAGCAAGTACCCCTTACACTGGCTGCAGGAATATATTAGCTATACCCCCCACACCCAGGTGGGAGGTATCTCCTGTGAGTCCCCTCTACCCTGGCTGGGGAGGTATAGAAGATCACCCTGACACACAGTTGGCAAGGGTCTCCCAAGTGGAGCTGTGAGTCTCCTCTACAGTGGCTGCAAAAGTATACAAGCAACCTCAGACACACAGGTAGGAGGGGACTCCCACATGTAGGGGAGAGTCCCCTCTCTCCTGCCTGTGGTGATTTATGAGCACACTGACACTCTGGTGGGAGGGTCTCTGGACAGGAGGGGTAAGTACTTTCTATTCTGGCTGGGGTAGTATATGAGCTCCCGCCGACTGACAGATTGGAGGGGTCTTCCACCTGGATGGGTGAGTCTCCTCTACCCTGGATAAGGTGGTATACAAATTCCATTCGACACCCAGTTGGGAGATTTCCTGACTGAAAGGATGAGTCCCCACTACACTGATTGAAGCAGTGTACTAGCTCCCCCATGAAACACCAAGGTGGGAGGGTTCTCCCGCCTGGAGGGGCAAGTCCCCTCTACCCTGGCTGTGCCAGTATAGGAGATCCCCCTGACACATAGGTGGGAAAGGTCTCCTGAGTGGACTGCAAGACCATTCTACCTGGCTGAGATGGTATTTGAATTCCCCAGACACCAAGGTGAGAGGGGTCTCCTGCCTTTAGGGGAATGTACACTCTACCATGGCTGCGGTGGTATAAGAGCTCCCCCAGACACCCAGGTGGGAGTGGTCTCCTGCCTGGAGGGGTGAGTACCCACTACTCGGCCTGAAGGGGTATAGGAGCTCCACCCACCCCCCACACCCAGGTGGGAGGTGTCTCCCACCTGGAGGGACGAGTTCCCTTTACCCTGGCTGCTGCAGTAGAGGAGTTCCTCTGACAAGCACGTGTGAGGAGTCTCCATCCTGGAGAATGGAGTCCCCTCTACCCTGTGTGTGCCTGTGAAGGTGCTCCCCCAGCACCCAGGTTAAAGGGGTCTCATGCCTGGAGGGGAGAGTCCACTCTCCCCTGGCTGTGGCAATATACAAGCTATCCCAGACACTCAGGTAGGAGGTTCTCCCACCTTGAGGGGCAACTCTTCTCTACACAGGATAAGGTGATATACAAGTGCCCCCCTACACACAAGAGGGAGTGGTCTTACGCTTGGGCAGGTGATTCCCCTATACCTTGGCTTTGGCTGTATACAAGATCCCCTGACACCCAGGTTGGAGAGGTATCCCACCTAGAAGTGCAAGTCACCTCTATTTTAGCTCTTGCCATATAAGAGGTCCCAGTACATGCAGGTGCGAGGCATCTTCCTCCTGCAGGGCATGTTCGCTCTACCCTGGCTGTGGCAGCAAGGAGCTCCCCATGACAACAAGGTGGGAGGGGTGGCCTGATTGGAGAGGCCAGTCCCCTCCACCCTAGCTGCGGAGGTATAGGAGCTCACCCAGACTCCCAGGTGGGAGGGGTTCTCAGGACTGGAAAGTCCAATCTACCCTGACTACAGCTGTATAGGGACTCCCCCTGACAACCAGGTGAAAGGGGTCCTAGAGGTGCGAGTCCCCTCTACCCTGGATTCTGCGGTATCAGAGGAGCTGTCCTGACACCCAATTGGGAGGAGTCTCCTGCCTGAAGGCCAGAATCCCCTCTAACCTGCTGCAGCAGTATAGGAGCTCCCCAGGACACCCATTGGAAGAGGTCTCCTATCTGGAGGGTAGAGTTCCCTCTACCCTGGCTGTGGCAGTATAAAATCTCTCTGGAAACCCAGGTGGGAGGGGTCTCCCGCCAGAAGGGGTAGTCTTCTCTTCACTGTCTGTGGTGGTATAGGAACTTCCCCTGACAACCTGGTGGAAGGGGTCTCCAGCCTAAACATGCGAGTCCCCTCTACCCTGGATAAGGTGGTATAGGAGTTACTCCCATTCCCAGGTGGGAGGTGTTTCTCACCTGGATGTGGGAGTAGCCTCTATTCTGGCCACTGGGGCATATGACCTCCACCTGTCACCCAGGTGGGTGGGGTATTCCACCTGGATTGGGCAATACACTCTAGCCAGGCAAAGGTGGTATGCGTTACTTCCATTCCCAGTTGGGAGGTGTTTCTTGCCTCAGGTGCCAGAAGCCTCTACCCTGGCTGCTGGGGTATATGAGGTCCATCTGATACCCAGGTGGGAGGGCTGTTCTGCTTTGAGAGGCACATTGAACTCTACTGTGGCTGCAGAAGTTAAGGAGCTTCCCCTGACACAAGGTGGGAGAGGTCTCCTGCCCAGAGTGGTGAATTCCCTGTTCCCTGCCTGAGGGAGTGTACCAGCTCGCCTAGACACCCAGGTGGGAGGGCTGTCCTGCTTGAAAGGGTGAGTCCTCTGTTTTCTGGCCACTGTGGTATACCAGATCCTCCCCCATACTCAGATGGGAGGAGTCTCCAGCTGGAAGGGGCAAGTCCCCTCTACCATGGCTACAGTGGTTTACTAGCTTTCCCTGACAGAGTTTGGTTGAGTCTCTCGCCTGGAGGGGTGAGTCCCCTCTACCATGGCTATGGCAGTAAAGGATCTCCCCCTGACTCCCAGGTGTGAGGGTCTAAGCCTGGAGAGGAGAGTCCCCTCTACCCTAGCTGCAGTGGAATAGGAGGTCCCCCCTACACCCAGGTGAGAGGGGTCTCTGGCCTCCAGTCTGAGTCCCTTCTACCATACCAGTGATAGTATATGTACTCCCCTGACAACCAGGTGGGAAGGTATCTTCCGCTTAAAGGGTGGAGTATCATCTCCCCTGGATTTAGGTGTATGAAAGCTCCCCCCAGCACTCAGGTTATGGGGTCTCCCAATTGGAGAGGCGAGTCCCCTCTACACTGGCTGGGGGAGGGGTATAGGAGTTCCCCTGACACCCCAGTGGGAGGGGTCTCCCGCCTGGAGCAATGAGTCACCCTATCCTGGCTGTGGCGGTATGCAAGCTCTCCCAGACACTCAGGTGGGAGGGTTCTCCCACCTGGAGGGGCAAGTCATCTCTATCCTGACTAAGGTGGTATACAAGGGCCCCTCTACACACAGGTTGGAGTCGTCTTCTGCATGAAAAGGCGAGTCCCCTCTACCCTGGCTTTGGCAGTATACAAGCTCCCCCCAACAACCAGATGGGAGGGACCTCCCACCTGGAAGGCAAGACCTCTCTACTTTAGCTCTTGCCATATAAGAGGTCGCAGGACACCCATGTGGGAGAATTCTTCTTCCTGCAGGGACGTGTTACCTCTACCCTGGCTGTGGCACTATAGGAGCTCCCCCCACACTTAGGTGGGAGGGGTCTCCCACCAGTAGGGGCGAGTTCCCTCTACACAGGCTGCTGCAGTAATCAAGCTCCCCCATACACCCAGGTGGGAAGGGTCTCTGGATGGGAGAGGCGAATCCACTCTATCCTTGCTGCAGATGTATAGGAGCTCACCAAGACACCCAGATGGGAGGGGTCTCCCAATTGGAATGGCAAGTCCCCTCTACCCTGGCTTCAGCAGTGTAGGAACACCCCCTGACACCCAGGTGTGAGGGGTCTACCGCCTGAAGGGGCGAGTCACCTCTACCCTGGCTTCGGGGGTATAGGAGCTCCTTAGGACACCAAGGTGGAAGGGGTTTCCCTTCGGGAGAGGCGAGTCCCCTCTACCCTGGATTTGGCAGAATAAGAGCTCCCCCTGAAACCCAGGTGAGAGGGGTCTCCCGCTTTAATGGGCGAGTCCCCTCTTCCCTGGCTGTGGTGGTATAGGATCTCCCCTCACACACCCAAGTGGGAGGGGTATCCCTCCTGGAAGGGCAAGTCCCCTCTACAGTGGCTGTGGTGGTAAACTAGATCCCCCTGACACAAAGGTTGAAGGGTATCATGACTGGAGCAGTGGGGCAGTGCTGAGAGTCATAGCCAAGTAGGAATGACGCATGGCAATTTCCTTGTCAGCCTACCCAATGTTGCTTAGAGGGAGGACTCTCCATTGTGGAAATGGGCTTGCCTTGGACCCAGGTCATTTGCAGTGACATTGCATGAATGTTTGAGAGTTTGGTTGAAAGGTGACCCTTTCAACCAAAGGAGGAGTGGGGGGGTTGAGAGGCTTGTGGGAAGCCGGTGGTGGCAATTGGGCTCTGAGGGAATTCCTGAAGAACTCATGTGGTGCAGAGTGTGTGTTCTAAAAATAAAGTCCTTTTCTGCTTGATAAGTGGCTCGAGAATTGTGCCCATCCAGACTGCGGCATTTGGTGGCCTGTATGGGGAACGACTGAGGATAAGTGATAAGGTAAACTGCTTGGCCCTGAGAGCAGGACGAGAGGATGGGTAGCCACTTTAAGATTCTTCTTTCATTTTGTTTTGCTTTGTTTTAAGTTGCCTGTCCCTGGAGATGGGTGAGACAGAAGAAAAACCGCTCATATCTGAGGAAAAATTATTTGTGTCTGAGGAACAGATAGGGAGAAAGGAATGGTGGACATTTCAGGAGGATAGAAAGGCTGGTATAATGATTTTTTGTTGTTCCATTTTTGTGTCATTCTGTTTTGATTTTGTTTGGCGTCATCTTGTTGTGTTGTATTATAGTAGAAATATGGGATCAGAAATTAGTAAAAAAACAAGCTGAAAGAGTGTTAAGTAAATTGTTAGAGGAAGGAGGCATCCCAGTAAAATCAAGAGCAGTCAGGGCATACGTTGATACAATACAAAAATGTAGCCCATGGCTTTTTAAGGAGGAGTTGTTAAATGTATTACAATGGAACCATCATGGTGAAGATTTAAGGGAAAAGGAAAAGAAAAACCCAGGAACTCTGCCAGTTGACATATTGCATTGGGGTCATTGGTATCTTGTCTGCTTACTCCAAAGCCTTCAGTTCAGACAATGTTAGAGGAAGGAGAAGACATTTTGATTCAAGTAAAAGAGAAGGTCTGTCAAGTTAGTCAGACAGAGGAAAAGATTCAAGTAAAAGAGAAGGTCTCTCAAGTTAGTCAGACAGAGGATAAAATTCAAGTAAAAGAGAAGGTCTCTCGAGCAAGTCAGACAGAGGAAGAAAGTTTAGAGCAGAAAAAGCCATCAGGGGAAAAGTTGCAACAGGAGACTGCTACCAACACCTTTCTATCACAGGAGGGCATAAGTGTCCAACCAACAGCTCCACCTCCCTATGCCGGGAGGCCCCCAACCCCCGTAGTTGATAGATGGGATCCTGAGACAGGACCTCAAATATTAGCATGCCCTGTACTTGAGCAGGCAGGAGGACAGCAAATTCACCATGCTTTAGATTTCAAAACAGTGAAAGAGCTAAAAGAGGCTGTAAGAACCTATGGCCCTCAAGCATGCTTCACTGTAAGCATGGTCGAATCCATTACCAACTTGAACATGACGCCAGCAGATTTAACTAGGATGTGTAAAGCTGTGCTAAATGGAGGACAATACCTGTTATTGAAGGTTGCCAATGAGGAATTTTGTAAGGAGATGCTAGGTGAAATGCAGCAGCTTGTTATCCTCAGAGAAATTTAGATATGTTGTTAGGAAAGGGACCTTATGAGGATCAGCAGCAACAAATTGCCTATGATCCTGCCATATACTCACAAATTGCTGGAGATGTGGTTAGGGGATGGAAGACTTTACAAGGACATGGAGGTTTACAAGGTCAATTATCTAAGGTAATACAAGGAGCTAATGAATATTACGCTGAATTTGTAGATAGGATTATTCAACCAGCTACCAGAGTTTTTGGGAATACAGAACAAGCAATTCCATTAATAAAACAACTGGCTAATGAGCAAGCAAATTGTTGGTACGGAGAGGTCATTAGACTATGGAAATATGAAGATTTAAGCACATACATTAAATTATGTAAAGACATTAATGAACTAGGGCAAGTCTTGGCAGCTGCAAAACAACAGGTTTTAGATGCCAGGTAAAAAACATGATACAATTGTGAACAAACAGGAAATTTAAAAGGAATTGCCCCATAGGAGGAGGGTTTAACAAAGCTAGGTATCAAAGGAGTAGAATACAGGGTATGTACCCACGATGCTGTAGAAGGAGACATTGGGCTAATGAATGCCATTCTCATAGCACCATAGACGGTACTCTGTTATCAAAAAACGAACAAGGACCAGCTGTCTATCCACGATATCGTGGAGGAAGGCATCCGGCTCCATTGCCAAAAAATGGACAGGGGAGCCCAATGCTCCGTGGCCCAAGACCACAAATATACGGGGCACTGGAGGGTTTACAGGCTAAGAGCCCAACTATGTGTCAAATTTATGTTACCAAAGTAATCCATCCACTTAGAAATCAAAATCCTGAACTACAAATATTTCACTTTATGGATGATGTATTATTAGCACACAAAGATAAAAACACATTGCTAGAATGTTATGCCACACTTACAAACTTATTAAAAACTGTAATCTAGACATAGCAATAAAGTACAATTAAATTTTCAATTAATTATTTAGGAGTTCTATTATCCTCAACCATGGTCCATCCACCAAAAATTCAAATACGAGTAGATCAACTCAAATCACTTAACGACTTTCAAAAGTTATTAGGAGACATAAATTGGATAAAGCCTTATCTAGGCATAACAACAGGAGATTTGGGACCTTTAGTTTATATCCTAAAAGGTCCATCAGATCCAAATTCACCCCGAATTTTAATGCCTGAAGCAAGAAAGACATTAAAAATCATTGAAACATATATGAAAAATATGCATTTGGATAGAATTGATATAAGTTTGCCTTTATTATTTATTGTAGTACAAACAAAAAATTTTCCTACAGGAGTATTTTGGCAAGAAGGTCCATTATTATGGTTACCTTTATCTTATTCTCCTAACAGTATTCTTACTTGGTATCCTGAGGCTGTAAGATAAATAATACTCAAAGGAATAAAAGCAGCAAAGGGAGAGTTTGGAATTTCTCCCAATAAAATTATTACTCCATATACTATGGATCAAAGTGATGAGTTAGCTAATGAGTTAAGTACTTTGGCAATAAGCATGTGCAAATCTAATGTTTCATTTGATAACCACTTAATATGCAATCCTTTATTGTCTTTTTGGTCTTCGCATCCTGTAATTTTTCCAAAAATGACAAGAAAATAACTTATCATGAATGCCCCAAATATATTCACTGATTGGTCAAATAATGGTACAGCAGCAATAGTTGCACCTGATCAAACTTTTACATTTTTAGTACCCAAACAATCAGCTCAAATGTTAGAGCTTAATGCAGTAATACAAGCTTTTGTGATGTTTAAAAATTCTGTATTTAATTTATTTTCTGATAGTCAGTATATAGTTAATGCTATAGTATTCCTTGAAGATGCTAGTAGGATTTCCCCTTCCTCTGCTGTTTCCTCTTTGCTTTCCACTATACAAAGTCTAATCTGGGACAGAAAAGATCCATTCTTTATAGGACATATCAGGGCATATACAGGATTGCCTGGAGCCCTTAGTTTGGGCAATGATTTAGCAGATAAAACTACACATGACATACATATATTCTCTAAAGTAGAAGAAGCTACAAATTTTCATAAAAAGTTCCATGTCAATGCTAATACTTTACAAAAGCATTTTAAAATAACTAAGGAACAAGCTAGACAAATAATAAAACAATGTCAAAATTGTGTGACCTTTTTACCACAAGTTAATCTTGCGGTCAATCCTAGAGGACTGATACCTAACCATATTTGGCAGATGGACGTCACACACTTGCCAGAATTGGGAAAATTAAAATATTTGCACGTTACAGTTGATATATCTCCTGGATTTTTGATGGGCTCTTTTCATGCCGGAGAAAAAACTAAATATATTATAAGTTATTTCTTACAAAATTTTGTCATTGTGGGCGTTCCAAAAACAGTTAAAAACAGATAATGCCCCTGGTTATACTTCTACCTCTTTTAAACAATTTTGCTCATCATTTGGCATTACTCATATAATAGGAATCCCATACAATCCACAGGGACAAGGCATAGTTGAAAGAGCTCAACAAACTATTAAAATGTACTTATTAAAGCAAAAAGAGGGAATTGGGAAAGGGTATATATTCCGCCAAAATAAACTTAAACTAACCCTTTTTACTCTAAACTTTTTAAATTTGGATTCATCAGGGCTTAGTGTTGTGCAAAGGCATATGTGTCCAAAAAATGTACATAAGCTCAAGGTACTTTGGAAGGATATTCTAACAGGACAATGGAAAGGTCCTGACCCAGTAATTGTCTGGAGTCAGGGGTCTGTTTGTGTGTTTCCACAGGGAGAGCAGAAGCCTATTTGGATTCCAGAGTGATTAAATAAGGTCCTGATCCAGTGATTGCCTGGAGTCAGGGGTCTGTTTGTGTGTTTCCACAGGGAGAACAGCAGCAGATTTGGATTCCAGAGAGATTTACTAAAGTGATTTCTACAGACCAAAAAGAAGATGATTTGGCTCAAATCCATAACAGCTGATATCCAGAAATCCAGTTTGGCTATCATTACATTTGTGACAGAACCAGGATGCTTTTTTCAATATCTATTTTATTATTGCCCTTTCCCACATCATGAAGTTCTACTTTGTTTTTTGAGCTCATACAGACCTAGGTTAATGTTTTGCTGATCAGTTCTATTTTTTGACTATAGAGTTTTTAAACATTGCAATGGAGATTTCACCTGTAAAAGTTATAAGGCCTTTACTGTTATATTATGTGTTGTATGTATTATATTATGTGTGCACACTTGTGTTTTGTGTTGTATGCTTGTATGTTTGTATTTTCATATATCATACATGATGAGCGCTCATGAAAAAATGGATCCAAGTATTTCTTTTTTATTCACTTGATTTAAATGGTTTAATTTAAAATGGGTAAACAGCTGTTGAGGATTGTTTTAATATGTGAACAAAAAAGGGAGTTCACAGATTTGTTTGTTTACTTTCACCTTTCCTCTTCATCATATTTAATAATTCTGTTCAGGATAATGTAAATTGTTCACAAAATTGTTTTATTTTAGTGCCTGCTGGAATGTTACATAATTTTTTCTTTAGCCATTATTGCCAGAATTCCTATCTTCATCCCAGTGCTGGTGAAGACAAAGATAAAACCAATCTATAGCTTCTGCATAGCTATCACTGAACTGCTTGTAGAACTTACCTGGACTATGTATCACTTGTATGCATTGTGAACTCACTTGTATGCATTGTGAACTATCTTTTGGCAGCGACTTGTGGTAGGGTTGGGGTATTTTTGCTGATGGTGTCATCGGTGGTACAATTTTTCCAAGAGGAGCTGTCAATTGGCTTGGTGCATCCTCCTCCCTTCTGCTTGTGATGGTTGTTTAGCTAAAATTTGGGGGCCAACAGAGGTGAGGCAAAGAAACTCACCCCCCCACCACTGGTACAAAGGCCTATCCACAGGTGTGCTTATATGCTGGACCGGTAGTCAATGACGGGTAAGATCCAATTGCCATGGTAGCAACCTAAGACAGAAGGTTGACACCTTGAGGTCAGCTCATCCGATGATGGGTAAGAACCATATGTAGTATTGGACAACATAAGGCAGGCACTTTCCCTAATTCACATGATTGTTGTTTAAACAGAGAGGGGGAGATATTGAGAGCCACAGCCAAAGGGGCCCCAGCAAACTTCCTGCTGCCAGCTGATTGGCTCCTCTGCAGTGATGCTCATTGGGCTGTTTCCCCACCATTTCAGACCATGGAGCTGCTCATTGGGGGACACTTTTGGCCCCGCCCACACGACCCAGCCAATCGGCCTCAAGAGCAGGAGGAGTGGGGGTGTTGAGAGGCTTGTGGGAAGCCGGTGGTGGCAGTTGGGCTCTGAGGGAATTCCTGAAGAGCTCGTGTGGTGCAGAGTGTGTGTTCTAAAAATAAAGTTCTTTTCTGCTTGAGAAGTGGCTCGTGAATTGTGCCCAGCCAGAGTGGAAGGGGTCTCTCTCCTGGAGGGGAGAGTCCACTCTACCCTGGCTGTGGTGGTTTATAAGCTCCCACAGACACCCAGGTGAAAGGAGTCCCCCATGGCAGGGATGAGTTTCATGTACCCTGTCTGTCACAGTATATGAGCTCCCCCTGATATCCAGGTTGGAGGGGTCACCAGCCTAGAGGGATGAGTCCCCTCCCCCTGGCTCTGGATATATAAAGGAGCTCCCCACACACACACCAGGTGGGAGGTGCTTCTTGCCTTGATGGGCGAGTCCCCTCTACAATGGTTGCAGCAGGATATGAGCTACCCCTGACAACCAGGTAAAAGGGGTGTCCTGCCTGGATGGGTAGGTCCCTGCTACCCTGGCTAAGGTGGAATACAAGCTCGCCCTGGAACCAAGATGGGAGGGGGTCTCTTGTCTGGAGGAGCATGTCCACTCTAACTGGCTGCTGCAGTATATGAGCTTCCCCTGACACCAAGGTGGCAGGGGTATTCTGCCTGGAGGGGAAGAACTCTCTACCCTGACTGCTGTGGTATATGAATTCTCTGACATCCAGGTGGGAGGAGTCTTTTGCCTGGAGGGGTGAGTCCCCTCTACCATGGCTAAGGTGTTATACAAGCTCTGGATGACAACCAGGTGGGAGGGGTCTCCTCCATGGAGGGGCAGGTCCCCACTACCCTGGCTACAGTGGTATATGAGCTCCCCCACCCACACTCATTGAGCCAGGTCTACTGCCTGGAGGGGCAAGTTCCCTCTACCCTGGTTAGGTCAGTATACTAGCTACCCCTGACACCCAGGCTGGATGGGTCTCCCCCCTGGAGTAGCGAGTTTACCCTACCCTTTTTAAGGAGTTATAGGAGTTCGCCTGGACACCCAGGTGGGAGGGGTCTCCTACCTGGAGGGATGAATCCCCTCTACCCTGACTTTGGTAGTGTAAGAGCTCCCCCTGACACCCAGGTAGAAAGGGTCTTCCTCCTAGAGAAGCGAATCCCCTCTACCCTAGCTGTGGAGGTATACAAGATTCCCCAGACACCCAAGTGGGAGGGGTGTCCCGCCTGGAGGGGCAAGTCCCCTCTACCCTGGCTTTGGCAGTATACAAGCTCACCCCAGCAGCCACATTGGAGGGGTCTCCCACTTGGATGGGCGAGTCCCTTCTACTTTGGCTGGTGCCATATAAGAGGTCCCAGTACACAGATGTGGGAGGTTCTCTGGACCGAAAGGGCCAGGCCCCTCTACCCTGACTGCAGAGGTATGGGAGCTCCCCCAGACACCCAGGTGGGTGGGGTCTCCTGAATGGAAAGGCAACTCCACTCTAACCTGGCTGCAGCAATATAGGAGATCCCCTGACATTCTCCAGGTGAGGGGTCTCTCACCTGGAGGGGCAAGTCCCAGCTACCCAGCCTGCGGTGGTATATGACTTCCCCTTGACACCCTGGTGGGAGTGGCCTTCGCCTGGGGAGGCAATACTCCTCTAATGTGGCTGTGGTGGTATACAAGATCCCCTAGACACCCAGATAGGAGGGGTCTCCTGCCTGGTGAGGCGAGTCCCCTCTATCCTGGCTATGGCAGTAAACAACCTCCCCCTGACACCCTGGTGTGAGGTGTCTCTTGCCTGGTGCTGCAAGTACCCTCAGTACTGGCTGCAGTGGTATATGAGCTCCCCCAACAACCAGGTGGGAGGGGTCTCCCGTCTGGAGGGGCATGTCGCCTCTACCCTGGCTAAGGTGGTATACAAGCTCCCTGAGACACCCAGGTGGAAGGGATTTACCACCTGGAGAGGCGAGTCCTCTGTACCATGGCTGCTGCAGTACAGGAGCTCTCCTGACACCCAGTTGGGAGGACTCTTCCGCCTGTAGGGTAGTGTATCCTGGACCCTGCCTGTGGTGGTAAAGGAGCTTCCACTGACACCCAGGTTTTAGGTGTCTCCTGACTGGAGGGGTTAGTCCCCTACAGCCTGGCTTTGGAGATACAGCAGTTTCCCCACACACCCACAGGGGGAAGGGTCTCTTTCCTTGAGGGGCAAGTCCCATCTACAATGGTTGTGGCTGGATAACAACTCCCCCTGACAACCTGGTGAAAGGGGTCTCCCACCTGGAGGGGCGACTCCCCTCTACCCTGGCTAATGCAGAATTCAAGTTCGCCCTGGAACCAAGATGGGAGGGGTCTCTAACCTGGGGGGGAGAGTCGGCTCTCCCCTGTCTGCTGCTGTATAGGAGCTCCCTGGGACACCCAGTTGGGAGTGGTCTCCTGCCTATAGGTGCGAGTCCCTTCTACCCTGGCGATATTGGTGTAGGAGCTCCCCTGGATACCCAGGTGGAAAGGGTCCCTGGCCTAGAAGGGCAAGTCCCTGTAACCTTGGCTGTGGCAGTACAGGAGCTCCCCTAACACCCAGGTGGGAGGGGTCTCTTGCCTGGAGGGGGCGAGTCCCTGCCACACTGCCTGCAGTGTTATAGGAACCCCACCACACACCCAGATGGGAGGGATCTCCAGCCTGGTGGGGCGAGTCCCCTCTACCCTGACTGCGGTGGTATATGAGCTCCTGTCCACACACAGGTGGTAGGGGTCTTCACCTGGAGGAGCGAGGCCCCCCTAACCTGACTACAGCAGTATACAAGATCCCCCAGAAACCCAGGAGGTAAAACTCTCCTGCCTTGAGGGGTGAGTCTACTCCACCCTGAATGTGGAGGTTTATGAAGTACTTTAGACATCCAGGTGAAAGGGGTCTCCTGCCTGGATGGGTGAGTTCCTGTTACCCTGGCTGCAGCTGTATAGGAGTCCCTACTACAAACCCAGATGGGAGGGGTCTCTGGCCTGAAGGGGCAAGTTCCCTCTACATTGGCTGAGGCAGAATACAAGCTAGCCTGGACAGCAATGTGGGAGGGTTCTCTCGCCTGGAGGAGCCAGTCTGCTCTACACAGGCTGTAGAGGTATAAGAGCTTCCACAAACAACCATATCTGTTTTCATTCACCCAGGCCCAGGTGCTATTGCTTGGCTCTCCATTACTGGGCCAGGCTCCTTGCTTGAGCTCCTGGCCATTCTTCTCGAGGACACTGTCCATGTCCCTTGGTTTCAGGCCCCTTTTAACAGCCCCTTCCTGTTACTCCCCTCTATTCCAAATAGCTGAGGTATCCTGGCACTGCCCAGACCCTCTGCTCCCTTCACTTCTTTATATCCTGGGCTCTTAAAATGGGGCCTGGCTGCCCAACGACCCCACCCCAAACTCTGCACCACAGGTATCACCTCTTAGTGCCCACTTTTGCCCCTTCTTTGGTCTAGGTCCCTCTCTGAGGATCTACTCACCTGGAGAAGAGGATCAGAATTGGTTGGCCTCTACATCCTGAATGCTCCCAGTGGGAAACAGCCCTGTGAACACCTGTGTCCCCCTTGCTGCCTAAAACTTGATACCTGGCAGTTAACATGTGACTTGCTCCAACTCAGCCCTGAGAGATCTCCTCCCTTCTTTCCAGTGCTTTCTCGCCTTGCATGCTGCCCCTACCCCAACCCAGCCTTCCCTAACCTTGGTCCATTGCCCTCCAGTCCCAGGGCCTGGCTGCTTGCCTGAGTCCCTGTCTGCTTTTCTCATGTCCATTAGAGTAGGATAGAGTCTCTTTGTATTGGGACTGACCTGGGGGCCTCTTGCTTGTGCCCACCAGTGGGATTCCCTAAGTGCCCCTTGCACTTTTCTCTGTCTTCTGGTCCTCATGCAACCCCTTCATCGACTTCACCTCACAAATTCCCCTGGCACTTATGCTTCTCCTTTGCTTTGGGTCTCTCATTTATGATGGGTTGGGTGGGTCCCTTTCCTGGGCTGCTGGCTTGGGTCCTGGGTCTTGCCCCTCTGAGCACCCACCAGGAACCCCCACCATGCCTTCCCGTTGCCCTTCTCCTGTCCCCCTTCCTTGCCAGGCCTCCTTTTTGAGGTCCCTGGCCCAGGATTCTAATCTGGTCCAGGGATCCTTATGGGAAACAGAGCCCTGTCACTTGCCTGGGCCCTGTGCTCTTTTGGTGCTTGATCCTGCACTGAGAACTGTGACACCGGGCAGTGGCCCTGGGCCTGTACCTACCTGCCCCTGCTTGATACCCTGCCTTCGTACCCAACTCTTGTCCACTGTCCTGAGCACCCTGCCCCAGCCCCAGTCCTTGGCTCTCCATTCCCTGTCCTGGGTCCTTGATTGAGCCTCTGATGTCCCTTGTTGCCCAGAGCATGCTTGGGTGTTGACTGTAGGCCCCTTGCTTGGGCTGCTTCCGTGCTCTCCTTGGTGTCCCTTACTGCAGTCCACTAGTGCCGCCCGCCTGCCCAACCCTTCCCTTCTATGTTCTCTCCTGTTGTGGGCCCTCCTCTAGTTCCTAACCTGGGCTCCTTGATGGGGTCCAGGCCCTACCCCACCAAAACCCATCCTACGGTCCTTCCTGCTGTGCCCTTCTTTTGCCCTCCTTTCGTTCCTGTCTCTGCCAAGCCCTGTTTCCTGATCCCTTTCCCAGGATTCACACCCATGCTAGGGGAGTGGACCTGGCCTATTTGCCCTCCTGGCTCTCTAAGGGAAAAAGTAGCCCTGCCCCTTGCCTGAGCCCTTTGGCCTCCTTAACCCTGGATCCTGCTCCCCAACCCTGACACCTATCCGTGGATCTTAGCCTTGAGCCTTTCTCCCTGTGCATTACCAGCTCCCCTCTCTCCTGTCCCTATCCTCCCTAGCCCTGCTCTGGTCCAGGTGCCTCTCTGATGATCTACTTACCTGGGGAAGAGGAGGTGAATTGGTTGGCCTCTGTACCCTGAAGGTTCTTATGGGAAACAGAGCCCAGCCCCTTGCCTGGTTCCCTTTGGCTGCCTGAACACTGACACCTGCCAGTGGATGTGGCCCTTGTGCAGACCTTGCTCTGCTCGATCCACTTCCTTCCCTCCCCTGTCCTCTCTCCTTGCATGCTGTCCCTACCCTAACACAGCCCTCCAGAACCCTGAAAATTTTCACTCCAGTCTTCGGGCCTGATTCCTCTCCCGGGCTCCTGATGTGTGGGGTAGTGTCTCATGGCTTTCTGTGGCATCTCTTCATGTGGGGTAAGACGCAGGGCCCCATTTTTTGTGCCACCTACCTCACTCCCCTTGGTGCCCTTTGCACCGACCTCGCCACAATCTATCTCCTCATCCTCACTTCATCCCTTCCTCCAATTCTTTGCTTTCCCCTTGAGTGGTCCCATGCTTCTTGGATCTCTCATCCTCTTGTGTCAGGTGGGTCCCTTGCCTGGACTCCTTGCTTGGTTCCTGGCTCTTGCCCCTCTCCACACCCACTGACCTCGTGTGGAGCCCTCTACTCACCTTCCTCCTGGCCCCCTTTCCTTGTCAGCCAACTTTGCCCAGTCCCTGGCTAGTGTGCCTTATAGGAAACAGAGCTTTGCACTTGGGGTGGGGCCTTTGCTCTCCCTGGGCCCTTGGTCCTGCCCCCAGAACCCTGAAACCTGGCAATGACCCTTGGCTTGAAGCCTGCCTCCAATTTGCTGGATCCCCTGCCTTCTCTCCCCACCCAATTCCACTTACCTGAGACCCCTGCCCAAGCCCTTCACTCTTCATTACCTGGCCTGGCTCCTCATTTGAGCCTCTGGTGGCCCTTCTTGCTCAGTGTTTCCCTGGGCTTGGTGTGCAGGCCCCTATCTAGGGCTTTTCTCCTGCTCCCCTTGAATTCCCTGTAATGCAGTACCCTAGTGCAGTCCCACCTTACCGGCCCCACTCTTCCCTGTTCTCCCCTGCCCTGAGCCCTCCTCTAGGTCCCTAACCTGGGCTCTGTACTTGTATTCTGGCCCACATTCTACCCACATCTGTCCTCTGGCCCTTCAGGCTGTGCCCTCCTTTGGCCCTCCTGTACTCCCTGTCACTGCCAGGACCCTTTTCCTGATCTCACCCAGGCCAGGAGACTGGACCAGGCCTCTTGGCCCTTCGAGCTCCATTTTGTTAAACATAGGCCTTCCACTTGCATAGGCCATTTGGCCTCCCTTAGCCTGGGACAGTTCCCAGATGCTGACACTTTGCAGTAAGCCTGGGCCTTGAGCCTTCCTCCTTTGCACCACTAGCTTCCTGCCTTGCCTCTCTCCCCTCACCAGTCCTGTCAGTGTTCATGCACCTCTCGCCCCAGGCCTTGCACTTGGCTCTCCGTTCCTGGGCCTGGCTCCTTGCTTGAGCCCCTGGCCACCCTTCTAGAAGACACTGCTCATGTACCTTGATTTCTGGCCCCTTACTTGGGGCCTGAATATGCCTACCTTCTGTTTTTCCTTCTGCTGTGGTATCCTGGCACTGATGGACTCTTCCCTTCACTGTTTCTGCCTAGACTGGGCTCCTTTATTGGGTCCTTTCTCCCTACCAATTTTCCCCCAAGTCCGGACAAAAGACATTTCCTCACAGTCCACTCCTTTGGCTCTCCATTGCATCTGGTCCCTCTCTGAGGATCTACTCAACCAGGACAGTCTAGTTGCCTCTACATCCTTAAATATCCCTATAGAAACACATCCCTGCCCCTCCCATGATCCCCCTCGCTGCCAAAAACCTGACACCTGGCAGTGGAAGTGTGCTTTGCTCCAGACATGCCCTGCGCCATTCCCTCCTTTCCCTCACCTGCCCTCTGGCCTTCAATGCTTCTACAACCTCAACCCAGCCCTCCCTGACCCTGAACCTTCAACTGACCGTGTGCCTGAGTCACGTGGCATCCTGTGGCTTTGCCTGGTGTCATTCTGTATTGGGCCTTCTAGCATGTTTCTCTTGATTTGCCCTGTGCTTCCAGTTGACTCCTTCTTCTCATGTCACCCCTTTCTTCCCACCCCTTTGCGTTTATCTGTGTGTCCCCAGGAACCTCCTGCTCTTTGGATCCCTCAATTTTGGTCAGTAGATGAGAACCTTGCCTGGGCTCCTTTCTTGGGTCCTGGCTCTGGGCCTTCTCTGCACCCACCATGTCCCCATGCCGTGCCCTCCCTCTTCCTGGGCCCTGTCCATTGTCAGGCCCCCTTTGCCCATTCAATGGCCCTGTATTATCATCTGGGCCAGGGCACCTTACTGAAACAAAGCCCTGCCACTCACCTGGGCCCCTTGCTCTCCTTTGGCCCTTGGTCCTGAAAACGGACCTTGGGCAACTGTCGCTGGCCCAGGGCCTCTAGCCTGCCTGTCACCTCTTGGATTCCCTGCCTTCCCTCCCCAGCCCTGTAAACTGTCCTTAGCTGCCTGCCCCAGCCTTGGCCCTCCGCTCTTACTTCCCCAGCCTGGCTCCTCACTGGAGACTATGGTAGCCCTTCTTGCGCCCAGCATTGCTGTGTTTTGACTTTGTGCCCCTCGTTTGGGCTGATTTTCTGGTGTGCTTGGCTTCTTTTCCTTGCAGAACACTAGTGCTGCTCGCCTATCCAATCCTGCCCTTCCCTGCTCTTCCCTGGCCTGGAACCACATCTAGGTCTCTAGCCTGGTCTCCTATTTGGGTCCTGGACCCCAACCCAACAATACACATCCTCTAGCCTATTCTGCTGTGCCCTATTTGGACCTTCTGTTGTCCCTGTCCCTGCCACACCCCTTTTTCTGATCCCTTTACTAGGATGCACACCAGGGCTGAGAAATTGACCTGGCATTTTAGCCCTTTGAGTTCCCTTTGGAAAAATGTAGCCCTGCCCCTTGCCTAGGCCCTTTGGCCTCCATCAGGCTGGGCCCTACTCCCCATCCCTAACACCCAGCTGTGGACCTGGTCTTTGAGTCCTCCTCTCACTGTGCCACCCACTCCCATTTGTACTCTCCCTCCCCTCCCCAGCCCTGTCTGTTTCCATGAGATACCAGCCTAGGTTCTGCCACTTGGCTCTCCATTTCTTAGCATCATCCCTTGCTTGAACCCCTGGCTGCCCATCTCGAGGATCCTGTCCCTGTCCTGTGATATCAAGCCCACTTTTCCAGCCTCCTCCTGGGCCTCCCTTCTGTTTCTTTTATATTGTAGTATCCTGGCACTGCACAGACCTACCCTCCCCTTGTTTCTCCCTAGCCTGGATCCTCGAAGGGATCCTGGCTCTCCACCAACCCCGCCCCCCCAATTCCAGATGCAAGGTATCCCCTCAAAGAGCCCACCTTTGGCCCTCCTTTGGCCCTGGTCTCTCTGTGAGGTTCTACTCACCTGGGGCAGAGGAATGGAATTGGTTTGCCTCTGGGCCCTGAAGGCTCCCTATGGGAAATGCAGCTCTGCCTCTCACATGGGCCCCCTTTGCCTTCCAAACCTTGACACCTGGCAGTGGACTTGGCCATCTGCTGACGTTGCCCTGCACAATTATTTTCCTTTGCTCAGCTATCATATAGCCTTGCATGATGCCCCTTCCCCAACCCAGCCCTCCCTAACCCTGATGTTTTGTTCTCCAATTTCCGGAACTTGCTGCTTGCCTGAGCCCTGGACCATGTTCCTCATGTTTCATGGCATCACAAGGTGTCACTTCGCATTGGGAGTTTCCTGGGGTCCCTTGCTTGGGCCCCTTAGTGCACTCCACTGGGATCCTTTTGCTCTGCCCTCTGTTTCTACATCCTAGCGCCAATGCTTCCTCTCCTTCCACTCTTGCTTTCCCCTGAAGTGCTGGCCTCCTGCTTCCTGGGTCTCTAATGCTCTGTTGGTGGAATCGGTCCCTTGCCTGGGATCCTAGCTTGGATCCTGTCTCTTGCCAGTCTCTGCACCCACCACAACACCCGCCCTGCCCTCCACGAATCCTCCTCATGGCCCCCATCCCTTGCCAGGCCCCTAGGCTGGGCCTCTTCCTCTCCCTGGGCCCTTGGTCCTTCTCTTGGAAATCTGAGTGCTGCCAATGGCCCTGGGCCTAGATTCTGCCTCCCCACTCTTGTATCCCCTGCCTTCCCTCCTTTGCCATGTCCACTATCCTGATCTTCTGAACCTTCCCTGCCCCTTGTCTCTCAATTCCATGGCCTGTCTCCTCACTTGAGCCTCTGGTGCCTCTTTTTACTCTGTGCTTCCCTGGGCGTGTACTGGGGGCCCCTCTTTTGGGCTGATTCCCTACTCCCTTAGCTTCCCTGCATGGCAGAACCCTAGTGCTGCCTACCTTCCCAGCCCCGCCCTTCTCTGATCATTCAGGATGGGCCCCTCCTCTAAGTCCCTAGCCTGTTATTCCTGCTGGAGTCTTGGCCCCCAACCCATCAACAGGCATCCTCTGGCACTTCCTGCTCTGCCCTCCTTGGGACCTCCTGTTGTCACTCTCCCTGTGGTGACCCTTTTCCTGATCCCCTTAGCAGGACGCTCACAAGGGCTAGGGGACAAGATTTGGCCTTTAGCCCTGTGGCTCACTTAGGGAAAATGTAGCCTTTCCCCTTTTTCTGGGCCCTTTGGCCTCCCTCAGCCTGGGCCCTCCTCTTTCTGGGCTACCCCTCCCACCTCTCTCTGGCCCTGTCTGTTTGCATGGGACCCATGCTTGGGCCAACATACTTGGATCTCCATTTCTGGGCCTGGCTCCTTGTTTGAGGTCACATTTCTCCAGGACCTTTTCCCTTTCCTTTGATTTCAAGCCCCTTTATTGAGCCCCCTCCTGTTCCTCCCTTCTTTTCTCCTTGTATTGAAGTGTTACCACTTCCTCAACAGAAAAGTCTTAACTGGGCTTCTCCATAATTCTTCACCATGGCTATTTTTAGGACTGTCAGTAAAAGAGTCTCTGAAAAAGAGTTAAATATTGATTAATTTCCTATTTTCCTATTGCCCTGTTTTACTTGGACACTGGCCGAGAAATTACAAGCACTCCAGGTGCTGGGCACCCCTAACTAGTTTTTCACAAACATACCCATTATAATAGTTTGGAGATATGTGCAAACAAGGATGCTGGCTTTGAGCTGGGCTTCAAAGAGATGCCTCCCTTTTTTGATATATTACCAACTGGGCTCCATGGTAACAACTGGCAGGGAGAAGAAAAATGGGGAAAAGTATCTCTCCCCATCTCAGGAATTTTCCTTGAAGAGTTAACTTGCCCAAAACAGTAAAAGAAAAAGCTGTTTTTATGTGAACTTTTTCAGACTGTGAACTTCTGAACACCTCCCATTACATGTTGGGTATAAAATTATGAAACAACCTAAACTTGGGTTTTATGGTATTCATTGATTAAGGCAAAAGCTGTGCCCTTTGAGTCGAGCTGCAGCCAAATAAAACTATTTTCTTCTATTTTCTGTGCCTTGCCTCATTTGTCCCTACAACATTTTTTGGGACCCAGATGGGACAGATGAGTTAGGGAAGGCTATTGTGTCTCTCTTATCTCTGGGGACACACTTCCCTGGAACAGTGGGAGACAGCATCCCCCTTGGCTCACCCAGGCCACTCTTGGCCTGAAGGAGGATTGACTCATCCAGCACCTCAAGGCTCCCACCCCAGAGCACAAGATGACCCACAAGCATCAGGAACCAGAATTAGGGTTTTGGAGCACTTCCCAACTGAACAGTTAGGACCTGGGTCCATTTGTTTTTGAAGCCCACCTGACTTCCCCTTTGAGGCCTAAGCAGTGGAAGAGAGGCTTGATCAACCTCTCTTAAGTCCTGAGTATTCTCCAAGGTGGTTGGAGCTGAAACAGACCAGGGCATCGCCTTAATAGACTGCGTTCCAAGTCAGCGAGCAGACGGGTAACTTTGATGCCCTTTTTGTTTAGGTTGGAATTGTTGGAATTTGGGCAGTATTGAAATTTATTTCTCACCATGTCTGTGGGAAAACTATGCAAATGAGATGGACAAAGGGAAGGTTTCCTACCCAACCCAAGGCCAAAGTGAGTGTGAAGTCCTTATCCGAGGTTCCATGGCACCTCATACAGTCCATGGTGGAATTTCACCAACCAACATCTAGATGAAAGCTTCAGTTTGAGGTTCATATGGACCCGCAAGGCTAGGAGGGCCCTAAGTCCGCACAAGAGGAACAGCTGGACATGGACAAAGCGATTCCTGTCCTAAATGTGCAATGCTGATGCAGGCTGGAACATGGGAGGCACACAAAGAAAACTGCGTAGTCTTAAATGTTTGTTGGAAACCTTTAGGAAAAATTTCCTGGGAATTGTGGGTTGAAACTCAGGCCACAAAGGTGGCATACTCTATGAATTAGAATGGCCCACCCAAGATGTGGGCTGGCCACCAAAATGATTTTCAGATGAGAGAGAAATTTCTGAGGTCCTTTTGATTATTGTTGAAGTCCCTGAACCATTTGTCTTACATTGATTACTGTCAAGATCTAGTACAGAAACAGCCCCCTTGGTTAAGAGCCTGTCTAGATGGACAGGTCACTCTGATGTTAGCTAGGAGCCTAGTGGTCTTTAAGACACAGTGGAAAGCAGCTAACCAGAATACATGACAGGAAAAAAGGAAGGTAAACAGATATCTCCATGAGCCAGAAGAGGACCCACCACCTTTTGTGCCACTCTACCCAACTTTGCCAAGACCACTTGGACAGCAAACAGTCTCCTCAACCCCATCATCCTTCAAAGCAACAAATGATGGCCCCCAATACTGGCTATTCCTTCCTCTTTGGTGTCCTCAGAGCCAGAGGTTTCTTAGAAACAAAGACTCTTTCACCTCCCAAGATTGAGGGGATTTGTCCCAAGATCAGAGCCACAATCCAGATGAGAGCACTCCAGATACCCCTGCAAGATATTAAAGGACCTGTCCATATTGACTAGAGGGAAACACCTGAGGGAGACAAGGCAGTTTTGCATGCCAGTCTTTCACCTCCATTGCACCCATAAGCTGGAAAAACCATACTTCCTCCTACATGGAGAAACACTGGACCATGACTGATCTGATGAAGCCCATTATCCCATTATCCAGACCTAGGATAGGGCTCCAATAAACAAGAAGGATAAAAATAAAGAGATGTAAGGAAGCTCTCACAGGAAGTCTAAGAGATAAAAGGAAAGAACATCAGATGGAAGTTACATACTGCCTATAGGCTGCAGAGTTCTGGTAAAGTTCAAAGGATGAACAGGACTTTAAGTCTCAGTTGGGTAAGTTGTGTCAGGAGACTTACTTACATTGTGATGAGCTTTTCCCTATACACTGTTGAGGATTAGATCCAGTCCCACTAGGAGGACTGGATTATCTCCTTATAAGATAATGTACTCGAGCCCCCCCTCTTATTAGGGGACCATTGGGAGACTTAAGAGAGATAGGAGAATTCACCCTGAGAAGACAGCTTCAGGCCTTAGGGAAAACTTTACAGGTTATCAACCATGGGTTAGAGAAAGATTGCAAAAAAAAGTTTGACCACAGGTGCATACTCCTTCAAGCCTGGAGATTGATTCTGGGTCAAAGAATGGAATATTCAAACACCTAAACTTCTTTGGAAGGTCTCTTTCCCTGTTATTTTATCCACGCAACTGCAGTCAAGTTTGCAGAAATATTTCCCTTGATTGACTACACCAGACTGAAGCCTGCAGTTGTGAACTGGGTGTGCACTCCAGATGCTGCTACACTCTTGAAGCTGACTGTCTAGAAAAAAAAGGAGCACTAGAGAAGCTTGAGGGTCAGAATGAAAACAGCCCTGCTCCAGTCACTCCAGAAGCTGACTGGTGTAGGCACAGCCGAAGGTTGTAGAGGCTACTTCCCTGCTTCATCCACACAGGAGGGACTTGCAGATCAATACATCATGAAAGATAAACTTCCCACCAGGACTAATGAATGCTTTCACCCCCTAAGATAGTTCTTTTACTATAATGCATTGCCACCCCTTGCTTCTAGATGTTTACATAATTCTCTGGTTTTTACTACTGGTTTGGTATCAGTAACTCCTACTGACCGGACACTGGGTAAAATAAATTCATTTATAATTTTTTACCTTGCTTATATAAATTTTCTAGTATTTGTTTGATGTTATTAGTTTTGCTTTGTTAATTTATGTTGTTTAACTTATACTAACCAAAACATTAGTCTATTATTTAGTTTGGTTTAATATGATAACCTTAAGAGGTTCTGTTCTACTCCTATTCCAACCATGGAAATGAGATCATGTGAACCATATGTCAACAAAATTTACTATAATCAAGAGGTAGTAAAACATATATTTAGGACCTATCCTGCCAGAGGAATGCAATGGTTGGATGACTGTTTGGAAAGAAAAAAGAGGTCCATTGGGAAGTAACTTGATGTAGAAGATCACCAATCTTGGAGTGAAGACAAATAGCCACCCCAGAGGACCATTGCCACCTATGGTCCTGCTACCTCTGCATAAAATGGCAGTTGGAGTTATAGAACTCCTCTTTACATGTTAAACAAAATTATTCACTTACAAGCTGTACTAGAAATTATTATTAATCAGACTGCCAAAGCCTTAGACCTCCTAGCTACAAAAGAGACCTGATGAGTGTAGCTAACTATCAAAACTGCTTGGCATTAGATTACCTACTGGCTGAGGAAAGAGAAATATGTGGAGAGTTCAAAAGCTCAGACTGTTGCATCCAAATTGACAACAATAGAGAGACAGTTAAAAATATAGCCAACAACACAAGAGAACTAGCACATGTCCTTGTTCATACCTAGAAGGGCATTAAAGTTTGAGTACAAACATGTTTTTGGAAGATGGTTTTCAACTCTTGGTAGATTTAAAAGCTTAACTGGTGTAGTGGGTATTAAGCTGTTAACCTGTTCATTGCTCCCATGTTTGGCTCCTCTGTGCATTAAAACTATTGGGTCCACTAAAGAAACTGCTGTTGAAAGGATGACAACAACTAAGTTTTGGATGTAAGCCAAGATAATGGTAATGATTCTCTTAAATTTAAGGGATTAAATTATGGGGAGCATCATTAAAGGTGGGAATTGAAGTGGGAACCCATTTCTCCACAAAAAAAGTCTACCTAGGATTCTAAAGAAATCTTCACCATGGCTGATTTTAGGACTGTCAGGAAAAGGGTCTCTGAAAAACAGTTCAATGTATATAAACGTCCTATTTTCCTGTCACCCTGTTTTACTTGGCCACTGGCTGAGAAGATACCAGCAATCCAGGTACTGGGCAACCCTATCTAGTTTTTCACAAACATATCCAGTATATAAGTTTTTAGAAATGTTCAAACAAAGCTGCTGGCCTTGAACTGGACTTCACAGAGATGTCTTCATTTTTAAGATATGTTACCAACTGGGCTCCATGGTGACAACTGGCAGAGAAAGGAAAAATGGAAAAAAGAAGCTCTCCCTACTCAGGTGTTGTCCTTGAAGAGTTAACTTGCTCAAAACAGTGAATTAAAAAGCTGCTTTTATGTGAACTTCTGTGGACTCTGAACTTCTGAGCCTCTCCCCTTACATGCTCAGTATAAAATTCTGAAACTGCCTGGAATAGGGGTTCAGGAGATTGATTGATTACAGCAAAAGCTGTGCCCTCTGAGCCTGAGTGCAGCCAAAGAAAACTGTTTACTGCTATGTTCTGTGCCTTTCCTCATTTGACCCTACAACAGTACTGTGCTATTCGAGCATTTCCCCGACTCACTCTTCCCACTTCTTCTCCCTTGCTGGGCTCCAAGAATGGGTCCTGTCACCCAGTGACCTCCCCCCAATTCTGGACACCAGGTATGCTCTCACAGTGCCCTCCTTTGGCACTCCTTTGATCCACGTCCCTTTCTGTGGATCTACACATCTGAGGAAGAGGAGTGTAATTGGCTGGGCTCTCCCCACTGAAGGTCTACTGCAGACCTTGCCCTGCCTGATCCCCTCCCTTCAATCCCCTGCCCTCTAGCCTTGCATGCTGCCCCCACTGCAACCCAGACCTCCTAACCCTGATGTTTTGAACTCTAATTCCAGGACTAGGCAGCTCAACTGAGCCCCTGATTGCTTTCCTTTTGTGTTGTGGCTTCCCATGGGATCTCTTGTTTTCCAGACAGTCTTGGGTGCCCCTTGTTTAGTCCCCATATTGAGCTCCCCTCCTTGCCCGTGGTGCTGCCCTCTTTCTCCTCATCTTAGCACCACCCCTTCTTCTCCTTCCCCTAGTGCTTTCCCCTGGAGACTTGGCCTCCTGCTCCTTGGGTTCCTAATCCTTTAGGGTTAATTGTTCCCTTTCCTGGAATCATTGCTTAGGTCCTGTCTCTTTCCCCTCTTCACACCTGACTATGACCCTTGTGATTGCTGTCTTCCTGGACTTGTCCCTTGCCAGGCTCCCTTGGCCTGGTCTCTGGCCCCTGATTCTCATCTGCACCAGGGCATCTTGTGGATAATAGAGCCCTACCACTCACATAGGCCCCTAGCTCTCCCTGGGCCCTTGGTCCTGCACACAGAACTATAACACCTGGCAGGGGCGTGGGCACTCAAACCTGTCTCCCAGCGACTGGATCCCAGCATTCCCTCCCCAGCCCTGTCTACTGTCCTGAACTCCCTACCCCAGCCTTGGCCTTCAGCTCTCCATTCCCTGGCATAGCTTCTTGCTTGATCCTCTGGTAGTCATTATTGCTCACTGCTTTTCTGGCCATTGTCTGAGGGCCCCTCGCTGGGGCACTTCCCTTATCCTCTTGGTTTCCGTGTATTACCATTCCCTAGTGCAGGCCCGCCTTCATGGGCCTGTATTCCCTGCTCTCTATGATCCTGGGCCTTCATCTTTGTCCCTTGGCTGGGCTCCTTGATGGGGGGATCCTTGCCCCCACCCCACTCACACCTGACCTGCGCCCCTTTAGGTTGTGCCATCCTTCAGCCCTCCAGCCTTCGAATGGGTCCTGGCAGCCTAAATACCACCCCCCCCCACCTCCGTCAACCTGGTATCCTCTCATAGTACCCTCTTTGGCCCCTCCTTTGGTCCTGGTCCCTCTCTGAGGATCTACTCACCTTGGGCAGAGGAGTGGAGTTGGCTGGCCTCTGCAACTTGAATGCTCCCTATGGGAAACACAGCCATGCCACTCGCCTAAGTCCCCTTCACTGCCTGGACATTGAGGCCTGGCAGTTAACATGGGACTTACTCCAAACCATCCTTGAGAGATTCCCTCCCTTCCCTCCCCTGGTTTCTCTCCTTGCATGCTGCCCCTACTGCAACCCAGACCTCCCTAACCCTGACCCTTTGCACTCCAGTCCCTGGGCCTTGGTGTTTGCCTGAGCCCCTGACTGCTTTCCTCATGGCCTTTGACATAGCATGGAGTCTCTTCATATTGGGGCTGATGAGAGTGCCCCTTATGTGGGTTGCCAGCAGGCACTCTTGGTGCCCCTTGGCTTCTCCTGGTTCTCCTAGAGGCCCTTTATCCTCTTCCCCTTGTGCCATTTTCTGGCAGTCACGGATCTCCTGTCCTTCGTTCCTTCATCAACATTGATTAGGTGGGTCCCTTGCCTGGGTGCCTGGCATGGGTCCCGGCTCTAGCCCCTCCATACACCCACCCAGACCTCCAGCTGTGCCTTCCCATTGCCCTCATTCTAGCCCCCTTTCCTTTCCTGGCCTCAGTTTCAAAGACGCTGGCCCTGGATTTTCATCCTAGTCCAGGAGCCTTATGGGAAACCATGCCCTGATCCTCGCCTGGGCCACTTACTCTCCCTGGGTGCTTGGTCCTGCACAAAAAACCCTGAAACATGGAGTTGGCCCTGGGCCTGGAGTCTGACAGCCCCCTGCTGGATCGCTGCCTTCCCTCACAAATCTTGTCCACTGTCCTAAGCCTCCTGTCCAATCTCTGGCCCTTAGCTCTCAGTTACCTGATCTGGTTCCTCTCTTGAGCCTCTGGTGTCACTTCTTGCTCACTGCTTTTCTGGGAATTGTCTGTGAGCCCATCCCTGGGGCTGCTTCCCTGCTCCCCTTGGCTTTCCTGTACTGCAGTACCCTAGTACAGTGCCCCCTTCCCGTTCTGGCATTCCCTGCTCTACCCTGGCCTGGGTCTTCTTTTAGGTCCCTTGGTGGGATTCTGGCCCCCACTCCACTCACACCTGACGAGCAGCCCTTCATGTTGAGCATTCCTTTGGCCCTCCAATTGTTTCTGTCTCTGCCGGGCCTACTTTCCTGATACCCTTCCCAGGATGCTCACCTGGGCCAGGCGAGTTGACCTGGCATATTGGCCTTGTTGGCTCTCTTTGAATAAACTTAGACCTGCTCCTTTCCTGTGCCCATTGGTCTCCCTCAGCCTGGGCCCTGCTTCTGAACCCTAACACCCTGCCGTGTACCTGGGCTTTGAGCCCTCCTCCCACTGTGTCATCCACTCCTCTTTCTCCTCACTCTCACCTCCCTATTCATGTCCCTTTTCATTCATCCAATCCCAGGTGCTAACACTTGGCTCACCTTTACTGGGCCCAGTTTCTTGCTTGAGGACCCGGCTGCCCTTCTTGAGGATCCTTTCCCTTCGCTTGTTTTCAGGCCTCTTTATACAGGCCCTATCCTATGCCTCTCCTGTGTTACACTGGTGCTATGGTATCCTGGCACTACCAGGACCCTTCACTTTCACTTCTTCTCCCTATCCTGGGCTCCTGGAATGGGTCCTGGCTGCCAAACAACCATACCCACAACCTCTGTACGCCAGGAATCCCCTCACAGTGCCCTCTTTTGACGATCCTTTGTTCCAGGTCCCTCTCTGAGGATCTACTCATCTAGGCAGAGGAGCCAAATTGGCCTGCCTCTGTGCCCTTAAGGTTCCCTAAGGGAAACACAGCCTTGCCTCTTGCCTGAGTCTTATTTTCTTCCTGAAACTTGAGTCCTGGCAATTAATATGTTACTGGCTCAAATCTGGCCCTGAGAGATCCCCTCCTTCCCGTTCCCTGTTTTCTCACCATGGATGCTGCCTCTACCCAAATCCAGTCCTCTCTAACCCTAACCCTTTGCACTTCAGTCATCAGACTAGGGCACTCTTGTGAGCCACAAACAGTGTCCCTCATGTCACTTGGTGTAACATGGAGTCTCTTTCTGAAGGGTCTGATCTGGGGGCTCCTCGCTTGGTAGCGCCATATTGCTCACCTATGTGCCCATTGTGCTTTTCTCTGTCTTCTGGTCCTTGTGAAGCCCATGCAACCCTTACCCTCGTGCTTTCCCCAGGCACTTGTAGGTCTCCTGTTCCTTGGGTCCTTCATCCATGGTAGGTCAGGTGGCTCATTTGCCTGGGAACCTTGCTGGGGTCCTGGATCTTGCCCCCCCATGCACCCACCAAGACCCTCAGCCATGCACTCCCCTCGCCCTCCTCCTGGCCCCCTTCACTTGCCAGGCCTCATTTGCCAGGTCTCTGTCTCTGCATTCTCATCTGGGCCAGAACACCTTTTGGGAAACTGAGTACTGCCACTTATCTAGGTCCCTTGCTCTCTCTGGGCCTTTGGTCCTGCACCCTGAACCCTGAAACCTGGCAGTCACCCTGGGCCAGGAACTTGTCTGCACCCTGCCGGAAAACCAGCAATCCCTCCAAAGACTTGTCCACTCTCTGGAGCCCCCTGCACAAGCCCTGGCACTTGGCTCTCCATTCCTTGGCCTGCCTCCTCGCTTGAGCTTCTGGTGGCCCTTCTTGCTCCATGCTTCCCTGGGCTTAGACTGTGGGCCTCCCTGGGGCCAGTACCATGCTCCCCTTGGCTTCCCTGAACCACAGTGCCCTACTGTCACCCATCTGCCCGGCCCTGGCCTTCACTTCCCTTTTCTGGCCGCCTGGTCCTTCCTTTGGTCCCGAACATGGGCTCCTTTTGGGAGTCCTGGCCTGCACACCATCAACACCCTTCCTCAGGCCTTTCATGCTGTACTGTCCTTTTTCCCTCCTTTCCTCCCTGTCACTGCTGGGTCCCTTTTCACGATCACTTTCCCACAATTCTCACCATGTCCAGGGGACTGGAACTGCACGTTTGACTCTGTGGGCTCCCTTTGGGAAAATATAGCTGTGCCCATTGCCTGAGCCTTTTGGTCTCTCTCAGTGCAAGCCCTGCTCCTCCATCCTTAACACCCAGCAGTGAACCTGGGCTTTGAGCCCTCCTTTCCCTGCACCACCCAATACCATTGCTCCCCTTTCTCCCCTCCCCAGCCCTGTCTGTTTTCATGGAACCCAGGACTGGGTCCTGGTACTTGGCTCCCCATTCTTGGGCCTGGGTCCTTGCTGGAGTTCCAGTCGTTCTTCTCCAGGACCCTGTCCATGTCCCTTGATTTCAGGCCCCTTGCTGGGCCCCCCTCCTGTGCCTCCCCTCTGTTCCCCATGTACTGTGGTATTTTGTCATTGCCAGACCCTTCCCTTCTTCTGCTTCTCCCTAGCCTGGTCTCTGCCAATGGTTGCTGGCTCCCCACCAACACCCCCAGAATCATGGACCAAAGGTATCCCTCACATTGCCCTCCTTTGGTCCTGGTGTCTCTCTGGGGATCTACTCATTTTGGGCAGAGGAATTTAATTGGCTGGCCTCTGGGCCCTGAAGGATCCCTATGGGCAACACAGCCCTGCCTCTAGTCTGGGCCTCCATTGCTGCCCAAACTTGACAACTGGTAGTAGACTTGGGCCTTGTGATGATGTTGCCTTGGGCCAGTCCCTGCCTCCCCTCTCCTGCCTTCTAGCCTTGCAAGTTTCCCCTAAGACAACACAACCCTTCTTCACCTGACCCTTCACCCTACAGTCCTCTGGCCTGGCAACCACCTGAGCTTCTTATACATTACTGGGGTTGTGTTCCTTTCTCTGGTGTCTCTTCCTATTATGTTTGTCCTGGGCGCCCCTAAATTTTGCCCCCTAGCTGGCTCCAATCTGTGCCCTTTGCACAGTACTCTGTCTCCATATCCTAGCACCAATCCTCCCTCTCCTTCTCTTAGTGCTATTTCCTGGAGCAAGGGCCTTTTGATCATTGGGAACCTAATACTTTTTGGTAGGGTCATTCCCTTACCTGGGCTCCTTGATTGGGTCCTGACCCTTGCCCCTCTCTGCACCCACCATGACCCCTCACTGTGCCCTCACATCGCACTCCTCCTGGCCCCTGTCCCTTACCAGGCCCTTTGGCCTGGTCCCTGGCCCTTCACCTTCATCTGGGCAAGTCACCTAATGGGAAACCGAACACTGACCCTTAACTGGGCTATTTGCTCTCCTTAGGCCCTTGGGGCAGCACCAGCAACCCTGACATGTGGCAGTGGCATTGGTCCTCCAGCCTCCCTCCCCCTAGCTGGATCCCCTGCCTTCCCTCCCCAGCACTGTCCACTGTCCTGAGCCACCTGCCCCAAGGCTGGCCCTTGGCTCTCCATTCCCTGGACTGGCTCCTTGCTTGAGCTTCTGGGGGTCCTTCTTGCTCCATCATTTCTGGGATTGAACAGTGCACTTTGTTGGGGTCACTTCACCACTCCCCTTGGCTTCCCTGTGTCTCACAACCCTAGTGCAGCCCCTGCCTGTCTGGCCCCACCCTTCCCTGCTCTCTCCTAGCCTGGGCCCTCCTCTATGTCCCTAGTCTGAACTGTTTTCTGTGGTCCTGTCCCGCACACCACAAACACACTTCATCCATCATTTCACTCTGTACCCTCCTTCAGCCTTCCTGTTGTCCTTGTCCCTGCTGGGCTCCATTTCCAGATCTCTTTGCCAGGATGGTCACCAGAGGCAGGGGCTGAAACTAGGATATTTGGCCCTGCAGTCTTCCTTTGGAAAAAGGTAGCAGTGCCCCTAGTCTGGGGGTTTTGGCCTGCTTCAGCCTGGGACCTGCTCTTCAATCTTGACACCCTGC
Source organism: Marmota flaviventris (assembly GCF_047511675.1). Classification (NCBI taxonomy): domain Eukaryota; kingdom Metazoa; phylum Chordata; class Mammalia; order Rodentia; family Sciuridae; genus Marmota; species Marmota flaviventris. The sequence goes on from NC_092517.1 coordinate 25,031,341, forward strand.
AGTGAATCTAGGCCTTGAGCCATCCACTCCCTGTGCCAACCATTCCCCTTACTTCCCTTTCTCTCCATATATCGCCTCAGCCAGGAGAGAGGGAACTAGCCCTTCCAGATGTGAGACCACTCCCTCCTGAGTGTTTGGGTAGTTCCAAAATCCCAGAAGCCAGGGTAGAGGGAACTCCCTTTTCCATGCGGGAGTCCCCTCCTACCTGGGTGTCAGGGGAAGCTCATATACCGCTGCAGCCAGGGTACAGGACACTCACCACTAAAGGAGGGAGACACCTCACACCTGGGTGTTGAGGAGAGCTCAAAACATTCACAACCAGGGTAGAGGTGACTCACACCCCAAGTCCCATCTACCCTGGCTAAGTTGGTATACAAGCTCCCTGCAACACCCAGGTGGGAGGAGAGCCTTGCCTGGTGCAGCGAGTCCCCTCTACTCTGACTGCAGCACTATTGGATCTCCCCTGACACCCAGGAGAGAGGGCTCTTTTGACTAGAGGGGCGAGTCCCCTCTACCCTGGCTAGGACAGTTTACGACCCCACCTCAGCAGACACCTAGGTGGGAATGGTCTTCTGCCATGAGGGGCAATTCCCCTCTACCCTTGCTGCTGTAGTATAAGAGCTTCTCCTGACTCCCTGGTGGGAGGGGTCTCCTGCCTTGAAAGGTGAGTCTTCTCTACACTGGTAAGGTGGTATACAAGCTCCCTGTGACACCCAGGTTGGGGGGGTTTCCTGTCTGGAGGGGTAGTCCCCTCTACCCTGGCTGCATTGGTATAAGAGCACCTCCACCCTGACACCAAAGTGGGAGCAGTCTCCAGCCTGGAGGGGGGAGTTTCCTCTACCCTGGCTGTGGAGTCATACTACATCCTTCTAAGACCAAGTTGGGAGGCATCTCCAGCCTGGAGGGGTGAGTCCTTTGTACCCTGGCTGCAGCTGTATTAGAGCTCCCATTAACAGCCATGTGGGATAGATATCCCAACTGGAGTAGCATATACCCACTCTCTATATAGCTGTATATATACTTTATATACCCTGACTTCGATGGTATAGGAGCTACCCCCAGACACCCTGGTGGGATGGGTCTCTCGCCTGGTGTAGTTAGTCCTCTATACCCTGGCTAAGGTTGTATACAATCTCCATTGCAACACCCAGGTGAGAGGTGTTTCCTGTCTGGAGGGGCGAGTCCCCACTACCCTGGCTATAGTGAAATAAGAGCTATCACACACACACACAAACAGGTGTGAGAGGTCTCTCATCTGGAATGGCGAGTCCCCTGTTCCCTGCCTCTGCCATTATATAAGATCCCCTGAAAACCAGGGTTTCGGGGTCTCCCACATAATAGGGTGAGTCCCCTCTCTCCTGGCAGAAGCGGCATAGAGTTACCCCCCATAGCAAGATAGGATGGGTCACCTGCCTGGAGGAGAGTACCCTCTACTCTGGCTAATGCAGTATAGAAGCTCCCAGACACCCAAGAGGGAAGGGTCACCCGCCTGGAAGCATGAGTTTCTTCTACAATGGCTGTGGCAGTAAAGGAGATCCCCTGACACCCAAGGGGGAGGGTCTCTGGCATGGAGGGGCGAATCCCCTCTACCCTAGCTGCAGCAGTATAGTAGTTCCCCCACACACAAACCCAGGTGGGAGGGGTTCCCCCCTGTAGGGGCATTCCCCCTCTAGCCTGGCTGCTGCAGTAATCAAGCTCCACAGGTCACCCAGAAGGGAGGAGCCTCCCGCATGAAGGGGCAAGTCCCCTCTATTCTGACTGTGTTGGTATATGTGCTCCCCTTCGTTAGGTGCATGACAGGCTGAGATAAGTTGCATGCAGGACATCTGAACAAACGTTAGCTACAGGATAACCCACATACTCAAACCCCCCCTCTGTCTGGTCCTTTATCACCTGTTTGCATAAAGTGTGAATACTCACCCCCTCTCAAGGCTGATCCCTTGAGCCCCACCTGTCTGGTGCAACAGAAATCCACATCTGAACCCTGCCCCATCTTCCTGAAGGCAGAAGATGACACACTTAGCAACTACTGTGTGATCAAATCATTGTTCGCCAACAAGGCAGCTTGCATACCCAGAGACCCCATTAGAATTAGGCTATAAAAACTTCCTCCTGCAAGCCCTACCTTCTTGCTCTCCCTGTCTCCCTCTCTTGCTCTCACTCTGCATTGATCTCGCTTTCTTCTCTCGCTCTCTCTCTTCCTCTCTCTCTCTTTCTCCTTTTTTGCACTGCTGCAATACAGCAGGGGTCACTCTAAACTGTTGTGGTCACTTTCATTTCATTGGTGCTGAAAACCGGAAAGAGGGTTATAACCATTTTTGGGTCCCTCTTCCTTCAGAAGTGCCACTCATTGTACAACCTAAACCCATTTTCTCAACCACCAGACTATATGAACCCTCAGCCTTTAATTGGTGAGTTTCCCCTTTCGGAGGCCTAAACCTCATGGTGGTGTCAGGAATATTTAACTTTTGATCTCCCGGTGAACCTCTTTGTCCACCTGTGGGGAGGAAAGCACCTTATTACAGCCTTCAAGGTCACGGTGGCCCTCAGGGACTCCCTTCTTGGGCAGTTTGGACTCTTGGGTTCAAAATTATATCCATCCCCACTCCCAGCTTTTGGTTTACCAGCATAGGTTTTGTAGGTAAGCCTCAAAAGACTGTGTAACCTTCAGGAACACATAACAGAGAACTAAACACCACACTCCACCCAGACCTTCACGATTTCTGTGGTTCTCATAAAGTCTTAGTCCTCACACCTTTAAGACTTGGCTGATAGACACACACTTACCCTCCTTTTCCTCTCTCTCTCCCCTCTTTTCATCCCTGGGAATCTCTGGCCTCTCCAGCAGGTGTCCCAAAAAGACTTGGGCAAGGTTTCCCATGGCTCTGGCCTTGTCCAGGACAGAAGCCTCAACAATCAGGATTCGGTGACAACAAATCTCAGCAGCTCAAACCTGCCACAAGGCACTCCTGATTTTTGGTTCTAGCAGGGATGACCCTTTTGCCAATAAATCATTTTATCCCTCTCCCTTACACTACATTTGAATCTCCTTCCTTCTGCCCTATACTACTTTTACGTTCCCTTCCCTCTCCCCTATACTATGTTTGCGAAATGGGTAATGCTTCCTCTCTGCAGGTTGACTCTCCCTTACAATGCTTCTTGGATAACCTCAAACCCTCTTCTTGATACCAGACATGAAACCCCCAAAATTGATCAAATATAGCATGCAGAATTGACTCACTTATCCCCTATACAACAAAAATAAATGACCCTTTTTTGTGTCTCTGGATCCCTCCAAACTAAGGGATCTTTACAATTACTGTGAGCATTTGAAAAAATGGATAAAGAGACCCTATGTCCAAGCTTTCTTCTTGCTCCGGTCCAATTCTGCTCTCTGCACCTCTTCCAAAACTCTTCAATATTTTATAGCTTGCAAACTAACCCCCACAACCTCTGATACCCAATTTTCTCCTCCTCCAGACTTATCCACTACTTTTGAGCCTGCTGATTAACCTCCATTCTATCACCTGGCTCGAATAGGTCCTCACACTCAACCTTCTGCCACAGCCCCTCCACCTTCTCCCCCACCTCAATAACATACTTTCTCCCCTCCAATTACTAGATAAAAAACCCAAACCAACACCCTTCCTCAACCCGTTGCCCTCTTGCTGGGTTAGCAGGTACTGAAGTTATCCCTCCACCCACTCACTCCCCTATTCTCCTGTCAGTGACCACAACCAGTCCCACCAGGTCCTATTACCAGTTAAACCAAAACTCAAACTAGCTGAGGAGAGCCCTCGGAACCCTATCTGAGATCTGCTGAAAATGGCCTTTATGTTGCTTTGTCATCACTGAAAACATGTTATTAAGTATTTAATGTCCCTTACAGGCTTTTTGGGATATTCACTCTGGTCCTCCCCTCTGCTCTACCTGTTCTACTACTAAAGTTTTACTTGATAGGGAAAATCCCAAACCCCTTTCCCATTATTCTTTACATCTCCTTCCTCATTCTCAGATCCACACTAGCTGCTTTCAGCCCCACATTCCTATCTTCCCACTACCTACCCAGGCCCACAGAAAAGTCTTAACTGACCTTCTCCAGAAATCGTCTCCATGGCTGATTTTAAAACTGTCAGCAAAGAATCTCTACAGAAAAGTTTACTGTGGATTAACTTCCTCTTTTCGTGTTTCCCTGTTTTACTTGGCCACTGGTTGGAAAAAAAATAGCACTCCAGGTGACGGACACCTCCTTAATAGTTTTTCACAAAAATATATAAACAAGACCTCTGGCCATGAGATGGGCTTCACAGAGATGGCTACATTTCTAAGATAAGAGAAGTTACCAACTGGGCTCCATGTAACATCCCCCTGGTAGGGGGAAAAAAGAAAAGGAAAAAGAAGTTCTCCCCTTCCCAGGTGTCTTTAAAGGGTTAACTTGCCCAGAACAGAGAAAAAAAAAAATGGCTTTTATATGAACTTCTGCAGACTGTGAACTTTTGAGCCCCATACTTTACATGCTTGTTACAAAATTCTGAAACTACCTAAACTTGGGATTCATATGATTAATTGATTACAGTAGAAGCTGTGCCCTCTGAATCTAGCTGCAACCAAATAAAACTGTTTTCTCTATTTTTTGTACTATCTTAGGTGACTTGCCGCTTGTCTATTCCTTCAACAGTATAATTCTATATAATTAAACATTGTTTATGTTTTCATGAAATGGTAAACAGATGTGATTAATTGTGTACTGCAAATAACAAAATATCTTTTATTAAAATTGAATTTTTTGCCTAAATTCAGAAGTTTTCAAGGACTGTTTCAAAATGTGAATAAAGAAGGGGTTAACAGATGGGAGATAGAAATTAGAAGTTCTAGGTATGGATATAATAGAAGGGAAAAAAAGGTTTCTGGATAAGAAAGTCTGTATGATTAAGTAAATAAGAGGGTTCAAGCAAGTAATAAAGAAGGTTTGTATATGTTGGCTATATAGGCTTAAGTAAGTTATAAAGAAGATATGTGTAAGTGAATTATATATGTAAGTTTTTTGAGCAAGTAATCTTGAAGGAATTAAGCATTATACAACTATGGTTAAGCAAAAATTATTATTTTGAAATATTGTAATATGTTATTTCTTTAAGAGCTAAACTTGATTAATATAAAAACATCCATAGTAATTGTGGTACTATTACTCTTCTTTGTATATTAAATGTGTTCATATTTTCCAGGTATATAAATCTTTAAGATACAAGCTTTAAAAAATATATCAAGCTGGTGTTCTCCAAAATATTGCATGGTAATTTTAGGCTTATAAAAATAACATATTGAAGATTTATTTATATCATTTAATTTTCTATAACTGGACCTGTTATCAATAAGATTAATATAAAGTTCTATACACTGGGGTTCAATTTAAATGTAATATCATATTGTGTTATCTAATATTCATGTGACCTCATACAACAATATATGTAAACTTTATAAAATGATATTTAAAATCAAAAATCAGCTTTAATACTATAACACTTTACATAAGATTTATAAAGACCCCCGCTTTACCTGAGATAAGGCTTTGTCTCCCATCTTAACTACATGTGAGAATGACTCCAAAGTAAGCCAGACTTCAGCTAAAGCCGAGTACTCTTAATTAAAGAATGGTGAAACTGACCTTGCTGGATGTTAATGATCAAGACTTAAATTAAAATGACCAAGAAAACCAATATTTGGCTCTTACCCTCTTAATCAGTCTGAATCTAGGGAGCAGAGAATTTCTCTAAAGAGCTTGGACATTCTGGGCCACATAACCCCATGATCAGGAAGATTAATGAGACCACTGGAGAATGAAAAGCCAATCAGTGCACTTGCAGTGAATAGGAGGGTCATTGGAGACAGGAGACATCCCTGATGCCTCCAATGGAAGCCACATGGTCAAACAAGACCTGGACCCATCCTAGTACAAATGTCACTAGCAGAACTAAGAGGCTTCTCTCAAGTACCCCCACGAGCGACCACTATTGAAACTTGGATGACTCTTAGCAATAGATAGAAATGAAGACAATTTTGAACAGCTTGATACTAAACACCTACAAAAACGAGTTAATCCAAAACATAGTCATTTATAAGAGTAATTAAGGACAAGAACAGCTAGAAAAGAGAAGACAGCAACTAGGCCAACAGGTTCCATGGGGAATGTTCAGTCAAATATGGCCTTGGCTCCTTCCCCTCACAGGACCCCTATTAGTCAAATTTATTTTTCTCTTAATAGGACCATGGCCCATTAAATTGCGTACAGAAGTTCCTGCAAGATCATATACAGGAATTCACCAACCAGCCAGTCAATCAACTACTTTTTTAAGTACTTTATTTTATGACTACCAGCCCTGATTCCCAAGATGGAGACCTGACTCTTTACCAACTCCTCTGGCTCCAGAGACTCTGGGCCCATCTAAAACCCTCTCTAACCCACTTTCCAGTTTTTAAAACCTTTCTTTAATTTCCTGCGAATGAGAACTACTGTCCATCAGGTACACTCTGCTTGTTCTGTCTACTCTACAGTATCCCCACAAGGAAGCATCAAACCTAAACTCCACAAACATCAGATGAGGAGCCACCAGCCAGACGAAGACTGGTAGATCAACTTCACTCACATGGTTAGGCACAAAAAGCTTCACTACCTACTTAGTTTGGTTGATACTTTTTCAGGTTGGATAGAAGCCTTTCCTGCATCCAGATAAATTACTGACAGCGTCACCTCCATCCTCATTAAGGAGATCATTCCCAGGTTTGGCCTTCCCGTCACCATCCAGTCAGGCAATGGTCCAGACTTCACTTCTTAGGTTTTTCAACTAGTCTCCAAAGGCCTTAAAATCACTTTGATGCTTCACATCCCCCACAAACCTCAATCCTCATTTTCTATCCCAACTACAGATGGCACTTTAACATCCAAGTGACTTGGCACCAGGATGACACAACCCACTCTCAATTAATGGGTCAAGGTGATTGCTCTTCCACTGACTGCAAATGGGCAGTCACCCTGAACACTTCTGAATTCAACCAAGCCATATCTGATACTTCCTAGAGTCCCTGAGACAGGATCAATTGCTGATACCAAGGATCTCCTCCACTCAGAAATGGTTTGATACCATTGACAACCTATGGCTTCAAGGAAACCTTATGGAGTTTGCCCTTTTGAGATAACTGTCTATAGCCATGGGATGTTATCTCCAGCCGCCCTGGTATTCCCAAGCCTGTCCTTGAACATTCCCCTGCTCTCCCAGGTAGGCCCCATTACACCTCCTCTCAGCAGGAAGTAGTCAAATGATTTTGCACAAACCCAGCCCACTTAACTTAGAAAAACAAAAAGGGAGGAATGTTAGGTGCAGGAGAGGCTGGACTAAATTGTCTGCAGGATAACTCACACACTCAAACACCCCTCTGTCTGGTTCTTTATCACATGTTTGAATAAATTCTGAATACTCAACCCTACTCAAGGCTGAACACTTGACATCCACCTGTCTGATGCAACAGAAACTCACATCTGACCCCTGCCCCATCTGCCTGGAGGCAGAAGATGTCACCATTAGCAACTACTGTGTGTTCTAATCTTTTTCCACCAACAAGGCAGCTTGCAGACCCAGAGACTACATTAGAATTTGGCTATAAAACTCCCTCCTGCCAGGCTCCACTCTCATGCTCTCACTGTCTCCCTCTCCTGCTTTTGCTCTATCTTGCCCTCTCTGCTCTCTCTCTCTCTCTCTCTCTCTCTCTCTCTCTCTCTCTCTCTCTCTCTCTCTCTCCTCTCTTTGGCACTGCTGCAATAAAGCAGTGGTTACTGCGAGTGTTTTGGTCACTTTCCTTTCACTACTGACACCCTGGTGCGAGGGGTCACCTGCCAGGAAGGGAAATTACTTTCTACCCTGGCTGTGGTGGTATATGAGCTTGCACTGAGAGACAGGTTGGAGGGGTGTGCCTCCAGGATGGGCAAGTCTCCTCTACCCTGGCTAAGGTGGTACAAAATTTACCTGGACAACAAGGTGGGAGGGGTATCCTCTCTGGAGGGGCTAATGCCCACTACATTGGCTTAGGCAGTATAGGAGTTACTCCCATTCTCAGGTGGGAGGTGTTTCTCACCTGGAGATGGGAGTTGCCTCTACCCTTGCTGCTGGGGTATATCAGCTACACCTGACATCCAGGTGGGAGGGGCCTCCTGCTTGGAGTGGCAAGTCTCCTTTATCTGTCAGCTTTTGTATCCGAGATCCCCCCCTACCCAGATGGGAGGGGTCTCCCACCTGAATGGGTGAGTCCCTCTACCCTGGCTGCAGTGGTATACTAGCTATCTCTGACACACAGGTTGGATGGGTCTCTCATCTGAAGGGGTGAGTCCCCTCTACCATGGCTTCAGCAGGAAAAGATCTCCCCCTGACACCCAGGTGGGAGGGTCTCCTGCCATGAGTGGCGAGTCCCCTAAACCCTGCCTGTGGCAGTATATGAACTCCCCTGACAACCAGATGGAAGGGATCTTCAGCCTAGATGGTCAATTCCCCTCTCCCCTGGCTCTGGAAGTATAGGAGCTCCGCCCAACACTCAGCTTAAGAGGTCTCTCGACTGGAGGGGCAAGTCTGCTCTACCCTGGCTATGGAGGTGTAGTATCTCACCTTCATACATCCAGGTGGGAGGGGTCTCCCACCTGGAGGGGCAAGTCCCCTCTACCCTGTCTGCACAGGTATACAAGCTCCCACTGACACCCAGGTAGGAGGGGTCTCCCACATAGAGGTACGAGTTCCCTCTCCCCTGGCTTCAGCAGTACAGGAGCACTCCAGGACACCCAGGTGGAAGGGGTCTCCCTCCTGGAATGGCGTGTCCCCTTTACGCTGGCTGCAGTGGTAGAAGAGCTCGCACTGAAGCCAAGGTGGGAGGGGTCTCCTTCCTGGAGGGGCAATTCCCCTCTACCCTGGATGGACAAGTATCCTCTACCCTGGCTGAAGTGGTGTAAAAGTTACCCCTGACACCCGGGTGGGAGGGTCTCCCACCTCAAAGGGCAAGTCCGCTCAACCATGGCTGTGGGGGTATAAGATCCCCCTCTTATCCTCAGTAGGAAGGGGTCTGCCGTCTGAAGGGGTGACTTGCTTCTACACAAGCTGAAGCTGTATACGAACACCCCATCACCAGACATCCATGTGGGAGGCGTCTCCCAACTGGAGGAGCAAGTCCCCTCTACCCTGGCTAAGGCCAAATAGGAGTTACCCCCATTCGCAGGTGGGAGGTGTCTCTCGCCTGGAGGTGTGTGTTGCCTCTATCCGGGCTGCTAGGGTATATGAGTTCCATCTTCCACCCAGATGGGAGGGGTAATCCAGTTAGAGGGGCAAGTCCCCTCTAGCCAGGCTAAGGGTTTATAGGAGTTACTCCAATTCCAGGTGGGAGGTGTTTCTCGCCTGGAGGTCCGAGTTGCTTCTACCCTGGCTGCTGGGGTATATGATTTACACCTGACATCCAGGTGGGAGGTGTCTTCTGCCTGGAGGGGCGAGTCCACTCCACCATGGCTGCAGATGTTAAGGAGCTTCCCCTGACCCCCATGGTGGAGGGATCTCCCGCCTAGAGGGGTGACTTCCCCCTACCCTGGGTGCAGGGGTTTACCAGCTTTCCCAGACACCCTGGTTGGAGGGGTCTCCTGTTTGGAGGAGCGAGTCCCCTCTATTCTGGCTGCTGTGATATACGAGCCCCCCCAACAAACCCAGATGGGAGGGGTCTCCAGCTTTAAAGGGCAAGTTCCCTCTACGTGGCTGCAGAAGTTTACTAACTTTCCCTGACATCCAGGTAGGAGGTGTCTCTTGCCTGGAGTTCTGAGTCCCCTCTACCCTGTCTGCAGTGGTATAGGAGGTCACCCCCTACACCCAGGTGGGAGGAGTCTCCTGCCTTTAGGGGCAAATCCCTTCTAAAATGGCTGCTGCAGTAATCAAGCTCTCTCAGACACCCATGTGGGAAGGATCTCTCTATTGGATGGGTGAGTCCCCTCTATCCTTGCTGAAGAGGTAGAGGAGCTACCCAGACACCAAGGTGAGAGGGGTATCCTGGCTGGAGGGGAGCATCCCCTCTACCCTAGCTGCAGCAAAATAAGAGCTCCCCCTGAAACCCAGGTGGGTGGGGTCTCCCACCTGGTGGGCGAATCCCCTCTACCCTTGCTGCTGCAGGAAATTATCTCCCCTTGACACCCAGATGGGAGGGTCTCCGGCCTGTAGAGGCAAGGTCCCTCTACCCTGGCTACAGTCAGTGGTATAGGAGGTACCCCCTACACCCAGGTGGGAGGTGTCTCTCTCCTCCAATGGTGAGTGCCCTCTACTCTGCTTCTTGGAGTATATGAACTCCCCTGACAACCAGGTGAAGGGGATAGTCCACCTGGATGGTCGATTCCCTTGTCCATGGCTCTGGCATTATAGGAGCTCCCCCAACACCCAGGTTATGGGGACACAAGACTGAAGGGGTTGTACCAGCTCTCCCAGAAACTCAGGTGGGAGGAGTCTCCTTCTTGGAGGGGCGAGTCCCTTCTATTCTGGCTGCTGTGGTATACAAGCTGCCCACCATACCCAGATGGGAGGGGTCTCTGGCCTAAAGGGGTGAGTCCCCTCTACCCTGGCTGCACTGGTTTACTAACTTGCCCTGTCACCCAGGTTGGATGGGTGTCTCCCATGGAGGGTCGAGTCCTCTTCACCCTTGGTGTGCTGGTAAAAGATCTTCCCCTGACACCCATCTGGGTGGATCTCCAGCCTGGAGAGGCAAGTCCACTTTACCCTGGCTGTAGTGGTATAGGAGGTCCCCCCTACACCCATGTGAAAGGGGTATCCCACTTCCAGTGGCGAGTATCTTCTACCCTGCCTGTGGCATTATATGAACTCCCCTGACAGGTAGGTGGAAAGGATCTTCTGCATGGAGGTTCAAATCCCCTCTTCCCTGACTCTTGTGGTATAGGAACTCCCCTGACACCCAGATTATGGGGTCTCCCTACTGAAGGGTCGAGTCCTCTCTACACTGGTACAGGGGTATACAAGATCCCCCAGACACCCTGGTGTTCGGGGTCTCCTGCCAGGATAAATGAGTCCCCTCTACCCTGGTTACGGCTGTATAAAATCTCTCAGACATCCAGGTGGTAGGGGATATCATTCCTGGAAGTGAGAGTCCCCTCTATCCTGGTTGCTGCAGTAATCGAGCTCCCCCAGACACCCAGGATATAGGGTCTCCCGATTGGAGGTGTGAGTCCCCACTATCATGGCTGCAGAGGTATAAGAGCTCACCCAGACACCCAGGTTTGAGTAGTTTCCCAACTGGAAGGGCAAATTCACTCTGGCTGCAGTGGTGTAGGAACTTCCCCTGACACCCAGGTGGGGGGGAGTCTCACTCTTGGAGCAATGAATAACCTCTACTCTGGCTTTGACAGTATACAAGCTCCCCAAACGCCTAGGTGGGAGGGGTCTCCCGCCTGTAGTGGCCAGTTCCCTCTATCATGGCTGTGGAGATATAAGAGCTCACCCAGACACTTAGGTGGGAAGGGTCTCCCTACTGGAATGGCAAGTCTGCTGTACCCTGGCTGCAGTGGATAGGAATAACCCCTGACACCCAGGTGGGAGGGGTCTCCTGCTTAGTTGTGTGATTCCCATCTAGACTGGCTTCAGCGGTATAGGTACTCTCCAGACACCCAGGTAGAAGGGGTCTCCCTCTTGGAGGAGCGAGTCCCCTCTACCATTGCTGCAGCGGTATAAGAGCTCCCCCTGAAACCCAGGTGAGAGGAGTATCCCGCCTGGAGCAGTGAGTCCCCTCTATCCTGGCTATGGCGATATAGGATCTCCCCCACATCCCAGTTGGGAGGGGTCTCCCGCCTGGAGGGGCACGTCCCCTCTACCCTAGATGGGGAGGTATATGATATCCCCCTGACAGTTGGAAGGGTCTCCTGATAGAGGAATGAGTATCCTGTACCCTGACTGCGGAGGTATACAAGCTCCCCCAGACAATAAGGTTGGAGGGGTCCTCCGCTTGGAGGGGTAAGTCTTTTCTACACTGCTAAGGCCATATTCCAGGGCCTCCCTACACACAGATGGGAGTGTTCTTCCGCATGGATGGGTGAGTCCCCTCTACCCTGGCTTTGTCGGTGTACAAGCTCTCCATTCACCCAGGTGGGAGGGGTATCCGGCCTGGAAGGGCGAGTCCCCTCTACTTTAGCTATTGCTACATAAGAGCTCCCAGTACATCCAGGTGGAAGGGGGCTCCCGCCTGCAGGGGTGTGTTCCCTCTACCTTGGCTGTGGCTGTATATGAGCTCCACCTGACACCCAGGTGGGAGGAGTCTCCAATTGGAGGGTGTAGTCCCCTCTACCCTGGCTGCAGAGGTATAGGAGCTCACCTAGACACCCATGTGGGAGGGGTATCCCTACTAGAAGAGCAGGTCTGCTCTACCCTGGCTGAACTGATAGAAGAGGTCCAGCTGAAACTCAGGTTGGAGGGGTCTCCAGATTGGAGGGGTGAGTCCCCTCTACCCTGTCTGCAGAGGTATAGGAGCTCACCCAGACATCCATATAGGAGGGGTCTCCCAACTGGAAGGGTAAGTCTTCTCTACCCTGGCTGCAGTGGTGTAGGAACTCCCCCTGACACCCAGGTGGGAGGGGTTTCCCACCTAGAGGTGGCAGTCCCCTCTACCCTGACTGCTGTGGTATAGGTGCTCCCCTAACAATCAACTGGAAGGAGGACCAGGATGCTAGAGAACCCTCTACCCTGCTGCAGCAGTATAGGAGCTCCTCTGGACCCACAGATGAAAGAGGTCTCCCATCTGAATGTTGAGTTCCCTCTACCCCACCTTAATCAGTATAGGAGCTCCATAGAATCCAGGTCAGAGGGGTATCCCACCTGGAAGGGTGAGTCCTCTCTTCCCTGGATGCGGTAGTATAGGAGCTCACCTCGACACCCAAATCAGAGAGATTTCTTGCCTGAAGGTGAAAGTACCCTCTACCATGGCTGCAGTGCTATAAGAGCTCCCCCTGACACCCAGGTGGGACGGGTCTCCTGCCTGGAGGGGTGAGTCCCCTTTATCCTGGCTGTGATGGTATATGAGCTCCCACTGACACCCTGGTTGGAGGGGTCTCCCTCCAAGAGGGGAAAGTACTTTCTTCCTTGGCTATGGTGGTATATGAGCTCCCACTGAAAGCCAGGTTGGAGGGGTCTCCCGCCTGCATGGGCGCGTCTCCTCTACCCTGGCTAAGGTGGTATACAAGTACCCAGTGACACCCAGGTGTGAGGGTCTCTCACCTGAAGAGGCAAGTCCCCTCAATCCTGCCTGCAGGGCTATAAGAGGCCCCTCCTACACATACTAGGAAGGATTCTCCTGCCTGGAGGGCAAGTCACTGCTACCCCAGCTACAGTGGTATACAAACCCCCCTTCTCCAGACCCCCAGGTGGGAGGGGTCTTCCGCTTGGTGGGGCGAGACCCTCTACCCTGGCTAAGGTAGTATAGGAGTTATCCCCATTTTCAGGTGGGAGGTTTCTCTCTCCTGGAGGTGCGAGTTGCCTCTACCCTGGTTTCTGGAGTATATGAGCTGCACCTGACAACTGGGTGGGAGGGATCTTCCACCTAGAGGGGCGAGTCCCCTCTACCTGGGATAAGGGGGTGTAGGAGTTACTCCCATTCCCAGGTGGGAGGTGTTTCTCTCCTGGATGTGCAATTTGCCACTACCCTGGCTGCTGGGGTATATGAGTTCCACCTGACACCCAGGTGGGAGGGGTCTTCTGCCTGGAGGGGTGATTTCACTCTACCCTGGCTGCAGAGGTTAAGGAGCTTCCATTGGCACCCAGGTGGGAGGGGTCTCATGCCTAGTGGGGTGACTTCCCTCTACCCTGGCTGAGGGGGTGTACCAGCTTTCCCAGACACCCAGGTGGGAGGGGTCTCCTGCTTGGAGAAGCAAGTCCTCTCTATTCTGGCTGCTATGGTATACGAGCTCCCTGCCATACCCAGATGGGAAGGGTCTCCCGCTTGAAGGGGCAAGTCCCCTCTACCCTGGATGGAGTGGTTTACTAGCTTTCCTTGACACCCAGGTTGGAGGGGTCTCTTGCATGAAGGGGCGAGTCCCCTCTACAATGGCTGCTGGGAAAAGGACCTCCCCCTGACACCAAGGTGGGAGGGACTCTGTCCAGGAGAGGCGAGTTCCCTCTATCCTGGCTGCAGTGGTATAGAAGTTTCCCCCTACACCCAGGTTGGAGGCGTCTCCTGCCTCCAATGGCAAGTCTCCTCTACCCTGCTATGGCAGTATATAAACTCCATTGGCAACCAAGTGGAAGGGATTTTCTGCCTGGAGAGTCCAGTTCCCATTCCCTTGGCTCTGTCTGTATAGGAGCTCCCTGACATCCAGTGTATGGAGTCTCCTGAATGGAGGGGCGAGTCTCCTCTACACAGGCTTCAGGGGATATGTGCTCCACAAGACTACCAGATGGTAACACTCTCTCGCCTGGAGCAATGAGTCTCCTCTACTCTGGCTGTGGCTGTATACAAGCTATCCCAGACACCCAGGTGGGACTGGTATCCCGCATGGAAGGGCAAGTGCCCTCTACTTTAGCTCTTGCTATATAAGAGCTCCCACTACACCCAGGTTGGAGGGGTCTCCCACCTGTGGGGGCGAGCCCCTCTACCCTAGTTGCTGCAATAATCAAGCTCCCCAGGACACCCAGGAGAGAGGGGCCTCCAAATTAGAGGGGCAAGTCCCCACTACCCTGGCTGTGGAGGTATAGGAGCTCAACCAGACACCCTCATGGGAGGGGTCTTCCTCCTGGAGTGGGAGTCCCCTCTACCCCTCTACCCTGCCTAAGGGTGTATAGGAGTTACTCCCATTCCCAGGTGGGAGTTGTTACTCGCCTGGAGGTGAGAGTTGCCTCTACCCAGGCTGCTGGGGTGTATGAACTCCACCTGACACGCAGGTGTGAGAGGGTCTTCAGCCTGGAGGGGGTAGTCCATTCTACCCTGGATGAAGGGGTTAAGGAGCATCCCCTGATATCTAGGTGGGAGGGGTCTCCCTCCTATAGGAATGACTTCCCTCTACCCTTGATGAGGTGGTGTACCAGCTCTCCCAGACACCCAGGTGGTAGGGGTCTCCTGCTTGGAGGGGCGAGTCCCCTCTGTTCTGGCTGCTGTGGTATAAAAGCTTCCCCCTATACCCAGATGGGAGGGGTCTCCCACCTGAAGGGGCCAGTCCCTTTTACCCAGGCTTCAGTGGTTTACTAGCTTTCCCTGACACGCAGGTTGGATGGGTCTCTCACCTGAAGGGGATAGTCCCCTCCATCCTAGCTGCTGCGGTAAAGGACCACCCCCTGACACCCAGGTGGGAGAGTCTCCGGCCTGGATAGGTGAGTCGCCCCTACCCTGACTGCAGTGGTATAGGAGGTCCCCTCTACACCCAGGTGGGAGAGGTCTCCGGCCTCCAGTGGCGAGTGCCCTCTGCCCTACTTGTGGCAGTATATGGATTCCCCTGACAACCAGGTGGACAAGATATTCAACCTGGAGGTTCGAGTCTCTCTCCCCTGTCTATATATAAGAGTGGTATAGGAGCTATACCCAGGTAATGGGATCTCCCAACTGGAGAGGCAAGTCCCCTCTACATTAGCTGCAGGGGTATATGAGCTCCCCCAGACACCCAGGTGGGAGGGGTTTTCCGCCTGGAGGAGCAAGTCTTCTCTACCTTGGCTAAGGTGGTATACAAGCACCCCTCTACACACAGGTGGGAGTGGACTTTCACATGGAAGGGCGAGTCTGATTCCCCTCTACCCCTAACTTTGGCGGTATACAAGCTCCCCTGACACCCAGGTGGGAGGGGTCTTCTGCCTGCAGGGGCATGTTCCCTCTACACTGACTGTGGCACTATAGGAGCCCCTGCTGATACTCAGGTTTTTGGGGTCTCCCGCCTGTAAGAGGTGTCACCTCTACACTGGCCGCTCCAGTAATCAAGCTTCCTCAGACACCCAGGTGGGAAGGGTATCCCAATTGGATGGGCGAGACCCTCTACCCTTGCTTTGAAGGTAGAAGAGCTCAAACAGACACCCAGGTGGGAGGTGTCTCCTGACTGGAAGGGCAAGTCCCTCCTACTCTGGCTGCAGCAGGTAGGAACTCACCCTGACACCCAGGATGGAGGTGTCTTCCACCTGGAGGGGGGAGTCCTCTCTACCCTGGTTTGGGGGTATAGGAGCACCCCAGGAAACCGAGGTGGAAGGGGTTTCCATCCTGGAGGGTCGAGTCCCCTCTACCCTGGCTGCAGCGGAATAAGAGCACCCCCTGAAAAGCAGGTGGGATGAGTCTCCCCCCCAAAGGGGCGAGTCCTCTCTACCCCTGCCTCTGGTGGTATAGGATCTCCCCTCACACACCCAGATGGGAGGGGTCTTCTGATTAGAGGGACAAGTCCCCTCTACCCTTGCTGAAGTGTATAGGAGCTCCACCCTACACCAAGGTGGAAAGGGTCTCCTGCCTCCAGTGGCGAATCTCTTCTACCCTGCCTGTGGCAGTATATGAACTCCCCTGACAACCAGGTGGAAGGGATCTTCCACCTGGAGGGTCGAGTACCCTCTCCTCTGCCTCTGGCAGTATAGGAGCTCCCCCGACACTCAGGTTATGGGATCTCCGGACTGGAGAGCGAGTACCCTCTACACTGGCTGTGGGGTACATGACCTCCCACTGACAGGTGGAAGGGTCTCCCACCTGGAGAAATACAGTGGCATTATACAAGCTTCCCCAGACACCCATGTGGGAGGGATCTCCCACCTGGAGGGGCAAGTTTTCTATACCCTGGCTAAAGGGGTATACAAGCACTCCCCCACACACAGGTGGGAGTGGTCTTCCACATGGATAGGCAAGTTTCCTGTACCTTGGCTTTGGCGGTATACAAGGTCCCCTGACACACAGGTGGGAATGGCATCCCACCTGGAAGGGCGAATCCCCTCTACTTTAGTTCTTGCCATATAAGAGGTCCCAGTACACACAGGAGGGAGGGGTCTTTCACCTAAAGCAATGAGTCTCCTCTACCCTGGCTGTGGTGGTATACAAGCTCTCCCAGACACCCAGGTGGGAAGGGTCTCCTGCCTGGAGGGGCAAGTCTTTTCTACCCTGGCTAAGGCGGTATACAAGTGCCCCTTTACACACAGTTGGGAGTGGTCTCCCGCATGGATGGGGAAGTCCCCTCTACCCTGGCTATGGAGGTATAAAATCTCCCCTACACACCCAGGTGGAAGGGGTCTCCCGCCTGGAGGGGCCAGTCTCCTCTACCTTGGCTGCAGTGGTATACTAGCTGTCCCTGACACCCAGGTTGGATGAGTCTCTCACCTGGAGGGGCAAGTCCCCTCTACCCTGAAGTGGCAGTATAGGATCTCCCCCACACACATTCAGGTGGGAGGAGTTTCTCGCCTGCAGGAGCAAGTCCCCTCTACCCTGGCTGTGGAGGTAGGTATAGGAGATCCCCCTGATACACAGGTAGGAAGGGTCTACCAACTGGAGCAGCAAATGCCCTCTAGCCTGGCTTAGGAGGTATACAAGCTCCCACAGACACCCAGGCGGGAGGGTTCTCCTGCAAAAAGGTGTGAATCACCTCTATCCTGGCTGTGGTGGTGTATGAGCTACCACTGACACCCTGGTGGGAGAGTTCTCTCACCAGCAGGGGAAAGTACTTTCTTTCCTGGCTGTGGTGGTATAAGAGCTCCTGCTGAAAGCCAGGTTGGAGGGGTCTCCCACCTGGATCGGCGAGTCCCCTCAACCCTTGCTAAGTTGGTATAGGAGTTGCCCCATTCACAGGTGGGAGCTGTCTCTCGCCTGGAGGTGCAAGTTGCCTCTACCCTGTCTGGTGGGGAATATGAGCTCCAACTAACATCCAGGTGGGAGGGGTCTTCTGCCTGGTGTGGCCAGTCCACTCTACTCTAGCTAAGGTGGTAAAGGAGTTACTCCCATTGCCAGGTGTGAGGTGTTTCTCCCCTGGAAGTGCGAGTCACCTCTACCCTGGCTAATAGACTGTATGAGTTCCACCTGACACCCTGCTGGGAGGGGTCTTCCACCTGGAGGGGCAAGTCCTCTCTACTCTGGCTGCAGTGGTTAAGGAGCTTCCCCTGACACCAGGCTGGGAGGGGTTTCCCACCTAGAGGTGTGACTTCCCTCTCTCCTGGCTGAGAGGGTGTACCAGATCTTCCAGACACCCAGGTGGGAGGGGGTCTCCTGGTTTGAGGGGCGAGTCCCCTCTATTCTGGCTGCTGTGGTATAGGAGCTCTCCTACCATACCAAGATAGGAGGGGTCTCTTGCCTGTAGTTGTGAGTCACCTCTACCCTGGCTGCAGTGGTTTACTAGCTTTCCCTGACACCCAGGTTGGATGGGTCTCTCCACTGGAGGGTCATGTTCCCTGTACCATGGCTGCTGTGGTAAAGGATCTCATGCTGACACCCAGGTGAGAGGGTTCTCATACCTGGAGCAATGAGTCCACTCTACCATGGCTGTGGTGGTATACATGTTTCTCAGACACCCAGGTGGGAGGGGTCTCCCACCTGGAAGGGCAATTCCCTTCTATCCTGGCTAAGGTGGTATACAAGCACCCCATGACAAACAGGTGGGAGTGGTCTTCCGCATGGACAGGCGAGTCACCTCTACCCTGGATTTGGCAGTATACAAGCTCTCTGTACACCCAGGTGGGAGTGGTATCCACCTGGAAGTGCGATTCCCCTCTACTTTAGTTCTTGCTATATAAAAGCTCTCAGTATACCCAGGAGGGATGGGTCTTCCGCCTGCAGGTGTGTGTTCCCTCTACCATGGCTGTGCCACCATAGGAACTCTCCCTGACACTCAGTTGAAAGGTGTCTCCCACCTGTAGAGGTGAGTCCCCTCTACCCCGGCTGCTGCAGTAATCAAGGTCCCTTGGACATCCAGGGTCCCACGATTGGTGGGGGTGAGTCCCCTCTTTCCTGGATGCAGAGGTATAAAATCTCAACCAGACACCCAGGTGGGAAAGGTCTCCCGACTGGAATGGCAAGTCTACTCTACCCTGGCTGAAGCAGTATAGGAAATCCCCCTGACAACCAGGAGGAAGGGTTCTCCCGCCTAGAGGAGTGAGTCCTCTCTACCCTGGCTTCAGTGGTATAGGAGCTTCCCAGGACACCCAGGTGGAAGGGGTCTCCCTCCTGGAGGGGTGAGTCTCCTCTTCCCTGGCTGCAGCAGTATAATAGCTCCCCCTGAAACCCAGGTGGGAGAGGTCTCTTGCCTGGAGGGGAGAATCCCCTCTACACTGGTTGTGGTGGTATAGGATTTCCCCCACACACACCCAGGTAGGAGGGTTCTCCCGCCTGGATGAGAAAGTCCCCTCTACCCTTGCTGTGGTGGTATATGATATCCCTTGACACACAGGTAGGCCTTCCCGGCTGGAGCATCGAGTCCCCTCTACCCTTTTTGTGGAGGTATACAAGCTGCCACAGACACCCAAGTGGGAGGGTTTTCCTGCATGGAGGGGCAAGTCCCCTCTATCCTGGCTGTTGTGGTATATGATCTCCCACTGACCCCCTGGTGGGAGGGATCTCCCGCCAGTGAGAGCAAATACTTTCTACCATGGCTGGGGTGGTATATGAGGTCCAGATGACAGTCAGGTTGGAGGGGTCTCCTGCCTGGATGGGGAAGCCTCATCTACCCTGTCTAAGGTGATCTACAATTTCCCGTGACACCCTGGTGGGAGGGGACTCCTGCGTGAAGGGGCAAGTCCCCTCTATTCTGGCTGCTGTGGTATAGGAGCTCCCCCTGACACCCAGGTGGGTGGGGTATCCTGCCTGTAAGGGAAAATCCCCTATACTCGGGCTATGGCAGGATAAGAGTCCCTCCTGACACACTGGCAGGAAGGGTCTCCTGCTTAGAACAGGGAATCCCCTCTACCCTAGCTGTGCAGGTATACAAGCTTCACCAGACACCCAGTTGGGTGGGGTCTTGTTGAGAGCCACAGCCGAGTTGGGATGGCATCTAGCATTTTGCCAGTACTTTTGAGTTCTTGCTGAGGTCCCATTGAGTTCCGGTTGAGCTCTCACAGGGATTCCTGGAGAATTCGCAGTTGGGCTCTTGGGGGGATTCCTGGAGAGTTTGCATTGGTTGGTGAAGTTCCGGTGGAGGGAGTTCCGGTTGGTGTGTGGTGTGTCCTGGAGTAGGCCATGTGGGTGGCATTCACGGGAGTTCAGAAATAAAGTTTGTTCCTGCTTGCGGGACTCGTGATTTGTGGCCAGCCAGACTGTGGCATTTGGTGGCCCGTGCGGGGAACACCTGAAGCTTGAGGGTAAGTAAAATTTCTCGCCCCTGAGGAAAGGCGAGAGAATGGGTGACCATTTCAAAAAACAATGCGTTTTTGTTTTTATTTGTTTTGTTTTTGTTTCAAGCTGCCTGTCCCTAGAACTTTCTCAGGCAAACTGGGAAAAATGGTTGGCTCAAGGTTTGAAGTGGTTTGCCCATGAGGAAGAGATAGAGATAGACCACGAATATACATTTCAAGAAAATAGGAAAATTGATACAATATTTTTTTCACGTTTTTGTTTCACTCTGTTTCAGTTATGTTTTGTTTTATCTTGTTGTGTTGCGTTATCCTTGTAGCACAAATATGGGATTAGAAATTAGTAAAAAACAAACCAAAAGAGTGTTAAGTAAAATGCTAGAGGAAGGAGGCACCCCAGTAAAACCAAGAGCAGTTAGGGAATACATTGATACAATACAAAAATGTAGCCCATGGCTTTTTAAGGAGGAGTTGTTGAATATATCACAATGGGACCATGATGGTGAAGATTTAAGGGACAGAAAAAAACCCAGGAACTCTGCCAGTTGGCACATTGCCATTGTGGATGATGATATGATTTTGTTTGCCTAGTCCAAAGCTTTCAGTTCAGATTGTGGTAGAAGACATATTAGATCAGGAAAAACAGGAAGCCTCTCAAAGTAGTCAGAAAGGGGAAGAAAGTTTAGAGCAGAAAAAGCCATAAGGGGAAAAGTTACAACAGGAGGCTGCTACTAACACCTTTCTATCACCAGAGGGTTTAAGTGTCCAACCAACAGCTCCGCCTATGGAGACAACATATGCTGAGAGGCCCTCAACCCCCGTTGTTGATAGATGGGATCCTGAGACAGGACCTCAATGATTAGGATGCCCTATATTTGAGATGGCAGGAGGGCAGCAAATTCACCATGCTTTAGATTTCAAAACAGTGAAGCAGTTAAAGAGGCTATAACAACCTATGGTCTTCAAGCACCCTTCACTGTAAGCATGGTCAAATCCATTACCAACTTGAACATGATGCCAACAGATTGGACTAGTATGTGTAAAGCTGTGTTAAATGGAGGACAATACCTGTTATGGACGGTTGCCAATGAGGAATTTTTCACAGAGATGGCTAGACGAAATGCAGTGGTCGGTTATCTTCAGAGAAATCTCGATATGTTGTTAGGAAAGGGACCTTATGAGGGTCAGCAGCAACAAATTGGATATGATCCTGCCATATACTCACAGATTGCTGCAGATGCAGTTAGGGAATGGAAGACTTTACAAGGACATGGAGATTTACAAGGTCAATTATCTAAGGAATACAAAGAGCTAATGAACCTTACGCTGAATTTGAAGAAAGCCTTAATCAAAGAGCTACCAGAGTTTTTGGGGATACAAAACAAGCAATGCCATTAGTTAAACAGCTAGCCTTTGAGCAAACAAATCGATGGTGCAAGGAGGCCATTAAACCATGGTAACATGAAGATTTAAACATATATTAAATTATGTAGAGACATTAATGATGCCAGGCTAAAAACATGTTACAATTGTGAACAAACAGGATATTTTAAAAGGAATTGCCCCATAGGAGTAGGATTTAACAAAACTAGGTATCTAAGGGTAAAATACCATGTATTTTCCCACGATGCTGTAGAGGGAGACATTGGGATAATGAATGCCGTTGTCAAATTACCATAGAGGGCACTCCATTACCAAAAAACAGACAAAGACCAGGTGTTTACCCATGATATCACAGAGAATGGCATCTGGCTCCATTGCCAAAAAATGGACAGAGGGGCCCAATATTTTGGGGTCCATGACCACAAATGTACGGGGCATTGGGGGAACCCAGAAACACCATCAGGGTAGAGCCCAGGACACATTATCAATCAGATATCTCATCAGACGAACCAGATGGAGGGCAGTGTTGGACATCTGCACCTCCGCCAGAGCAGTATTAACTCCAGAGATGGGAGTTCAAATCATTCCCACAGGGGTAAAAGGACTCTTAAAAGTTATTAGGGGACATAAATTGGATAAGGCTTTATCTAGACATACCAACAGGAGAGTTGGGACCTTTATTTGATATCCTAAAAGGTCCATCAGATCCATATTCACCCCAAATGTTAGCACATAAAACAAAATGACATTCAAAATCATTGAATCATATATGGAAAATATGCATTTGGATAGGATTGATATAAGTTTGCCTTTATTATTTATTGTAGTACAAACAAAAATATTCCTACAGGAGTATTTTGACAAAAGGTCCATTATTGTGGATACATTTATCTTATTCTCCTAACACTATTCTTACTAGGTATCCTGAGGCTGTAGGACAATTGATACTCAAAAAAATAAAAGCAGCAAAGGGAGTGTTTGAAATTTTTCCAAATAAAATTATTACCCCATATGCTATGGATCAAATTGATGAATTAGCTAATGAGTTAAATACTTGGGCAATAATCATGTGTAAATCTAATGTTTCATATGATAATCACTTACCATCTAATCCTTTGCTATCATTTTAGTCTTCACATCCTGTAGTTTTTTCCAAAAATGACAAGAAAAACACCTATCATGAATGCTCCAAATATATTCACTGATGGGTCAAATAATGGTACCACAGCAGTAGTTACCCCTGATCAAACTTTTACATTTTTAGTACCTGAACAATCAGCTCAAAAGGTAGAGCTCAATGGAGTTTTACAAATTTTGTAATGTTTAAAGATTCTGTATTTAATTTATTTTCCGATAGTCAGTATATAGTTAATGCTATAGTATCCATTGAAGATGCTGGTAGGATCTCCCCTTCCTCTACTGTTTTCTCTTTGTTTTCCAATATACAAAGTCTAATCTGGGACAGAAAAGATCAATTCTTAATAAGACATATCAGGGCACATACAGGGTTGCCTGGAGCCCTTAGTTTGGGCAATGATTTAGCAGATAAAACTACACATGACATACATATTTTCTCTACACAAGAAGAAGCTACAAATTTTCATAAAAGCTTCCATGTCAATGCTAATACTTTACAAAAGTATTTTAAAATAGCTAAGGAACAAGCTAGACAAATAATAAAACAATGTCAAAATTGTGTGACATTTTTACCACAAGTTAATCTTAGAGTCAATCCTAGAGGACTGATACCTAACCATATTTGGCAGATGGTCATCACACACTTGCCAAAATTTGGAAAATTAAAATATTTGCATGTTACGGTTGATACTTCTTCCAGATTTTTGATGGGCTCCCTTCATGTCGGAGAAAAAACTAAAGATGTTATATCTCATTGCTTACAAAATTTTGCCACTGTGGGCGTTCAAAAACAGTTAAAAACAGATAATGGTCCTGGTTATACTTCTACCTCTTTTAAACAATTTTGCTCATCATTTGGCATTACTCATATAACAGGAATCCCATACAATCCACAGGGACAAGGAATAGTTGAAAGAGCTCATTAAACTATTAAAATGTACTTATTAAAGCAAAAAGAGGGAATTGGAAAGGGGTATATATATCCCCCAAAGATAAACTTAAAATAAGCCTTTTTACTCTAAACTTTTTAAATTTGGATTTATTAGGACTTAGTGCTGCGGAAAGGCATATGTGTACCTTAAGCCTAAGGTACTGTGGAAGGATATTCTAACAGGACAATGGAAAGGTCCTGACCCAGTGATTGTCTGGAGTCAGTGTTCTGTTTGTGTGTTTCCACAGGGAGAACAGCAGCCGATTTGGATTCCAGAGAGACTAACTAAAGCAATTTCCAAAAAGAAATCAGACCAAAAAGAAGATGACATGGCTCAAATCCATAACAGCTGATATCCTTAAAACTGCAACAGTGGTTCTCCCTCACCTGGAGGCTATGAATAATGAACAGCATTAAGGCATATTTCAAATACAATAAAAACCTGGGGGCTTGTTTGTGGGAATACCTTCAGACTCTTATGCAAGTTACAGGAAAAAGAATGGGATATCAAAAGAAGAGTCAGACCCAGGTGGTAACCAGGATGCTTTTTTCAATATCTATTTTACTATTGCCTTTTTCCACATCATGAAGTTCTATTTTATTTTTTGGGCTCATACAGACCTAGGTTACTGTTTTTCTGATCAGTTCTATTTTTTGCCTGTGGAGTTTTGTAACATCGCAATGGAGATTTCACCTGTGTAAATCTACAAGGCCTTTACTATTGTCTTATGTGTTGTATGTTATGTGTGCACATCTTTTTTTGTTGTTGTTGTATGTCTGTATGAGCCTATGTCCATATATATGAGGAGCGCTCATAAAAAAATGGATCCAATTTTTTTATTCACGTGATTTAAATGGTTTAATTCAAATTAGATAAACAGCTGTTGAGGATTGTTTTAAAATGTGAACAAATAAGGAGGTTAACAGATCTGTTTGTTTACATTCACCTTTCCTTTTCATTATATTTAATAATTCTGTGTTCAGGATAATGTAAATTGTTTAAAAAATATTTTCTTAGTGCCTGCTGGAATGTTACATAATAAGCCATCATTGCCAAAATTCCTATTTTCATCCCAGTGCTGGTGAAGACAAAGATAAAACCAAACTACAGCTTCTTCAATAGCTATCACAGTAAACTCTATAAACTGATGCATCAATGAATAATAACTCAACAACTAATGCTCAATCAAGGAGTCAATTTACTTTGGGAGGAAATGGACATTTTAATGGATTCCTCTTTTTTGAACTAGTTGCAGAAATTGCCTGGACTATGTATCAATTGTATGCATTGTGAACTATCTGTTGATGCACCGAATTGTGGTACTGCTGGGATATCTTTGCTGATGATGTCATCGGTGGTACAATTTTTCCAAAAGAAACCGTCATTTGGCTTGGTGTCATGACATTTTACATCCTCCTCCCTTCTGCTTGTTATGGTCTAAAATTTGGGGGCCAACAGAGGTGAGGCAAAGAACCTCACCTGCCCCCACTGGCACCAAGGCCAAATTTAGGGGCCAACAGAGGTGAGGCAAAGAACCTCACCCCCCACTGGCACCAAGGCCAAATTTGGGGGCCATCAGAGGTTAGGCAAAGAACCTCACCCCACCTCTGGTTCAAAGGCCAAATTTGGGGGCCAACAGAGGTGAGGCAAAGAACCTCACCCCCCCCTCCACTGATGCAAAGGCCTATCCACAAGTATGGCTATATGCTGGACCAGTAGTCAATGATGGTTAAGATCCAATTGCAATAGTACCAATAAGACAGGAGGCTGACGCCTTGAGGTCAGCTCATCAGATGACAGGTAAGAACCATATGTAGTACTGAATAACCTAAGACAGGCATGGTCCCTAAGCCACATTGCTTGTTGTTTAATTAAATAGAAGTGGGGAGATGTTGAGAGCCACAGCTGAGTTGGGATGGCGTCTAGCATTTTGCCAGTACTTTTGAGTTCTCACGGAGTTCCTGTTGAGTTCCAGTTGAGCTCTATCTGGGATTCTTGGAGAGTTTGCATTGGTTGGTGAATTTCCAGTGGAGGGAGTTCCGGTTGGTGTGTGGTGTGTCTGGAGAAGGCCGTGTGGTTGGCGTTTGCCAGAGTTCGGAAATAAAGTTTGTTCCTGCTTGAGTGGCTTGTGATTTGTGCCCAGCCAGACTGTGGCAGGGTCTCTCGACTAGAGGTGCGAGTCCCCTCTACCCTGGCTTTGGTGGTATACAAGGTATACAAGATCCCAGTTCGCAGGTGAGAGGGGTCTCCCACCTAGAGGGGCGAGTACCCTCTACTTTGGCTGGTGACATATATGAGCTCCCCAGACACCCACATGGAAGGCATCTCCCAATTTGAGGAGCGAGTTCACTCTACCCTGTCTGAGAGGTATTGGAGCTTCCCCAGACACCCAGGTGGTAGGGGTTTTCTGACTGGAGGGACGCATCCCCTCTAACCTGTCTGCAGTGGTATTGGAGCTCCCTGTGAGACCCTGGTGGGAGAGGTCTCTCACCTGGAGGGGCTAGTTTCTGCTACCATGACTCAGCAGTATAAGAGCCCCCACAGACATTCAGGTGGAAGGAGTATTTAGCCTGGTAGGGCAAGTGCCCTCTACCCTGGCTGGGGTGGTATATGAACTCCCCTTAACACCTAGGTTGAAGGGGTCTTTTCTTGGAGAGGCGAGTCCCCTCTAACCTGGCTGCAGCAGAATACAAGATCTCCGAAACACTGAGGTGGGAGGGGTCTCCTGCCTGGAGACGCAGGTCCCCTCTCCCCTGGTTGCTGCTGTGTACTAGCTACCCCATCACCCAGTTGGGAGGCGTCTCCTGCCTTGAGCTGCGACTCCACTATACCCTGTTTGCGGAGGTATACAAGTTCCCCACACACCCAGGGGAAAGGGGTCTCCCGCCTGGAGGGGAGAGTCCCTGTTACTCTGGCTGCACCTAGATACGAGATCCCCCTGATACCCAGGTGAAAGGAATATCCTCCTTGGAGTGGAGAGTCCCAAAGGGAGCTCCTTTGGAAAATGTAGCACTGCCCCTTGCCTGGGCCCTTTAGCTTATTTCAGCCTGGGCCCTGCTCCCAACCCCTGACACCCTGCAGTGGTCTCAGGCCTTGAGCCCTCCTTCCCCTGTGGCAGCCGCACACCTTTCTCCCCTCTTATCCCTCCCTATCCATTTCTTTTCATTCACCCAGGCCCAGGTGCTAGCACTTGGCTCTCAATTACTGGGCCTGGCTCCTTACTTGAGACCCGGGATACCCTTCTTGAGGACCCTTTCCCTGTCCCTAGGTTTCATGCCCCTTTGGCCGGCTCTCTCCTGAGCTTCTCCTCTGATTCCCTCATGATGTGGTATCCTGGCAGTGCCCGGACCCTCGGCTCAACCTGCTTCTCCCTAAACTATGCTGCTTGAATGGATCCTGGCAGCCCAATCCCTCCACACACTTCCATACACCAGGTATCCCCTCACAGAACTCTCTTGGCCCCTCCTTTGATCCAGGTCCCTCTCTTAGGATCTACTCACCTGGGGCGGAGGAGCAGAATTGGCTCGCCTCTGTGCCCTGAATGCTCCCTATGTGAAACACAGCCCTGCCACTTGCCTGAGTCCACTTCAATTCCGAAACTTGAGGCCTCACAGTTAACATGGGAGTTGCTCCAACACAGCCCTGACTGATCTCCTCAATTCTCTCCCTTGTCCACTGGCCTTGCATGCTGCCTCTAGCCCATACTAACCTTCCCTAACCCAGACCCTTGGAGTTCCTGTCCCTGTCTTGTGCACTCCCTTGAGCCCCTGACCGCTTTCCTCATGTCCCTTCACATAGTGTGAAGTCTCTTCATGTTGGATCTGAACTGGGGCCCCCTTGATTGGGCCCGCCAGAGGACTCCGCTAGGTATCCTTTGAGCTTCCATCTGTCTCATGGTCCTCGTGCAGCTCATCCTCCCCATCTCCAGATGAATTCCCCTGGTGCTTCTGAGTCTCCTGCACCTTGGGTCCCTCGTCCTAGCTTGGTCAGGTGGGTACCTTGTCTGAGCACCTGGCTACAATTCTGGCTCTCCTCCCACTATGCACCCACTGCAACCACAGGCCTTGCAGTCTTATATCCCTCCTTATGGCCCCCTTCCATTGCCAGGGTTTTTTGCCAGGTCCCTCTCTATGGATTCTCATTTGGGCCAGAGCATCTTATGAGAAATACAGCCCTGCCCCTCGCCTGGCCCACTTACTCT
The DNA here is from genome assembly GCF_047511675.1 of Marmota flaviventris. Taxonomy (NCBI): domain Eukaryota; kingdom Metazoa; phylum Chordata; class Mammalia; order Rodentia; family Sciuridae; genus Marmota; species Marmota flaviventris. Next base: position 25,059,279 of record NC_092517.1, read on the forward strand.
TTCTGGGTGCTTGGTCCTGCACCAGGAACTCTGACATCTGGTAGTGGCCCTGGACCTGGATCCTGACTGCCCCCTTCTAAATCCCCTGCCTTCCTTTCGAAGTCTTGTCCACTGTCCTAAGCCCCCTGCACAAGCCCTGCCCCTTGGCACTCCATTTTCTTGCCAGGCTTTTTGCTTAAGCCTCTGGTGGCCCTTCTTGTTCTTTTCTTTTCTGGGCTTTGTCTGAGGGCCCCTCACTGCTTATCTTCTCCCCTTGGCTTCCCTGTACTGCATTACCCTAGTGCAGCCACGCAATACTGGCCCCGCACTTCACTGCTCTGCCCTGGCCTGGGCCCTCCTCTAGGTCCATTGTCATAGGTCCTCACCGCACCCAGGCCCATCCTGCGGCCCTTGACACTGTGCACTCTTATGGTCTTCTTGTCGTTTCTATCTTTCCCAGGCCCACTTTCCTGATACCCTTCACAGGATGCTCACCAGGCCAGGTACTCGACCTGCCCTCATGGCCCTGTGGGTTGCCTTTGGGAAAATGTAGCCCTGCCCCTCGTCTGGACCCTTGGGCCTCCCTCATCCTGTGCCTTGCTACCCAATACTGACACCCTGCAGTGGACCTGGGTCTTCCGACTTTCTCCCCTTGTGCCACCTACTTAGATTACTCCCCTCCTTTACTCCACATCCATATCTGTTTTCATTCATGCTACCCCAGGTGTTAGCACTTGGCTCTCCATTACTGGGCATGGCTCCTTGCTTGAGCCCCTGGCTGCCTTTCTGGAGGACCCTTTCCCTTCCCTTGGTTTCAGTACTCTTTTTATAGACTTCATCTTGTTCCTCCCCTCTGTCCACTGGTGCTATGGTATCTTGGCACTGCCAGGACCTTTCATTTTTCTGCTTCTCCCTTGCCTGGGCTCCTCTAATGGGTCCAGGCTGCCAACTGACCACCACCACAACCTCCATACACAAAGTATACCCTCAGAGTGGCCTCTTTTGATCCTCCTTTGGTCCAGGTCCCTCTCTGAGGATCTACTCTCCTGGGCAGAAGAGCCAAATTGGTTGGCCTCTGTGCCCTTAAGACTCCCTATGGGAAATACAGCCCTGTATCTCGCCTGAGTCCCCTTTGCTGCCTGAACTTTGAGGCCTGGAAGTTACCAGGAAACTTGCTTCAACCTAACCCTGAGAGATCCACTCCCTTCCCTCCCCTGCCCTCTGGTCTTGCATGCTGCCCTTACCCCAACCCAGCCCTACCTAACCCTGACTCTGTGCTTCAGTCCCCAGGTCTGGTGCTCATATGAGCCCCTGACAGTGTTCCTCATGTCACTAGGTGTATCATGGAATCTCTTCCTGCTGGATCTGACCTGGGGGCCCCTTGACTGGGACTGCCACCATGCTCCATTAGGTTTCTGTTGTGCTTTTCTCTGTCTCCTTGTCCTTGTGCAGCCCTTCCTCCTTTTCCCCTTGCACTTTCTCCTGGCAGTTGCAGGTCTCTTGCTCCTTGAGTCACTCATTCATGATTGGTCAGGTGGGTCCTTTACCTGGGCACTTGGCTTGGGTCCTGGATCTTGTCCCCCAAGACCCACCAAGACTCCCAGGCTAGCTGTCCCATTGTCCTCCCCCTGGCCACCTTCACTTGCCAGGCCTCCTTTGCTGGGTTGCTGTCCCTGAATTCTCATCTGGGCCAGTGCACCTTATGGGAATCTGAGACTTTCCCCTTGCCTGGGCCCCTTGCTGTATCTGGGCCTTTAGTCCTGCACCTGGAACCAACACCTGGCCCTCGCCCTGGGTCAGGAGCTGCCTGCCCCCTGGTGGATCCCCTGCCATCCCTCCAAATTCTTGTCCACTGTCCTGAGCCCCCTGCCCAAGCCCTGACCCTTGCATTTCCATTCCCTGGGCTGCCTCCTCACTTGAGACTCTCTGGGGGATATTTTTGTTCCATGTTTCCCTGGGCTTCGACTGTGGGCCTCCCTGGAGCCAGTACCCTACTCCCATTGGCTTTGCTGAACCTCAGAACCCTACAGTCACTGACCTGACAAGGCTCACTCTTCCCTGCCCTTTCCTGGCCTGGGCCCTCCTGTTGGTCCCTAGAATGGGCTTCTTTCTGGAGTCCTGGCCTGCATCCCATCAACACCCTTCCTCTGGCCTTTCACCCTGTACCTTGCTTCATCCATCCTGTTGTCCCTGTCCCTGCTAGGCCCCTATTCAAGATACCTTTCCCAGGAAGCTCACCACTTCTGAGGGCCTGGAACTGGGCATTTGGCCATGTGGGATCCCTTTGAGAAAACTTAGATGTGCCCCTTGCCTGGGCCTTGGAATCTATGCCCAAGCCCTCCTACTGGATCCTGACACCCAGCAGTGAACCTGGGCCTTGAGCAATCCTCTCCCTGCACCACCCACTACCCTTGCTCATTATTCTCTGCTACCAGCCCTGTCTGTTTTCATAGGAACCAGGACCGGGGCCTGGAACTTCGCTGCCCATTCTTGGGCCTGACTTCTTGCTGGAGCACCAGGTTGCCCTTCTTGAAGACCCTGTCCCTGTTCCTTGATTTCAGGCCCCTTTTTGCCCCCCTCTTGTTCCCCCCTCTATTCCCGTTGTACTGTGGTATTTTCTCATTTCCAAGACCCTGCCCTCCCCCTGCTTTTCTCTAGCCTCGTCTCCTCCAATGGTTGCTGGCTCCCCACTGACACTCCCCCAATCCAGGACCAATGGTATCCCTCACATTGCCCTCCTATGGTCCTGGTTTCTCTCTGAGGATCTACTCACCTGGGGTAGAAGAGTGGAATTTGTTGGCCTCTGGGACCTGGAGGATCTCCATGGACAAGACAGCCCTGCTCCTCTCTTGGGCCCACATTGCTATCCAAACTTGACAACTGGCAGTGGAATTGGTCCTACTGATGACCTTGCCCTGGGAGATCCCCTCTCTTCCCTCTCCTGTCCTCTAGCCTTGCAAACTGCCCTTAAGCCAACCCAGCCCTTCCTCACCCTGACCCTTCACCCTACAGTCCCCTGGCCTGGCTGCCTTCCTGAGCTCATTACTGCATTACTCGGTTTGTGTTGCTTTCTGTGCTCTCTCTTTCTGTTGTGTCTGACCTGGGCACCCCTTGATTTAGCCCCCAAGCTCGCTTCCCTCTGTGCCATTTGCACATCCTTCTGTCTCTTCATCCTAGTGCTGATCCTACCTGTCCTTCCCCTACCACTTTTTCCTGGAGCAGGGGCCTCCTGCTCATTGGGTCCCTAATAACTTTTGTTGGGTTTGGTCCCTTACCTGGGCTCCTTGATGTAGTCCTGGCTCTTGCCTTTCTCTGCACCCACTCTGACCCCCCACTATTCCTTCACATTTGCACTCCTCCTGGCCCTTGTCCTTGACAGGCCCTTTGGCCTGGTCCCTGGCCTTTGGTCCTCATCTGGGCAGGGAGCCTTACATGAAACAGAACCCTGATCCTTGACTGGGCTACTTGCTCTCCCTAGGCCCTTGGGACAGCACCTAGAACCCTGACAACTGGCAGTAGTGCTGGGCCTTGAGCCTGCCTCCCCCCTGCTGGATCCCCTTCCTTCCCTCCACAGCCCTGTTCACTGTCCTGAGCCCCCTGTCCCAGTGCTGGCCCTTCGCTCTCCATTCCCTGGACTGGCTCCTCTCTTGAGCCTCTGGGGGTCCTTCTTGCTCAGTGCTGCCCTGCGCTTGAACTATAGGCCTCACTGGGGCCATGTAACCATTTCACTTGTCTTCCCTGCATCTCACAACCCTAGTGAAGCCCCTGCCTGCCCAGCCCCACCCTTCCCTGCTCTCCCGTATCCTGTGTCCTCCTTTAGGTCTTTAGCCTGGGCTCCTTTCTGCAGTCCTGGCCTGCACCCCACAAACTTCCTTCTTCCAGCACTTCATGCTGTGCCTTCCTTTGGCCCTCCTGTTGTCCTTGTCCCTGCTGGACTCCTTTTCCATTCCCTTTTCCAGGATGCTTACCTGAGCCAGGGGATGGAACTGGGATGTTAACCCTACAGTCTTCCTTTGGCAAAAGTTAGCATTGCCCGTTTCCTGGAGGCTTTGGCCTCCTTCAGCCTGGGCCCTGCTCCTCAATCCTGACACCCTTCAGTGGATCTGGGCCAAAAGCCCTGCTCTCCCTGCACCACCAGTTCCCCTTATTCCCCTTTCTTCCCATATACCATGGCATCCAAGTGAGTGGGGACTCGCTCTTCCAGACAGAAGGGCACTCCCACCTGGGTTTCAGGGGAGCTCCTATAGACAAGCCGCCAGTGTAGAGGGACTCCCTCCTCTATGCAGAAGACCCCTACCACCTGGGTTTTGGGGGGATCTCCTATACTGCTGCAGTCAGGGTAGAGGGCACTCGCCCCCATAGGCGGGAGACTCCACACACCTGGGTGTTGGGGGAAACACCAAACAGCCAAAGCCAGGGTAGAGGTGACTCGCCACTCTGGGCGGGAGACCTCACCCACCTAGGTTACAGGGGGAGCTCATACCACAACAGCCAGGGTAGAGGGGATTCACACCTCCAGTCTGCTCTACCCCGGCTAACTTGGTGTACAAGCTCCCTGCAACACCCAGGTTGGAATGGGTCTCCTTCCTGGAGGTGTGAGTACCCTCTACCCTGGCTAGGTATGTATAGAGCCCCCCCAATTGACACCTAGGTGGGAGGGGTCTTCTGCCTAAAGGGGTGATTCACATCTACCCTGGCTGCTTTGGTACATGAGGTCTCCCTGATACCCTGGAGGGAGGAGTCTCCTGCCTGGAGGGGCAAGTCTTCTCTACAGTGGTAAAGGTGTTATATAAGCTCCCCCTGAGACCCAGGGGTGAGGGGTCTCCTGTCTGGAAGGGTGAGTCCCCACTACTCTGGCTGCAATGATATAAGATCTTCCCCACTCTTACACCCTGGTGGGAAAGGTCTCCAACCTGGAGAGATGAGTTCCCTCTATCCTGGCTGTGGGGGTATACTAGACCCCCTCCAACACACAGGTGGGAGGCATCTCCAGCTTGGAAAGGCAAGTCCCTGTACCCTGGCTGCAGCTGTATAAGAGCTCCTTTTAATACCCAGGTGGTATGGATCTACTGCCTGGAGTGGCATATATCCTATACCCTGCCCTCAAAGGTATAGGATCTCCCCCATGACACCCTAGTGGGAGGGATCTCCTACCTGGAGTGGTGAGTCCTCTCAACCCTTACTAAGGTAGTATACAAGCTCTCCAGGACACTCAGGTGGGAGGGGTTTTATTTCTGGAGGGCTGAGTCCCAACTACCATGTCTGTAGTTGTATAAGAGTTCCCCACAACACACAGGTGGGAGGGTTCTCCCTCCTGAAGTGGCAAGTCTCCTCTTCTCTACCTCTGTGGTATATGTGCTCCCCTGACTATCAGGGTTTAGGCATCTCCTGCCTAGTCGGGTGAGTCCCCTCTCTCCTGACTGCAGTGGAATATCAGCTCCCTCCCCCAATAACAAGATGGGTCTCCTGGCTGGAGCAGATAGTACCCTCCACCCTGGCTAATGCAGTATTCAAGCTCCTGGATACTGAGGAGTGAGGGATTTCCCACCTGGACATGAGAATTCACCTCTACCCTGGCTAAGGTAATCTACAAGGTCACTGTAACATGCAGGTGGGAGGGATCTCCCAAATGAAGGAGCAAGTCCCCTTTTCTCTGGCTGAAGTGGTATAATAGCTTTCCTTGACAACCAGGTGGGAGGGGTTTCATGATTGGAGGCATGAGTTCCCTCTACACTGGCTATGGCAGTAAATGTGCTCCCCTGACACCCAGGTGGGATGGTCTCTGGCCTGGAGGGGCGAATCCCCTCTACCCTGGCTGTGGAGGAATATGAGGACCCCCAACAGACACCTTGATGGGAGGATTCTCCCATACGGAGAGGCAAGTCCCTTGTACACTGGCTGAAGCAGTATAAGAGCTACCCCTAAAAAACTAGTAAGATGTGTCTCCCACCTGGAGAGGCGAGTCCCCTATACCCTGGCTTCTGTGGTATAGGAGCTCTCCTGAAACCCAATTGGGAGGAGTCTTCTGCCAGGAATCTAGAATCCGCTCTACCCTGCTGCAGCAGTATTGTGGCTCCCCAGGACACCCAGGTGGGAGGGGTCTGCACCTGGAGTGGCAAGTCCCTGGTACCCTAGCTGCTGCGGTATAGGAGTTTTCCCTGACACCCAGGTGGGAAAGATCTCCCATCTGGAGTGGCAAATCAGCTCTACCCTGGCTAAGGTGTTATACAAGCTCCCTGTGACACCCAGATGGGAGGGTTCTCTCGCCTGGAGGGACAAGTCCATTCTATCTTGGCTTCAGCAGTGTAAGAGCTCCCCCTAGCACCCAGGTGAGAGGGGTCTCCCGCCTGGAGGGGTGAGTCCACTCTACCCTGGTTGCTGTGGTATATGAGCTCCACCCCGATACCCAGTTGGGCGGGGTGTCCTACCTAGAGGTGTGAGTCACCTCTACCCTGGATTTGGGGGTGTACGAGCTACCCCCACCCAGACACCCAAGTTGGAGGGTTCTCCCACATGGAGGAGTGAGTCCCTTCTACCCTGGATTGGGCGGGATACAAGCCTCCCCACCCTACACCTAGTTGAGAGAGGTCTCATGCTTGGAGGGGTGAATCCACTCTACTCTTGCTGTGGCATTAAAGGAGCTCCCCTGTCACTCCAGTTGGAGGGGTGTCCTGGCTAGGGTGAAAAGTCCCCTCTACCCTGGCTGCTGCTATGTACAGGTTCTCCCAGATACCCAGGTGGGAGGGGACTTTTGCCTGGAGGGGCAAGTCACCTGCAACTTGGCTAAGGTGGTATGCAAGCCCACCCTACTCAGGTGAGACGGGTCTCCCGCTGGAGTTGTGAGTCCCCTCTACCCTGGCTGGTACTGTATAAGAGCTCTAGGAACACCCAGGTTGGATGGGTCTTCTGCCTAAAGAGATGAACCCCTACACCCTAGCTGTGGCAGTATAGGAGCTCTCCCCAACACCCAGGTGGGATGGGTTATCCTAGTGGAGGGGAGAGTCCCATCTATCTTGGCTACATAGGTATAGGAGCTCCCCCTAAAACCCAGGTGGGAGGGGTCGCCTGCTTGGAGGGTCCATTCCCCTCTACCCTGGCTGCAACAATATATGAGCTCCCCTGTACACCCAGGTGAGTGGTGCCCCTCCTGGAGTGGCGAGTCCCATCTACCCTGCCTGAAGTCGCATATGAGCTCCCCTGACAACCAGGTGTGAGGGGTCTCCCTCCTAGTGGGGCAAGTTCCTGCTATCCTGGCTGCGGTGGTACATGACTTCCCCTTTCAATACCCAGATGTGAGGGTCTCATGCCTGGAGGGGCGAGTCACCTCCACCCTGGTGGTACACAAGCTCTCCCAAAACACAGGTGGGAGAGGTCTCCCAACTGGAAGTGCAAGTCCCTTCTACCCTGGCTTCAGAGAAATACAGGCTCCCCTGACACCAAGATGGGATGGGTCTCCCGCTTGGAGGGGCAAGTCCCCTCTACTTTTGCTGGTGCCTTATAAGAGTTCCCAGGACAACCAGGTGGGAAGGGTCTTCCGCGTGCAGTGGTGAGTACCCTCTACCCTGGCTGTGGCGGTATAAGATCTGCCCCCCCATACCCAGATGAGAGGGGCCTCCCGCCTGAAGGGGCGAGTCCCTTCTATCCTGGCTGTGACGGGATACGATCTCCCCCTGACAACCAGGTGAATGTGTTCTCCTGCCTGGAGGGGCCAGTCCCTTTTACACAGCTGCAGTTGTATAGGAGCCCCACCACACACATACCCAGGTGGGAGGGGTCTCCCGCCTGGAGGGGTGAGTCCCCTATACCCTGGCTAAGGCGGAATACAAGCTCTCCCTGACAACAATGTGTGAGGGGTCTCTTGGCTGGACAAGCAAGTCCCCTCTACCCTGGCTGCAGAGGTATAAGAGCTCCCCCCTGACACCCTGGTGGGAGTAGTCTCCCGCCTGGAGGGGCGAGTTTCCTCTACCATGGATGCGGTGGTAATCTAGATCCCCTGACACCCAGGTGAAAGGGGTCTTTCGCCTGGTGCAGGGAGTCTGCCCTACTCTGGCTGTACTGGTATAGGAGCTCCCCTGAAACCCAGGTGGAAGGGGTCTCCCACCTGGAGTGTTGAGTCTCCTCTACTTGGCTGCAGGGATAATTGAGCTCCCCCAACACCCAGGTCAGAGGGGTCTCACACCTGGAGGGGCGAGTCCCCTCTATCCTTGCTACAGCAGAATAAATTGTCCCTCAGACCCCCAGCCTTGAGGGGTGAGTCCCTTCTAAACTGGCTAAGGAGGTATACATGTTCCCCTCGACACCCAGGTTTGAAGAGTCTCCTAACTGGAGGGGCCAGTCCCCTTTACCCTCCCTGCAGAATTATAGGAGCTCCCCCAACACCCTGGTGGGAGGGATATCTCCCCTGTAGGGGATAGTCCCTGCTACCCTGGCTACTGAGGTGTATGAGCTTCCCCCTCTGACACCCAGATAAGAGGGGACCCCGCCTAGAGTGGTGAGTCCATTCTACCCTGGAAGTTGCAGTATAAGAACTCTCTTTACACCCAGGTTAGAGTGGTCTGTTGACTGGAGGGGCAAGTCCCCTCCACACTGGCTGCAATGGTAAAGGAGCTCCCCCTGAACACCCAGGCAGAGGGGTTTCCTGCCTGAAAGGGTGATTCCTCTCAACCCTAGCTGCAGTGGTATAGGAGCTCCGCCACACACACCTAGGTGGTAGGCATCACCCCCCTGGAGCAGCAAGACCCCTGTACCATGGGTGTACTATGCTGCTCGAATGGATCCCGATCCCCACACACACTTCCATTCACCAGGTATCCCTTCCCAGTACACTCTATGGCCCCTCATTGGTCCAGGTCTCCCTCTGAGGATCTACTCACCTGGGGCAGTGGAGTGGATTTGGCTGGTCTCTGCACCCTGAATGTTCCCTATGGGAACCACAGCTCTGCCAGTCACCTGAGTCCCCTTCACCACCTGTTGCTTGAGGCCTGGCAGTTAACATGGGAGTTGCTCCAACCCATCCCTGGGTGATCTCCTCCCTTCCATCCCTGCCTTCTGGCATTGCATGCTGCCCCTACCCCAACCCAGCCCATCCTAACCCTGACCATTTGTGCTCCAGTCTCCATACCTGGGCGCTCGCCTAGGCCCCTGACCATGTTCCTCATGTCTCTTGACATAACATTGAGTCTCCTGTTGGGTCTGACCTGGAGGCCCCTTACTTGGGCACCCCAGCGGGATTACCTAGGTGCCCTTTGTGCTTCCATCTGTCTCCTGGTCCTCATGCAGCCCATAACTCCCTTCCCATTATGCCTTTTCCTGGTGCTTGCAGGTCTCCTGCTCCTTGGGTCACTCATCACAATTGGTTGGGTGGGTCATTTGCCAGGGCCGGTCTTCAGTCATGGCTCTCACCCTATAGTGCACACAACATGACCCCCTGCAGTGCCCTTTCATCCCCCTCCTCCTGGTCCCCTTCACTTTTTTGGCCTCCCTTGCCAGATCCCTGCCCTTGGATTCAAATATAGTGAGGGCACCTTATGCAAAACAGACTCTTTCCCTTGCCTTGGCCCCTTGCTCTCCCTGGGTGCTTGATCCTCCACCAGGAACCCTGACACCTGGAGGTGGCCCTGGACCTGTAGCCTGACTACCCACTGCTGGATCTCCTGCCTTCCCTCTCAAATCTTTTCCAGTGTCCTGAGCCCCTGCCCGAGCCTGGCCCTAGACAATCTGTTCCCAGGCCTGGCTCCTCACTTGAGCCTCTGGTGGCCTTCTTGCTCTCTGCTTTTCTGAGAAATGTCTGAGGGCCCCTCGCTGAGGCCACTTCCCAGCTCCCCTTGGCTATCCTGTACCTCAGTACACTAGCGCAGCCCTGCCTTACTGGCCTGGCGTTCCCTGCTCTCCCTGGCTTGGGCCCTCCTCTGGGTCCCTTCCTGAGCTCCTTGCTGTGGTCCTGACCCCCAGTCCACCCACACCCTTCCTGCAGTCCTTCAGGAAGTGCCCTCCTTCTGCCCTCCAGTCCTTTCTGTCTCAGCCACGCCCACGTTCCTGATCCTCTTTCCAAGATGCTCACCTGGGCCAGGCGAATTGGACAGGCTTCTTGGCCCTGGGGGAACCCTTTGGGAAAATGTAGCCCTATCCCTTGCCTGGGCCCTTTGGCCTCCCTCAGCCCGGGCCCTTCTTAGGTCACCTGACACCCTGGAGTGGACCCAGGACTTGAGCCCTTCTCACCTGTGACAGCCACTCCCTTTTCTCCCCTCCCGCCCCTCCTTATCCATGTTTCTTTTAATTCACCCAGGCCAAGGTGCTAGCACAAGGCTCTCCATTACTGGGCCCAACTCCTTGCTTGAGCCTCTGGCCGACCTTCTCGAGGACCCTGTCCCTGTCCTTTGGTTTCACACCCCTTTTGCAGGAGGGGTCATGTGCCTCCTCTCTGTTGCCCTCATGCAGGGGTATAATGACACTGCCTGGAGCCTCCGTGACCCCTGATTCACTCTAGTCTAGGCTCCCCAAATGGGTCCTGCAGCCCACCAATCCCCCAACCTGCACACACCAGATGTCCCCTCAAAGTACTCTCTTTTGCCCCTCATTGATCAAGGACCCTCTTTGAGGATCTACTCACCTGGGGCAGAAGAGCAGATTTGGCTGGTATCTGCACCCTGAATGCTCCCTATGGGAAACAGAGCCCTGTTAGTATCCTGAATCCCCTTCACCGCCTGTACCTTGAGGCCTGGCAGTTAACATGGGACTTACTCAAACCCAGCCCTGAGTGCTCTCCCCATTTCTTCCCGTGGCCCTCTGAGCTGTATACTGGCCCTACCCCAACCCAGCCCTTCCTAACCCTGAACCTTTGTACTCCAGTCTCTGCCCCTGACTGTGTTCCTCATGTTGCTTGACATAGCATGGAGTCTCCTCCTATTGAGTCTGCCCTGAGGCCCCCTTACTTGGGCCCCTCAGTGGGCTCACCTCTTGCGCTTGTGCCTCTTGCGCTTCCCTCTATTTTCTGGTCCTCACAGCCTCTACCTTCATTCCCATTGTGCTATTTCCTGGCACTTGCAGGTCTCCTGCTCATTGGGTCCATCATCACAATCAGTTGGGTGGGTTCCTTGCCTGGGGGCATGTGAGGGGTCCTGCACCCACCAGGACCCCTCACTGTGCCCTTTCATCCCCTTCCTCCTGGCCCCATTACCTTGTCTGGCCTCCCTTGCCAGGTCTCTGGCCCTGGATTCAAATATGAGCCAGGGCACCTTATGCAAAACAGAGCTCTGCCCCTCTCCTGGGCTGCTTGCTCTCCCTAGGTGCTTTGTCCTTTACCAGGAACCCTGACACCTAGAGGTGGCCCTGAGCCTGGAACCTGACTGCCCCCTGCTGGATCCCCTGCCTTCCCTCCCAAATCTTTTCCAGTGTCCTGAGCCCCTGCCCAAGCCCTGGTTCTTTATTCCCAGGCCTGACTTCTCACTTGATTCTCTGGTTGCCCTTCTTGTTCACTGCTTATCTGGGCATTTTCTGAAGGCCTCTTGCTGGGGCCACTTCCCAGCTCCACTTAGCTCTCCTGTACCTCAGTACCCTAGCTCAGCCCTGCCCTCCCGGCCCAGTGTTCCCTGCTCCCCCTGGCCTGGGCCCTCCTCTAGGTCCCTTGCCTGGGCTTCTTGCTGGGGTCCTGGCCCCCACCCCACCCACACCCTTCCTGAGTTCCTTCAGGCTCTGCCCTTATCAGCCTTCCTATCCTTTCTATCTGTGCTATGCCCACTTTTCTGATCCCCTTCCCAGGATTCTCACTCGGGCCTAGTGACTTGACTTGACCTTTTGGCCCTAGGGATTTCCTTTGGGAAAATGTAGCCCTGGCGCTTGCCTGTGCCATTTGCCCTCCCTCAGTATGGGCCCTACTCCCAACCCCTGACAACCTTCAGTGGACCTGGGCGTTGAGCCATTCACCCAAACCAATGCTCCCCCTCCATGTTACTTTTCATTTACCCAGGCCAAGGTGACAGCACTTGGCTCTCCATTACTGGGCCCGGTTCCTTGCTTTAGACCCTGGCTACCCTTCTTGAGGACCCTTTCCCTGTCCCTTGATTTCAGGCTCCTACTGCTGGCCCCCTCCTGTGCCTCCCCTCTGATTCACTCATTCTGTGGTATCCTGCCACTACCTGGACCCTCCGCTCCCCCTGCTTCTCCCTAGCCTCTCCTGCTCGAATGGGTCCTAGCAGCCAGACCCCTCACCTACTTCTGCACAACACGTATTCCCTCACAATACCCTCTTTGTACACTCCTTTGGTCCAGGTGCCTCTCTGAAAATCTACTCACCTGGGACAGATGAGCGGATTTGGCTTAACCCTGCACCCTGAATGCTCCCTATAGAGAACACAGCCCTGTGCTTGCCTGAGTCCCCTTTACTGCCTGAACCTATAGGCCTGGCACATAACATGGACTTTTTCTATCCCAGTCCTGAGCGATTTCCTCCCTTTCTTCCCTTGGCCTCTGGCCTTGCATGGTGCCCCTACCGCAACCCAGCCCTCCCTAACCCTGACTCTTTTGCACACCAGTCCCTTGGCCTGGGCGTTCACCTGAGCCCCTGACTGAGTTTTTCATGTTCCTTAGCATAGCATGCAGTATCTTAGTGTTGGGTCTGACCTGGGTTCCCTTTGCTTGGGCCTGCCAGCCAGCTACCCTAGGTGCCACTTGGCTTTTCCTTGTCCTCACACATCCCCTTCCTCCCCTTCCCCTCGAGCTTTCTTCTGCCCTCACATTTCTCCTGCTCCTTGTGTCACCCATCACCATTGATCGGGTTGGTCCATTGCCTGGGCGCCTGGCTTGGGTCCTGGGTCTCGCACCTATGCACACCCACCCTGATCCCCTTATGTACCTCCTGTCATCCTCCTATTGGCCCCCTTCCTCTTCCTGGCCTCCTTTGACAGGACACTGGCCATAGATTCTCATCTCATCCAGGGTGCCTTATGGAAAATAATGCCCTGACCGTTGCCTTGGCCTCTTGCTCTCCCTGAAACCTGGAGGTGGCCCTGGGCCTGGAGCCTGACTGCTCCCTCCTGGATCCCCTGTCATCCCTCACACATCTTCTCCAGTGTCCTGAGCCCCTGCCCAAGCCGTGACCCTTGGCTCTCAGTGCCCTGACATGGCTCCTTGCTTGCACCTCTGGCGGCCCATATTGCTCACTGCTTTTCTGGCCATTGTCTAAAGACCCCTAGCTGGGGCCGCTTCCCTGCTCTCCCCTGGCCTGGGCTCCCCTCTCGGTCCATTGCCCGGGCTCCTTGCTGGGATCCTGGCTCCCACTTCACCCACACACATCCTGCGGTTTTTTGTTCTTCAGGTTGTGCCCTCCTTTGGCCCTCCTGTACTTTCTTCTTCTGACATGCCCTCTTTCCTGATTTCCTTCCCAGATTGCTCACCTGGGCTAAAGGATATGACCTTTGGGAAAATGAAGCCCTGCACCTTGACCCCTGCCTGGGCACTTTCGCCTCCTTCTGCTGGGCCCTTCTCCTGAAAACTGACACCCTGCAGTGGAACTGGGCCTCGAGTCCTCCTCCCTCTGTGTCATACACTCTTATTTTCCCCATCCTTATACATGTTTCTTTTCATTCACCTAGGCCCAGGTGCTAGCACTTGGCTCTCTTTGCTTGAGCCTCTGGCTACCCTCCTCAAGGACCCTGTTCCAGTCCCTTGGTTTCAGGCCTCTTTTGCCAGCCCCCTCCTGTGCCTACACTCTGTTCCCCTCATGCTGTGGTATCCTGGCACTGACTGGACCCTCCACTATCCCTGCTTCGCTCTAGCATAGGCTCCTCAAATGGGTCTTGTAGCCCACCAACCCTCCTCAAACTTTTCACCCCAGATATCCCCTCACAGTATCCTTTTTTGCCCCTCATTGGTACAGGTTCCGTTCTGAGGACCTACTCACCTGGGGCAAAGGAGTGGAATTGGCTGGTCTCTGCAACCTGAATGCTTCTAAGGGAAACAGACCCCTGCCAGTCACCTTAATCACCTTCACCGCTGGTATCTTGAGGCCTAAAAGTTAACATGTGACTTGCTCCAACCCAGCCCTGAGGGATCTCCTGCCTTCCCTCCCCTGCCCTCTGGCCTTGCATGCTGCCCCTACCACAACCCAGACCTCCCCAACCCTGACCCTTTGCACACCAGTCCCTGTGCCTGGACATTCGCCTGAACCCAACCCAGCCCTGGCTGTTTGTGCTCTAGTCTCTGGGGCTGGGTACTCACCTGAGCCCCTTACCACATTCCTCATGTCCCTTGGCATAGCATGGGGTCTCTTCGTGTTGGGTCTGACCTTACTTGGGCCTTCCAGCAGGCTCCCCTGGGTTCCCAATATGCTTCCCTCTGTTCCCGGTCCTCATGCAGCCCCTACCTCCCTTCCCCTCATGCATTTTTCTGGCACTTGCAGGTCTCCTGCTCCTCATCACAATTGGTTTGGTGGGTTCCTTGTCTGGGGGACTGTCTTGGGTCATATATCTCGCCCTAGAGTGCACCACCAGGACCCCCTGTCATGCCCTTTCATCCCCCTCTTCCTGGCCCCCTTTCCTTGTCTGGCCTCCTTTGCCTGGTCTCTGGTTCTGGATTCAAATATGAGCCAGGGGGCCTTATGGAAAACAGAGCTCTACCCCTCGCCTGGGCCCCTTGCTCTCCCTGGGTGCTTGGTCCTGCTCAAGGAACCCTGACAACTGTATGTGGCCCTGGGCATAGAGCCTCACTGCCACCTGCTGGATCCCCTGCCTTCCCTCCCACATCTTGTCCACTGTCCTGAGCCCCCTGCAAAATCCCTGGTCCTTGGCTCTTTTATTCCTGTCCTGGCTCCTCGCTTGAGCCTATGTCAGCCATTTATATTTCTCCCCTCCCTCTCCTCCCCTCCCTCCCCTCCATATCCATGTTTCCTTTCATTCACCCAGGCCCAGGTACTGGCACTTGGCCCTCCATTACTGGGCCAGGCTCCTTGCTTGAGCCCCCTGGCTGCCCTCCTCGAGGACCCTCTCCCAGTCCCACTACCACCCACTACCCTTGCTCTCCATTCTCCCATCCCCAGCCCTGTTTGTTTTCATAGGAACCAGGATAGGGTCTTGGCACTTTGCTCCACTTTCTTAGGCTTGGCTCCTTGCTAGAGCACCCGGTTGCCCTTCTTGAGGACCTTGTCCCTGTTCCTTGATTTCAGGCCCATTTTGCCGGCCCCCTCCTGTGCCTCCCCTCTGATCCCTCATGCTGTGGTATCCTGGCATTCCCCGGGCCCTCTGCTCCCCCTGCTTCTCCATAGCCTATAATGCTCGAATAGGTCCTGGCATCCCAACCCTTTTCCCAATTCTACACACTATGTATTCCCTCACAGTACCCTCCTTTGCCCCTCCTTTGGTCCAGGTCCCTCTCCGATTATCTACTCACCTAGGGCAGAGGATCGAAATTGGCTGGCATCTGTGCCCTGAATGCTGCCTATGGATAACACAGCCCTGTCAGTCACCTGAGTCCCCTTCATTGCCTTAACCTTGAGGCCTGGCAGTTAACATGGACTTGCTCCAACCCAGCCCTGAGCAATCCCCTCTCTTTCCTCCAGCCTTTCATGCTGCCCCTACTGCAACCCAGCACTCTGTAACACTGACCCGTTTTGCTCCAGTCCCTGGACCTGGGCGTTCACATGAGCCCCTGACTGCATTCCTCATGGCTATTGGCATAGCAAGGGTTTGACCTGGGGGCCCCTTGCTTTTGCATGCCAGTGGGCTCCCCTAGGTGCTCCTTGGGTTCTCCTGTTCCTCACACAGCCCCTTCCTCCCCTCCCCTGGTGCTCTTTTCTGGCATTCGCAGATCTCCTGCTCCTTGGGTCCCCCATCACCATTGATAGGGTGTGTCCCTTGACTGGATGCCTGGCTTGGGTCCTGGCTCTTGCCCCTATGTGCACCCCCTGACCCCCTGCAGTGCCCTCCCATAACCCTCCTTCTGGTCCCCTTCCTTTCCTGGCCTCTTTGCCAGGACCCTGGCCATAGACTCTCATCTGATCCAGGGCGCCTTATGGGAAACAATTCCCTGCCCATCGCCTGGGCTCCTTGCTCTCCCTGGATGCTTGGTCCTGCACCAGGAACCCTGAAACCTGGAAGTGGCCCTGGGCCAGGAGCCAGACTGCACTCTGCTGGATACCCTGCCTTCCTTCCCAAAGATTGTGCACTCTTCTGAGACCCCTGCCCAAGCACTGGCCCTTGGTTCTCCGTTTCCTGGCCTGGCCCTTCTCTGGTGGCCCTTCTTGATCTCTTCTTTTCTGGACATTGTCTGAGGGCCCCTCATTGGGTCAACTTCCCTGCTCCCCTTGGCTTTCCTGTACTGCAGTATCCTAGTGCAGCCCTGCCTTTCTAGTGTTATAGTTAAATCTTCATCCTGGGGTTTCATAAACTTACTTCCAGACCACTCACGTATTATCAAATCAAGCCTTTATTGAAACACACTAGTGATGACTGACTAGAACACACAGCTGTTCTCCTGATAATCCCTCAAAAATTGTAAGGGTGCTCCTTATAAGCGTGCAAATTGCAAAAGGGATGTTCAGGGTTCTAGCCAATGCAAGCAAGCCAGGTTACAAAAGCGGGAGAGCGCAGTCAAGCAGAGGGAAGCCTAACCAATCACAGTTAGCCCAATCACCCCAGTTACAGAAACAGAGTTACTTAAACAATGCCCCATTAGTTAGTTCCGAGTTCTTAAAGGTTTCTATAGCAAAAGGAAAAGAACATCTTGTCCCAGTCATGACCCTTTTACTTGGCATGGTTGTTTTACAGAATGGAGTAAAAAAACAAAATGGAGTCACCTTTGCTTTTACTATCACATTCTTCACTGATTTTAGTAGGTTTGATGTCAATCTTGCACATCATAATGCCTCAGTTTCTTTTTCATCCTTCTGTGTCTAAGGAACCACAATGGGCTTGCAGGACCATAATACAGACCTCACCTACATTTTTGTGTATATGGTTTAGGAGGGGTTTTAAGAGGCAGTTCCTACAGTAATCTCAATCAGGAGAAGTACTAGGGGACCAAATATGCCTGAGTGATGGTAGTCAACAAAAGGGACCATGAGAATAGGTTTTGGAACCAATTGCCTGAAGTTTAAATTCGTATCTATTTGATGGCTGAGGGATTAAAATTTTTAGAGCCTGTGAAAAGAGTTGTAGTTCCCAAAGCAGTAGATCCAGCTATTCCCATGCCAGCCAGGAGGGGAACTAAAATGCAGGCAGCCAGCCTACGCTGATAAATCAGTGGGCCCTGACCTTTTTAATAAGTCCAGGTGTTCTTTTCCTTTTATTTCATCAAAATAGTAAGTTACATAGTTCAGAGGTATTGACAGTTTGGACACTTAGGCAAGGATTTGGAAATGGGACCCAGGAAGCACAATTTTTGGCAAAAGGGGAATTGTTCCACTTATAAGTTGGGCTGTGGAAGCAAGTGTCTCTTTCTCGGAGATCACTCAGTGTGAACATGGGAATAGTTTTCCATGTATATTTTCCTGAGCTAGACATATTGGCGAACATCTATATTGACCGTATTTTTTTTTTCTCTAATGTTAGGGATCTCCTCCTGATGTAAGGGAAAAGGTTGATGACTATTCTTTCTACTTTGAGAGGAGGTGATGTGCAGTGGGCAATAAGTTTGGAGTCCCTTTTTAGAACTTCAGAGGGTCAAGGAGTCCATGGTAAAAATCTGGTTCAGGAAGAACAGGTTGTCAATTTACTTCTGGGTGGGCACTTCTATGAGAGAAACAAACAAACAAAAAATAAACAGGAGTATTGAAACAATATTAATACAAAACAGCACTTGTAGCATCCGAGAACCTGTCCATGAATATCATGAAAATGACAGAAATTAATAATTGTTTACCAGGAGGTGGAATACCTGAAAAATTGTCCTCATAACAAGGCCTAACAAAGCCTAATAAGGCCCTTTTTAGGGAACATAAATCTTTAACATTGTCATAATAATCAGGAATATAGACCCAACATTTAGTTAAGTTAGTTAATGTCATCTGATTTTTGTAAAATATTTTTATTGGCATGACCTCTGTGTTTAGTAGAGATCCCTTTATCTTTGTTATTTAGGGCTAGATAATTATACCAGCAAACATTGATTAAGTCTACCTGTGTAGGTAGTTAGGAAGATCTGTAGGCCTTAAACTGACTAAAACCTTTGGCAATGTTTATTGGTAGTTATCAGGTATTTTTATCTAAGAATCTCTCTTCTTTTGTCTCCAGTCTTACTTATTCTGAGGGGTGTTAACACAAGTATACATTTTAAGATACATTAAAATAATTGTTGTTTCTTTTTAAATGCCCAGGAATGGCTGTTCTTTGGTTTTTAACTGTTTTTGCTAGGTGTTTAAGACCAAGCTGGTCAAACTGATATTATTCCTATCTATTGGTAAGACTCAGCTGAGTCTCCTTGGAGGACATTCTTGAGGAACTTGTGAGCAGCATTTTAGCTCTGTTAGTGCCATCTGCATTAGGATAGGTCAAGGTCTTGCTGACCATATCGCTTTTCTTGGAAGCATAAGGCATGTCTCCCTTTTTCAATGACCCTCCTCTTTTGCAGAATGTACACTCATTGGCTTTTTTTCTCCATGGGGATCATTAATCTCTCTTATAAGGAGGTTTTGTGGCCTGAAGTTGCAAAGCTTTCACCACTATCCTGGGTCAGGCTGACTCAAAGGGCAAGAGCCATATATTGGTTTTCTTTGGCCCGTTTATTTTAACCTTAACTTTTAAGTTTGGAATTAAACATCCAGTAAGTTAGTTTTATTAGTCTTAAACTAAAAATACTATGTTTTAGTTTTAATATTTATAACTTTACAGTTATTTTTTTACATAGCACTTGCCTCTCCATTACTAGGCATGGCTCCTTTCTTTAGACCCTGGCTGCCTTTCTTGAGGACCCAGACCCTGTCCCTAGGTTTCAGGCCTTTTTACTGGCCCCCTCCTGGGTCTCCCCTCTGATTCTCTCATGTTGTGGTATCCTGGCATTGCCTGGACCCTCCGCTCGCCCTGTTTCTCCTTAGCCTATGCTGCTTGAATGGGTCCTTGCAGCCCAAACACCCACACTTCCACACATCAGGTGTCCCCCCACACTACCCTCTTTGGCCCCTTCTTTGATCAAGGACCCTGGCTTAGGATCAATTCACCTCGGCCAGAGGAGTGGAATTGGATCACTTCTGCATCCTGAATGCTCCCTATGGGAAACACAGGCCTGAAACTCGACTGAGTCTCCTTCACTGCCTGAACTTTGAGGGCTGGCAGATAACATAGACTGGCTATAACCTATCCCTGAGCGATCCCCTCCTTTCCCTCCCCTGCCCTATAGCCTTGCATGCTGCCCCTACCCCAACCCAGGCCTCCCTAACCCTGAATATTTGCACTCCAGTCCCTGGGCCTGGGCATTCGCCTAAGTGCCTGACTGCATTCCTCATGGCCCTTGGCATAGCAAGGAGTCTCCTCAAGTTGGGTCTGACCTGGCGGCCCCTTGCTTGGGCCTGCCAATGGGCTCCCCTAGGTGCCCCTGGGCTTCTCCTGGTCCTCACGCCACCCCTTTGTCCCCTTCCCCTGGCACTTTTTTTCTGGTGCTTGCAGGTCTCCTGCTCCTTGTGTCCCCCATCACCATGGATCGGATGGGTCACATGCCTGGGCACCTGGCTTAGGTCCTGGGTCTCACCCCTATGGGCACCAACCCCAGCCCTCTTCCATACCCTCCCATCACCCTCCTTCTGGCCCCTTCCTATTCCTGGCTGCCTTTGCCAGAACCTTGGCCCTAGATTCATATCAGATCAAGTGTATGTTATGAGAAACAAAACCCTGCCCTTCACCTGGGCTCCTTGTTCTCCCTGAGTGCTTGGTCTGGCATCAGGAACCGTGAAACCTGGAAGTGGCCCTAAGCCTGGAGCCTGGCTGCAGCCTGCTGGATCCCCTGCCTTGACTCCCACATCTTGTCCACTGTCCTAAGCTCTTTGCCCAAGCCTTGGTCTTTGGCTCTCAGTTCCCTAGCCTGGCTCCTCGCTTGAGCCTCTGGTGGCCCTTCGTGCTCACTGCTTTTCTGGGCATTGTCTGAGGGCCCCTCACTGGGGCGACTTCCCTGCTGCCCTTGGCTTCCCTGTACTACAGTATCCTAGTGCAGGCCTGCCTTCCCGGCATGGCATTCCCTGTTCTACTCTGGCCTGGGCCCTTCTCTAGGACCCTAACCTGGGCTCCTTGCTGGAGTCCTGGCTCCAACACCACCCACTTCTATTCTGCAGCCCTAAAGCTAGGCCCTCCTTCTGCCCTCCTGTCCTTTCTGTCTCTTCCACACTCACTTTCCTAATCCTCTTCCCAGGATGCTCACCCAGACCAGACAACTTGACTTGGCCTCTTGGCCCTGGGGGCTCCCTTTCGGAAAATATAGCCCTGCCCCTTGCCTGGGCCCTTTAGTGTTCCTGAGTCCCAGCCCTGCTCCCGACCCCTGATACCCTGCAGTGGACCTGGGCCTTGAGCCCTTCTACCCCTGTACAACCCAATCTACTTTCTCCCCTTCCGCTGCTCCCGTTCCATGTTCCTTTTCATTCACCCAGTTCCAGGTGCTAGCACTAGCCTCTCCATTACTGGGCCCAGCTCCTTGCTTGAAGCCCTGGCCGCCAGAGGATTTGACCTTTGGGAAAACGTTGCCCTGCCCCTTGGCTGGGCACTTTCGCCTCTCTCAGCCCGGCCTCTATTTCTGAACACTGACACCCTGAAGTGGACCTGGACCTTGAGCCCTTTTCCCCCTGTACCAGCAGCTCCTCTTTCTCCCCTCTCGCCCCTCCCTATCCATGTTTCTTTTCATTTACCCAGTCCCAGGTGTTAGCACTTGTCTCTCCATTACTGAGCTCAGCTTCTTGTTTGAGTCCCTGGCTGCACTTCTCGAGGACCCTGTCCCTGTCCCTTGATTTCAGGCACCTTTTTCCAGCCCCCTCCTGTGCCTTCCCTCTTGTCCTTCCATGCTGTAGTAACTTGGCACTGTCCAGAGCTACCCCTGCTTCACTCTAGCCTATGCTCCTCTAGCCTATGCTCCTCAAATGGGTCCTGCAAACCACCGACATCCCCCAACCTCTGCACACCAGGTACCCTTCAAAGTACCCTCTTTTGCCCCTCATTGGTCGCTCTCTGAGAATCTACTCACCTGGGACAGAGGAGCGGATTTGGCTGGTCTCTGCACCCTGAATGCTCCCTATGGGAAATAGAGCCCTGCCAGTCACCTGAGTCCCCTTTACCACCTGTAACTTGAGGCCTGGCAGTTAACATGAGACTTGCTCCAACCCAGACCTGAGCGATTTCCTCCCTTCCCTACCCTGCTCTCTGACCTTGCATCATGCCCCTACCCCAAACCAGCCCTCTGTAACCCTAACCCTTTTTGCTCCGGTCTCCTGGCCTGGGCGTTTGCCTGAGCCCCTGTCCCTTGACATATCATGGAGTCTCTTCGTGCTGGGTCTGACTCGAGGGCTCCTTCCTGGGGCCCCCCAGTGGGACTACCTAGGTGTTCCTTGTTCTTCCCTCTGTCTCCTGGTCCTCACGCAGCCCCTACCTCCATTCCCATTGTGCTTTTTCCTGGCACTTGGAGATCTCCTGCTCCTTGGGTCCCTCATCACAATCATTTGGGTGGGTCCCTTGCCTGGGGGCCTGTCTTGGGTCATCGTTCTCACCCTACAGTGCACCCACCACAACCCACCACCATGCCCTTTTGTTGCCTTTCTCCTGGCTCCCTTCCTTTGTCTGGCCTCTTTTGTTGGGTCTCTCTCCCTGGATTCAAATGTGAGCCAGGGTGCCTTATGGAAAACAGAGCTCTGCCTCTTGCCTGGGCCTCTTGCTCTCCCTGGGTGCTTGGTCCTCCAGCAGGAACCCTGACACCTGAAGGTGGCCCTGGGCCTGTAGCCTGACTCTACCCTGCTGGATCCACTGCCTTCGATCCCAAAACTTGTCCTGTGTCCTATGCCCATGCCCAAGCCCTGGCCCTTGGCTCTGTTCCCTGGCCTGGCTCCTCGCTTGAGCCTCTGAGGCCCTTCTTGCTCACTGCTTTTCTGGGGATTGTCTGAGGGCCCCTCACTGGTGGGTGCCATTTCCCTGTTCCCCTTGGCTTCCTTATACTGCAGTACCCTAGTGCAGCCCCATCTACCCGGCTCCAGACTTCCATGCTGTCCACTGGCCTGGGCCATCAAACTAGGTCCCTTGCCTGGGCTCCTTGCTGGGGTCCTGAACCCCAACCTACTAATACCCTTCCTTTGGCTCTTTAGGCTGGGCCCTCCTTCTGTCCTCCAGTCCTTTCTGTTTCTGCCATGCCCGCTTTCCTGATCCCCTTCCCAGGATCCTCACCCAGGCCAGGCAAATTGACCTGGGCTGTTGGCTCTGGTGGCTCACTTTTGGGAAAACATATCCCTGCCCCTTGCCTGGGCCCTTTGGCCTCCCTCAGCCAGGGCCCTGCTCCTGACCCCTGACACCTGCAGTGGACCTGGGACTTGAGCCCTTCTCCCACTGTGCCACACACTCCACTTTCTCCCCTCCTGCTTCACCCCTCCATGTTCCTTTTCATTAACCTATGCTCATGTTCTAGCACTTAGCTCTCCATAACTGAGCTTGGATTCTTACTTGAGACCCTGGCTACCCTTCCAGAAGACCCTTTCCCTGTCCCTTGGTTTCAGACCCCTTTTGCCACCCCCTCCTGTGCATCCCCTCTGATCCCCTCACGCTGTGTTATCCTGGAACTGCCCAGACCCTCCACTTTCCCTGCTTCTCCCTAGCTTATGCTGCTTGAATGGATCCTGGCAGCCCGACACTGCCCAACACTTCCATACACCAGGTATCCCCTCACAGTACCCTTTTTGTCCCCTCCTTTTATCCATTTCCCTCTCTGATGATGTACTCACCTGGGGCAGAGGAGCAGAATTGGCTCACCTCTGCATCCTGATTGCTCCCTATGGGAAACACAGCCCTGCCACTCACCTGAGTCCCCTTCACTGCGTGAAACATGAGGCCTGGCAATTAACATGGGACTTGCTCCAACCCAGTTCTGAGCAATCCCCTCTCTTCTCTCCCATGGCCTGTGGCCTTTCATGCTGCCCATACCACAACCCAGAACTCCTTATCCATAAACCTTTGTGCTATATTTCCCCAGGTATGGGTGTTCATCAGAGCCCCTGACTGCATTCCATGTCCCTTGGCATAGCATGGAGTCTTTACGTGTTGGGCCCCCTAGCTTGGGCCCGCCAGTGTGCCCCCCTAGGTGTCCATCTGTGTCCTGGTCTTCCCAGAGACCCTACTTCCCTTCCCTCACACTTCTTCCTGGCTATCACAGGTCTCCTGCTACTTGGGTCCCTCATCAACATAGGTAGGGTGGTTCCCTTGCCTGGGAGCCTGGCTTGGATCCTGGCTCTGGACTCATTGCACCCAGCTCGACTACCCTAGCCTGCGCTCCCATCACCCTCCTCCTGGCCCCCTTCCCTGTCTGGCCTCCTTTGCCAGGTCCCTGGCCCTGTATTGAAATCTGTGCCAGGTCTCCTTATGGGAAACAGAGCCCTGCCCCTCACCTTTTCCCCTTGCTCTCCCTTGGTGCTTGGTCCTGCAACATGAACTCTGAAACCTGGAGGTAGGCCTGGGCATGGAACCTGACAGCCCCCTGCTTGAGCCTGTGCCTTACCTCCCAAATCTTGTCCACTGTCCTGAGACCCCTGCCCTAGGCCTTACCTTTGGCTCTCCCTTCCCTTGCCTGGCTCCTCACTTGAGCCTCTGGTGGCCGTTCTTCCTCTGTGATTTTCTGGGCTTTGTCTGAGGTCCCCTCACTGGTGCTGCTTCCCTGCTCCCCTTTGCTTCCCTGTACTGCAGTACCCTAGTGCAGCCCCGCCTTCCTGGCCCTGCGTTCCCTGTTCTCCCCTAGCCTGGGCCATCCTCTAGGTCCCTTGCCTAGGCTCCGCACTTGGTTGCTGGCCCCTACCCCACTCACACCAGTCCTGTGGTCCTTCAGGCTGTGCCCTTATTTGGCCCTCCTGTTCATTCTGTCTCTGCAATGCCCACTTTTCTTATCCCCTTCCCAGGATGCTCACCCAGGCCAGGCAACCTGACGTGACCACTTGGCCCTGTTGGACCCCTTTGGGAAAACATAGCCCTGACCCTTTTCTGGGCCCTTTGGCCACCCTTGGCCCGGGCCCTGCTCCTGACCCCTGACACACTGCAGTGGACTTGAGCCTTTAGCCCTCCTCCACATGTGCCACCCACTCCACTTTCTCCCCTCCTGATGCTCCCCATCCATGTTTCTTTTCATTCACCAAAGCCCTTTTTTCTCTCCATTACTGTGCCCAGCTCATTGCTTGAACCCCTGCCCACCCTTCTCGAGACCCTGTCCCTGTCCCTTGGTTTCAGGCCCTTTTTGCAAGCCCCTCCTGTTCCTCCCCTCTGATCCCCTCATATTGTGGTTCATGGCCCTGCCTGAACCATCCGCTACCCCTCCTTCTTTCTAGGCTGGGCTCCTCAAATGGGTCCTGGATGACAACTGAACACAACTCCATCCTCCACACTCAAGGTATCCTCTCATAGTGCCCTCTTTTCCCCCTCATTTTCTCCAGGTTCGTCTCTGAGGATCTACTCACCTGGGATAGAAGAGTGGAATTGGCTGGCCTCTGCTCCCTGAATGTTCCCTACGGGAAAAACTGCCCTGACCTCGGCTACATCTCTTCACTGCCTGAGACTTGTGGCCTGACAGTTAATATGAAACTTGCTCCAACCCAGCCCTGAAAGATCCCCTCCCTTCCTACCTTGCTCTCTGGCCTTGCATGCTGCCCCTACCCCAATCCAGCCTTCCCTAACCCAGACCCTTGGCACTCCTGTCCGCAGGCTTATGCGCTCCCTTGAGCCTCTGACCACTTTCCTCATGTCCCTTCGCATTGCGTGGAGTATCTTCCTGTAGGGTCTGAACTGGGGGCCCCATGGTTGGGCCCGCCAGCGGGCTCCCCTAGGTTCCCTCGAGCTTCCCTGTTTTTGATGGTCCCTCGTGCAGCTCCTCCTGTGCATTCTCTTGTGAATTCCCATGGTGATCATGAGTATCCTGCTCCTTGGGTCCCTTGTCCTAGGTTGGTCGGGTGGGTCCTTTGCCTGGGAACCTGGTATGGGTCCTGGATCTTGCCCCCCCACCCTCCAACCTAGTCCCCCTGTGTGCCCTCCTATTGCTCTCCTCCTGCCTGCCTTCACTTGCCAGGCCTCATCTGTCAGGTCCCTGTCCCTGGATTCTCATCTAATCTAGAGCTCCCTATGGGTAACTGAGTCCTGCTCCTTGCCTTGGCCTCTTGCTCTGGGTCTTTGGTCCTGCACCAGGAAACCTGACCCCTGGCAGTCGCCCTTGACCAGGAGCCTCCCTGCCCCCTTCAGGATCCCCTGCCATCCCTCCAAAGTCTTATCCACTGTCCTTAGCCCCCTGCCCAAGCTCTGGCCCTTGGATCTCCATTCCCTGGCCTGCCTCCTCCCTTGAGCCTCTGGGGGCCTTCTTGCCCCATGCTTCCCTGGGATTGGAGTGCGGGCCTCGCTGGGGCCAGTACCCTACTCACCTTGGCTTTCCTGAACCTCAGAATCCTACTATCACCTGCCAGCCCAGCCTCGCCTTTCACTGCCCTTTTCTGGACTGGGTCTTCCTGTTGGTCCCTAGCCTGGGCTCCTTTCTGGAGTCCTGGCCTGCATCCCATCAACACCCTTCCTCTGGCCTTTCATGCTGTACCCTTCTTCATCCTTCCTGTTGTCCCTTTCCCTGATGGGCCCTTTTTCAAGATCCATTTCCCAGGATGCTCACCATGTCCAGGGGACTGGAACTGGGTGTTTGGTCCTGTGGGCTCCCTTTGGGAAAATGTAGCTCTGCCCCTTGCTTGGTCTTTGGACTCTCTCTGGCCAGGCCCAGCTCCTCAATCCTGACACCAAGCAGTGAACCCAGGCCTTGAGCCCTCCATTCAGAGTACCACTCACTACCCTTTTTCTCCTTTCTCCACTCCCAAGCCCTCTCTCTTTTCATAGGACCCAGGACCGGGGCCTGGCACTTGGCTCCCAATTCTTGGGCCTGGCTACTTGTGGGAACCCCCAGTCACCCTTCTTGAGAACCCTTTCCCTGTTCCTTGATTTCAGTTCCCTAGCTTGGCCCCCCTCCTCTTCCTCCCCTGTGTTCCCCTTGTACTGTAGTATTTTGTCATTGCCAGGACCCTGCCCTCCAACTGCTTTTCCCTAGTCTGGTCTCCAATGGTTGCTGGCTCTCCAGCGACATGCCCCAAATCCCAAACAAAAGGTATCCTTCACATTGCTTCCCCCCCTTTTGTCCTGGTCTCTCTGTGAGAATCTACCCACCTGGGGAAGAGGAGTGAAATTGGCTGGTCTCTGGGCCCTGAAGTATTTCTATGGGTAACACAGCTCAGTCCCTCATCTGGGCCCCCTTTGCTGTCCAAACTTAACAACTGGCAGTGGACTTGGGCCTAGTGATGACCTTGCCCTGGGAGATCCCCTCCATTCCCTCTCCTGCCCATTAGCTTTGCAAGCTGCACCTAAGCCAACCCAGCCCTTCCTCACCCTGACCCTTCGCCCTACAGTCCCCTGGCCTGGCTGTCAGCCTGAGCTCCTTAATCCATTACTTGGGTTGCATTCCTTTCTGTGGTGTGTCTTGCTATCGTCTCTGACCTGGGCACTCCTTGATTTGGCCCCCAAGCTCACTCCCCTGTGTGCCCTAGATACAGCCCTCTGTCTCCTCATTCTAGTGCCGATCCTACCTGTACTTTCCCAACCACCTTTTCCTGGAGCAGGGGCCTCCTGCTAATTGGGTCCCCAGTACATTTTGTTGGGTTCAGTCCCTTACCTGGGCTCCTTGATTGGGTCCTGGCACTTGTCCCTCTCTACACCCACTGCAACCCCCCACTATGCCATCACATTGCACTCCTCCTGCTCCCTGTCCCTTGCCAGGCCCTTTGATCTGGTCCCTGACCATTGATCCTCATCTTATACAGGGAGCCTTATGAGAAACAGAAACCTGGCCCTTGACTGGGCTACTTCCTTTCCCTAGGCCCTTGGGACAGCACCAAGAACCCTAACACCTGGAAATGGCACTGGGGCTCGATCCTACCTCCCCCTGCTTGATCCCCTGCCTTCCTTCCCTAGCCCTGTCCACTGTCCTGAGCCCCCTGCTCCAGTGCTGGCCCTTGGCTCTCCATTCCTGGACTGGCTCCTCTCTTGAGCCTCTGGGTGTCCTTTTTGCTCCGTGCTTCTCTGGGCTTGAACTCGGGCCTCACTGGGGCCTCTTCCCCACTTCCCTTGTCTTCCCTGCATCTCAGAACCCAAGTTCAGTTCCTGCCTGCCAAGCCCCATCCTTCCCTGCTCTCCCTTAGCATGGGCCCTCCTCTAGGTCACTAGCCTGGGTTTCTTTCTGTGGTCCTGACCCACAACCCATGAACCCCCTTCTTCCAGCACTTCACGCTGTGCACTCCTATGGCCATCCTGTTGTCCTTGTCCTTGGTGGGATCCTTTTCCAGATCTCTTTCCCAGGATGCTCAACAAAGCCAGGGGATGGAACTGGGATGTTTGGCCCTGCAGTCTTCCTTGGGGAAAATGTAGCAATGCCCCTTGCCTGGGGGCTTTGGCCTCCTTCATCCTGGGTCCTGCTCTTCAATCGTGACACTGTGCAGTGAATCTGGGCCATGAGCCCTCCTCCCTCTGCACCACCCATTTCTCTTATTCCCCTTTCTCCACATATGACGTGACAGCAAGGGTAGATGTGACTTGCCCATCCAGGTGGGAGACCCTACCCACCTGGGTTTCGGGGGGAGCTCATATACTACCACAGCAAGGGGAGTGGGGATTCGCACCTTCAGTCCCCTCTACCCTGGCTAACATGGTATACAAGCTCCCTGCAACACCCAGGTTGGAGGGGTCTCCTTCCAGGAGGGGCTAGTCCTCTCTACCCTGGCTAGAGCTGTATAGGAGCCCTCACACTGGACACCTAGGTGGGAGGGGTTTTCCACCTAGAGGGGCAGTTCTCCTCTACCATGTGTGCTTTGCTATAAGAGCTCTCCCTGGACCCTGGAGAGAAGGGTCTCCTTCATGGAGGGATTAGTCTTCTCTACACTGGCTAAGGTGGTATACAAGCTATCCGTGACACCCAGGTGGGAGGGGTTTCCCATTTGGAGGGGGGAGTCCCCACTACCCTGGCATCAGTGATATAAGAGCTTCCCCACCCTGACACCCTGATGGGAAGGGTCTCCAGACTGGAGGGGCGAGTTCCCTCTACCCTGGCTGTGGGTGTATACTAGCACCTTCCAACACCCAGGTGGGAAGTGTCACCAGCTTGGAGGGTGAGTCCCTGTTCCCTGGCTGCAGCTGGATAAGAGCTCCAGTTAACACCCAGGTGGGATGAATCTCCCCACTGGAGTGGCATATAACTTATACACTGACTTTGACAGTATAGGATCTCCAAATGACACCCTGGTGGGAGGGGTCTTCTGCCTTGATTGGCGAGTCCTCTCGACCCTGGCTAAGGTAGTATACAAGCTCCCCACAACACTCAGGTGAAAGGGGTTTCCTTTCTGGAGGCTGAGTCCCCACTACCCTGGCTGTAGTGATATAAGAGATCCCCCTCACATACACAGTTGGAAGGGTTCTCCCGCCTGGTTTGGCAAGTCCCCATTTCCCTGCCTCTGCGGTATATGAGCTCCCCTAACAACCAGATTTTAGGGGTCTCCAGCCTAGTGGGGCAAGTCCTTTCTCTCCTGGCTTCAGCAGTATTTGAGCTCGCCCCCCATAGCAAGATGGGAGGGGTCTCCTTCCACCCTGGCTAATGCATTATACAAGCTCCTGGACACCCAGGAGGGAGGAATCTCCCTCCTGGAGGTGAGAATTCATCTCTACACTGGCTAAGGAGGTCTACAAGGTCCCTGTGACACACAGGTGGGAGCGGCCTCTGGACTGAAGGGGCAATTCCTCTTTTCCCTGGCTGAAGTTGTATACTACCTTTCCCTGACAGCCAGGTGGGAGGCAGTCTCCCGCCTGGAGGCATTAGTTCCCTCTAAACTGGCTGTGGTAAAGGAGTAATGTAAAGGAGCTCCCCTTGACACCCAGGTGGGAGGGTCTCTGGCCTAGGAGGGGGCAAGTTCCCTCTACCCTGGCTGCGGACATTTAAGAGAACCCCCAATTGACACATGGATGGGAGGAGTCTCCCGTCTGGAGGGGCAAGTCCTCTCTACCCTGGCTGCAGCAGTATGAGAGCTCCCCCTGAAAAACTAGTGAGATGTGTTTCCCACCTGGAGGAGCGAGTCCCCTATACCATGACTGTGGTGGTATAGGAGCTTCCCTGACAACCAATTGGGAGAAGTCTCCCCCCAGGAGGCTAGAATCCTCTCTACTCTGCTGCAGCAGTATTGGAGCTCCTCAGGACATCCAGGTGGGAGGGGTCTCCTGCCTTGAGGGTCGAGTCCCTTCTCCCCTCATTGGGGTGGTATATGAGCTCCCTCCATCACCCAGGTGGGAGGGGTCTCTGCCTGGAGCGACGAGTCCCTGGTATCCTGGCTGCTGTGGTATATGAGCCCCCTCCATACTAGGTGGGAGGGGTCTCCCCACTGGAGGGGCGATTCAACTCTAACCTGCCTGCAGTGGTATATGAGCTCCCCCCAACACCCACTTGGGAGGGGTGTCCCGCCTGAGAGGCAGGTCCCCTCTATCCTGGATTAGGGGGTGTTAGAGATACCCCTAGATACCCATGTCAGAAGGGTCTTCCTTATGGAAGGTTGAGTCCCTTCTACCCTGCCATGGGCGGGATACTAGCCCCCCAGCCTACACCTAGGTGGGAGAGGTCTCCCGTTTTGAGGGGTGAATCCACTCTACCCTGGCTGTGGCAGTAAAGGAGATCACCTGGGAGGGAGGGGTGTCCCAGCTGGAGGGGAGAGTCCCCTCTACCCTGGATGCTGTTGTATACATTCTCTCCCAGACACTTAGGTGGGAGGGGACTTTCACCTGGAGGGGCAAGTCACCTCTACCCTGGCTAAGGTGCTATGCAAGACCCCCTCTCCCCTACACTCACGTGAGAGGGGTCTCCCTCTTGTGTCATGAGTCCCTTCTACTCTGGCTGGTGTTCTATAAGACCTCCAGAAAAACCCAGATTGGAAGGGTCTCCCACGCAAAGAGATGAACACCTCTACCCTGGATGTGGCAGTATATGAACTCCCCTGACACCC
The DNA here is from genome assembly GCF_047511675.1 of Marmota flaviventris. Lineage (NCBI taxonomy): Eukaryota > Metazoa > Chordata > Mammalia > Rodentia > Sciuridae > Marmota > Marmota flaviventris. The sequence continues at coordinate 25,089,457 of NC_092517.1, forward strand.
AGGAGGGAGGGGTCTCCCTCCTGTAGGGGCGAGTCCTCTGGACCCTGACTGTGGAGTTATTTGAGTTCCCCCTAACACTCAGATGGGATGGGTTACCCGAATATAGGGGCGAGTCCCCTCTACCCTGGATGCAGAGATAAAGGAGCTCTGCTGGACACCCAGGTGGGAGGGGTCTCCTGCAATTCCCCACTCTCCTGACTGTAACAGTATATGACCTTCCCCTGACACCCAGGTGGGAGGGGGCACCCTCTTGGAGGGGCGATTCCCCTCTACCATGGCTGCAACAGTATACAAGATACCTTGTATACCCAGGTGGGTGGTGTGGGTGGTGTCTCCCTCCTGGAGTGGCACGTTCCTCTACCCTGCCTGAGGTGGAATATGAGCTCCCCTGACAACCAGATGTGAGGGGTCTCCCGCCTAGTGGGGCGATTCCCTGCTATCCTGGCTCCAGTGGTACAGGAGCTCCCCCTTCAATACCCAGATGGGAGGGTCGCCTACCTGGAAAGAAGAGTCCCCTCCACCCAAATACAAGCTCCTCCAAAACACAGGTGTGAGGGTTCTCCCGACTGGAGGTGAAAGTCCCCTCTTCCCTGGCTTCAAAGGAACAAAAGCTACCCCGTGACACCCAGGTGGGATGGGTCTCCCATTTGGAGGGACTAGTCTCCTTTTCTTTGGCTGGTGCCTTATAAGAGTTCTCAGGACAACCAGGTGTGTGTGTGGGGGGGTTCTCCCGCTTGCAGGGGTGAGTCCCCTCTACCCTGGCTATGGCGTTATATGAAATGCCCCTTAATACCCAGATGAGAGGGGTCTCCTGCCTCAAGGATGATACCCTGCTATGCCAGGATACCAGCTCTCCCCAACACCCAGGTGAAAGTGTTCTCCCGCCTGGAGGGGCCAATCCCGGCTACCTGGCTGAAGTTGTATAGGAGCCCCCCACACACACACACAAGTGGGAGGGGTCTCCCGCCTGGAGGGGTGAGTCCCCTATACCCTGGCTAAGGTGGAATAGAAGCTCGCCCTGACAGCAATGTGGGAGGGGTCTCTGGCCTGGAGGAGCAAGTCCCCTCTACCCTGGCTGTAGAGGTATAGGAGCTCCCCCTGACACTTAGGTGGAAGGGGTCTCCCTCCTGGAGGGGTGTCTCCTCTACCCTGGCTGCGGTGGTAATTGAGCTCCCCCAACACTCAGATGAGACGGGTCTCTCACCTGGAGGTGCGAGTCTGCTCTACCATTGCTGCAGCAGAATACATGCTCTCCCAGACACCAATATTGGAGGGGTCCCCAGCCTAGAGGGTCGAGTCCCTTCTAATCTGGCTAAGTTGGTATACATGCTCTCCGCAACACCCAGCTGGAAGGGGTCTCCTGCATGGAGAGGTGAGTCCCCATTACCCTGGCTGCAGTGGAATAGGAGCCCCCACACACACCCAGGTGTGAGGGGTCTCCCACCTGGAGGGGCGAGTCCCCTCTACCTTAGCTATGGTGGTGTAGGCGCCCCCTTGGAAACCCAGGTGGGAGGGGACTATCACCCAGAGAGGTGAGTCCCCTCTACCCTGGCTGATGAGCTATATGAGCTCCCCCTGAAACCTGCTTGTAGGGGTCTCCCACCTGGTGGGGCAAGTACCCTCTACCCTCATTTTGGTGGTATTAGAGATCCCACCAACAACCAGGTGGGTGGCCTCTGCCACCTGGAGGGGTGATTCCCCTCTACCCTGGCTAAGGTTGTATATAAGCTCCTAGGACACCCAGGTGGTAAAGTGTCTTGCCTGGATGGGAGTGTCTCCACTATCCTAGATGCATCAGTATAGATACTTCCCCCACATCCCAGTTAGAGGTGTCTCTTGACTAGAGGGTTGAGTCCCCTCTATCCTGGCTGCAGCAGTATTGGAGCTTCCCCTGACACCCAGGTGGGAAGGGTCTCCCGTCTATTGGGGTGAGTTTCCTTTATCCTGGCTGCAGAGGTATTCAAGCTCTCCTTGTCAACCAGGTGGGCAGGGTCTCCCAACTGGAGGGGCGAGTCTCTGCTACCATGGCTGCAGTGGTATATGAGCCCCCCACGTACACACCCATGTTGGAGGGGTCTCCTGCCTAGAGGAATGAGTTGCCTCTATAATGGCTGTTAGGGTATAAATTCCCTCTAGACTACTCCTATTGGAGGGGCGAGTCCACCCTACCTTGGCTGTAGTGCTATAGGAGCTCCACCGGACACCCACGTGGGAGGGGTCTTCCACCTCGAGGGATGAGTCCGCTCTACCCTAGCTGCAGCATTATACAAGCTCCCCCAAAAACCCATGTGGGAGGGGTCTCCCTCCTAGAGTGGTGAGCCCCCTCTACCCTGGCTGCGGCAGTGTAGGAGCTCCCCCAGACACCCAGGTGGGAGGGTCTTCTGCATGGAGGGGCAAGTCCCCACTATTTTGGCTGAGGTGGTATAGAAGCACCACCAGCACTCACGTTAGGGGTGTCTCTTGACTGGAGGAACAAGTCCCTTCTACCCTGGCTGCAGAGGTATTAGAGCTTCCCCCAACACCCAGGTGGGAGGGGTCTCCCGCCAGGAGCATTTCCCATCTCCCCTGGCTGCAGCAGTATATGAAGTCCACCAACAACCAAGTGAGGAGCCTCCATCCTGGTTAGAGTCCCCTCTATATTGGCTGCGGCATTATAAAAGTTCCCCCAGGCATCCAGGTAAGAGGGGTCTCCCGCATGGAGGGGCAAGTCCCTTGTACCCTGGGTAAGGCGGTATACAAGCTCCCCTGGAAACCCAGGTTAGAGGGTCTCCCACCTGGAAGCAGGAAAGTCCACTCTATGTTGTGCGGTGCCATATAAGAGCTCCCAGAATATCCAGGTGGGAGAAGTCTCCCACCTGCAGGGGCGAGTCCCCTCTTCCCTGGCTGCAGCAGTATAAGAGCTCCCCCTGAAACCCAGGTGGGAGGGGTCTCCCACCTGGAGAGGTAAGTCCTCTCTACCCTGGCTAAGGCACAATAAAATCTCACCCTGACACCAAAATGGGAAGTGTATCTTGCCTGGAGGAGCGTGTCCACTCTACCCTGGCTACAGCAGTATATGAGTTTCCTCTGACACCCAGGTGCCACCTGACACCCATGTGGGAGGGGTCTTCCTCCTGGAAGGACGAGTTGGTTCTACCCTGGCTGTCGGTGTATAGAATTTCCTCCAGACATCCAGGTGCAAGGGGTCTGCTGCCTAGAGGGGCGAGTCCCTTCAATCCTGGCTGCATTGGTGTAGGAGGTTCCCCAAACACCCGGGAGGGAGGGGTCTCTGGAAAGGAGGGGTGAGTCCCCTCTACCCTGGATATGGTGGTATAGGAGCCCCCCCACGCCATACCTATGTGGGGCGGGGTCTCCAATATAGACCGGAGTGTCCCCTCTACCCTGGCAGCTGCAATATATGAGCTCCCTGACACACTGGTGGGAGTGGTCTCCCGCCTGGAGGGGCAAGAACCCTCTACATTGGCTGCTGTAGTATATAAACTCCCCTTACACCCAGGAGGGAGGAGCCTCCCACCTGGATGGGCCAGTCCCCTCTACCCTGGCTAAGGTGTTATACAAGCTCCCAGATAAATCCAGGTGGGAGGGGTCTCCTTCCTGGAGAAGCAAGTCCCCACTATCCTGGCTATAGTAGTATATGAGCTTCTCCAACCACATCCATGTGGGCGGGGCCTCCCCCCTGGAGAGGCGAGTCTCTTCTACCCTGGCTGATGCAGTATACTAGCTCCCCCTGACACCCAAGTGGAAGGGTTCTCCAGCCTAGAGTGGTGAATTTTCCCCACCCATCCTGTGGCGGTATAGGAGCTCCCCTGGTCACCAGGTGGAAGGGGTCTCCGCCCTGTAGGAGCGCATCCCCTCTACACTGGTTGAGCGGTATAAGAGCTCCACCTGACATCCAGGTCAGAGGGGTATCCTGCCTGGAAGGTCGAATTCCCTCTACCTGGGCTGTGGCATGATAAGAATTCCCCCTGACACCCTGGAAAGAAGGGTCTCCCACCTAGAGCAGGGAATCTCCTCTACCCTAGCTGTGCAGGTTCACAAGCTTCCCCAGACACCCAGTTGGGTGGGGTTTCCCGCCTAGAGGGGTGAGTCTCTTCTATCCTGGCTTTGGTGGTATACAAGCTATACAAGACCCAAGCACCCAGATGGGAGGGATCTCCCACCTGGAGGGGCAAGTCCTCTCTATTTTGGCTGGTGCCATATAAGAGCTCCCAGGACAGCCACGTGGGAGGCGTCTCCTAACTAAAGGAGAATGTCCCCTCTACCCTGGCTGGGAGGTATAGGAGCACCCCCAGTCACCCAGATATTAGAGGTTTCCTGACCAGAAGTTCGAGTCACCTCTAACCTGGCTGCAGTAGTATAGGAACTCCCCTGACACCCAGATAGGAGGATTCTCTCGCCTGTGGGGGCAAGTAGCTGCTACACTGACTCAGTATAAGAGCCCCACCCACATACACAGGTAGGAGGGGTCTCCAGCCTGGTGGGGCAAATGCCTTCTACCCTGGCTGCGGTGGTATATGGGCTCCCCTCGACAACCAGATTGGAGGAGTCTTTGCCTGAAGAGGCAAGTCCCCTCTAACCAGCAGTATACAACATCCCCACAACCTCTTGTGGGAAGGGTCTCCTGCCTGGAGGTGCGAGTCTCCTCTACCCTGCTTGGGGCTGTGTACAAGTTCCCCTGATACCCAGTTGGGAGGCGTCTCCTGCCTGGAAGGGGAGTCCTTTCCACCCTCCCTGTGGAGGTATATGAGTTCCCCAATACACCCAGGTGAAAAGGGTCTGATGCCTGGAGAGGAGAGTCCCTGTTACCCTGGCTGCAGCTCTATAGGAGCCCCCCATACAAACCCATGTATGAGGGTCTCTTTCCTGGAGGGGAGTTTCCCTGCTACTCTGGCTGCACCTAGATATGAGATCCCCCTGACACCCAGATGAAAGAGGTACCCTGCCTGGAGGGGCAAGTACCCTGGCTTCAGCTATACATGAGCCCCACACCCCAGGGGCTCTAGCAAGTAGCTGGGCCCAGTAACGGTGAGCCAAGTGCTGGAACCTTGGCCTGGGTGAATGAAAAAGCACATGCTTTTCTGTGGGAGCTCTTATACCTCGACAGCCTGGGTAGAACGGACTGGTACCTCCCTGTGAGAGACCCCTTCCACCTTGGTGTCCAGGCTAGCTTGTATTCTGCCTCAGTCCATGTAGAGGGCAGTCACATCTACAGTCATGAGATCCCTTTCTTCCTGTCTCTGCCACATCCGCTTTCCTGATCCCCTTCCCATGATGCTCACCTGGTCCAGGGACTCGATCAGGCCTCTTGGCCCTGGTGGCTGCCTTTGGAAAAACAGCCCTGCCCCTGGCCTGGGTCCTTTTGCCTCCCTCAGCCCGGGCGCTGCTCAGGAACCCTGACACCCTGCAGTGGACCCAGGCCTTGATCTCTTCACACCTGTGCCAGCCACTCCCCTTTCTCCCCTCCTGCCCCTCTCTATCCATTTTTCTTTTCATTCACCCAGGCCCAGGTGATAGCACTTGGCTCTCCATTACTGGGCCCAATTCCTTGCTTGAGCCCCTGGCCACCCTTCTCAAGGACCCTGTCCCTGTCCCTTGGTTGTAGGCCCCTTTTTCCAGCCCCCTCCTGTGTCTCCCCACCGTTCCCCTCATTCTGTGTTTTCCTGGCACTGCTCAGAGCCTTCGCTACCCCTGCTTCACTCTAGCCTAGGCTCCTCAAATGGGTCCTGCAGTCCACTGACCCCCAATCTCTGCACACCAGGTATCCCCATACAGTACCCTCTTTTGCACCTCATTGGTCCAGGTCCCTCTCTGAGGATATACTCACCTGGGGCAGAGGAGCAGATTTGGCTACTCTCTGCACCCTGAATGCTCCCTATGGGAAAACAGTCCTGCCAGTCGTCTGATTCCCCTTCAACACCTTTACCTTGAGGCCTGGCTGTTAACATGGGACTTGCTCCAACCCAGCCCTGAGCGATCTCCTCCATTCATTCCTCTACCCTCTGGCCTTGAATTTGCCCCTTCCCCAACCCAGCCCTCTCTAACCCACACCCATTGTGCTCCAGTCTCTGGGCCTGGGTGATTGACTAGGCCCCTGACCATGTTTCTCATGTTCCTTGACATAGCACAGAGTCTCCTCATGTTGAGTACGACCTGTGATCCCCTTACTTGGGCCCCCCAGGTTGCTCACTTCGTGCCTCTTGTGCTTCCCACTGTCTCTCATCCTCATGGAGCCCCTACCTCACTTCCCATTGTGCTTTTTTCTGGTACTTGTAGGTCTCCTGCCACTTGGGTCTCTCATCACAATTGGTTGGGTGGGTCCCTTGCATGGGGGCCTGTCTTGGGTCATGAATCTCACCCTAGAGTGCACCCACTATGACCCCCCACCATGGCCTTTTATACCTCTCCTCCTTGCACCCTTCCCTTTTCTGACCCCCCCGCCCCGCCAGGTCCATGGCCCTGAATTCAAATAAGAAACAGGGCACCTTATGTGAAACAGCTCTTCCCCTTCCCTGGGCCCCTTACTCTCCTTGGATTCCTGGTTCTCCACCAGGATCCCTGACACCCGGAGGTGGCCCTGGGCCTGGGGCCTGACTGCACACTGCTGGATCCTCTGCCTTCCCTCCCAAATATTGTCCAGTATCCTGAGTACCTGCTCAAGTCCTGGCCTTTAGCTCTCTGTTCCCAGGCCTGGCTCTTTGCTTGAGCCTCCAGTGGCCCTTCTTGCTCACTGCTTTTCTTGGCATTGTATGAGGGCCCCTTGATGTGGTCGCTTCCCTTCTCCACTTGGATTTCATGTACCTCAGTCCCCTAGTGCAGCCCTGCCTTCTCTACCTGGTGTTCACTGCTCTCCCCCCAGCCAGGGCCCTCCTCTATGTCCCTTCTGAAAGGCCAAGGTTCGTAGTCGGAGATTAAAATGCACACACACAGACAGCACTGACATAGGTGAAGCATTTTACTGCAAGCTGGTTCTAGCTTATATAGAAAGTAAGAGTCAGTTATCTTAAACAAGGAAGCTTCCTGGGCCAATCATAGTAAAGGTCAGGTCATCACCTAAGGTGCATGCACGTCCGCCCTGCATAAGATTCATGGGGGGTACAAACTGTCCACGATTATGGAAGATGGGAGGGCCAATTAGAAGGTTTCAAAACAACTTGTTGTCCGCCCACTGGCAACTTGCCCACCACCATGTTTCATTAGGGGCTCCTTATCTGAAAGGCCCAGGGAGTTCTAGCCGCCCAGTGGCAATTTGCCCACCGCCATGTTTGAAAGGCCCGGGGAGTTCTCAGGGAGAATCCCAACATTCCCCCTTTTTTTGTTATCATATGGAAAAGGTTGTTGATTAATTCTGGCTACTTCCTGCTGAGTGGGGTTGTCACCGGGGAAGGGTTTTGAAGCAGGGAAGTTAGGAGTCCCCACAAGAGAGCTGCAAAAATTGGTAAAAGGTCAGATGTGACATCACAAAATGTTCCCTGTAGACAAAGGTCAATTATCACCTCAGTCCAGTTGGTATAAGTCTCTACGGTGGGTACAAGCCAGGCATCATCAGATATCACTCTTAAGAAGGTATACCAGAAATCTTTGAAGGGTTTTTCAGCATTGTGAGGGATGTTCTCTGTAGAAGGTAGGTGATTCATCTGTGGCCAGAAGCTGATAATTTCTAAGTAGAAACTGGTTAAAAGTTTGGTTAGAGATTTTACCTACTTGAGTTTGAATAAACTTTATAATACATGGTAAAGATAGACACATTAAAAAGATTACACATAGTGGTCCAAGGATAGGCCATACTCATGCCAGAAGGGAAGTGGACACTAAGGATGAGAAAAGGTTTTGACTTGTTGGGGTACTTAAGGTGGCTGCCAGGTCAGTGAGCTTAACAACATTGTCTTCTATAAGACCTGATTCATTTATATAATAACAGCATTCTTCCCTAAGGAAAAGAAAGGTTCCACTCTTTTCGGCAGTGAGTAAATCTAGGGCCCTGCGATTCTGAAGGGTGACTTGTGCCAATGAGGTGACCTGTTTTTGTAAGGATGTTAGAGATTCTGCTGTGGAAGTATGGTGCTCCTTCAAGTCCTTGACAGCCAATAGGGAATGACCTAAGGTTCTTCCCAATAAATCTGTGCTTGCCACTGAGGCCATTAATGAAATGCCTATCACTAGCAGAAGGAATGCAGCCCATTTTCCATGTTTTAGAGGGTTAAGGATGGATTTTACTTCAGAGTTGCTATAGATAGTGATTTGTGGAACTATGGTGGCTAATAAACATAGGCTAGACATGTTGGAGACTATAATGGCCATGAAAGTGCCATTGCACCAGAAGAAGAGACCTGGAGGGGAATAAGTGGTGTGGTTGATGGTTAGGTTACAGTGGCAAAAACCTGCCAGAAGGGAATTGGGAGTTGTGGATCCCAGAAGGTAAACCCGAGGAATTATGGTGTGCTTATTTTCCTTGGGTTCCCATAAAGGAACAATCTGCAGGGGTTTAATAGGATCCTTTTTGTAGGATGAGTTGGGCAGGCTGGAAACATCTGCGCTGGAAATTTTTACTGGAACTGTGGCAAATAAGGGCCATGCTAGGGAAGCACACAGAAAGAAATTTGCTGGACTTGCATCGGGGAAAGTTTGGTTTAGGTAGGACAATGTATCAGTGATGATCCGTAACCAGGTATAGATTGGTGAAGCCTGAGAGTCAGAAGTGTGTTGGCTTTCTAGGGATGAGAGCAGCCGTTGTTCTGCTTGTTGAGACAAGAGAGACTGGGGGCCATATAGAAACATATTCCTGGGTAATAGATAAGGAACCACAGGGAGTGGAGGCATACCCACCGCAATAAATGGAAGCTTTTATTCCTGCTGCCCAGAATGGGTTCCCAGGGTCTGGGATGGTCAGCTTGTATTGGTGGGAGGTAGACGCAAGTTTAAAGCTTCCTACATTTAATTGCCCTGAATATGCATCATGAATTCTACATGACCAATAGGTGCAGCCTCTGTAGGTTTCCGGCCACTGTTTGCAGTAATCCTTATTTTGGTCATAAAAAAAAAAAAAAAAAAAAAAAAAAAAAAAAAAAAAAAAAACATAAGTAATGGCGGCTGGCTTGCTTAATGAGCTCAGAGGAAGAGGAAGAGAGTACAATATAGATGGCTGAGGAGCACCCTGTTAGGAGACAGTCAGAAGTGGTAGCCAAGTGGGTGGTCCGGGTTTTTATTTGTGTGTGTTTCTTTCACCTTGAATCTCCAGACATACGATGGTGAAGGCATTACCTTTGGGGTGAGGATGAGGATGAGGATCAGAAAGTTAAGGTACATTTTTGGATATGTTCTCAGCTATGAGTGTAAGGGCAGAAACACGAGAGAGATGAATTTTTAAAGGGTCAGTAGGGTGGGGAGAGCAAGAGTATGTAGGTGTGCATTCGTGCGAGTCTTCTGGTCTGATGTTGCCAGAATCAGTTTCCTGGATGCATGGTTTGAGCCTGGAAATGTGAATCCATGGAGTTAATTGATTACTTGTGAGTCTGAGTTTTGCTGCCGAGGGAGTGCACATGATAACCATGGCGGGACCTTCCCATTTGGGGTGTAATTGTGGTCTTTCGCCTGGGGGGCAGTAATATACCTGTTGGCCAGGTGTTAGGGTGAGGGAGTTTTGAGTAATGGTTGGGTCAGGTAAAAGCCTGTCCTGGTATTTCCAAAGTTCAGAGCATAGATTGAAAAGGAGAGGTAGAGTGTAGGAATCAGGTATAGGTAATTTTTCAGTCTGTATTCCGGGGGGTAAGAATGAACGGCCATATATAACCTCAAATGGGGAAAGGTTGGGTGGATTTTTGGTAAAGCCCTGAGAAGCAACAGGGTCAAGGGGGGTACCTTTGTCCAGTCTAAGCTTAATTGCATGGTGAATTTGGTGAGGGTCAGGAGGTCTCTCCTCAGAGGAAAGATGGAGTAATGAGGAAGAGGATGGGGCCTGTAAGGTGGCTGACCTTGTCAGCTTTAGAGTTGCCCACTGTGACAGGAGAAGAGTCGGTCTGATGGGCTTTACAGTGGACTATTCCCAGCTGCAAAGGCAGCGTACAACCTCATATCAGATTAGAAATAAGGCTGGCATTTTTTATGCAGTTCTTTTAGTAGTTAGGAGTCCCCTCTCCTTCCAGATAGCTGCATGAGAAACCAGTATATGAAAGACATATTTGGAATCAGTGTATAGAGAAAGCTTCTTCCCTCTTGCTGGTTCACATGCTCTTGAGGCAGCTATAAGTTCTGCTTGTTGGTTGGTTGTGTTGGGATTGAGGCAATGAATGGTGCAGGAAGGCACCGGTCTGCGTGTTCCCTTAGAAGTTTGTGTAGAAGTGTGAGATAGGGCAGGTAGGACACAAGGGGAGGAGTAGTGATTGAAAAGCTTTGGTTGGTTAAGAAAGGGCACCCATAGAGTTGCTCAAAGGGACTAAGGCCTGAGAGGGCCCTTGGGGATGCCTGAATTCAGGCGAGGGCCAACAGCAGGAGATTGGGCCAGAAAAGCCGAAGTTAAATAACATGTTTAGTGAGATGATCCTTGAGAATGCCATTAGGCCTCTCAACCTTACCCAAGGATTGGGGTTGGTAGGAGATGTGGAGCCTCCAAGTGATGTTGAGGCCTTCTGAGACTAGCTGAACAACCTGAGAAGTGAAGGCCAGACTGTTGTCTGACTGAATGGAGGCGGGAAGTTCGAACCTGGGAATTATCTGCTCAATGAGGATGGAGGCAACAGTGTCAGCAGTTTCCCTGGATGTGGGGAAGTCTTCTTTCCAACCTGAAAAAGTATCAACCAAAATAAGTAGGTAGCAAAGCTTTTTGTGCCTAGGCACATGAGAGAATTTGATCTTCCAGTCTTCGCCTGGCTGGTGGCTCCTCATCTGAGGTGTAGGGAGTTTAGGTTTGATGCTTCCTTGTGGGGATACTGCAGAGCAGACAGAATAAGCAGAGTGGACTTGCTGGAGAGTAGTTCTCATTCCTATGAAGTGAAAGAGGGGTTGTAAAAACTGAAAAAAGAGGCTAGAGATGGTTTTAGATAGGCACAGAGTATCTGGAGCTAGAGGAGTTGGTCATGAGATGGTTGGTCACCATCTTGTGCACCAGGGCTGGTAGTCATAAAGATGTAGTTTATTGACTGACTGGTTGGTGAATTTGTGTATCTGATCTTTCAGGAAGTTCTGTAGGCAATTTAATAGACATGGTCCTTCTAGTAGAAACATAAAGAGGGCCAACAGGGGTCCTATGAGTATGGCCAAGGCCATACTTGACTGAACATTCCCCATGGAGACTGTTGGCTAGTTGCTGTCTCCTCTTTTGTAGCTGTTATTGTCTTTCATTATTCCTAGGAATGACTTTTTGGCTTAACTGTTTTTGATAGGTGTTTAAGATCAAGCTGGTCAAAATTGACTTTGTTTCTATCTATTGTTAAGAGTCAGCTGAGTTCCCGTATGGGTCACTTGTGGAGGAACTTGAGAACAGCTTCTTAGTTCTGCTGGTGCCATTTGCGCTAGGATGGGTCCAGGTCTTGCTTGACCATGTGTCTTCCCTTGGAAGCATCAGGAATGTCTCCCTTCTCCAGTGACCCTCCTATTCATAGCAAATGCATGGATTGGCTTTTCATTCTCTAGTGGTCTCATTAATCTCCCTGATCAGGAGGTTATGTGGCCCATAGTTGCACAGCTCTTTAGAGAAGTTCCCTGCTCCCTGGATTCAGATTGAGTCAGAGGTCCAGAACCAAATATTGGGTTTTTTTGGCCATTTTTATTTAACTTTAAATCTTGATCATAGACATCCAGCAAAGTCAGTTTCACTTTAAATTAAGAGTATTGGGCTTTACCTAAAGTCTGGCCTACTTTGGAGTCATTCTTACATGTAGAGAGATGGAACATAGGTCTTATCTCAGGTAAGGCAGGGCTCTTTATAAATCTTAGGTAAAGTGTTCTAGTATTGAAGCTGATCTTTGCTTTTTAAATATCATTTTATAAATTTTACATAAATTGTTGTTCAAGTTCACATGAATATTAGCTAACACAATATAATATCACATTTAATTTAATATAAATTAAAGAAAGGCTGAAAGTTTCAACCTTTTGTAGGACAGTAGCAGAGTACTTTTGTGTTTTGCAGTATACACTTAATCACATCTGTTGACCATTTCATGAAAACATAAACAATGTTTAAGTACATGGAATTACACTGTTGTAGGGACAGACAAAGCAAGGCACCGAAGATAGGGAAACAGTCCTATTTGGTTGCAACCAGATTCAGAGGGCACTGCTTCTGTTATAATGAATTAATCCCCAGAACCCCAAGTTTAGGTAGTTTCAGAATTTTGTACTCAACATGTAAGGGAAGGGATTTCACAGTCTGCAGAAGTTCACAGTCTGCAGAAGTTCACAAAAAGCAGTTTTTTTTTTTTGTTTGTTTGTTTTTTTTGTTTTGTTTTTGTTTTTGTTTGTTTGTTTGTTTGTTTGTTTTCTGTTCTGGGCAAGATAACTTTTCAAGGACACCTAGGAGGGGGAGATTTTTTTTCTTTTTTCTTCCCCCTGCCAGATGTTACCGTGGAGCCCAGTTGGTAACTTCCTTTTCTTAGAAATGTAGCCATCTATGTGAAGCCCCCAGCTCAAGGCCAGAGGCCTTGTTCACATATTTTGTGAAAAACTAGTAAGGGGGTGTCTAGCTTCTGGAATGCTGATTTTTCCAGCCAGTGGCCAAGTATAACAGGGCACCACAAAAAGAGGAAGTTTATCCAAATTAAACTTTTTTGTAGGGATTTTTTGCTGAAGGTCCTAAAATCAGCCATGGTGAAGATTTCTGGAGAAGGTCAGTTAAGTCTTTTCTGTGGGCTTGGTAGGGAGGGGGAAAACGGGAAGGACGGGGCTGAGAGCAGCTCCAGTGGATCTGAGAATGAGGAAGGAGTGATGTAAAAGAATAATGGGAAAGGGGTTTGGGATTTTCTTAGCAATGAAAACTTGAGCAGTCGAACATGTAGAGCAGAGGGGAAGATGGGAGTGAGTATCCCAAAAAGCCTGTAAGCGACTTTAAATTCTTAGTAACCTGTTTTCAGTGATGACAAAGCAACTTTAAAGGTCATTTTCACCAGATCTCTGATACGGGTCTGAGGGATCTCTTCAGCTGGTTTGAGCTTTGGGTGAGCTGGTAAGAGGACCTGGTGGGACCCAGTGTGGGCACTGACAGGAGAAGAGTGGAGTGAGTGGGTGGAGTGGTACCTCAGTACCTGCTACCTCAGCAAGGGGGCGATGGTCTGAGAACCGGCAGAGGTTTGGGTTTTTGATCTAGTAATTGGAAAGGAGAAATCAGGTTGCTGAGGTGGGGGTGACAGCAGAGAGTCTGGGGCAGAAGGCTGAGGGTGAGGATCTATTGGAGAAGCATAGTTCAGGGTGGGGGCGAAGGAGGGAAAAGGCCTCCACATAGGGGAATCTCCTTCCACCCTTTTGAGCGCTTGCAGAAGTTAAAATGTCATGAATAATTTGAGGATCTAGAGACCCCTCTGGGGGCCAAAAATTTCAGTTGTCTAACTGGTAACATGGCCAATTCTGTGTACTGAATTTGATGAGGAGTTTGGGTTTGATGTCCAGAGTGAGGAACAACCGGTTGAGGTTAGCCAGAAGGCATTTGAGAGGGGAATCAGTGGGGAGGGAAGAAGAGGCTCCCATGATGACTCTCGGCAGGAAGAGAAGAGTTGAATGGCCTGGACTGGAACAGAATTTGGTTGAGTTTCCTTCAGGCGTCCCCAAAAGGAGACGTCAACTAAAGAGACTCGGGAGAGCCAGGGTCAGGAGGGCAAATGAGTCGTCACCCAAGGCCCAACCAGCAAGACCTTAAGGCCGGGAGTCACAGGTCACCTGATGTCAGGGCTTTTCCAAGAGAGGAGAGGAGATAAAGAGGGTCAGGGAGTGCCTATTCTTCTGTCCCTTATAGCTCATCAACCATGAAATTGGCATCCATTGAGTCCACCATAACTGTCAAAGTTGTGGTGGGGTGCATTCTCTCCTCCAAACTAGGCATCAAGGGCCTTGCATGACGGTCACAGCCAAAGCCTTTGCATATAGCCATTTGGAGATGGATTCCCAAAGAGGGGGAGGGGGACTCACAGCTTGTTGATCAGAAGGAGTCACCTATTGGAGAGCTGGTGTTGGGTGGAACGTAGCAGCGCTCAAAAAGGTGAAAGAGAATGGCGAACCTTGAGAGAGGGTGCCCTCAGAATAAGGAATTTCCCCTCCTGGGTCTCGGCACCAATGAAAGGCCAAGGTTCATCGTCGGAGATTGAAATGCACACACAGAGTCAGCAGTGACAAAGATGAAGCACTTTACTGCAAGCTGGTTCTAGCTTATATAGAAAGTGAGAGTCAGTTATCTTAAACAAGGAAGCTCCCTGGGCCAATCATAGTAAAGGTCAGGTCATCACCTAAGGTGCACGCACGTCCGCCCTGCATAAGATTCATGGGGGACATGAACTGTCCACAAGTACGGAAGACGAGAGCGCCAATTAGAAGGTTTTCAAAACAACTTATCCGCCCACTGGCAAATTGCCCGCTGCGATGTTTCATTAGGGGCTCCTTATCTGAAAGGCCCAGGGAGTTCTAGCCACCCACTGGCAGTTTGCCCACCACCATGTTTGAAAGGCCTGGGGAGTTCTCAGGGAGACTCCCAACACCTTCCTGGGCTCCTTGCTGGGTTCTTGACCCCCACACTATCCACACCCAGCCTGCAGCCCACCAGGCTGTGCCCTCCTTCAGCCCTCCAGTTCTTTTTGTCTCTTCCACATTCCTGATCCCCTTCCCAGGATGCTCGCCTGGGCCATGGACTTGGTATGGCCTGTTTGCCCCAGGGGCTCCCTTTGGGAATATATAGCCCTGCCCCTTCCCTGGGCCCTTTGGCTTCCCTCAGCCCAGGCCCTGCTCAGGACACCTGACACCCTGCAGTAAACCCAGGCCTTGTGCCCTTTCTCCCCTCCCACCCCGCTCTATCCATATTGCTTTTCATTTACCCAGGCCCAGGTGCTACCACTTGGCTCTTTATTAGTAGTCCTGGCTCGGCTCCTTGCTTTAGCCCCTGGCTACGCTTCTAGAGGACAATATACCTGTCCCTTGGTTTCAGGCCCCTTTTGCCAGCCCCTTCCTGTGCTTCCCCTCTGTTGCCCTTATCCTTTTTTATCCTGGCACTGGCCAAAGCATCTGCTACCCCTGCTTCACTCTACCTAGGCTCCTCAAATGGATCCTGCAGCTCACAGATGCCCCAACCTCCACACACCAAGTATCCCCTCACAGTACCCTTTTTGCCCATCATTGATCCAGGTTCTTCTCTGAGTATCTACTCACTTGGGGAAGAGGAGCAGATTTTGCTGGTCCCTGCACCCTGAATGCTCCCTATGGGAAACACAGCCCTGCCAGTCACCTGAGTCCCCTTCACAGTCTGTACTTGAGGCATGGCAGTTAACATGAGACTTGCTCGAACCCAACCCTGAGTGATCTCCTCCCTTGCCTCCCCTGCCCTCTTTCCTTGCATGCTGCCCCTACCCCAACCTGACCCTCCCTAACCCTGATCATTTGTGCAGTAGTCTCTGGGCCTGGTTGCTCACCTAGGCCCCTTACCATGTTCCTCGTGTCTCTTGGCATAGCATGGAGTCTCTCGTGTTGGGTCTGGCCTGTGGGCCCCTTACTTGGGCCCCCCAGTGGGCTCACCTAGGTGCCCCTTGTGCTTCCCTCTGTGTCCTGGTCCTCACACAGCCACTACCTCCCTTCCCATTGTGCTTTTTCCTGGCACTTGCAGGTCTCCTGCTCCTTGAGTCTCTCATCACAATAGGTTGGGTGGGTCACTTTCCTGGGGGCCTGTCCTGTATCATGGCTCTCATCCTACAGTGCACCCGCTATGACCTCCCAAAGTGTCCTTTAATGCCTATCCTCCTGGCCCCCTTCCCTTGTCTGGCCTCCTTTGCCAGGTCCCTGGCCCTAGATTCAAATATAAGCACCATATGTGAAAGAGAGATCTGCCCCTCACCCGGGCCCCTTGCTTTTCCTGAGTGCTTGGTCCTCTACCAGGAACCCTGACACCTGGAGGTGGCCCTGGGCCTGGAGCCTGACTTCCCCTGCAGGATACCCTGCCTTCCCTCCAAAATATTGTCCAGTGTCCTGAGCCCTTGCCCAAGCCCTGGCCCTTATTTCTTGGTTCCCAGTCCTGGCTCCTCACAAGAGCCTCTGATGGCCCTTCTTGCTCACTGCTTTTCAGAGCATTGTCTGAGGGATCCTACTGGGGCCGCTTCCCTGCTCCCCTTGGCTTTCCTGTACCTCAGTACCCTAGTGCAGCCCAACCTTCCTACCCCGGCATTCCCTGCTCTCTCCTGGCCTGGGCCCTCCACTTGGTCCCTTGCCTGGGCTCTTTGCTGGGCTCCTGGCCCCCACCCCACTCACACCCGACTTTCCAGCTCTTCAATTTGTGCCTTCCTTTGGCCATCCAGTGATTTCAGTCTCTATCAGGCCAGCTTTCCTTATCCCCCTCCCAGGATGCTCATTGGGGTCAGGGGACTTGACCTGACCTCTTATTCCTGTATTCTACCTTTGAAAAAATGTAGCCCTGCCACTTGCCTGGGCCCTTTGGCCTCTTCAGCCTGGGCCCTGCTTCTGAATACTGACACCCTGCAATTGACCTGGGCCTTGAGACCTCCTTCCCATGTGCCTCCTGCTCCCGTTTCTCCTCTCCCACCCCTCCCTATCCATGTTTCTTTTTATTCACCCAGGCTGAGGTGCCATCACATGCCTCTCCAATACTTGGCTGGAATCTTGCTTGGGTCCCTGGCCACATTTCTCATGGACCCTGTCCCTATACCTTGGTTTCAGGCGCCTTTTGGCAGCCTCCTCCTGTTATTCCCCTCTGATCCCCTCATGCTGTGATATCCAGGCATTGATCAAACCCTCCAATTCCCCTGATTCACCCAAGCTTAGTCCCTCAAATGGGTTCTGCAGACAACTGATCCCTCCCAATCTCTGCAAGCAAGGTATCCCTTCACAGTATGTTCATTTTCTCCTCTTATGAGCTCAGGCACCTTAGGCGAAACAATGCCCAGAAAAGCAGTGAGCAAAACGGGCCACCAGAGGCTCAAGTGAGGAGCCAGGCCTAAAAACAAAGGGCCAAGGGCCAGGGCTTGGGCAGGAGGCTCAGGACAGTGGATTCCATTTGGGAAAGAAGGCAGGGGATTTAGCATGGGGCATTCAGACTCCAGGTCCATGGCCGCCTCCAGGTTTTAGGAAGCCTGGTGCCAAACCAAGTGCCCATGGAGAGCAAGGGCCCAAGGTGAGGGCCAGGGCATTGTTTCCCATGACGCACACAGGATCAGATGAGAACCTAAGGCCAGGGAGGCCACGCAAAGGAAGGGGGGCAGGAGGAGGGCAATGGGAGGGCACATAAGAAGGTCAGGATGGGTGCACAAAGGTGCGAGACAAAGGACCCAATACAGGTGCCAAGGCAAGGGACCCACCCAATCAATAGTGATGGAGAACACAAGGAGCAGGAGACCTGAAAGCACAAAAAAAGGTGCAAGGGGCAGAGGAGGAAGGGGCTGTTTGAGGATGAGGAGAAGCCAAGGGGCACCTAGGGGAGCATGCTGGCGGGCCCAAGTTATGGGTCCCTAGGTCAGACCCGACACGAAGAGACTCTTTGCTAAGCCAAGGACAATGAGGAATGAGGTCAGAGGCTCAGGCAAATGTCCAGGCCCAGGGATCAGAGCACAAAGGGTCAGGGTTAGGGAGGGCTAGGATGTGATAGCAACAGCATGGAAGGCCAGAGGGAAGGGAGTGGATGACCAAGGCTGGGTTGGAGCAAGTACATGTTAACTGCCAGGTCTCAAGTTTCAGGAAGTGACGGGGACTCGGGTGAATGGCAGGGCTGTGTTTCCCATAGGGAGCCTTCAAGGCACAGAGGCAAGCCAATTTAGCTCCTCTGCCCAGGTGAGTATATCCTCAGAGAGAGACCTGGAACAAAGGAAGGGGGGCAAAGAGGGTACTGTGCGGGGATACTTGGCGTGCGGAAGTGGGGCAAGTGGGGTGGGAAGGGCTGCAGGACCCATTCCAGAAGCACAATGTAAGGAGAAGCAGGGGGAACGGAGGGTCCAGACAGTGCCAGCATATCACAGCATGAGGGAATCAGAGGGGAGGCACAGGAGGGGGCAGGCAACAGGGGCCTGAAACCAAGGTACAAGGAAAGGGTCCTCAAGAAGGAGCAGAATGGCTCAGGTCTCAAGCAAGGAGCTGGGCCCAGTAAAGGAGAGCCAAGTGGTAGCACCTGGGCCTGGGAGAATGAAAAGAAACATAGAGGGGGAGGGGCGGGAGGGGAGAAAGTAAAGTCAGTGGCACAAGGGGAGAATGGGTTAAGTCCCAAATTCACTGCAGGGTGTCATGGGTCGGGAGCAGGGCCCAGATAAGGGAGGCAAAAGGGCCCAGGCAAGGGGCAAGTCTATGTTTTCAAAGGGAGCCCCCAGGCCCAAGAAGCCATATCCAGTTGTCTGGCCCCAGTGAGCAACCTGGGAAGGGGATCAGGAAGGCAGGCATGGCAGAGACATAAAGGACAGGAGGGCCAAAGCAGGGCACAGGCTGAAGGAGCACAGGACATATGTGGGTGGGGTGGGGGACAGGTCCCCAGCAAGGAGCCCAGTAAGGGACCTAGAAGAGGGCCCAGGCTAGGGGAGAGCAGTGAAAGTTGGGCCGGGAAGGCAGAGCTGCACTAGGGTCCTGTAGTCCAGGAATGCCAAGGGGAGCAGGGAATTGGCCCCAGCGAGGGACCCTCACACAATGCCCAGGAAAGCAGTGAGAAAGAAGGGCCACCAGAGGTTCAAGCGAGAAGCCAGGCCAGGGAAGCGAGCCAAGGGCCAGGGATTAGGCAGGGGGCTCAGGAGGGTGGATTATATTTGGGAAGGAAGGCAGGGGATCCAGCAGGTTGCAGTCAGGCTCCAGGCCCAGGGCCACCTCCAGGTTTCAGGGTTCCTGGTGCTGGACCAAGACCCCAGGGAGAGCAAAGGGTGCAGGCAAGAACTAAGGCATTGTTTCCCATAAGGCACCCTGGATCAGATGAGAACCTATGCCCGGGTTCCCACCAAAGGAGGCAAGGAAAAGGAAGAAGGCCAGAAAGAGGGCGATAGAATGGCACACAAGGGGGTTGGGGTGGGTATGCATAGGGGTGAGACCCAGGACCCAAGCCAGGCGCCTAGGCAAGGGACCCACCTGATCAATGGTGATGCGGGACCCAAGGAGCAGGAGATCTGCGAGTGCCAGAAAAAGGCAGAAGGAGAAGGGGAGGAAGGGGCTGGGTGAGGACAAAGAGAAGCCATAGGGCGCTGACGGGAGCATGCTGGTGATTCAAAGCTAGGGGCCCTCATGTCGAACCCAACATGAAGAGACTCCTTTCTATGCCAAGGGCCATGAGGAACATGGTCAGGGACTCAGGCAAACACCCAGGCCCAGGGAACGGAGCACAAAGCGTCAGAGCTAGGGAGGGTTGGGTTGTGGTATGGGCAACATGGAAGGCCAGAGGAAAGGAAGGGGATCACTCAGGGCTGGGTTGGAGCAAGTCCAGGTTAACTGCCAGGCCTAAAGGTTCAGGCTGTGAGAGGGACTCAAGTGAGTGGCAGGGCTGTGTTTCCCATGGGGAGCATTCATGGCGCAGAGGTGAGCCAATTCTGCTCCTCTGCCCCAGGTGAGTAGATCCTCAAAGAGGGACCTGGAACAAAGGATGGGAGGCCAAGAGGGTACTTAGAGGGGATACCTGGTGTGCAGAAGTTTGGGGTGGGCTGCAGGACCCATTCCATCAGCACAGGATAGGGAGAAGCAGGGGGAGCGGAGTTTCTGGGCAGTGCCAACATACCACAGCCTGAGGAGATCAGAGAGGAGGCACAGGAGGGGGCAGGCAACAGGGGCCTGAAATCAGGGACATGGAAAATGTCCGCAAGAAGGGGAGAATGGCTCAGCATCTTATTCAAAGTTCCAGGCCCAGTAATGAAGAGCCAAGTGCTATAATCTGTGCCTGGGTGAATGAAAAGACACAGGGAGGGGGAGCAGTGGTGGAGGAGATAGTGAAGTCCGTGGCACAGTGGGTGAACTTCTCAAGACCCAAATCCACTGCAGGGTGTCATGGGTTGGGAGCAGGGCCCCAGCTGAGGGAGGCCAAAAGTCCCAGGAAAGGAGCAGGTCTACATTAAAAATAAAAGCCCCCAGGGCCAAGAGGCCACATCAAGTCTCCTGGCCCAGGTGACCACCCTGGGAAGTGGATCAGGAAAGTCGGTGTGGTAGAGACAGAAAGGACAGGAGGGCCAAAGCAGAGCACAGCCTGAAGGGCCACAACACAGGTGTGGGTGGGGTGGGGCCAGAATCCAGCAAGGAGCCCAGACAAGGGACTTAGAAAAGGGCCCAGGCCAGGGGAGAGCAGGGAACATTGGTCATGGAAAGCAGGGCTGCAATAGTGTGTGGCAGTTCAGGAATGGAAAGGGGAGCAGGGATGGGGCCCCATTGAGCGGCCCTCAGACAATGCCCAGAAAAGCAGTGATCAAGAAGGGCCATTAGAGGCTCAAGCGAGAAGCCAGGCAAGGGAATGGAGAGACAAGTGCCAGGGATTGGGCAGGGGGCTCAGGACAGTGGATTACATTTGGGAGGAGGAAGCCCCTAGGGAGAACAAGGGGCCCAGGGGAGGACCAGGGCAGTGTTTCCCATAAGGCACCCTGGATCAGATGAGAACCTATGGCTAGGGTCCTGGCAAAGGAGGCCTGGAATAGGAAGGGAGCCAGAAGGAGGGACCGGAAGGGCACACAAAGGGGTCAGGGTGGGTGCGAATAGGGGCGATACCCAGGACCCAAGCCAGGCGCCCAGGCAAGGGATCCACCTGATCAATGGTGATGGGGGACCCACGGAGAAGGAGACCTGTGAGTGCCAGAAAAGGCAGAAGGGGAAGGGGAAGAAGGGGCTGCATGAGGACCAGGAGGGGCCAGGGGGATCCTAGGGGAGCCTGCTGGTGGGCCTAAGCAAGGGGCCCCCATGTACAACCCAACACGAAGATACTACTTGCTATGCCAAGGCCCATGAAGAATGTGGTCAGAGCCTCAGGAGAATGCCCAGGCCCAAGGAATGCAGCACAAAGGGTCAGGGTTAGGAAGGGCTGGTTTGTGGCAGGGGCAGCATTGAAGGCTGGAGGTAATGGAGGGGATTTTTCTGGGCTGGGTTGGAGCAAGTCCATGTTGACTGCTAGGCCTCAAGTTTCAGGCAGTGAGGGGGACTCAGGTGAGTGGCAGGGCTGTGTTTCGCATAGGGAGCATTCAGGGTGCCAAGGCAAGCCAATTCTGCTCCTCTGCCTCAGGTGAGTAGATCCTCAGAGAGGTACCTGGAACAAAGGAGGGGGGCAAAGAGGGTACTGTGAGGGGATATCTGGTGTGCAGAATTGGGGGGGGGTGGGCTTCAGGACCCATTCCATCAGCACAGGGTAGGGAGAAGCAAGGGGAGTGGAGGGTCCGGGCAGTACCAGTATACCACAGCATGAGGGTATCAGAGGGGAAACACAGGAGGGAACAGGCAACAGGGTTCTGAAACCAAGTTACACAAAAATGGTCCTCAACAAGGGGGTGAATGGCTCAGGGTCTCAAGCAAGGAGTCGGGCCCAGTATTGGAGAGCCATGTGCTAGCTCCTGGGCCTGGGTGAATGAAAAGAAACATGGAGGGGGAGCAGCAGGAAGGGAGAAAGTGGAGTTGGTGGCAAAGGAGGAGAACAGCTCATGGCCCAGATCCACTGCAAGGTGTCAGAGGTTGCAACCAGGGCCCAGCTGAGGGAGGACAAAAGGTACAGGCAAGGTGCAGGGCTATGTTTTCCATAGGGAGACCCCAGGGCCAGGAGGCCAAATCAAGTCGCCTGGCCCGGTTGAGCATCCTGGGAAGGGGATCAGGAAAGCGGGCTCTACTTTGGCTAAGGCTGAATTGAAGCTTGCCCTTGTACCAAGATGGGAGGGATCTTTCGCCAGGAGGAGTTAGTGGGCTCTCCCCTGGATGCTGCTATATAGGAGCTCCCTGAGACACCCAGATGGGAGGGGTCTCCTGCCTAGATGTGTAAGTTCGTTCTATCCTGGTGCAGTGGTGTAGGAGCTCCCTGGATACCCAGGTGGGTGGGTTTCTATGGCAAGGAGGGGCAGGTCCCCACTATCCTGGCTATGGCAGTATGCCAGCTGTCCTCCACCATACACACGTGGGAGGGGTCTCCAATATGAAGGGGTGAGTCCCCTCTACCTGGCTGCTATAGTATATGAGCTCCCCCTGACACCCTGGTTGGAGGGATCTCCCTGCTGGAAGGGCAAGAACCCTCTACCCTAGAAGCTGTGGTATTTGACCTCCCATGACACCCAGGTGGGAGGAGTCTTTGGCCTGGAGGGGTGAGTCCTCTCTACCCTGGCTAAAGTGTTATACAAGCTCCCCGTGACACCCAGTTGGGAAGTGCCTCCTCCCTGGAGGGGCAAGTCCCCACTACCCTGGCTACATTGGTATATGAGCTCCCCCACCCACATCCAGTCAGCAGGGTCTCCCAGCTGAAGGTGCGAATCCCCTCTACCCTGGCTGGGGCAATATACTAGCTCCCTCTGACACCCAGGTCAGAGGGGCCTCCTGCAAAGAGTGGCAAGTTTCCCCTACCCTTCCTGTGGTGGTATAGGAGCTCCCTTGGACACCCAGGTGGAAAGGTTTGCTCCCCTGGAATGGCGTGTCCCCTCTACCATGGCTATGGCAGTATAAGATCTAACCCTGACAACTGGATGGGAGGCGTATACTGCCTGGAGGGGCAAATCCCCTCTACCCTGGCTGTGGCAGTATAAGAGCTCCTCCTGACACGCATTTAGAAAGGTTTTCAAGCCTAGAGCAGAGAATCCCCTCTTTCCTATCTGTGCAGGTATACAAGCTTCCTCAGACACCCAGGTTGGAGTGGTCTCCCGCCTGGAGGGGTGAGTCCCCTCTATCCTGGCTTTGGTGGCATACAAGCTTACCCCAGCAGCCAGCTTGGTGGGTTATCCCAGCTAGAGGGGCGATTCCCCTCTACTTTAGCTGGTTCCATATAAGAGCTCCCATGATACCCATGTGGGAGGCATCTCCCGACTGGAGGGGTGAGTCCCCTCTACCCTGGTTGGGAAGTATAGGAACTCCACCAGACACCTTGGTTGAGGGGTTTCCCGACTGGAGTGGGGAGTCCCCTCTAACTTGGCTGCAGCAGTATAGGAGCTCCAGTAACACCCAGGTGGGAGGGGTCTCTCACCTGGAGGCAAGAGTTCCTGCAACTTTTGCTGCAGCGGTATTCGAGCTCCCACCAGACACCCAGGTGAGAGGGGCCGCCAGCCTGGCGGTGGGGGGGGGGTGAGTTGCTTCTACCCTGGCTGCGGTGGTATAAGAGCTCTCCTCGACACCCAGGTGGGAGACATCTTTGCCTGGAGACGTGAGTCCCCTCTAACCTGGCTGTGGAGGTGTACCAGATCCCCCAGACACGCAGGTGCAAGGGGTATCCCGCCTGTTGGCGCGAGTACCCTCTACCCTGGTTGGGGCGATGAACTAGCTCCTCTGACACTGAGATAGGAGGAGTCTCCTGCCTGGAGGAGCGAATCCCCTCTACCCTGCCTGCAGATGTATAGTAGTTCCCCCAGACATCCAGGAGGGGTCTCCAACCTGGAGGGACGAGTCTCCTCCACCCTGCACATGGAGGTATATGAATTCCATCAGACATCCAGGTGAAAAGGGTCTCCTGACTGGAGGGGTTAGTTCATATTACCCTGACTGCAGCTGTATAGGAGCCCCCGCATACAAACCCTGGAGGGGCAAGTCCTGTTTACATTGGCTGAGGCAGAATACAAGCTAGCCTGTACATCAAGGTGGGAGGGGTCTCTCACCTGGAGGAGCCAGTCTGCTCTACCCAGGCTGCAGAGGTATAAGAGCTTCCACAAACAACTATGTCCCTTTTCAATCACCCAGTCCCAGGTACTAACACTTGGCTCTACATTACTGGGACCAGCTCATTGCTTGAGTCCCTGGCTGCCCTTCTCGAGAACCCTGGCCTTGTTTCTTCATTTCAGGCCACTTTTCCCGGCCCCCTCCTGTTACTACCCTCCGTTTTTATGCTGAGTTTCCTGTCACTGCCCAGACCTTCTGCTCCCCCAGCGTCTTTCAAGCCTGGGCTCCTCAAATGGGTCCTGGCTGCCCAATGACCCCACCCCAAACTCTGCACCACAGGCATCAACTCACAGACCCACTTTTGCCCCTCCTTTTGTCTCAGTCCCTCTCTGAGGATATACTCACGTGGGGTAGAGGAGCGGAATTGGCTGGCCTCTGCACACTTAATGCTCCCAGTGGGAAACAGTCCTGCCACTCTCCTGTGTCCCCTTTGCTGCCTGAACATTGATGCCTGGCAGTTAACATGTGACTTGTTCCAACCAGACCTGAGAGATCCCCTTCCTTCTCTCCAGTGCCCTCTTGCCTTGCATGCTGTCTTTACCCAAACCCAGCCTTCACTAACGTTGGTCCATTGTGTTCCAGTCCCAGGGCCTGGCTGCTCACCTGAGCCCCTGACCGCTTTCCTCATGTCCTTTAGCATAGCATGGAGTCTCTTTGTGTCATGTCTGACCTGGGGTCCTCTTGTTCCTGCCCCCAGGGGGCTCCACTAGGTGTCCCATGCACTTTTCTCTGTCTTCTGGTCCTCATGCAACCCCTTCCTCGCCTTCTCCTCTCCAATTCACCTGGCACTTCTGGGTCTCCTTCTCTTTGGGTCTTTCATTCATGATCGGGCAGGTTGGTCCCTTTCTGGGCAGCTGGCTTGGATCCTGGATCTCACCCCTCCGAGCACCCACCAGGACCACCTGCCATGCCCTCCCGTCACCCTCCTCCTGTCCCTGTTCACTTGCCAGGCCTCCTTTGTCAGGTCCCTGGCCCTGGATCCTAATCTGGGCCAGAGCGCCTTATGGGAAACAAGAGCCCTGCCTCTTGCCTGGGCCGCTTGTCCTTTCTGGATGCTTGGTCCTGCACCCATAACCCTGACACCTAGCAGTGGCCATAGGCCTGTACCTGCCTGCCCTTGTTGGATAATCTGCATTCCCACCCAAGTCTTGTCCACTGTCCTGAGCCCCCTGCCCCAGCCCCAGCCCTTGGCTCTCCATTCTCTGTCCTGGCTCCTTGCTTGAGCCTCTGATGGCCCTTGTTGCCCAGAGCATGCCTGGGTGTTGACTATGGGCCCCTAGCTTCGGCTGCTTCCCTGCTCCCCTTGGTGTTACTGCACTGCAGTCCACTAGTGCCGCCCGTCTGCCCAGCCCTTCCCTTCCCTGTTCTCCCCTGGTGTGGGCCCTCCTCTAGGTCTCTAACCTGGGATCCTTGCTTGTATTCTGGCCCATATTCCACCCACACTGATCCTCTGGCCCTTCAGACTGTGCCCTCCTTTAACCTGCCTATAGTCCCTGTCACTGCCAGGCCCCTTTTCCTGATCACTTTCCCATCATACTCACTCAGGCCAGGAGACTGGACCAGGCCTCTTATCCCTGTGAGCTCCATTTTGTTAAATATAGCCATTCGCCTTGCATAGGCCATTTTGCCTACCTCAGCCTGGGCCCTGCTCCTGGACACTGACACCCTGCAGGGGGCCTGGGCCTTGAACCTCCCTCATTTGTGCCACCAGCTCCCTCCCTTGTCTCTCTCCCCTCACCAGCCCTGTCCATTTTTATGCACCCCTGGCCCTGGCCATTGCACTTGGCTCTCTGTTCCTAAGCCTTGCTCCTTGCTTGAGACCTGTGCTGCCCTGCTCAAGGACCTTGCTCATGTACCTTGATTTCAGGCCCCTTACTCAGGGCTCTGTTAGGACTCCCATCTATTTTCTTTGTGCTGTGGTATCCTGGCACTGCCTGGACCCTTGCCTCCACTGCTTCTGCCTACACTGTGCTCCTTGTTTGGGTCCTTGCTCCCCACTGACTACCCCCCACATCTAAACGTAAGGCATTTTTTAACAGCCCCCTCCTTTGGCCCTCCTTTGCTTCTGATCCCTCTCTGAAGATCAACTCACCCAGGGCAGGCTACTGGCCTCTACATCCCGAAATCTCCCTATGGAAATATATCGCTGCCCCTTGCATGATCCCCCTCATTGCCAGAAACTTGACACGTTGCAGTGGAAGTGTGCTTGGCGCCAGACATGCCCTGCGCCATTCCCTGCCTTTCCTCACCTGCCCTCTGGCCTTAAATGCTGCTTCAACCCCGACCAAGCCCTCACTGACCCTAAACCTTCAACTGAGGCCCTGACTGCATACCTGAGTCTTGTGGCATTGTGTGGCTTCGCCTGGTGTCATTCCTTTTTGGGCCCCCTATTGTGTTTCTCTTGGTTTGCCCTGTGCATCCAGCTGACTCCTCCATCCCATGTCACCCCTTTCTTCCCATCCCCTTGTGTTTTGCCTAGGCCAACCCAGGAGCTTCTTCCTCTTTGGGTCCCTCATTTTTGGTTGGTCGGGTGAGACCCTTACCTGGGCTCTTTGCCTGGGTCCTGGCTCTGGGCCCTCTCTGCACCCAGCCCGACCCCGCACCGTGCTCTCTGGTTGCCCTTTTCCTGGGCCCTGTCCCTTGCCAGGCCCCCTTTGCCCATTCAATGTCCCTGGATTCTCATCTGGGCCAGAACACCTTATGAGAATATAGCCCTGTCCTTTGCCTGGGTACCTTGCTCTCCTTTGGCCCTTGGTCCTGAAAATGAAACTTGGCCACCTGCCAGTGGCCCTGGGACTCGAGCCTGAATGTCACCTCTTGGATCCTCTGCCTTCCCTCCCAGGCCCTGTATACTGTCCTAAGACCCTGCCCCAGCCTTTGCCCTTGGCTCTCAATTCCCTGGCCTGGCTCCTCCCTGGAGCCTCCTATGCCCCTTCTTGCTCCCAGTATCCCTGGGCTTTGATTTTGTGCCCCTCGCTTGGGATGATTTTCTGCTTCACATTCCTTCCCTTCCTTGAAGAACCCTAGTGCTTCCCGCCTGCCTGGTCCTGCCCTTCCCTGATCCGCCCTGGCATGTGGCCACATTTAGGTCCCTAGCCTTGTCTCTTTGCTGGGGTCCTGGCCCCCAACCCAACAACACACATCCTCTGGCCTATTCTGCTGTGCCCTTCTTTGGACCTCCTGTTGTCCCTATCCCTGCCACATTATTTTTCCTGATCTTTTTACTAGGATGCACACCAAGGCAAGGATTTGTCCTGGCCTTTTGGCCCTTCCAGCTCCCTTTGGGAAAATATAGCCCTTCCCTTTGCCTGGGCCCTTTGGTCTCCATCAGCCCCGGCCCTACTCCCCAACTCTGACACCCAACTGTTGGCATGGTGATGAACATAAATGGTTTAAGACTGAAAAAGAAAATTTTCTCCCAGGAGGATGATGGAGATATTCTGATGGCCAGCCTAGCCATCCCAGAGATTCTAGGCCCAGCCTTTTTCAAACAGTTCCACAGGAGAACATGTTGGACATACAGCACTTCAGACAGTTCTGATTCAACACTTGTATGTCCTCTGACTCACAAACTTCACATGGGTATTCTGAAAATAATGTGAGGTTAGTGCTCACAACAATCCTTGTCAGGGACCTGAGCTTCCACCAGGAATCCAAACAATAGGAGGAGCACCTTTTGAAATATTGGAAGCCTGGGCATGGTGGGGTGCTCTCCCCAACACCCAGGTTCTTGGTACTGCCCCCCGAGGGGGTGTCTCCTCTACCCTGGGTGCTTTGGGGAGCAAAGCACCCAGGATAGAGGAGACAGGTTCAGTGGACCACCCCAGAGGGGAGTCACCTCTACCCTGAGTGCAGTTGGGAGCTCCTCCAACTACTATTCGACTATGGTTAGAGGGACCACCCACCAAATTAGAGGGATCCCGACATCCAAATTAGAGTGATTGCCTCCAGGAGGGGGAAGTCACCTCTACCCTTGGTGTGGCGGTGTTTGGATCTCCCCCCAACACCCAGGTTCAGGGGTCCGTCCCCCGAGGGGGGAGTAGCTTCTAACCTGGGAATGGTTGGTCGCTACCCTTGACACCCAGGTTAGAGGGACCGCCCACCCCCCAGGGGGGGAGTCGCCTCTACCCTGAAAGAGGTAGGGAGCTCCCCCAGACACCCAGAGTAGAGGGATCCCCCCCAGGGTGGGAGATGCCTCTACCCTGGGTGTGGTGGGGAGCTCCACCCAACACCGTGGTTGAAGAAACCACCGCCTTGGAGGGGGGAGTCCCCTCTACCTTGGGTGTGGTGGGGAGCTCCCCTGGACACCCTGGTTTGAGGGACACCCCCCACCTTGGAGGGGAGACTCCCCTCTACCCTGGGTGTGGTGGGGAGCTCCCCCCACACCCAGGTTAGATAGTTGTCCCAGCAAGGATCCCAGGCAAGGGACTTAGAGGAGAGAGTATGGAATGCTGGACTAGGTAGAAGGGCTGCACTAGTGTACTGACATTCAGGAAGCCAAGGGGAGCAGGGAATTGGCCCCAGCAAGGGGCCCTCAGACAATTCCCAGAAAAGCAGTGAGCAAAAGGGCCACCAGAGGCTTAAGCAAGGAGCCAGGCCTATGAACATAGAGCCAAGGGCCAGGGCTTGGGCAGGAGGCTCAGGAGAGTGGACAACATTCTGGAGGGAAGGCAGGGGATCCAACAGGGAATAGTCAGTCTCTATGCCCAGAGTCACCTCCAGGTGTCAGGGTTCTTGGTGGAGGACTAAGAACCCTGGGAGAGCAAGGGGCCCAGGTGAAGGACAGAGCTCTGTTTCCCATAAGGCGCCCTGGCTCTTAATTGAATCCAGGGCCAGGGACATGGCAAAGGATGCACAAAGCCTAGCCAATTGCACTACTCTGCGCCAGATGAGTAATCCTCAGAGAGGAACTTGGACCAAAGGAGGGGCCAAAGAAGGTACTGTTAGAGATACCTGGTTAGCAGAGGTGGCGTGGGTTAGGCAGCCAAGAACCATTCGAGGACCGGATGGGCAAAGGAGGGCACAACCTGAAGGGCCGCAAGTTGGGTGTGAATGGGATGGGGGCCAGGATCCCAGCAAGGAGCCCTGGCAAGGAACCTAGATGAAGTCCCAGGCCAGGGAAGAGCAGGGAATTCTGGCCTGGGAAGAAGGGCGTGCACAAGAGTACTGTAGTACAGGGAAGCCAAGGGAAGCAAGGAAGTGGCCCCAGAGAAGGCCTTGGATCAAAGGAATGCCAAAGGAGGGCACTGTGAGGGGATATCTTGTTTCCAGAATTGGGGGGTCGGTGGGAAGCCAGAACCCATTATTGGAGCCCAGCATAGGGAGAAGCAGTGGGAGGGGAAAGTCTGGGCAATGCCGGGAAAGCACAGTACTCTTTTAGGGTCAAATGAGGCAAGGCACCTATAACAGGAAATAGTTTTATTTGGCTGCAGCCAGGCTCAAAGGACATAGCATTTGCTGTAATCAATCCCCTGAACCCCAATTTCAGGCAGTTTCAGAATTTTATACCCAGCATGTAAGGGGAGGGGCTGAGAAACTCACAGACTGCAGAAGTTCACATAAAAGCAGCTTTTTCTGTCACTGTTTTGGGCAAGTTAACTCTTCAAGGACAACTCCTAAAAAGGGGAAAGCTTCATTTCCCCATTTTTCCTCTCCCTGCCAGTTGTTACCATGGAGCCCAGTTGGTAACACATCTTAAAAAGTAGGCATCTCTATGAAGTGCAGCTCAAGGTCAGAGGCCTTGTTTGCACATTTCTACAAACTACTATAGAGGATATGTTTGTGAAAAATTAGTAAAGGTGTGCCCAGCACCTGGAGTGCTGGTATTGTCTCGGCCAGTGGCCAAGTAAAACAGGGTGACAGAAAAATAGGAAATTAATATACATTGAACTTTTTTGCAGAGCTTCTTTTGCTGACAGTCCTAAAATCAGCCATGGTGAAGTTTTCTTTAGAATCCCAAGTAAGACTATTCTGTGGAGAAAGGGGGTGTCATAAATTCCTCCCTGTAATGATGCTTCCCATAAATTAATTATTTAAATTTAAGAGATCATTACCATTATATTGGCTTAATGCCTTATATAATGTCAAAACCTTAATTGTTGTCATCTTTTCAAAAGCAGCTTCCATAGTGGACCCATAGTTTTAATGCACAGTGGAACTAAATATGGGAGCAATAAAGAGATTAACAGCCAAATACCCACTAGAGCAGTTAAGCATTTAAATCTACCAAGGGTTGACAACCATCTCCCAAAAGCGTGTTTGGGACCCAAAGATTAATGCCTTTCTAGGTATG
The DNA here is from genome assembly GCF_047511675.1 of Marmota flaviventris. NCBI lineage: Eukaryota > Metazoa > Chordata > Mammalia > Rodentia > Sciuridae > Marmota > Marmota flaviventris. Next base: position 25,119,716 of record NC_092517.1, read on the forward strand.
TACTAGCACATGTGCTAGTTATCTTGTGTTGTTGGCTATATTCTTAACTATTTGTCCATTGTCATCCATTTGGATGCAACAATCTGAGCTTTTGAACTCTCCACATATTTTTGTTTCCTCAGCCAGTAGGTAATCTATTGCCAAGCGGTTTTGATAGTTAGCCACTCGCGTCAGGTCTTTTTTGTGGCTAGGATGTCTAAGGCTGTGGCAGTCTGATTAATAATAATTTTTAGTACAGATTGTAAGTGAATAATTCTATTTAACACGTCAATAGGGGTTCTACAACTCCAACTGCCATTTTGTGCCCAGGTAGCAGGACCATAAGTGGCAATGATCCTCTGGGGTGGCCAGTTATCTTCACCCCAAGATTGGTGACCTTCTAAATCAAGTTACTTCCCAATGGACCTGTTTTGTCTTTCAAAAAATCATCAATCCATTGCATTCCTCTGGCAGTACAGGTCCTAAATATATGTTTTACCACCTCTTGATTATAGTGGATTGCGTTGACAGATTGTTCACATGACTTCCATGGTTGGAATAAGAGTAGAACAAAATTTCTTAAGGTTATCAAAGAAAACCAAACTAAATAATAGACTAATATTTTGGTTAGCATAGGTTAAACAGCATAAATTAACAAAGCAAAACTAATAACACCAAACAAATCCTTGAAAATTTATATAAGCAAGATAAAAATGTATAAATGAAATTTTTTTGCCCACTGTCCAGTCCGTGGAAGTTACTGTTATGAAATTAGTAGCAAAAAACAGAGAATTATGTATATATCTAGAATCAAGGGGTGGCAGTGTATTATAGTATAAGAACTATCAAAGGGGGTGAAAGCATCCATTAGTCCTGGTGGGATGTTTATCTTTCACAAAGCATTGATCAGCCAGTCCCTTCTGTGTGGCTGAAGCAGGGCAGTAGACTCTTCAAGCTTCAGCTGTGCATAAACCAGTCCCCTTACAGAGTGACTGGAGCAGGGCTGTTGTCCTTCTGACCCTCAAGCTTCTCTGGTGCTCCTTTATTTCTAGACAGTCAGCTTCATGGGAGTAGCAGCATCTGGAGTGCATGCCCAGTGCACAGCTGCAGGCTTGAGTCTGGTGTAGTCAATCAAGGGACCTATTTCTAAAAACTTGGCTGCATTTGGGCTGGATAAGATGACAGGGAAAAGGCCCTTCCAAAAAAGTTTAGATGTTTGAATATTCCATTCTTTGACCCAGAATCAATCTCCATGCTTGAAGGAGTGTGCACCTGTGGTCAAAATTAGTGGCAAACTTTTTCTAACCCATTTGTTGAGAACCTGTAAAGTTTTCCCTAAGGCCTGAGGCTGTTGACTCAGGGTGAATGACCCTATCTCTCTGAAGTCTCCAAAATGTACCCTAATAAGAGGGGGGCCTCATGTACATTATCTTATAATGAGAGAATCCAGTTGTCCTAGTGGGATTGGATCTAATCCTCAGTAGTATAGTAAGGAGAAATTCATCACAATGTAAGTGAGTCTCCTGAAATAGATTACCCAATTGGGACTTAAATTCCTGCTCATCCTTTGAACTTCACAAGAACTCCACAGCCTATAGGCAGTAGGTAACTTTCATCTGATATATAAACTCTTGGTCAGTAATCATATCACCTCTGCCCAAAAGCTGGCCCATTGTCTGAACTAATAGTAATTGGGATAAACAATCTGGAATAATTTACCAGAGAAGCATCCTGGTTATCTCCCTAGCCTTTTCAGGGCAGGTGGGAAAGGCTTCCACCCAGTCAGAGTAGGAACACACAAAAACCAAAAGTTACTTATAGCACCATGAGCATGGTAGGTCAGTGAAGTCTCCTTGCAAGTCTTCAAAAGGTGCTCCTCCTATAGTTTGGATTCCTGGTGGGAGCTTGGCCCCTGACAAGGATTTTTGTGAGTACAAACCTTACATTGTTTTCAGAATATCCAAGTGATGTTTCTGTGGCAGGAGACATAGGAATGTTGACTCAGAACTGTATAACGTGCTGTATGTCCAATGTGTTTTCCTGTGGAACTCTTTGATAAAGGCTGTGGCTAGAATCTCTGGGATGGCTATGCCAGTGATCACAATATCCCCATCATCCTCCAGGGAGAAAATATTGTTTTTCAGTCTTAAACCATTTATGTTCATGTTGGGGTTATAGTGGCTAAAATTCTTTTAAATAGTAAGCCAGGCAAAAGGGCAGCCTTTAAACCTGGGACTGGATTTTTTTCTCAATCCTTGCAGACAGCTAACCTGGCCTCTCTGTCAGCTCTCCGGTATCCCTGAGAAACCACAGTGTTTGCCTTTCGATGACCTTGGCAATATATAATCACAGCTTTCCTGGAAGCCCACAGTGCATCCAAAAGTTTAAGAATTTCTTGCCTGTACTTTATGCCTATTTTTTGCTCCTGAGTTAATGAGCCCCTTTTCTTTACATAAGGCCCTATGAACTTGAAGGGTAGCGAACACATATTTTGAGTCTATGTAAATATCCACACAGACGCCTGCTGTCAACTGAGGTGCTTGAGTCAAAGCAATAAGTTTTGCTTTTTTTGCTGAGGTTCCCTGAGGCAGAGATTCTGCCTGGATAATGGAGTCCAGAGTGACCACTGCATATCCAGCAAAACATACACCATCTTTTATAAAAGTGCTTCCATCTGTGAAGTACTCCATTCAGGGTCCCTGAGGGATGTTCTGCCTGGTGTGGTCTTCTGAAGAATATTTCATCAATGACTTTAATACAGTTGTGATCAGGTTGTTCAGATCCAATGGGCAGCAAGATTTCTGGGTTCAGAGTCTGGATGACTTCCACATGGATACATGGGTTTTCACATATCATGACCTGGTATTGACCATTAGTCAACCAATGTTGTCATTTGTACTCTACCAATGTCAACACTGAAGGAGGAACCCTGAAAACCAATTTTTGTCCACAGTTTATCAGCTTCCAACACCAGAAGGTCTGTGGCTGCAAGTGCCTATAAACAAGGTGGCCAGGCTTGGGCTACAGAGCCCAGCTCTTTGGACAGATATCCATGTCAAGGCTCCTACAGCCATTCCATGCTGATCCTGTTTGTAAACAAAGTAAAGCTTTGTGATGTCAGGGAGCCCTAGTCCAGATGTACTGGAGGTCTTTTGCTTTGGTGGCCTACATATTAGAGAATCCCATTCTTCTTCCTTTGTGGCTTCACAGAGGGGTTTGTTATAACCGAAAGTGGGGAAAAATTTTGGCTGAATCTTGTAGCCCCCAAGAATTCTCTGGTATCATGGCAGGTTGAAAGGAATGGAATTGAGTAGATTTCCTCTTTCTTTTGAGGCCCAGTGGCTATTGTCTGTTCTGTTGCTGAGTCAGATGGTAACCAAAGTATTTGAAATTTTTCTTGATAGATATGGGCTTTTAAGTCAGAGTCCAGTAGTGTTCCAAGGATGGTATCCTCAAGCCCCTGGGGGGAAACTGTCAGTTAGGGAAGGGGAGTGTACATAGATCCTCTGGTCCTTTAAGATTCAGGGATTTTTTTGTTATCTCCCGGTGTAGGATCTTGGCTGCTGGGATTCTTCAACTCTCAAATCTAATGTAAATCTTAGCAAAGACTGATGGCGTGGGTCATCATTTTTATAAAAAGGCACCTATGTCAATCTCGGCATGGGCTGTATGCCAAGATTGGAGGGCAGGTACCTGCAGGTCCTGGTGTGGCAGCCATATTGTGCTCACCTAGGTGTTGCTCTTTGTCTGTGTGGCTTTCTCCTCTTGACAGGTGGGAACCCACTCTAATTGTATATAGTAGCTGCCCCACTTTTGTTTTTGTTCGCTATTCCTTGGTGCATGGGGTTCTGTGTTCCTTCCTGATGGTGGCTCACAACGTGTGGCTTGGAGCCACGGTGGCATGTCCTTTTGGAGTGTACACCCTATGGCCCACTATCAGGTATTAACATGAATATATTTCTGGTTCATTTTAGGGTTTGCAACAGCTGGGCCCTCTTGAGGCAATGGGTCCCATGCATCAGATGCAGTAGTGTGTGTTTATTTGACCCCTGCCATATTTGTTAATCATCAATTTCCAAGCAATGGGAAGAAACTGAAAGGAAGTTTTGGGGCCAAAGGCTGGGGAAAACATTCATTCCTTCTCTGCTCAAGGCTTAGCATTTGAGTATGACAGTGGGTGCTTTCCCACTGGGGCAACTGGAGACTTCCCCTTTTGTCGGGCCATGTTTTTATTTCCTTATAAACATTTTGACCATTGGCTTTGCCAAGTGAATTCCCCCCTCTGTGTTTGTGGTGTGGGAATCTATAAGGAGATCCATCGTACTCTTTATCTTTTTTGTGTGCCTGTCTTTGAGCCTCTGGGTCTCCATTGAGAAAAATTTTGGTGGTCATCTTCGTCAGCTTTCCATAACAATTCTCAGTAAAGCCAGTTTGTAATTGTTGGCAAATGTCACTCTGAGCTGGGTCCACAAAGACTGCATTGGGCACCTGTTGCTTGAGCCTCTTCATCCCTTCCATGACAAACTTTCATTGTGGCAGCTATGCTTATATAGTGTCCCTCCTCTCCTGGGAACATCTGGGAAGGGAGAGGGGCAGCAGCAGAATTGGCCTGGACCCTCAGCTCTGAGTCAGTTGGGCACAACTCTGTTGATGATTACTGCCAGTTTCATAGGGCACAGGGGTATTAGGCAGACATGAGGTCTAGAGAAATATCCAGGGCTATCAAAGGTGCAAGAGGGAAGATGCTGGAGCAGTGGGAGTCTTTGCTCAGCTCTGTTTGTCAGCAGATGAGTTCTGGCTTAGGCTAGGGCTTAGGGCTGGCTCCGATTCCTTCTGACTCTTGGGCACAGTTTCTTTCTTATTTTTTTTCTCTTAGACTTCCTATGAGGGTTTCTTGATATCTCTTTATTTTTAGCCCTTCATCTTTGTTGTGGCCCCATCCTAGGTCTGGATAATGTCCTCCTTCAAATCAGTCATGGCCCAGCGTTTCTCCATATAGGAGAAAGTATGATTTTTCTAGCTTATGAGCACAATGGTGATGAAAGGCTGGCACATAAAACTTCCTTGTCTCCCTTAGGTGTTTCCCTCTGGTCAATATGGTCAGGTCCTTAAGTCCCTTGCAGGAGCATCTGGAGTGCTCTTATCTGGGTTATGGCTGTGGTCTTGGGACAAATCTCCCACCTTAATCATGGGAGGTAAAAGAGTCTTTGGTTCTAGGAAGCCTTTGACTCTGAGAACACCAAAGAGGAAGGAATAGCCAGTATTTGGGGCCATCATTTGTTGCTTCTGAGGATGATGGGGCTGAGGATACAGTTTGCTGTCCCAGTGGTCTTGGAAATGTTGGGTAGAGTGGCATATAAGGTAGTGGGTCCTCTTCTGGCTCATCAGAAAAACAGTTTCCCTTCCTGTTTTTCCTACATCAGATATTCTGGTTAGTTGCTTTCCACTAGGTCTTAGAGACCACTAGGCTCCTGGCTAACATCAGCTAGTACTGTCCATCTAGACAGGCTATCAACCAAGAGAGATGTTTCTGTACTATCTCTTGACAGCAATCAATATAACAGAAATGGTTCAGGGACTCCAACAACAATCAAAAGGACCTGAGCAATGACTGTCTCATCTAAAGAGCCTTTTGGTGGACAGCCCACATCTTGGGTGGGCCATTCTAATTCTAACCTTTGTGGAGTGAGTTTCACCCAACAGTTACCAGGAAAACCTTTCTAAAGGTTTCTTACAAACATTTCAGAAGGTGCAGTTTTCTTTGTGTGCCTCTCATGTTCTGGCCTGCATCGGCATTGCACATTAAGGACGAGGTTCGCTTTGTCCATCTCAGGCTATTCCCCATGCTGGGACTTAGGGCCCTCTTAGCCTTGCGGGTCTGCATCAATCTCGGACCTGGAGCTTTCCCCTAGACATTGGTTGGTGAAATTTCACCATAGATTGTATGAGGTGCCATGGAACCTCGGATCAGGACTCCATACTTGCTTTGGCCGATGGGTTGGGTAGGAAATCTTCCCCTTTGTCCATCTCATTCACATACTTTTCTCACAGATATGGTCAGAAAAAAATTTCTATACTGCTGAAATTCCAACATTTCCAAACCAAACAAAAAGGACATCACAGTTTCCCCCTCTGCTCACTGACCCCGAACACAGTCTACTCGGGTGGCTCCCCAGGTCTTTTTCAGTTCCAACCACTTTGAAGAATACTCAGGATACAACAGAGGTTGATCAAGCCTCTTATCCACCCACTTAGGCCTCAAAGCAGAAGTCAGGTGGTCTTCAAAAATAAATGGACCCAGGTCCTAACTGTTCAGTTGGGCAGTGCTCCAAAACCCCAATTCTGGTTCCTGCTGCCTGTGGGTCACATTGTCCTTTGGGATGGCAGCCCCAGGGTGCTGGGTGAGTTGATTCTCCTTCAGTCCAAGAGTGGCCTGGGTGCACCAAGGGGAACGCTGTCCCCTACCACCCAAGAAAATTAGGTCCCCGGAGACGAGAGACACAATAGCCTTCCCTACCTCCTGTGACCCATGTGAGTCACCACACATGTTGTAGGAACAAACAAGGCAAGGTACTGAACATAGCAGGAAACAGTTTTATTTGGCTGCAGCTAGGCTCAAAGGGCAAAATTTTACTGTAATCAACCAAACCCATGAAACCCGAGTTCAGGTAGTTTCATAATTTTATACCCCGCATGTAAGGGGAGGATTCAGAAGTACACACTCTGAAAATGTTCACATAAAAGCAGCCTTTTCTTTCACTGTTTTGGGCAAGTTAACTGTTTAAGGACAACTCCTGAAAAGGGAGAGCTTCATTTCCCCATTTTTCCTCTTGCTGCCAGATGTTACCATGGAGCCCAGTTGGTAACATATCTTAAAAATGTAGACATCTCTCTGAAGCCCAGCTCAAAGCCAGCAGACTTATTTGCTCATTTCTATAAACTACTATATTGGATATGTTTGTGAAAAACTAGTAAGGTGTGTCCAGCCCCTGGAGTGCTGGTATCTTCTTGGCCAGTGGCCAAGTAAAACAAGGCAATAGGAAAATACCAAGTTTCTCTATATTGAACTCATTGCAGAGACTCTTTTGCTGACAGTCCTAAAATCAGCCATGGTGAAGAATTCTGGAGTAGTCCCATTAAGACTTTTCTGTGGAGAAAGGGGGTGACATTTCAATACAAGGAGAACAGAGGGGAGGAACAGAAGAGGGCTTGATAATGGGGATTGAAATCAAGGTAAAGGGACAGGTTCCTGGAGAAGGGGGCCTCAAGCAAGGAGCCAGGCCCAGGAATGGAGATCCAAATGTGTTGGCCCAGGCAGGGGTCCTATGAAAACAGACAAGGTATGGAAAGGAGGGAGGGAAGAAAGGGGCATGGGTGGCACAGGGAAAGGTGGTCTCAAGGCCCAGATCCAGTGATGTGTGTCAGGGTTGGGGAGAAGGGCCCAGGCTGAGGGAGGCCATAGGGCCCAGGAAAAGGGGAAGGGCTACATTTCCCCCCCCCAAAAAAAAAAGCCTCCATGGCCAAAGGCCAGGTCCAGTTCCTTGGCCGTGGTGAGCATCCTGGGAAAGGGATCAGGAAAAGGGGCACCACAGGGACAGTGACAAAAAGAGGTCCCAAGGAGGACACAGCAGGAAGTGCTGGAAGATGCCTGTTGATGGGTTGGGGGCCAGGATGCCAGCAGGCATACCAAGCTAGTGACCTATAGGAAGGAGAGTCCCATCCTAAAAGATCAGGGAAGTGCGGGGCTGGGCAGGCAGGCAGCACTAGGATTCTGCCATGCAGGGAAGCCAAGGGTTTTAGGGAACCAGCCCAAAATAGGGGCCCCCAGTACAAGCCCAGGTTAGCACAGAGCAAGATGTGCCACCAGAGGCTCAAGTAAGGAGACAGGACATGGAATCCAGAGACAAGGGCCTGGGAAGGGCTGGGGGATCAGTACATTGGATATGGAATAGAAGGGAAGGCAGGAGATATGGCAATGGGGAGGCAGGCTCTAGTCTCAGGGACACTGCCAGTACTCAGGTTTCCAAGACTATGGCCAAGGACCCCAGGAGAACAAGAGGCCCAGGCTAGGGACAGGGCTCTCTTTCCCATGAGGTGGCCTGCCTAGGCAGGGGCCTGGCAAGGAATGGGGGCCATGAGGAGGATGATGGGAGGGCAGGGTGTGGGGTTGGGGTGGGTGCAAAGAGGGTCAAAAGCCAGGACTCAAGCCAGGATCCCAGGCAAGAGACCAATCCCACCAACAGTGCATTAGAAGCCCAGGAAGCAGGAGGCCAGCACTCCAGGGGAAATTGCAAGTGGAAGGAGCAGAAGGGTTTGTGCTAGGATGTGGAAACAGAGGACAGTGCAAAGGGCACCCAGTGGAGTACACTAGGGGGCACAAGCAAGGGACCCCAGGTAATTCCCAATGAAAAGTGATACCTTTCAATGCTACACAACACGAGGAACATGGACTGGGGCTCAGGTAACCAGCCAAGCCCAGAAACTGAAGCACAAAACAAAAGGGTTAGAGAGGGCTGGGTTGGGGTACGGACATCATGCAAGGCTAGATGATAGGGGACAGAAGGGAGATGATTGCTCAGGCCAAGGTCAATGGAAGGCCCATGTGCACTGAATGGGGCCAAGGTTTGGAAGGTGAACGGGGCACAGGTGAGGGGAAGGGCTGGGTTTCTTACAGGGAGCCTTCAGGACGCAGAAGCCAGCCAATTCCACTCCTCTGTCCCAGGTGAGAAGAACCTCACAGAGAGACCAGGATCAAAGGAGGACCAAAGAGGGCACTGTGAAGGTACAACTTTGACTGGAATTGGGTGTGGGGTCGGTGGGTAGTCAGAATCCCTTCAAGGATCCCAGGCTAAATAGAAACAGTGAGAGGGAAGGGTCTGTGCAGTGCCAGGATACCTCAGTAAAAGGGGAACAGACAGGTGGCCCAGGAGGGGGCCTGAAAAATGGGCCTGAAATCACAGGAAAGGTACAGGATCCTCCAGAAGGGCACCCAGGGGTTCAAACAAGGGATGAGGCTAAGGAATGGAGAGCCAAGTGGCAGGACCTAGGCCGGGTTCTCATGAAAATGGACAGTGATGGGGAGGGGAGGCAAAAAAAATGGGAGTGGGTGGCTCAGGGATTGGAGGGCTCAAAGACCAGGTCCACAGTTGAGTGTCAGGGTTTGGGAGTAGGGACTGGGCAGATGGAGGCCTAAGGGCCCAGGCAAGGAACAGGGTTACATTTTCCCAAAGGGAGCTGGAAGGCCAAAAGGCCAGGTCAAGTCCCTGGCCCTGGTGTACATTATAGTAAAGGTATCAGGAAAAGGTGCGAGGAAGGGACAGGGACAACAGGAGGTCCAAAGAAGGCCACAGCAGAATAGGCCAGAGGATGTGTGTTGTTGGGTTGGGGGCCAGGACCCCAGCAAGGAGACCAGGCTACAATCTAGATGTATTTCCATGCCAGGACAGAGAAGGGAAGGGCAAGAATGGGCAGGTGGGCAGCACTAGGGTTCTGCAAGGAAGGGAAGCCAAGGGAAACAGAAAATCAACCTAAGCGAGAGGCACAATGTCAAAGCCCAGGGATGTTAGGAGCAAGAAGAGGCACAAGAGGATCAATGGAGGAGCCAGGCCAGGGAATTGAGAGCCGAGGGCCAAGGCTGCAGCAGGGTGCTCAGGACAGTATACAGGGTTGGGGAGGGATGGCAGGAGATCCGAGAGGCAACAGGCACACTCAAGGCCCAAAGCCACTGCCAGATTTCTAAGTTCCATGTTTAAGACCAAGGGCAAAAAGATAGCAAGGGGCCCAGTTGAGGGGCAGGGCTCAGTTCCCATAAGGTGCTCTGGCCAAGATGAGAATCCAGGGACATTGAACAGGTAAAAGGGGCCTGGCAAGGGACGGGGCCCAGCAAGAGGGCAATGGAGGGCATGGCATGGCGTCGCATTGGGTGCGGAGATGGCCCAGTGCCAGGACTCAAGCAAGGAGCCCAGGCAAGGTTCTAACCCACCAAAAAATGTGGGACCCAAAGAGCAGGAGGCTCCTGGGTGCACCCATGTAAAACACAAGAGGATCGATGAAAGGGGTGGTAGGAGAAGGAGGAGTCAGATGGAACCACAAAGCAAACCAAGAGAAGCATGCTAGGGGGCCCAAAACGGATTGACACCAGGGGAAGCGACAGGATACCATGCAACTTAGACACTTGGTCAGGGGCTTAGTTGAATGTTCAGAGTCAGGAAGGGCTGGGTTGTTGTTGTAGCAGCATTGAAGACCAGAGGGCAGGTGAGGGAAGGGAGGGAATGGCACACAGTATGTCTGACCCAAAGCACAATTCCCCTTCTAGGTGTCAGGTTTCTGGCAGCAAGGGCAATCAGGAAGGGGCAGAGCTATGTTTCCATAGGAAGATTTTAGGATGTAAAGGCTAGTAGTCTGTCCTGGGTGATTATATACTCAGAGAGGAACCAGAAGCAAAGGAGGGCCAAAGGAGGAAACTGTAAGGGACGTTAGGGGAGTGGCTGGGGACCAAGGACCCAATCAATGAGCCCAGTCTAGGCAGATCCAGTGGAGGAAAGGGTCAAGGAAGTGCCAGGATACCACAGCACAAGGAAAACAGAAGGAAGGCATAACATGGCCCTGAGTAAGGGGCCTGAAATCAAGGTATATGAGCAAGCTCCACAACCAGGGCAGGCAGGGTCTCAAGCAAGGAGCGAGGCCTAGGAACAGAGAGCCAAGTACAAGGGCCAGAGCTAGGGAAGCATAAAAACAGACAGGTCTGGTGAGGGAAAGGAGGCAAGGGAGGGAGCTGGTAGCACAAAGGAGGTAGGATCAAGGTCCAGGACCACTGCAGGGTGTCAGTGTCCTGGAGCAGTGCCCAGGCTGAGGTAGGACAAATGGCCTATGCATGGGGAAGGGCTACTTTTAACAAAATGGAGCCTACAGGGCAAAGAGGCCAGGTCCAGTCTCCTGGGCTGGGTGAGTATCCTGGAAAGTGATCAGGAAAAGAGGCCTGGAAGTGACAGGAACTACAGGAGGGTTAAAGAAGGGCACAGCCTGAAGGGCCACAGGAACAGTGTGGGTTAAATTTGGGCCAGAATACAAGCAAGGATACCAGGTTAGGGACCTAGAGGAGGGCCCAGGCCAGGGGATAACAGGGAAGGGCAGGGCTGGTAAAGTGGGGATGCACTACAATACTCCAGTACAGGAACTCTAAGGGGAGCAGGGAAGCAGCCCTAGAGAGGGGCCTGCTCACCGAGCCCAGGGAAACACTGAGCAAGAAAGGCTACCAGAATCTCAAGCAAAGAACCAGGGCAGGGAATGAAGAGCCGAGGGCTGGGGAAGGGATTTCAGGTAAGTGGACAATGGTGGGTAGGGAAGGCTGGGGATTCAGCAGGGCAGAGGCAGGCTCCAAGCCCAGGGCCACTGCCAGCTTTCAGGGTTCCGGGGGCCGAACCAAGGACCCAGGGAGATTGAATGGCCCAAGCCAGTGGCAGGGCTAAGTTTCCTATAAGGCACACTGGCACAGATGAGAATCCAGGGCCAGGGACTGGGCAAAGGTGGCTGGGAAGGGAAGAGGGCTAAGAGGAGGATGACAGGAAGGCTCGATGCAAGGTCACAGTGGGTGTGGAGAGTGGCAAGATCCAGGAACCAAGCAAGGAGCCCTGACAAGTGACCAACCTGACCCAAGATGATGAGAGACCCAAGAATCAGGGGAACAACAAAGGGAAAGCTGGGAAGGAAAAGAAGGGTCGATGCAAGGATCAGGAGACAGCGGGAGGTTGGGCGGTGCAAGGGGCACTTAGGGGAGCGAAGTATGGGGCACAAGAATGGGGCCCCTGCCTCTGACCCAACACAAAGAGACACCACTCGAAGCCATGTGACACTATGCCACACTATGAACGAACACAGTCAGGGACCCAGGTTAGGAGCCACACCTGAAGACTGGAGCACAACATGTTAGGGTTCTGGAATGTTGGGTTGGGGTATGCACAGCATGCAAGGGGAGAGGACAGAGGATGGAAGGGAGGGAATCTAATAGTGCAAGGTCCGCACAAGGTCCACATCCACTGCCAGGTGTCAGGGTTTGGGAAGCCAAAGGGGCCCAGGTGAGGGCCTGGGCTCTGTTTCCCATAGGAGCCTTCAGTGCACAGAAGCCAGCTAACCACTCCTCTGCCTCAGGTAAGTACATTCTCAGGGAGGCACCTGGACCAGAGTAGGGCTGTGGAGGGTAGGGAAAGGAGAGAGCGGAAATGGTGGTACATAGAGAGGAAGGCTCAAGGCCCAGGTCCACAGCTAGGTGGCAGGGTTGGGGAGAAGGACCTGCCCTGAAAGAGGCCAAAGGGCCCATGTAAGAGCAGGGATACTTTTCCCCTTAGGTATCCAGAAGCGCCAATAGGCCATGATCACCTCCCTGGCATGGGTGTGAATCCTGGAAAAGGGATCAGGAAACGGGCTTGACATGGAAAAGAATGAAAGGAGGGCCAAAGAAGGGCACAGCAGGAATGGCCGGAGGATGGGTGCTGGTGGGGTAGGGCGTGGACCCCAACAAGGAGCCCAGGTTAGGGACCTAGAGGAGGGCCCACGCCAGGGGAAAACAGGGAAGGGCAGGTCTGGGCAGGCGGGTAGCACTAGTGGACTTCAGTACAGGAACACCAAGGGGAAAAGGGAAGCAGCCCAAGCCAGGTGCCCACAGTCAATGCCCAGTCATGCTCTGGGCAACAAGGGCCATCAAAGGCTCAAGCAAGGAGCCAGGACAGGGAATGGAAAAGCAAGGCCTGGGGCTGGAGCAGCAGACTCAGGACAGTGGACAAGACTTGGGTGGGAAGGCAGGGGATCCAACAGGTGCACGCAGGTACAGGCCCAGAGCCACTTCCAGGTGTAGGACCAAGCACCCAGAAAGAGCAATGGACCCAGGTGAGGGGCAGAGCTCTGTTTCTCTTTAGAGGTCCTGGTTCAGATTAGAATCCAGGGCCAGGGACCTTGCAAAGGAGGCCTGTCAAGGGAAGGGGGAGAGGAAAAGCCCAGAAAAGGGACCCACCTGACTGATCGTGGATGAGAGAACCAAAGAGAAGGAGACCCACAAGCACCAGGGGAATTTGTGAGGCAAAGACAAGGAAGGGATTGAACAAGGACCAGAAGACAGAGAAAAGCTCAAGGGTCACCTTGGGCAGCCCGCTGGTGGGCACAAGCAAGAGGCTTCCAGGTCAGACCCAACAAAAGAGACTCCATGCTGTGCTAAAGGACATGAGGAAAGTGGTCAGTGGCTCAGGCAAGCAGCCAGACCCTGGGACTAAAGCACAATAGACCAAGGTTAGGGAAGTCTGGGTTGGGGTATTGGCAGCATGCAAGGTGAGAGTGCACTGGAGAGAAGGGAGGGGATTTCTCAGGGCTGGGTTGGAGCAAGTCACATGTTAATTGCCAGGCATCAAGGTTCAGGTGGTGAAGGGAACACAGGAGAGTGGCAGGGTTGTGTTTCCCACTTGGAGCATTAAGGGTACAGAGGCCAGCCAATGCCACACCTCTGCCTCAGGGAGTAGATCATCAGAGAGGGAACTGGACCAAAGAAAGGGCAAAAGTGGACACTGTGAGGTGATACCTGTAGTGCAGAGTTTGGGGTGGGGTTGGTTTGCAGCCGGTTCCCATTTGAGGAGCCCAGGCTAGAAAGAAATGGGGGGAGCAGAGGGTCTGGACAGTGCCAGGATACCTCAGCATAAGAGAAACAAGGGGAGTCACAGAAGGTGGCCGGTAAAAGGGGCCTGGAACCAAGGGACAGGGACAGGGACCTCGAGAATGGCAGCCAGGAGCTCAAGCAAGGAGCCAGGCCCAGTAATGGAGAGCCAAGCGCTTGCACCTAGGCCTGGGTGAATGAAAAGGGGCTTGGTTGTCTGTGGGAGCTCTTATACCTCTGCAGCCTGGGTAGAGACTCCAGGTGAGAGACACCTCCCACCTTGGTGTCCAGGCTGTCTTGTATTCTGCCTCAGCCCGAGTAGAGGGGAGTTGCCCTCCAGGTAAGAGACTCCTCCCACCTGAGTTTGTAGGGTGGTCTCCTGTACAGCTGCAGCCAGGGTAACATGGATTTGCCCATCCAGGCTGGAGACCCCTTTCACCTGGATGTCTGAGGAAATTCATATACCATCACATGCAGGGGGAAGTGGACTTGCCCCTCCAGGTGGGAGACCCCTCCATCCTGGATGTCTGGGAGAACTCCTATACCTTTGCAGGCAGGGTAGAGTGGATTCGCACCTCTAGACACGATACACCTTCCAAGTGGGTATCAGAGGAGCTAGTACACCGGCCCAACCTGAATAGAGGTTACTGGTGCCACTGGTGTCTTCAGGACCTTGTATATCACTGCAGCCAGGTAAAAGGGGACTTTCCTCTCCAGACTAAGACCTCTCCCACCTGGGGAACTCATATACCACTGCATCCAGGGTAGAGGGCACTCGCCCAGCCAGGCTGGAGATCCCTTCCACCTAGGTGTTATGTGAGCTACTATACCAACACAGCCAGGGTTCCAAGGATTCGCCCCTCCAGGTGAGAGACCCCTCCCACCAGTGTGTTAGCAGACCTCCTATATGGAGACAGCCAGGTTAGAGGGGATTCACCCTTCTAGTCAGTAAACCCCAACCACCTGGGTGTCTGGGGGTTCTCCTATACCTCCCAGCCAGTGTAGAGGGGACTTGCCCCTCCAGTCGGGAGAAGCCTCCCAAGTGGGTATCCTGGGAGCTCTTATATGGCACCAGCTAAAGTAGAGGGGATTCCACACTCCAGGTGGGAGAACACTCCCACCTGGCTGCTGAGGTGAGCTTCTATACCACCAAAGCCAGGGAGAGGGGACTCCCCCCTCCAGGAAGGAGACTCCTTCTATCTGAGTGTCTGAGGAAGCCTGTATCCCTGCACAGCTAGGGTAGAGGGGATTCACCCCTCTAGGCAGGATTTGCCTCCCACCTGGGTATCAGGGGGAACTCTTATACCAACATAGCCAGGGTAGAGGGGACACGCCTCTCTTGGGAAGAGACTACTTCCACCTGGGTGTCCAGGGATCTCCTATCCCGCCATAGAAGGGGTAGGGGAAACTAGCCACTTCAGGTAGGAGACATCTCCCACCTGGGTATCAGGGGGAGCTAATATACTGCCCCAGCCATTGTAGAGGGGACTCACACCTCCAGGCAGGAGACCCAACAACCTGTGTGTGGGTGTGGGAGCTCATATACCACTGTATCCAGGGTAGTGGGGATTTTCCCCTCCAGAGAGGAGGCCCCTCCCAACTGGGTATCAAGGGGAGCTTTTATAACACCTTAGCCAGGGTGTAGGGGCCTTGCCCTACAGGCCAAAGTCTCCTCCCACCTGGACGTCATGGGAGGTCATATGCCACAGCAACCAGGGTAGAGGGTTCTTGCCCTCCAGGCAGGAGAGCCCTCCCACCAGTGTGTCAGGTTGAGTTCATATACTGTAGCAGCCAGGGTAGAGGAGACTTGCCCGTTCAGGCAGGAGAACCCTCCCATCTGGGTGGGGGGAAGCTTGTATAACACAGCAGCCAGAATCAAGGGGACTCGCTTCTCCTAGCAGGAGACCCCTCCTACCTGTGTGCCTGGGAGAGCTGGTACATGCCCTCAGCCAGGTTAGAGTGGAGTCATTCCTCTAGGTGGGAGATCCTTCCTACCTGGGTATCAGGTGGAGCTGTTATACTGCTGCAACCAGGGTAGAGTGGACTCGCCCCTCCAGGCAGAAGTACTGTCTCACATGGGTGTCAGGAAGATCATATATACCCCAGCAGCCAGAGTAGAAGCAACTCGAACCTCCAGGCAAGAGACACCTCCCAACTGGGAATGGGGGTAACTCCTATACCGCGTTAGCCAGGATAGAGAAGACTCGCCCCTCCAGGCTTAAGACCCTTCCTACAGGATATCTGGTGAGGGGGGGGGGGTTCATATGCGGTTGCAACTGGGATAGCAGTGACTCCCCCATCCGGGCAAGAGACCCCTCCCTTCTGAAGGTAGGAGGGGGCTCTTATGCCCTGCAGCCAGGGTTGAGGGGACTCGCCCCAACAGGCGGGAGACCCTCCAACCGCATGGCGGGGAGATCCTATATCACTGCAGTTAGGGTAATGCAGATTTGCCCCTCCTGGGGGAAGATCCCTCCTACCTGGGTGTGGGGGATGGATCTTGTATAACCCTGCAGCCAGGATATTAAGTACTTGCCCTTCGATGAAGGAGACTCCTCCCACCTGGGTATAAGGGGGAGCCCTTATACCACAGAAGCCACGGTAGAGGGTACTTTCCCCTTCAGTGGGGAGACCTCTCTCACCTGGGTGTTGGGCGGAGCTCATATATGGCAGCAGCCAGGGAAGACTGGACTCCTCCTTCCAGGCTGGTGACCCCTCCTATCTGTGTGTCAGGGAAGCTCCTATACTGCCACAGGAGGTGTAGAGGGAAATCTACCTTCCAGATGGGAGACCCCTTCCACCTGGGTGTCCTGGGGAGCTCTCATACTGCTGCAGCAAGGTAGAGAGGACTCTAGCCTCCTGGCAGGAGACTCCTCTCAATGGGGTGTCAGGGGAGTTCCTATAATGAGGCAGCCAGGGTATAGGGGAATTCCACATATAGACCGGAGACTTCCTCCCATCTGCCTGTCAGGGGGAGTTCCTCTACTGCTGCAGCAAGGGTAGAGAAGAATTGCCCTTCCAAGGGGTGACCCCTTCCATCTGGGTATCTGGGTGAGCTCGTGTACCTCCGCAGCCAGGGTAGATGGGACTTGCCCCTTCAACCTGGAGACCACTCCCACCTGGGTTTCCAGGGGAGCTTGAATACTGCAGCAGCCAGGGTAGAGGGGAATCGCCCCTACAGGCGGGAGACCCCTCCCACCTGGTTGTTTGTGGGGAGCTCCTAACTGCCACAGCAGGTTAGAGGGGACACAACCCGCCAGGCAGAAGTCCTTCCCACCTGGATGTACTGGTAGCTCTTATATGGCAGGAGCTAAAGTATAGAGGACTCGCCCATCCAGGCGGGATACCCCTCCCACCTGGGTGTCAGGTTGAGCTCATATACCCCAGCAGCCAGGTTAGAGGTGACTGGCACAGCAGGTGAGAGACACCTCCCACCTAGGAATGGGGGAAACTCCTATATCACCTTAGACAGGGTAGAGGGTACTTGCCCCTCCAGGAGGAACACCCCTCCCTCCTGGGTGTCAGGTGGAGCTTATATACCCCAGCAGCCAGGGTGTAGGTGCCTTTCACCTCCAGGTGACAGACACCTTCCACCTGATAATGGGGGTATCTCCTATATCATTTAGCCAGGGTAGAGGGGACTCACCTCTCCAGGAGGAAGACCCATCCCACATGAGTGTCTGGTGGTGTGGGTTTCCTATACAGCTGCAGATGTGATAGCAGCAACTCGCCCCTCTGGGCGGGAGACTACTCCCTTCTGGGGGTAAGAGGGGACTCTTATACTCTCGCAGGCAGGGTTGAGGGGACTCGTCCCTTCAGGCAAGAGACCTCCAACCTGAGTGTTGGGGGGCAGCTCGTATACCGCTGCAGCCAAGATAATGAGGATTTGCCCCTCTATGTGGGAGACCCATCCCACCTTGGTGTCTGGGAAAACTTGTATACCGCCACAGCCAGGGTAGAGGGGACTCATTGCTCCAGGCAAGACACCTCTCCCAGCTGGGTGTAGGGGGGAGCTCCTATACCACTGCAGCCAGGGAAGAGGGGACTCTCCTCTCCAGGCTGGAGACCCTCCCATCTGGGTGTCATGGACAGATCCTTTACTGTTGCGGCCTGGGTAGAAGGGGCTTGCCCCTCCAGGTGAGAGCCCCATCCAAAATGGGTGTCAGGGAAAGCTAGTATACTACTGCAGCAAGCATTGAGAGGACTCGCCATTCAGGCGGGAGACCCTGCCCATCTCTTATATCACAGCAGCCAGAATAGAGGGTCATGCCGCACCAGGCAGGAGACCCCTATCACCTGGGTTTCACAGGTAGATGGTACACACTCTCATCCAGTGTAGAGGGGACACATCACTCCAGGTGGAGGACCCTTCCCACCTGGGTGTTGGGGGAGCTCCTATATCACTGCTGTCAGGGAGAGGTGACTCGCCCATCCAGGGGGGAAACCCCTCTCACCTGTGTTTCCAGAGGAACTCAAATACTGCAGCAGACAGGGTATACGGATCTCGCCCTTCCAGTCAAGAGACCCCTCTACCCTGGGTGTCAAGAGGAGCTCCTATACCACCTCATTCCAAATAGAGGGTACTGGCCCCTACATGCTGGAGACCCCTCTCACCTGGGTATCTGGGGGAGCTTATACACTTCCAAAGTCAGGGTAGAGGGGACTCACCACTCTAGGTGGGAGATCCCTCCCATCTGAGTGACAGGGGGAAATCTTATACTGCTGCTGCCAGGGTAGAGAGGACTCACTCCTCCAGTGGGAAGACACCTCACACATGGATCTCTTTTGGAGCTTATATGCAGCTTGAGCCATGGTAGAGGGGACACGACCCATCAGGCAAGGGACACCTCACACCTGGGTGTCCAGGTAGCTCATAAACCCTAACAGCCATGGTAGAGGCAAGTCACTCATCAAGGCAGCAGACCCCTCCCACCTGGGAATCAGAGGGTACTGGTGTACCAACGCAGCCAGAGTAGTGGGGACTCACCCTTCCAGGAAGAAGACCCCTCCCACCTAGGTGTCCTAGGGTGGGGGTGCCTATACCGCTCCAGCCATGGTAGCAGGGATTAATCCCTCCATGGGAGAGACCCCTTCATCTTGGGTTTGGGGGAGCTCCTATACCTTTGCAGCCAGTGTAGAGGGGAATCGCCCCTACAGGGGGGAGACCCCCTTCCACCAGGGTTTTGGGGGAAGCTCCTATACTACCAAAGTCACAGTAGAGGGGTTCGCCACTGCAGGTGGGAGACCCCTCCCACCTAGGTGTCAGGGGGAGCTTGTATACCTCCACAACCAGGGTAGAGGGGACTTGCCCCTCCATGTGGGAGACTCCTCCCACCTGGGTGTCCTGGGGAGTTCCTATACCGCTTCAGCTACCATAGAAGGGACTCGCCTGTCCAGGTAAGAGAGCCCACCCAGCTGGGTGTCAGTGAAAGCTTGAATTCGGCCAAACCAGGGTAGAGAGGACTTGCCCCTCCAGTCAAGATACCCATCCCACCTGGGTGTCCAATGGAAGCTTGTACACAACTGCAGCCAAAGTAGAGTGGACTTGCCTCTTTAGGCAGGAGACCCTTCCTACCTGGGTGTCAGAGGGAGCTCTTATATTGACAAAGCCATGGTAGAGGGGACTCTCCCATCTAGCCGGGAGACCCCTTCCACCTGGGTAACCTAGGGAGCTCCTATACTGCTGAAGCCATGGTACTGGGGACTCGCCCTTCAAGACAGGAGACCCCTCCCAACTGAGTGTCAGAGGGAGTTCTTATATCGCCAAAGCCAGGGTATAGAGGACTAGCCCCTCCAGGCCGGATACCCTCGCACCTGGGTGTGGGGGGAGAGGCCCTATATAATTGCAGCCAAGGTAGAAGGGACTCGCCCCTCCAGTCGAGACACCCACCTGGGTGTCTGTGTGAGATCCTATACCTCCCCAGCCAGATTAGGTAGGATTCAGCAGTCTAAGTGTGAGACCCCTCCCTCCTGGGTGTCAGAGGAGGCTTGTATACCATGGCAGCCAGAGTAATAGGGACTCTCCACTCCAGAGGAGAGAACTTTCCCCTCCTGGGTGTCTGGGGGAGCTCATACACCACCGCATACAGGGTAAAGAGGAATCACCACGGAAATCAGGAGACCCCTATCACCTTCATTTCAGGGGAAGCTGGTATACTGCTGCAGCCAGGGTAGAGCATACTCGCCCATTCAGGTGGAAGACCCCTTTCACATGTGAGTCATATACCACCAAACCATGCAGAGCGAACTTGCGCCTTGAGGTGGGAGACCCATCTCACCTGGGAATCATGGGAGGTCATATATCTAAGCAGCCATTATAGAGGCAACTCACCTCTCCAAGTGGGAGACCGCTACCACCTGTGTGTCTGTGTGGGGGACACATATACTGCTGCAGCCAGGGTCAAAGGGATGCCCCCCACCAAGGGACAGACCTCTCCCACATGGATGTTGGGGAAGCTCCTGTACCTCGGCAGCCAGGGTAGAGGGGACTTGTCCCTCCAGTCAGGAGACACCTCCAACATGGTTGACAAGGCAAGCTCCAATACCGCAACAGCCAGGATAGAGAAAAATCACCCCAATAGGTGGGAGACCCCTCCCATCAGTGTGTCTGGGGATGCTCCTATACTGCAACAGCCAGGGTAAAGGGGTGTGTCCCTGCAGGTCGAATACCCCTCCCACCTGGTTGTCCAGGGAGCCCTTATAGGGCACCAACCAAAGTAGAGGGGACTCGTCCTTCCAGATGGGAGACCCCTCCCACCTGGGTATCAGGGGAAGCTCCAATACTGCTGCAGGCAGGGTAGATGGGACTCGCCCCTTCAGTCAAGAGAACCCTCTAACCTGGGTGTGGGGGAAGCTCCTATACCTTGCAGCCAGGGTAGAGGGGATTCGCTCATGCAGGTGAAAGACTCCTCCCACCTGTGTTTTCGGGAGGGGCAAGCTTGTATACAGCCTTAGTTAAGGTAGAGGGGACTTGCGCCTCCATGCAGGAGACTGTTCCCACCTGGGTGTCAGGGGGAGCTCATATACTTCCACAGCCAGGGTAGAGGGGTTCACCTTTTGAGACGGAGACTCCTCCAACCTGGGTGCTCCTGGTGCTTTTATAGAGCACCAGCCAGGGTAGATGGGACTCACGACTCCAGTGGGAGACCCCTCATACCTGAGTGTAGCAGTGGGGCTTCCATACCACCTTAGCCAGGGTAGAGGTGACTTGTCCCTCCAGGTGAAACACCCCTCCTACCGGGTGTCTGTCTGGGAGAACATTACAGAGCAGCAGCCAGGGTAGAGGGAACTCTCCCCTCCAGACAGGACACCCCTCCCACTGAAGAAATTAGGGGAGCACCTTACCACCATAGCTAGGGTAGAGTGGATTCACTCCTCCACGCAGGAGACCTCTCCCACCTAGGTGTAGGATGGGGGGCTCATATCCCGCCAAAGCCAGGGTAAAAGGGACTTGCCTGTCCATGAGGAACACCTCTCTGACTTGAGTGTCTGGGGGTAGCTTGTCCACCCCCAAATCCAGGGTAGAGGGGACTCGCCCCTCTAGGCAGAAGACTCCTCCCAACTGGGTGTTAGGGGAGCTTATATACCATTGCAGACAGGTTAGAGTGGACTCGCCCCTCCAAGCGGGAGACCCCTGCCACTTGAGTATCTGGGGGAACTCCTATACTGCAGCAACCATGGTAAAGGTGCTGGCCCCCTCCAGGCAAGAGACATCTCCCACTTGGGTATGTGGGAGAGCTCATATAGCACCACAGCCAGGGTAGAGTAGACTCGCCCCTCCAGGCGGGAGACCCCTCCCACCTGAGTGTCTGGGGAGAGCTCATACACTGATGAAGCCAAGATAAAGTGAACTCGCCCCTTCAGGAGAGAGACCCCTCCCACCTGGGTGTCACTGGGAGCTTGTATACCACGTTATCCAGGGTAGAGCTGGCTTTCCCACCAGACCGGAGATCTCTCCCACCTGGTTGTCAGGGAAAGCTCCCATACTGCAGCAGCCAGGGTACTAGGAACTCGCAGGCGGAGACCCCTTCCACCTGGGTGGGAGCTCATATAATGACCCAGCCAGGGGAGGGGTCATTCACCCTTCAAGCCTAAAGACCCGCCCCTCAAGGCAGGAGACCCCTCCCACCTGAGTTTCCTGGCGAGCTCCAATATTGCTGGAGCAGGGTAGAGAGGATTCTAGCCACCTGGCTGGTGACTCCTCCCATTAGGGTGTCAGGGGAGCTCCTATACCACTGAAGCCAGGATATAGGGGACTTGCTCAGCCAGGCGGGAGAAACATCTCACCAGATTTTCAGGGGGATCTCTTCTACCGCTCAGCCAGGGTAGAGGGGACATGTGCCTCCAGAAGCTAGACCCCTCCCATATAGGTGTCTGTTGGGGGTTCTCATATACGTCCACAACCAGGGTAGAAGAGACTCGCCCCTCCAGGCCAGAGTCCCTCCCACCTGGGTGTTTTAGGGAGCTCCTTTTTTGCCACAGCCAGAGTAGAGGGAACTCATGCCTCCA
Organism: Marmota flaviventris; assembly: GCF_047511675.1. Classification (NCBI taxonomy): domain Eukaryota; kingdom Metazoa; phylum Chordata; class Mammalia; order Rodentia; family Sciuridae; genus Marmota; species Marmota flaviventris. Next base: position 25,141,836 of record NC_092517.1, read on the forward strand.
GGGGGGAGACCTCTCCCACCTGATTGTCAGGGAAAGCTAGTATACCACTTCAGCCAGGGAAAAGAGGACTTGCCCATTCACTCGTAGGACCCCTCCCACCTGCATGTCACAGGGAGCTTGTAGAATACCTTAACCAGGGTAGAGGTGAATTTGCACCTCCAGGTGGGAGATCCCTCCCTCATGGGTGTCAAGGAGCTTGTATACTGCATTAGCCAGGGTGCAAGCTACTAGCTCCTCAAGGCAGGAGTCTTCTCCCATCTTGCTATGAGGTGGACCTGTATACTGCTGAAGCCAGGAGAGAGGGGACTCACCCCACTAGGTGGGAGACCCCTAAAGCCTGGTTGTCAGGGGAGCTCATATATTGCAGAGACAGGGAAAAGGGGACTCGCCACTCCAGGAGGGAGAACCCTTCCACCTATGTGTATGTGGGGGAGCCCTTATAACACTGCAGCCAGGGTAGTGGGAACTCACCCTTCCAGAAAGGAAACCCCTCTCACCTGGGTGTCCTTGGGAGCTTGTATACCACCTTAGCCAGGATACAGAGGACTCGGCATTCCAGGCAGGAGACCCCTCCCACCATGGTGTCAGGGGGGAGCTCCTATACCTTGGAAGCCAGGGTATAGGGTATATGCCACTCGAGGCGGGAGATCCATCCCACCTGGGTGTTAAAGTGAGCTCTTATAAAGCTGTAACCATGGTACAGGGACTCACCCCTCCAAGCTGGAGATGGCTCCCACCAGGATGTCAGGGTGGTGGAGCTCCTATACCACTGCATCCAGGGTAGTGGGCACACGAAACTCCAGACAGAAAACCCCTCCTACCTTCAGGGAGCTTGTATTCCACCTTAGCCAGGATAGAGAAGACTCGCCCCTCAGGTCAGAAGACACCTCCCTCCAGGGTGTCAGGGAGAGCTCTTATACCACAGCAGCCAGGGTAGAGAGGAATTGCCCCTCCGGGTGGAAGACCACTCCCAACTAGGTGTCCGGTTGTGGGAGGTTCCTATACAGCCCTTGCCAGGTTAGAGGGGACTCACCCCTCCAGGAAGGAGACCCCTCCCACCTGGGTGTTGCCGGAAACTTGTATACCAAGTTAGCCAGGGTAGAGGGGACTGGAGGTGTGAATCCCCTCTACAGTGGCTGTGGTGGTATATGAGCTCCCCCCAAACCCAGGTGGTTGGGGTCTCCCACCTGGAGGAGTGAGTCACCTCTATCCTGGCTTTGGCTGTTTAGAGTTACCCCCAACACCCAGGTGTGAGGGGTCTCCCGCCTATAGGGACAAGTGCTCTCTATCCTGGCTGCAACAGTGTAGGATCTCCCCCCAAATCCCAGGTGGGAGGGGTCAAGAGCATAGAGGACGGGGTCCCTCTACCCTGGCTACTGGGCTATAGGAGCTCCCCCAAAACCCAGGTGGGAGTGGTCTTCTATCTGGAAGGTTGAGTCTCCTTTCTCCTGGCCCTGGCAGGATATGGGGAGAAAGGGGAATAAGGGAAATGGGTGGTGCAGGAAGATTCACTGCAGGGTGTCAGGATTGAGGAGCAGGGACCCAGCTGAATGAGGCCAAAGTCCCCAGGCAAGGGGCACTGCTAACTTTTCCCAAAGGAAGACAGCAGGGCCAAACATCCCAGTTCCATCTCCTTGCTCTGATGAGCATCCTGGGAAAGGTATCTGGAAAAGGAGCCCAGCAGGGACAAGGACAACAGGAGGGCCAAAGAAGGTCACAATGTGAAGTGCTGGAAGTAGGGTGTTTGTGGGGATTAGGTCAGGACCGAAGAAAGGAGCCCAGGCTAGAGACCTTCAGGAGGGCCCATGCTATGAGAAAGCAGGTAAGTGTGGGTTCAGGAAGGCAGGGGCTGCACTAGGGTTGTGAGATGTGGGGAAGACAAGGTTAGTGGGAAAGTGGCCCCAGTGAGGCCCACAGTTTAAGCACAGGGAAACACTGAGCAAGAAGGACCCCCAGAGGCTCAAGAGAGGAGCCAGTCCAGGGAATGGAGAGCCACAGGCCAGCACTGGGGAAGGTGGCTCAGGACAGTGGACAAGCCTGGGGAGTGAAGGCAGGGGATCCAGCAGGGGTGTTTCAGGTTCGAGGCCCAGCACCACTGCCAGGTGTCAGGGTTCCTGGTGCTGCCCCAAGGGCCTAGGGAGAATAAGTAGTCCAGTCGAGGGTCAGGGTTCTGTTTCCCATAAGGCTCCCTGGCCCAGATGAGGACCAAAGGCCAGGGACCAGGCCAAAGGGCCTGGCAACAGACAGGGGCCAGGAGGAATGCGATATGAGAGCACAGTATGGGGTCACGGTGGGTGCAGAGAAGGGGAAGAGCCAGGACCCAATCAAGGAGCCCAGTTAAGGGACCAACCCCACCAAAATGTATTAGGGACACAATGAGCAGGAGGTCCCTGGTTCATGAAAAATCACTAGGGGAAGGGGAGGTAGGATGGGCACTAGGATGAGGAGACAGAGGGCTGCAAAAAGGGCACAGAGGGGAGCAAACTTAGGGCAGAAACTAGGGACACCCAGGTCAGACACAACAGGAATTGACACCACACAAAGCAACACAACCTGAGTAATGCAGTAAGGAACTCAGGCTGGTGGCCAGGCCATGGGAGGGTAGGGCGAAGAGTTGGGGTGAGGAAGGGTTGGGTTGGCTTAGGGGAAGCTTTCAAGGCTAGAGGGCAGCAGAGGGATGGGAGGGGATCGCCCAGGATAAGGTCATCACTTGGCCTAATTCCACTGCCAGTTGTCAAGTTTGGGTAGCAAAGGGAGCCCAGGGATGAGCAGGGCTGTGTTGCCCATAGGAATCCTTCAGGGCCCAGAGGCCAGCAAATTTCACTCCTCTGCCCCAGGTGAGTAGATCCTCAGAGAGAGACCAGAACCAAAGGAGGGCAATGTGAATGTACCTTTGGTCTGGAATTGGGGGGGGTGTCAGTGTGGAGCCAACAACCATTGGAGGAGATCAGGCTAGGGAGAAGCAGGGGGAGGGCAGTGTCCTGCCAATGACAAAATACCACAGTACAAGGGGAACAGAGTGGAGGAAAAAGAGGGGGCCAAGAAAGTGGCCTTAAATCAAGGGACAGGGACAGGATCCTCAAGAAGGACGACGGGGAGCTCCAGCAAGAAGCCAGTCCCAAGAATGGGAAGCCAAGTGCCAGGCCCTGGTCCTGGGTCCTATGAAAACAGAAAGGGCTGGGGAGGGGAGAAAGGGGAGCAAGGGTAGTGGGTGGCACAGTTAGAGGAGGGCTCAAGGCTCAGGTTCACTACTGGGTGTCAGGATTAAGGAGGAAGTCCTGTGCAGAGGTAGTCCAAAGTCCCAGGCAAGGGGCACAACTATGTTTTCTCTAAGGGAGCCCACAGGGCCAAACACCCAGTTCCAGTCCCCTGGACCTGGTGAGCATCTTGGGAAAGGGATCTTGAAAAGGGGCCCAGCAGGGACAGGCACAACAGGAGGGATGAAAGACCAGAGGAATAGTGTTGATGGGGTGCAGGCCAGGACACCAAAAAGGAGCCCAGGCTAGGTAGCAACAGGAAGGCCCAGGACAGGAAAGGCAGGTAGGTTCAGGCCTGGGCAGGCTGGTGACAGTAGGGTTCTAAGGTTCAAGGAAGCCAAGGGTAGTAGGGTACTGACCCCAATGAAGCCTGTAGTCCAAGCCCAGGGAAGCTTGTAGCAAGAAGGGCCCCCAGAATCTCAAGCGAGGAAGCAGGCCAGAGAATGGAGAGCCAAAGGCCAGGCCTTGGGGAGTTGGCTCAGGACAGTGGACAAGATTTGGGAAGGAAGACAGGGATCCAGCATGGGGCAGTCAGGCTCCAGGCCCAGGGCCACCTCCAGGTTTCAGGGTTCCTGGTGCAGGACCAAGCACCCAGGGAGAGCAAGGGGCCCAGGTGAGGGGCAGTACATTGTTTCCCATAGGCACCCTGGATCAGATGAGAATCTACATCCAGGGTCCTGGCAAAGGAGGCCAGGAAAAGGAAGGATTCCAGAGGGAGGGCGATGGGAGGGAATGACAGGGGGTCAGGGTGGGTGTGCATAGGGGCGAGACCCAGGACCCAAGGCAGGCGCCCAGGGAAGGGACCCACCTGATCAATGGTGATGGGTGACCCAAGGAGAAGGCGACTTATGAGTGCCGAAAAAAATGTAGAAGCCATGTGGGGGAAGGGGCTATGTGAGGACCAGAAAAAGCCAAGGGGCACCTAGGGGAACCCACAGGCTAGCCCAAGCAAGGGGCCCCTAGGTCAGACCCAACATGAAGAGATTCCTTGCTATGCCAAGGGCCGTGAGGAACATAGTCAGGGGCTCAGGTGAACGCCCAGGCCCAGAGACCTGAGCCCAAAGGGTCAGGGTTAGGGAGGGCTTGGATGCAGTAGTGGCAGCATACAAGGCCAGAGGGCAGGGGAAAGAAGGGAGTGGATTGCTTCAGGCTGGATTGGAGCAAGTCCAGGTTAACTGCCAGACCTCAAGTTTCAGGCAGTGAAGAGGACTCAGGGGAGTGGCAGGGCAGTTTCCCATAGGGAGCTTTCAGGGCACAGAGGAGAGCCAATTCTGCTCCTCTGCCCCAGATGAGTAGATCCTCAGTGAGGGACCTGGACTGAAGGAGGGGCCAAAGAGGGTACTGTGAGTGGAGACCTGGTGTGTGGAAGTGGTGGGTGGGTCAGGCTGCGAAGACCCATTGGAGCAGCATAGGCTAGTGAGAAGCAGGGGGAGAGGAGGTTCTGGGCAGTGCCAGGATACCACAGCATGAGGGGATCAGAGGGGAGGTGAGGAGGGGCCAGTAAGAGGGGCCTAAAACCAAGGGACAGGTAAAGGGTCCTAAAAAAGGGTAGCCAGGGTCTGAGGCAATGTGCCAGGTCCTGTAACGGAGAGCCAAGTGCTAGCACCTGGTCCTGGGTGAATTAAAAGAAACATGGAGGGGGAAGAACGGGATGGGAAAAAGTTGACTGAATACACAGAGCGAGAAGGGCTCAAGGCCCAGGTCTACTGCAGGGCATCAGGGGTCGGGAGCAGGGCCCGGGCTGAGGGAGGCCAAAGGGCCCAGGCAAGGGCAGGGCTACGTTTTCCAAAGGGAGCCCCCAGGGCCAAGAGAACAGGTCAAGTATCCTGGCCCCAGTGGTGAGCATCCTGGGAAGGGGATCAGGAAAGTGGGCGTGGCAGACCAGAAAGGATGGAAGGGCCAAAGGAGGTTACAGACTGAAGGGCCACAGGAAGAGTGTGGGTGGTGTGGGGCCCATGACCTCAGCAAGGAGCAGAGGCAGGGGACCAAGAGGAGGACCCAGGCCAGGGGAGAGCAGAGAATGCTGGCACCCAAAGGCGGGACTGCCCTAGGATTCTGTAGTACAGGGAGCCAAGGGAAGCAGGGAAGCAGCCCCAGCAAAGGGCCCTCAGACAATGCCAAGAAAAGCAGTGAGCAAGAAGGGCCACCAGAGTTGTGAGGCCACGGAACTGAGAATGAATTACCAGGGCTTAAGGAGGGGTATAAAGACAGTGAACAAGATTTGGGAGGGAAGAAAGGGGATCCAGCAGGGGTAAGTCAGGCTCCAGGCCCAGGGCCACCTCCAGTTTTCAGGGTTTTGGGTGCAGGACCAAGCACTCAGGGAGAACAAGGGGCCCAGGCAAGGGACAGGGCATTGTTTCCCATGAGATGTGCTTGTTCAGATAAGAATCTATGGCCAGGGACCCAGCAAAGGAGTCCATGAACAGGAATGTGGCTGGAAGGAGGGGGAAGGGAGGACACAGAATAAGGTTGGGGTGAGAGCCCATAGAGGCGAAACCCAGGACCCAAGCCACTTGCCCATGCAAGGGACCCACCCAATCAATAGTGATGTAGGACCCAAGGAGCAGGAGACCTGCAAGTGCCAGAAAAAAGTACCAGGGGAAGGGAAGGAAGCATTTGTGTGAGGACCAGGAGAAGCCAAGGTTCACCTAGGGGAGACCACTGGTGGGCCCAAGCAAGGGGCAACCAGGTCAGACCCAACACAAAGAGACTGCTTGCTATGCCAAGGGCCATGAGGAACATAGTCAGGGGCTCAGGTGAATGCCCAGGCCCAAGGACTGAAGAGCAAAGGGTCAGAGTTAGGGAGGGCTGGGTTGCACTAGGGGCAGCATGCAAGGCCAGAGGGCAGAAAAGGGAAGGGAGGGGATAGCTTAGGGCTGGGTTGGATCAAGTCCAAGTTAAGTTGCAGGCCTCCAGGTTCACGCAGTGAAGAGGACTCAGGCAAGTGGCAGGGCTCTGTTTCTAATAGGGATCACTCAGGGCACAAAGGAGAGCCAATTTGCTCCTCTGCCCCAGGTGAGGACATCCTCAGAGAGGGACTTGGACAAAAGGAGAGGCCAAAGAGGGTACTGTGAGGGGAAACCTGGTGTGCGGAAGTGGGTGGGTGTCTGGATGCCAGGACCCATTCGAGCAGCATAGGCTAGGAAGAAGCAGGGGGAGCAGTGGGTCTGGGCAGTGCCAGTATACCACAGCATGAGGAAATCAGAGGGGAGGCACAGGAGTGGGCCACTAAAAGGGGCCTGAAATCAAGGGACAGGGACTGGGTCGTCGATACAGGAAGCCAGGGGCTCAAGAATGGAGCCTGGCCCAGTAATGGAGAGCCAAGTGTTGCACCTGGGCCTGGGTGAATGAAAAAGGACATGGTTGTATGTGGGAGCTCTTATACCTCTGAAGCCTGTGTAGATTGGACTGGCTCCTCCAGGCAAGAGACACCTCCCACCTTGGTGTCCAGGCTATGTTGCATTGTGCCTCAGCCCATGTAGAGGGGCCTCACCACTACAGTCATGAGATCCCTTCCACCTGGGTGCCCAGTTGGGGGATGTGGTCGTGTACAGCTGCAGCAAGAATATCAGGGACTCACTCCTCCAGGTGGGATATGACTTTCACCTGGGTGTCACGGGGAGCTTATATCTAGGTGCAGCCAGAGTAGCAGGGACTTTCCCCTCTAATCAAGAGACCTCTCAAAGTTGGGTTTGTACTAGGGGCTCCTGTACAGCTGCAGCCAGGGTACCAGGGGCTCACCCCTTCAGGCAGGAGACCCCTTTCACCTGGGTGTAGGGGGAACTGGTATACCTCTGCAGGCAGGGTTGAGGGGACTCAGCCTCTAGGCAGGAGACTCCTCCCAGCTATGTGTCTGGGGAGCTAGTACACTGCCCCAAACAGGGTAGAGGGGACTCATGCCTTAAGGCGGGAGATCCTTCCCACCTGAGTGTTGCAGGGATCTTATATGCCACTGCAGCCAGGCTAGAGGGGACTTGTCTCTCCAGGCAAAGACCCTTCCAACCAGGGTGTCAAGGGAAGCTCATATACCACTGCAGCCAGGGTAGAGGGCACTCGCCCTGCCAGGCTGGAGACCCCTACCACTTGGATGTCTGGGGGGTGCTCTTATACTGCCCATTTAGGGTAGCAGGATCTCTCCACTCCAGGAGAGAGACACCTCCCACCTGGGTGTCAAGGGAGCTCCTATACCACTGCAGCCAGGTTATAGGAGCCTCCAAACTCCAGTTGGGAAACCTCTCCCACCTGGGTGACTGGGGGAGCTCCTATACCTCCCAGCCAGGTTAGAGGGGATTCGCTCCTCCAGTTGGGAGATGCCTTCCACGTAGGTGTCCTGGGACCTCTTATATGGCAGCAGCCAAATTAGAGGTGACTCGCCCCTCTAGGTGAGAGACACCTCCCACCTGGGTGTTGCAGCCTTGTATAGCTTGTATACCACCAAAGCCAGGGTAGAGGGGACTCGCCCCTCCAGGCGGGATACCCCACCCAACTGGGTGTCTTGGGAAGCTTGTGTACCTGCACAGCTAGGGTATAGGGGATTGCCTTCTCTAGGCTGGATACCCTTTCTACTTGGGTGTCCTGGGAGCTCTTATATGGCACCAGCCAAAGTAGAATGGACTCTTGCCATTCCAAGCGGGAGACCCCTTCCACCTTGGTATGGTATACAGCCAGGATACAGGGAACTCATATACAGCCACAGCCAGGATACAGGGAACTCGTCTGTCAAGGCGAGAGACCCCTCCTACCTGGGTGTCAAGGGGAGATCTTATACCACTGCAGCCATTGTAAAGAGGAATTTCCCCTTAAGGAGGGAGACCCCTCCCACTTGGGTGGCTGGGGATCTCCTATACCACCACAGGCAGTGTAGAGGAAACTCTGCACTTTGGATGTCCTGGAGAGTTCCAATACTGTTACAACAAGAGTAGAGGGAACACGCCCCTGCAGGCAGAAACCCCTCCTACAAGGGTGTACTAGGAGTTCTTATATGGCAAGAGATAAAGTAGAGGGGACTCACCTTTCCAGGCGGGATACCCCTCCCACCTGGGTGTCAGGGGAACTTGAATACCACCATGCCCTGGGTATAGGGGACTCGCCTGTCCATGCGGAGGTCCACACCCATCTGTGTGTAGGGGGGCCCTTGTATACCACCTTAGCCTCGGTGAAGAAGACTCCACCTCCAGGTGGCAGACCCCTCCCATCTGGGTCTCTGGAGAGATTGTATACTGCAACATCCAGGGTACAGAGGACTCATTGCTCCAGGAGGGAGACCCTTCCCACCTGGGTGTTGGGGGGAGCTCCTATACCACTGCAGCCAGTGTAGAGGGGATTCACTTCTCCAGTCGGGAGTCCCCATAACCTGGGTGTCAGGGGTAGCTCCTATACACCAGAGCCAGTGTAGAGGGGACATGCACCTCCAGGGGGAAGACCCCCCCTAACTGGGTGTCAGGGGAAAGTCATATTCTGCTGCAGCCAGGGTAGAGTGGACACACTCCTCCAGGCGAGAGACCCCTCCCATCTTGATGCCAGGGCCAGTTTGTATTCTGACTTAGCCAGTGTAGACGGGACTCGCCCCTCCATGCGGGTGACCCCTCCCACCTGGGTGTTGGGGGAGCAGGTATACAGCTGCAGCCAGGGTAGCTGGGACTCGCCCCTCCAGGAGGGAGACCCCTTTCACCTGCTTGTCTCTGAGAGCTCTTCTCCCTCCGCAGCCATTGTAGAGGGGACTCGCCACTCAAGGAAAGAGACCACTCCTCCCCGGGTGTGGTGGGGAGCTCGTGTATCTCCAGCACATGGGTAGAGGGGACTCGCCCCTACAGGCGAGAGACCCCTCACACCTGGGTCTCTGGGGAGCTCCTATACTACCACAGCCACACCTAGGTGTACTGGAGCTCTTGTATGGCAAGAGCTAAAGTAGAGTTGACTTGCCCTTCCATGCAGGATACCCCTCCCACCTAGGTGTCTTGGAGACCTTGTATACAGCCACAGCCAGGGTAGAGGGGACTCATTGCTCCTGGCAGGAGACCCCTAAAACCTGGGTGTCTAGGAAAGCTCCTATACCCCTGTGCCAGTGTACAGGGGACCCACCACTCCAGTCGAGAAACCCCATAACCTTGGTGTTGGGGAGAGCTCCTATATGGCCAGAGCCAGGGGAAAGGGGACTAGACCCTCCAGGTGGATGATCCTATTTACCTGGTGGTCAGGGCAGTTTATATACTGCCACAAGTAGGGTGGAGGGAACTCACCACTGATTGAGGAGACCCCTCCCACCTGGGTGTATGGTGGACCTCCTATACCACTGCAGCCAGGGTATAGGGGACTCGCCTCTCCAGGCCGGAGATCCTCCCACCTGGGTGTGAGGGGGAGATCCTTTACCAAAGCAGCCAGGGTATAATGGACTTGCCCTTCCAGTCCGGAGACCCCTCCCACTGAATGTCTGGGTGAGCTCTTATATTATATTATATTGGAGGGGACTTGCCCCTCCAATCAGGAGGCCCCTCCCACATGGGTGTCCTCAGGAGTTTGATTACTGCAGCAGCCAGGGTAGAGAGGACCTGCCCCTCCAGGTGAGAGACCCATCCAACCTGGGTGTCAGAAAGCTAGTAAACCACTGCAGCCAGGGTAGAGGGGCTGCCCCTCCAAGCAGAAGACCCCTCCCACCTGTGTGTTCCGGAAGGAAGGGTAGAGGGAAGTCACCACTCTAGGCAGGAAACCCCTCCTACTTGTTTGTCTGGGTGAGCTCCTTTACCTCTGCAGCAAGGATAGAGGGGACTCGCCCATCCAATCCGGAGACACTTCCCACCTGGTGTCTGAGGGATCTTGATTACTGCAGCATCCAGTGTAGAGTGGACACCCCTGTACAGGCGGGAGACCCCTCCAACCAGGGTGTTGGTGGGAGCTCCTATACTGCCACAGCAAGGGTAGAGGGAACATGCCCCTACAGGCAGAAGACCCATCCCACCTGGGTATACTGGGAGCTCTAATAAGACAAGAGCTAAAGTAGAGAGGACTTGCCCATCCAGGAGGGCTATCCCTCCAACCTGGGTGTCAGGGAAGCTTGAATACAACCATAGTAAGTGTAGTGGAGACTTGCCCATCCATGCGGAAGACCACTCCCACCTGTGTGTAGGGGGGCACTTGTATACCGCCATAGCCAGGGTAGAGAAATATGCTCCTCCAGGTGGGAGACCCCTCCCACCTGGATGTCTGGGGGAGCTCTTATACCCCCACAGCCAGTGTAGAGGAGACTTGCCCCTCCATTCGGATGACCCCATATCCTGGGTGTTGGGGAAGCACCTATATAGCCAGACCCAAGGTAGGGGGGACTCGACCCTCCAGGTGGAAGATCCCTTGAACCAGGTTGTCAGCGGAGTTCATATACTGGCATAGCAGGGTAGAGGGGACTTGCAAATGGAGGCAGGAGACCCCTCCCACCTGAGTGGAGGGGGGACCTCCTATACAACTGCAGCTATGGTACAGGGGACTCACATATCCAGGCTGTAGACTCTCCCACCTGGATGTCAGGGAGAGATCCTTTACAAGCGCAGCTAGGGTAGAAGGGACTCACCCCTCCAGGCAAGAGACACCTCCGTCCTGGGTGTCAGGGAAACCTAGTAAACTACTGCAGCCAGGGTAGAGGATACTCACCCCTTCAGGCGGGAGACTCCTCCCATCTGGGTATGGGGGTGGAGCTCATTTAACACAGCATCCAGAATAGAGGGGACTCGCCCCACCAAGCACAAGACCCCTCTCCCCGTGTGTGGCAGAGAGCTCTTATATCTCCAAAGCCATGGTGGAGGGGACATGCCCCTCCAGTCAGGAGACATCTAAAACCTGGGTGTCAGGGGGAGCTCCTATACCACCACAGGCAGGGTCCAGGGGACTCTACCCTCAAGTTGGGAGACTCCTCCCAACTGGGTGTTAGGAGAGCTCCTGTACTGCAGCAGCCAGGATAGAGAGGACTCGCCCCTCTGGGTGGGAGACCCCTTCCACTGGGTGTCTCAGGGTAGAGGCGACTTGCCCCTGCAGATGGGAGACCCCTCCCATCTGGGTGTGGGGGGAGCTCATATACCACTGCAGCCAGTGTAAAGGGTACTTGTTGCACCAGGTGATAGACACCTCCCACCAGGGTGTCAGGGGGAGGTTTTATAATGCCACAGCCATTGTAGAGGGGATTCACCACTCCAGTCGAAGATCCCTACCACCTGGTTGTCAAGGGGAGCTCTTATACCACCACAGCCAGGGTAAAAGGGACTCACCCCTCAAGTCAGGGGACCCTTCCCACCTGGGTGTCTGGGGGAGCTCCTATACCTCTGCAGCCAGTTAGAGGGCCTCACCCTTCCAGTTGCAAGATGCCTCCCACATGGGTGTCCTGGGAGCTCTTATATGGCACCAGCTAAAGTAGAGGGGACTTGCCCCTCCAGGCTGGAGTCTCCTCTTGACACCAGGAGGCCTCAGCTTAGCCAGGGTAGAGGAGACTTACCCCTCCATACGGAAGACCCCTCCAACATGGGTATCTGCCACAGTCCAGCTGCAGCAAAATAACCGGGGGGTGACAAACAACTTGTGTACATTGATACAGCAGGAGTAGGAGCCATTTATTGTAGGACAGGAAGGGTATATATACATTACACACAGCTTATCTTAGTTAACATAAACTAGATAAAGCAGTCAACCAATAAGGAATCTCCACACTTAATGGCTCCCTGGCATTACTTCACAAACCACTCCCTCTGGCAAAATGCCAGGCACCATCTTGACTTGTTTACAGACCCTAACAGGTATCTGGGGGAGCTCATATACCATTGCAGCACGGGTAGAGGGTACTTGCCACACCAAGCGAGAAACCCCTCCAACCAGGGTGTCAATGGGAGGTTGTATGTTGCCACAGCCAAGGTACAGGGGATTTGCCTTCCCAGGCAGAAGAACCCTCCCACCTGGGTGTCAGGCAAAGCTAGTATACCACCACAGCCAGGGTAGAGGGTACTCGTCCCTTCAGGCAGGAGACCCTTCCCATTTGGGTTGGGGAGGGGAGCTAGTATACTGCTGCAGCCAGGGTAGTGGGGACTTGCCCCTCCAGGAAGAAGACTCCTCCCACCTGGGTATAGCAGGAAGCTTGTATACCACCTTAGCATTGGTAGAAGGACTCCTGCATCAAGGCGGGAGACTCCTCCCACCTGGGTGTCGAAGGGAGCTCATATACCACCGCAGCCAGGGTAGAAGGTTTTTTCCCCTTCAGGCAGGAGAACCCTCTCAACAAGGTGTCAGGAGGAGCACTTGCAATGCAGCAGCCAGGGTAGAGGTGATTTCCCCCTCTATGTGGGAGATGCCTGCCACCTGGGTATGGGAGTGGGAGCTCCTATACCTCTGCAGTTAGGGTAGAGTGAACTCGGCCCTCCAGGTGGAAATCCCCTCCCACCTGGGTGAAGGGGGTGGAGCTCAAGTACCCCTGCAGCCAGGATAGTGGGAACTCACCCATCCTGGCAGAAGACTCCTCCCACCTGGTTGTCAGTGAGAGCTCTTATAACACCAGAGCCATGCTAGAGTGTACTTTCCCCTTCTGGTGGGAGACCACTTCCACCTGGGTGTCCAGGGGAACTCCAATACCACTGCAGCAAGATAGAGGGGACTCTAACCTCCTGGGGGGAGACTCCTCCCAATTGGGTGTCAGAGGAGCTCCTATACCACTGCAATCAAGGTAGAGTGGACTTGCCCTTCCAAACGGGAGACCTCTCCCACCTCTGTGTTTGTGTTTGCTCCTATACCTCCACAGTCAGGGTAGAGGGGACTTGCCACTCCAATTGGGAGACCACTCCAACTTTGGTGTCCGGCGTTGCTTGATTACTGCAGCAGCCAGGGTAGAGGGGACTCGCCCTTGCAGGTAGAAGAGCCCTCCCACCTGGGTGTACTGGGAGCTTTAATATGGCAAGAGCTAAAGTAGAGGGGACTTGCACTTCCAGGTGGGAAACTCCTGCCACCTGAGTTGGGGGAGCATGTATACCGCCAATACCAGGGTAGAGGGGAATCAGCTGTCCATGGGGAAGACCACTCCCACCTGTGTGTAGGGGGCGCTTGATTAGTGCCTTAGTTGGGGTAGAGAAGACTTGCCCCTCCAGGCGTGAGAACCCTCCCACCTGGGTGTCAGGTGGAGCTAATATACTCCAGCATCCAGGATAGAAGCAACTCACACCTCCAGGTGAGAGGCAACTATCACTTGAGAATGGGGATAACTATTATACAGCCTTTTCCCGGGTAGAGGGGACTCACCCCTCCAGGAGGGAACCCCATAACCTGGGTGTTGGGGAGCTCCTTTACCACCAGATCCAGGGGAGAGGGGACTCGACCCTACAAGTGGAATAACCCATCCACCTGGTTGTCAGGGGTGTTCATATACTACCACAAACAGGGTAGAGTGGACTTGCCATTGGAGGAGGGAGACTCCTCCCACCTGGGTGTTCTGGGACTTCCTATACCACTGCAGCCAGGATAGAGAGGACTTGCCTCTCCAGGCCAGAGACCCTCCCACTTGGGTGTCAGGGGGAGATCCTTTACTGTCGCACCTAGTGTAGAGGGGTCTTGCCCCACCCAGGCAAGAGACCCATCCAACCTGGGTGTCTAGCTCTGCCAGGGTAGAGGGAAGTCAACCCTCTAGTTGAGAGAACCCTCCCACCTGGGTGTTAGCAGGCTAGAGGGGACTCTAGCCTCCTGGCTGGAGACTCATCGCAATTGGGTGTCAGGGGAGCTCCTATACTGCAGCAGAGAGAGCAGAGAAGACTCCCAGCTCTAGGCGGGAGACCCCTCCCACCTGGGTGTCAGGGGGAGTTCCTATACCACTGCAGCCAGGTTAGAGCTGACTTGCCCTTCCAGTCTGAAGACCCCACCTACCTCTGTGTCTGGGTGAGTTCCTATACCTCTGCAGCCAGGGTAGTGGGGATTCAGCCCTCCAATAAGGAAATATCTCCCTCTTGTGTGACCAGGGGAGCTTGATTACTTCACCAGCCAATGTAGAGCACACTCACCCCTATAGGGGAGAGACCTTTACCACCTGGATGCCATGGGGATCCCTATACTGCCATAGCAAGAGTAGAGGGAATACACTCCTGCAGCAGAAGAACTCTCCCACCTGGGTGTACTGTGAGCTCTTATATGGCAAGAGCTAAAGTAGAGGGGACTCGCATTCCAGGCGGGATACCCCTCCAACCTTGGTGTCTGGAAGTGCTTGTATACAGCCCGAAACAGGGTAAAGGGGACTCACTGCTAGAGGTGAGAGACCCCTAACACCTAACCCTAACACCTGGGTGTCTGCGTAACTCTTATACCCCACAGCCAGTGTAGAGGGGACTCTTCCCTCCAGCAGAGGACCCCTCCAACCTGGGTGTCCTATACCCTAGAAGCCAGGGTAGAGACAACTTGCAAATCTAGGCGACAGACACCTCCCATTTGGGAATGGTGGTAACTCCTATACCACCTTAGCCAGGGTAGAGGGGACACACCCCTTCATGTGGAAGACCCCTCCCACACAGGTGTCTGGAAGCAGGGTTCATATACAGCTGCAGCTAGGATAGCAGCTTCTCACCCTTCCGGGTAGGAGACCCCTCCCTACAAAGGGTAGGACTGGGTTCTTATACCCCCTTAGCCAGGGTGAAGAGAATCGCCCCTTGGAGACACTCCCACTTGGGTGTCTCGGGGAACTTGTGTACCACCTGGGCCAGGGTAGAGGACACTCGCCCATCCATGTAAGAGACCCCTCCAACCTGGCTTTAAGCGGGAACTTATATACCACCCTAGCCAGGGTAAAAAGTATTTTCCCCTTCTGGTGAGAGATCCCACCAACCAGGGTGTCAGGGGGGCTTATATATTGTCACAGCCAGGATAAAGGGGACTCACCCCTCCATTCGGAAGAGGTCTCCATCTGGTGTCTGGGGGAGTTTGTAAACCTTGGCAGCCAGGGTAGAGGGGACTCTCTGCTCCAGTCAGGAGAACCCTCTCACCTGGGTGTTGGGGGAAGCTCCTATACCTCTGCAGCCAGGGTAGAGAGAACTTGCCCTTCCACTCGGGAGACCCGTCACACCTAGATGTCTGCGTGACCTCCTATAAGTCTACATCCAGGGTAGAGGAGATCAGCCCCTCCAATTGGGAGACCACTCCCACCTGGGTGTCCAGGAGAGCCCCTATATTGCCACAGCCAGCATAGAGGGAACACTCCCTTCAGGCAGAAGCCCCCTCCCACCTGGTTGTAATGGGAGCTCTTATATGGCAAGAACTAAAGTAAAGGAGATTTGCTGCTCCAGTTGAGAGACCCCTTCCCACCTGTTTGTCAGGGGGAGCTTTTATACTTCCAAAGCCAGGGTAGAGGGGACTTGCACATTTAGATGGGAGACCCCTCCCGCCTGGGATGTAGGGGGAGATCCAATAATGCCATAGCCAGGGTAGAGGGGACTCACCCCTCCAGGTGGGAGACCCCTCCCACCTGGATTTCAGGGGGAGTTTTAATACTGCTGTAGCCTGGGTGAAGGGGACTTGTCCCTCTAGGAGGGAGACCCCTTCCACTTGGGTGTCCTGGGAAGTTCCTGTACCACTGAAGCCAGGGTAGAAGGGACTCCCACCACTAGGCGGGAGACCCCTCCCACCTAGGTGTCAGAGGGAGTTCCTATACCGCTGCAGCTAGGGTAGAGCAGACTTACTCTTCCTGTTGGGAGATCCCTCCTATATGGGTGTCTGGCTGAGCTCCTATACCTCTGCAGGCAGGGTAGAGGGGACTCCCGGCTCCAATTGGGAGACTTCTCCCAAATGGATGTCAGGCCGAGCTCCTATACTGCCACAGCCAAGGTAGAGGGAACACACCCCTGCAGGCGGGAGCCCCCTCCCACCTGGGTGTACTGGGAGCTCTTATGTAGCCATAGCTAAAGTAGAGGGGACTCGCCCTTCCAGGCCATATACCTCTCCCACCTGGGTGTCTGGGGAGCTTATATACCGCCAAAGCCAGTGTAGAGGGGACTCACCCATTCATGCGGAAGACCACTCCACCTGTGTGTAGGGAGGCCCTGGAATACCGCCTTATCAGTATAGAAAAGACTTGCCCCTCCAAGCAGAGGACCCCTCCCACCTCGTTGTTTGGGGGTTCTTGTATACCTCTGTAGTCAGGGTAGAAGAGACTCATTGCTCCATCAGGAGATCCTTCCCACCTGTGTGTCAGGGGAATATCATATACCTCCACATCTACGGTAGAGGGGAAGTGCCCCTCCAGGCGGGAGACCCCTCCCACCTAGGATGTGGTGGAGATCCTATACCGCCATAGCCAGGATAGAGGGGACTCGCTGCTCCAGGTGGGATATTTCTCTCACCTGGGTTTCAGGGTGAGCTCTTATAACGCTGCAGCAATGGTAGAGGGGACTCGCTCCTCCAAGAGGGAGACCCCTTCTACCTGGGTGTCTGGGGAGCACCTATACCGCTGAAGCCAGTCTAAATGGGACTTGCACCACTAGGCAGAAGACCTCTCCCACCTGGGTTTCAGGGGGAATTCCTATCCGCTGCAGCCAGGGTAAAGTGGACTTGCCCTTCCAGTAGGGAGACCCCTCCCACCTGGGTGTCTGGGTGAGCTCCTATACCTCCAAAGCCAGGATAGAAGGGACTGGCCACTACAGGCGAGAGACCCCTCCCACCTAGGTGTCGGGGGAGCTTGCATACTTCCAAAGCCAGAGTAGAGGTTATTCATTGCTCCAGGAGGGAGACCTCTCCTCATAGGTGTCAGGGGAGCTCTTATACCCCAGCAGGCTTTGTAGAGGGGACTCACCCCTCAAGTCAGGAGACCTTATAATTTGTGTGTCTCGGGGAGCTCCTATATTGCCAGAGCCAGGGAAAGGAGACTCCTCGCTCCAGGCTGAAGATCCCTTCCACCTGGTTGTCAGGGGAGTTCACATACTGCAAAATCCAGGGTAGAGAGGACCCCCACTCGAGGCAGGAGAGCCCTCCCATTTGGTTGTAGGGGGAACCTCCTATACCACTGTAGCCAGTGTAGAGGGGACTTGCCTCTCCAGGTCGGAGACCCTCCCACCTAGGTGTCAGGGGAAGATCCTTTACTTCCGCATCCAGGGTAGAGGGGATTCGCCCCTCCAGGCGAGAGACCCATCCTACCTGGGGGTCAGGGAAAGCTATTTAACACTGAAGCCAAGGTAGAGAGGACTCGCCCCTTCAGGCGGGAGACCCTTTCCATCTCGGTATGGGGTGGGAACTCCTAAACCACAGCAGCCAGTATAGAGGGGATTTGCCCCTCCAAGCAGGAGATCCCTCCCACCTAGGTGTCTGGGAGAGCTGGTACACCCCTCAGCCAGGGTAGAGGAAAGTTACCCCTGTAGGCAGGAGACCCCTCCCACATGGGTTTCAAGGGGATTTTTTATACTGCTGCAGCCAGGGTAGAGGGGACTAGCCCCTCCAGGTGGGAGACCCCTTCTACTTGGGTATCTAGGGGAGCTCCTATACCGCTGAAGCCAGGGTAGAGGGGACTTGCACCTTTAGGCAGAAGACAGCTCCCACATGGGTGTCAGGGAGAGTTACTATACTGCTGCAGCCAGGGTAGAGAAGACCCGTCCTTCCAATTGGGAGATCTCTGCCACCTAGGTGTCTGGGTGACCTCCTATACCTCCACAGCCATGGTACAGGGGACTGGCGCCTCCAATCTGGGACTTCTCCCACCTGGGTGTCTGAAGGAGCTTGATTACTGCAGCAGCCAGGGTAGAGGGGACTACAGTGGGAGACCTCTCCCACCTAGGTGTGTGTGTGGGGAGCTGATATAGTGCCACAGCCATCATAGAGGGAATTCCGTGTCCAAGCGGGAGACCCCTCCAAACTCCGTGTCTGGGGGAGCTTGCATACTTCCACAGCCAGGGTAAAGGGGATGCATTATTACAGTTGGGAGATCCTTCCTATCTGTGTGTCAGGGGGATCTCGTATACCACCATAGCCAGTGCATAGGGGACTTGTCCCTCCAGACAGGAGACTCTTCCCACCTAGGTGTGAGGGAGAGATCCTCTACTGCCACTGCCTGAGTAGAGGGGACTAGCCTTTCCAAGTGAGATATTCCTCCCACCTGTGTTTCAGGGGTAGCTCTTATACTGCTGCATCCAGGGTAGAAGGGACTCGCCCTTCAGCGTGGAAGACCCCTCCCATCTCTGTGTCAGGGGAGCTCCTATACTGCCACAGGCTGGGTAGAGGGAACTCGACCCTCCAGACAGGAGACCCCTTCCACCTGGATGTCCCGGGGAGCTCCTATACCACTGCAGCAGGTTAGAGGGGACTCTAGCCTCTTGGCGGGAGACTCCTCCTCCCACCTGGGTGTCAGAGGGAGTTCCTATACCACTGCAGCTAGGGTAGAGCGGACTTGCCCTTCCAGTCCGGAGACCCCTCCTACCTGAGTGTCTGGGTGAGCTCCTATACCTATGCAGCCAGGGTAGAGGGGACTCACCCCTCCAATCTTGAGGCCCCTCCTACATGGGTGTCCTGGGGATCTTGATTACTGCAGCAGCCAGGGTAGATGGGACCTGCCCCTCCAGGCAAGAGACCCATCCAACTTGGGTGTCAGGGAAAGCTAGTAACCATTGCAGCCAGGGTAGAGGGGACTCACCCCTTCAGGCGAGAGACCACTCCCATCTGATTATGGCTGGAGCTCGTATACAATAGCAGCCAGAATAGAGGGGACTCGCCCCTTAAAGAAGAATGCCCCTCACACCTGTGTGTCAGTGTGAGCTCCTACACCTCTGACGCCAGGCTAGAGGGGATTCGCCCCTCCAGGCAAGAAACTCCTCCCACCTGTGTATTGGGGAAGAGCTGTTGTACTGCTGCAGCCAAGGTAGAGGTGACTCGCCCATCCATGCGGGAGACCCCTCCAACCTGGCTTTCAGCGGGAACATATATACCACCACAGCCAGGGTAAAAAGAACTTTCCCCTTCTGGTGGGAGACCCCTTCCACCAGGGTTTCAGGGGACCTCATATACTGCCACAGCCAGGATAGAGGGGACTCACCCCTCCATGCGGGAGATGCCTCCACCTGGGTGTTTGGGGGAGTTTGTATACTTCCCCAGCCAGAGTAGAGGGGACTCGCTGCTCCTGTCTGGAGATCCCTCCCACCTGGGTTTTGCGGGAGCTCCTATACTGCCACAGCCAAGGTAGATGGGACTGGCCCCTCCAGGTGGGAGACCTATACCTCCACAGCCAGGGTAGAACAGACTTGACCCTCCAGGCAGAAAATCCCTCACACATGGATGTCAGGGGGAGCTCCTAAACCTTTGTAACCAGGGTAGAGCGGACTCCCCGTTTCAAGCAGGAGACCCCTCCCACCTGGGTTTCAGGGGGAGCTTGTATACCACCTCCAAAGGTGGGAGACTCCTCCCACCTTGTATCCTGGGGAGGGGGGCTTGTATAGCAGGGACTGGAAACACCAGGCGCAAGACCACTTTCACCTGGGTGTCGGAGGGATTGCCCAGACTGCAGCATCCAAGGTAGAGGGGACTAGCCGCTACAGACAAGAATCCCCTTCCACAAGATTGTGGGAAGGAGCTCAAATACTGCCCCAGCCAGGAGAGAGGGAACATGCTACTCCAGGTAGGAGACCACTCCACCTAGGTGTCAGGGAAAGCTAGGATACCACTGGAGCCATGAAAAAGGGTACTCGCCCCTTCCGGCGGGAGACACTTCCCATATGGGTATGTTGGGGTCTTGTATACCAAGGCAGCCAGGGTAGAGGTGACTCACCCCTCCAGGCAGAAGACCCCTCCAACCTGGGTGTCTGGGGGAGCTCTTATACCACCGCAGCCATGGCAGAGGGTACTTTCCCCTTCAGACGGGATACCTCTATGACCTGTGTGTTGGGGAGAGCTCATATACTGCTGCAGCCAGGGAGGAGGGGACTCGCCCCTCCAGGTGGGAGAACCCTTCCACCGTGTGTGTTGGAGGAGCTCCTAAACCACCGCAGGCCGAGTAGAAGGAACTCTCCTGCAAACAGGAGACCCCTTCCACCTGGGTGTCCTGGGGAGCTCCTATACCACTGTAGTGGAGTCGATGGGACTCCACCCTCCTGATGGGGTATTCCTCCCAATTGGGTAGTGGGAGGTGTCTCTGGCCTTGAGGAGCCCATTGCATCTACCCTGGCTGCTGGGGTATATGAGCTCCACCTGACACCCAGGTAGGAGGGGTCTTTCGCCCAGAGGGGCAAGTCACCTTTAATCTGGCTCCATGGTGTACAGTTCCCCCAGACACTGAGGTGGGAGAGGTCTCCCAAGTAAAGGTGTGAGTCCCCTTTATCCTGGCTGCTGTGGTATAGGAGCTCTCCTGACACTGGGGTGGGAGGAGTCTTCCACCTGGAAGGGTGGGTCCCTTATACACTTCCTGCAGCGGTATAGGAGCTCACCAGGACACCAAGGTGAAAGAGGTGTCCCGCCTGGAGGGGAGAGTCCCCTCTACCCTTGCTGTGGTGGAGTATGAGCTCCCACAGACACCCAGTGGGACGGGTCTCCCGACCTGAGTGGCGAGTTCCATCTCTCCTGGCTGTGGTAGCATATGAGCTCCCCTGACACCCAGGTGGGAGTAGTCTTCCGAGTGGAGGGGCAAGTCCACTCTACCTGGATATAGCGGTATATGGGCCCGCCCACCATACCCACATAGGAGGGGTCTCCAATATAGAGGGGTGAGTCCCCTCTACTATGGCTTCTGTTGTATATGATCTCCTCCTGACACCCTGGTGGGAGGGGTCTCCCACCTGGAGGAGCAAGAACCCTCTACCCTTGCTGCTGTAGTATATGAGCTCCCCTGACACCCAGGTGGGAGTTGTCTCCTTCCTGAAGGGGTAAGTCCCCTCTACCCTGGCTAAGGTGTTATACAAGCTCCGAGCTACAGCCAGATGGGAGGAGTCTCCTCCCTGGAGGGGTGAGTCCCCACTACCCTGGCTACCATGGTATATGAACTCCTCCACCCACACGCAGGTATGTGGGATCTCCCACCTGGAGGGGCGAGTCTCCTGTGCCCTGTCTGGAGAACTCTATTAGCTCTACCTGACACCAGGTGGCAGGGATCTTACACCTGGAGTGGCGAGTTTCTCCTACACATGCTATTGTGGTATAGGAGCTCCCAAGGACACCCGGGGGGAGGGGTCTCCATCCTGGAGGGGCACGTCCCATCTACTCTGGCTGTGGGGTATAAGAACTCCCCCTGAAACACAGATGGGAGGGGTATTTGCCTGGAAGGGTGATTCCCTTCTACCAAGCCTGTGGCAGGGTAAGAATTACCCCTGACACTCTGGTAGGAAGATTATCCCACCTATAGCAGGGAATCCCTTCTACCCTAGCTGTACAGGTATACAAGCTTCCCCAGACACCCAGTTGGGTGAGGTATCCTGCCTGGAGGAGCGTACAAGACCACAGCACCCAGGTGGGTTGGGTCTCCCACCTAGCGGGAGAGTTGCCTCTACTTTGGCTGGAGCCATATAAGAGCTCCCAGGACACCAACGTGGGAGGCGTCTCCCACCCAGAGGAGAGAGTCCCCTCTACCCTGGCTGAGAGTTATAGGAGCTCCCCCAGTCACCCAGATGGGAGGGATTTCCTGACTGGAGGTTTGAGGCTCCTCTAACCTGGCTGTAGTGGTATAGGAGGTCCCCTGACACCCATATGAGAGGGGGTCTCTTGCCTGGAGGGGAGAAATCCTGCTATCCTGGCAGTATAAGAGCCCCCCCAGACATCCAGGTGGTAGGGGTCTCCAGCCTGGTAGAGCGAGTGCCCTCTACCCTGGCTGCAGTGGTATATGAGCTCCCCTCCACACCCTGGTTGGAGGGGTCTTTGTCTGGAGAGGTGAGTCCCCTCTAGCCTGGCTGCAGCGGTATATAAGATCCCTGCAACACTCAGGTGGGAGAGGTCTACCATCTGGAGGCACGAGTCCCCTCTAATCTGGTTGGGGCAGTGTACTAGCTTCCCAGACACCCAGGAGGAGGCGTCTCACCTGGAGGGGTGAGCCTGTCTGCCTGGAGGGGTGAGTCCCCTCTACCCTGCCTGTAGATGTATACGAGTTCCCCTAGACACCCAGTTAAAAGGGGTCTCTTGCCTGGAGGGGCGAGTCCCTGATACCCTGGCTGAAGCTGTATAGGAGCCCCCCGAACAAACCCAACTGTGAGGGGTCTCTTGCTTAGAGGGGTGAGTCCCTGCTACTCTGGCTGCACCTAGATATGAGTTACCCCTGAATCCCAGATGAAAGGGGTATCCCGCCTGGAGGGGCAAGTCCCTAATATCCTGGCTGCAGGTATACATGACCCCAATCCCCCACTGGGCACCCAGGTGGATGGGATCTAATGAATGTATTGTTGAGGCCTCTCTCCAGGGGTTGAGGCAGAATGCAAGCTCGCATGGACACCAAGGTGGGAGGGGTCTCTTACCTGGAGGAGCCAGTCCACTCTACCTAGGCTGCAGAGGTATAAGAGCTCCCACAAACAACCATGTACTTTTTCATTCACCCCAGGCTGAGGTGCAAGCACTTGGCTCTCCATTACTGGGCCTGGCTCCATTCTTGTGCCCCTGTCTGCCCTTCTCAAGGACCCAGTCCCTGACCCTTGATTTCAGGCCCTTTTTACCGGCCAGCTCCTGTGCCTCCCCTCTAATTCCCTCAGGCTGTGGTATACTGCCACTGTCCAGACACTCCGGTCCCCCTGCTTCACCCTAGCCTATGCTGCAGGAATGGGTCCTAGTAGCCTGAAAGCCCCCGCCACTTCTGCACATCAGGTTTCGCCTCACAGTTCCCTCTTTGTCCCCTTCTTTGGTCCAGGTCCCTTTCTGAGGATCTCTTCACCTGGGGCAGAGGAGCGGAATTGCCTCTCCTCTGCACCCTGAATGCTGCTTATGGGAAACACATCCCTGCAACTTGCCTGAGTCATCTTCACTGCGTGAACCTGGAGGCCTGGCAGTTAACATGGACTTGCTCCAACCCAGCCCTGAGCGATCCCCTCCCTTATCTCCCCTGTCTTCTTGCCTTGTATGCTGCCACTACTGCATACCAGACCCCCATAACCCTGACCCTTTTTGCTTGGGTCTCTAGGCCTGGGCGTTTGCCTGAGCCCCTGATCACGTTCCTCATGGCCCTTGGCATAGCAAGGAGCCTCTGCATGTTGGGTGTGACCTGGGGGCCCCTGGCTTGGGCTCACCTACGGACTTTCCTAGATGCCCCTTAGCTTTTCCTGGTCCTCACACAGCCCCTTTCTCCTCTTCCTCTTGTGCTTTTTTTCTGGCACTCATAGGTGTCCTGCTCCTTGGGTCACCCGTCACCATTAATCAGGTGGGTCCCTAGCCAGGGCGCCTGTCTTGGGTCCTGGGTCTCACCCCTATGTGCACTCAAGCTGACCCCCTGTCGTTCCCTCTCATCACCCTCCTTTTGGCTCCCTTCCATTTCCTGGCCTCCTTTGCCAGGACCCTGGCTGTTGATTCTCATCTGATACAGGGTGCCTATGGGAAACAATGCACTGTCCCATGCCTGGACCCCTTTCTCTCCCAGGGTGCTTGGTCCTGCACCAGGAACCCTGAAACCTGGAGGTGGCCCTGGGCCTGGAGCCTGACTGTCTCCTGCTGTGATCCTTGTCCTCTTTCCCAAATCTTGTCCACTGTACTGAGCCCAGTGCTCAAGGCCTGGCCATTGGCTCTCCATTCCCTGGCTTGCTTTCTTGCTTGAGACTTTGGGGACCCTTCTTGTACCGTGCTTCCCTGGGCTTGGACTACAGGCTTTGCTGGGGTCCGTATCCTTCTCCCCTTGGCTTCCTTGAACCTCAGAATCCTACTGTCACCAGCCTGACCAGCCCTGCCCTTAAGTGTCCTTTCCTGCCCTGGCCATACTGTTGGTGCCAAGACTGGAATTCTTTCTGGAGTCCTAGCCTGCAGCAAATCAACACCCTTCCTCTGGCATTTCACGCTGTACCCTCCTTCATCTCTCCTGTTGTCCCTGTCCTTTCTGGGCCCCTTTTCAAGATCCTTTTCCCAGGATGCTCACCAGGTCCAGGGGACTGGAACTGGACATTTGGCCTTGTGAGCTCCCTTTGGGAAAATGTAGCTATTCCCCTTGCCTGGGACATTGCACTCTCTCTACCCAGGCTTTGTTCCTGGATCCTGACACACAGAAGTTAACCTAGGCTTTGATCCCTCCTCTCCCTGTGCCACCCACTATCCTTGCTCCCCTTTCTCCCCTCCCCAGCCTTGTTTTCATAGGACCCAGGACCGGGGTCTGGCACTTGGCTCCCCATTCTTGGGCCTGGCTTCTTGCTGGAGCCCCTGGTCACCCTTCTTGAGGACCCTGTCCCTGTCCCTTGATTTCAGGCCCCTTGCTTGACACCCCTCCTGTTCCTCCCCTCTTTTCCCTTGTACTGTGGTATTTTTCATTGGAAGGACCCTGCCCTCCCCCTGCTTCTCCCTAGCCTGGTCTCTTTCAATGGTTCTGGGCTCCCAACTGACAACCCCCCAATACTGGACCAATGATGTCCCTCACATTGTCCTCCTTTGGTTCTGGTCTCTCTCTGAGGATCTACTCACCTGAGGCAGAGGAGTGAAATTGGCTGGCCTCTGGGCCCAGAAGGATCCCTATGGGCAACACAGTCCTGCCTCTGACCTGTGTTCCCTTTGCCACCAAACTTGACAACTGGCAGTGTATTTAGGCCTAGTGATGACTTTGTCTTTGTGATCCCCCCCATCCCTCTCCTGCCCTCTTACCTTGAAAGCTACCCCAAGCCAACCCAGCTCTTCTTCATCCTGACTCTTCGCCTTGCATTCCCCTGGCCTGGCTGCCAGCTTGAGCTCCTTACTGCATTACTCAGGTTTTGTTGCTCTCTATGGTGTCTCTCCCTGTCATGTCTGACAGGGGTGCCCCCATTTCTGGCCCCCAAGTTTGCTCCCCTCTGTGCCCTTTGTGCAGCCCTCAGTATCCCCATCCTAGCACCGATCCTAACACTCTTTCCCCTAGTGCTTTTTCCTGGAGCATGGACCTCCTGCTCATTGTGTCCCTAATACATTTTGGTGGAGTTGTTCCCTTAACTGGGCTGCTTGATTGGGTCATGGCTTTTGACCTTCTCTGCACCCACCGCGACCCCCCACTGTGCCCTCATATTGCCAGGCACTTTGGCCTGTTCCCTGGCCCTTGATCCTCATCTGGGCCAGGGCGCCCTATGGGAAACAGAACCCTGACCCTTGACTGGGCTACTTGCTCTCACTAGGCCCTTGGGGAAGCCCCAGGTGTCCTGACATCTAACAGTGGTGCTGGGCTTCGAACCTGCCTCCCCCCTGCTTTATCCCCTGCAATCCCTCCCCAGCCCTGTCCACTTTCTTGAGCCTCCTGCCCCAGCCCTGGCCTGTGGCTCTCCATTCCCTGGACTGGCTCCTCTCTTGAGACTCTTGGTGTCCTTCTTGATCTGTGCTTCCATGTGCTTGAACTGTAGGCCTCACTGGGGACACTTCCCAGCTACCCTTGTCTTCTCTGCATCTCACAATCCTAGTGCAGCCTCTGTCTGCCTATTCCCACCCTTACCTGCTTTCCTCTAGCCGAGGCCCTCCTCTAGGTCCCTAGTCTCAGCTCCTTTATTCGGTCCTGACCCTCACCCCACAAACACCCTTCTTCCAGCACTTCATTCTGTGTCCTACTGTGGCCCTCCTGTTGTCCTTGTCCCTGCTGGGCTCCTTTTTCAGATCCCCTTCCCAGGATCCTCACCAGAGCCAGGGGATGGAACTGGGATGTTTGGCCCTGCAGACTTCCTTTGGGAAAAGTTAGCAGTGCCCCTTGCCTGGGGGCTTTGGCCTCCTTCAGCCTGGGCCCTGCTCCTCAATCCTGACACCCTGAAGTGAATCTGGAAAATGATCCCTCCTCTTCCTGTGCCACCTGTTCCCCTTACTCCCCTTTCTCCTCATATACCACCATGGCCAGGAGAGAGGGGGACTCGCCTTTCCAGATGGAAGACCACACCAACCTGGGTTTTGGGGGAGCTCCTATAGCCCAGTAGCCAGGGTTGAGGAACTTCCTCATCTATTCGGGAGACCACTCACACCTGGGTTTTGGGGGGAGATCCTACACTGTTTCAGCCAGGATAGAGAACACTTGCCCCTATAGGCGGAAGATTCCTCACACCAGGGTGTTGGGGGCAACTCAAAACAGTCACAGCCAGAGTAGAGTTGGGACTCACTCCTCCAGGCGGGAGACCCCACCCACCTGGATTTCAGTGGGAGCTCATATGCCACCACAGCCAGGGTAGGGGGGATTCACACCTCCAGTCCCCTCTACCCTGGCTAACTTGGTATACAAGTTCTGTTAAACACCCAGGTGGGAGGGTCTCTTTCCTGGAGGGGCAAGTCCCCTCTACCCTGGATAGTGCTGTATAGGACCCCCCCAACTGGACACCTAGTTGGGAGTGGTCTTCCACCTGGAGGGGCGATTCCTCTCTACCCTGGCTGCTGTGGTATAAGAGTTCTCCCTGACACCCTGGAGGGAGGTGTCTCCTGACTGGAAGGGCGAGTCTTCTCTACCCTAGCTAAGGTGCTTTACTAGCTCCCTGAAGGTGGTAGGGGTTTCCTGTCTGGATGGGTGACTCTCCACTACCCTGGCTGCAGTGATATAAGAGCTCTCCCACTGTGACACCCCGGTGGGAGCAGACTCCAGCCTGGAGGGGAGAGTTCCCTCTAAACTGCTGCTGGGGTATACTAGCCCCCTCCAACACCCAGGTGGGAGGAGTCTCTAGCTTGGAGGGGGGAGTCCCTTTGCCCTCGCTGCATCTTTATAAGAGCTCCCTTTAACACCCAGGTGGGATAAATCTTCCACCTGGAGTGGCATTTACCCTATACTCTGGCTTCCACAGTATAGGAGCTCCCCCCTGACACCCTGGTGGGACGGGTCTCCCGCCTGGAGTGGTGAGTCCTCTAAGGTGGTATACAAGCTCCCAAGGACACCCAGGTGAGAAGGGTTTCCTTTGTGGAGGGATGAGTCCCCACTACCCTGGGTGTAGTAGTATAAGATCTCCCCCTCACACATACAGGTGGGAGGGTTCTCCAACCTCCAGTGGAGAGTCCCTTTTCCCCTGCCTCTGAGGTATATGAGCTACCCTGACAACCAGGGCTTAGGGGTCTCCCACCTAGTGGGGAGAGTCCCCTCTCTTCTGGCCGCAGCAGTATAGGAGCTCCCCCCCCATAGAAATATAGGAAGGGTCTCCTGCCTTGAGGAACTAGTACCCTCACCCTGGCTAATGCATTATACAAGCTCCTAGACACCCATGAGGAAGGGATCTCCCGCCTGGAGGTGCAAATTCACCTCTACCCTGGTTAAGATATTCTACAAGCTCCCTGTGACATGCAGGTGGGAGGGGTCTCCCGACTGAAGGGGGGAGTCCCCTTTTCCCTGGCTGAAGTGGTATACTAGTTTTCCCTGACAGTCAAGTGGGAGGGGTCTCCCGTCTGGAGGCATGAGTTCCTTCTACACTGGCTGTGGCAGTAAAGGAGCTCCCCCAACACCCAGGAGGGAGGGTATTTGGCCTGGATGGGTGAGTTCTCTCTACCCTGACTGTGGAGATATATGAGAACCCCCAACAGACACCTAGATGGGAGGGGTCTCCCTTCTGGAGGGGCATATCCCCTCTACCCTGGCTGAATGGTAGAAGAGCTCCCCCTGAAAAACTTGTGAGATGTGTCTCCTGCCTGGAGGGGTGAGTCCCCAATACCCTGGCTTTGGTGGTATAGGAGCTCCCCTGACACCCAACTGGGAGGGGTCTCCCACCAGGTGGCTATAATCCCCTCTACCCTGCTGCAGCAGTATTGGAGCTCCCCAGGACACCCAGGTGGGAGGGGTCTCCTTCCTTGAGGGGCGGGTCTCCTGACTTGAGGGGTGAGACCCCCATCCCATGGCTGGGGCGGTATATGAGCTCACTGTGACACCTCGGTGGGAGAGATGTCCGCCTGGAGGTGCGAGTCCCTGGTATCCTGGCTGCTGAGGTATAGGGGCTTACCCTGACACCAAGGTGGGAGAGATCTCCCATCTGGAGTGGCAAGCAAGCTCTACCATGGCTTAGGTAGTATACAAGTTCCCCATGACACCCAGGTGGGAGGGGTCTCCCGCCTTGAGCTGCCAGGCCACTCTATCTTGGCTTCAGCAGTGTAAGAGCTCTCCCCAGACACCTAGGTGGGAGGTGTCTCTTGCCTGGAGGGACAAGCACCTTTACCATGGTTGCCACCATATAGGAGCTCCCTTAGACACTCAGGTGGGAGGAATCTCCCGTTAGGAGGGGCGAGTCCACTCTATCATGCCTGCAGTGTTATATAAGCTCCCCCTGACACCCTGTTGGGAGGGTTGTACTGCCAAGAGGGAGGAGTCTCCTTCACCCTGGATTTGGGGGTGGACAAGCTACCCCCAGACCCCCAAGGAAGAGGGGTCTCCCTCATGGAGGGGCCAGTCCTTTTTACCCTGTCTTGGGTGGGATACGATACCCCCCACTCTACACCTTGGTGAAAGATGTCTCCCGCATGGAGGTGTGAATCCACTCTACCCTGGCTATGTGTTAAAGAAGCTCCCCTGACACTCCAGTGAGAGGGGTGTCCTGGCTGGAGGGGAGAGACCCCTCTACCCTGGCTGCTGCTGTGTACATGCTCTCCCAGACACCCAGGTGGGAGGGGACTTTTGCCTGGAGGGTCAAGTAACCTCTAACCTGGCTAAGGTGGTATGGAAGCCCTGCCCCTACACTCAGGCGTGAGGGGTCTCCCACTGGAGTCGCAAGTCCCCTCTACCCTGGCTGGTGCTCTATAAGAGCACCAGGAACACCCAGGTTGGAGGAGTCTCCCACCTAAAGAGGAGAACCCCTCTACCCTGGCTGTGGCAGCATAGGAGCTCACCCCTGACATCCAGGTGGGAGGGGTCTCCCACATGGAGGGGCAAGTTCCCTCTACTTGGCTTTGGCAGTATATGAGCTCCACATGACACACATTTGAAAGGGGTCTTCCACTTGAAGGGGCGAGTATACTCAACCCTGGCTGCAGCAGTATACAAGCTTCCCCTGATATGCTGGTAGGAGGGGTCTCCTGCCTTCCATGGTGAGTCACCTTTACCCTGGATGCTGTGGTGTATGAGCTCCTCCAGACACACAGTAAGGGAAGGGTTTCTCCTCTGGAAGGGAGAGTCCCTGCTACCCAGGCTACTGATGTATACAAGCCTCCTCTGGAACCCAGGTGGGATGGGTCTCCTGCCTAGACTAGTGAGTCTTCCCTATGCTGGATGGGATGGTAAAGGAGCTCCCCCCATCACCCAGTTGGGTGACTCCACTGGAGGAGAGAGTCCCTTCTATCTTGGCTACAGCTATATAGGACCTCTCCTCCCACACCCATGTGCGAGGGTATCCTCCCTGGAGGCGCTAGTCCCCTATACCCTGGCTTTGGTGATGTAAGAACTCCCCCTGACATTCAGTTGGGAGGGGTCTCCCGCTTGGAAGGGCGAGTCCCCAGTACCTTGGCTTCAGCAGTATAGGAGCTCCCCAGGACACCCAGGTGGAAGGGGTCTCCCACTTGGATGGGAGAGTCCCCTCAACCATGGCTTTGTCAGTATAAGAGCTCCCTCTGACACCCAAGTGGGAAGGGTCTCCCGCCTGGAGAGTAAGTCTGCTCTAATTTGGCTGCAGTGGTGTACAAGCTCCCACTGGACACCCAGGTGGGATGGGTTTCCCGAATAAAGGGGTGAGTCCCCTCTACCCTGGTTTGGCCGAATTCAAGCTTCCCCAGACACCCATCTGGGAGGGCTCTCCCACCTGGACAGGTGAGTTTCCTCTATGGTGGCTGCAGCAGTATAGGAGGTCTACAGTACATCCACATGGAGGGGCAAGTCCCATCTACCCTGGCTGTGGTGGTATACAAGCTCCTCCTGACACCCAGGTGGTAGGGTCTCCAACCTGAAGAGAGGAGTCCCCTCTACCCTTGCAGCAGTGGTATAGGTGTTCCTCCCTACACCCAGGTGAGAGGGGTAACACACCTGGAGCAATGAGTCCCCTCTACAGTGGCTGTGGCAGTATACAAGCTCTCCCAGACACTCAGGTGGGATGGATCTTCCGCATGGAGGGGCAAATTCCCACTATCCTGCTGCAGTGGTATACGAGCTGCTCCCCAACACTCAGGTGGGAGGGTCTCCCGCCTGAAGGGGTGAGTTTCTTCAACCTTGACTGTTAGTGTATAAGAGACCCCTTTTACCTCCAGGAGGGAAGGGTCTCCTTCCCGGAGGGGCGAGATGCTGCTACCACATCTGCAGCTGTATATGAAACCCACAACTTCAGATACCCATGTGGGATGGGTCTTCCTTCTGGAAGGGTGAGTCCCCTCTACCCTGGCTAAGGTGATATAGGAGTTACCCCCATTATCAGGTAGACGGTGTCCATCATCTGTAGGTGCGAGGCAACACTACCCTCGCTGCTGGGGTATATGAGCTCCACCTGACACCCAGGAGGGAGGGGTGTTCCACCTGGAGTGGCAAGTACCCTCTACACTGGCTAAAGCGGTATAGAAGTTTCCCCCATTCCCAGGTGGGAGGTGTCTCTCGCCTGCTGTGCAAGTCTCCTCTATCCTGGTTGCTGGGGTATAGGAGCTCCACCTGACACCCAGATGGGAGGGGTATCCCGCCTGAATGGGTGAGTCTCCTGTACTTTAGCTCTTGCCATATAAGAGCTCCCAGTACACCCAGGTTGGAGGAACTTCTGCCTGGAGGGTCCTGTTACGTCTACCCTGCTGTGGCAGTATAGGAGCTCCCCACCAACACCCAGGTGGGAGAGATCTCCCGCCTGAAGGGAAGAATCCCGTTTACTCTGCCTGCTGCAGTAATCAAGTTCCCCTGGACACCCTGGTGGGAGTAGTCTCCAGATTGAAGGGGCGAGTCCCATCTATCCTGGCTGTGGAGATACAGGAGCTCACCCAGACACCAAGGTGGGAGGGGTGACATTTTGGAAGGGCAATTCTTCTCTGCCGTTGCTGCAGCGGTAGAGGAACTCCCCCTGACTTGCTGATGGGAGGGGGGTCTCCAGCCTAGACGTGGGTGTCCACTCTACCTTGGCTTCTTCACTATAGGAACTCCCCTGACACCCCATTGAGAGGAGTCTCCTGCCAGGAGGCTAGAGTCTTCTCTACCTTGCTGCAGCAGTATAGGAGCTCTCCAGGACACCCAGGTGGAAGGAGTCTCCTATCTGGAGGTTAGAGTTCCATCTAAACCCCCTGCGGCGGTATTGGAGCTTCCATGACACCCAGGTAGGTGGGGTTACCAGCCTGGAAGGAGGAGTCCAGTCTTCCCTGGCTGCTGCCATATATGAGCTCCCACAACACCCAGATGAGAGGAGTCTACCCCTTGAAGGGGAAAGTACCCTCTACCATGGCTATGTGATATAAGAAATCCCCCTTATACCCAGGAGGGAGAAGTCTCCTTCCTGGAGGGCCGAGTACCCAATATCCTGGCTGTAGTGTTATACAAGATCCATCCCCCACACCCAGGTAGGAGGGATCTTGCCCCAGGAGGAGCAATTCTGCTTTACCCTAACTGTAGAGATATAGGATCTCCCACCCCCCACATGGTAGGAGGGTTTCCCGCCTGTAGGGGCGAGCCCCTCAGCCCTGGCTGCAGGGGTATAAGAACCCCCTCCTACCCTCAGGAGGGAGGAGTCTCTGCTACCCCAGCTGCAACTGTATATGAACCACCCCTCACCAGACATCACTGTGGGAAGGGTCTTCAGCCTGGAGGGGCGAGTCACCTCTACCCAGGATAAGGAGGTATAGGAGTTACCACCATTCCCAGTTGGGAGGTGTCTCTTGCGTGGAGTTTTGAGTTGCCTCTACCCTTGCTGCTGTGGTATATATGATCCACCTGACACCCATGTGGGAGGGTACTTCTGCCTGGAGGGGCGAGTCCACTCTACCCTGGCTGCAGCCATATACCACCTCCACCTGATACCAAGGTGGGAGGCGTATCCCGCATAAATTGGTGACTTCCCTCTACCCTGGCTGAGGGGGTATACCAGCTCTCCCAGGCACCCGGGTGGGAGGGGTCTTCTGCTTGAAGGGGCGAGTCCCCTCTATTCTGTCTGATGTGTTATACAAGCTCCCCCCTCAACCAGATGGGAGGGTTCTCCCACTTGAAGGGGCAAGTCCCCTCTACCCTGGCTGCTACAGTATATGATTTCCCCCTGACACTCTGGTGGGAGGGGTCTCCTGCATGGAGGGCAAGAACCCTCTACCGTGATTGCTGTGGTATATGAACTCCCCTGACACCCAGTGGGAGGAGATTTTGGCCTGGAGGAGCGAGTCCCCTATATCCTGGCTAATGTGTTATACAAGCTCCCCGTGATACCCAGTTGGGAGGGGCCTCCTCTCTGGAGGGGCGAATCCCCACTACCCTGGCTACAGTGGTATATGAGCTCCCCCACCCACACCCAGGTGGTTCGGTCACCTGCCTGGAGGGGTGAGTCCCCTCTACCCTGGTTGAGGCAGTACACTGGCTCTCCCTGACACCCAGGCTGGAAGATTTCCCTGCCTGGAGTGGTGAGTTTCCCCTACCCTTCATGTGGTGGTATAAGAGCCCCCTGGACACCCAGGTGGCAGGGGTCTCTCCCCTTTTACTGGCCCCCTCCTGTAACTCCCCTCTGTTCCCCTTATGCTGAGGGGCACATCCCATCAACCCTGGCTATATTGGTATAAGGGCTCCCCCTGATACCAAGGTGGGATGCGTATCCTGCCTGGAGGGGCGAATCCCCTCTACCCTAGCTGTGCATGGATACAAGCTTCCTCAGACACCCAGATGGGAGGAGTCTCCCGCCTGGAGAGGCGAGTCCCCTCTACAATTGCTTTGGTTTTATAGAAGATCAAACAGCAGCCAGGTGGTAGTGTTCTCCCACCTGGAGTGTGGAATCCCCTCTACTTTAGCTGGTGCTATGGAAGAGCTCCCAGGACACCCACAAGGGAGGTGTCTCCCGACGGGAGGGGCGAGTCCCCTATACACTGGCTGGGAGGTATAGGAGCTCCCCCAGACATCCAGGTGGGAGGGGTTTATTGGCTGGAAGGGTGAGTCCCCTCTAATCTGGCTTCCTGGGTATAGGAACTCCACTAGCACACAGGTAGGAGGGGTCTCTCACCTGGAGGGGCGAATCCCTGCAACCCTGGCTGTGGCGGTATAGGAGCTTCCCTAACACTCATGTGGGAGGGTTCTCTAGCCTGGCTGGGTGAGTCCCCTCTACCCTGGCTGAAGTGGTATAAGGACTACCCTGGACACCCAAGTGGGAGGGGTCTTTGCCTGGAGAGGCAAGTCCCCTCTAACCTCACTGTAGTGGTAAATAAAATCTCACAGACACCCAGGTGGGAGGTGTTTCCCACCTGGTGGCACCAGTAACCTCTACCCTGCTTGGGGAGATGTACTAGCTCCTCTGACACCCAGTTGGGAGGTATCTCCTGCCTTGTGGGGCGAGTCCCCTCTACCCTGCCTGCGAAGGTACAGGAGTTCCCCCAGACATCCAGGAGGGATGGGGCGAGTCCACTTCACCCTGCATGTGGGTATGTGAATTCACTCAGACATCAAGGTGAAAGGGGTCTTCTGCCTGGAGGGGCAAATCCCTCTTACCCTGGCTGCAGCTGTATAGGAGGCCACCATACAAACCCAGGTGGAAGGGATCTCTTGCCTGAAAGGGCAAGTCCCCTCTACACCGACTGAGGCAGAATACAAGATAGGCTGGACACCAAGGTGGGAGGGGTCTCGTGCCTGGAGGAGCCAGTCTGCTCTACCCAGAAGTATAAGAGCTCCCACAGACAACCATTTCTCTTCTCATTCACCCAGGCCCAGGTGCTAGTGCTTGCCTCTCCATTACTGGGCTTGTTTCCTTGCTTGAGCCCCTGGCCACCCTTCTCAAGGACCCTGTTCCTGTCCCTTGGTTTCTGACCCCTTTTACTGGCCCCATCCTGTAACTCCACCCTGTTCCCCTTATGCTGAGTTACCAGACCCTCTGCTCCCCCCATTTCTTTCTAGCCTGGGCTCCTCAAATTGGTCCTGGCTGACCAACGAGCCAACCCCAAACTCCGCACCATAGGTATCACCACACAGTGCCCGATTTTGCCCCTCCAGGTCCCTCTCTGAAGATATTCTCACCTGGGACAAAGGAGCAGATTTGGCTAGCCTCTGTACTCTAAATGCTCCCAGTGGGAAACACAGCCCTGCCACTCTCCTGTGTCCCCTTTGCCACCTGAACCTTGATGCCTGGCAGTTAATATGTAACTTGCTCCAACCCAGCCCTGAGAGATCCCCTCACTTTTCTCAAGTTCCCTCTCACCTTGCATGCTGCCAATACCCCAACCCAACCTTCTCTAACCTTAGTCCATTTCACTCCAGTCCCAAGGCCTGGCTGCTTGCCTGAGCGCCTGACTGCTTTCCTCATGTCCCTTAGCATAGCATGGAGTCTCTTTGTTGGATCTGACCTGGAGGCCTCTTGCTTGTGCCCACCAAAGGTCTCCCCTAAGTGCCCCTTGTGCTTTTCTCTGTCTTCTGTTCCTTGTGGAACCCCTTCCTCATCTTCCCCTCGCAAATTCCGTTGGCTTTGCATGGTGTCTATTTGTATTGGGTTGGATGTGGGAGCCCCTTTCTTGTGCACCCTACTTCACTCCCCTAAGTGCCCCTTGTGCTGCCTGCCCTTCTGCTGTCTCCTCATCCTGCATCACCCCTTTCTCCCCTTCACTGCTTTCGCCTCATGTGGTCCCCTGCTTCTTGGGTCTCTCATCATCTTGGTTCAGGTCAGTCCTTTGCCTGGACTCCTTGCTTGGTTCCTGGCTCTTGCCCCTCTCCACACCCACAGTGACCTCGCGTAAAGCCCTATCATCGCCCTCCTCTTGGCCTTCTTCCCTTGCCAGCCACCTTTGCCCAGTCCCTGGCCCTGGATTTTCATCGATACCAGTGTGCATTATAGGAAACAGAGCCCTGCCACTGGCCTGGGCCCTTTGCTCTACCTGGGTTCTTGGTCCTGCCCCTGGAACCCTGAAAGCTGGCAGTGGCCCTGGGCTTTGAGCCTGCCTGCTCCCTACTGGATCCCCAGGCTTCCTTACCCAGCCTTGTTCACTTACCTGAGACCCCTTCCCCAGCCCTTAGCTCTTCATTCCCTGGCCAGGCTCCTTGTTTGAGCCTCTGATGGGCTTTGTTGCCCAGAGCGTGCCTGGGCAAGAACTGTGTGCCACTTGCTTGGGCTGCTTCCCGTTCCATTTCGTGTTCCTGCACTGCAGTCCACTAGTGCCACCCGCCTACCCAGCCCTTCCCTTCCCTGTTCTCCCCTGGCGTGGGCCCTCCTCTAGGTCCCTAACCTGGGCTCCTTGTTGGGGTTCAGGCCCTAACCCACCAGCACCCATCCTCCAGCCCTTCCCACTGTGCTCTTCTTTGGCCCTCCTTTCATTCTTGTACCTGTGAAGCCCCCTTTCTTTATTCCTTTCCCAGGATTCACACCCATGCCAGGGAGGTGGTCCTGGCCTATTGACATTTCTAGAACCCTAAGAGAAAAAGTAGTCCTGCCCATTGCATGGGCCCTTTGGCCTCCTTCAATCCGGGTCCTGCTCCCCAACCCTGACCCCTAGCCATGGACCTGGGCCTTGAGCTTTCCAACCAATAAACCACCATCTCCCCTCTCTCCTTTCCCTGCCTCCCAAGCCATTCCCTGTTCCAGGTGCCTCCCTGAGTATCTACTTACCTGAGGCAGAGGAGTGGAATTAGCTGGCATCTGCACCCTGAAGGCTCCTATGGGAAACAGAGCCGAGCCCCTCGCCTGGGCCCCTTTGGCTGCCCAAACCCCGAGACCTGGCAGTGGATGTGGGCCTTGTGCATACCTTGCTTTGCTAGATCATCTTCTTCCCTCCTCTGTCCTCTCCCCTTTCATGCTGCCCCTACCCCATCCCAACCCTCTAGAATCCTGAACCTTTGCACTCCAATCTTCGGGCCTGGCTCCTCGCCTCAGCCCCTGACTGTCTGTTCATCATGTGGCATAGAGTCACGTGGATTTGCGTGGTGTCTCTTCATGTTGGGATGGATGCGGGGGGCCCCTTTCTTGTGCCCCCTACTTTGTCCCCTATGTGCCCCTTGTGCTGCCTTCCCTCCTGCTTTCTCTTCATCCTTTCATTGCCCCTTCCTCCCCTTTACTGCTTTCCCCTTGTGCGGTCCCCTGCTTCTTGGGTTTCCCATCATCTTGGGTCAGGTCGGTCCCTTGCTTGTACTCCTTGCTTGGTTCCTGGCTCTTGCCCCACTCCACACCTACTGTGACCTCGCGTCAAGCCCTATTGTTGCCTTCCTCTTGGCCCCTTTTCTTGACAGCCACCTTTGCTGACTCTCTCGCCCTGGATTCTCATCTGTGACAGTGCGCCTTATAGGAAAATGAGCCCTGCCACTGACCTTGACCCGTTGCTCTCCCTGGGTTCATGGTACTGCCCCCAGAACCCTGAAAGCTGGCAGTGGCCCTGGGCTTGGAATTGCCTCCCCCATGCTGGACCTCCATCCTTTTCTACCCACCCTTGTCCACTTACCCGAGACACCTTCCCCAGCCCTTGGCTGTTCCTCTGTCCCTTCAGGATGTGCCGTCCTTTAACCCTCCAGTAGTCCCTGTTGCTGCCAGGCTCCTTTTCCTGATCCCTTTCCAGGATACTCACCCAGGCCAGGAGACTGGACCTGGCCTCTTGGCCCTGTGGGCTCCATTTTGTTAAATGTAGCCCTTCCCCTTGCATAGGCCATTTGGCCTTTCTCTGCCAGGGCCCTGCTCCTGGACACTGACAACCTGCAGTGGGCCTGGGCCTTGAACTTCCCTCCTTTGCACAACCAGCTCCCTCTCTTCCCTCCTTCCCCTAAATAGCCCTTTCTGTTTTCATGTTCCCCTGGCCCTGGCCCTTGCACTTGGCTCTCTATTCCTAGGCCTGTCTCCTTGCTTGAGACTCTGGCTGCCCTCCTCGAGGACCTTGCTCATTTACCTTGATTTCAGGACCTTTATTCAGGGCCCTGTTATGCCTTCCTTCGGTTTACCTTGTGCTGTGTTATCCTAGCACTTCCTGGACCCTTCCCTCCACTGCTTCTGCCTATACTGGGCTCATTGATTGGGTCCTTGCTCCCCAGCCACCCCCTCCCATGTTCGGACGAAAAGCATTTCTTCACAGTCCCCTCCTTTGGCCCTCCTTTGCTTCTGGACCCTCTCTGAGGATCTACTCACCCAGGACAGACTACTGGACTATACATCCTGAAATCTCCCTATGGAAACACAGCCCTGCCCCTCGCCTGATCCCCCTCACTGCCGGAAACATGATACTTGGCAGTGGAAATGTGCTTTGCACCAGACATGTCCTGCGCCATTCCCTCCCTTCACTCACCTGCCATCTGGCAATCAATGCTGCTGCCATCCCAACACAGGCCTCCCTGACCCTGAACCTTCAATTGAGCTGCTGACTGCATACCCAAGTTGCATTTCATCCTGTGGCTTCACCTGGTGTCATTCAGTTTGGGGCCCCCTAGAGTGCTTTTCTTTGTTTGCTCTGTGCTTCCAGCTGACTCCTCCTTCTCCTTTCTCCCCTTACTTCAATACCCTTGTGTTTTAACTGGGTGCATACAGGAGACTCCTGGTCGTTGGGTCCCTCATTTTTGGTCAGTTGGGTGAGAACCTTGCCTGGGTTCCTTGCTTGGGTCCTGGCACTGGTCCCTCCCCGCACCCACCGTGACCCCGCGCCATGTCCTCTGTTGCCCTCTTCCTGGGCTCCATCCCTTGCCAGGCCCCGTTTGCATTTTCAATGTCCTTGGATTCTCATCTGGGCCAGTCAACTTATGGGAAGAGAGCCCTGCCCCTTGCCTGGGCCCCTTGCTCTCCTTTGGCCTTCTGTCCTGAACATGGAACTTGGAAACCTGGTAGTGGCACTAGGCCTCCAGCCTGCTTGTCACTTCTCTGATCCTTTTCCATCAATCCCAGGCCCTGTATACTGTCCTGAGCTCCCTGCACCATCCTTGGCCCTTGGCTCTTAATTCCCTGGGCTGGCTCCTCCCTGGAGCCTCCAGTGTCCCTTCTTGTTCCCAGCGTCCCTGGGCTTTGACTTTGTGCCCCTCGCTTGGGCCAATTTTCTGCTTCCCTTGACTTCCCTTCCTTGCAGAAACCTAGCGCTGCCCACCTGCCCAGTCCTGCCCTTCCCTGCTCTGTCCTGGCATGGGACCACATCTAGGTCCATAGTCTGGTCTCCTTGCTGGGGTCCTGGCCCACAACCCAACAACACACATCCTCTGGCCTATTCTGCTGTCCCCTTCTATGGACCTCCTGTTGTCTCTGTCACTTCTTCATACCATTTCCTGAAACCTTTGCTAGAATATACACCAGGGCTGGGGACTTGACCTAGCCTTTTGGCCCTTCCAGCTCTCCTTGGGAAAATGTAGCCCTGTTACTTGTCTGGGACCTTAGGCCTCCATTTGCCCTGGCTCTACTCCCCAATGCTGACACCCAACTGTTTACCTGGTCTGTGAGCCCTCCTCTCCCTGTGCCACCTGCTCCTATTTTTATTCTTCCTCCCCTCCCCAGCCCTGTCTGTTTTCATGAAACACCAGCCTAGGTCCTGCCACTTGGCTTTCCATTCCTTGGCCTCATCCCTTGTATGAACCCCTGGGCACCCTTCTGGAGGATCCTGTCCCTGTGCACTCTTTTAAGGCCCATTTTTCTAGACACTTCTAGGCCTCTCCTCTGTTACCCTTGTACTGAAGTATCCTGGCAATGCCCAGACCCTTCCCTCTCCCTGTTTTTCTCTAGCGTGGGATCCTTGAAAGGGTCCTGGCTACCCACCGACCCTGCCCCCAATTCCAGACACAAGGTGTCCCCTCACAGTGCCCTCTTTCACCTTCCTTTGATCCTGGTCTTCTGTGAG
Organism: Marmota flaviventris; assembly: GCF_047511675.1. Classification (NCBI taxonomy): domain Eukaryota; kingdom Metazoa; phylum Chordata; class Mammalia; order Rodentia; family Sciuridae; genus Marmota; species Marmota flaviventris. The sequence continues at coordinate 25,180,985 of NC_092517.1, forward strand.
GTTCTTCTCACCTGGGGCAGAAGAGTGAAATTGGCTGGCCTCTGGGCCCTGAAGTCTCCCTGTGTGAAACCCATCCCTGCCTCTCACCTGTGCCCCCGCCCCTTCCAACCTTTGACACCTTGCAGTGGACTTGGGCCTTCCACTGACCTTGCCCTGCGTGATCATCACCCTTCTATCCCCTACCATCTAGCCTTTCATAATGCCCCTTCCCTAACCCTGCCCTCCCTAACCCTTACGTTTCATGCTAAATGTTCCAGACCTGGCTGTTTACCTGAGCCCTGGACTATGTTCCCTGTGTTGTGTGGCTCATAATGTGTCACTTCACATTGGGGATTAACTGGGGTCCCTTGCTTGTGCCCCTTAGTGCACTCCACTGTGTGGGTGGGTGGTGTCTCTCCCCTGGAGTTGCTGGGGTACACCAACTCCCCCTGACACTGAGGCTGGAAGGGTCTCCCACCTAGAGGCATGACTCCCCTCTACACTGGTGAGGCAGTGTACCAGCTCTCCTAGACACCCAGGTGAGAGGGGTCTCCTGCTCGGAGGAGCAAGTCCGCTTTATTCTGGCAGCTGTGGTATATTAGCTCCCCACATACTAAAATGGGAGGGACTCCAGCCTGAAGAGGCGAGGCCCCTCTACCCTGGCTGCAGTGGTATAAGAGGTCCTCCCTTCACCCAGGTGGGAGGGGTCTCTTGCCTCCAGTAGAACATCCCCTCTATCCTGCTTGTGGGAGTATATGAACTCTCCTGACAACCAGGTGGAACAGATATTCTGCCTGGAGGTTCGAGTCTCCTCTCCCCTCCTCTACCAGTATAGGAGCTCCCCTGACACCCAGGTAATGGGGTCAGAGGACTGGAGGGGTGGGTCCCCTCTACCAGGCTAAGGCGGTATAGTAGTTACCCCCATCCCCAAGTGGTAGGTGTCTCTCACCTGGAGGTGAGAATTGCCTCTACCCTGGCTGCTGGGCTATATCAGCTCCACCTGACACCCAGGTGGGAGGGGTCTCCTGCTTTGAGGGGTGAGTCCCCTCTATTCTGGCTGCTGTAGTATAGAAGCTCCCCTACCATACCAAGATGGGAGGGTTCTTTGTCCTGAAGGGGCGAGTACCCTCTACCCTGGCTGCAACGGTATATTATCTTTCCCTAACACCCAGGTTTGATGAGTATCTCTCCTGGAGGGGCAAATTCCCTGTACCATGGCTGCTGTGGTAAAGGATCTCCCACTGACACCCAGATGGGAGAGGTCTCCTGCCTGGAGCAATGAGTCCCCTCTACCCTGGCTGTGGAGATATACAATGTCTCCCAGACACCCAGGTGGGAGGGTTCTCCTGCCTACAGTGGTGATTCTTCCATACCCTGGCTAAGGCAGTATATAAGTGCCCCACTACACACAGGTGGGAGTGGTCTTCTTCAAGGAGGGGCGAGTTCCCTCTACCCTGGCTTAGGCAGTATATAATCTCTCCAGACACCCAGGTTTGAGGGGTATCCCGTCTGGAAGGGTGAGTCCCCTCTACATTAGCTCTTGCTATATAAAAGCTCTCAGAATACCCAGGAGGGAGGGGTCTTCTGCCTGCAGGGGTGTTTTCCCTCTACCCTGGCTGTGCCAGCATAGGAACCACCCCCTGACACGCAGGTGAAAGGTGTTTCCCTCTTGTAGGGGTGAGTCCCTTCTACTCTGGCTGCTGCAGTAATCAAGCTCTCCCATACACCCAGGTGGTTGGGGTCTCCTGACTGGAAGGGCAAGTGGTCTCTACCCTAGCTACAGCAGTATAGGAACTCCCCCTGACACCCAGGTTGGAGGGTTCTTCCACCTAGAGGAGGAAGTTTCCTCTACCCTGGCTTCAGCAATATAGGATCTCCTCAGGACACCCAGATAGAAGGGATCTCCCTCCTGGAGGGGTGAGTCTCCTCTAACCTGGGCTGTGGCTGTATAGGATCTCACACACACACACCCAGGTGGGAGGGGTCTCCCACCTGTATGAACAAGTCCCCTCTACCCTTGATGTCCCAGTATATGATATTCCCAAGACACCAGGTGGGAGGGTCTCCTGCTTGAAAGGACCAGTCCACTCAACCCTATCTTCTGGGGTATAAGAGCCCCCTCCTACCCCCAGGAGGAGGGGTATCCCGCCTGGAGGGGTGAGTCACTGCTACCCAGGGTGCAGGAGTATAGGATCTTCCCTCACCAAACACCCATGTTGGAGGGGTCTTTCCCCTGGAGGGGTGAGCCCACTCTACTCTTACTAAGGTGGTATAGGAGTTAATCCCATTCCCAGGTGGGAGGTGTCTCTTGCCTGGAGGTGCCAGTTGCCTCTACCCTAGATGCTGGTGTATATGAACTCCACATGATACCCAGGTGAGAACGGAATTCTGCCTGGAAGGGCGAGTCCCCTCTAGCCTGGCTAAGGCGGAATAGGATTTATTCCCATTCCCAGGTGGTAGGTGTTTCTTGCCCAGATATTCGAGTTTCCGCTATACTGGCTTCTGGGCTATATGAGCTAAACCTGACACCTAGGTGGGTGGGGTCTCCTGCCTGGAGGGGTGAGTCCACTCTACCCTGACTGCAGTGGTTAAGGAGCTTCCCCTGAAACCCAGGTGGGAGTAGTCGCCTGCCTAGAAGGGTGACTTTCCTCACCCAGCCTGTGGGGGTTTACCAGCTCTCCCAGACACCCAGGTGGGAGTGGTCTCCTGCTTAAAAGCCTCTATTCTGGCTGCTGTGGTATATAAGATTTCCTGTACATACCAAGATGGGAGGAGTCTCCCGCTTGAAGGGGCGAGTCCACTCTAAACTGGCTAAGGCATTATAGGAGTTACCCCCATTCCCAGGTGGGAGGTGTCTCTTACCTGGACGTGGGAGTCGCCTCTACCCTGGCTTCTGGGGTATATGAGCTCCACCTGACACCCAGTTTGGAGGGGTCTCCCTCCTGGAGGGGTGAGTCTCTTCTACTCTGGCTGCAGCAGTTAAGGAGGTACACCTGACACAAAAGTTGGAGTGGTCTCCAGCCTAGAATGTTGGCTTCCCCCTACACTGGCTGCTGGGGTTTACCAGCTTTCCCAGAGATGCAGGTGGGAGGGGTCTCCTTCTTGGAGGGGGGAGTCCCCTCTATTCTGGCTGCTGTGGTAAAGGAGCCCCCCCCCCTGCCATACAAAGATGGGAGGTGTCTCCTGCTGGAAGGGGTGAGTTTCCTCCACCATGGCTCTGGAGATACACGAGCCTCCCCCCACATCCAGGTGTGAGGGGTCTATTGCCTTGAAGGGTGATTCCCTTCTACCCTGCCTCTGGAGGTATAGGAGCTCCCTCCCCCGGACACCCAGGTGGGAGGGATCTCCCACATGGAATGGCGAGAGTCCAAGCTACTTTGGCTGGTGACATATAAGAACTCCCAGACACCCAGGTGGGAGAAGTCTCCGGCCTGAAGGGAAACTACCCTCTACCATGGCTTCATTGGTATAAAATCTCACCCTGACACCAGGTGGGAGGGGTCTTCCGGTTGGAGGGGCAAGTCCCCTCTACCCTGGCTAAGGCAGAATACAAGCTCGTCCTGGCACCAAGATGGGAGGTAGGAGGGGTCTATCGTCTGGAGGAGCATGTCCACTGTACCCTGGCTGCAGCAGTATATGAGTTTCCCCTGACACCTGGGTGGGAGGGTGCTTCCTCCTGGAGGGGCTAGTGGGCTCTCCCCTGGCTGCTGCTGTATAGTAGCTCCCTCAGACATCCAGGTGCAAGGAGTCTTCTGCCTAGAGGGGCGAGTCCCTTGTACCCTAGCTGAAGTGGTTTAGGAGGCTCCCCCAGACATCCAGGTGGTAGAGGTCTCCTGAAAGGAGGAGTGAGTCTCCTCTACACTGGATATGGTGGTATATGAGGCCCACCACCATACTCACATGGGACGGGTCTCCAATACAGAGGGGCAAGTCCCCTCTATTTGGTTGCTGTAGTATATGAGCTCCCCCTGACACCCTGTTGGGGAGAGGTCTCCCACCTGGAGGGGCAAGAACCCTCTACCCTGGCTGCTATAGTATATGAGCTCCCCTGACACCAACGTGGGAGGAGACTCCTGCCTGGAGGGGTGTGTCCCCTCTAACCTGGCTAAGGTGTTATACAAACTCCCAGCTACCCCAGGGTTTCCTGGACGGGCGAGTCCCCACTACCCTGCTACAAAGGTATATGAGCTCCTCCACCCACATCCAGGTGGGCGGGGTCTCCCTCCTGGAGGGGTGAGTCCCCTCTACCCTGGCTTGCACAGTATACTAGCTCCACCTGACACCCAGGCGTGAGGGGTATCCCGACTGGAGTGGCAATTTTCCCCAACCCTTCCTGTGGCAGTATAGGAGCTCCCCTGAACACCCAAGTGGAAGGAGTCTCCCGCCTGGAGGGGCGTGCCCCTCTACTTTGGCTACGATGGTATAAGAGGTCCCCTTGATACCTAGGTGGGAGGGGTATCATGTCTGGAAGGGCGAAGCCCCTCTACCTGGGCTGTGGCAGGATAAGAGTTCCCCCTGACATCCTGGTAGAAAGGGTCTCCCAGCCTAGAGAAGGGAATCCCCTATATCCTAGCTGTGCAGGTATACAAGCTTTTCCAGACACCCAGTTGGGTATGGTCTCCCAACTGGTGGGGCGAGTCCTCCTGAACCTGGCTTTGTTGGTATACAAGCTATACAAGACCCCAGCACCCATGAGGGAGGGGTCTCCCACCTGGAGGGGTGAGTCCCCTCTACTTTGGCTGGTGCAATACAAGAGCTCCCAGGACACCCATGTGGGAGGCGTCTCCCAACTGAAGGAGTGAATCCCCTCTATGATATCTGGGAGTTATAGGAACTCCCCCAGTCACCAAGATGTGAGGGGTTTCCCTACTAGAGGTTTGAGTCCCCTCTAACCTGGCTGTAGTGGTATAGGAGCTCCCTTGACACCTGGGTGGGAGGGGTCATTCGCCTGGAGGGGTGAGTCCCTGCTACCCTGACTCAGTGGAATAAGAGCCGTGCCAGACACCCAGGTGGGAGAGATCTCCACCCTGGCAGGGTGAGTGCCCTCTACCCTGGCTGCGGTGGAATATGAGCTCCCCTCAATACCCAGGTTGGAGGGGTTTTTGCCTGGAGAGGCGAGTCCCCTCTAACCTGGCTGCAGCATTATACAAGATCCTCTCAACACTCAAGTGAGAGGCATCTCCATCCTGGAGGTGCGAGTCCCCGCTACCCTGCCTGCAGAGGTATACGAGTTCCCCCAGACACCCAGGTGAAAGGGGTATCCCTCCTGGAGGGGTGAGTCCCTGTTACCCTGGCTGCACCTACATAGAAGCTCCCCCTGACACCCAGGTGAAAGTGGTATGCCACCTGTAGGGGCGAGTGCCTGCTACCCTGGCTGCAGTTGTACACGACCCCCCGCACACACACACTGGGCACCAAGATGGAAGGGATCTCATGACTGTAGGGGTGATTCCCCTCTACATGGGCTGAGGCAGTATACAAGGTAGCCTGGAAACCAAGGTGGGAGGGGTTTTGGCCCAGAGAAATCAGTCTAATCTACCCAGGCTGCAGAGGTATAAGAGCTCCCACAGACAACCATGTCATTTTTCATTCACCTAGGCCCAGGTGCTAGCACTTGGCTCTCCATTACTGGGCCCAGCTCCTTTCTTGAGCCCCTGGGTACCCTTCTCTAGGACCTGTACATTGGTTTCAGGCCCTTTTTACTGGCCCCCTCCTGTGCCTCCCCCCTGATTCCCTCATGATGTGGTATCCTGGCAATGCCTGGACCCTCTGCCCCACCCCCTACTTCTCCCTAGCCTATGCTGCTCAGATGGGTCCTGGAAACCCGACTCCCCCCTACTTCCGCACACCAAGTATCTCATCACAGTACTCTCTTTGGCCCAAACTTTGGACTTTGTCCCTCTCTTAGGATCTAATCACCTGGCACAGAGGAGCAGATTTGGCTCACCTTTGTGCCCTGAATGCTCCCTATGGGAAACACAGCCCTTCCGCTTGCCTGAGTCCTCTTCACAGCATGAAGCTTGAGGCCCAGCATTTAACATGGACTTGCCCCAACCTAACCCTGAGCGATCCCCACCCTTTTCTCCCCTTCCTTCTGGCCTTCCATGCTGCCACTACCACAACCCAGCTCTCCCTAACCCTGTCCCATTGTACTTTAGTTCCTGGGCCTGGGCGTTCACCTAAGCCCCTGACTATGTTCCTCATGGCCCTTGGCATAGGAATGAGTCTCTTCATGTTGAGTCTGACCTGGGGGCCCCTTGTTTGGGCCCACCAGTGGGCTCCCCTAAGTGCCCCTTGGCTTCACCTATTCTTCATGCTTCCCATTCCTACCATTCCATTTATGCCCCTCTCTGGTACTCACAGGTCTCCTGTTCCTTCGGTCTCTCATCACCATTGATCAGGTGGATCCTTTGCCTGGGCACCTGGCTTGGGTCCTGTGTCTCACCCCTATGCGAACCCACACCAACACCCTTACATGCCCTCACATCATCCTCCTTCTGGGTCCCTTTCTTTTCCTGGCCTTCTTTGCCAGGACACTGGCCATAGATTCTCATCTAATCCAGGATGCCTTATGGGAAACAATGCCGTGGCCTTTTTCTGGGCCCCTTGCTCTCCCTGGGTGCATGGTACTGCACCAGGAACCCTGAAACCTGGAGGTATCCCTGGGCCTGGAGCTGGACTGCCTCCTGTTAGATCCCCTGCCTTCCTTCCTGAATGCCATCCACTGTCCTGAGCCCCTTTGCCCAAGCCCTGGCTCTTGACTCTGGGTTCCCTAGCCTGGCTTCTCGCCTGAGCCTTTGGTGGCCCTTCTTGCTCACTGCTTTTCTGGGCATTGTCTGAGGGCCCCTCGCTGGGGCCGCTTCCCTTCTCCACTTGGCATTCCGGGACTGCAGTAACCTAGTGCAGGCCTGCCTTCCCGGCCCTGCATTCCCTGCTCTCTCCTGGCCAAGGCCTTCTTCTAAGTCCCTTGCCTGGACTCACTGATGGGGTCCTGGTCCCCACCATACCCACACCCATCCTGCATCCCTTAAGGCTCTCCCCTGTTTCGGCCATCCAGTCCTTTCTGTCTCTGCCACGCCCACATTCCCAGGATGCTCACCTGGGCTAGGCAACTTGATTTGGCCTCTTGGGCCTGGGGACTCCCTTCGGAAAACGTCACCCTGTCCTTTGCTGGGCCCTGTGGCCTCCTTCAGCCAGGTCCCTGCTCATGACCCCTGAAACCCTTCAGTGGATCTGGGCCTTGAGCCATTCTCCCCTTGTGCCACTGACTTCACTTTCTCCCCTCCCACTGCTCCCCGTCCATTTTTCTTTTCATTCAGCCAGGCCCAGGAGCTAGCACTTGGCTCTCCATTACTGGGCCCGCCTCCTTGCTTGAGGCTCTGAGCCATTCTCCGATTTCTGAGGACCCTTTCCCTGTCCCTTGGTTTCAGGGCCCTATTGCCTGCCCCTTCCTTTGCCTCCCCTCTAATCCCTTCATGCTGCGATATGCTGCCACTGCTTGGACCCTTCACTCCCCTGTTTCTCCCTACCCTGTAATGCTGGAATCCGTCCTGCAACTTCCCCCCACTTCTGCAAACCAGGTATCCCCTCACAGTACCCTCTTCGGCACCACCTCCTTTGGTCCAGTTCATTCTCTGAGGATCTACTCATGTAAGGCAGAGGAGCAGATTTGGCGTGCCTCTGCGCCCTGAATGCTTCCTATGGGAAATACAGCCCTGCCACTTGCCTGAGTCCCCCTCACTACCTGAACCTTGAGGCCTGGCAGTTAACATGGACTTGCTCCAACCCAGCCCTGAGCAATCCCATCCCTTGCCTCCAGACTTCCATGCTGCCCCTACAGCAACCCAGTCCGCCCTAACCCTGACCCTTTGTGCTGTGGTCCCTGGGCCTGTACTTTCCTCTGAGCCCTTGACCATGTTGCTCATGGTCCTTGGCATAGCAAGGTGTCTCTTCATGTTGGTTCTGACCAGGGAACCCTTTGCTTTGACCCACCAATGGGGTCCCTAGATGCCCCTTGGCTTCTTCTGGTCCTCACACAGCCCCTTCCTCTCCTTCCCCTTGTGCCTTTTTCTGGTGCTTGCAGGTCTCCTGCTCCTTGGAACCCCCAACATTGATTGGGTGGGTTCCTTGCCTGGGTGCCTGGCTTGGGTCATGGGTCTCACCTCTACGTGTATCCACCCAACCCCATAGCATGCCCTCCCATCACCCTCCTTCTGTTCCCCTTCTTTTTCCTGGCCTACTATGGCAGGACCCTGCCCGTAGTTTCTCATCTGATCCAGGGTGCCTCATGGGAAACAATGCACTAGCCCTCACCTGGGCCCATGGCTCCCCCTGGGTGCTTGGTCCAGCACTAGGAACACTGAAAACTGGAGGTGGCCCTGGACCAGAAGCCTGACTGTCCCCTGCTGGATCCCCTGCCTTTCTTTTCAAATGTAATCCACTCTTCTGAGCCCCATCCTCAGGAATTGGACCTTGACTCTCCATTCCCTGACCTGGCTTCTTGCTTTATCCTCTGGTGGCCCTTAATGCTCATTGGTTTTCTGGGCAATGACTGAGGGCCCCTTGCTGGGGCCTCTTCACTGCTTCCTCTGCTATTCCTGGACTTCACTGCCCTAATTCAGCCCTGTCTTCCCTGCCCAGCGTTTCCTGCTCTCCCCTGGCCTGGACCCTCTTCTAGGTCCCTAGACTGGGCTCCTTGCTGGGGTCCCGGCCCCCACCCCACCCACACCCATCCTTCGGCCCTTCAGACTGTGCCTTGCTTCAGCCCTCCTATCCTTTCTGTCTCTGTGATGTCCGCTTTCCTGATACCCTTCCCAGGATGCTCACCTAGGCCAGGAAACTTGATTTGGCCTCTTGGCCCTGGGGGCTCCCTTTGGAAAACATAGCCTTGCCCATTGCCTGGGCCCTTTGGTCTCCCTCTGCCAGGGCCCTGCTCCTAACCCCTGACACTCTACAGTCGACCTGAGCCTCAAGCAATTCTTCCCTTGTGCCACTGACGCCACTTTCTCCCCTCCCAATTCTCCCCCTCCATCTTTGTTTTCATTCAGCCAGGCCCAGGTGCTAGCACTTCGCTCTCCATTACTGGACCTGCCTCTTTGCTTGAGACCCTGAGCCATTCTCCAACTTCCTGAGGACCCTTTCCCTGTCCCTTTGTTTCAGGCCCCTGTTGCCTGCCCTTTCCTGTGCCTCCCCTCTGATCTCCTTGTGCTGTGGTATGCTGGCACAGCCTGGACCATCAACTCCCCCTGCTTCTCCCTACCCTGTACTGCTGGAATGGGCCCTGCAGCCCACCACCCTTACACTTTCACACACCAGGTATCCCCTGACAGTACCCTCTTGCCCCCGCCCCCTTTGGTCCAGGACCTCTCTGAGGATCTATTCACCTGGGGCAGAGGAGAGGAACTGGCTCACCTCTATGCCTGATTGCTCCCTATGAGAAACACAGCCCTGCTATGTGCCTGAGTCCCCCTCACTGCCTGAACCTTGAGGCTTGAAAGTTAACATGGATTTGCTCCAACCCAGCACTGAACAATCCCTTCCCTTCACTCCAGCCTTCCATGCTGCACCTACCGCAACCCAGCCCTCCCAAATTCTGATGATTTGTGCTCCAGTCTCTGGGCCTGGGTGTTCGCCTGAGCCTCTGACCGTGTTCTTCATGGCTCTTGGCATACGAAGGAGTCTCTTCGCATTGGGTCTTACCTGGGGGCCCCTTGCTTGGGCCCGCCAGTGGGCTCCCCTAGGTGCCCCTTGCCTTCTCCTGGTCTTCACGCAGCCATTTCCTCCCCTTCCCCTTGTGCATTTTTCTGATGATTGCAGGTCACCTCCTCCTTGGGTCCCCATCACCATAGATCGAGTGGGTCCCTTGCCTGGGCACCTGGCTTGGGTCCTGAGTCTAGCTCCTATGCGCACCCACCCAGACCCCCTTACATGTCCTCCCGTCCTCTTACTTCTGGCCCCCTTCCTTTTCCTGGCCTCCTTTGCAGGACCCTGCCATAGCTTCTCATCTGATACAGGATGCCTTATGGGAAACAATGCCCTGACCTTCTCCTGGGGCCCTTGCTTTCCCTGGGTGCTTGGTCTGACACCAGGAACCCTGAAACCTGGAGGTGGCCCTAGGCCTGAAGTCTGACTGCCCCATGCGGGATCTCCTGCCTTACTTCCCAAATTTAATCAACTCTCCTGAGCCCTTTGCCCAAGCCCTGGCACTTGTCTCTTCATTCCCTGTCTAGCTTCTCGCTTGAGCATCTAGTGACCCTTCTTCTCACTGCTTTTCTGGGCATTGTCTGAGGGCCCCTCACAGGGGCTGCTTCCCTGCTCCCATTGGCATTCCTGGACTGCAGTACTGTATTGCAACCCTGCCTTCCCGGCCTGGGGTTTCCTGCTCTCCCCTGGCCTGGGCCCTCTTCTAGGTCCCTTGATTGGGCTCCTTTCTGGGGTCCTTGCCCCCACCCTACCCACACCCGTCCTGTAGCCCTTCGGGCTGTGCCCTGCTTTGGCCCTCCTGTCCTTTCTGTCCCTGCATGCCCGCTTTCCTGATCCCCTTCCCAGGATGCTCACAAGGGCTAGGCAACTTGATTTGGCCTCTTGGGCCTGAGGCCTCCCTTTGGAAAACATAGCCCTGCCCCATTCCTGGGCCTCTTGGCCTCCCTCAGCTGGGTCCTGCTCCCAACCCCTGACACTCTGCAGTCGTTCTGGGCCTTGAACAGTTCTCCCTCTGTGCCACCAACTCCACTTTCTCCTCTCCTGCTGCTCCCTCTACATGTTTCTTTTCATTCACCCAGGCCCTGGTAGTAGCATATGGCTCTCCATTACTGGACCTAGCTCCTTGCTTGAGACGTTGAGCCATTCTCCAACTTCTTGAGGACCCTTTCGCTGTCCCTTGGTTTCAGGCCCCTGTTGCATGCCCCACCCTGTGCCTCCCCTCGGATCCCCTCATGCTGTGGCATGCTGGCACAGCCCGGACCATCCGCTCCCCCTGCTTCTCCCTACCCTGTACTGCTGGAATGGGTCCTGCAGCCCACACTCCCCACTTCTGCACACCAGGTATCCTCTCATAATACCCTCTTTGCCAGGCCCCTTCCTTTGGTCCATGTCCCTTTCTGAGGATTTATTCACCTGGGGCAGAGGAACTGAATTGGCTTGCCTCTGCACCCTGAATACTCCCTGTGGGAAACACAGACCTGCCAATTGCCTGAGTCCCCCTCACTGCCTGAACCTTGAGGTCTGGCCATAAAAATGGACTTGCTCCAACCCAGCCCTGAGAAATCCCCTCCCTTCCATTCTGCCTTCTATTCTGCCCCTACTGCTACCCAGCCCTCCCTAACCCTGACAGTATGTGCTCTGGCCCCTCAGCCTGGGCATTTGCCTGAGCCCCTGACCACGTTCTTCATAGCCCTTGGAACAGCAAGGAGTCTCTTTGTGTTTCGTCTGACCTGGGGGCCCCTTTCTTGGGCCCGGCAGCGGGCTCCCCTAGGTCCCCTTGGCTTCTCCTTGTCCTCAAGCAGCCCCTTCCTCCACTTCCCCTTGTGCCTTTTATGGTGCTAGCAGGTCTCCTGCTCTTTGTGTCCCCCATCACCATTGATCGGGTGGGTCCCTTGCCTGGGATCCTGACTTGGGTATTGGGACTCGGCCCTATGTGCACCCACCCTGACCACCTGCCATGCCCTCCCATCACTGTCCTTCTGGGCCCCTTCTTTTTCCTGGCCCTCTTTGCCAGGAACATGGCCGTAGGTTTTCATCTAATCCAGGGCACCTTATGGGAAACAATGCCTTGCCCCTCACCTGGGCTCCTTGCTCTCTTGGGTGCTTTGTCAGGCACCAGGAACCCTGAAACCTGAAGGTGGTCCTGGGCCTACAGCCTGACTGCACCCTGCTGGATTCTTTGCCTTCCATTCCAAATCTTGTCCACTGTCCTGAGCCCCCTGCCCAAGCTCTGGCCCTTGGCTCTCCATTCCCATACCTGGCTCCTCGCTTCAGCCTCGGGTGTCCCTTCTTGTTCACTGCTTTTCTGGGCATTGTCTGAGGGCCCCTCATTGGGGCAGCTTCCCTGATCCCCTTGGCTTCCCTTTACTACAGTACCTTAGTGCAGGCCCACCGTCCCAGCCCAGGGTTCCCTGCTCTCCCCTGGCCTGGGCCCTCCTCCAGGTCACTTGCCTGGGCTCCTTGCTGGGGTCATGGCCCCCAACCAACCCACACCTATCCAGTGGACCTTCAGGCTATGCCCTCCTTCGGCCTTCTTGACCTGTCTATCTCTGCCATGCAAGCTTTCCTGGTTCCCTTCCTAGGATGCTCAGCAGGGACAGGCAACTTGACCTGGTCTGTTGGCCCTGGGGGCTCCCTGTGGGAAAACGTAGCCTTGCCCCTTGCCTGGGCCCTTTGGAATCCCTTAGCCCAGGCCCTGCTCCCGAGCCCTGCTCCTGATCCCTTCTCCTGACCTCTGAGACCCTCCAGTGAACCTGGGCCTTGAGCCCCTCTCTCACTGTGCCACTCACTCCACTTTCTCCCCTCCAGCTGCTCCCCCTCTATGTTTCTTTTCATTCACCCAGGCCCAGGTGCTAGCAATTGGCTTTCCATTACTGGACCCAGCTCCTTGCTTGAGACCCTGGCTACCATTCTTGAGGACCCTTTACCTGTCCCTTGGTTTAAGTCCCCTTTTGCCAGCCCCCTCCTGTGTCTCCCCTCTGATCTCCTCAAGCTGTGGTGTCCTGGCAGTGCCGAGACCCTCCGCTCCCCCTGCTTCTCCATAGCCTATGCTTCTCAAATAGGTCCTACCAGCCTATCCCTCCTACTTCCACACACCAGATAGCCCCTCACAGAACTCTTTGGCCCTTCCTTTGGTCCAGGTCCCTCTCTGAGGATCTACTCACATAGGGAAGAGGAGCAGAATTGGCTCGCCTCTGCGTTCTGAGTGCTCCCTATGGGAAACACAGCCCTGCCACTCGCCGGAGTTCCCTTCACTGCCTGAAACTTGTGGCCTGGCATTTAACCTAGACATGCTGCAACTGAGCCCTGAGCAATCCCCACCCTTCCCTCCCCTGGACACTGGCCTTGCATGCTTCCCCTATAGCCACCCAGCCCTCTGTAACCCTGAAGCTATGTGCTCCAGTCCTTGGGCCTAAGCATTATCCCTAGCCCCTACAGCTTTCCACATGGCCATTGTCATAGCAAGGAGTGTCTTTTTGTTGGATCTGACCTGGGGGCCCCTTGCTTGGGCCCACCAGCGAGCTCCCCTAGGTGCTCCTTGGCAAATCCTGGTACTCACAAAGCCCCTTTTTCCTCTTCCTCTCTCACTTTTTTCTGGCACTCGCAGGTATCCTGGTCCTTGGGTCCCCCATTACCATTGATTGGTTGGGTCCCTTGCCTGCGTGCCTAGCTTGAATCCTCGGTCTTGCCCCTATGCGCACACAGCCTGACCCCCTTCCATGCCCTCCCATCGCCCTCCTTCTGACCCCAACCTTTTCCTGGCCTCCTTTGCTAGGAATCTAGCCATAGTTTCTCATCTGATCCAGGGTGCCTTATGAGAAACAATGTCCTGTCCCTCGCCTGGGCCCCTTGCTCTCCCTGCATAGTTGGTCCAACACCAGTAATCCTAAAACCTGGAGGTGGTACTTGGCCTGGAGCCTGACTGCCCCCTGCTGGATCTTCTGCCTTCTGTCCCAAAACTTGACCACTTCCCTGAGGCCCCTGCCCAAGCTTTGGCCCTTGGCTCTCAGTTCCCTTACCTGGCTCCTTGCTTGAGCATCTGGTGGCCTTCCTTGCTCATTGCTTTTCTGGGCATTGTCTAAGGGTCCCTCACTGGGTCCACTTCCATGCTCCCCTTGGCTTCTCTGTACTGCAGTACCCTAGTGCAGCCCTGCCTTCCTGGCCCTGGCCTTCTCTGCTCTCCCCTGGCCTGGGCCCTCCTCTAGAACCCTTGCCTGCATTCCTTGCTTGGGTCCTGGACCCCACCTCACCCCCACCCATTCTGCAGACCTTCAGGCTATGCCCTCCTTTGGTCTTCCTGTCCTTCCTGTCTCTCCCAGTCCTGCTTTCCCGATCTCCTTCCCAGGAGGATCTCTAGGGCCAGGGTACTTGTCCTCGCTTCTTGGCCCTGTGGGCTCCTTTTGAGAAAACTTAGCCCTGCCCCTTGCCTGGGCCCTTTAGACTCTCTCATCCCTGTCCCTGCTCCCAAACCTGATACCCTGCAGTGGACCTGTGCCTTGTCTCTCTCTTATCCACCCTTTCCACTTACTACCCTCCAGTTGCATCCCCAACCATGTTCCTTTTCATTCACCTGGGCCCAGGTGCTAGCACTTGGCTCTAAATTATGGGCCCCAGCTCCTTGCTTGAGCCCCTACCCAAACTTTTTGAGGACCCTGTCCCTGTCCTTTGGTTTCAGGTGCCTTTTGCCAGCCCCATCCTATGCCTCCCCTCTGATCCCCTCGTGTTGGTATCCTGGCACTGCCTGCACTCTGCTACCTCTGCTTCCTTCTAGCCTGGGCTCCTCAAATGGGTCCTGGCTACTCACCAACCCCAACTCCAACCTCCACATGCCAAGTATCCCCTCACCGTGCCCTGTTTTATCCCTTGTTTGGTCAAGGTTCCTCTCTGAGGATCTACTCACCTGTGTCTGAGGAGCTGAATTGGCTGGTCTCTCCACCTTGAATGTTTTCTATGGGAAACACTGCCCTGACCTCAGCGGCATCTTTTTCACTGCCTAAAACTTTAGGCCTGGAAGTTAATATGCGACTTCCTCTAACCAAGCCCTACATATCCCCTCCCTTCACTCCCTTGCCTTCTGGCCTTGCATGCTGCCCCTACCCCAGTCCTGCCCCAGGCTTCCCTAACCTAGAACCTTGGCACTCCTGTCCCCAGGGTTGTGCACTCCCTTGAGTCCCTGACCTCTTTCTTCATGTCCCTTTGTATAGCATGCAGTCTCTTTCTGTTGGGTCTGAACTGGGGGCCCCTTGCTTGTGCCTGCCAGAGGGCTCCTCTAGTTGCCCCTTGAGCTTCCCTCTGTATCAGGGTCCTACTAGTGGAGCTCAGACTCCTCAACCGCTCACAAATTCCCCAGGTACTCATGAGTCTCATGCTCCTTGGGTATCTTGTACTAGGTTGGTATGGTGGGTTCCTTGTCTGAGTACCTGGCTATGGTCCTGCCTCACCTTCCACCATGCACCCACTATGACCACAGTCCATGCCCTCCCATAGCCCGCATTCTGGCCCCCTTCAATAGCCAGGCCTCCTTTGCCAGGTCCCTGTCCATGGATTCTCATCTGGGCCAGAGCACCTTATGAGAAACAGAACCTTGCCCCTTTCCTGGGCCACTTACTCTTTCTGGGCGCTTGGTACTGCACCAGAACCCTGATACCTGGTTGTGGCCTTGGGCCTGGAGCCTGATTGCACCCGGCTGGATCCCCTGTATTTCCTCCCAAGTCTTTTCCACTTGTCCTAAACCCCCTGCCCAATCCCTGGGCCTTGGCACTCCATTCCCTTGCCTGGCTCCTTGCTTGAGCCTCTGGTGGCCCTTTCTGTTCGTTTATTTTCTGGGTTTTGTCTGAGGGCCCCTCACTGAGCTGCTTCCCTCTTCCCCTTGGCTTCCCTGTACTGCAGTACCCGAGTGCAGCCCCACCTTACTGGACCCAACCTTCCCTCTTCTCCCCTGGCCTGGGCCTTCCTCTAGGTCCCTTGTCTTAGCTCCTTGCTGGGGACCTGGACCCCAGCCCACCCAGACCTCTCCTGTGGCCTTTGAGCCTGTGCCCTCCTTTGGCCCTCTTGTCATTTCTGTCTCTTCCAGGCCCACTTTCCTGATCCCCTTCCCAGGATGCTCACCAGGCCAGGTACTTGACGTGGCCTTGTGGCCTGTGGGCTTTCTTTGGGAAAATGTAGCCCTGTCCCTTGTCTGGGCCTTTTGGCTTCCCTCAGAACATGCCCTGCTACACAATTCTGACATCCTGCAGTACACCTGGGACTTCAGCCTTCCTCCCACTGTGCCACCTGCTCAGATTTCTCCCCTTCCTCCCCTCCCTATCAATATCCATTTTCATTCACCCTGCCACTGGTGCTAGCACTTGGCACTCCATTACTGGGCATGGCTCCTTGCTTGAGCCCCTGGCTGCCCTTCTGTGAGACCCTTTCACTTCCCTTGATTTTAGCCCTCTTTTTGTAGACCCCATACCGTGCCTCCCCTCTGTTCCACTGGTGCTGATATACTGGCACTACTGGGACCCTTTGCTTTCCTGGCTTCTCCCTAGTCTGTGCTCCTCAAATGGATCCAGCAGGAGACCCCTTCCACCTGAGTATTGCGGGGATCTTGTATACCACTGCAGCCATTTTAGAATGGACTTTCTTCTCCAGGCAAAGACCTCTACAACCTGTGTGTCAAGGGGAGGTCATATACCACCACAGCCAGGATAGAGGGCACTGAAACATCCAGACAGGAAACCCCTCCCACCTGGGTGACAGGGGAAGCTCCTATACCTCCCAGCCAGAGTAGAGGGAACTCCATTCTCCAGTTGGGAGATGCCTCCTATGTGGGTGACCTGGGATCTTTTATATTGCACCAGCCAAAGTAGGGAGACTCGCCACTCCATGTGGGAAACCCCTCCAACCTGGGTGCTGGGGTCTTGTATAGTTTGTATACCACCAAAGACAGGGTAGAGGGGACTTGCTCCTCCAATCGGTAGACCCAACCCAACTGGGTGTCTGGGGAAGCTTGTATAACTTCACAGCAAGGATAGAGATGATTTCCTGCTCTAGGCGAGAGACCCTTCCTACCAGGGTGTCAGGGGGAACTCTTATCCTGCCACAGCCCAGGTAGAGGGGATTTGCCCTTCCAGGCAGGATACCCCTCCCACCTGGGTATCAGGGGGAGCTCTTATACCGCCACAACCAGAGTAGAGGGGACATTACCCTCTAGGTAGGAGACCCCTTCCACCTTGGTTTCAGGTGGAGGTAGTATACTGGGCAAGCCAGAGTAGAGGGGAATGCCCCACCAGGTGACAGACACCTCCCATCTGTGAATGGGTGTAACTCCTATATCACCTTAGCAAAGGTAGAAGATACTCGCCCCTCCAGGCAGAAGACTCCTCCCAAATTGGTGTCTGGCGAGGGGGGATCCTATACACCTGAACCCTGGGTAGCAGAGACCTGCCCCTCCAGGCGTGAGACCCCTTCTACTGGGGGTACGAAATGGCTCTTATACCTTCAAAGCCAGGGTTGAGGGTACTCGCCCATTCGTGCGGGAGACCCTCCCAACTTGGTGTGGGGGAGAACCTATATCACTGCAGCCACAGTAGTAGGGACTCACCCCTCCAGGCAGGAGACCCCTCCTACCAGGGTGTCATGGGAAACTTGTAGACCATCTTAGACAGGGTAGAGGAGGCTTGCCCAACCAGGCAGAAGACCCCTCCAACCTGGCTGTCATCTGGAGCTCATATACCACCCCAGCCATAGTAGGAAGTACTTGCCTCTCCTGGTGGAAGACCCCTCCCACCAAGGTGTCAGTGGGAGCCCACATACTGCCACAGCCAGGATAGTGGGGACTAAGCTCTCCATGCAGGAGACCCCTCCCACCAGGGTGTCTGAGGCAGCTTGTATACCTCCACATCCAGAATCAAGTGGATTCAATGCTTCAGTTGGGAGACCCTTCCCACCTGTGTGTCAGGGGGATATCCTATACCACCACAGCAAAAGTAGAGGGGACTTGCTCATGCAGGTGAGAGACTTCCTCCCACCTGGGTTTGTGTGTGGGAGAGATCCTATACCGCCACAGCCAGGGTAGAGGGGACTCTACCATCCAGGTAAGAGACCTCTCTCACCTGGGTTTCAGGGGGAGCTATTATACCGCTGCAGCCAGGGTAGAGGAGACTCGCCCATCCAGGAGGGATACCCCTTCCACTTGGGTGTCCTGGGGAGCTCCTATGCTGCTGGAGCAAGGATCAAGGGGAGTCTCTCTTTAGGCGGGAGAACCCTCCCACCTCGGTGTCAGGGAAATTCCTATACAGCTGCAGCAAGGGTAGAGCATTCTTGCCCTTCCGGTCGGGAGTACCCTCCCACCTGGGTGTCTGGTTGAACTCCTATACCTCCACAGGCAGGGAAGAGGGGACTCACCCTCCAATCATTGGACCCCTTCCACCTGTGTGTCTGGGGAAGCTTGATTTATGCAGCAGCCAGGCTAGAGGGGACTTACCCCTTCAGGTGGGAGACACCTTTCACCTGGATATAGAGGGGAGCTCCTATACTGGCACAGCCACGGTAGAGAGAACACGCCCCTACAGGCAGGAAACCCCTCCCTCCTGGGTGTACTGAGAGCTTTTATATAGTAAGAGCTAAAGTAGAGGGGACTCTCCTTTCCATGCGGGATACCTCTCCCAACTGGGTGTCCTGAGAGCTTGAATACAGCCAAAGCCAGGGTAGAGGGGGCAAGCCTGTCCATGCAGAAGACCACTTCCACCTGTGTGGGGCGGTTGTATACCGCCATATCCAGCGTAGGGAAGACTCACCACTCCAGGTGGGAGATCCCTCCCACCTGGTTGTCTGGAAGACATTGTAGTCTTAAAGAAGTAGTTGATTGGCCAGTGGATGGTGAATTTGTGTATCTGATCTTGCAGGAACTGCTGTAGGCAATTTAATATTCATGGTCCTATTAGGAAAAACATAAAGAGGACTAAGAGGGGTCCTGCAAGGGGGAGGAGCCAAGGCCATATTTGACTGAGCATTCTCCATGGAGCCTGTTGGCCTAGATTCTGTCTCCTATTTTCTAGCTGTTCTTGTCCTTCATTACTCCCAGAAATGACTGTTTTGGCTTAACTGTTTTTGGTTGGTGATTAAGAACAAGCTGGTCAAAAGTGACTTTGTTTTTATCTATTGTTAAGAGGCAGCCAAGTACCCACAGGGGTCACTCGTGGGGGAACATGAGAGCAGCTTCTTAATTCTGCAAATGCCATTTGCACTAGGATGGTCCAGGGTCCAGGTCTTTCTTGACAATGTGGCTTCCCTTGGAAGCATCAGGGATGTCTCCTGTCTCCAATGACCCTCCTATTCTCAGCAAGTGCAATTAATGGTTTTTCATTCTTCAGTGGTCTCATTAATCTCCCTGATCAGGAGGTTATGTAGCCCAGGGTTGCAAAGCTCTTTAGAGAAGTTTCCTGTTCCCTGGATTCAGACTGACTCAGAGGGTAAGAGCTAAATATTGGTTTTCTTGGCCATTTTAATTTAACTTTCAGTCTTGATCTTAAACACCCAGCAAAGTCAGTTTCACGAGTCTTAAATTAAGAGTACTGGGCTTTAGTTGAAGTCTAGCCTACTTTGGAGTCATTCTCTATGAAGTAAGATGAGAGGCAGAGCCTTATCTCAGGTAATGCTGAGAGCCACGGCTGAGTCTGTATGGCCCCTGGCATTTTGCCAACAGTATTGATTGACAGGCGAGGCATTACTATCCGCCTCTGCTGCTACTTTTGAGTTCTCACACTATTTTGGCGTTCTCGTGGGGATTTCTGGGGATTCCCTGAGAGTTCCCATTGGTTGGGGAAGTGCAGAAGGAGGGATTCCCGGGAGAGATATTTCCAGCTGGGGGTTCTTGAACGAGCTGCGTGGCATTTGGGAGAATTCCCCAGGAGCGTGTGTGAGGTTTTTTCTTGCAGTTCAAAAATAAAGTTTGTTCCTGCTTCAGTGCCTCGTGATTTGTGCCCAGCCAGACAGCGGCAATTGGCGGCCCATATGGGGAACGTCTGAAGCTTCGGGGTAAGTGAATTTGCTTGCCCCTAAGGGAAGGCGAGAGAATGGGTGACCATTTTAAAAAGCAATGTGTTCTTGTTTTGATTTGTTTTGTGTTTGTTTCAAGCTGCCTATCGCTAGAATTTTCTCAGGCAGACTGGGAAAAATGGTTAGCTCAAGGTTTGAAGTTGTTCGCCCCTGAGGAAGAGATAGAAATAGACCACAAATGCACATGTCAAGAAAATAGGAAAATTGATACAACGATTTTTTGTTCTGTTTTTGTTTCATTCTGTTTCGGTTTTGTTTTGTGTTATCTTATTGGGTTGCGTTATTTTTATAACAGATTAGAAATTAGTAAAAAACAAACTGAAAGAGTGTTAAGTAAATTGTTAGAGGTTCAGACCATGGATAAAGACATTTTAGATCAAGCAAAAGAGAAGGTCTCTCAAGCTAGTCAGACAGAGGAAGAAAATTTAAAGGAAGAAAGCTTAGAGAAGAAACAGCTATTAGGGAAAAGGCTACAACAGGAGGCTGCTACTAACACCGTTCTATCAGCAGAGGGCGTAATTCAACCAACAGCTCCACCTATGGAGATAGCTGAGTGGCCCTCAACCCCTGTAGTTGATAGATGGGATCATGAGACAGGACCTCAAAGATTAGCATGCCCTGTACTTGAGCAGGCAGGAGGGCAGTGAATTCACCATGCTTTAGATTTCAAAACAGTGAAGCAGTTAAAGGAGGCTGTAACAACCTATGGTCCTCAAGCACCCTTCACTGTAAGCATGGTCGAATCCATTACCAACTTGGACATGACACCAGCAGATTGGGCTAGTATGTGTAAATCTGTGCTAAATGGAGGACAATATTTGTTATGGAAGGTTTCCAATGAGGACTTTTGCAGGGAGACAGCTAGGCGAAATGCAGTAGCCGGTTACCCTCAAAGAAATCTAGATATGTTGTTATGAAAAGGACCTTATGAGGGTCAACAGCAACAAATTGAATATGATCCTGGCGTATATGCGCAAATTGCTGTAGATGCGGTTAGGGCATGGAAAACTTTACAGGGGCATGGAGATTTACAAGATCAATTATCTAAGGTAATACAAGGAACTAATGAACCTTATGCTGAATTTGTAGATAGGCTTATTCAAGCAGCTTCCAGAATTTTTGGGGATACAGAACAAGCAATACCATTTATATAACAACTGGCTTATGACCAAGCAAATTGTTGCTGCAGAGAGGTCATTAGACCATGGAGACATGAAGATTTAAACGCATATATTAAATTATGTAGAGACATTAATGAACAAGGACAAGTCTTGGCAACAGTACAACAGGCTTTAGATGCCAGGCCAAAAACATGCTACAATTGTGAACAAACAGGACATTTTAAAAGGAGTTGCCCCATAGGAGGAGGGTTTAACAAAGCTAGGTATCAAAGGAATAGAATACCGGGTATTTGCCCACCATGCCATAGAGGGAGACATTGGGCTAATGAATGCCATTCTCAAACCACCATAGAGGGTACTCCATTATCAAAAAATGGACAAGGACCAGGTGTTTACCCACAATATCGTGGAGAAAGGCATCGGGCTCCTACTCCTGCTGTATCAATGTACACATGTTGCTTGTCACCCCCTGGTTATTTTGTTGCAGCCGGACTGCAGCAAGGTAAGGCAGGGCGGTTTATAAATCTTAGATAAGTGTTATAGTATTGAAGCTGATCTTTTTTAAAAATATCATTTTACAAAGTTTACATATACTATTGTTCGAGGTCACATGAATATTAGATAACACAATATGATATTACATTTAAATTGTACTCCAGTGTATAGAACTTTATATTAATCTTATTGATAACAGGTCCAGTTATAGAAAATTAAATGATATAGATAAATCTCCAATATGATATTTTTGTAAACCTAAAATTACCATGCAATCTTTTGAAGAATACCAGCTTGATATAATTTTTTTGTTTAAAGTTTCTATGTTAAAGATTTATATACCTGGAAAATATGAACACATTTAATATACAAAGAAGAATAATAGTTCCAAAATTACTATTGATGTTTTTACATTCATCAAATTTAGCTCTTAAAGAAATAACATTACAATATTGCAAAATAACAACTGTTGTTTAACAATAGTTGTTTAATGCTTAATTCCTTCAAGATTACTTGCTCAAAAAAACTTACATATATAACCCACTTACACAGACCTTCTTTATCACGTGCTTAAACCCTCATATTTATTTAATAAATAATATGATTTTTTAATAATATCGACTTTCTTATCCTGAAACCTTTTCCCTTCTAGTAAATCCATACCTAGAACATTCCAATTTTTCTTTACCATCTATTAACCTCTTCTTTATTCACATTTTGAAAACAGTCCTTGTAAATTTCTGAATTTAGGCAAAATGTTCCATTTTAATGAGAGATGTTTTGTTATTTGCAGTACACAATTAATCACATCTGTTTACCATTTCATGAAAACATAAACAATTTTTAAGTATATGGAATTATACTGTTGTATGGATGGACCAAGACAAGGCACATAAGATAGCACCAAAGATAGGGGAACAGTTTGATTTGGTTGCAGCCACATTCAGAGGGCACACCTTCTGCTGTAATCAATTAACCCCATGTACCCCAAGTTTGGGTAGTTTCAGAATTTTGTAACTTGCATGTAAGAGGTGGTCTCAGAAGTTCACAGTCTGCAGAAATTCACATAAAAGCATGTTTTTTTCTCTGTTCTGGGCAAGTTAACCCTTCAAGGACACCTGAGAAGGGGAGAGGTTCTTTTTCACTTTCTTTCCTCCCCCTGCCAGCTGTTACTGTGTAGCCTAGTTGGTAACATCCCTTATCTTAGAAATGTAGTCATCTCTTTGAAGCCCAGCTCAAGGCCAGAGGCCTTGTTTACATATTTTTGTGAAAAACTAGTAAGGGAGTGTCCAGCAGCCTGAGTGTTGATTTTTTTTTTTTTCTGCCAGTGGCCAGGTGAAACAGGGTAATAGGAAAAGAGGAAGTTTAACTACATTAAACTTTTCTGTAGAGACTCTTTGCTGACAGTTCTGAAATCAGTCATGGAGAAGATTTCTGGAGAAGGTAGATTAAGACTTTTCTGTGGGCCTGGGTAGGGACATGTAAGATGGGAAGGTGGGGCTGACAACAGCTAGGGTGGATCTGAGAATGAGAAAGGGTATGTAAAAAAATAATGGGAAAGGGGTTTGGAATTTTCCCTAGCAAGGAAAACTTGAGCAGTAGAACAGGTTGAGCAGAGAGGAGGACAGGAGTGAATATCCCCAAAAGCCTGTAAGGGACTTAAATTCTTAATAACCTTTTTTCAGTGATGACAAAGCAACTTTAAAGGCCATTTTCACCAGATCTCTGATAGGGATCTAAGGGCTCTCCTCAGCCTGTTTGAGCTTTGGGTTAACTGGTAAGAGGTTCTGGTGGGACCAGGTGTGGGCACTGACAGGAGAAGAGAAGAGTGAGTGGGTGGAGGGATAACTTCAGTACCTGCTACCCCAGCAAGGAGGCAATGGTTTGAGCAAGGGCGGTGGTTTGGGCTTTTGGTCTAGTAACTGGAGGGGAGAAAGCAAGCTATTTAGGCAGGGGAAATAGTGCAGGGGCTGGGGCAGAAGGTTGAAGGTGAGGGCCTATTTGAGCTGGTGCTAAGATGGAGGTTCATCAGCAGGATCAAAAGTAGTGGATGAGTCCAGAGGAGGAGAAGATTTGGGATCGGTGGTTGTGGGGGTTGGTTTGCAAGCAAAAAAAAAAAAAATTGTAGATGTTTGCAAGAGGTCCAGAGAGCATAATTGGATGGGAGCCCGAACGAAGCTTGGACATAGGGGCTCTTTGCCCATTGTTTTGAATGGTCACAGTAATTGTAAATATCCCCTAGAATGGAGGGATCCATAGACCAAAAAGGGTGTCATTTATTTTGGTTGTCTAGAGGATAAGTGGGCCAATTCTGGGTGATATATTTGATCAATTTTGGGGGTTTCATGTCTGGTATCAAGGAGAGGGTTTTGAGGTTGTCCAAGAGGCATTGTAAGGGAGAGTCAACTGGCAGAGAGGACACAAAATTACACATGTTGCAAACATAGTATAAGATAAAGGGAAGGGGATGCAAACTTATTATGGGGGAGAAGGAATGAGATGCAAAGGTAGTTTAAGGGAGAGGGAGGAAACTGATTTATTGGCAATAGGGTCATCCCCAGTAGAGCCCCAAATCATGAGTTCCTAGTGGCTGGTTTGTGCTGAAGAGTGGTCATCACCCAATCCTGAGGGTCGCAGCTCCAGGACAGGGCTGGAGTCATGGGAGACCTTGGCCTAGGGTTTTCTGGACTCTGCTGAATAGGCCAGAGACTTCCAGGGCTGGAAAGCAGGGAGAAGGAGAGGCAGGAGAAGAGAGAGAAACAGAAGTGTAAGTTTATCTCTAGCAGCTGAGTCTTAAACGTGGGAGGACTAGGACTTAATGAGAGCCACCAACACTTAAAATCTGGTTGGAGTGTGATGTTTAGTTCTCTGCTATGTGTTCCCAGAGGTTACAAGGTCATTTGAGGGTGACCTACAAAACATATGCTTGTAAACCAGCAGCTGGGCAGGAGAAGGAAAATAATTTTGAACCCAAGAGTCCAATCTGCCCAAGGAAGGATTCCCTGAGGGACACCATGGCCTTGAAGTTTGTGATAGGGTGCTTTCCTCCCCACTGCTGGGCAAATAGTTTTGCTGGAAGATCAAAGGTCCAATCCTCCTGACACAACCATTGGGTTTAGGACTCCAGGAAGGGTAAATTCACCAACTGAAAGCTGGGGGTGCATGTAGTTCTGGCTGTCAAGAAAATGGTTTCACGTTGTCTGGTGAGTGGCACTTCTGGAGTAAGAGGGACCTAAAAGTGGGTTTAACCCTCTTCCTGGGTTTCAGCATCAATGAAAAGAAAGTGACCACAATACTCAGAGCAACCACTGCTGTGTTGCAGAGAGCAAGGGATAGCAAAATCAAGAGAGAGAGACAGAGAGAGCAAGAGAGGGGGGCCCAGCAAGAGGGAGTTTTTATAGCCACATTCTAACGGGATCTCTGGGTCTGAAAGCTGCCTTGTTGGTGGACAATGATTGGATCACACAGTAGTAGCTAAGGTTCTCATCTTCTGCCTTCAGGCATATGGGGCAGCGGTCAGATGTGGGTTTCTGTGGGGACTCACCACAAAGGGCGGGAGACCCCTTCCCACATTGCACCAGACAGGTGGGGGTCAAGTGTTCAGCCTTGAGTGGGGTTAAGTATGCAGACTTGATGCAAACAGGACCAGACAAAGTGGGGTTTGAGTGCTTGGGTTATCCTGCAGCTAACGTTTGTTCTGCCTGTCCTACACCTAACAATGGGAAGCACATACACCACCACAGACAAGATAGAGAGGACTTGCCCATTGATGCGAGAGACCTCTCCCTCCTGCGTGACCTGGGGAGCTTGATTACTGCAGCAGCCAGGGTAGATGGATAATGCCCCTACAGGTGGGAAACCTCCTCCCACCTGGGTGTCAGGGGTACCTTGTATACCCCTGCAGCCAGTGTAGAGGGGACTTACCCCTCAAGTCAGGGGACCCCATAACCTGGGTGTTGGGAGAGCTCCTATACCGCCAGAGCCATGGAAGAGGGGACTCGACCCTCCAGGCATAAGATCCCTTCCATCTGGCTGTCAGGGGATTCATATACTGCCACAGGCAGGGTAGAGGGGACTCAACACTCAAGTTGGGAGACCCCTCCTACCTGCATGTAGGGGGGTGTTAGAGTCTGTAAACAAGTCTGGATGGCGCCTGACATTTTGCCAGAGGGAGTGGTTAATGTTAAGGTCTGTAAACAAGTCTGGATGGTGCCTGGCATTTTGCCAGAGGGAGTGGTTTTTGAAGTAATGCCAGTGAGCCATTAAGTGTGGAGATTCCTTATTGGCTGACTGCTGTGTCTAGTTTATGTTAATTAAGATAAGCTGTGTGGAATGTATATATACCCTTCCTGTCCTACAATAAATGGCTCTCACTCCTGCTGCATCAACCTTCACAAGTTCCTCGTCAGCCCCCCAGTTATTTTGCCCAGCCAGCCGGGCTGTGGCAGGGGGGAGCTCCTATTCCACTACAGCTAGGGTCAAGGGATTCCCCTCTCAGGGCAGGAGACCCTCCCACCTGGGTGTCAGGGGAAGATCCTTTACTGCTGTAGCCTGGGTTGAAGGGACTCGCCCTTCCAGGCAAGAGACCCATCAAACCTGGGTGTCAGGCAAACCTAGAAAACCAGTGCAGCAAGGGAAGAGAAGACTCGCCCCTTCAGGAGATACCTGCCCACCTGAGTACGGGGGGGGGGGGGGGGGCGAGCTCATATGCCTGTGTAGCCAGTTAGTGGAAAATTCTCCCTCCAGGCAGGAGACCTCTCTCATCTGGGTATGGGCGGGCTTATATAATACAGTAGCCAGGGTAAAGAGACTTGCCCGTTTATGCGGGATACCGCTCCCACCTGGGTTCAAGCGGGGGAGCTTCTATAGACTACAGCCAGGGTAGAGTGGACTCGCCCCTCCAGGTGGAAGACACCTTCCACCCGGGTGTCAGGGGGAGCTCCAATACCACTGTTGTCAGGGTAGAAGGAACTCGCCCCTTCAGGAAGAAGACCCTTCCCACCTGGGTGTCCTGGGGGGGTTTCCTATACAGCTACTGACAGGGTAGCAGGGACTCAAAATCCCAGGTGGAACACCACTTTCACCTGGGTGTCTGGGGGAGTACCGATCCTGCAGCAGCCATGGTAGAGGGGACTCCCCACTCCAGGCCAGAGTGCCCTCCAACCTGATGGTCGGAGGGAGCTCATATACTGCCCCAGGCAGAAGAGAGGGTATTTGCCCCTCCAGGCATGAGACCTCTCCCACCTTGGTGTCAGGGAAAGCTAGTATACCACTGGAGCCAGAGAAAAGGGGACTCCCCCTTTCAGGCGGGAGCCCCTTCCCATCTGCTAATGTGGGTGGCTCATATACTACAGCTGCCAGGATAGAGGGGACTCGCCCATCCATGTGGGAGATCCCTCCCATCTGGGTGTCTTGGGGGAGCTTCTATACTGCCTTAACCAGAGTAAAGGCTACTGTCTCCTCCAGGTGGGAGACCCCTCCTAGCTGGCTATGAGGGGGAGCTCATATATTGCTGCATCCTGGTTAGAGGGATCTCGCCCGACTAGGGTGAAAGACTCCTCAACCCTAGTTTTCAGGGGAGCTCATATACCTACAATGACAGGCTAGAGGGGACTTGCCACAAAGGGCAGGAGACCCCCCTCCCACCTTGGTGTAGGGGGGAGCTCCTGTACCACCACAGCCAGGGTAGAGTGTACTCGCCCCTCCAAGCTGGAGAGCCCTACCACCTGGGTGTCAAGGGGAGCTCATATACAGCCCCAGCCAGGAGAGTGGGGACTCACCCTTTCTTGTGGGGGACCCTTACCACCTGGGTTAATGGGGGAGCTCTTACACTGCTGAAACCAGGGCAGAGTGGACTCTCTCCTCCAGGTGAGAGACCCCTCCCACCCAGGTATTGCTGGCAGCTTGTATACCACCTTATCCAGGGTAGAGCGGGCTTGCCCCTCCAAATGGGAGATCTCTCCCTCCTAGGTTTCAGGGAAAGCTCCTATACCAAAGCAGCCAGGGTACCAGGAATTTGCTCCTTCAGGTGGAAGACACATGCCTCCTGGGTGTACAAGGTAGCTCATATATCACCCCAGCCAGGGGATAGGAGACTCGCCCCTCAAGGCAGCAGACCCTCCCACCTGGGTGTCCTGAGTGTGGGGGTGTGGCTCCAATATAGCTGCAGGCAAGGTAGAAAGGACTTGTCCCCCATGGCAGAACCACTTTCACCTGGGTGTTGGGGGAGATCCTATCCTGCTTTAGCCATGGTAAATGGTACTGGCCAATCCAGGCAAGAGATCCATCCCACCTGATTGTCCAGGGAGTTCATATCTCTCTTCAGCCAAGGTAGAGGGGACTCACCACTCTAGGCCAGAGACCCTCCCACCTTTGTGTCTGGGGAGCTCCTTTACTGCCACATCCAGTGTAGAGGGAACTCAGGCCTCCAAGCAGGAGACCTCTTCCACCTGGGTGTCAGAGAAAGCTAGTATTCCACTTCAGCCAGGGAAAAGGGGACTAGCCCCTTCAACTGAGAGGCCCCTCCCACCTGGGTGTCACAGAAAGCTTGTATACCACATTAGCCAGGCTAGAGGTGACTCACACCTCTCCCCCTCTCTCCTGGGTGTCTGGGAGCTTGTATACTGCTGTAGCCAGGGTGGAGGGTACTAGATCCTCCAGGCATGAGACCCTTCCCATCTTGCTATGGGTGGGGAGATCATATACCGCAGTAGCCAGGAGAGAGGGGACTTGCCCCACTAGGCGGGAGACCCCTAAACCCTGGTTGTCAGGGGAGCTCATACACTGCAGAGGCAGGGAAAAGGGGACTCACCACTCAAAGCAGGAGAATCCTCCCACTTGTGTGTGGGGGGAGACCTCTTATACCACTTCAGCCAGGGTGTTGTGGGAGACTGTATACCACCTTAGCCAGGGAACAGAGGACTCACCACTCCAGGCATGAAACCCCTCCCAGCAGTGTGTCAGGAGACAGCTCATATACCATGGAAGCCATGGTATAGGGTATATGCCACTCCAGGCTGGAGACCCCTCCCACCTGGGTGTCAGGGTGGGGGAGCTCTTATAACACTGCAGCCAGATTAGTGGGGACTCGCTCCTCCAGAGAAGATATTCTTTCCACCTGGGTCTTGCGAGGAGCTTGTATACCACCTTATCAGGATAGAGAAGACTCACCCCTCCAGGCAGGAGACCCCTCCATCTAGGTTGTCAGGGAGAACTTTTGTGCCACAGCAGCCAGGGCAGTGGGGAATCACCACTCCAGGCAGAAGACCCTTCCTAACTAGGTGTCTGGTGGGGGTTGCTCATATACAGCTTTAGCCAGGATAGAGGGGACTCTTTCCTCCAGGAAGGAGTCCCCTCCCACCTGGGTGTTGCAGGGAGCTTGTATAGCAAGTTCGCCAGGGTAGAGGGGACTGGAGGTACGAAACCTCTCTACCCTGGCTCTGATGATATATGAGCTCTCCCCAAAACCCAGGTGGGTGGGGTCTCTTGCCTGGAGGGTGTGTCACCTCTACACTGGCTGTGGCCATTTTGAGTTCACCCCAACAACCAGGTGTGAGGGGTCTCCTGCCTATAGGGGCGAGTGCCCTCTACACTGGCTGCAGCAGTATAGGAGCTCCCCACAAAACCCAGTTAGGAGAGGTATCCTGCATAGAGGAGGGAGTCCCTATACCCTGGCTGCGGGACTATAAGAGATCCCCTGAAACCCAGGTAGTAGTTATCTTCCATCTGGAAGGGCGAGTCCCCTCTCTCCTGGCTGCGAAGGTATATGGGGGCAAAAGGGGAGTAAGAGGAACAGGCACAAAGAGAGGATGGCTCATTGACCAGATTCACTGCAGGTGTCAGGATTAAGGAGAATGGCCCAGGCTGAAAGAGGCCAAAGCCACCAGGAAAGGAGCACTGCTACCTTTTCCCAAAGAAAGACCGCAGGGCCAAACATCCAAGTTCCATCCCCTGGCTGTGATGAGCATCCTGGGAATGGGATCTGGAAAAGAAAGCCAGCAGGGACAAGGACAACATGTGGGCAAAAGGAGGGCACAGTGTGAAGTGCTGGAAGAAGGGGGTTTGTGGGGTGTGGGTCAGGACCTCAGAAAATAGCCGAGGCTAGGGACATAGAGGAAGGCCCAGGATAGGGGAGAAGGGTGGGGCCAGGCAGGCAGGGGCTGCACTAGGGTTCTGAGATGCAGGGAAGACAAGAGGAGTGGGCAAGCTGCCCCAGCAAGGCCCATTGTTCAAGCCCAGGGAAGCGCAGAGCAAGAAGGACCCCCAGAGGCTCAAGAGAGGTGCCAGTCCAGGGAATGGAGAGCCAAGGGCCAGCACTGGGGCACGTGGCTCAGGAAACTGGACAGGGCTGGGGAGAGAATGCAGGAGGTCCAGCAGGGGGAGGCAAGATCGAGGGCCAGCTTCACTGACAGATATCAGGTTTCCTGGTGCTGCCCCAAGGGCCTAGGGAGTGCAAGTAGCCCAGTCGAGAGTCACGGTTCAGTTCTGTTTCCCACAAGGCACCCTGGCGCAGATAAGGATCAAGGACCAGGGACCAGTCCAAAATGCCTGACAAAGGACAGGGGCTAGCAGGAGTGCAATGTGAGGGCACAGTAGGTACAGAGAGTGGCAAGAGCCAGGACACAATCAAGGATCCCAGTTAAGGGACAGACCCCACCAAATGGTATTAGGGACCCAATGATCAGGAGGCCTCTGCTTCAGAAAAAAAATCGGTAGGGGAAGGAGAGGTAGAAACAGTGCTAGGACGAGAAGACCCAGGGTTGCACAAAGCACACAAAGGGGAACAAGCTTGGTGGCCAAATCAAGGGATGCCCAATTCAGACCAATAGGAAGAGACACCACAGAAAGCAATGCAACCCGAGTCATGCAATAAGAAGCTCAGGTTGGTAGCCAGGCCAGGCAACTTTAGGGTGAAGGGTCAGGGTGAGGAAGGGCTGGGTTGGCTTAAGGGCAGCTTGCAAGGCTAGAGGGCAGGAGAGTAAAGGGAGGGGATCGTCCAGAGAAAAGTCATCCTTAGGCCCAAGTCTACTGCCAGTTGTCATGTTTGGATAGCAAAGAGGGCCCAGGCAAGGGGCAGAACTGTGTTGCCTATGCAGATCCTAGAGGGCTCAGAAGACAGCCAAATTCACTCCAACAGGAGGGAAGCAAGGGGCAGTTGGGCTCCAGGCCCAGGGCCACCTCCAGGTATCAGTGTGCCTGGTGGAGTACCAATAAACTAGGGAGAGCAAGGGGCCCAGGCAAGGGGCAGAGCAGTGTTTCCCATAAGGTTCCCTGGCTCATATTTGAATCCAGCATCAGGGACCTGGCAAAGGAGGCCAGACAAGTGAAGGGGGCCAGGAGGAGGGCAATGAAAGGGCACGGCTGGGGTCATGGTGGGTGTACTGTAGGGCAAGAGTTATGACCCAAGACAGGCCTGAGGCAAGAACCCACCCAATCAATTGTGATGAGGGACACAAGGAGCAGGAGACCTGCAAGCGCCAGAAAAAGGTGAGGGGAAGAAAGGTAGGGGCTGTGTGAGGAACAAGAGACAGAGAGAAGTGCAAGGGGCAATTAGGTGAGCCAACTGGGGGGCCCAAGTAAAGGACTCGCAGGTCACACCTAACATGAAGAGACTTCATGCTATGCCAAAGGACATGAGGAATGCGGTCAGGGGCTAGGCGGGTACCAAGGCCCGGAGACTGGAGCACAAAGTGCTGGGATGGGGTAGGTGCAGCATGGAAGCGAGAGGGCAAGGGCGGGAAGGAAGGAGATCGCTCGGGGCTGGGTTGGAACAAGTCCCATGTTAACTGTCAGGCCTCAAGGTACAGGTGGTAAAGGGGACTCAAGTGTCTGGCAGGGCTGTTACCCATTGGGAGCATTCAGGGTGCAGAGACCAGCCAAATCCGTTCTGCTGCCCCAGGTAAACAGATACTCAGAGAGGGACCTGGACCAATGAGGGGCAAAAAAAGGTACTGTGAGGAAATGCCTGGCTTGTGGAAATTGGGGTGGGTGTCAGTGGGCTGCAGGACCCATTTGAGGAGCCTAGGCTAGAGTAAATCAGGTGTAGTGGAAACTCCCAGCAGTGCCAGGATACCACAGCATGAGGAGAACAGTGGGGAGGCACAGAAAGGTGCTGGCAAAAGGGGCCTGAAACCAAGGGACAGGGACAGGGTCCTCGAGAAGGGCAGCCAGGGGCTCAAGCAAACAGCCAGGCCCAGTAATGGAGAGCAAAGTTCTAGCACCTGGGACTGGGTGAATGAAAAGAAACATGGATAGGGTGGGGTGGAGGGGAGAAAGGGGAGTAGCTGGCACAGGGAAAAAAGGGCTCAAGGCCCAGGTTCACTGCAGGGTTTGAGGGGTCCGGAGCAAAGCCTGGGCTGAGGGAGGGCAAAGAGCCCACACAAGGGGCAGGGCTAAGTTTTCCCTAATGGAGTCCCCAGGGCAAAGAGGCCGGACCAAGTAGCCTGGCCCAGGTGTGCATCCTGGTAAGGGGATCAGGAAAGCTGGTGGCAGAGACAGAAAGGACTGGAAGGCTGAAGGAGGGCACAGCCTTAAGGGCCACAGGAAGGTTGTGGGTGGGCTATGGGTCAGGACCCCAACAAGGAGCCCAGGAAGGGACCTAGAGAAGGGCCCAGTCCAGTGAAGAGCAGGGAACATTGGGCCGGGAAGGCAGGGCTGCACTAGGGTACTGAGGTACAGGAAAGCCAAGGATAACAAGGAAGCAGCACCAGCGAGTGGCCCTCACTCAATACCCAAAAAAGCACTAACAAAGAAAGACCACCAGAGGCTCAAGCAAGGAGCCAGGCCTAGGAACAGAGAGCCAAGAGCCAGGGCTTGGTCAGGGGCTCAGTACACTAGACAAGATTTGGGAGGGAAGGCAGAAGATCCAGCAGAGAGCAGTCAGGCTCCAGGCCCAGGGCCACCTGCAGGTGTCAGGATTCCTGGAAGAGGACCAAGCACCTAGGGGTAGCAAGGTGCCCAGGCCAGGGGCAGAGCTCTATTTCACATAAAGTGCCCTGGCTCATATTTGAATGCAGTGCCAGGGACCTGGCAAGGGAAGCCAGAATAGGGAAGTGGGCCAGGAGGAGGGAGATTAGAGGGCACGGCAAGGGGGCATGGTGGGTTCACTGTAGGGCAAGAGCCAGGACCCAAGACAGGCCCCCAGGCAAGGGACCCACCCATCCAATTTTGATGAGGGATCCAAGGACAGGAGACCTGAAAGCACCAGGAAAAAGCACAATAGGAAGAAATATAGGGGATGCGTGAGGACCAGGAGACAGAGGGAATCACAAGGGGCACCTACATGTGTTTGTTGGGGGTCTTAAAAAGGGGCCCCCATGTCAGAATTAACACGTGGATACTCCATGCTATCTATGTCAAGGGGCATGAGGAACATGGTCAGGGGCCTGGACAAGCACCCAGGCCTGGAGACTGGAGCACAAAAGGTCAGGGATAGGAATGGTTGGGTTGGGGTAGAGCAGCATGCAAAGCCAGAGAGCAGGGGAGGGAAGGGAGGAGATCGCTCATGGCTGGGTTGGAGCAAACCCCATGTGTACTGGCAGGCCGCAATGTACAGGCAGTGAAAGGGACTCAGGTGACTGGCAGGGCTGTTTCCCATAGGGAGATTTCAGTGTGCAGAGACGAGCCAAATCCGCTCTTCTGCTCTAGATGAGTAGATCCTTAGAGAGGGACCTGGTTTAATTATGGACAAAAGAGTGTACTATGAAGGTTACCTGGCATGCAGAGGTTGGGGGGGGGTGGCCGATGGGCTGCAGGACAAATTTGAGGAGCCTAGGCTAGAGAAAAGCAGGGGTAGCAGAGCCTTTCACCAGTGCCATCATACCACCACATGAGGGGAACAGAGGGGAATCACAGGTGAGAGCTGGCAAAAGGGGCCTGCAACCAAGGGACAGGAACAGGGTCCTCAAGAAGGGTGGCCAGGGGCTCAAGCAAGGAGCCTGGCTCAGTAATGGAGAGCCAAGTTCTAGCACCTGATCCTGGGTGAATGAAAAGAAACATGGATAGAGAGGGGCAGGAGGGGAGAAAGCGGCTGGCACAGGGGGAGAAGGGCTCTAGGCCTGGGTCACTATGGAGTGTCAGGGGTCAAGAGCAGGGCCTGGGCTGAGAGCGGCCAAAATGCCCAGGAAAGGGGCAGAGCTATGTTTTCCCAAAGGGAGCCTCCAGGGTCAAGAGGCCAGGCCATCCACTGGCCCGGGTAAGCATACTGGGAAGGGCATCAGGAAAGTGGGTGTGGCAGGGACACAAAGGACAGGAGGGTCGAAGGAGGGCACAGCGTGAAGTGCCAGAAGACAGGTGTGGGTGGGCTGGGGGTAATGAATTAAGCAAGGAGCCCAGGAAGGGACCAATAGGAGGGCCCATGCCACAGGGGAGCAGAGAACTCTGGGCCGGGAAGGCAGGGCTGCATTAGGGTACTGAGGTACAGGAAAGCAAAGAGGAACAGGGAATCGGCCCCAGCAAAGGGCCCTCAGACAATGCCCAGTAAGGAGTGAGCAAGAAAGGCCACCACAGGCTCAAGCGAGGAACTAGGCCTGGGAATAGAGAGCCAAGGTCCAGGGCTTGAGATAGGGCTCAGGACACTAGACAAGGAGGGTAGACAGGGGATCCAGCAGGGGGTAGTCAGGCTCCAGGCTCAGGGCCACCTCCAGGTGTCAGGGTTCCTGATGGAGAACCAGCACCCAGGGAGACCAATGGGCCCAGGCCAGGAGCAGAGCTCTGTTTCTCATAAGGTTACCTGGCTCATATTTGAATCCAGGGCCAGGGACCTGGCAAGGGAGGCCAGACAAGGAAAGGGAGCCAGTAGGAAAAGGATGAAAGGGCATGATGGGGGGTCATGTTGGGTGCACAGTAGGGTTAGAACCATGATCCAAGACACCCCCAGGCATTGGAGCCAAGGGACTGATTGTGATAAGGGACCCAAGGAGCAGGAGGCCTGCAAGTGCCAGGAAAAAGCACAATGGGTAGAGAGGTAGGGACTGTGTGAGGCCAGGAGACATAAGGAAGTGAAAGGGGGACTAGGTGAGTTCGCTAGGGGACCAAGTAAGGGGCCCCCAGGTCAAACACAACAGGAGGAGACTCCATGCTATTTCAAGGGACATGAGGATCACGGTCATTGGCCTATGGAAGCACCAAGGCCTGGAGACTGGAGCACAAAGGGTCAGGGTTAGGGAGTGCTGTGTTGTGGTATGGGCAGCATGCAAGGCCAGAGGGAATGGGAAGGAAGGGAGGAGATTCCACAGGGCTGGTTTGCAGCAAGTCCCAAGTGATCTTGACCTCAAGGTACAGGCGGTGAAGGGGACTCAGGTGACTGGCAGGGCTGTGTTTCCCATAGGGAGCATTCCTGGTGAAGAGACCAGCCAAATCTGCTCTTCTGCCCCAGGTGAGTAGATCCTCACAGAGGGTCCTGGACCAATGTGGGGCAAAAGGGGGTCCTATGAGGGGATACCTGGCATGCGGAGGTTGGGGGTTTGGTGGGCTGCGGGACCCATTTGAGGAGCCTAGGCTAGAGCGAAGCAGGGGTAGCGAAGGCTTTAGGCAGTGCCTGGATACCACAGCATGAGGGGAACAGAGGGGAGGCACAGGAGGAGGCTAGTAAAAGTGGCGTGAAACAAAGGGACAGGGACAGGGTCCATGAGAAGGGCAGCCAGGGGCTCAAGCAAGGAACCGGGCACAGTAATGGAGAGCCAAGTGCTAGAACCTGGACCTGGGTTCATGAAAAAGACATGGTTGTCTGTGGAAGGCATTAATTCTGCAACCTGAACGGAACAGACTGACTCCTGCAGGCGAGAGACACCTCCCACCTTGGTGTCCAGTCTAGCTTGTATTCTGCCTCAGCCTGTGTTCAGGGGACTCACCCCTACAGGAAAGAGATCACTTCCACCTGGGTGCCCCTTGAAGTTTGGGCTCATGTACAACTGCAGCCAGGGTAGCAGGGACTTGCCCCTCCAGGCAGGATACCCCTTTCACCTGGGTGTCAGGGGAAGCTCATATCTAGGTGCAGCCAGAGTAGCAGGGACTCGCCCCTCCAGGAAAGAGACCACTCTCACCTAGGTTTGTAAGGATGGCTCTTATAGACCTGCAGCCAGGGTAACAGGTACTTGCCCTTCCAGGCAGGAGAACCCTTTCACCTGGGTGTCTGGGTGAACTCATATAACTCCGCCTGCAAGGTAGAGGGGACTCGCCCCTCGAGGCAGGAGATGCCTCTCAACTGGGTGTTGGGGGAGCTAGTACACTGCTCCAACCAGGGTAGAAGGGACTCCTGCCTCCAGGCAGGAAACCTAGAGCTACAGGTTTCCTGCAGCCAGATTAGAGGGGACTTGCCTTTCCAGGTGAAGACTCCTCCAACCTGGGTGTCGAGGGGAGCTCATATACCACCGCAGCCAGGTAGAGGGCACTCGCTCTGCCAGGCTGGATAACCCTCCCACCTGGGTGTCTTGGGGGGCTTTTATACCGCAGAGTCAGTTTAGCAGGGACTCGCCACTCCAGACGAGAGTCTACTCCCACCTGGGTGTCAGGGGGCTCCTATACCACTGCATCCAGTTTAGAGGGGACTCGATCCTCCAGTCGGGAAACCCCTCCCACCTGGTCACTGGGAGAGCCCCTATACCTCCCAGCCAGGGTAGAAGGGACTCGCTACTCCAGTTGGGAGAGACCTCCCACATGGGTGTCCTGGGAGCTCTTATATGGCACCAGCCAAAATAGAGAGGATTCGCCCCTCCAGGTGGGAGACCACTTCCACCTGGGTGCTGGGGTCTTGTATAGCTTGTATACCACCAAAGCCAGGGTAGAGGGGAGTCACCCCTCCAGGCGGGAGACCCACCCAACTGGGTGTATGGGAAGCTTGTCTTCCTGCACAGCTAGGGTAGAGGGGATTCCCTGCTCTAGGTGGGAGACCCTTCCTACCAGAGTGTCATGGGGAACTCTTATCTTGCCACAGCCCAGGTAGAGGGGATTCGCCCTTCCGGGCAGGATACCCCTCCCACCTGGGTATCAGGGGGAGCCCTTATACAGCCACAGCCAGAGTAAAGGGGATGTGCCACTCCAGGCATGAGACAACTTCCACCATGGTGTCTGGGGAGCTCCTAAACCTCCCAGCCAGTGTAGGGGGGACTCGCCCCTCCAGTTGGGAGACATCTCTCACTTGGGTGTCCTGGGAGCTCTTATATGGCACCAGCCAAATTAGAGGGGACTCGATGCTCCAAGTGGGAGACCCATCCCACCTGGAAGTCTGAGGAAGGTTGTATACCTCCACAGCAAGGATAGAGGGGATTTGCTGCTCTAGGCGGAAGACCCTTCCTACCTGGGTGACACAGGGAGTTCTTATACTGCCACAACCAGTGTAGAGGGGATTCACCACTTGAGGCAGGGTACACATCCAACCTGGGTGTCACGGGGAGCTCTTATACCACCATAGCCAGGGTAGAGGGGACATGCCCCTCCAGAGTAGAGTCTCCTTTCACCTGGGTGTTCAGGGATGCTCCTATACTACCACAGGGTGGGTAGAGGAAACTCCCCACTCCAGGCGAGTTTCAGGGAGAGCTAGTATACTGCTCCAGCCAGGGTCGAGTGGACTCGCCCCTCCAGGGAGGAGACCCCTACCGCCAGGGTGTGGGTGTGGGTGCTCATATAGCACTGTAATCAGGTTAGTGGGGACTCGCCCCTCGAAGCAGGAGACCCCTCCCACCTGGGTGTCATAGGGAACTTGTGTACCATCTGAGCCAGGGTAGCGGTGACTCGCCTGTTCATGTGGAAGACCACTCCAATCTGTGTGTTGGGGGCCACTTGTATAGCACCTTAGCCAGGGGAGAGAAGACTTGCCTCTCCAGGCGTGAGACCCCTTCCACCTGGGTGTAGGGGAGAGTTCCTATACCACTGTAGCCAGGGTAGAGGGGCCTCGCCCCTCCAGGCGAAAGACACATCCAACCTGGGTGTCAGGGAAAGCTAGTATATCACTGCAGCCAAAATAGAGGTGACTCGCTGCTTCAGGGGGGAAAACCCTCCCATCTGGAGGGGGAGCTCATATAACACAGCAGCCAGAATAGACAGGACTCGCCCCTCCAAGCAGGAGACCCTCCCACCTGGGTGCCTGGAAGAGCTGGTACACCCCCTCAGCCAGGGTAGAGGGAGTCAAATCTCTAGGTGGTAAACCCCTCTCACCTGGGTATCAGGTAGAGTTTATACAGCTGCAGCCAGGGTAGAGTGCAATTGACCCTCCAGGTTGAAGTCCCCTCCCATCTGGGAATGGGTGTAACTCTTTTTCTGCCTTACCCAGGAAAGAGGGGACTAGCCCCTCAAAGCTGAAAACCCTTCCCACAGGGATGTCTGGTGAGGGGTGTTCATATACAGCTGCACATCCAGGCGCCAGACCCCTCCTTTCTGAGGATAGGAGGGGGCTCTTATACCCCTGCAGCCAGGGTTGAGGGGACTTGCCCTTACTAGCAGGAGACCCTTCCACCTCAGTGTGTGAGGGGGAAGCTCCTATATCTCTGCAGTTAGGGTAAAGCGGACTCCCACCTCCAGGGGAAGAACCCTTTTACCTGGGTGTGTGGGGGGGTGCAGCTCCAATACCCCTGCAGCCAGGGCATTGGGTACTCGCTTCTCCAGGCAGGAGACTCCTCCAACCTGGAAATAAGGGGGATCTCTTATACCACAGCAGCCATGGTAGAGGTAATATCCCCTTCAGGCTGGAGATTCCTCTCACCTGGGTGTTGGAGGAGCTCCTATACTGCAGCAGCAAGGGAAGAGTCGACTCCCCACTCGTGGCTGTTGACCCCTACCACCTGGGTGTCCTGAGGAGCTCAAGTAGCACTGCAGCAAGGTAGAGAGGACACTATCTTCCTGGCAGGAGACTCCTCCCAATGCAGTGTCAGGGGAGTTCCTATACCAAAGCAGCCAGATTAGAGAAGACTCCCATGTCTAGCCAGGAGACCCCTCCCATCTTCGTGTCAGGGGGATTTCCTCTACCACTGCAGCAAGGGTAGAGAAGACTTGCCTTTTCAAGGGGAGACCCTTCCCACCTGGGTGTCTGGGTGAATTCCTATACCTCCGCAGCCAGGGTAGAGTGGACTCACCCCTTCAATTGGGAGACCCCTTCCACCTGGGTGTCTGGGGGAGCTTGATTACTGCAGCAACAAGGGAGGAGGAAACTTGCCCCTAGAGGCTGGAGACCCCTCCCACCTGGGTATGTGTGTGTGGGAGCTCCTAAACTGCCTCAGCAGTGTAGAGAGTACATGCTCCTCCAGGTGGAAACCACTCCTACATGAGTGTACTGGCAGCTCTTATATGGAAAGAGCTAAAGTAGAGCGGACTTTCCCATCCAGGCAGGATACCCCTCCCACCTGGCTGTCAGGTGGAGCTCATATACCCCAGCAGCCATGTTAGAGGTGACTTGGACCACAGGCGAGAGACACCTCCTACATTGGAATGGGGGAAACTCCTATACTGCCTTAGCCAGTGTAGAGGGGATTGCCCCTCCAGGCGGTAGACCCATCCCACATGGGTATCTGGTGAGGTGGGTTTCCTATACAGCTGCAGGTGGAGTAGAGCAACTCACCCCTCCAGGCGGGAGACCCCTCCCTCCTGGACGTAAGAAGGGGCTCTTATACCCTCGTAGCCAGAGTTGAGGGGACTCATCCCTTCAGGCGTGAGATCCTCCCACCTGAATGTTGGGGGACAGCTCTTATACTGCTGGAGCCAGGGTAGTGGGGACTTGCCCCTCCATGCAAGAGACCCACCCTACATGGGTGTCTGGGAGAGCTTGTATTCTGCCACAGTCAGGGTAGAGGGGTGTCAGAGTTTTTAGCCCTTGTCTCCTCCTGATCAGCAGGAGAAGTGGGAAAAGCATGCCCCAACCAAGATGAGACAAAAAAGTTAAAAGTCGGCTGGCCACCCACACCCAGCCCTCCCTCCCTCCAGGGAGGACAATCAGTCAAAGCAGGATCTCATTTAATCAGGAAGTACACACAGCTTATATACTGCACAGGAGCCAATCAGAATAAAGGTCAGAGGGGTGGAGCAAGTTTACGTGTACACCCACCACATAGTCTGTAAGTGAAGGCACAAGCTGTCCACGAGGGCAGAAGAGTCCTGGACCTATCCTGAGGTGGTCTTCCTACTCCATCACTGCCTACAGCACCGCCTCATGGCTGATTGCCAGGAGCTGTCCCAGCCACATAAGCAGCCTCAAGACCAGAATGCAGGCAGCCACGTCCTACAGAGGGGACTCTTTGCTCCAGGCGGAAGACCTCTCCTACCTGGGTATAGGGGGGAGCTCCTATACCACTGCAGTCAGGTTAGAGGAGACTCTCCTCTCCAGGCCGGAGACCCTCCCAACAGGGAGTCAGGGGGAGATCCTTTACCACCGCAGCCAGGGTAGAGGGGACTCACCCCTCCAGGGGAGAGCCCCATCCAACACGGTTGTCAGGGAAAGCTAGTATACTACTGCAGCCAGGGTAGAGGTGACTGGTCCCTTCAGGTGGGACACCCCTCCCCTCTGGGTATGAGGGGGACCTCCTATATCACAGCAGCCAGAATAGAGGGGACTCGCCTCTCCAGGCAGGAGAACCCTCCCTCCTGGCTTTCATGATAGCTGGTACAACCCCTCAGCCAGTGAAGAGAGACTCATCACTCCAGGCGGAGGACCCTTCCTACCTGGGTGATGGGGGGGGCTCCTATAGCTGCATCCAGGGAGAGGTGACTCGCCCCTCCAGGGGGGAGACCCCTCCCACATATGTGTCTGAAGGAACTCGAATACTGCAGCAGACAGAGAATAAGGGACTCGCCCTTCCAGTCAAGAGACCTCTATAACCTGGGTGTCTGGAGGAGTTCCTATTCCACTTCAGCCAGAATAGAGTGTACTCGCCCCTCCATGCTGGAGACCCCTCCCTCCTGGGTGTCTGGGGGAGCTTAAACACTGCCAAATCCAGGGTAGAGGGGACTCACCACCTGGGTGTCAGGAGGAGCTCCTATACTGCTGCTGCTAGGGTAGAGTGGACTTGCTCCTCCAGTGGGAAGTGTAGGGACCTAGATGTGGTCCCATGCCAGGCCAGAGCAGGGAAGGGCAGGAACGGGCAGGCAGGCACCACTAGGGTTCTGCAAGGAAGGAAAGCCAAGGGAAGCAGATAATAAGCCCAAGTGAGGGGTGCAAAGTCAAAACCCAGGGACGCTGGGGGCAAGAAGGGGCTCAGGAGGCTCTAGGGATGAGCCAGGCCAGGGAATTCAGAGCGGAGGGACAATGCTGTGGCAGGGGACTCATGACAGTGTACAGGGCCGGGGAGGGAAGGCAGGGGATCCGAGTGTCAGCAGGCAGGCTTGAGACCCAGGGCCACTGCCAGGTGTCCAAGTTAGGTGTTTAGGACGAAGGGTCAAAGGAGAGCAAGGGGCCCAGGCGAGGGGCAGGGCTCTGTTCCAATAAGGTTCGCTGACCCTAATGAGAATACAGGGCCATTGAACAGGCAAAGGGGGCCTGGAAAGGGGAAGCGCCCAGGAAACGGGCAATGGGAGGGCACTGTGCAGGGTTGTGATGCGTGCGGAGAGGGTCCATAGCCAGGACCCAAGCAAGGAGCCCAGGAAAGAGTCTCATCTGACGGACCAAAATGAGGGACCCAAAAAGCAGGAGGCTCCATGGTGTGCCCAGTTAAAACGCAAGGGGATGGGAAGAAAGGGGCGACATGTGAAGGAGGAGTCAGCTGGACAGACAGGGCAAACCAAGAGAATCACGCTAGTGGGCCCAAAATGGAATGACACCAGGCAAAGCCACATGATGCCATATGACTCTGGCATGCAGCCAGGGGCTCAGTTGAAGGTTCAGAGTCAGGGAGGCTGGGTTGGGTTTTTAGCCGCATTGAAGGCCAGAGGGCAGGTGAGGGGAGGGAATGGTGCAGTAAGGGCATGTCTGGCAAAAAGCACACTTCCCCTTCCAGATTACAGGTTTCTTGCAGCAAGGGAAATCAGCTGAGGGGCAGGGCTGTGTTTCCATTAGGAGATTTCAGGATGTAGAGGCCAGTAGCCTGCCCAGGGTGAGTAGATCCTCAGAGAGGGGAAGAAGCAAAGGAAGGCCAAAATTGGGGGACTGTGAGGAAATGCATTTTGTCCGGACGCAGGGGGGAGTTGTTGGGGAGCAAGAACCCAATCAAAGAGTCAAGTCTAGGCAGAAGTAGTGGAGGAAAGTTACCAGGCAATGCAAAGATACAACAACAGAAGGAAAACAAAGGGGAGGCATATCAGGGCCCCAAGTAAGGGGCCTGAAATCAAGGTACATGAGCAAGATTCTCAAGCATGGTGGCTAGGGTGTCCAGCAAGGAGCCAGGCCTAGAAATAGAGAGCCAAGTGCAAGGGCCTGGGTCAAGGCATATGAAAACAGACAGGGCTGGTGAGGGGAGAGACAAGGGAAGGAGCTGGTGGTGCAAAGGAGGTAGGTTCAAGGCCCAGACCCACTTCAAGGTGTCAGTGTCTGGGAGCAGGGCTTGGGCTGAGGGAGGCCAAATGGCCTATGCAAGGGGAAGGGCTATGTTTAACAAAATGGAGCCCCTAGGGCCAAGAGGCCAGGTCCAGTCTCCTGGCCTGGGTGAGTATCCTGGGAAAGGGAACAGAAAATGGGGCCTGGCATTGACTGGTATGACAGGAAGGCCAAAGGAGGGAACAGCCTGAAGGGCCTGAGGACTGATGTAGGTGGAATTTGGGCCAGAATACAAGCAAGGAGCCTAGGTTAGGGACCTAGAGGAGGGCCCAGGTAAGGGGAGAGCATGGAAGGGTGGGGCTGGTAAGGTGGGACTGCACTAGGGGACTGCAGCATAGGGAATCCAAGGGGAGCAGGAAAGCAGCCCTAGAGAGGGGCCTGCACACCAAGCTCAGGGAAACACTGAGCAAGAAGGGCCACCAGAGGCTCAAGTGAGGAGCCAGGCCAGGGATTGAAGAGCCAAGGCCTGGGGCAGTGGCCTCAGGTAATTGGACAAGGGTGGGTAGGAAAGGCTGTGGATCCAGCAGGGTGGAAGCAAGCTGTAAGCCCAGGGCCACTGCCAGTTTTCAGGATTCTGGGGACAGGACAAAGGGCCCAGGGAGAGCAAAGGGCCCAGGCCAGGGGCAGGGCTCTGTTTCCTCTAAGACCCACTGGCACAGATGAGAATCCAGGGCCAGTGCCTGGGCAAAGGTGGTTGGCAAGGAAGGGGGACAGGAGGAAGAAAAGGGGAGGGTTAGATGTGAGGTCACAGTGGGTGTGGAGAGGGGCGAGAGCCAGTAACTAAGCAAGGAGTACAGGCAAGGCACTGACCTGACCCAAGATAATAAGAGAAACAAGAAGCAGGAGACTGCACAAGGGAAAAACAGGGAAGGGGAGGAAGGGGCAATGTGAGGATGAGGAGACAGCTGTTGCGTGGGCAGCACAAGGGGCACCATGTGAGTGAGGTAGGTGGCACAAGAAAGAGGCCCCTGCATTCGACCCAACATGAAAAGATGTCATGTGAAGCCATGCGACACTATCCCACATGACAAATGAATGCAGTCAGGGGCCCAGGCGAGGAGCCAAGCCTGAAGACTGAAGTGCAAAGGGTCATGGTTCAGGAGGGCTGGTTTGGGGTAGGGGCAGCATGCAAGGGGAGAGGACAGGGGAGTAAAGGTAGGGGATCCAGCAGAGCAAGGTCTGCACAAGTGCCACATACAATGCCAGGTCTCAGGGTTCGGGCAGCCAAAGGAGCCCAGGCAAGGGGCTGGGCTCTGTTTCCCATAGGAACATTCAGGGCACAAAGGCCAGCCAATTCCACTCCTCTGCCCTAGGTAAGTAGATCCTCAGGGAGGCACCTGGACCAGAGCATGTTTGGGGAGGGTAGGGAAAGGAGATAGGGGAGATTGTGGCACACAGGGAGAAAGGCTCAAGGCCCAGATGCACAGATAGGTGTCAGGATTGGGGAGTAGGACCCAGGGTGAAGGAGGCCAAAGGGCCCAGGCAAGGGGCAGGGCTAATTATTCCTTAGGGATCCAGGAAGGCCAATAGGCTAGGTCCACTAACCTGGAATGGTGTGAATCCTGGGAAAGGGATCAGGAAAGGGGGCTTGGCAGGGACAGGAATGAATGGAGGGCCAGAGAAGTGCACAGTGGGAAGGGCCAGAGGACAGGTGCTGGTGGTGTATGGCCTGGACCCCAATAAGGAGCCCAGATTAGAGACCTAGAGTAGGGCCCATGCCAGGGGAGAACAGAGAAGGATAGGGTTGAGCAAACAGGTGGCACTAGTGGACTGCAGTGCAGGAACACCAGGGGGAGCAGGGAAGCAGCCCATGAAAGGGGCTGACAGGCAATGTCCAGGCATGCTCTGGGCAAGAAGGGCCAGCAGAGGTTCAAGCAGGAAGCCAGGACAGGGACTGGAGAGGCAAGGGCTGGGGCTGGAGCAGGGGGCTCAGGACATTGAGACTTGGGTGGGAAGGCAGGAGATCCAACAAGGGCAGGCACGTATAGGCCCAGGGCCACTGCCAGGTGTTAGGGTTTTGTGTGTAGGACCAAGCACCCAGAAAGAGCAAGGGGCCCAGGCGAGATGCAGGGCTCTGTTTCCCATAAGGCGTTCTGGCCCAGATTAGAATCCAGGGCCAGGGACCTGGCAAAGGAGGCCTGGCAAGGGAAGCAGTACAGGAAGGGGGTGATGGCATGGCATGGTGGGGGGTTCTGTTAGGTGCTCAGAGCGGCAAGAACCAGGACCCAAACCAGCAGCCTATGAAAGGGACCCACCCAACTGTTCTTGGATGAGAGACCCAAAGAGAAGGATACACACAAGTGCCAGAGGAATTCACAAGAGGAAGGAGAGGAAGGTTTTGCATGAGGTCAAGAAGACGGAATAAAGCACAAGGGGCACCTGGGGGAGCCTGCTGGAGGCAAAAGCAAGAGGCCCCCAGATCAGACCCAACACAAAGAGACTCCATGCTATGGTAAAGGACATGAGGAAAGGGGTCAGGGGTTCAGGTGAGCAGCCAGGCCCTGGGACTGGAGCACAACAGACCTAG
Source organism: Marmota flaviventris (assembly GCF_047511675.1). Taxonomy (NCBI): domain Eukaryota; kingdom Metazoa; phylum Chordata; class Mammalia; order Rodentia; family Sciuridae; genus Marmota; species Marmota flaviventris. Next base: position 25,225,302 of record NC_092517.1, read on the forward strand.
GTTAGGGAAGTCTGGGTTGGGTTTGGGGCAGCATGCAAGGTGAGAGGGCACTGGAGAGAAGGGAGAGAATTTTTCAGGGCTAGTTCAGAGCAAGTCACATGTTGACTGCCAAGCATCAAGGTTCAGGCAGTGAAGGGGATACAGGTGAGTGGCAGGGCTCTTTCTCACTGGGAGCATTCAGGTTGCAGAGGCCAGCCAATTTTGCTCCTCTGCCCCAGGTGAGTAGATCCTCAGAGTGGAACCTGGACCAAAGGAGGGGCAAAAGCGGGCACTATAAGGTGATACCTGTGGTGCAGAGTTTGCGGTGCAGTCAATGGGCAGCCAGGACACATTTGAGGAGCCCAGGATAGAAAGAAGTGGGGGGAACAGAGGGTCAGGGCAGTACCAGGATACCTCAGCATTAGGGTAACAGAGGGGAGTCACAGGAGGGGGCTGGTAAAAGGGGCCCAAAACCAAGGGACATGGACAGAGTCCTCGAAAAGGGTGGCCAGGGGCTCAAGCAAGTAGCTGGGTCCAGTAATGGAGAGCCAAGCACTAGCACCTGGGCCTGAGTGAATGAAAAGGGACATAGTTGTCTGGGGAGCTCTTACACCTCTGCAGCATGGGTATACAAGACTGGCTCCTCCAGGTGAAAGAACCCTCTGCCTTGGTGTCCAGGCTAGCTTGAATTCTACCTCTGCCAGTGTAGAGTGGAATTGCCCTTCCAGGCAAGAGACTCCTCCCACCTGGTTTTGTAGGTGGGGCTCCTATACACCAGCAGCCAGGGTAACAGTGACTCGCCCCTGGAGGTGGTGAAGACCCCTTTCATGTGGATGTCTTAGGGAAGTCAAATAACTACACATGCATTGTGGAGGGGACTCGCTCCTCCAGGCGGGATACCCCTCCCTCCTGGATGTCTGTGGGAACTCCTATACCTCAGAAGGCAGGGTAGAGTGGACTCTTCGCTCCAGGCAAGAGATGGTTCCCAACTGGTTGTCGGAGGAGCTAGTACACACCCTACCAGGGTAAAATGTACTCGCACCACCAGGCGGGAGACCCCACACACCTGGATGTCTTTCACCCCTCCAGGTGAAGAAACCTCCCACCTGGGAGTCAGGACACCCTCTATACTGCTACAGCCAGGGTTGCAGGGACTCGCCCCTCCAGGAGAGAGACCCCTCCTACCATGGTTTGTAAAGGGGGCGTCTGTGTAGCTGCAGCCAAGGTAACAGGGACTCGCCCCTCCAGGCGAAAGACCCCTTTCAACCGGATGTCTGAGGGAGGGAATTCATATATGTCCACATGCAGGTGGAGGGGAATCTCTCCTCTAGGCCAGAGACCCCTCCCTCCTGGGTTTCTGGGGGAACTCCTATATCTTTGCAGGCAGGGTAGAGGGGACTTGCCCCTCCAGGCAGGAGTCGTCTCCCAACTGGGTATCAGAGGAGCTAATGCACCACTCCAGCCAGGGTAGAGAGTACTCATGCCACCAGGCGGGAGAAGCCTCCCACATAAGTGTCTGGGGGATCTTGTATACCACCACAGCCAGGTTAGAGGGGACTGGCCCCTGCAGGTGAAGACCCCTCCAAACTGGATGTCTAAGGGAGCTCATATACCATTGCAGCCAGGGTAGAGGGGACGAACCCATCCAGTCGGGAGATGCCTCCCATGTGTGGGTCCTGGGAGCTCGTATATGGCACCAGCCAAAGTAGAGGTGACTCGCCACTCCAGGCAGGAGACCCCTCCCACCTGGGTGTCTGAGGAAGCTTGTATACCTCCACAGCTAGGGTAGAGGTGATTCGCTGCTCTAGGCGGGAGACTCTTCCTACCTTGGTGTCAGTGGGAGCTCTTATGCTGCCACAGACAGGGTAGAGGGGATTTACCCCTCCAGGCAGGATACACCTCCCACCTGGGTGTCAGGGGGCAATCTTATACTGCCATAGCCATGGCAGAGGGGACATGACCCTCCAGGGTAGAGAACCCTTCCACCTGGGTGTCCAGGGGAGCTCCTATACTGCCACAAGTTTAGGGGAAACTTGACCCTCCATGTGGAAGAATCTGAACACCTGGGTGTGTGTGGGGGATCTCATATACCACTGTATCCAGGGTTGTGGGGACTCGCCCTTCCAGCAAGGACACACCTCCCAACTGGGTGTTACCAGGAGCTTGTATAATACCTTAGCCAGGGTAGAGGGTTCTTGCCCCTCCAGGCGGGAGACTCCTCCCACCAGGGTGTCAAGGGGAGTTCATATGCTGTAGCAGCCAGAGTAGAGAGGACTTGCCCCTCCATATTGGAGACCCCTCACACGTGGGTATGGTGTGGGGGCAGCTCGTACACCACTGTAGCCAGGGGAGAGGGGAATCTCCCCTCCTTGCCACAGAACCCCTCCCACCTGGGAGTAGGGGGAGCTCCTACACCACTGAAGCCAGGGTAGAAGTGACTCCCACCTCTAGGCATGAGACCCCTCCCACCTCTAGGCATGAGACCCCTCCCACCTGGGTGTCTCTGGGAGCTCCTATATAGCAGAAGCCAGGGGAGAGCCAACTTGCCCGTCCAGGTGAGATCCCCCTCCCATCTTGATTCCAGGGCAAGCTTGAATTACACCTTAGCCAGAGTAGAGGGGACTTGCCCCTCCAGGTGTGAGACCCCTCCCACCTGGGTGTTGGAGTTGGGCAGGTATACATCTGCAGCCAGAGTAGCAGAGACTCACCTCGCCAGGCAGGTGACCCCTTCCATCTGGTTGTCAGTGGAAGCTCTTATCTCGCTGCAATCATTGTAGATGAGACTTGCCCCTCAAGGCAAGAGAGCTCTCCCTCTTGGCTGTGGGGTGGGGGAGCTCCTATGTCTCCAAAACCAAGGTGCAGGGGACTCACCTCACCCCTCCAGCCGGGAGACACCAAAAACCTGGGTGTCATTGGGAGCTCGTATACCACCACAGGCATGGTCCAGGGGACTGTACACTCCAGGCGAGAACTCCTCCCACCAGGTGTCAGGGGGAGGTTGTATACTGCCCCATCTTGGGTAGAGGGGACTTGGCTTTCCAGGCAGAAGAACCCTCCCACCTTGGTGTCAGGGAAAGCTAGTATATCATTGCAGCCAGGGTAGAGAGTACTCACCCCTTCAGGTGTGAGACCCCTTCCATCTGGTTTGGGGAGGGGAGCTAGTATACTTGCTGCAGACAGGGTAGTGGGGACTCGCCCATCTAGGCCGGTGATCCGTCCCACCTGGGTGTCAGGGGGAGCTCATACACGCAGCAGACAGGGAAGAGGGGAATTGCCCCTCCAGTTGGATGACCCCTCCCACCTAGGTGTTGGGGAGCTCATATGCTGCCAGAGCCAGGATAGACGGAACTCTCCCCTCCAGGCCTGGGACCAATCACACTTGGGTATCTATTGGAGCTCATACACCACCAAAGCCAAGATATAGTGGACTCTCCCCTTCAAGCGGGAGAACCCTTCCATCTGGTTGTCCTGGTGAGCTCCTATACCATTGCAGAAGGGTATAAGGGACTCTCCACTCTAAGTGGGACACTCCTCAAACCTCAGTGTCAGGGGAGCTCCTGTATCACAGCAGCCAGTATAGAGGGGAGTCGCGAATTACCCGGGAGACCACTCAAACCTGGGTGTCCTGGGGAACTGTATATCTCCACAGCTAGGTTAGTGGTGACTCCACCCTCTGGGTGAAAGAACCCGCAATCCTGGGTGTCAGGTGCAGCTCACATACCCCAGCAGCCAGGGTAGAGGTGACTCACTACTCCAGGCCGGAGACACCTCTCAATTTGGAATCGGGGTAACTCTATACTGCCTTAGCCAGGGTAGAGGGGACTGACCCCTCCAGGCCAAAGACCCCTCCCACATAGGTGTCTGGAAAGGGGGTGTTCATATACAGCTGCAGCATGGGTGGCAGCCACTCGCACCTCCAGGCTGGAGATCCCTCCCTCCTGGGGGAAGGAGGGGGCATTTATACCCCTGCAGCTAGGGATGAGGGGACTCGCCCCTTCGGGCTGGAGACCCTCACACTTGAGTGGGGGAGGAGCTCATATACCTCTGCAGCCAAGGTAGTGTGGACTCGCCCCTCAAGGCAGGAGAACCCTCCCACCTGGGTGTCAGAGTGAGCTTGTATACCACCTTAGCCAGGGTAGCAGAGACTTGCATGTCCATGTAGAAGACCACTCCCACCTGTGTGTAGGGGTGTGGAGCTTGTGTATAGTCTTAGCCAGGGTAGAGAAGACTTGCCTCTCCAGGCGTGAGACCCCTCCCACATGGGTGTAGGGGGGGATCTCCTATACCACTGCATCCAGGGTAGAGGGGACTAGCCCTTTCAGCGAGAGACCACTTCCACCTGGGTGTTGGAGGGAGCTAGTGTACCTCCACATCCAGGGTAGAGGGTTCTCGCTGCTGCTCCAGTCAGGATACCCTTCCCACCTGTGTGTCAGCAGGATCTCCTATACCACCACAGACAAGGTAAAGGAATCTTGCCCCTCAGGCAGGAGACCCCTCCCACCTGGGTTTCAGGGGGAGCTCTTATGCCGCTGCAGCCAGGGTAGAGGGGACTCCACCCTCCAGGCATGAGACCCCTTCCACATGGGTTTCTGAGGGAGCTCCTATACAACCGCAGGAAGTGTAGAGGGGACTCTACCCACCACGCAGGAGACTCCTCAAACCCGGGTATTATGGGAATTCCTAAACTGCAGCAGCTAGGGTAGCAGGGGACTTGCCGCTCCTGGCAAGAGACTCCTCCCACCTGGTTGTCAGAAGTGGATCTTATACAACTACAGTCAAGATAGAGGGGACTAGCAACTCCAGTTGGGAGACACCTCCCATATGGGTGTGGGAGGTGGAGAACATATACCTCTGCAGCCTGTGTTTCTTGTGGAGCTTGTATACCACCTTGGCCAGGGTAGAGGTGAATCGCCTGTCCATGTGAAAGACCACTCCCACTTGTGTGTAGGGGGGCGCTTGTATAGCGCCTTAGCCAAGGTATAGAAGACTTGCCCCTCCGGGAGTGAGACCTCTCCTACCTGGGTGTAGGATGGGGGGCTCCTATACCACTGCAACCAGGGTAGAGGGGACTCGCCACTCCAAGTGAGAGACCCATCAAACCTGGGTGTCAGGGAAAGCTAGTATATCAGTGTAGCCAGCATTGAGGGGACTTGCCCTTCAGGCGGGAAAACCCTCCCATCTGGGTGGGTGGGAGAGCTTGTATACCACAGCAGCCTGAGTAGAGGGGACTCGCCCCTCCAAGTAGAAGACCCCTCCCATCTGGGTGCCTGGGAGAGCTGCTATACCCTCTCAGCCAGGGTAGAGGGGAGTCACCCCTTTAGGCGGGAGACCCCTCCCACCTCTGTGTCAGGAGGAACTGGTATACCACTGCATCTAGGGTAGAATGGAATCACTCCCTCCCCCCAGGCGGAAGTCCCCTTCCACCTAGGTGTCAGGTGGAGCACATATACCCCAGTAGCCAGGGTAGAGGCAACTCGCCCCTCCAGTTTAGAGACCCCTCCCACCTGGGTTTTGGGAGAGCTCCTGTACCTCCACAGCCAGGGTAGAGGGGACTTGCACTTACCTGCATGTTGGGTAGTGGAAATCATATACTGCCACAGCTAGGGTATTAGGGACTCGCCACGCCAGGGGGGACACCCCTCTTACCTGGGTGTTGGGGGAGCTTGTATACCTCTGTAGCCAGGGTAGAGGGACTCGCCCATCCGGTTGGAGACCCTTCCCTCCTGGTTGTTGGGGGAGCTCCAATACTGCTGCAGCCAGGGTAGAGGGGACTCATCCAAACAGGTGGGAGAACTCTTTCACAAGGGTTTCAGGGGGAACTCCTATACTGCCACAGCTAGGGTAGAGGACTTTTCCCCTGCAGGTGGGAGACCCCTCCCACCTGGGTGTCCTGGGAGCTCTAATAGGACACCAGCCAAAGTAGAGGGGACACACCCCTCCAGGCGGGAGACTGCTCCCACCTGTGTGTCAGGGGGAAGTTGTATATTGCCTTAGCCAGGGTAGAGGGGAATTGTCCCTCCATGCGGGAGACACTACCCACCTGGGTGTCTGGGGGAGCTTGTACACCGCTGAAGCCAGGGTACAGGGAACTTGTTGCTCCAGGCGGGAGACCCCTCCCACCTGGTTGTCCGGGGCACCTCAAATACTGCCCCAGCCAGGGAGATCCCTCTCATAATGTTTTGCCAGGGAGTTCATATACCATCGCAGTCAGGGCAGAGGGTTCACCCATGAAGGCGGGGACCTCTCCCACCTGGGTGTCCAGGGAACTTTGATAGGACACCAGCAAAAGTAGAGGGGCTCACCCTTCCAGGCGGGAGACCCCTTCTACCTGGGTTTCCAGGGGACCTTGTATACTGCCTTAGCCAGTGTAGAAGGGACTTTCCTAACCATTGGGAGACCCCTCTCACCTGGGTGTGACAGTCCGGCTGCAGCAAAATAACCAGGGGGTGACAAACAACTTGTGTACAGCAGAAGTGGGAGCCATTTATTGTAGGACAGGAGGGGTATATATACATTACACACAGCTTATCTTAATTAACATAAACTAGATACAGCAATCAACCAATAAGGAATCTCCACACTTAATGGCTCCCTGGCGTTACTTCACAAATCACTCCCTCTGGCAAAATGCCAGGCGCCATCTTGACTTGTTTACAGACCCTAACACCTGAGTGTCTGAGGGAGCTTGTATACTGCTGCAGCCAGTGTAGAGGGGACTCCTAACACCCACTTGGTTGTTGGTGGAGCTCATATACTGCTGCAGCCATGGGAGAGGGGAATTGCCCCTCTCCAGTCGGGAGACTCCTTCCACCTGGTTGACAACGGGAGCTTGAATACCTCTCCAGCCAGTGTAGAGGAAACTCACCCCTATATGCAGGAGACCCTTCCCACCAGGGTATCTTGGAAAGCTCCTATACTGCGACAGCCTGGGTAATGAGTTCGCCCCTGCAGGTGGAAGACTCCTGCCACCTGGGTGTCCAGGTAGCCCTTATAGGGCACTAGCTAAATTAGAGAGGACTCATCCTCCCAGACAGGAGACCCCTCTCACCTGGGTGTTAGGGGAAGCTAGAATACTGCTGTAGCCAGGGTAGAGGGGACTCGCCCCTTTAGTCAAGTGACCCCTTTAACATGGGTGTGGGGGAGCACCTTTACCACCACAGCCAGGGTAGTGAAGACTCGCCCATCCGGTCAGGACCCCTTCCCACCTGGGTGTTGTGGGGAGCTTATATTGAACCTTAGCCAGGGTAGAGGGGAAATGCCCCTCCAGGAGGCTGATACCTCCCACCTGGTTATGGGGGGCGAGCTCTAATACCACCAAAAGTAGGGTAGAGGGTACTTGCCCAACCAGGCAGGAGACCCCTACTACCAGGTGTCAGAAGGAGCTCATATAGCACAGCAGGCAGGGTAGAGGGGACTCAACTCTCTGGGCAAGTGACCCCTCCCACCTGGTTGTCCAAGGGGGCTCCTACACCCCCATAGCTAGGATAGAGGGGACTCGCCCATCCAGGCAGGAGACCCCTCGCACATGGGTGCGTGGGGGTGCTCGATTACCACTGCAGCCAGTGTAGTGAGGACTTGCCTCTCCATTCAGGAGACCCCGCCCACCTGAGTGTCGTGGGGAGAATGTATGCCACCTTAGCCAGGTTAGAAGGGACTCACCCCTCTAGTCTGGGGACCCCACTCATATTGGTATCTGGGGGAGCATGTATTCTGCTGCAACAAGGGTAGAGGGGACTTGCCCCTCCAGGCAGGAGACCCCTTCCACCTGGGTGCCAGGGGGAACGCCTATACTGCTGCAGCCACAGTAGAGTGGACTCCCCGAACCACGGGAAAACCCCTCTCACCTGGGTGTCAGGGGAGCTGGATTACCTCCACAGCCATGGTAGAAGAGACTCGCCCCTCCAAGTGGGAGACCCTTCCCACCAGGGTGTCAGGGGGAGCTCTTATACCTCTGCAGCCAGGGTAGAGGGGACTTGCTCCTACAGGCGAGAGAACCCTCCCAAATTGGTGTCAGGGCGAGCTTGTATTATGCCTTTGCCAGGGTATAGGGGACTCACCCCTCCAGGCGGGAGACCCCCTTCTACCTTGGTGTTTCTGTGTGGGGTATAGTATACAACTGCACCTGGGTTGCTGGGACTGGCTCCTCAAGGCGAGAGAAAACTTTCACCTGGGTTTGAGGGGGAGTTCATATCCTGCTGTAGCCAGGATAGAGGGGACTCACCCCTTCAAGAGGAGACCCCTCTCATCTGGGTATGTGGGGTAGCTCCTATACCGCTACAGCCAGTGTAGAGAGGATTCACCCCTGGACGCGGGAGACCCCTCCCACCTGGTTGTCCCGGGAACTCTTATAAGGCACCAGCCAAAGTAGAGGGGACCCTTTTCTCTATGTGGGCATCCCCTCCCACCTGGATGTCAGGGGGAGCTCATATACCAATACAGCCAGGAGAGTGAGGACTCACCCCTACAATTGGGAGACCCCTCCCACCTGGGTGTCCGGCAGAGCTCCTATACCACCACAACAGCTAAGGTAGAGGGGATTCACCCCTCCACCTAGGTGTTGGGGGGAGCTCGAATAACTCTGCAGTCAGAGTACAGGTGACTCAACCCTACATGAGGGAAACCCCTCCCACCTTAGTGTTGGGGCGAGCTCCTATACTGCCACAGCCAGTGTAGAGGGGTTCACCTCTTTAGGTGGGAAAGCCCTCCAACCAGGATTTTCCTGGAGAACTTATACAACACCAGCCAGGGTAGAGGAGATTCGACTCCAGTGGAAACCCTTCTCACCTGAGTGTAGGGGGGTGGGGGGCTTGCATACCGCCTTAGCCAGTGTAGAGGTGACTTGATGCTCCAGGCAAAAGCCCCCTCCCACTTGGGTATCTAGGAGAGCATGTACACAGCAGCAACCAGGGTAGAGTGGACTCTCCCCTCCAGCCTGGATACCCCTCCCACTGGAGTGTCAGGGGAGCTCCTTTACTGCCTCATCCAGGGTAGAGTGGATTCACCTCTCCAAGCGGGAGACCCCTTCCACTTATGTGTAGGGTTGGGGGGGGGCTCATATCTCGCCCAAGCCAGGGTTAAAGGGACTAGCCCCTCCATGAGGGAGACCCCTTCAACTTGGGTGTCTGGGGTAGCTCATATACCCCTGAATCCAGGGTAGAGAGGACTCGCACCTCTAAGCGTGACATCTCTCCCAACTGGGTGTCAGGAGAGCTCATATACCACTGCAGGTAGGTTAAAGTGGACTCGACCCTCCATACCTGAGTATAGGGGGGACTTGTATACCACAACAGCCAGGGTAGAGTGGACTTTCCCCTCCAGGAGAGAGACCTCTCCCACCTGGGTCTCTGGGGGAGCTCTTACACTGCTGAAGCCAAGAAAGAGTGAACTCGCCCCTCCAGGCAGAAGACCCCTGCCTTCTGGGTGTCCGGGAGCTTGTATACTTCATTAGCCAGGGTGGAGGGTAATAGCTCCTCCAGGCTGGAGACCATCTTGCTATGGGGGGGTACCTGGTATACAGCTGTAGCCAGGAGAGAGGGGACTCACCCCACTAGGTGAGAGACTCCTAAACCCTGGTTGTCAGGGGAGTCATAGACTGAAGAGGCAGGGAAAAGGGGACTCGCCACTCCAGGTGGAACACCCCACCTCACTGAGTGTCGGGGGAGCATTTATACCACTACAGCCAGGGGATTCACCCCTCCCAAAAGGAAACCCCTCCCACCTGGGTGTCATGAGGAGCTTGTATACCACCTTAGCCAGGGTAGAGTGGACTCCCCAATCCAGGGGGGAGACCCTTCCCACCAGGGTATCAGGGGGGAGCTCCTATACTGTCGAAGCCAGGGTGTAGGGTATATGCCACTGAGGCGGGAAATCCATCCCACCTGGATGATAAAGGGAGCTCTTATACAGTTGCAGCCAGGATACAGGGAGTTGCCCCCACAAACTGGAAATGCCTCCCACTTGGGTGTTGGAGGGGGCTAGTATAACACCACAGCCAGGGTAGAGGCAACTCACCCCACCAGGCTGGAGACCCCTCCCACTTGGTGGCAGGGTATGGGAGCTCTTATACCACTGCAGCCAGGGTAGTGGGGACTTGCCCCTCCAGACAGGAACCCCTCCCACCTGTGTGTTATGAGGAGCTTGTATATCACCTTAGCCAGTGTAGAGAACACTCGACCCTCCAGGCAGGAGAACCTTCCCTCGGGTGTGTCTGGGAGAGCTCTTATACAACAGCAGCCAGGGTAGAGGGAAATTGCCCCTCCAGGCGGAAGACCCCTCCCAACTAGGTGTCCAGTTGGGGGGCTCATATACAGGGCTAGCCAGGGTAGAGGGGACTCTCCCCTCCAGGAAGGAGACCCCTCCCACCTGGGTGTTTCAGGGAGCTTGTATACCAAGTTATCCAGGGTAGAGGGGACTGGAGGTGTGAATCCCCTGTACCCTGACTGAGGTGGTATATTGGAAGAAAGGGGAGTTAGGGGAATGGGTGGTGCAGGGAGAGGAGGGCTCGTGGCCCAGATTCACTACAGGGTGTCAGGATTGAGGAACAGGGCCCAGGATAAAGGAGGACAAAGCCCCCAGGCAAGGGGCACTGCTACCTTTTCCCAAAGGAAGACCACAGGGCCAAACATCCCAGTTCCATTCTTTGGCTGTGATAAGCATCCTGGAAAAGTGTTCAGGAAAAGGAACCCAGCAGGGAAAAGGACAACTGGAGGGCCAAAGGAGGGCACAGCATGAAGTGATGGAAGAAGGGTGGTTTGTGGGGTGCTGGTCATGACTGCAGAAAGGAGCCCATGCTAGAGATCTAGAGGAGGGCCCAGGCTAGGGGAGAGCAGGGAAGTGTGGGGCCCAGCAGGTAGGGGCTGCACTAGGATTCTGAGATGCAGGGAACACAAGGGGAGCAGGGAAGCAGTCCCATCGAGGCCCACTGTTCAAACTCAGGGAAGCAAGGAGCAATAAGGACCCACAGATGATCAAGAGAGAAGTCAATCCAGGGAAAGTATAGACAAGGGCCAGCACTGGGGCAGCAGTCTCAGAATACTGGACAGGGCTGGGAAGGGAAAAAAGGGGATGCAACAGGTTGGAGACTTGCTTGAGCCCCAATGCCACTGCCAGGTTTCAGGTATCCTGGTGCTGCCCCAAGGGCCTAGGAAGAGCAATGAGTCCAGTCTAGGATCAGGGTTCTGTTTATCATAAGGTGCCCTGACCCAGATGAGGATCAAGGGCCAAGGACCAGGCCAAAGGGCCTGGGAAGAGACAGGGGCCAGGAGGAGTGTGATGTGAGGGCACAGTTGGGGGTCACGTTGGGTGCAGAGAGGGGCAAGAGTAAGGACCCAATCAAGGAGCCCAGGTAAGGGACTGATCCCACCAAAAGATATTAGGGACCCAATGAGAAGGAGGAACCTGCTCCAGGAAAGAGTCCTAGGGGAAGGAGAGGTAGGATCAGCGCTAGGATGAGGAGAGAGAGGGCTGCGAAAAGGGCACAGAGGAGAGCGAGCTTGGGGGCCAAATCAAGGGGCACACTGGTCAGACAGGACAGGAAGAGACACCACAAAATGCAACCCAACCTGAGTAATGCTGTAAGGAGCTCAGGCTGGCAGCCAGGCCAGGGGAATGTAGGGTGAAGGTTCATGGTGAGGAAGAGCTAGGTTGGCTTAGGGGCAGCTTGTAAGATTAGAGGGCAGGAGAGGGAAGGGAGGGGATCGCCCAGGGTAAGGTTATCACTAGGCCAAGTCCAATGCCAGTTGTCAAGTTTGGATGGAAAAGGGGGCCCAGGTGAGAGGCAGGACTGTGTTGCCCAAAGGGAACCTTTTGGGCCCAGAGGCCAGCCAATTTCACTCCTCTGCCAGGGTCAAAGGAGGGCAATATGAGGGATACTTTTGGCCCAGGATTGGGGGTTGTTGGTGGGGAGCCAGTAAATATTGGAGGAGAAAAGGCTAGGGAGAAACATGGTTGGGGGGCAGGGTCCTGGCAAGGATGAAATACCACAGAACAGGGGAACAGATGAGAGGAAGAGGATGGGGCCAAGCAAGGGGCCTGAAATCTAGGAAAAGGGACAGGGTTCTCAAGAAGGGCGGTCAGGGGATCCACCAAGGAGCCAGACCCAAGAATGGGGAGTCAAGTGCCGGGACACAGTCCTGGGTCCTATGAAAATAGACAGGGCTGGGGAGGAGAGAAAAGGGAGCAACGGTTGTGGGTGGTGCAAGGAAAGAGGGCTCAAGTCTCAGGTTCACTGCTGGGTGTCAGGTTTGAGGAGCAGGGCCTTGGTAGAGAGTTCAAAGTCCCAAGTAAGGGGAACAGCCTATGTTTTCCAAAGGGAGCTCACAGGGCCAAATACCCAGTTCCAGTCCCCTAGACCTGGTGAGCATACTGGGAAATGAATCTTGAAAAGGGGCCCAGCAGAGACAGGGACAACAGGAGGGATGAAGATGGGTACAGTGAGAAAGACCAGAGGAAGGATGTTGATGTGGTGTAGGCCAGGACTCCAGAAAGCAGTCCAGACTAGGGACCAACAGGAGGGCCCAGGCCAGGAAAGGGCAGGAAAGTTCGAGGCTGGACAGGCAGGTGACAGTAGGGTTCTGAGGCTCAGGGAAGCCAAAGGGAGTAGGGTACCGGTACCAGCAAGGCCCACAGTCCAAACCCTGGGAAGCTTGAAGCAAGAAGGGCCCCCAGAAACTCAAGCGAGGAGGCAGGCCAAGGGATGGAGATCCAAGGGCCAGGGCTTGGAAAGGGGGCTGAGGACAGTGGACAAGAATTTGGAGGGATGGCAGGGAATCCAGCAAGGGCAGAGACAAAAATGACAGGAGGGCCGAAGGAGGGCACAGACTGAAGGGACGCAGGACAGGTGTGGGTGGGTTGGGGGCCAGGACCCCAGCAAGGAGCCCAGGTAAGGGACCTAGAGGATGGCCTGGGCCAGGGGAGAGCAGGGAATGCTGGGCCAGAAAGGCGGGGCTGCACTTGGGTACTGAGGTACAGGAAAGCCATGTGGAGCAGAGAAGTATCCCCAGAAAGGGACTCTCACACAATGCCCAGAAAAGCAGTGAGCAAGAAGGGCCACCAGATACTCAAACAAGCATCCAGGCCAAGGAAACAAGAGCCAAGGGCCAGGACTTGGGCAGGGGGCTCAGGACACTGTTCAAGATTTTGGAGGGAAGGCAGGGGATCCAGCAGGGGGCAGTCAGGCTCTAGGCCCAGGGCCACCTCCAGGTTCCGGGGTTCCTGGTGCCAGACCAAGCACCCAGGGAGAGAAAGGGGCCCAGGCAAAGGGCACTGCTCTGATTCCCATAAGGGGTCCTGGCTCATATTTGAATGCAGGGCCAGGGGTCTGGCAAAACAGGTGAGACAAAGGAAGAAGGCCATGAAATGGCACAGTGAGGATCGTGATGGGTGCACTGTAGAACAAGAGCCATGACCTAAGACAGGCCCCCAAGCAAGGGACCCACCCAAACAATTGGGATGAGGGACCCAAGGAGCAGGATACTTGCAAGTGCCAGGAAAAGCACTAGATAAAGGGAGGTAGGGGCTGCCTGAGGACCTGGAGACAGTGGGAAGTGCAAGTGGTTCCTAGGGGATGCTACTGGGGACCCCAAGTAAAGGGCCCCCAGGTCAGTCACAACACGGAGACTCCATGCTATGGATGGGACATGAGGAACATGGTTAGGCATTCAGGCGAGCGCCCAGGCCTGGAGACTGGAGCAAAAGGAATCAGGGTTAGGGAGGCCTGGGTTGGGGTACGGTGGCAGCATGCAAGGTGAGAGGGCAAGGAAGGAAATGGAGGAGATCACTCATGGCTGGGTTTGAGCAAGTCCCATTATAACTACCAGGCCTCAAGGTACAGACGGTCAAGGGCACTCAGGTGACTGACAAGGCTGTGTTTCTAATAAGAAGAATAGAGGGTGGGGCTGGGGATGTGGCTCAAGCTGTATCATGCTCGCCTGGCATGCGCAGTGCGCTTGGTTCAATCCTCAGCACCACATAAAATAAAAAATAAAGATGCGTCCACCGAAAACTGAAAAATATATATTAAAAATTCTCTCTCTCTCACCCTCTCTCTCTTAAAAAAAAGAATACAGGGTGGAGAGAACAACCAATTCTGCTCCTCTGCCCAAGGTGAGTAGATCCTCAAAGAGGGACCTGGACCAATGAGGGGCAAGAGGGTACTGTGAGGGGATACCTGGAGTGTGGAGGTTGGTGGGAGTTGGTGGGCTTCAGGACTCATTTGAGGAAACTAGGCTTGGGTGAATAGGGGTAGCTGAGGGTTTGTGCAGTCTCAGGATGCCACAACATGAGGGGAACAGAGGAGAGGCACAGGGGAGGGCTGGCCAAAATGGCCTAAAACAAGGTTTAAGGACCAGGACCTCATGAAGAGAAGCCAGGGGCTGAAGCAAGAAGCTGGGCCCAGTAATGGAGAGCCAAGTGCTAGCATCTGGGCCTGCGTGAATGAAAAAAAAAAATGGATAGGGAGGGACAGGAGGGGAGAAAAGGGAGAGCTGGCACAGGGGGAAGAGGACTCAAGGCCCAAGTCCAGTGCAGGGTGTCAGGCTTCAGGAGTAGGGCCCGGGATGAAGTAGGCAAAAGTGCCCACGCAAGAAGGAGCGATACATTTTTTCAAAGGTCAAATCCTCTGGTACCCAGGGAATCAAGCAAGGAGCAGGACCCAGTAATGGAGAGCGAAGTGCTAGCACCTAGGCCTGGGTGAATGAAAAGAAACATGGATAGGGAGGGAGAAAGGGGAGCAGCTGACACAGGGGGAAGAGGGCTCAAGTCCCAGGTCCAAGGCAGTGTGTCAGGGTACAGGAACAGGGCCTGGGCTGAAAAAAGCATAGTGCCTAGGCAAGGGGCAGGGCTACGTTTTCCCAAAGGTCATATCCTCTGGCCCAGGTATGCATCTTGGGAAGGGGATCAGAAAAGTATGCATGGCAGCGACAGAAAGGATAGGAGGGCTGAAAGAGGGCACAGCCTGAAGGGCTGGAGAATGGGGGTGTGTGGGGTGGTGGCCAGGACTCCAGCAAGGAGCCCAGGCAAGGGACCTAGAAGAGGGCCCAGGCCATCGTAGAGCAGGGAATGCCAGGGCAGGAAGACAGATATGAACTAGGATACTGCAGTATAGGAATGCCAAGGGGAGCAAGGGAAGTAGCCACAGTGAGGGGCCTTCAGACAATGCCCAGAAATGCACTGAGCAACATGGGCCACCAGAGGCTCAATCGAGAAGACAGGCCAGTGAAAGGAGAGCCAAGGGCCAGTGATTGGGTAGGGGGCTCAGGACAGTGGATTACATTAGGGAAAGAAGGCAGGGGATCCAGCAGGGTCAGTCAGGTTCCAGGCCCAGGGCCAACTCCAGGTTTCATGGTTCCTGGTGCCGAACCAAGCACCCAGTGAGAGAAAGGGGCCCAGGTGAAGTCCAGGGCATTTTTTCCCATAAGGATTCTGGGATCAGATGAGAACCTAATGCTAGGGTCCTGGCAAAGGAGGCCTGGAAAAGGAAGAGGGCCAGAAGGAGAGCTATGGAAGGGCATGCAAGGGGGTCAGGGTGGGTGCGCATAATGGGTGAGACCCAGGACCCAAGCCAAGCATCCAGGCAAGGGACCCACCTGTCAATGGTGATATTGATAGGGGACCCAAGTAGCAGGAGACTTGACAGCACAAGAAAAAGGTGCAAGGGGAAGGGGAGGAAGGGGCTGAGTGAGGACCAGGAGAAGCCAAGGAGTACCTAGGTGAGCCCACTGGCGGGCCCAAGCAAGGGTCCCCCAGGTCAGACTCAACATGAAGTGACTCCTTGCTATGTCAAAAGTCATGAGGAACGTGTTCAAGGGTTCAGGCGAACACCCAGGGCTAGGGACCACAGCACAAAGGGTCAGTGTTAGAGAGGGGTGGGTTATGGAAGAGCAACATGGAAGGCCAGAGGGAAGGGAGGGTATTACTCAGTGCTGGGTTGGAGCAAGTCCATGTTATCTGCCTGGCTTCAAGTTTTAGGCAGTGACGGGGACTCAGGCGAGTGTCAGGACTGTGTTTCCCATAGAGAGCATTCAGGTCCCAGAGGCAAGCCAATTCCGCTCCTCTGCCCCAGGTGAGTAGATCCTCAGAGAGGGACCTGGATCAAAGGAGGGACCCAAGGGGTTACCTGGTGGGCGGAATTGGGATGGGGCCAGGCTGCCAGGAACCATTTGAGCAGCATTGGCTAGGGAGAAGCAGGGGGAGTGGAGGGTCCAGGCAGTGCTAGGATACCACAGCATGAGGAGATCAGAAGGTAGGCAGAGGAGGGTGCAAGCAACAAGGGCCTGAAACCAAGGGACAGGGAAAGAGTCCTCAAGAAGGGTAGCCAGTGTATGAAGCAAGGGGCCAGGCTTAGTAATGGAGAGCCAAGTGGTAGCACCTGGGCCTCCTTAAATGAAAACAAATATGGAGGGTGAGCAGCGGCAGGTGAGAAAGTGGAGTGGGTGGAAAAGAGGGAGAAGACCTCAAGGCCTGGGTCCACTGCAGGGTGTCAGGGGTCAGGAGCAGGGCCCATGCTTAGGGAGGGCAAAGGGCCCAGGCAAGGGGCTAGGCAAAATTTTCCAAAGGGAGCCCCCAGAGCCAAGAGGCCAAATAAAGTTGCCTGGCCTGGGTGAACATCCTGGGAAGGGGATCAGGAAAGCTCTTATGGCAGAGACCGAAAGGACAGGAGGACAGAAGCAGGGCACAGCCTGAGGGCTGCAGGACGGGTGTGGGTGTGGTGGGCGGCAGGTCCGATTTTAGCAGCCTAGACTAGAGAAACGTAGGTGTAGCAATGGGTCCAGGCAGTGCCTGGATACCACAGTATGAGGGAATTAGAGGGGAGGCACAGGAGGGGGCTGGTAAAAGGGGCCTGAAACCAAGGGACAGGGACTGGTTCCTGGAGAAGTGCAGCCAGAGGCTCAAGCAAGGAGCCAGGCCCAGTAATGGAGATCCATGTGCTACCACCTGGGCCTGGGTGAATAAAAAAGACATGGCGGTCTATGGGAGCTCTTATTCTTCTGCAGCCTGGGTAATGCCTACTGGCTCCTTCAGGTGAGAGACCCCTCCCATCTTGGTGTCCAGGCTATCTTGTGTTCTGCATCAGTGCTTGCAGAGGAGACCAACCCCTACAGTCATGAGATTACTTCCACCTCTGTGCCCAGTGGGGGACAGTTAGTGTACAGCTGTATACAGGGTATCAGAAACTCTCCCCTCAAGGCGGGATAACCCTTTCACATGGGTGTCAGGGGTAGCTCTTATCTAGGCACAGCCAGAGTAACAGGGACTTGCCCCTACAGGCAAGAGACCCCTCACACCTGGGTTTGTACAGCAGGCTCCTACAGAGCTGCAGCCAGGGTAACAGGGACTTGCCCCCCCCCCCCAGGCGGGAGACCCCTTTCACCTGGGTGTGGTGGGAAACTTGTATACCTCCGCAGGTAGGGTAGAGGGGACTCGCCCCTCCAGGAAGGAGACGCCTCCCAACTGGGTGTCCAGGGAGCTCGAACCCTGCCCCAACCAGAGTAGAGGGGACTCCCGCCTCTAGGTGGGAGACACCTCCCACCTTAATGTTGGGGGGATCTTTTATACTGCTGCAGCCAGGTTAGAGGGGACTCGCCTCTCCAATCAAAGACCCCTCCAACCTGGGTGTCAAGGGGAGCTCATACATATACCACTGCAGCCAGGATAAAGGGCACTTGTCCCGCCAGGCTGGAGACCCCTCCCACCTGCGTTTCTGTGGGGGCTCTTATACTGCTGAGTCAGGGTAGCAGGGACTTGCCCTTCCAGGAGAGAGACCCCTCCCACCTGAGTGTCAGGGGAGCTCCACTACCACTGCAGCCAGGTTAGAGGGGACTCAAACCTCCAATGGGGAAACCCCTCCCATATGGGTGACTAGGGAAGCTCCTAACCTCCCACCCAGGGTAGAGGAGACTCGCACCTCCAGTCGGGAGACCCCACCCAACTGGGTGTCTGGGGAAGCTTGTATACCTGCACAGCTAGGGTAGAGGGGATTCCCTGATATAGGTGTGAGACCTTTCCTACCAGGGTGTCAAGGGGACCTCTTATCCTGCCATGGCTCTGGAACAGGTGATTCGCCCTTCCAGGCAGGATTCCCATTCCACCTGGGATTCAGGGGGAGCTCTTGTACCGCCACAGCCAGTGTAGAGGGAACGTGCCACTCCCAGTGTAGAGGGGACGCACCCCTCCAGGCAGGAGACCCCTTGAAGCTGGGAGTCCACGGGAGCTCCTATATCTCCACAGGAAGTGTAGGGAAACTCGCCACTCCAGGCGGGAGACCCTGCCCACCTTGGTGTCAGGTAGAGCTAGTATACTGCACTAGCCAGAGTAGAGGGGACTTGCCCCTCCATGGGGGAGACTCCTCCCACCTCGGTGTCAGGGAAACTAATTTACTACAGCACCCATGGTAGAGGATTCTTGCCCTTCCAGGCAGGAGATCCCTCCCACCAGGTTGTCAGGGGGAGCTCATATACTTCAGCAGTCAGGGTACAGGGGACTCGCCCCTCTATATTGGAGACACCTTCTACGTGGGTATGGTGGGCGGGGGCTTGTATACCACCATATCCAGGGTAGAGAGGACTCCACCCTCCTTGCCGGATACCCCTCCCACCTGGATGTCTGGGGAGCTCCTACACCACTGTAGCCAGGGTAGAAGGGACTTGTCCCTCTAGGCAGGAGACCTCTCTCACCTGGATGTCTGAGGGAGCTTCTATACAGTGGCAGCCAGGGGAGAGTCAACTTGCTTCTCCAGGAAGAAGCACCCTCCCACCTGGGTGTCTGGGTAAACTCATATACTGCTGCAACCAGGGAGGAGTGGACATGCTCCTTCAGGCGAGAGACCCCTCCCATCTTGGTGCCAGGGCAAGGTTGTTTTTTGCCTTAGCCAGGGCAGAGCAAAATTGCCCTTCCAGGTGGGAGACCCCTCCCACTTGGGTTTCAGGTGGAGCTCTTAAAACACTGCAGCCAGGTAGAGGGGACTAGCCCATGCAGGCTGGAGATTTCTCCCACCTGGGTGCCCTAGGAGCTCTTATATAACACCAGTCAAAGTAGAGCTGACTTTCACCCTTACAGGCAAGAGACCCCTTCCACTTGGGTGTGGGCGGTGAGCTTATATACTGCCACAGCCAGGATACAGGAAACTCACCTATCAAGGCGAGAGACCCCTCCTACCTGTGTGTCAGGGGGAGCTCTTATACTGCCTCAGCCAAGGAAGAGGGGACTTCCCACTTCAGGCATGATATCTCTTCCAGCTGGTTGTCTGGGGGAGAACTTATGGAGCCACAGTCAGGGTGGAGGGCACTTACCCTCCAGGCTGGGATACTCCTCACACCTGGGTGTCAGGGGAATTCCTATACCACAGTAGCGAGTGTAGAGGGGATTTGCCTCTCTAGTCAGAAGACCCCATAACCTGGGTGTCGGGGGGAGCTTATACCACCAGAGCCAGGGTAGAGGGAACACGCAACTCAAGGCGGAAGCATCTCCCACATGCGTGTCAGGGGAAACACATATACTGCTGCAGCCAGGGTATAGTGAACATGCTCCTCCAAGTGAGAGACACCTACCAACTTGGTGCCAGGGTGAGCTTGTATTCTGCCTTAGGCAGGGTAGAGGGTACTCACTTCTCCAGGTGGGAGACCCCTGGAGTGGTTTAGCGGTTTAGGGACGGTGCCTGTTTTAGGTTGTCCAATACTATATATGGTGCTTACCCATCATTGGATGGTCTGACATCAAATCAATTGTCAGCCTCCTGGCTTAGGTTGGTACCATAGTAATTGGATCTTTACCGTCTTTGACTACTGGCAGAATATATTTAGCGACCATAGTGGTTTACCATAAACAACCTGCCACAAGCAGAAGGAAGAGGATACAAAATGCCACAATTCCAAGCCATTGATGGCTCCAAGTGAGAAGCCCTTGGAAAAATTATACCACCGATGACACCATCAGCAAACATACCCTGGTGCTATTACAATTATCAAAACTTTAGTTCATAATGCATATAAGTGATACCAGTCCAGGTAAGTTCTGTAAGCAGCTTAAAGCAGAGGAATCCATTAATAGGTCTATTCCTTCTTGAAATATTGATGCAGCAGTTTGTACAGTTTGTGTGATAGCTATTGCAGATTATTATTATTATTATTAAAGGTCCTGACCCAGTCATTGTCTGGAGTCGGCGGTCTGTTTGTGTCTTTCCACAGGAAGAACAGCAGCAGATTTGGATTCCAGAGAGACTAACTGGAGCGATTTCTACAGACCAAACAGAAGACGATTTGGCTCAAATCCATAACAGCTGATATCCAGAACTCCAGTTTGGCTATCCTTGCATCTGCAACAATGGTTCTCCCACACCTGGAGGCTAATGAATAATGAGCACCATTAACTCCTATTTCAAATGTAAAAAACCTTGAGGCTTACATGTGGGAATACCTTCAAACCCATATGCAAGTTACAAAAAGGATGGGATATCAAAAAAGAGTCAAACCCGGGTGGTAGCCAGGATGCTTTTTTCAATTTTATTTTTTGAGCTCATACAGACCTAGGTTAATGTTTTTCTGATCAGTTCTATTTTTGATCAACTGTTGAATTTTTAAACATTGCAATAGAAATTTCGCCTGTGAAAAGCTATAAGGCCTTTACTATTGTGTTATGTGTGCACACTTGTGTTATGTGTTGTATGTCTGTATGTGCGTATGTCCATATATCATATATGAGGAGCGCTCATGAAAATTTTAAAAAAATGGATCCAATATCTTTTATTCACGTGATTTAAACAGTTTAATTTAAATTGGGTAAACAGATGAAAGTAAAGATGTCTTTAAAATCAAGCTTACAAGTTTTTCTAGGTGTTCAAAAAAAACTAATAAAATGTTGAAATAATCTACCTAAATTCAGAAATTTACAAGGATTGTTTTGAAATGTGAACAAAAAAGGAGATTAACAGATCTTTTTGTTTACTTTCACCTTTCCTTTTCATTATATCTAATAATTCTCTTCAGGATAATGAACTACATTATTCAGAAAATTGTTTTCTTAGTGCCTGCTGGAATGCTACACAATTTTCTTTATCCATCATTGCCAGAATTCCTACCTTCATGCCAGTGCCAGTGAAGAGAAAAATAGAATTTCCAGTATTACTGAAAACCAAACGAGACTTCGGAATTACAGCTACCATCATCACAGCTGTTGCTGTTTCTGCTGCTGCTGCTGTGGTGAAAGCTGTAAAATACCAAAGCATCTGAAGGTAAGTGTTATCATCATAATTGAAAAATGGAGTTCTGCTGTTATAGATTTGAGATATTGCTAACCCTGCATTTATAAAGCTCAGAAGGCTTGTAAATGGCAGGTTGTTTCCCCCTATCTTTTTAATTTTTTTTTTTTTTTTTTTTTTTGTATAAAACAGGGCCAATTCTGAAGTGGACCCTGGGGGGAATTCCCTTTGGAGGCTCTTTTCCACCCTCTCGAGGAAGGTGGCAAGATCCCTGGTAGCTGTCCCCTAGCAACCTATGGACCCGGGGAGTGTCCCGGACTTGAACTGCCTCCAGGCTGCAAGGGCTTGAGTTCACAGCAGTGGCATCCTGCTCCCCGGGCAGGGGGCTGGGAAGGTCTGGGGCCCGCCACCTCTGCCAGCTGGAAAGTCCCTGCTGTGCCGGGCCTGGTTTGCGCATGCGGTGGCCACCGCACCGCACCGCTTCACGCACCCTCTGGTGACAAAAAGTGGTTAGTAGCAGCCTTTTGTTGTAACTCCTTCCCTGATAGTCCTTCCTCTTCTGAATTTTCTTCCTCTTTCTTTCTAGAGTTCCTGGGCTTTTATCAACGTATGCTCTAACTGTTCTTGGTTTTACTGGGTTGCCTCCTTCCTTTAGCAATTTACTTAACACCCTTTTGGTTTGATGTTTACTAAATTCTGATCCCATATTTCCATAATAAAGATAACGCAACACACTAAGATAACAAAAAAACAAAAACACACTGTATCAATTTATCTCTTTTCTTGAAATGGCCATCCATCCTCTCACCATTTCTGCTTCCTCAGGGGTGAGCAGCTTTCCTCCTGTCCTATATATTTATAGGGATGAGCAGCTTACCTTGTCACTTACCCCCGAGCATCCCGGAGTTCCCCGTGTGGGCCACCATTTGCCGCAGTCTGGCTGGGCAAAATAACCAGGAGGTGACAAGTAACTTGAAGGTTGAAGCGGGAACTGCTTTATTGCAGAATAACTAACTTGATTACACACAGATTGACTCAATTAGCATCATCCAGATACAGCAATCAGCCAATAAGAAATCCCCACCATCTTAATGGCTTGGTGGCATTGCCTCAGAAACCACTCCTCCTGGCAAACTGCCAGGCACCATCATGACTTGATCTCAGCCCCCAACAGGTGTCAGGGGAGACCCTTTAACACAGCAGCCAGGGTTAAGGGGACTTGCCCTTCCAACCTTGGTTTCAGGGAAAGCTAGTAAACCACTGAAGCCTGTGTATAAGGGACTCCCCCCTTCAGGTGGGAGACCCCTTCCATCTGGGTATGGGGGGGAGCTTGTATACTGCCAGAACAGAAGGGACTCGCCCCTCCAAGCAGGAGACCCCCCACCTGGGTGTCCAGGAGAGCTGGTAGAACCCCTCAGCCAGGGTTGAGGGAAGTCACCCCACTAGGATCGAGACCCTTTCCACCTAGATGTCAAGGGAACCTCCTTAATCCTCTCAGCTAGGGTAGAATTGACTCACCCCTCCAGGCCAAAGATCTCTCCCACCAGGGTATCAGGGGGAGCTCATATACCCTAGCAGCCAGGGTAGAGGCAACTTGCACCTCTAGGCAAGGAACATCTACCACCTGGGAATGGGAGTAACTCCTATATCCCCTTATCCCAGGTAGAGAGGACTCACCACTCCAGGTGGAAGACCCCTCCCACTTGGGTTTCTGCTTGAGCTCCTATACCTCCACAGCCAGGGTAGTGGAGACTTGCCCCTCTAATCGGGAGACACCCTCCCTCCTGGGTGTCCTGGGGAGCTTGATTACTTCAGGAGCTAGGGTAGAGGGGACTCGCCCCTACAGGTGGGAGACCTCTCCCACCTGGGTGTAATGAAAGCTGTTATATGGCAAGAGCTAAAGTAGAGGGGACTCGCCCTACCATGAGGGATATCATTCCCACCTAGGTGTCTAGGAAAGCTTGTATACAGCCTCAGCCAGGGTAGAGGGGACTCATTGCTCCAGGCAGTAGAACATTACCCTCTGGTAGTCTGGGGTAGTACGTATACTCCCTAAGCCAGTGTAGCGGAGACTCGCCCCTCCATTCGTGCGACCCCATATTCTGGGTGTCGGGGAGCTCCTATACAGCCAGAACCAAGGAGTGGGGACTGGACTCTCCAGGTGGAACATCCCTTCCACGTGATTGCCAAAGGAGTTCATATACGTCCATAGCAGTGTAGAGGGGACTTGGCATTCTAGGTGGTAGACCCCTCCCACCTGGGTGTAAGGGGGACATCCTATACCACTGCAGCCAGGGTAGAGGGGACTTGCCTCTCCAGGGCACAGACCCTCCCACCTGGGTATCTGGGGGTATCCTTTACTGCCACAGCCAAGGTAGAGGGGACTCGCCCCTCCAGGCAAGAGACACATCCAACCTTGGTGTTAGGGAAAGCTAGTAAACTACTGCAGCCAGGAGAGAGGAGACTCGCCCTTTCATCTGGGTATGGCGGGGAGCTCATATAACTCAGAAGCCAGAATAGAGTGGTCTCGACCCTCAAAGCAGGAGACCCTTCCCACCTGGGTGTCTAGGAGAGCTGGTACACCCCCTCAGCCAGGGTAGAGGGAAGTCACCCCTCTAGGCAGGAGATCCCTCTCACCTGGGTATCAGGGGAATCTCCTTAACCACTACAGCCAAGGTAGAGTGAACTCTCACCTCCAGGCAGAAGACCCCTCCCACCTTGGTGTAAGGTGGAGCTCATATACTCCAGCAGCCAGGAAAGAGGCAACTTGCACTTCCAGTCGGGAGATCCCCTCCCACCTGGGTGTCTGGTAGAGCTGGTACACCCACTCAACCAGGGTAGAGGAAAGTCCCCCCTCTAGGCGGGCGATCCCTTTGACCTAGGTGTCAGCGGAAGCTCATTAACTGCTAAAGTCAGGGTAGAGTGGACTTGACCCTCCAGGTTGAAGACGTCTCCCTTCTGGGTGTCAGATTTAGTTCATATAACCGAGCAGCCAGTGTAGAGGCGACTTGCACCTGAGGCAATAAACACCTCCCTACTGGGAATGGGAGTAACTCCTATACTGCCTTAGCCTGGTAGAGGGCACTTGTCCCTCCAGGAAGAAGACCCCTCCCACCTGGGTGTAAGGTGAGCTCATATTCCTTAGCAGCCAGGTAGGAGCAAAAGCTCCAGGAGAGAGACAACTACCACTTGGGGATGGGGGTAACTCCTATACCGCCTTAACCATGGTAGAGAGGACTCGCGCCTCCAGTCTTGTGACCCCATAACCTGGGTATCGGGAGAGCCCCTAAACCACGAGAGCCAGGGAACAGGGGACTCTAGCCTCCAGGTGGAATACCCCTTCTATCTAGGTGTTAGGGGGGTTCATATACTCCCACAAGCAGGGTATACGGGACTTGCCATTGGAGGGAGGAGACCCCTCCAACCTGGGTGTATGGGGGAACCTCCTATACAACTGCAGACAGGATGGAGGGGACTCGCCTCTCCAGGCTAGAGTCCCTCCAACCTGGGTGTCAGGGGGAGGTCCTTTATCCAGCAGCCTGTGTAGAGGTGACGCGCTCCTTAAGGTGAGAGATCTTTCCATCCTGGATGTCAGGGAAAGCTAATAAACCATTCAAGCCAGGGTAGAGGGGACTTGCCCCTTCAAGAGTGAAACCCCTCCCATCTTGGTATGGTGGGGAGCTCCTATACCACAGCAGCCAGAGTAGAGGGGACTCACACCTCCAAGCAGGAGACAACTCTCACCTGGGTGTCTGGGAAAGCTAGTACATCCCCTCAGCCAGGGTAGAGGGAAGTCACCCCTGTAGGCCAGAGGCCCCTCCCACCTTGGTGTCATGGGAAGCTTCTTAACCTCTGCAGCCATGGTAGAGTGGAATCACCCCTCCAGGCAGAAGACCCCTCCCACCTGGGTGTCAGGTGGAGCTCATATACCCCAGCAGCCAGGGTAGAGGCAACTTGCACATCCAGGTGAGAAACACTTCCCACCTGGGAATGGGAGTAACTCCTATACCCCCTTATCCCAGGCAGAGGGGAGTCGCACCTCCAGGAGGAAGATCCCTCCCACCTGGGTGTAAGGTGGAACTAATATACCCCAGCAGCCCAGATAGAGGCAACACACATCTCCTGGTGAGAGATACCTCCCACCTATGAATGGCAGTAACTCCTATATGGCCTTAGGCAGGGTAGAGGGGACTTGCTCCTCCAGTCGGGAGATGCCTCCTAAACGAATGTCTGGCAAGGTGGGTTCATATGTAGATGCAGCTTGGGTAGCAGCAACTCACTCCTTCAGGCGGGAGACCCCTTCCTCCTAGGGTAAGAGGGGGCTCTTATACCCCCCGCAGCCAGGGTTGAGGGGAGTCGCCTCTTCAGGTGGGAGATGCTCCCACCTGGGTGTCATGGGTAACTTGTACACCACCTTAGCCAGGGTTAGAGGAGATTTGCCCATCCAAGCGGGATACCCCTACAACCTGGATGTTAATGGGAGCTCTTATACTATCATAGCCAGGGAAGAAAGTGCTTGCCCCACTTGGTGGGAGACCCCTCAACCAGGGTGTCAGGGGGAGATCTTATACCACCACAGCCAGGATAGAGGGGACTCACCACTTTAGGCAGGAGACCCCTCCCACCAGGGTGTCAGGGGGAGCTCTTATACCACTGCAGCCATGGTAGATGGTACTTTCCCCTTCAGGCAGGAGAACCCTCCCACCTGTGTGTTGGGGGGAGCTCCTATACTGCCAAAGCCAGGGAAGAGAAAACTCGTCCCTCCAGGCAGGAGACCCCTCAAACCTGGGATTTTGGGGAGCTCCTATACTACTTCAGGTGGGGTAGAGGGAATTCTACCCTCCAGGCTGGAGATCTCTTCCACCTGGGTGTCCTGGGGAGCTCCTATACCACTGCAGCAGGGAAGATGGGACTCTAGCCTCCTGGCTGGAGAGTCCTCCCAACTGGAAGTCAGGGGAGCTCCTATATGGCAGCAGTCAGGGTAGAGAGGACTCTACCTCTAGGTGGGAGACCCCTCCCACCTGGGTGTCTGGGAGAGCTGGTGCACACCCTCAACCAGGGTAGAGGGAAGTCACCCCTCTAGGCGGGAGACCCTTCTTACCTGGGTGTCAGTTGGAGCTCAAATACCCCAGCAGCCAGGGTAGAGGCAACTTGCACCTCCAGGCGAGAGACACCTCCCATTGGTGAATGGGGAAACTCCTATACTGCCTTAGCCACGGTAGAGGGGACTCCCCCATTCAGAAGGAAGACCCCTCCCACATGGGTGTCTGGAGAGGGTAGGTTTGTATACAGCTGCAGCTTGGGTACCAGAGACTCACCTTCCAGGTGGGAGACCCCTCCCTATTGAGGGTAAGAGGGGGCTCTTATATATCTGCAGCTAGGGTTGAGGGGACTCGCCCCTTCAGGTGGGAGATCCTACCACCTCTGTGTCATGGGGAACTTGTATACCACCTTAGACAGGGTAGAGGAGACTCGCCCATCCAGGCAGGAGATCCCTCCAATCTGGCTTTCAGCTGGAGCTCGTATACCACCACACACAAGGAAGTAAATGCTTGTCCCTCCTGGCGGGAGACCCCTCCAACCTGGGTGTCAGTGTGAGATCAAATACCGCCACAGCAAGGATAAAAGGGGTCTCGCCCCTCTAGGCAGGAGACCACTTCCACCTGGTATCAGTGGGAGCTCTTATACTACTGCACCCTTGATAGAGGGTACTTTCCCCTTCAGGTAGGATACCCCTACCACCTGGGTGTCTGGGAGAGCTTGTATACAGCCACAGCCAGGGTATAGGTGACTCACTGCTCCAGGAGTGAGACCATTCCCATCTGGGTGTCTGGGAGAGCTCCTATACCCCCACAACCAATGTAGAGGAGACTCACCCGTCCATTCAGGAGACCCCATATCCTGAATGTCAGGGGAGCTCCAATACAGCCAGAGCCAAGGGAGTGGGGACTCAACCCTCCAGGTGGCAGATCCCTTCTACCTGGTTGTCAGTGGAGTTCATGTACTGCCATAGCAGAGTAGAGGGGACTCGCCACTAAAGGCAGGAGAATCCTCCCACTTGGGTGTAGGGGACACCTCCTATACCACTGCAGCCAGGGTAGAGGGGACTCATCTCTGCAGGATGGAGACCCTCCCACCTGGGTTTCAGGGGGATATACTTTACTTCTGCAGCCAGGGTGGAGGGGACTCGACCATCCAGGTGAGAGATCCTCAAACCTGAGTATCAGGGAATGCTACAAACCACTGGAATCAGAGTAGAAGGAACTCGCCCCTTCAGGCAGGAAATGCCTCTCAAATCAGTATAGGCTGGGAGCTCATGTGAGTATGGAGGCAGGGGAGCTCTTATACCACAGAGAAAAAATAGAGGGGACTCACCCCTCCAAGCAGGAGACCCCTCCCACCTGGGTGTCTGGGAGAGTTGGTACACCCCCTCAGCCATGGTAGAGGGAAGTCACCCCTCTAGGCCAGAGGCCCCTTCCACCTGGGTATCCTGGAAGCTCCTTAACTGCTGCAACCAGGGTAGAGTGGACTTGCCCTCCAGGCTGAAGACCCTTTCCACCTGGGGGTCAGGTGGGGCTCAAATATCCCTGCAGCTAGGGTAGAGGCAACCTGCACATCCACGTGAGAAACACTTCCCACCTGTGAATGGGAGTAACTCCTATATCACCTTAGCCAGGGTAGAGGGGACGCCCCCCTCCAGATGGAAGACCCATCCCAACTGGTTGTCAGGTGGAGCTCATATACCCCAGCAGCCAGGTTAGAGGAGAATCCTACCTCCAGGCGAGAGACACCTCCCAACTAGGAAGGAGTGTAACACCTATCCCGCCTTATCCAGGGTAGAGGAAACTCGCCCCTCCAGGAGGAAGACCCCTCCCACATGGGTGTCTGGTGAGGGCAGGGTTCATATACATCTGCAGCTGGGGTAGCAGCCACTTGCCTCTCAAGGCAGGAGACCCTTCCACCTTGGTGTGGGGGCGGAGCTCATATACCACTGCATCCAGGCTAGGGGGCCTTGCATCTCCAGGCAGGAGACCCATCCCATCTGGGTGTCCCAGGGAACTTCTATACCACCTTAGCCAGGGTAGAGGAGACTGACCCATCAAGGCGGGATACCCCTCCAAACTGGCTGTCAGAAGTAGCTTATATGCCACCACAGCCAGGATTATAAAGTACTTGCCCCTCCTGGCGGGAGATCCCTCCCACCAGGTTGTCAGTAGGAGCTCATATACTGCCACAGCCAGGTTGAGGGGACTCTCCCCTCCAAGCGGGAGAGCCCTCCCACCTGGGTGTCTGCGGGAGCTTGTATACTTCTGCAGCGAGTGTAGCAAGGACTCACTGCTCCAGTCGGGAGACCCTTCCCACCCGTGTCAGGGGGATCTCGCATACCGCCACAGCCAGGGTAGAGGGGACTGGCTCTTCCAGGTGGGAGACCACTCCCACCTGGGTGTGTGTGTAGGAGATCCTATACTGCCACAGCCAGGGTAGAGGTGATTCGCCTTTCCAGGCAGGAGAAACCTCCCACCTGGGTGTCCTGGGGAGCTTCTATAACTCTGAAGCCAGGGTAGAGGGGACTTGCACCTCTAGGCAGGAGACCCATCCCACCTGGATGTCAGGGGGAGTTCCTACACTGCTTCAGCCAGGGTAGAGCAGACTTTCGCTTCCAGTCGGGAGACCTCCTCCCACCTTGGTGTCTGGGTGATCTCCTATACCTCCACAGCTAGGGTAGAGGGAACTCACTCCTCTAAAAGGGAGACCAATCCTAACTGGGTGTCCTGGGGAGTTTTATTACTGCTGCAGCCAGGGTAGAGGAGACTCACCCCTAAGGCCGGTGACCCCTCCCACTTGGGTGTAGGGGGGAGCTCCTATACTGCCACAGCCAGCGTAGAGGTGAACACGCCCCTGCGTGTAGAAGACCCCCCCACACCTGGGTGTACTGGGAGCACTTATATGGCAAGAGGTAAAGTAGAGGGTACTTGCCCTCCAGGGAAGATACCCCTCCCATCTGGATGTCAGGGGAGATTGTATACCACCAAAGGCAGGGTAGAGGGGACTCTGCCATCCATGTGGAAAACCACTCCCACCTGTGTGTAGGGGGGGCACTTGTATACAGCCTTACTCAGGGTAGAGAAGACTCGCCTCTCCAGGAGGGAGAACACTCCCACCTGGGTGTCTGTGAGAGCTTGTATACCGTCACATCCAGGATACAGGGGACCCATTGCTCCAGGCTGGAGACCCTTCCACTTGGGTGTCAGGGAAGCTCATATACCCCCGCAACCAGTGTTGAGGGGATTCGCACCTCCAATCAGGAGACCCCATAACCTTGGTGTCGGGGGGAGGTCCTATACCTCCACAGAGAGGGGACTCAAACCTCCATATGGAAGATCCCTTCCACCTCGTTGTCTGTGAAATTCATATACTGCCACAGTCAGGGTAGAGGGGACAAGACATTGAGGCAGGAGACCCCTCCCACCTGATTGTAGAGGAAGGCTCCTATACCACTGTAGCCAGGGTAGAGGGGACTCCCCTTTCCAGGCAGAAGACTCCTCACACCTGAGTATTTTGGGCAAATGTATATTCTGCCTTAGCCAGTGTAGAGGGGACTCACCCATGCAGGGCAAATATCTCTTCTACCTGGAGTTCGTATACTGCCACAGACAGGGTAGTGGGGACTCGCCACTCATGGCGGGAGACGCACCCCCTGGGTGTCATGAGGAGATCCTTTACTGCTGCAGCCATGGTAGAGTGGATTTTCCCCTCCAGGTGACAGACCCATCCAACCTAGGTTTCAGGGAAAGCTAGTATACCACTGCAGCCAGGGTAGAGGTGCTCACCCATTCAGGTGGGAGACCCCTCCCATCTGGGTAAGGGGGGATATCCAATACAGAAACTGACAGAATAGAGGGGACTTGTTCCTTCAAGCAGGATACCCCTCCCACCTCGGTGTCAGGTGGAGCTAATATAACCCAGCAGCCAGGACTGAGGCCACTGGCACCTCCAGGTGAGGGACACCTCCCACCTTGGAATGGGGGTAACTCCTATACCGCCTTAGCCTGGGTAGAGGGGACTCGCCCCTTCAGGCAGGAGAATCCTCCCACCTGGGTGTCTGCTGAGGGAGGGGTTCTTATGCAGTTGCAGCGTGGGTAGCAGCAACTGGCTCTTAAAAGCGGGAGACCCCTCCCTCCTGTGGATAGGAGGGGCTCTTATACTCCCTCAACCAGTTTTGTGGGAACTCGAATCTTCAGGTGGGAGACCCTCCTGAAGGTTAGTTCCTATACTGCTGCAGCCAGGGTAGTGGGGATTGGCCCCTCCTGGCAGGATACCCCTCCCACCTTGTTTTCCAGAGGAACATGTATGCCAACTTAGCCAGAGTACAGGAGACTCACCCATTTAGGAAGCAGACCCCTACAACCTGGCTGTCAGCAGCATCCCATATACTACCAAAGCCAGGGTAAAAAGTACTGGGAGATCCCTCCCACCAGGGTGTCATGGGTGAAAGGAAAATGGCCACAACATTGCAGTGACTACTGCTTTATTGCAGCGGTGCCAAAGAGGAGAGAGAAAGAGAGAGAGAGAGAGAGAGAGAGAGAGAGAGAGAGAGAGAGAGAGAGAGAGAGAGAAGAGAGAAGAGAGAAGAGAGAGAGAGAGAGGGAAGAGAGAAGAGAGAAGAGAGAAGAGAGACGAGAGATGAGAGAGCAAGGGAGAGTGAAAGCAAGAGAGGGAGACAGTGAGAACAAGAGAGAGGAGCCTGGTAGGAGGGAGAGAGATTTTATAGCCAAATTCTAATGGGGTCTCTGGGTCTGCAAGCTGCCTTGTTGGTGGACAATGATTGGTTGCTAAGGGTGTCATCTTCTGCCTTCAGGCAGATGAGGCAGGGGTCAGATGTGGATTTCTGTTGCACCAGACAGGAGGGGGTCAAGTGTTCAGCCTTGAGTGGGGTTGAGTATTCAGACTTGATGCAAACAGATGATAAAGGACCAGACAGAAGGGTATTTGAGTGCCTGGGTTATCCTGCAAACAACTTAGTTCAGCCTGTCCTGCACCTAACATTCCTCCCTTTTTGCTTTTCTAAATTAACAGGGTTGGAGGACAGTGCAAAATCCTTTGGCTACTTTCTGCTAAGAGGGGGAGGAATGGGGCCAACCTGGGAGAGCGGGGGAATGTTTTGAGACAGGCTTGGAAATACTAGGTTGGATAAAGATACCATCCAGTGGCTATAGACAGTTATCTCAGAAGGGCAAAGTCTATAAAGTTTCCTTGAAGCCATTTCTGAGTGGGGGAAATCCTTGGTATCAGTCCTTGGTCCTATGGTAGAGACTCTAGGAAGTACCTTATGTGGCTTGGTTGAATTCTGTAATGATAAGGGTGACTGCCCAATTGTAGCCAGTGGAAGAGCAATCGCCTTGACCCACAAATTGAGAGGGGGTGGTGTCATCCTGGTGCCAAGTGGCTTGGATGTTAAAGCACCATCTGTGGTTGGGATAGAAAATGAAGATTAGGGTTTTTGGGGAATGTGGAGCCTCTAGGTGATGTTGAGGCCTTTGGAGACTAGTTGAAAAATCTGAGAAATGAAGTCTGGTCCATTGCCTGACTGGATGGTGGCTGGAAGTCCAAACCTGGGAATGATATCCTCAATGAGGATTGAGACGATGGTGTAAGCAATTTCCCTGGATATAGGGAAGGCTTTTATCCAAACTGAAAAAGTATCAACAGAAGTAAATAGGTAGTGAAGATTTTTGTGCCTAGGCATGTGAGTGAAGTTGATCTACCAGTTTTCATCTGGCTGGTAGCTCCTCATCTGATGTGTGAAGAGTTTAGGTTTGATGCTTCCTTGTTGGGATACGGTAGAGCAGACAGAAAAAGGTGAGTGAACCTGCTGGAGAGTAGTTCTCATTCCTAGGAAATGAAAGAGGGGTTGTAAAAACTGGAAAAGAGGTTAGAGAGGGTTTTAGATGAGCACAGAGTCTCTGGAGCCAGAGGAGATGGTTAGGAGTCATAGGTCTCCATCTTGGGCATCAGAGATTGTAGTCTTAAAGAAGTAATTGATTGACTGGCTATTTGGTGAATTCATGTATCTGATCTTTCAGGAACTTCTGTAGGCAATTTAATGCTCATGGTCCTATTAGAAGAAAATTAAATTTGACTAAAACGGGTCCTGGGAGGGGGAGGAGCCCAAGCCATACTTGACTGAACATTCCCCATGGAGCCTGCTGGCCCTGTTCCTGTCTCCTCTTTTCTAGCTGTTCTTGTCCTTTATTACCCCCAGGAATGATTGTGTTTTTGCTTAACTCTTTTTCACAGGTGTTTAAGATAAAGCTGGTCAAAATTGACTTTGTTTCTATCTATTGTTAAGAGTCAGCTGAGTTCCCATAGGGGTCACTCGTGGGGGAACTTGAGAGCACCTTCTTAGTTCTGCTAGTGCCATTTGCACTAGGATGGGTCTAGGTTTTTCTTGACCACGTGGCTTCCCTTGGAAGCATCAGGAATGTCTCCTGTCTCCAAAGAACCTGCTATTCACTGCAAGTGCACTGATTGGCTCTGCATTATCCAGTGGTCTCATTAATCTTCCTGATCAGAAGGTTATGTGTCCTAGAGTTGCCAAGCTCTGTAGAGAAGTTCTCTGTTCCCTAGATTCAGACTTACTCAGAGTGTAAGAGCAAAATATTGTTTTTTTTTTTTTTTTTTTGGCTATTTTAATTTAAGTCTTGATCTTAAACATCCAGCAAAGTCAGTTTCATCCGTCTTAAATTAAGAGTACTGGGCTTTAGCTGAAGTATGGCCTACTTTGGAGTCATTCTATCATGAAGTAAGATGGGAGATAGAGCCTTATCTCAGGTAAGGTGGGGCTCTTTATAAATCTTTGGCAAAGTGTGCTAGTACTGAGGCTGATCTTTGCTTTTAAGTATTATTTTAAAAAGTTTACGGATATTGTTGTTTTAGGTACATGAATATTAGATAACACAATATAAAATTACATTTAAATTGTACCCCAGTGTATAGAAATTTATATTAATCTTATTGATCACAGGTCCAGTTATAGAAAATTAAATGATATCAGTAAATCTGCAATGTGTTACTTTTATAAGCCTAACATTACCATGCAACCTTTTGGAGAACACCAGCTTGATATAATTTTTTTAAGCTTCTATATTAAAGATATATATATACCTGGAAAATATGAACACATTTAATATACAAAGAAGAGTAAAAGTACAACAATTACTATTGATATTTTTACATTAATCAAGTTTATCTCTTAAAGAAATAACATATTATAATATTGCAAAATAACAATTGTTGTTTAACCATGGTTGTATAATGCTTAATTCCTTCAAGATTACTTGCTCATAAAAACTTACATATATAACCCACTTACACAGAAATTCTTTATCCCTTACTTAAACCCTCTTATTTACTAAATCATATAGATTTTCTTATCCAGAAATCTTTTTTTCCCTTCTATTAAATCCATACCTAGAATCTTCTAATTTATCTTTCCCATCTGACAATCCCTTCTTTATTCACATTTTGAAACGGTGCTTGTAAATTTCTGAATTTAGGCAAAATATTTCATTTTAATAAGAGTTATTTTGTTATTTGCAGTGCACAATTAATCACATCTGTTTACTATTTTATGAAAACATAAACACTGTTTAAGTATATAGAATTATACTGTTGTAGGGATGGACAAGAAGCAAGGCACCTAAGATAGTACCAAAAATAGGGAAACAGTTTTATTTGGTTTCAGCCAGATTCAGAGGGCACAGCTTCTTCCATAATAAATTTACCCCATGAACCCCAAGTTTAGATATTTTCAGAACTTTGTAACAAGGATGTAAGGTGTGGGGCTCAGAAGTTCAGTCTGCAGAAGTTCACAAAAAAGCAGTATTTTTCTCTGTTCTGGGTAAGTTAACCCTTCAAAGCCACCTGAGAAGGGAGGAGATTCTTTTTCCCTTTCTTTTCTCCCCCTGCAAGCTGCCATCATGGAGCACAGTAGGTAACTTTTCTTATCTTAGAAATTTAGCCATCTCTGTGAAGCCCAGCTCAAGGATAGAGGCCTTGTTTACATATTTTTGTGAAAAACTAGTAAGGGGGTGTCCAGCACCTGGACTGCTGATTGTTTTTTCCACCTAGTGGACAAGTAAAACAGGGCAACATGAAAAGTGGAAGTTTATCTACATTAAACTTTTCTGTAGAGATTATTTGCTGACAGTTCTAAAATCAGCCATGGAGAAGATTTCTGGAAAAAGTAAGTTAAGACTTTTCTGTGGGCCTGGGTAGGGAGGGTAAAGATGAGAATTTGGGTCTGAGAGCCACAAGGGTGGATCTAAGAATGAGGAACAAGATTTAAAAAAATAATGGGAAAGGGGTTTGGGATTTTCCCCATCAACAAATATTTGATCAGTAGAACAGGTAGAGCAGAGAGGAGGATGGGGATGAATATCCCCAAAAGCCTGTAAGGGACATTAAATTCTTAGTAACATGTTTTCAGTGATGACAGAGAAACTTTAAAGGCCATTTTCACCAGATCTCAGTAAGGGTCCGAGGGCTCTCCTCAGCTAGTTTGAGCTTTGAGTTAACTGGTAAGAGGACATGGTGGGATAAGGTGTGGGCACTGACGGGAGAAAAGAGGAGTGGGTGGGTGGAGGCATAACTTCAGCACCTGCTACCTCAGCAAGGGGGCAAAGGTTTGAGGAAGGGCAATGGTTTGGGTTTTTGATCTAGTAATTGGAGGGGAGAAAACAAGTTATTGTGGTTGCAGAAATGGTGGAGGGGCTGGAGAAGAAGTTTGAGGGTGAGGACCTATTTGAGCCAGGTGATAGGATGGAGGTTCATCATCAGGGTCAAAATAGTTAATGAGTTTGGAGGAGAAGAAGATTGGGTATCAGTGGTTCTGGGGGTTGGTTTGCAAGCTAGAAAAATTTGTACAGGTTTCAAGAGGTGCAAAGAGCAGAATTGGATCAGAGCAAGAAGAAAGCTCAGAAATAGGGGCTTTTTACCCATTTTTTGGAATTCTCACAGTAATTGTAAAGATCCCTTAGAATGGATTGATCCAGAGACCCAAAAGGGGGTCATTTATTTTGGTTTTCTAGGGGATAAGTGGGCTAATCCTGGGTGCTATATTTGATCAATATTTTGAGTTTGATGTATGGTGTCAAGGAGAGGGTTTTGAGGTTATCCAAGAAGCATTTTAATGGAGAGTTAACTGGCAGAGTGGACACATTACCCATTTTGCAAACATAGTATAAGGGAGAGGGAAGGGGTCACAAACGTAGTATAGGGTAGAAGGAAGGACACACAAAGGTAGTGTAAGGGAGAGGGAGGAAACTGATTTATTGGCAAAAAGGTCATCCTTGTTAGAGCCAAAATTCAGGAATGCCTAGTGGCAGGTTCGAGCTGCAAATTGGTTATCACCAAATCCTGACAGTAGAAGCTCCCATCCTGGATGGGTGGGAGCCATGGGAGACCTTGGTTAAGGCTTTTTGGGACTCCTGCTGGAGAGGTCAGAGACTCCCAGGGCCAGAAAGAGGGAAGGGAGAGAGGAAGGGAATGGTAAGTGTATCTCTAGCAGCCAAGTCTTAAAGGTGCGAGGAGTAGGACTTTATGAGAGCCACCAAAACCGTGAAGGTCTGGGTAGAGTGAGATGTTTAGTTCTCTGTTATGTGTTCTCACAGGTTAGAAGGGCCTTTGAGGGTGACCTCAAAACCTATGCTGGTAAACCAGCAACTGGGAAGGGAAGGGAAATAATTTTGAACCAAAGTGTCCAATCTGCCCAAGAAGGAGTCCCTGAGGGCCATCGTGGCCTTGAATTCTGTGATGAGGTTCTTTCCTCCCCACAGGTGGGCAAAGAGGTTTTGCTGGAAGACCAAATTTCAAATCCTCCTGACACCACCATTGGGTTTAAGACTACAGGAAGGGGGAAATCACCAATCAAAGGCCCAGGGTGCATGTAGTTTTGGCAGTTGAGAAAATGGGTTCAGGCTGTCTGGTGAGTTGCACTTCTGGAGCAAGATGGATCCAAAAGTGAATTTTAACTTTCTTCCTGTGTTTCATCAACAAAGAAAGGAAAATTACCACAACAGTTAGGAGCGACCACTGCTATATTGTAGAAGTGCAAAGGAAGAAAAAAGATGAGAGAGGAAGAGAGAGAGCGAGTGAAGAAAAAGAGAGAGCAAGGGAGTGTGAAAGCCAGAGAGGGAGACAGAGCAAGAAAAGGGGGCCAGGCAGGAGGGAATTTTTATAGCCAAATTCTAATGGGGTCTCTGGGTCTGCAAGCTGCCTTATTGGCAGACAATGAATAGATCACACTGTAGTTGCTAAGGGTGTTATCTTCTGCCTTCAGGAAGATGGGGCAGGGGTCTGATGTGGGTTTCTGTTGCACCAGACAGGTGGGGGTCAAATGATCAGCCTTGAGTGGGGTCGAGTTCAGACTTGATGCAAACAGGTGATAAAGGACCTAACAGATGGGGGTTTGAGTGTGTGGGTTATCCTGCAGCTAGCGTTTGTTCAGATGTCCTGCAGACAACTTAGATCAGCCTGTCCTGCACCTAACAAGGGGGAGTGCATATAGGCCACAGCCAGGATAGAGGGTACTCGCCTCTCCATGTGCAAGAACCCTCCCTCCTGGGTGACTTGGGGAGTTTGATTACTACAGCAGCCAAGCTAAAGGGGAAAGGCCCCTACAGGCAGGAAACCCTTTCTACATGGGTATTTGTGGGGTGAGCTTCTATACTGGTAGAGCTAGGGTAGAGGGAACACAACCTTATAGGTTGAAGACCCCTCCCACAATTGTGTACTGGGAACTCTTATATGTCAAGAGGTAAAGTAGAGGGGACTCGCCCTTCCAGGTGGGATACCCATCCCACTTAGTGTCAGGGGAGCTTATATACTGCCAATGCCAGGGTACAGGGGACTCACCTATCTTTGCAGAAGA
This sequence comes from Marmota flaviventris, assembly GCF_047511675.1. Taxonomy (NCBI): domain Eukaryota; kingdom Metazoa; phylum Chordata; class Mammalia; order Rodentia; family Sciuridae; genus Marmota; species Marmota flaviventris. Next base: position 25,262,402 of record NC_092517.1, read on the forward strand.
CCATTCCTACCTATGTGTAGGAAGGAGCTTGTATACTACCTTAGCCTGGGTAGAGAAGACTTGCCCCTCCAGGCGGGAGAATTTTCTCACCTTGGTATCTGGGAGAAATTGTATACTGCCACAGCCAGGGAAGAGGGGACTCATTGTTCCAGGCAGGAGATCATTGCCTCCTGAGTGTCAAGGGGGAGCCCCTACACCCATGCAGCCAGTGTAGAGGGAACTCGCACCTCCAGTCAGGAGACCCCATAACCAGGGTGTTGAGGGGGAGCTCCTGTGCCACCAGAGCCAGGGAAGAGGGGACTCGACCCTCTAGGTGATAGATCCTTTCCACCTTGTTATAAGGGGAGTTCATATACTGCCACAGGCAGGGTAAAGGGAACTCACCACTAGAGTAAGAATACCCCTCCCACCTGGGTGTAGAGGGGGAGTTCCTATACTACTACAGCCAGGGTCAAGGGGATTTGCCTCTCCAGGCTGGAGACCCTCTCACCTTGGTGTCAGGGGAAGATGCTTTACTGCTGAGGCAGGGTTGAGGGGACTCGCCCCTCCAGGCGAGAGACCCATCCAACCTGGGTGTCAGGCACAGCTAGTAAACCAGTGCAGCCTGGGTATATGGGACTCTCCTCTTCAGTTGGAAGAGCTTCCCACCTGGGTGGGGGGGGAGCTCGTATACTGCTCGAGCCAGTGTACTGGGGACTCCTACCTCCAGGCATGAGAACCCTCTTATCTGAGTATGGGGGGGGGCTCTTATAACCCAGCAGCCAGGGTAAAGGGGACTCACTCCTCCAGGTGGAAGACCCCTCCCACCTGGGTGTCAGGTGGAGCTCCTATACCACTGTAGTCAGGGTAGAGGGAACTCGCCCCTTCAGGCAGGAGACCTCTCCAACCTGGGTGTGAGGGGGAGATAATATACTGTCCTGAACTGTGTACAGGTGACTCATCCCTAAAGGTGAGAGAACTCTCACACCTGGGTGTCCTGGGGGGGGGGGGTACTCCTATACAGCTGCAGGCAGGGTAGCAGGGACTTGAAACCCCAGGCAGAACATCACTTTCACCTGGTTGTCCAGGGGAGTGCCAATCTTGAAGCAGCCATGGTAAAGGGGAATCACTCATTCAGACAAGAGTCCCCTCCCACCTGATGGTCAGGGGGAGTTCATATACCACCACAGCCAAGGTAGAGGGGACTCACCACTCTAAGCCAGAGACCATCCCACCTGGGTGAATGAGGGAGCTCCTATACAGCTACAGCCAGGGTAGTGGGGGACCCGCCCCTCCAGGCCAGAGCCCTTCCCACCTGAGTGTCAGGGGAGCTCCTTTACTGCCACAGCCAGTGTAGAGGAAACTCATGCCTCCAGGTGGGAGATCCCTCCCTCCTGGGTGTCTGGGAGCTTCTCTACTGCATTAGCCAGGGTTGAGGGTACTCTCTCCTCCAGGCAGTAGACCACTCCCATCTTGCTATGAGGGAGGTACTCGTATACCTCTGCAGCCAGAAGAGAGGGGTCTCACCCCACTAGATGTGAGACCCCTAAACCCTCGTTGTTAGGAGATCTTATGTACCAGCAGAGGCCGGGAACAGAAGACTCACAATTCCAGGTGAGAAACCCCTCCCACCTGTGTGTGTGGGAGGGAACTCTTATACCACTATAGCCAGGGTAGTGTGGACTCCCCTATCCAGACAGCAAAACCCTCCAACCTGGGTGTCACACAGGAGCTTGTATGCAATGTTAGCCAGGGTAGAGAGTACTCATGGCTTCAGGCGAGACCCGCCCCACCAGGGTGTCTTGGGGGAGCTCCTATACCATTGAAGCCAGGGTATAGGGTATATGCCACTCCAGTTGGGAGATCCATTCCACCTGGCTGTTAAAGGGAGCTCTTATACAGCTGCAGCCAGGGTACAAGAGACTCGCCCCTACAGGGTAGAGATGCCTCCCACCTGGGTGTTGGAGGGATCTAGTATACCTCCGCAGCCAGGGTAGAGGAAACTCGCCTTTCCAAGTTGGAGACCCCTCCCACTTTGGTGTCAGGGTGGGGGAGCTCTTATACCACTGAAGCCAGGGTAGTGGGAACTTGCCCATCCAAATAAAAGACACCTCCCATCAGGGTGTCAGGGGGAGATCTTATACAATAGCAGCCAGGTTAGAGGGGAATTGCCCCTTTAGGTAGTAGACGCCTCCCACCTAGGTGTTCAGTGGCAGGGGGTCATATGCAGCCCTAGCCAGGGTAGAGGAGACTTGCCCCTCTAGTCGGTTGAGCCCTTCCTCTTGGGTGTCAGGTTAGCTCATATACCGCTGCAGCCAGTGTAGTGGGAACTTGCCCCACCAGGCAGGTCACCCTTCCCACCTGGGTGTTACAGGGAGCTTGTATCCCAAGTTACCCAGGGTAGAGGGGAATGGAGGTGTGCGTCACCTCTACCCTGACTGTGGATGTTTTGAGCTTCACCCAACACCCAGGTGTGAGTGGTCTCCCTTCTATAGTGGTGAGTGTCCTGTACCCTGACTACAGCAGTATAGGACCTCCCCAGACACCCAGGAGGGAGTGGTCTTCCATCTGGAAGGGCGAGTCCCCTCTCTCCTCGGTGCAGTGGTATTTGGGGGAGAAAGGGGAGTAAGGGGAATGGGTGGCACAGGGAGAGGAGGGTTCAAGGCCTAGATTCACTGAGGGGTGCCAGGATTGAGGAGCAGGCCCCAGGCTGAAGGAGGCCAAAGCCCCAAGGCAAGGGACACAACTACCTTTTTTCAAAGGAAGACCACAAGAGCAAAATTCCCAGTTTCTGTCCCTGGCTCTGGTGAGCATCCTGGGAAAGGGATCTGAAAAAGGAGCCCATCAGGAACAAGGAAAACAGGAGGGCTGATTGAGGGTACACTGTGAAGTGCTGGATGAAGGGTGTTTTGGGTGGTGCAGGCCAGGACCATAGAAAACAGCTCAGACTAGGAACCTAGAGGAGGGCCCAGGATATGGGAGAGCTGGGAAGAGTGGGGTCAGACAGGCAGGGGCTGGAGTAGGGTTTTGAGATGCAGGGAAGACAAGAGGAGTGGGGAAGTGGCCCTAGCAACACGTGCAGTTCAAGCCCAGGGAAGCACGGAGCAAGAAGGACCCCCAGGATCTCAAGAGAGGAGCCACTCAAGGGAAAGGAGAGCCAGGGGCCAGCGCTGGAGCAGGTTGCTCAGGACAGTGGACATTGCCTGGGAGGGAAGGCAGGGGATCCAGCAAGGGGGAGGGAGGCACAAGGCCCAGCACCACTACCAGGTGTCAGGGTTCCTGGTGCTGCCCCAACGGCCTGGGGAGAGGAAGTAACCCAATTGAGGTCAGGGTTCTGTTTCCCATAAGGCGTCCTGGCCCAGATGAGGATCAAGGGCCAGGGACAAGGTCAAAGGGCCTGGCAAGAAACAGGGGCCAGGAGGAGTGCAATTAGAGGGCACAGTGGAGAGGTCACGGTGGGTGCAGAGAGGGACAAGAGTAAAGGACTCAATCAAGGATCCCAGGTAAGGGACTGATCCCACCAAAATATATTAGGGACCCAATAATCAGGAGGACCCTGATCCAGGAAAAACGGTTGGGTAAGGAGAGGTAGGATGTGCGCTAGGATGAGAAGATAGACGGCTGTGCAAAGGGCACAGAAGGGACTGAGGTAGGGGGCCAAATAAAGGGGCTCCCAGGTCAGATAAGACAGGAAGAGACACCAGAGAAAGGAACACAAACCGAGTAATGGATAAGAAGCTCAGGCTAGCATCCAAGCCAGGGGACTGTAGAGCAAAGGGTCAGCGTGAAGAAGGGGTGGGTTGGCTTAGGGGCAGCTTGCATGGCTAGAGGGCAGGAGAGGCAAGGTAGGGCATTGCCCAGGGCAACGTCATCACTAGTCCCAACTCTACTACCATTTGTCAAGTTTGGGCAGCAATGCAGGCCCAGACTAGAGGCAGGGCTGTGTTGCCCATAGGGGTCCTTCAGGGCCCAGTGGCCAGCCAATTCAACTTCTCTGCCCCAAATGAGTAGATCCTCAGAGCAAGACCAGGACCAAAGGAGGGCAATGTGAGGGATATGTTTGGTCAATGATTTGGTAGGTTTCGTTGGGGAGCCAGAAACCATTGGAGGAGACCAGGCTAGAAAGAAGCAGGAGAAGGGGAGGGCCCTGGCAATAGCAAAATATCACAGTACATGGGGAACAGAGGGGAGGCACCAGAGGGGAGCCCAGCAAGGGGCCTGGAATCAAGAGTCAGGGACAGGGTCCTGAAGAAGGATGACCGGGGGCTCCAGCAAGGATCCAGGCCCAAGAATGGGGAGCCAAGTACCAGGACCCTGTCCTTGGTCCCACCAAAACAGACAGGGCTGGGGAGGAGATAAAGGTACTAAGGGTAGTGGGTGGCAAAGGGAGAGGAGTGCTAAAAGCCCAGGTTCGGTGCTGGGTGTCAGGATGGAGGAGCAGGGCTTGGGCTGCTATATTTTCCCAAAGGGAGCCCACAGCGCCAAACACCCAGTGAACATGGTGATCATTCTGGGAAAGGAACCTTGAAAAGGGGCCCAGCAGGGACAGGGACAACAGGAGGGATGAAGGAGGGTACCGCATGAAATGCCAGAGGAAGGGTGTTGATGGGGTGCAGGTCAGGACTCCAGAAAGGAGCCCAGGCTCGGGACCAACAGGAGTGCTTAGACCAGGAAAGGGCAGAGAAGGGCAGGGCCAGGGAGGTGGGTGACTGTAGGATTCCGAGGTTCAAGGAAGCCAAGAGCAGTAGTGTACTGACCTTAGCGGGGCCCGTAGTCCAAGCCTAGGGAAGGACTGAGTAAAAAGGTCCCCCGGAGGCTCAAGCAAAGTCTCAGGCCAGGGCGTGGAGATCCAAAGGCCAGGTCTTGGGAAGGGGGCTCAGGACAGTGGACAAGACTTTGGAGGGATGGCAGGGGAACCGGCAGGGTGCAGGCAGGACAGGTGTGGGTGGGATGGAGTTCAGGACTCTAGAAAGGAGCCCAGGAAGGGACCTAGAGGAGGACCCAGGCCAGGGGAGAGCAGGGAACACCGGGTATGGATGTCAGGGCTGCACTAGGGTAGTGAGGTAAATGAAAGACAAGGGGATCAGGTAAGTAGCCCCAGCGAGGGGCCTTCAGAAAATTCACAAAAAAAGCAGTCACCAAGAAGGGCCACCAGAGGCTCAAGCGAGGAGCCAGGCCAGAGAACTTAGAGCCAAGGGCCAGGGCTTGGGCAGTGGGCTCAGGACAGTGGACAGGGCTTGGGGAGGAAGGCTGGAATCTACTTGGTGGGAGCCAGGCTAGAGTGCCAGTGCCCCTGCCAGGTGTCTTGGCGCAGGACCAAGGGCCCAGAGAGAGCAAGGGGCCCACATGAGGGGCAGGGCTCTGTTTCCACATGATGCCCTGGCACAGATGAGAATCAAGGGGCAGGGACCAGGCCAAGTGGGCCCAGCAAAGGACTAGTCCAGTTGGACAGCGACCACTAGCCATGGCACAGGGTCACGGTTGGTACAGAGAGGGGCAAGATCCAGGACGCAAGCAAGGATTCCAGCTAAAAAACTAACCCGCCCAAAAGAGGACTAGGAACCCAAGGAGCAGGAAGCACGATCGCTAGGGGAAAGTGCTAGGAGAAAAAGAGGAAGGGGCAGTGCTAAGATCAGCAGACAGAGGGCAGCTCAAAGGGCAAGGAGGAGAGCTCAATAGGGGACCCAAGCAAGGGGCCCCCAGGTCTGTCCCGACAACAAGAGACCAATGGTACACAAGGAACGCAATCAGGGGATCAGCTGAGTGACTGGTCCTGGAAATGGAGAGCAAAATGTTAGCGTTATGATGGCAGGGTTGGGGTAGGGGCAGCATGCAAGGCTAGAGGGCAGGGTATTGAAGGGATGGGATCGGGCAGGGCAAGGTCGGCACTAGGCCTAATTTGACCAGGCCAGCCAATTCCATTCCTCTGCCTCAGAAAAAGTAGATCCTCAGAGAGGGACCTGGATCAAAGGAGTGCCAAAGCAAGGCACTGTGAGGGGATACCTTGTTTCCAGAATTGTGGGGGTCAGTGGGGAGCCAGGACCCATTCTTGGAGCCCAGCCTAGGGTGAAACAGTGGGAAGGGAGAGTCTGGGCAATGCTGGGTAACAGTAATGTAGGTAGGGTCAAATGAGGCATGGCACCAAATATAGCAGGAAACAATTTTGTTTGGCTGCAGCCAGGCTAAGAGGGCACAGCTTTTGCTGTAATAAATCAATCCCTGAACCTTGATTTCAGGCAGTTTTAGAATTTTATACCCAACATGTAAGATGAGGGGCTCAGAAGTTCACAGTCTGCAGAAGTTCACATAAAAGCAGCTTTTTATTTCACTGTTTTGGGCAAGTTAACTCTTCAAGGACAACACCTGAGTAGGGAGAGCTTCTTTTCCCCATTTTTCCTCTCCATGCCAGTTGTTACCATGGAGCCCAGTTGGTAACATATCTTAAAAATGTGGACATCTCCCGTGTGAAGCCCAGCTCAAAGCCAGAGGCCTTGCTTGCACATTTCTACAAACTACTATACAGGATATTTGTGAAAACTAGTAAAGAGGTGCCTAGCAACTGGAGTGCTGGTATTTTCTCAGCCAGGGACCAAGTAAAACAGGGCAACAGAAAAATAAGAAGTTTATGTACATTGAACTGTTTTGCAGAGACTCTTTTGTGTAACAGTCCAAAAATCAGCCATAGTGAAGTTTTCCTTAGAATCCCAGGTATGAATTTTCAGTGGAGGAAGGGAATGTCACTTAAATTCCCCTCTTTAATGATGCTCCCCATAAATTAATCCTTTGAATTTAAGAGCATCATTACCATTATATTGGCTTAAGGCCTTATGTAATGTCAAAAGCTTAGTTGTCATCTTCTCAAAAGAAGCTTCCATAGTGGACCCATTAGTTTTAATGGATAGTGCAGCCAAATATGGGAGCAATAAACAGGTTAACAGTAGAATACCCACTATAGCATTTAAGCTTTTAAATGTACCTAGGGTTGACAACCATTTCCCAAAATCATGTTTGTAATCCAAAGTTTAATGGCCTTCTAGGTATGCACTAGCACATGTGCTTGTTCTCTTGTGTTGTTGGCTATATTATTAACTGTTTGTCTTATGCCATCCATTTGGATGCAACAATCTGAGCTGCTGAACTCTCCACATATTTCTCTTTCTTCAGTCAGTAGGTAATCTAATGCCAAGCAGTTTTGATAGTGAGACACTCGGGTCAGGTCTGTTTTTTTTGGCTAGGATGTCTAGGCTGTGGCAGTCTGATTATTAGTAATTTCCAGTACAGCTTGTAAGTGAATAATTCTTTTCAATAGGTAAATAGGAGTTCTATAACTCGAAATGCCATTTTGTGTCCAGGTAGTGGGACCATAAGTGGCAATGATCCTCTGGGTTGGCCAGTTATCTTCACCCCAAGATTGGTGATCTCCTAAATCAAGTTACTTCCCAATGGACCTCTTATGTCTTTCCAAACAATCATTCTTCCATTGCATTCCTTCGGCAGGACAGGTCTTAAATATGTTTTACCACCTCTTGGTTATACTTGATTGTCTTGACATGTGGTTCATATGATCTCCATGGATGGAATAGGAGTAGAACAGAAACTCTTAAGGTTATCAAAGGAAATCAAACTAAATAATAACTAGCAATTTGGTTAGCATAGGTCAAAGAGCATAAATTAACAAAGTGAAACTAGTAACACCAAACAAATTTTAGAAAATTTATATAAGCCAGATAAAAATCAAAAGTTACTTATAGCCCTGTGGCGTGGTAGTTCAGTGAAGTCTACTTCCAAGTCTTCAAAAGGTGCTCCTCCTTAAGTTTGGATTCCTGGTGGGAGCTATGGCCCCTGACGAAGATTGTTGTGAGCAAAAGACTCACATTCTTTTCAGAATATCCAGGTGACGTTGTTTGTGAGCCAGAGGACATAGAAATGTTGACTCAGAACAGTCTCAAGTGCTGTATGTCCAAAGTATTCTCCTGTGGAACTCTTTGATAAAGACTGGTGGTAGATTCTCCAGGATGGCTATGCCTGCCATCACAATATATCCATCATCCTCCTGGGAGAAAATTTTCTTTTTCAGTCTTATACCATTTACGTTCATGTTGGGAGTATGTTGGCTCCAATTCTGTTAAATAGTAGGCCATGCAGAAGGGCAGCCTTTAAACCTAGGACTGGATTTTCTTCTCATTTCTTGCAGACTGTTCCCTGGCTTCTCTGCCGATCTCCAGTTGCCCTGAGAAACCACCATGTTTCCCTTTCGATGACCTTGGCAATATATAATCACAACTTTCCTGGGAGCCCACAGTGCATCCAAAAATTTATGAATATCTTGACCATACATCATGTCATTTTTTTTTCTCCTGAGTTAATGAGCCCCTTTTCCTTACATAAGGCCCTATGAACATGAAGGGTAGTGAACAGATATTTTGAGTCTATGTAAATATCCACATAGTCTCCTGCTTTCAACTGAGGAGCTTGAGTCAAAGCAATAAGTTCTGCTTTTTGTGCTGAAGTTCCCTGAGGCAGACATTTTTCCTCAACAGTGGAGTCCAGAGTGAACACTGCATATCCAGCCAAAAATACCCCATTTTTTAAAAAACTGCTTCCATCTATGAAGTACTCCACATCAGGGTCCCTGAGGGCTTGTCTGCCAGGTGTGGTCTGCTGGAGAACATTTCATCCATGCCTTCAATACAGTTGTGATCAGATTGTCCAGGTCCAATGGGCAGCAAGGTTGCTGGGTTCAGATACTGGATGACTTCCACATGGATACATGGGTTTTCACATAACATTCCCTGGTATTGACCATTAGTCAACCAATGTTGTTCTTTGTACTCTGCTAATGTCAACACTGAATAAGGAACCCTGAAACCCAATATTTGTCCCATAGCCAATTTATCAGCTTCCAACACCAGAAGATCTGTGGTTGCAAGGGCCCATAAACAAGGTGGCCAATCTTGAGCTACAGAGCCCAGAGCTTTGAACAGATGTCCATATCAAGACTCCAACAGCTATTCCAGACTGTCCATAGACATACAGAAAGTAAAGCTTTGTGAGGTCAGTGAGCCCTAGTCCAGATGCACTGAGAGTGCTTGTTTAATGTCCTCAAAGGTCTTTTGCTTAGGTGGCCCCCATATTAAAGAATCCCATTATCCCCCTTTTTTGGATTCACAGAGGGGTTTCCTATAACTGAAAGTTGGGAATCCATAAATGGCTGAATATGGTAGCCTCAGGAACTCTCTAGTCTGATGGCAGGTTGAAACGATTGGAATTGAGCAGATTTCCTGTTTCTTTTAAAGCCCATTGGCTATTGTCTGTTCTGTTGCTGAGTCAGATGGTAACCAAATTATTTGACGTTTTTCTTGGTATATATGGGCTTTAAAGTCAGAGTCCAGTACTGTCCCAAGGATTGTGCCCTCAAGCCCCTGGGAGGAACTGTCATTTAGGGAAAGGGAGAGTACATAAATCCTCTGGCACTTTAAGATGCAGGATTTTTTTTGTTGTTGTTATTTCCCAGTATAGGATCTTGGCTGCTAGGATTCTCCAACTCTCAAATCTAATGAAAATCTTAGCAGAGTTTGATGACCTGGGACATCATTTATATAAATGATGTCAATATGAGCATGGGCCGTCTGCCATGGTTGGAGAGCAGGTTCCCTGCAGGTCCTGGTATGACAGCCACATTGTGCTCACCTAGGTGTTGCTCTTTGTCTGCATGGCTTTCTCCTCTTGACAGGTGGGAGCCTGCTCTAATTGTGTATAGTAGCTGTCTCACTTATGTTTTTGTTCACTATGCCTTGGTGCATGTGGCTCTGTGTCCCTTCCTGTTGTTTGCTCACAACATGTGTCTTGGAACCATGGTGACATGTCCTTTTGGAGTGTGCACACTATGGCCAACTATCAGGTATTTCTGGTTCATTTTGGGCTTGTAGCAGCTGTGCCCTCCTGAGGCGCTGGGATCCTGTGCATAATATAAAGTTGAGAGTGTCTATCAGACTCCTGCCATATTTGTCAAACATCAATTTCCAATTAAGTGGGAAGACACTGAAAGTAGGGGTTGGGGCCAAAGGATGGGGAAAAGCATTTATTACTTCTCTGTTCAAGGCTTAGCATTTGAGCATTGCAATAGGTGCTTGCCCACTGGGGCCACTTAAGCCTTCTACTTTTTTCTGGCCACACTTTTTTTTCATTATAAACATTTGGACCATTGGGTTTGTTCTAGTGAGGCCACCCCTTTGAATGAACTCTGGGTTGGTGGTGAGGGCAGGTGTAAAGAGACCCATCGTCCTCTTTATTTTTTTGGTCTGCCTGTCTTTGAGCCTTTGGGTCTCCATTGAGGAAAACTCTGGTAGTCATCTTCATCAGCTATTTGGCACAATTCTCAGTAAAGCCAGTTGGTAATTTTTGGCAAATGTCACTCTGAGCCTGTTCCAAAAAGGCTGCATTGGACACCTGTTGCTTGAGCCTCTGCATCTCTTCCCTGACCAACTTGCATTGTGGCAGCTATGCTTGTATAGTACCCTTCCTCTCCCGGGCTCCTCTGGGAAGGGAGAGGGGCAAGAGTGGCAGAGGCCTGGCCACTTAGCTCTGAGTCAGGTGGGCACAACTCTTTTGATCAGTTTCATAAGGCAGAGGGCCTTAGGCAGATGTGGGGTCCTCTTGAGAGCCACAGACAAAGGGGCCCCAGCAAACTTCCAGCTGCCAGCAAACTTCCAGCTGCCAGCAACTTCTAGCTGCCAACTGATTGGCTCCTCTGCGGTGATGTTCATTGGGCTGTTTCCCTGCCCTTTCAGACCATGGAGCTGTTCATTGGGGGACTTTTTTTTGGTTTCGCCCATGCGACCCAGCCAATCAGCCTCAAGAGCAGGAGGAGTGGGGGAGGTTGAGAGGCTTGTGGGAAGCCGGTGGTGGCAGTTTGGCTCTGAAGGTTTTTCCTGAGGAGCTGTTTTGTTTGGCGTGTGTGGTTCTAAAAATAAAGTTTGTTTCTTTTGACAAGTGGCTCCTGAATTGTACCCAGCCACACTGCAGCATTTGGTGGGCCACACAGGGAACGAATGAGGGTAAGTGATAAGGTAAACTGCTCGCCCCTGAGGGCAGGGCGAGAGGATAGGTAGCCATTTTAAGATTATTCTTTTGTTTTGCTTTACTTTTGTTTTTTGTTTTTGCCTGTCCCTGGAGATGTGTAAGATGGAAGAAAAACCACTCACATCTGAGGAACAGATAGGGAGAAAGGACAGATGGACATTTCAGGAGACTATTATAATGATTTTATGTTGTTGCAATTTTGTTTCACTCTGTTTCAGTTTTATTAGGCATTATCTTGTTGGGTTGTATTATAGTAGAAATATGGGATCAGAAATTAGTAAAAAACAAACTCAAAGAATGTTAAGTAAATTGTTAGAGGAAGGAGGCACCTCAGTAAAATCAAGAACAGTCAGGGCATATGTTGATACAATACAAAAATGTAGCCCATGGCTTTTTAAGGAGGAGTTGTTAAATATATCACAATGGAACCATCATGGTGAAGATTTAAAAAGAATAGAAAAGAAAAGACCAGGGACTCTGCCAGTTGGCACATTGCCATTGTGGACGTTGGTATCTTGTTTGCTTAGTTCAAAGCCTTCAGTTCAGACAAAGGTAGAGAAAGGAGAAGACATATTGATTCAAGTAAAAGAGAAGGTCTCTCAAGTTACTCAGAAAGAGGAAAAGATTCAAGTAAAAGAGAAGGCCTTTCGAGCTAGTCAGATAGAGGAAGAAAGCTTAGAGCAGAAAAAGCCATCAGGGGAAAAGTTACAACAGGAGACTGCTACTAACACCTTTCTATCACCAGAGGGCGTAAGTGTCCAACCAACAGCGCCACCTCCATATGCTGGGAGGCCCCCCAACCCCTGCAGTTGATAGTTGGGATCCTGAGACAGGATCTCAAATATTAACATGCTCTGTATTTGAGGCAGGGGGGCAGCAAATTCACCATGCTTTAAATTTCAAAACAGTGAAGCAGCTAAAAGAGGCTGTAACAACCTATGGTCCTCAAGCACCCTTCACTGTAAGCATGGTCAAATCCATTAACAACTTGAACATGGTGCCAGCAGATTGGGCTAATATGTGTAAAGCTGTGCTAAATGGAGGACAATACCTGTTCTGGAAGGTTGCCAATGAGGAATTTTGCAAGGAGACAGCTAGGCAAAATGCAGAAACTGGTTATCATCAGAGAAATCTAGATATGTTGTTAGGAAAGGGACCTTATGAGGATCAGCAGCAACAAATTGCATATGATCCTGGTGTATATGCACAAATTGCTGTAGATGCAGTTAAGGCATGGAAGACTTTACAAGGACATGGAGGTTTACAAGGTCAATTATCTAAGGTAATACAAGGAGCTAATGAATCTTACGCTGAATTTGTAGATAGGCTTATTCAAACAGCTACCAGAGTTGTTGGGAATACGGAACAAGCAATGCCATTAATAAAACAACTGGCTTTGGAGCAAGCGAATCGTTGGTGCAGAGAAGTCATTAGACCATGGAAACATGAAGATTTAAACACATATATTAAATTATGTAGAGACATTAATGAACAAGAGCAAGTCATGGCAGCTGCAGTAAAACAGGCTTTAGATGCCAGGCCAAGAACATGCTACAATTGTGAACAAACAGGACAATTTAAAAGACATTGCCCCATAGCAAGAGGGTTTAACAAAACTAGGTATCAAAGGAGAAGAATACAGGGTATTTGCCCACGATGCCATAGAGGGAGACATTGGGCTAATGAATGCCATTCTCAAACCACCATAGAGGGTACTCCATTATCAAAAAACGAAAAAAGGACCAGGTGTTTATCCATGATATCATGGAGAAAGGCATTGGGCTCCATTGCCAAAAAAGGAACAGGAGGGCCCAATGCTCCAGGGCCCAAAACCACAAATATACAGAGCACTGGAGGAACCCAGCAACCCCATCAGGATAGTGCCCAGGACACATTGTCCATCAGATCCCTCATCAGGCAAACCAGAGGGAGCGCAGGGTTGGACATCTGCACCTCCACCAGAGCAGTGCTAACTCCAGAGATAGGAGTTCAAATCATTCCCACAGCGGTAAAAGAACCTCTTCCCAAAGGAACAGTAGGCTTATTATTGGGATGCAGGTCTTCTACTCTAAAAGGACTTATGATAAGTCCTGGGGTAATTGATCCTGATTATGAAGGTGAAATAAAAATTATAGCCAGTTCTCCAAAGGGTATATCAGTAATTTCAGCAGAAGATAGAATAGCAGTTACTAATAATACCCAGCCTACATGATAAATTTTCAGTCATGCTGTAGAAACAGGTTCCAAGGGATTAGGCTCCACAGGTGTAGATTGGGCTATGCTCTCTTTAATTTTAGATTCTCGCCCCATGCTAAAACTAAATATTCAAGGACATGAATTTAATGGGCTACTGAATACAGGTGCAGACCTTAGCATCATCTCTCGTCAAGAATGGCCAAAACATTGGCCATTACAACAAGCCACTCAAATGCTTCGAGGCCTAGGAGTGTCGACTGATCCCCATAGAAGTGCAATTGTGTTAGATTGGAAGGATCCTGAAGGATGTGAAGAAACTATGCAGCCATATGTATTGGATCATCTTCCCGTAAATTTATGGGGATGAGATGTCCTAGATCAATTAGGTTTCACAATAACAAATAACATCAACCAAAATGCACCCACTATTATGACTAGACAAGGTTTTAGGAAAGGAAAAATATTAGAAAAACAAAAACAAGGTATAGCAGCACCAATACAAATAGATCAAGGAAGGCACAGACATGGGTTGGATTTTCAGAAAAGGCCACTGAGACAATAAAAATTACTTGGAAATCAGGAAGACCAGTATGGGTTCCTCAGTGGCCCCTGACTAAAGAAAAGATACAAGCATCCCATGATCTGGTCAAACAACAATTAGCGGAAGGACATATACAACCTTCTGTATCTCCCCATAATACTCACATTTTTGTCATCAAAAAGAAATCTGGTAAATGGAGATTATTGCAAGATTTAAGAGCCATTAATAATGAGATGGTTATTATGGGACCTGCTCAATTGGGGATTCCTCAATTGTCTGCTTTGCCAAAAACTTGGTATGTTTTAGTTATAGATATTAAAGATTGTTTTTTTTTTTTTTTTTTAATTCCAATTCATCCTGAGGATAGTCCACGTTTTGCATTTACTATCCCTGCACTGAATCATGAAGGTCCTGATCAGAGATATGAGTGGAAAGTACTCCATCCAGGGATGGCTAACAGCCCAACTATGTGTCAAATTTATGTTAACAAAGTAATCCAGCCACTTAGAAATCAAAAGGCAGGGGATCCAGCAGGGGTAAGTCATGCTCCAGGCCCAGGGAAACTTCCAGGTTTCAGGGTTCCTGGTGCTAGACCAAGTACCCAAGGAGAGCAAGCGGCCCAGGTGAGGGCCAGGACACTGTTTCCCATAAGGCACCCTGGATTAGATGAGAACCTATGGCCAGAGTTGTGGCAAAGGAGGCCAGAAAAAGGAAGGGGGCCAGAAGGAGTTTGATAAGAGGGCATGCAAGGTGGTAGGGGTGAGTGTGCATAGGGGTGAGACCCAGGACCCAAGCCAGGTGCTCAGGCAAATTACCCACCCAATCAACGGTGATGGGGAACCCAAGGAGCAGGAGACCTGCCAGCACCAGAAAAAGGTGCAAGGGGAAGGGGAGGAAGGGGCTGTGTGAGGATTAGGAGAAAGAAATGGGCACCTAGGGGAGCCCTCTGTCGGGCCCAAGCAAGAGCCCCCAGGTCAGACCCAACATGAAGAGACTCCTTGCTATGCCAAGGGCCATGAAGAATGTGGTCAGGGGCTCAGGAGAATTCCCTGGCCCAGCGACTGCAGCTCAAAGGGTCAGGGTTAGGGAGTGCTGGGTTGCAGTAGGGGCAGAATAAAAAGCAGAGGGAAGGGAGTGGATCACTCAGGGCTGGGTTGGAGCAAGTCCATGTTAACTGCTAGGCCTCAAGGTGCAGACAGTGAGGGGAACTCAGGAGAGTGGCAGGGCTGTGTTTCCCATAGGGAGTATCCAGGGTACAGACACAAGACAATTCTGCTCCTGTGCACCAGGTACATAGATCCTCAGAGAGGGACCTGGACCAAATGAGTGGGGGAAAAAGAGGGTACTCTGAGGTGATATCTGGTGTGGGGAAGTTGGCATGGTGGGCTGCAGGACCCATTTCAGCAGCACAGCATAGGCAGAATTAGGAGGAGTGGAGTGTGTGGGCAGTGCCAGCATACCACAGCATGAGGGGATCAGCGGGGAGGCACAGGTGGGGAAGGCAACAGGGGCCTGAAACCAAGGGAGAGGAAAAGGATCCTTAAGAAAGGGGAGAATAGCTCAGGGTCTCAAACAAGGGGCTGTGTCCAATAATAAAGAGCCAAGTGCTATCACCTGGACCTGAGTGAATGTAAAGAAACATAGCAGGGGAGCATTGGGAGGGTGAATGTGGAGTTGGTGGCACAGTGGGAGAGCGGCTCAAGACCCAGGTCTACTTCAGGGTGTCAGGAGTCAGGAGCAGGGCCCTGACTGAAGAAGGACAAAGAGCCCAGGCAAGGGGCAGGGCTAAGTTTTCCAAAGGAGACCCCAGGGCCAAGAGGCCAAATCAAGTTGCATGGCCCAGGTGAGCATCCTGGAAGGGTATCAGGAAAGTGGGCATGACAGAAACAGAAAGGACAGGAGGGCCAAGGCAGGGTACAGCCTGAAGGGCTGCACGAGTAATGTGGGTGAGGTGGGGGCCAGGACCCCAGCATTGAGCTCAGGCAAGGGAACTAGAAGAGGTCCCAGGCCAGGGAAGAGCAGAAAATGCCGGGCCAGGAAGGAAGGGCTGCACTAGGGTACGGCAGTACCAGAATGCCAAGGGGAAATGGGAAGAGCCCCCAGCTAAGGACCCTCAGACAATGCCCAGAAAAGCAGCGAACAAGAAGGGCCACCAGAGACTCAAGCAAGAACCCAGCCAGGAAACAGAGGGTTAAGGGCCAGGGATTTGGCAGAGGGCTCAGGAAAGTGGATTTTATTTGGGAAAAAATGTGGGGGATCCAGCAGGGGGCAGTCAGGTTCTAGGCCCAGGGCCACATCCAGGTTTCAGGGTTCCTGGTCCCAGACCATACACCCAGGGAGAGTGAGACACCCAGGCAAGAATCAGGGTATTGTTTCTCATAAGGCACCCTGCATCAGACTAGAATCTATGGCCATGGTCCTGGCAAAGGAGGCCAGGAAAAGTAAGGGGGGCAGATGAAGGGTGACAGGAGGGCCAGCAAGGGGGTTGTGGTGGGTGCAAATAGGGGCGAGACCCAGGACCCAAGCCAGGTGCCCAGGCAAGGGACCCACCCAATCAATGCAGATTGGGGACCCAAGGAGCAGAAGACCTGTGAGCATCATAAACAAACAAAACAAAACGAAACAAAAAAAGCACAAGGGGAAGGGATGGAAGGGGCTGCATGAGGACCAGGAGAAGCCAAGGGGCATGAAGAAGAGCCTGCTGGTGGGCCCAAGCAAAGGGCCTGAAAGTAAGACCCAACAAGAAGAGACAGTTGCTATGGCAACGGCCATGAGGAACATGGTCAGGGGCTCAAGCGAATGACCAGGCCCAGGGTCCAGAGCAAAAAGGGTCAGGGTTAGGGAGAGCTGGGTTGCTGTATGGGCAGCATGGAAAGCTGGAGGGAATGAAAGGGATAACTCAGGGCTGGGTTGGAGCAGGTTCATGTTAACCTTCAAGCCTCAAGGTTCAGGAAGTGAGGGGTACTCAGGTGAGTGGCAGGGCTGTTTTCCATAGGGAGCATTCAGGGCACAGAGGCAAGCCAATTCTGCTCCTCAGCCCCAGGGAGTAGATCCTCAGAGAGGGACCTGTACCAAAAGAGGGGGGCCAGAGAGGGTACTGTGAGGAGATACCTGATGTTTGGAAGTGGGGGAGGGCTGAAGGACCCATTCTAGCAACTCAGGGTAGGGAGAAGCAAGGGGAGAGGTGGGTCTGGGCAGTGCAATCATACCACAGCATTAGGGGATCAGTGGGGAGGCACAGGAGGGGGCAGGCAACAGGGGCCTGAAACCAAGGGACAGAGAAAGGGTCCTCAAGAAGGGGTAGAAAGGCTCAGGGTCTCAAGCAAAGATCTGGGCCCAGTAATGGAGAGCTATGTTCTAGTACCTGGCCCTGGGTTTATGAAAAGAAACATGGAGTGGGAGCAGCGGGAGATGAGAATTTGGAGTCAGTGGCACAGGGGGAAATTAGCTCAAGGCCCAGATCCACTGCAGGGTGCTCCCTGGATCGGGAGCAGGGCTCTGGCTAAGGGAGGCCAAAGCACCCAGGAAAAGGGGCAGGGCTACATTTTCCAAAGGGTGCCCCCAGGGCCAAGAGGCCAAATCAAGTTTCCTGGCCCTAGTGGGGGAAGTCTCCTGGGAAGGGGATTAGGAAAGCAGGCCTGGTAGAGACAGAAAGGACAGGAGGGCTGAAGCAGGACACAGCCTGAATTATCCCAGGATGTGTGTTGGAGAAGTTGGGGCAAGAACCCCAGCAAGGAGCCCAGGCAAGGGACCTAGAAGAAGGGCCAGGCCAGGTGAGATAAGGGAACACCTGTTCGGAAAGGCATGGCTGCAGTAGGGTACTGCAGTATAGGAATGCAAAGGGGAGCAGAGTAGCAGCCCTACGCTGGGCCCTCAGACAATGCCCAGAGAAGCAGTGAGCAAGAAGGGCCACCAGAGGGTCAAATGAGAATTCAGGCCAGGGAATAGATAGCCAAGGGCCCAGGCTTGAACAGGGGACTAGGAAAGTGGATTGCATTTGGGAAGGAAGGAAGGGGATCCTGCTGGTGCAGGCAGGCTCCAGGCCCAGGGACACCTCCAGGTTTCAGGGTGCCTGCTGCCGGACCACGCACCCAGGGATAGCAAGCGGTGCAGGCGAGAGCTAGGGCATTGTTTTCCATAAGGTGCACTGGATCAGATGAGAACCGATGTCCAGGGTTCTGGCAAAGGAGGGCAGGAAAAGGAAGGGGGCCATGTGGAGTGGAACGGGAGGGTACTCAAGGGAGTCAGGGTGGGTGTGCATAGGGATGAGACGCAGGACCCAAGCAAGGTGCCCAATCCAATCAATGGTGATGGGGGACCCAAGGAGCAGGAGTCCTGCGAATGCCAAAAATTGCACAAGGGAAATTGGAGTAAGGGGCTGCATGAGGTCTAGGAGAAGCCAAGTGGCATCAAGGGGAGCCCACTGGCAGGCCCAAGCAACAGGCCCCCAGGTAAGACCCAACACGAAGAGACTCTTGCTATGCCAAGGACCATGAGGAACATGGTCAGGGGCTCAGGTGAACGACCAGGCCCAGGGAATTGAGCTCAAAGTGTGAGGGTTAGGGAGGGCTGGTTGTGGTAGAGGCACCATGGAAAGCCAGAGAGAAGGGAGGGTATAGCTCAGGGCTGGGTTGCAGCAAGTCCATGTTAACTGCCAGAACTCAGGCAATTAGTTGCACTCAAGCAAGTAGCAGGGCTGTGTTTCCCATAGGGATCATTCAGGGTGCAGAGGCGAGCCAATTCTGCTCCTCAGCCTTAGGTGAGTAGATCCTCCGAGAGGAACATGGACCAAAGGAGGGGAGGCCAAAGAGGGTACTGTGTGGAGATACCTGGTGTGCAGAAGTGGGGGGGGGTGCTGCAGGATACATTTTAGCAGGACAGGGTAGAGAGAAGCAGGAGGAGCAGAGGGTCCAGGTAGTGCTAGCATACCACAGATTGAGGGGATCAGAAGAGAGGCACAGGAGTGGGCAAGTAACAGGGGCCTGAATCCAAGAGCCAGGGAAAGGGTCTTCAAGAAGTGGGAGAGTGGCTCAGGGTCTAAAACAAAGAGCCCAGCCCAGTAATGGAGAGCAAGTTCTAGCACCTTGGTCTGGGTGAATGCAAAGGAACATGGAGGGAGAGCAGCAGGAGGAGAAACTGGAGTCAGTAGCACAGGGGAAAATAGCTCAAGGCCCAGATCCACTCAGGGTGTCAGTGGTAGGGAGCAGAACCCCGGCTGAGGGAGGCCAAAGGGCTCAAAAAAGGGGCAGGGCTACATTTTCCAAAAAGAGCTCCCAAGGCCAAGAGGCCAAATCATGTCACCTGGCCCTGGTGAGCATCCTGAAAAGGGGATCAGGAAAGCGGGCGTGGCAGAGACAGAAAGGTCAGGAGGACTGAAGCAGGGAACAGCCTGAAGGGGCACAAGAAATGGTGTGGGTGGGGTGGGGGCCAGCACCACAGGAAGGAGCCCAGGAAAGGAACCTAGAAGAGGGTCCAGACCAGGGGAGAGTAGGGAACACTGGGCCAGGAAGGCAGGGCTGCATTAGGGTGCTGCAGCACAGGGAAAGCCAAGGGGAGCAGGGAAGTGGCCCCAGTGAGCGGCCCTCACACAATGCCCAGAAAAGCAGTGAGCATGAAGGGCAAGCAGAGGCTCAAAGGAGAAGCCAGGCCAGGGAACAGAGAGCCAAGGGCCAGGGCTTGGGTAGGGGGCTCAGGACACTGGATTTCATTTGGGAAAAATGCAGCAGAACCAGCAGTGGGCAGTCAGGTTCCAGGCCTAGAGCCACCTCCATGCTTCAGAGTCTGGTGCATGACAAAGCACACAGGGAAAGCAAGGGGCCCAGGCAAGGGCCAGGGCATTGTTTCCCATAAGGCGCCCTGGATCAGATGAGAACCTATGGCCAGGATCCTGGCAAAGGAGGCCAGGAATAGGAAGGGGGCCTGACAGAGAGCAACAGGAGGGCAAACAAGTGGGTTGGGGTGGGTGCACATAGGGGTGGGACCCAGGACCCAAGCCAGGCGCCCAGGGAAGGGATCCACCTGATTAATGGTGATGGGGGACCCAAGGAGCAGGAGACCTATGAGTGCCAGAAAATGAGCAAGGAGAAGGGGAGGAAGGGATTCCGTGAGGACTAGGAGAAGCCAAGGGGCACCTAGGAGAGCCCGCTGGCTGGCCCAAGCAAGGGGCCCCAAGGACACACAAAGTAACTCCTTGCTATGCCAAGGGCCATGAGAAAAGTGGTCAGGGGCTCAGGCAAACTACCAGACCCAGGGACAGGACCACAGATGGTCAGGATTAGGGAGGGCCTTTGCAGTAGAGGCAACAACGAAGGGCAGAGGGATGGGAGGGTTCACTCAGGGCTGGGTTGGTGCAAGTTCATGTTAACTGCCAGCACTCAAGGTTCAGGAAGTGAAGAGGACTCAGGAGAGTGGCAGAGCTATGTTTCCCAAAGGGAGCATTCAGGGTGCAGAGACAAGACAATTCCACTCCTCTGCCTCAGGTGAGTATATCCTCAGAGAGGGAAATGGAACAAAGGAGGTGGGGCCAAAGAGGATATTGTGAGGGGATACCTGGTGTTCAGAAAATTGGGGAGGGTCAGGCCGCCAGGATCCTTTTGAGGAGCATAGGTAACGGAGAAGCAGGGGAAGTGAGGTTCTGGGCAATGCCAGGATACCACAGCATGAGGGGATCAGAGGGGGGGAAAAGGAGGGGGCAGGCAACAGGGGCCTGAAACCAAGGGACAGAGAAAGGGTCCTCAAGAAGGGGGAGAAGAGCTCAGGGTCTGAAGCAAGGAGCCTGGCACAGTAATGGAGACCCAAGTGCCAGCACCTGTACCTGGGTGAATGAAAAGAAACATGGAGGGGAGCAGTGGGAGAGGAAAATGTGGAGTCAGTGGCACAGTGTGAGAATAGCTCAAGGCCCAGATCCACTGCAGGGTGTCAGGGGTTGGGAGCAGGGCCCTGGCTGAGGGAGGACAAAGGGCCCTAGGCAAGGGGAACAGCTACACTTTCCAAAAGGAGCTCCAAGGGCAAGAGGCCAAATCAGGTTTCCTGGCACGGGTGAGCAACCTGAAAATGGGATCTGGAAGCAGGAGTGGCAGAGACAGAAAGGATAGGAGGGCTGAGGATGGGCACAGCCTGAAGGGTCGCAGGACGTGTGTTGGTGGGGTTGGGGCCAAGATCCCAGCAAGGAGCCCAGGCAAGGGACCTAGAAAAGGGACCAGGCCAGGAGAAAGCAAGGAACTCCTGGCCAGGAAGGCAGGGATACATTAGGGTGTTGCAGCACAGGAATGCCAAGGGGAGCAAAGAAGCAGCCCCAGTGAGGGCCCTCAGACAATGCCCAGAAAAGCAGTGAGCAAGAAGGGCCACCAGAGGCTCAAGCAAGAATCCAGGCCAGGGAATGAAAATCCAAGGGCCAGGGCTTGGTCAGGGGGCTCAAGAAAGTGGATTACATTTGGGAAGGAAGGCAGGGGATCCAGCAGGAGGAAGTCAGGCTCCAGGCCCAGGGCCACTTCCCGGTTTCAGGGTTCCTGGTGCTGGAACAAGCAGCCACGGAGAGCAAAGGGCCCAGGGAAAGGCCAGGGCATTGTTTCCCATAAGGCGCTCTGGATCAGATGAGAACCTATGGCCAGGATCCTGGCAAAGTAGGCCAGAAAAAGGAAGGGGGGCATGGAGAGGGGGATGGAGGGCACGCATGGGGATCAGAGTGGGTGCAGATAGGGGTGAGACCCAGGAACCAAGCCAGGTGCCCAGGCAAGGGACCCACCAAATCAATAGTGATGAGGGACCCAAGGTGCAGGAGACCTGCCAGCGCCAGAAAAAGGCAAAAGAGGAAGGGGAGGAAGGGGCTGCATGAGGATCAAGAGAAGCCAAGGGGCACTTATGGGAGCCCGATTATGTGCCTATGCAAGAGGCCCCCAGGTCAGACCCAACATGAAGAGACTCCTTGCTATGCCAAGGGCCATGATAAACAGTCAGGGACTCAGGCGAACTCCCAGGCCAAGGGACACTATTACAAATGGTAAGGGTTACGGATAACTGGGTTGAAGTAGGGGCAACATAGAAGGCTGGAGGGAAGGGAGGGGATAGCTTAGGGCTGGGTTGGAGAAAGTCCATGTTAACTGGCAGGCTTCAAGTTTCAGGTATTTGAAGGGGACTCAGTCCATTGGCAGGGCTGTTTTTCCCATAGGGAGCATTTAGGGCACAGAGGCGAGCCAATTCCTCTCCTCTGCCCCAGGTGAGTAGACCCTCAGTGAAGGACCTGGAACAAAGGAGTGAGGGCAAAAGAGGGTACTGTGAGGGAATACCTGTTGTGCGTAAGTGGGGGTGGTGGTGCAGGACCCATTCCAGCAGCACGGGGTAAGGAGAAACAGGGAGAGGAAGATTGGGAATTGGTGGTTTGGGTGTTTTTTTGTTGTTGTTGCTGTTTTTTTTTTTTTTTTTTTTGCAAGCTATTAAAATTTCTTGAGGTTTGCAAGAGGTGCAGAGAGCAGAATTGGATCGGAGTAAGAAGAAAGCTTGGACATAGGGGCTCTTTACCCATTTTTTGAATGCTCACAGCCTCTTCCTGGGTCCCCTGCCTTCCCTCCCAAATCTTGTCCATTGTCCTGAACCCCCAGTCCAAGCCCTGGCCTTGGCTCTCAGTTCTCTGGCCTAGTTCCTTGCTTGAGCCTCTGGTGTCCATTCTTCCTCCTTGATTTTCTGGGCTTTGAGGGCCCCTCACTGGGGCCACTTCCCTACTCTCCTTAGCTTCCCTGTACTGCAGTACATTAATTAAGCCTGTTTTCCTGGCCCTGGCCTTTCTACTCTACCCTGGCCTGGACCCTCCACTAGGTGCCTTAACTTGGCTCCCTACTGGGGTCCTGGCTCACACCCAACTCACACCCAGTCAGTGGCCCTATATGCTGTGTCCTCATTTGGCCCTCTATTAGTTTCTATCTCTGCCACGCCCGCTTCACTGATCCCCTTCCTAGGATTCTCACAAGGGCCAGGGGACTTGACCTGGCATCTTTCCCCTGCAGACTTCCTTTGGGAAAAAGTAGCCCTGCCTCTTGCCTGGTCACTTTGGCCTCCCTTAGCTTAGGCCCTGCTCAAGAACCCTAAAACCCTGCAGTGGATCTGAGCCTTCATCCTTTCTCCTCCAGTTTCACTGGCTTCTCTTTCTCCCCTCTCTCACATCCCCATCCATGTCCCTTTTCATTCATCAGACCCCAGGTGCTAGCACTTGGCTCTCCATTACTGGGCCTAGTTCCTTGCTTGAGCCCCTGGCTGCCCTTCTCAAGGACCCTTTTCCTTCTTTTTTTTCAGGCCTCTTTTTACATGCCCTTTCATGTGCCTCCCCTCTGTAATACTGGTGCTATGTTATCGGGGGGGGGGGGGGGCACTGCCAGGACCCTTCACTTTCCCTTCTTCTCCATAGCCTGGGTTACTAGAATGGGTCCTGGCTGCCAACCGACCACCCCCACAACCTCTGTACACCAGGTATCCCCTCAACATGTCCTCTTTTAACATTCCTTTGGTCAAGGTCTCTCTCTGAGGATCTATTCACCTGGACAACGGAGCCAAATTAGCTGGCCTCTGTGCCCTTAAGGTTCCTTATGAGAAACACAGTCCTGCCATTTGCCTGAGTCCCCTTTGCTGCCTGAACCTTAAGGCCTATCAGTTAACACGTGAATTGCTCCAACCCAACCCTGAAAGATCCCCTCCCTTCCCTCCACTAACCTATCACCTTGGATGCTGCACCTACCACAACCCAGCTCTCCCTAACCTGACCCTTTGCACTTAAGTCCCTGTGCCTGGGCGCTCATGTGAGGCCCTGACAGTGTTCCTCATGTCACTTGGCATAGCATGGAGTCTCTTCCTGTAGGGTCTGACCTGGGAGCCCCTTGCTTGGGAATGCCAGCATGCTCTCATAGGTGCCGTTGCACTTTATTCTGTCTCCTGGTCTTTGAGAAGTCCTTCCTCACCTCCCCCTTGTGCTTTTCCTTGGCCCTTGCAGGTCTCCTTGGCTCCTTGGGTCCTTCATCCATGGATGGTCAGGTTGGTCCTTTGTCTAGGCACCTTGCTTGGGTCCTGGATCTTGCTCCCACACGTACTAACTGAGACCCTCTGCTATTCCCTCCCATTGCCCTCCTACTGGCCGCCTTCACTTGCCAGGCCTCCTTTGCCAGGTCCCAGTCCCTGGATTCTCATCTGAGTCAGAGTGCATTATGGGAAACTGAGTCCTGCCCCTTGCCTGGGCCCCTTGCTCTCTCTGGTCCTTTGGTCCTGCACTTGGAACCCTGACACCTGGAAGTTGCCCTGAGCCAGGAGCCTGCATGCCCCCTGCTGGATCCCCTGCCATCCCTCCAAAGACTTGTCCACTGTCCTGAGCCCCCTGCCCAAGTCTGGCCCTTGGCTTTTCATTCCCTTACCTGCCTCCTCGCTTGAGCCTCTGGGGGCCCTTCTTGCACCGTGCTTCCCTGGGCTTGGACTGCATTCCTCTCTGGGGCCAGTACCCTGCTCCCCTTGGCTTCCCTGAACCTCAGAGCCCTACTTCTGCCTGCCTGCCTGGCCCTGCCCTTCACTGCCCTTTCCTGGCCTGGGTCCTCCTATCGTCCCTAGTATGGGCTCCTTTCTGAATCCTGGCCCACATCCTGTCTAAATCCTTCCCCTGGCATTTCATGCTGTACCCTTCTTCATCCCTTCTGTTGTCCCTGTCCCTGCTGGACCCCTTTTCATTATCCCTTTCCCAGGATGCTCACCAGGTCTAGATGACTGGAACTGGGTGTTTGGCCCTGAGGGCTCCCTTTGGGAAAACATAGTTGTGCCCCTTGCCTGGGACTTTGGACTCTCTCTGCCCAGGCCCTGCTCCTCGATCCTGACAGAATCCCTATGGGCAACACAGCCCTGCTTCTCTTCTGGGCCCCCTTTGCTGCCCAAACTTGACATCTGGCAGTGGACTTGGGCCTAGTGATGACATTACCCTGGGCAATCCCCTGCCTTCCCTCTCCTACTCTCTAGCCTTGCAAGCTGCCGCTAAGCTAACCCAGCCCTTCCTCACCATGACCCTTTGCCCTACAGTCCTCTGGCCTGGCTGCCAGCCTGAGCTCCTTATTGCATTACTCCAGTTGCATTGGTTTCTGTGGTATCTCTTGCTGTTTTGTCTGACCTGGGCAATCTTTGATTTGGCCCCCTAGCTTGCTCCCTTTTGTGCCTTTTGCCCAGCCCTCTGTCTCCTCACCCTAGTGCGGATCCTTACTCTCCTTCCCCTAGCGCTTATTCCTGGAGCAGGCAGGGGCCTCCTGACAATTGTGTCCCTAATACCTTTCATTGGGGTTGATCCCTTACCTGGGCTCCTTGATCGTGTCCTGGCTCTTGCCCCTCTGTGCACCCACCGTGACCTCCCCCTGTGCCCTCACATCGCACTCCTCCTGACCCCTGTCCCTTCCCAGGCCCTTTGGCCTGTTCCCTGCCCATGATCCTCATCTGGGCCAGGGAGCCTTATGCGAAACAGAACAATGACCCTTGACTGGGCTACTTGCTTTCCCTAGGCCCTTGGGGCTGCACCAGGAAACCTGACACCTGGCAGTGGCGATGGGCCTCCAGCCTCACTCCCCCATGCTGGATCCCCTGCTTTCCCTCCCCAGTCCTGTCCACTGTCCTGAGTCCCCTGCCCCAGCATTGGCCCTTGGCTCTCCATTCCCTGGACTGGCTCCTATCTTGAGCCTCTGGAGGTTCTTCTTGCTCTGTGCTTCCCTAAGCTTGAACTGCGGGCCTTGCTGGGGCCCCTTCCTTGCTCAACTTGTCTTCCCTGCATCTACTAGTGCCACCCCTGTCTGCCTGGCCCCACCCTTCCTTGCTCTCCCCTAGCCTGGGTTCTCCTCTAGGTCCCTAGCCTGGGCTCCTTTTGGTGGTCCTGGCCCACATCCCACCAACAGCCTTCTTCCAGAACTTCATGCTGTGCCCTTCTTCGGCCCTCCTGTTATCCTTGTCCCTGCTGGGTTAGGGTTATTTTCCCAGATCCCTTTCCCAGGATGCACACCTGAGCCAGGGGCTGGAACTGGGATGTTTTGCCCTGCAGGCTTCCTTTGGGAAAAGGTAGCACTCCCCGTTTACTGGGGGCTTTGCTTCTTTCAGCCTGGGGCCTGCTCCTCAATCCTGACACCCTGCAATGAATCTAGTCCTTGAGCCCTCCTCTCCCTGTGCCACCTGTTCCCCTTAGTCCCTTTCTCCCCATATACTGCCACAGCCAGGAGAGAGGGGACTTGCCCTTCCACGTGGGAGACTACTCACACCTGGCTCTTGGAGAACCCTTGAAGCCCAGGAACCAGGGTAAAGAGGACTCCCTCTTGCACGTGGGAGACCCCTCCCACCTGGGTGTTGGGGGGAGCTCCAAACATCCACAGCCAGGATAGAGGTTACTCACACCTCCAGACCCCTGTAACCTGGATAACTTGGTGTACAAGCTCCCTGCAAAACCCAGATGGGAGGGGTCTCCCGCTAGGAGAGGTGAGTCCCCTCTACCCTGGCTACAGTATATGAGCACTCCCTGACATCTAGGAGAAAGGCGTCTCTGGCCTAGAGGGGTGAGTCCCCTCTAGCCTGGCCACCACCATATATGAGCCCCCCACTGGACACCTACGTGTGAGAGGTCTTCTGCCTGGATGGGCGATTCCCCTCTACCTTGGCTGCTGTAGTTTAAAAGCTAGAGTCTTCTCTACCCTGGCTAAGGTGGTATATAAGCTCCCCACTACACCCTGGTGGGAGGTGTTTTCTGTCTGGGAGGTGAGTCACTACTACCCTGAATGAAGTGATATAAGACCTCCCCCGCCCTGACACCCAGGTGGGAAGGGCTCCAGCCTGGAGGAGCATGTTTCCTCTACCATGGAAGCAGAGGTATACTAGATCCCTCCAACACCCAGGTGGGAGGCGTCTCCAGCCTGGAGGGCCGAGTCCCCTGTACCCTGGCTGCAGCCGTATAAGAGCTTGTTTTAACTGTGAGGTGGGATGGATCTCCCAACTGGAGTGGTGTATACCCTATACCCTGGAACCATGGTATAGGAGCTCCCCACTGACACCCTGATGGGAGGGATCTCTTGCCTAGAGTGGTGAGTCCTCTCTACCCTGGCTAAGGTGGTATACAAGCTTCCGAATAATCCCCAGGTGGGAGGGGTTTCCTGTCTAGAGCAGGGAGTCCCCTCTACCCTGGCTGTATTGTTGTAACCCCCCCACACACACACACACAGGTGGGAGGGGTCTCTGTTTGGAATGGAAATTCCCCTCTTCCCTGCTTCTACTGGTATATGAGATCACCTGACAACCAGTGTTTAGGGGTCTCCCGCCTAGAGGGGCAAGTCCCCTCTCTCCTAGCTGCAGCGGCTCAGGAGTTCCCCCGCAATATAGCAAAATGTGAGGAGTCTCCTGCCTGAGGTGAAAGGCATCCCTGCTTCGTGGAGAGAGTACCCTCCACCCTGGCTAATGCAGTATAGAAGCTCCCAGACACCCAGGAGGGAGGGGTCTCCTGCCTGGAAGTGGGAGTCACTTCTACTCTGGCTAAGGTGGTATAAAAACTCCCTGTGACACCCAGGTGGGAGGGGTATCCTGGATGAAGGGGCAAGTCCCCTTTTCCCTGGCTGAAGTGGTATATAAGTTTTCCCAGACACCCAGGTGGGAGGGTCTCTGGCCTACAGAGGTGAGTCCCCTCTACCTTGGCTGCAGAGGTATATGAACTCCCCCACCCCAACAATTAGGTGGGATGGGCCTCTTGCCTAGTGGGGCAAGTCCCACCTACCATGGCTAAAGCTGGATAGGAGCTCCCCTGATACCCAGGTGAAAGTGGTCTTCCACCATGGGGGACCAATCCCTACTACTCTGCCTGCAGCTGTATAGGAGCCCCATCCCCACCCCTAGGAAACCCAGGTGGGAGGACTCTCCCGTCTTGAGGGGCAAGTCCCCTCTCCCCTGGCTGGGGCAATATATGAGCTCCCTCCGACCTTCAGGTGGGATAAGTCTCTCGCCTGGAGGAGCGAATCCCTGGTACCCTGGCTGCTGCACTATAGGAGCTTTTTCTGACACCCAAGTGGGAGAGATCTCCCACTGGAGGTGCAAGGCCACTGTACCCTGGCTTCAGTGGTGTAAAATCTCCCTCCAGTATCCCAGGTGGGAGGGGTCTCCAGCTTGGAGTGGTGAGTACCCTCTACCTTGACTGTGGCGGTACAGGAGCTCCCCCCTAAATCAAGTTGGGAGGGTTCTTGCGCCCTTTGTGGCGAGTCCCCTCTACCCTGTCTGTGGCAGTATAAGAGCTCCCATGACAACCAGTGTTGGTCTCCTGCCTAGTGGGGCGAGTCCCCTCTATCCAGGATGCAGCAATATAGGAGCTCCCTCTTGCATAGCTAGATGGGGGGATCCCCCACCTGGAGGAGAGAGTACCCTCCACTCTGGCCAAGGCAGAATAGAAGCTCCCCACAGACACCCAGATGGGAAGGGTCTCCTGCATGGATGGGTGAGTCCCCTCTACCCTGGCTGCTGTGGTATATGAGCCACCCCCATTAGCAGAAGGGAAGGGTCTCCTGCCTCAAAGAGGGAGTCCACTTTTTCCTAGCTCCAGTGGTATACTAGCCTTCCCTGACACCCAGGTGGGAGGAGTTTCCTGCCTGGAGGGGCGAGTCCACTCTCTCCTGCCTGGGGCATTACTGGATCTCCCCCAGACCAAATGGTAGGATGAGACTCTTGCCTGGAGGTGTGAGTCCCCTCTAACATGGATGCTGCAGGATAGGCATTCCCCCCCAACACCCAGGTGAAAGTGGTGTTGCGCCTGGAGTTTTGAGGCCCTATTACCCTGCTTGCAGTTGTATAGGAGCCTCCCCCCAGCCCCAGAACCCAGGAGGGTTCTCCTGCTGGAAGGCGCAAGTCCCTATACTCTGACTACATTCTTCTACCTGGAGAGGTGAGTCTGCTCTACCCTGGCTGTAGTGGTATAGCAGCTCTCCACCACACACCCGGCACCCAGGTCGGTGGGGTATCCCTCATTGAGGACTGAGTTCCCTTAATCCTGGCTGCTGCGTTATATGAGCTCTCACGCTTTACCTAGTTTAGAGGGGTCTCCTGCCTGGAGGGAGGAGTCCTCACTACCCTGGCTGCAGCAGTATAAAAGCTCCCCTCCCACACCCATTTGTGCAGGCATCCCAACTGAAGGGGTGAGTCCCCTCAACCCTGGCTGCTGTGGGAAAGGATCTTCCCCTGAAACCCAGGTGGGAGGGTGAATGGCCTGGAGAGGCGAATCCCCGTGACCCTGGCTGTAGTGGTGTAGGAGCTCCCCCCAACACCCAGGTGGAAGGGGTCTCCTGCCTCTTGTGGCTTTTCCCCTCTACCCTGTCTGTGGCAGTATATGAACTCCCCAGACAACCAGGTAGAAGGGACCTTCCACATGGAGCAATGAGTCCCCTCTACCCTGGATGTGGCAGTATATAAGCTCTCCCAGACACCAAGGGGGAGAGTTCTCCAGCATTGAGGGGCAAGTCTTCACTACCCTCACTAAGGCTGTATACAAGTGCCCTGGTACACACAAGTAGGAGTGGTCTTCCGCATGAAATGACAATCCCTTCTACGCTGGCTTTGGCAGTATACAAGCTCCCTGACACCAGGTGGGAGGGGTAACCAACATGGAAGGGCAAGTACCCTCTACTTTAGCTCTTGACATATAAGAGTTCCCAGTACACACATGTGGAAGAGGTCTTCAGCCTGCAGGGGCATGTTCCCTCTACACTTGCTGTGGCAGTATAGGAGCTCCCTTCCTGATACCCAGGTGGGAGGGGTTTCCTGCCTGTAGAGGCATGTCCCCTCTACCCTGGCTGCTGCAATAATCAAGCACCCCAGGTTACCCAGGAGGGAGGGGTCTCCTGCATGGAGGGGCGAGTCACCTCTATCCTGGCTGTGGTGGTATATTCATTCCCCCTTCTTAGGTGCAGGGCAGGTTGAATTAAGTTTTCTGTAGGATAGTCTGAACAAACGTTAGCTACAGAATAACCCACACACTTAAAACCCCTCAGTCTGGTTCTTTGTCACCTTTTTGCATCAAGTCTGAATACTGCTCAAGGCTAATCATTTGACCCCCACCTGTCTGGAGCAACAGAAACCCACATCTGACCCCTGCCCCATATGCCAGAAGGCAGAAGATGACATCCTTAGCAACTACCGTGTGATCCACTCATTGTCTGCCAAAATGACAGCTTGAAGACCTAGAAAACCCATTAGAATTTGGCTATAAAAACTCCCTCCTGCCAGGCCCCGTCTCTTGCTCTCTCTGTCTCCCTCTCTTGATGTTGCACTCCCTTGTTTTTTCCTTTTTCTCTCGCTCTCTCTCTTTCTCATTCATTCTCTTTTTCTCCTCTTTGGCACTGCTGCAATAAACCAGTGGTCACTCCAAGAGTTGTGGTCACATTCCTTTTACCTCTGAAACCCTGGTGGGAGGGGTCTCCCACCAGGAGGGGCAAGCACTTGCTACTCTGGCTGTGGTGGTAAATGAGCTTCTACTGGCATCCAGGTTGGAGGGGCCTACCACCTGGATGGGCAAGTCTCCTGTACCCTGGATAAGGTGGTATACAAGTTGCCCTTGACAACAAAGTGGGAAGGGTATCCTGCCAGGAGGGGCGAATCCCCACTACCCTGGCTGCAGTAGTATACCAGTTAACCACCCACACCCAGGCAAGAGGGTCTCCACTTGAAGGGTTGAATCACATCAACCTTGGCTGCGGGGGTATAAGAGCCCCCTCCTATCCCCAGGAGGGAGTGGACTCCCACCTGGAGGGGAGAGTCACTGCTACCCCAGCTTCAGCTGCATAACAACCCCTCTCGCCAGACACCCAGTTGGGAGAGGTCTCCTGACTGGAGTGGCTAGATTCCTCTACCCAGGCTAAGGTGGTAGAGGAGTTACTCCCATTCCAAGATGGGAGGTGTCTCTCACCTGGAGGTGCGAGTCACCTCTACCTTGGATGCTGGGGTATTTGAGCTCCACCTGACTTCCAGGTGGGAGGGGTCTATCCCTGAAATGGTGAGGCCCCCTCTACCTTGGCTGAAGCAGTTAAGGAGCTTCCCCTGTTACCCAGTTGGGAGGGGTCTACCGCTTAGAGGAGTGACTCCCCTCCACCTGGGTTGAGGGGTGTAACAGCTCACCCAGACACCCAGTTTGGAGGCATCCCCAACTAGCAGGGGCAAGTCCCCTCTATTCTGGATGCTTTTGTATTCAAGATCCCCCACTTACCCAGATGGGAGAAGTATTAACCCTGGAAGGGCGAGTGCCTTCTACTTTAGCTCTTGCCATATAAGAGGTCCCAGTATACCCAGGTGGGAGGGGTCTTCCGCCTGCAGGGGCGTGTTCCCGCTACCCTGACTGTGGCAAAATACGAGTTCCCCCCAGACACCCAGGTGGGAGGGGTCTCCAGCCTGTAGGGGAGAGTCCCTTCTACATTGGCTGCTGCAGTAATCAAGCTCCCCCAGAAACCCAGGTGGGAAGTGTCTCCAGATTGGAGGGGCGAGTTCCCTCTATCCTTGCTTCAGAGGTATAGGAGCTCACCCAGACACCCACGTGGGAGGGGTCTCCCGACAGGAAGGGCAAGTCTGCTCTACCCTGGCTGTAGCCATACAGGTATAGGAACTCCCCGTGACACCCAGGTGGGAGGCGTCTCATGCCTAGAACTGTGAGTCACCTCTACCCTGGCTACAGCGGTATAAGAGCTTCCCCTGAAGACCAGGTGGGAGTGCTCTCCCAACTGGAGGGGCGACACCCCTCTTCACTGGCTGCGGCAGTATAAGAGCTCCCCCCGACACCCAGTTGGGATGGGTTTCCCGCCTTAAGGAGAAAGTACCCTCTACCATGGCTGCAGTGGTATAAGAGCTCCTCCTGACACCCAGGTGGGAGGGGTCTCCTGGCTGGAGGGGCGAGTCACCACTACTCTGGCTGTGGCAGTATAGTATCTCCCTCCATACACCCAGGTGGGAGGGGTCTTCCACCTGGAGGGGCAAGTCCTCTCTTCCCTGCCTGTGGCAGTATATAAGATCACCCTGACACACTTGGCAAGGGTCTCCAGAGTGGAGCTCTGAGTCTCCTCTACCATGGATGCAAAAGTATACAAGCTCCCCCAGACACCCAGGTAGAAGTGGTCTCCCGATGTAAGGGCAAGTCCCCTCTCTCTTGGCTGTGGAGGTATATGAGCCCTCCCACAGACCCTAGTGGGAGAGGTATCCTGAAAGGAGGGGTAAGTACTTTCTACCCTGGCTGGGATGGTATATGAGCTCTTGCTGACTGCCAGATTGGAGGGGCCTTCCGCCTGGATGGGCGAGTCTTCTCTACCCTGGCTAAGATGGTACACAAGTTCCATGCGACATCCAGTTGGGAGGGGTCTCCTGACTGAAGAGATGAGTCCCCACTCCCTGGTTGCAGCGGTATACTAACTCCCCCCCCTCAATACCCAGGTGGGAGTGGTCTCCCCCTGGATGGGCAAGTCTCCTCTATCCTGGCTGTGGCAGAGGAGATCCCCCTTATGCAGAGGTGAATAGGGTCTCCTGAGTGGAGCTACAAGACCCCTCTACCCTGGCTGAGATGGTATTCGAGCTTCCCAGACACCCAGGTGAGAGGGGTCTCCTGCCTGGAGGGGCGAGTCCCCACTACTCTGGCTGCAGGGGTATAGGAGCTCCACCCCCCACAGCCAGGTGTGAGGGGTCTCCTGCCTGGAGGGGTGAGTTCCCTCTACCGTGGCCCCTGCAGTATAGGAGTTCCCCTGACAAGTACTTGCGAGGAGTCTCCATCCTGGAAAATGGAGTCTCCTCTACCCTGCCTGTGGCTGTATAGGTACTCCCCTGGACACCCAGGTGGAAGGGGTCTCATGTCTGTAGGGGCGAGTCCACTCTCCCCTGGCTGTGGTGGTATACAAGCTATCCCAGACACTCAGGTGGGAGGATCTCCCGCCTGGAAGAGCAACTATTCTCTACCCAAGCTAAGGCAATATACAAGCATCCCCCACCACACAGGTGGTAGGGTCTTCCGCTTGGACAGGGAAGTCCCCTCTACCCTGGCTTTGGCTGTATACAAGCTCCCCTGACAACCAGGTTGGAGAGGTATCCCGCCTAGAAGTAAAAGTCACCTCTATTTTAGCTCTTGCCATATAAGGGGTCCCAGTACATCCAGGAGGGAGGGTTCTTCTGCCTGCAGGGGCATATTTGTTCTACCCTGGCTGTGGCAGCATGGAGATCCTCATGACACCAAAGTGGGAGGGGTCGCCTGATTGGAGTGCTAAATCCCCTCTACCCTGGCTGCGGAGGTATAGGAGCTCACCAAGACACCCAGGTGGGAGGGGTCTCAGGACTGGAAAGGAAAGTCTAATCTACCCTGGCTGCAGCCTTATAGGAACTCCCCCTGACCCCCAGATGAAAGGAATCTGCCCCCTAGAGGTGCGAATCCCCTCTATCCTGGATGCTGAGGTATAAGACCTGTCCTGACACCCAATTGGAAGGAGTCTCCCGCCAGAAGGCTAGAATCCCTTCTAACCTGCTGCAGCTGTATAGGAGCTCCCCAGGACACCCAGGTGGAAGGGGTCTGGATGATAGAGTTCCATTTACCCTGGTTATGGTGGTACAAAAACTCCCCAGAAAACCAGGTGGGAAATGGTCTTCCGCCAGAAGGTGCAAGTCTCCTCTTCACTGGCTCTGGAGGTAGAGGAACTCCTCCGACACCCTGGTGGAAGGGGTCTCCCGCCTAAACGTGCAAGTCCCCTCTAAGCTGGCTAAGGCGGTATAGGAGTTACTCCCTTTCCCAGGTGGGAGGTGTTTCTCCTCTGGATGTGCGAATTGCCTCTACTCTGGCTGCTGGGGTATATGAGCTCCACCTGGCACCCAGGTGGGTGGGGTATTCCTCCTGGATGGGCGAGTGCACTCTACTGGGGCAAAGGCGGTATGACTTACTCCCATTCCTAGTTTGGAGGTGTTCTTGCCTCAGGTGCCAGATACCTCTAACCTGGCTGCTGGGGTATATGAGCTCCATCTGACACCAAGGTGGGAGGGGTCTTCTGCATGGAGGGGCAAGTGAACTCTACCCTGGATGCAGCAGTTAAGGAGCTTCCCTGACACACATGTGGGAGGGGACTCCCGCCCAGAGGGGTGAATTCCCTCTTCTCTGCCTGAGGGGGTGTAGCAGCTTGCCCACACACCCAGGTGGGAGGGGTTTCCTGCTTGGAGGGGTGAGTCCCCTCTATTCTGGCCTCTGTGAAAGGCGAGCTCCCCCTCCATACTCAGATGGGAGGAGTCTCCTGCTGGAAGGGGTGAGTGCCCTCTACAGTGGCTGCAGTGGTTTACTAGCTTTCCCTGACACACAGTTTGGATGGGTCTCTTGCCTGGAGGGGTGAGTCCCCTCTACCCTGGCTGTGGCGGTAAAGGATCTCCCCCTGATACCCAGGTGGGAGGGTCTCCAGCCTGGAAAGACAAGTCCCCTCAACCCTAGTTGCAGTGGTATAGGAGGTCCCCCCTACACCCAGGTGGGAGGGGTCTCTGGCCTCGAGTGGGAGTCCCCTCTATCCTGTGACAGTATATGTACTCCCCTGACAACCAGATGGAAGGTATCTTCCGCCTGAAGTGTTGAGTTCCCTCTCCCCTGGCTCTGGCTGTATAAAAGCTCCCCTCAACACCCAGATTATGGGGTATCCCAACTGGAGAGGTGAGTCCCTCTACACTGCTGTGGGGGTATATGAGCTCCCCCTGACACCCTAGTGGGAGGTGTCTCCCGCCTGGAGCAATGAGTCACCCTAACCTGGCTGTGATGTATACAAGCTCTCCTAGACACTCAGGTGGGAGGAGTCTCCCACCTGGAGGGGCAAGTCATCTCTATCCTGACTAAAGCGATATACAAGGGCCCCCCTACACACAGGTGGGAGTGGTATTCTGCATGAAAAGGCGAGTCCCTTCTACCCTGGCTTTGGCTTTATACAAGCTCCCCAGACACCCAGATGGGAGGAGTATCCTGCCTGGAAGGGCAAGTCCCCTATACTTTAGCTCTTACCATATAAGAGGTCCCAGGACACCCAGGTGGGAAGGTTCTTCTGCCTGTAGGGTTTTGTTCCCGCTACCCTGGCTGTGGCACCATAGGAGCTCCCTTTGACACCCAGGTTGGAGGGGTCTCCCGCCAGTAGGGGCAAGTTCTCTCTACACTGGCTGCTGCAGTAATCAAGCTCCGCCAGATACCCAGGTGGGAAGGGTCTCATGATGGGAGGGGCGAGTCCCTTCTCTCCTTGCTGCAGAGGTGTAGGAGCTCACCAAGACACCCAGGTAGGAGGGGTCTCCCAATTGGAATGGTAAGTCCACTCTACAATGGCTTTGGCAGTGTAGGAACTCCTCTTGACACCTATGTGGGAGGGGTCTCCTGCCTGGAGGGGTGAGACCCCTCTATCTTGGCTTTGGGGTTATAGGAGCTCCTTGGGACACCCAGGTGGAAGGGATCTCTCTTCTGGAGGGGCGAGTCCCCTCTACCCTGGCTGTAGCAGAATAAGAGCTCCCCCCTGAAACCCAGGGGGGAGGGGTCTCTTGCCTGGATGGGCGAGTCCCCTCTACCCTGGCTGTTGCGGTATAGGATCTCCTCTCACACACTCAGGTGGGAGAGGTCTCCCTCCTGGAGGGGCAACTCCCCTCTACAGTGGCTGTGGCGGTATATGAGATCCCCCTGACACACAGGTTGAAGGGTATCCCAACTGGAGTAGCAGGGCCCTTCTACACTAGGTATGGATGTATACAAATTCCCCCAGACACCCAGGTGGGAAGGGGTCTCCCACATGGAGGGATGAGTCCCCTCTATCATGACAGTGGCGATATATGACCTCCCCCTGACACCCTGGTGAAAGGGGTCTCCCACTTAGACATGTGACTTGCCTCTACCCTGGCTGCTGGGGTATATGAGCTCCACCTGACAACCTGGTGTAAGAGGTCTCCCTTCTGGAAGGGGTGAGTCCCCTCTACCACCATGAGGGGCGAGTTCACTCTACCCTTGCTATAGCAGTTAAGGAGCTTCCCCTGACACACAGTTGGGAGGCGTCTCCTGCCTAGATGTGTGAATTCCCTTTACTATGCCTGAGGGGGTGTACCAGTTCTCCCAGACACCCAGTGGGAGGGGTCTCATGCTTGGAGGGGCGAGTCCCCTCTATTCTGGCTGCTGTGGTGTATGAGCTCCCCCCCATATGAAGAAGGGAGGAGTCTTCCGTCTGAAGGGGAGAGTCCCCTCTACCCTGGCTGCAGTGGTTTACTAGCTTTCCCTGACACCCAGGTTGGATGGATCTGACACCTGGAGCAGTGAGTCCCATCTACCTGGCTGTGGTAGTAACGTACCTCCCCCTGACGCCCAGATGGGAGTGTCTCTAGCCTGGAAAGGCGAGTCCCCTCTACCCTAGATGCAAAGATATAGAAGGTATCCTCTACACCAAGGTGGGAGGGGTCTCCAGCCTCTAGTGGGAGTCCCTTCTACCCTGCTTGTGACAGTATATATATACACCCCTGACAACAAGGTGGAAGGGATCTTCTGCCTGGAGGGTTAAGTCTCCTCTCCCCTGGCTCTGAAGGTATAGGAGCTTCCTCGACACCCAGGTGATGGGGTCTCCCAACTGGAGAGGCAAGTCTGATCTGCACTGGCTAAGGGAGTATTCAAGCTCTCCCTGACACCCAGGTGGGAGGGGTCAACCGCCTGGAGCAATGAGTCACCCCTACCCTGGTTGTGCCAGTATACAAGCTACCCAGACACCCAGATGGGAGGGGTCTTTGGCCCGGAGGGGTGAGTCCCCTCTACCCTGGATTTGGCGGTATAGGAGCTCCCCAGGAGACCCAGGTGGATTGAATCTCCCTCCTGGAGATCGAGTCCCTTCTACCCTGGATGCAGCAGAATAAGAATTCCCTTGAAACCCAGTTGAGAGAGGTCTCCCTCCTGGAGGATGAGTCCCCAGTACCCTGGCTTCTGCAATAATCAAGCCTCCAGTACACGCAGGTGGGAGGGGTTTCCCAATTGGAGGGGCAAGTCTGCTCTACCCTTGCTGCAGAGGAATAGGAGCTCATCCAGACACCCACCTGGCAGGAGGCTACCAACTGAAAGGGCAAGTCCACTGTACCCTGGCTACAACATTATAGGACCTCTCCCTGACACCCAAGTGGGAGGGGTGTCTCCTCTAGAGGGATGACTCCCCTCTAAACTGGCTGAGGGGGTGTACAAGCTCTCCCAGACACCCAGATGGGAGGGGTCTCCCGCTTGAAGGGGCAAGTCCCTCTATTCTGGCTGCTATGGTATAGGAGCCCCATCCCCCATACCCAGATGGTAGGGGTCTCCCGCCTTAAGGGGTGAGTCCCCTCTACCATAGCTGCAGTGGTTTACTAGTTTTCCCTGACACCCAGGTTGTATGGGTCTCTCGCCTGAAGGGATGTGTCCTCTCTACCATGGCTGTGGCGGTAAATGATATCTCCCTGACACCCAGATGGTAGGGTCTCCAGCCTGGAGAGGTGAGTCCCCTATATTCTGGCTGTAGTGATATAGGAGTTCCTCTACACCCAGGTGGGAGGGGTCATCCACTTCAAGTGGAGAGTCCTCTCTATCCTGCCTGTGGCAGTATATGAACTCCCCTGAAAACCAGATGGAAGGGATCTTCCGCCTGGAGGGTCAAGTCTCCTCTCCCTTGGCTCTGGAGGTACAGGAGCTCCCCCTGACGAAGAGGTTATGGGGTATTCCACCTGGAGGGTTGAGTCCACTCTACCATGGCTAAGGCTTTATAGAAGTTACTCCCACTCCCAGGTAGGAAAAGTTTCTCACCTGGAGGTGAGAGTTGCCTCTACCCTACCTGCTGGTGTATATGAGCTCTATCTGATACACATGGGTCTTCAGCCTGGATGGGCTACTCCAATCTACCCTGGCTGCAGTGGTTAAGGAGCTTCCCCTGACACCCAGGTGGGAAGGGTCCCCTCTATTCTGGCTGCCATGGAATAGGAGCTCTCCTCCATACCAAGATGGGAGGTGTCTCCCGCCTGAAGGAGCAAGTCCCCTGTACCCTGGCTGCTGCAGTAAAAGATCTCCCCTGACACCCAGGTGGGTACCTGTACCCTGGCTGAATCAGTGTAGGAACTCCCCCTGACATCCAGGCGGGAGGATCTCTCGCCTGTTGGGGCAAGTCTTCTTTACCTTGGCTAAGGGGGTATACAAGTGCCCCCCTACTCATGGTTGGGAGTGGTCTTCTGCATGGAAGGGCGACTCCCTTCTCCCCTGACTTTGGCAATATACAAGGTCCTCTGACACCCAGGTGGGAGGGGTATCTGGTCTCAAAGGACGAGTCCCCTCTATTTTAGCTCTTGCCATATAAGAGGTCCCAGTACACCCAGGTGGGAGGGGTCTTCCGCCTACAGGGATGTGTTCCCTCTACCCTGGCTGTGGCAGTATAGGAGCTCCCCCCCCCCCCGACACCCAGGTGGGAGGGGTCTCCCACCTGTAGGGGCGAGTCCACTCTACCCTGGATGCTGCATTAATCAAGCATCCCCTGACACCAAGGTTGGAGGGGTATCCCATTTGGAGGGGCAAGTCCCCTCTACCCTTGCTGTGGAGGGATAGGAGCTCACCCAGACAGCCAGGTGAGAGGGGTCTCCTGAATGGAAGGACAAGTCCACTGTACTCTGGCTGAATCAGTGTAGGAACTCCCCCTGACATCCAGGTGGGATGGGTCTCCATCCAAGAGGTGCAAGTCCCCTCTACCCTGGCCTTAGATGTATAGCAGCTCCCCAGGACACCCAGGTGGAAGGGATCTCTCTTCTTGAGGGGAGTGTCCCCTCTACACTGGCTGCACCTGTATAATAGATCCACCTGAAACCCAGGTGGGAGGGGTGTTCTGCCTGGAAGGGCCAGTCCCCTCTACCCTAGCTGTGGCATGATATGAGATCCCCCTGACACAAAGGTGGGAAGGGTCTCCCAACTGGAGCAGCTACTCCCTTCTACGCTGGTTGTGGAGGTATACAAGCTGCCCCAGACACCCAGGTATGAGGGGTCTCCTGCATGGAGGGGCGAGTCCCCTCTATCCTGGTTGTGGTGGTACATGAGCTCCCACTGACACCCTGGTGGGAGGGGTCTCCCGCCAGGAGGGGCAAGTACTTTCTACCCTGGCTGTGGTGGTATATGAGCTCCTTCTGACAACAAGGTTACAGGGGTCTCTCGCCTTGACTGGCCAGTCTCCTCTACCCTGGCTAAGGTGGTATACAAGTTCCCCCAACACCCAGGTTGGAGGAGTCTTCTGCCTGGAGATGCGAGTCCCCACTAGCATAGCTGCAGCATATAGGAGCTCCGACACACACACCCATGTGGAAGGGTCTCCCGCCTGAAAGGGCGAGTCCCATCAGACCTGGCTGCAGAGTATAAGAGCTCTCTCCCACCCCCATGATGGAGGGGTCTCCCGCCTGGAGAGGCGAGTTGCTGCTAACCCAGCTACAGCTGTATATGAACCCCCCTCACCTGATACCAATGTGGGAGGGGTCTTCCCTCTGGAGGGACAAGTTTCCTCTACCCTGGTTAAGTCAGTATAGGAGTTACCCCAATTCCTAGGTGGAAGGTTTCTCTGGCCTGGAGGTTCGAGTTTCCTCTACCCTGGCTGCTGGGGTATATGAGCTCCACCTGACAACCAGGTGAGAAGGATCTTCCACCTGCAGGGGCGAGTCCACTCTACTCTGGCTACAGCGGTTAAAAAGCTTGCCTGAAAACCAGGTGGGAGGGGTGTCGGGCCTAGAGGGGTGACTTCTCTCTACCCTGGCAGAGGGGTATACCTGTTCTCCCAGACACCCAGGTGGGAGGAGTCTCCTACTTGGAGGTGTGAGTCCCCTCTATTCTGGCTGCTGTGGTATACTAGCTCCCCCCACCATACTCAGATGGGAAGGGTCTCCCGCCTGAAGGGGCGAGTTCCCTCTATCCTGGCTGACACCCAGGTGAGAGGGTCTCTGGCCTGGAGAGGCACATCATCTCTACTCTGGCTGCAGTGGTAAAGAAGAAAACCTCTACACCCAGGTGGGAGGTGTCTCCCTCTACCCTGCCTGTGGCAGTATATGAACTCCCTTACAACCAGGTGGAAGGTATCTTCCACCTGGAGGGCCTAGTCCCCTCTCTCCTGGCTCTGGTGGTTAGGAGATCTCCCTGACAACCAGGTTAGGGGGTTTCCTGACTGGAGAGGCGAGTCCCTTCTACACTGGCTGCAGCAGTATATGCGCTCCGACTGAAACCCAGGTGGGAAGGGTCTCCTGCCTGGAGAGGTGAGTCCCTTCTACCCTGGCTGTGGCGGTATAGTATCTCCTCTCCACACACCCAGGTGGGAGGGGTCTCCTGAATTGTGCTGTGAGTCTCCTCTACTGTGGCTGCAAAGGTATACAAGCTCCCCCACTCAGTTGGGAGGGGTCTCCCACATGTAGGGTGAGTCCTCTCTATCCTGGCTGTGGCTGTATATAAGCCCCCTCCCTTACACCTGCCAGGAGGGGCAAGTACATTCTACCCTGGCTGGGGTGGTATATGAGCTCCTGCCAACTGCCAGGTTGGAGGGGTCTTCTGCCTGGGTGGGCAAGTATCTTCTGCCTTTGCAAAGGTGGTATACAACTTCCATGAGACACCCATTTGGGATGGGTCTCCTGCCTGAATGGGTGAGTACCCATTACCCTGGCTGCAGCGGTATATGAGCTCCACCCTCAAACACCCAGGTGGGAGGGGACTCCCGCCTGGAGGGGCAAGTCCCCTTTACCCTGGCTGTGCTGGTATAGGAGATCCCCTGATACACAGTTGGGAAGGGTCTCCTGAGTGAAGCTGCAAGTCCCATGTACCCTGGTTGAGGTGGTATTTGAGATTCCCAGACACCCAGGTGAGAAGGGTCTCCCACCTAAAGGGGAAGGTATCCTTTACCATGGCTGTGGTGGTACAAGAGCTCACCCAGACACCAATGTGGGAGTTGTCTACTGCCAGGATTGGTGAGTCCCCACTACCCTACCCTGGCTGTGGCAGCAAGGAGCTCCCCATGACACCCAGGTGGGGGGATCTCCTCCCTGGAGAGATCAGTTCCCTCTACCCTGGCTGCAGTGGTATAGGAGGTCCCCCCTACACCCAGGTGAGAGGGGTCTACCGCCTTCAGTGGCAAGTCCCCTCTACACTGCTATGTCAGTATCTAAATTTGCTGACAACCAGGTGGAAGGGATCTTCCGCCTGAAGGGTCGAGTCCCCACTCCCTTGGTTCTGTCTATATAGGAGCTCCCTCAACACCCAGGATATGGGGTCACCCAAATGGATAGACGAGTCTCCTCTACACTGGCTGTGGGGCTATATAAGTTCCCCCAGACACCCAGATGGGAACCGACTCCTTACTGGAGCAATGAGTCCCCTCTATCCTGGATGTGGCTCTATAAGCTCTCCCAGATAACCAGGTGGGAAGAGAATCTTGCCTGGAAGGGTGAGTTTCCTCTACTTTAGCTCTTGCCATATAAGAGCTCCTAGTACACCCAGGTTGGAGGGGTCTCCCGCCTGTAGGGGCGAGTGCCCTCTACCCTGGATTTTTCAGTAATCAAGCTCCCCCAGACACCAAGGAGGGGACAATCTCCCAATTGGAGGGGCAATTTCCCACTACCCTGGCTGCGGAGGTATAGGAGCTCACCCAGACCTCAGGTGGGAGAGGTCTCCTGAATGGAAGGGCAAATCCCCTGTACCCTGGCTGCAGTGGTATAGGAGCTCCCTGGACACCCAGGTGGGGGGTGTCTCCTGCCTGGAGGGGCAAGTCCCTGGTTGTTGCAGTATAGGAGCTCCCCACAACACCCAGATGTGAAGAGTCTCCTACCTGTAGGAGTGAGTCCTTTCTACCCTGGCTGCTGCTGTAATCAAGCCTCCATGGACACCCAGGTGGGAAGCATCTCCCGATTGGAGAGTTGAGTCCCCTCTACCCTTGCTGCGGAGGGATAGGAACTCACTCAGACACGCAGGTGGGAGGGGTCTCCCAAATGAAAGGCCAAGTCTGCTCTACCTTGGCTGCAGCGGTGTAGGAACTCCCACTGACATCCTGGTGGAATGGGTTCTATCACCTAGAGGTGTGAGTCCCCTCTACCCTGGCTTCAGCAATATAGGAGTTCCCCAGGACACCCAGGTGGAAGGGTTCTCCCTCCTGGAGGGGCAAGTGCCCTCTACCCTGGCTTTGGTGGTATACAAGCTCCAATGACACCAAGGTGGGAGAGGTATCCAGCTGGGAAGGGAGAGTCCCCCCTACTTTAACTCTTGCCATATAAGAGCTCCCAGTGTACTCAGGTGGGAGGGGTCTTCTGCCTGCAGGGGCATGTTTCCTCTTCCATGGCTGTGGCAGTATAGGAGCACCCCCAATACCCAGATTTAAGGGTTCTCCTTCCTGGAGTGTCAAGTCACTGCTACCCCAGCTGCAGCTGTATACACACCCCTACCTCTGCAGACACCCCTGTAGCTTCTACCCTGGCTGCTGGGGTATATGAGGTTCACTGAAACCCAGGTGGGAGGGGTCTTCCACCTGGAGGGGTGAGTGTCCTCTACCATGTCTAAGGGGGTATAGGAGTTATCCCAATTCCCAGGTGGGAGGTGTCTCTCGCCTGGAGGGGCAAGTCGCCCCTAATCTGGCCCCTGTGGTACTTTCCCTGTGAGTCCCAGGTTGGAAGTGTCTTCCACCTAGAGGGGCAACTTCCCTCTTACATGGTGAGTTGGTGTACCAACTCTTCCAGACCCCCTGGTGGGATGGGTCTCCTGCTTGGAGGGGTGAGTCCCCTCTATTCTGGCTGTTGTGATATACTTGCTTCCCCCCTATAGCAAGATGGGAGGGGTCTCCCATCTGAAAGGTCAATTCCCCTCTACCATGGCTGCAGTGGTATACTAGCTTTCCCCTACACCCAGGTTGGATGGGTCTCTAGCCTGGAGGGGTGAGTCCCCTCTAACCTGGCTGTAGCAGTAAATGATCTCCCACTGACACCCAGGTGGGTTGGTATCAGGCTTGGAGATGTCAGTCCCCTCTACCTAGGCTGCAGTGGTATAGGAGCTCCCCCCTACACCAGGGGAAAGGGGTCTCCATCGTGGAGTGGCAAATCCCCTCTACTCTGACTCTATCTGTATATGAACACCCCTGAAAACCGGGCAGATGGTATCTTCCGCCTGGAGGACTGAGTCCCCTCTTCCCTGACTCTGTTGGCATACGATCTTTCCAGGATACCCAGTTTATGGAGTCTTCCCCCTGGAGGGGCAAGTTTCTTCGAAACTGGCTGTCGGAGTATACGAGCTTCCCCCAACACTCAGGTGGGAGGGATCTCCCGCCAGAAGGTGAAAGTACCTTCTACCATGGCTCTAGTGGTGTAAGACATCCACCTGACACACAGATGGGAGCCGTCTGCTGCCTGGAGGGGCAAATCCCCTCTACCTTGTATGATGCAGTAGTCAAACTCCCATGGACACCTAGGTGAGAGGAGTATCCCGATTGAAGGAGTGAGTACCATATACCCTGTCTGCGGAGGTATACAAGCTGCCACAGAAAACCAGGTGGGAGGGGGCTCCCGCATGGAGGGTCAAGTCCTCTCTATCAAGGCTGTGGTGGTACATTGTTAGACCACGATGCAAGAAAAGACCACTGACTCCAATTAAAATAAAATTAAAGCAAGCTTATTATTTTGACCGGCCGGGCTGCCTTGCCCATCAAAATCGTGGGAGCCAAGGACAGCGGTGAAGTTTCTTTGCAGCCCAGTTTTATAGCCCAAAAAATTACACAAAGGGGGGTTACAGATAACAACACTCTGAGGAGCATAACACAAGTTTACATTTTTGCTAGCCCCGGCATCAGAATTTATGGAGATCTTAGAGACTCAGAGAGGGTCGTTATCTGGCCAGGGAAGGCCAGAATTTATGAGGCATCACTAAGGTTTAGGAAAGGGTTGTTATCTGGTCAGGGAAAACCAGACGTGGGTGAGTTAAGGGCAGGGGCAGGCATTCCAATCAGCCTTACACCATCAACTAATGGCCAGGCCATACAGACATCGTAATAATTTTACAGAAAACAGAAATGAATCCTTCATAACTTATGACAAGCTGGCTTCTGATCTAAAGAGAGAACTAGGCTAGGTATATCATTCCCCCCTTTTCTGATGTGTCCCTTTCAAATCTTTGATAGAGAGCAACCAGTAATGTCAGCAACATAGGTTAATACTGTTGGTGGTACATAACAGAATTGAGTTGTAGCCGTATAAACCTGAGCACATAGTTAATAATGCATGGGACAATAAGTAATAGGAGAAGAATACAAATTATAGGACCTGAAAGAGAAGTTAACCATGGAAACCAGTTTTTTAGGTCTGGCCAAAACTTGTCCATTTGAATCTTGTTTATTTCCTTTTTCATTTCATCTATCTGTTGTTGAATAATATTAGAATAGTCAGTAATATTGAAACAGCACATGCCTGGGAATTGTTGACAGTCCAAATGATGTTTCAGTAGCAGAAAGTCAGTAGCTGCTCTATTTTGTATTACTGAGGTTCAGAATTCTTTTATCTCTTGATTAATTTCTGCTAAAACTTGTGCCGTAAGGTTAGCTGTTTTGCTAAAACTACAGGCTAATTTATTGATTTCTCTTTGAATTGCTACCATTAGTCCCTGGACTGGTGGAATGAAAGCTGCTGCAATTGCAACGTCTAGTGGGTCCAGGAGGATTACATTGTCATTGCAATTGGGGGGCAGACTTCAGATAACTCGGTGGGGAGATGCCAAGGATGGCAGTAAAGGAAAGATCCTCCCAATAGAGCAGATTCCAGAGAAATTGGAAGGCAACGCTTGGAAGGTTGTCTTATTACAGAGAAAAACCCATCCTGTAGGAAGTCATTTGCCATTGGGTAGGGAGATATATTGTTCAATAGAACAATTTGGTGGGGATCGAGGAAGGGTGCAGTCTATGCACAGAAAATGTTTCTGGACAATTAGTGAAGCTGGCAAGGCTGACTCTGTATGAGACACAGGCCAGTTTTGCTGTGTAACTCTATCCCCAGTCACCTTAACATAGTCATCATATTTTATAGACAGGCCCATAAGATTACTAGCTAACAATTGATGGACCAAACTTCCTTCTTTTATACAGAAGGAACTTTTGTTCATAGTATCAACAGCCAATTGTAGCCA
The DNA here is from genome assembly GCF_047511675.1 of Marmota flaviventris. Classification (NCBI taxonomy): domain Eukaryota; kingdom Metazoa; phylum Chordata; class Mammalia; order Rodentia; family Sciuridae; genus Marmota; species Marmota flaviventris. The sequence continues at coordinate 25,307,338 of NC_092517.1, forward strand.
AAAGTTCTGGTTATTTATAGACTCTAGGGGGCTCACATAAACATCCACATTTAAAGTGGCACTTGAATAGACAGTATCCACCAGGGCTCCATTTTTAAGCTTAACACAAGAATATTGCCCTGAATCTCGTGGGTGAGCTGAGTATTTATAGATTCCAAAGTTTATATTACCTCTTTGGGACTGATCTGTGAGGTTTTTCCATGGTCCCTCCCTGAATTCCTGACTAAAAAACTTCTTGATTATCTTTATACCATCTGATAGGGCCAATTATTGGATCCTACAGAAGTAAGTGCAATTTAATATTAGTGGGGATCCTGTAATGGCAGGTCCTACCTGGGCTACAGAAGGGGTGCAAGGTTCGTTGAAACTGGCATAGCTAAAACACAAGAATACATATATATTACAACAAGTGAAAAACATTAGCATAATGTTTACAATGACAAGGAAAAAGATGAGAAGTTAATGACACAAACATTAACCCTTAGAAATTTTAATTTTAAAGGGTCCACGTTTAGTCACTTTCCACCTTTGGTTGCTTGATTCTCCTCCAGTGGGTTCTGCAGGTGTCTTCTTAAGCTGTGAATGGTGAATCCATGCAGGAATGCCAGCAACTTTGACAGCAGTGGGAGTGTGGAGAATCACGATGTAAGGGCCTTTCCACCTGGATTCAAGGCTATATGTTGGTTTTTAACAGTCGTATCAGCACAGTGTCTCCAGGTTGGAATGAATGATCAGGTGATCTGTGTCCAATGGGCTGAGCAGCCTGGACCTGAGGAAAGAACTTATCCATGATGAGTTGTAACCCTTTAAGTGCCTCTGAGACTGGAATGTCTCCCAGCAGATCTAGATGTATTCTGGGAACCATAGGCGATGGCCACCCATAAATTATTTCATAAGGGGTAAATTTTTCCCAATAAGGAGTACAATGGGCCCTCATCAGGACAAAAGGCAGGAGATCAACCCAGTTACCACCAGTCTCAAGAATTAATTTAGTCAATGTTTCCTTCAGTGTTCTATTCATCCTTTCCACTTTCCCTGAGCTTTGAGGATGATACATACAGCGTAATTTCCAGTTTATATTACGGGCCTTTGAAATCAATAGAGATAATTTGGCCCTGAAGGCCGGGCCATTGTCAGACCCCAAAATTATAGGGAGGCCAAACCTAGGAACAATCTCAGTTATTAGCTTTTTAACTACTATTTGTGCTGTTTCCGTCCTGGTTGGAAAAGCCTCTACCCAGCTTGAGAGAGTATCAACAAATACTAAAAAGTATTTATATCCATATAGTCCAGGTTTAATTTCAGTGAAGTCTAGTTTCCAAAATTCACCAGGTACAGTACCTTGACTCCTGTTCCCTTGTGGAAGTTGGTTCCTTTTAGCGTTTACCTGTGCACATATCATGCACCGATTTGAGATGTCTTGAAGCATCTCTCGATGTCCTGGTAGCCAGATATAGGGTGAGATCAATTCTGACATATTCTTTTGGGGGATAAATGCGTGGCTTGATGAAGATTAGTTCACCATTTTCTCCCTAGTTGCTTAGGTATGCAGATTTTTTTATCTGGGAGGGTCCACCAGCCATGACAGTTTTGTTGGGCCCCCATTGAGGAGTATGAGTTTATTTCTTCTGTAGTGTATGACTGGGCCTCTTCCTAAAATTTAACTGGAAAATTTGGATAATTGGAGAGTTCTAGGACAACTTGGTATTTTGGCTCTCCAAGGGCTATTTCCCTGGCTGTTGGATCGGCCAGGTAGTTACCCTGGGTCTAAGGACTACCGTCTTTGCGGTGTCCAGGCCAGTGGATAATAGCCAATTTATCTGGTAACCAAATTGCTTCCAGTAGTTCAAGAATTTCTTGTTTATTCTTGATGGTCTTGCCATCTGAGGTTAGAAGTCCCCTTTGTTTATATATTTGTCCATGCACATGTGCCGTAGCAAAGGCATAATGGCTCTCTGTGTAGATATTCACCCGTTTTCCTTTTGCCCATCTCAATGCCTGTGTCACACCAATGATTTCTGCTTTCTGGGCTGATGAGCCTCTGGGCAGAGCGTGGGCCCAAATAACTTATTTTTGACCTGTGACTACAGCTGCCTCCGCATACCTTATTCCATCCTGGACATAGCTGCTGCCATTGGTGTAAAGGTCTGCATCTCTGACGGTGAGAGGAATGTCAGTCAGGTCTAGTCGAGTACCTTGGATGACATCCAGCTTCTCTAAACAGTCATGAATTAGCTGCTCTGGACTGCTGTCCAGCAGCAGAGTTGCTGGATTGATGGCCAGGGATTTACTGAAGATTAATCTGTCTTTATCTAGGAGTAAAGCTTGATATTGAGTGAGGCGGGCATTTGACATTCAATGATTTGTGGCATCCCTCAATAGAGCTTCCACTGCATGAGGGGCAGTCACAGTGAGAGTCTGCTGTAGGGTAAGCTTGTCTTTTTCCTTCACCAGAAGTGCAGTAGCTGCTATGTCTCATAAACAAGGGTGCCATCCTGATGCTACTGGATCCAGCCTTTTTGAAATGTAGGCAATAAGTCTTTTCCATGGCCCTAGATTTTTGGTAAGAACCCCTTTTTCAATGCCCTTTTTCTCATAAACATAAAGATGGAAGGGCTTAGAGATATCAGGGAGGGTTAGGGCTGGAACCTTTGCCAGGGCCTTTTTTTAGATTTTTAAAGGCTAATTCATTTTCTTCAGTCAAAACTAAGGGTGAGTTGCCCCCTGCAGTTGCAGTATATAAAGGCTTGGCAATCTCAGCAAATCCAGGTATCCAAAGACGGCAGTACGCAACTGCCCCCAGGAACTCCCTAACTTGCCTTTTAGTAGATGGGATTGGGATCTTCATTATGGCCTCTATGCGGGCATGGTATAGCAGCCTTTTCCCTTCCCTCAGTTCATATCCTAGATAAGTAACTCGAGGAGAACAGATTTGTGCTTTCTGTTTGGAGACTCGGTACCCAAATTGAGCCAAGGTTCTCAATAAACCCTTGGTGGCCCTTAAACAGTCCCTTTCATCCCTTGCTGCTAGTAAAAGATCATCCACATATTGGAGCAAAGTTATCTCAGGGTACTCACTGCAGAAGAGGCTCAAATCTTTGTTGAGTGCTTCATCAAAGATGTGGGGGAGTTCTTAAATCCTTGAGGTAGTGGAGTCCAGGTTAATTGTCCTGATATCCCCTGTTCCAGGTCAGTCCATTCAAATGCAAAGATGAGCTGACTCAGTTTTGACAAAGGAATGGAGAAAAATGCATCTTTCAAATCTAATATGGTATAGACTGTACGTTCCGGTGGCAACATACTGAGTAAGGTACAAGGGTTTGGGACAGTTGGGTGTACAGTTTCCACCCATTTTTCTACTTCTCTTAAGTCCTACCAGTCTGTAATCATGAGTCCCGGGCTTTTGGACTGGCAGGAGAGGGGTGTTCCAGGTTGACTGGCATCTAATTAGTATTCTCTCTTTTAGGAGACGTCTGATATGAATTTGGACGCCTTCTCTGGATTCAGAGCTAATGGGATATTGTCTAACCCGAATGAGCATAGCCCCAGAGTTTAGTTGGACTACGACTGGTGGCACATGTTTAGCTAATCCCAGAGGGTTATCTTCAGCCCAAACTCCAGGAATTTCTTGGATTAATAGTTTTTTTTTTTTTCCATTTTCCCTCTGAAGCTTGGATAGGATTTTGAGAAAGCAGTTATTCCTCACTTAATGGGCATGTTATAGTTAAGGCTCTTGTAGGACTCCCCAATTGTAGTGTAGGCCTCTCCCCTGAAAATGATATAGTTGCCTGAAGTTTGCTTAGAATGTCCCATCCCAGCAATGGGAAAGGGCATTCAGGGATAACAATAAAAGAGTGAGTCACTGTTCCTTGTCCTACATCAATAGTCTTATCTGTGGTCCATCTATAATTTTTAATTTCTCCTGTTGCCCCTTGTAATTCCATAGTTTCATTAGTGTGGGGTCCTAGGGGCTTCTGTAACACCAAATATGAAGCCACTAAGAAATTTACAGGTTGGCTCCCAATTGTGAAGGTTAACATTGGCTCTTGGGAGCCTAGTTTGAAAGAGCCATGGTTCCCCTATTCTTCTAAATTTAGAGCAGGTTTTGGCTGACGGACTCCAGTCTGCAGTGGGGGAAAGTCTTTTCGATTTCATTGGGGGCACTGATTTTTCCAGTGTCATTATTCCCGGCAATAAGCACACTGATTTATTTGGAGGGGAGTCCGTCTTTTGCCTCTGCCATGTGCCGCCTGCATCTGTCTGGAATTGAAAACTTCAGGAGATCTTAGTGCAGCTACTGTAGCCCGATTTACTTTCCTTATCAGTGGATCATCCCGGCTCTCTCTGTTTTCAAACACCTTTTGGGCTATCTCCAATAATTATGACCTTTTCTTCGCTGCAAAGCCATCTATATTTTGAATATTTTTACCGATGTCTGGGGCTGACTGAGCTACAAAAGCCAGGTTAATCGACTTCAGATTTGTTGGGTCCTCAGGATCTACAGGAGTATATAGACGGTATGCCTCTACGAACCGTTCAAGAAATGCTGAAGGCGATTCGTCTGGGTTTTGTTTCACCTCTGCTACTTTAGAAAGATTGGTGGGCTTGCGAGCTGCCATCCTAAGACCCTCTAATAGTGCCTGGTGGTAATCGCTGAGTGCTCTCCTACCTTCAGGCTTTTCATAATCCCAGTCTGGTCTTCTTTTAGGTAAAGCCAAGTTGATTACTTCCATTTTCTCATCATACGTAAAAGAGTTTATACCAGGCAGTGCTTTAACTGCTTCTTCCAGGATTTGCTCCCTTTCCTCCATAGTGAAAAGGGTATGGAGAATCTGTTGGCAGTCATCCCAGGTGGGGAGATGATTAAAAAAGACAGAATCAACAAGGGAAATCAGGGAACTAGGATCCCACTAAATGAGGGATTCTGGTTTTTCCAGATGTAGAGATCCGTTGTGGAAAATGTTACATATATATAATGACCTTCTGGAACCTGGTGGAGAGGAAGGACAGGGACGGGAGTCACCTATTCCTCTGGGATAGAAATAGAAACAGTGCCTGCAGGTCTGCCTGGGGAGGGGATAGAATCAGGCCTTCCATAGGGGCGACCCTGTCGGGTATGGGGAGGGGATAGAACAGGGGCTGGCTTATTTGGGGAAGTGGTAGCAGAAGGAGTGGTGGAATGAGGTAGTTGCAGTGGCTCAGGGGAGGGGGAGGGAGGCTGTGGTGCAGTTGTTGCAGGTGTCTCCATTGTCCCCGCAACAGTGGCAGGGAGATAAAGAGGAGCCCCAGTGTACAGGGGGAGGAGGAAATCCTCCTGAGCATCCTGTAAAACAGGGTTCTTAATTGAGGGCTCCTGGGGAGTTTTATTTGGTCACAATCAGGGCCTGCCCTCCCTGTCCATTCAAACATTAATACAAACCTTCATACAAGACCATACAAACCTTCATCCAAGGGGGTGGATTAGTTGTTGCTTCTGCCCAGGGTAGGATATATCCTATTTGATCTGGGTGGCCAGGGTTGCCACGAGTGGCATTAGTTACAGCCCTTGCCACCTGGGAATCAAAGGTGCCCTCAGGGGGCCAGCCAACTCCAAAAGTGGGCCATTCTACCTCACAGAAAGTTCAGAGGTGATTCCTGGTGATGGGATAATCATAGCTCTGCTTAACAAAAGAGAGGTAAAGTTTATCAAAATTCCTTAAAACACAGTTCAAAGGGCTATCAGGCTTACTTGCTTTATTACCCATTTTGATGTCCACTTTCCTTAAGTTTCACCACAGAAGTCACACAACAAAAGACAGAAAAAACATATAAAACACAGAACAAAACACAAGGAAACACAAACCCAGCACCGAAACAGAAAAACAGAGGAGCAATGCAATGTCTTGCTAAAGCTCCCGGGTAGGAGCGCGTGCATGCCCGTTGGCACCTCTCTACCCTTCCAGAGGAATTTCCTACAGACAGAACAGAGGACCAGAATGATTTCTCATTACTCTCCTGGACAGGAGTATATGTGAACCTCGCCAGTCCACCTCTCTGTCATCAGAAGAGATCTCCCTTAACTGGATATCAGATGTTTTAAAGGCGCCACTTACCTATGGAGGCCTCCTCCACCAGATGCTTGCTAATTGTTTTAGGGCTGCAGTTCACTCCAGCTCTTGCAGGACCAAAGGCTCACACTGGGGCCTTAGAACATCTCAAGGTGTGCACCCCCTAGAGTGGCTCTCCAGCCCGGAGCCCCGGAGTGAAGGTCTGACTTCAGAATTTCCAGTAGCTTGATATTGCAGTCTGGTCCTGCAGTTTGATCTTGCTGGGGAACTCCAAAATGTTAGACCACAACTCAAGAAAAGACCACTGACTCCAATTAAAATCAAATTAAAGCAAGCTTATTATTTTGACCGGCCAGGCTGCCTTGCCCATCAAAATTGTGGGAGCCAAGGACAGCAGTGAAGCTTCTTTGCAGCCCAGTTTTATAGCCCAAAAAGTTACACAAAGGGGGGTTACAGATAACAACACTCTGAGGAGCATAACACAAGTTTACATTTTTGCTGGCCCTGGCATCAGAATTTATGGAGAACTTAGAGACTCAGAGAGGATCGTTATCCGGCCAAGGAAGGCCAGAATTTATGAGGCGTCACTAAGGTTTAGGAAAGGGTTGTTATCTGGTCAGGGAAAACCGGACATGGGTGAGTTCAGGGCATGGACAGGCATTCCAATCAACTTTACACCATCAACTAATGGCCAGGATATACAGACATCCTAATATTTTTACAGAAAACAGAAATGAATCCTTCATAACTTGTGACAAGCTGGCTTCTGATCTAAAGAGAGTACTAGACTAGGTATATCAATATGACCTCCCATTGACACCCTTGTGGGAGGGTTCTCCCGCCAGGAAAGGCAAATATATTATACCCTGGCTATGGTGGTTTATGAGCTCCCTCAACAGCCAAGTTGGAGGGGTAGCCCACCTGGATGGGCAACTCTCCTCTACCCTGGCTAAAGTGATATAAAAGATCCCCACAACACCCAGGTTGGAGGGGTCTTCAGCCTGGAGGGGCAAGTCCCTACTATCCTGGCTGCAGAAGTATAGGAGCTCTCCCACCATACCAAGATGGTGAGGGTCTCCAACCTGAAGGGGAGAATCCCCTCTACCTTGGTTGCAGTGGTATACTAGCTTTCCCTGACATTCAGGTTGGATGGGTCTCTCCCCTGGACGTGAGAGTTCCCTGAACCATGGCTGCTGATATAAAGTATCTCACGCTGATACCCAGGTGGGAGGGGTCCCCTGCCTGGAGCAATGAGTCCCCTCTACCCTGGCTGTGGCTATATACAATGTCTTTCAGAAACCCAGGTGTGAGGGGTCTCCTGCCTAGAGTGGCAAGTCTTCTCTACACTGGCTAAGGCAGTATATAAGTGCCCCACTACACACAGGTGGGAGTGTTCTTCTGCATGGACAGGCGAGTCCCCTCTACCTTGTCTTTGGGGTATTAAAGCTCTCCGGACACCGGGGTGGGAGAGTTATCCTGCCTCGAAGGGCAAGTACTCTCTACTTTAGATCTTGCTATATAAGAGCTTTCAGTATACGCAGGAGGGAGGGGTCTTCTGCCTGTAGGGGTGTCTTCCCTCTACCCTGGCTGTGCCAGTATTGGAGCTCCCCCTAACACCCAGGTGAAAGGTGTCTCCCGCCTCTATGGGAGAATCCCCTCTACCCTGGCTGCTGAAGTAATCAAACTCCCCCAGACTCTGAGGTGGGAGGGGTCCTACGATTGGAGGTGAGAGTTTTTTCTTCCCTGGCTTCGGAGATATAGGAGCTCAACCATACACCCAGGTGAGAGGTGTCTCCCAAGTGGAAGGGCATGTCTGCTCTACCCTGGCTACAATAGTATAGGAACTCCCCCTGACACCTAGGTGGGAGGGTCCTCCCGCCTAGGTGAGTTAGTCCCCTCTACCCTGGTTGTGGCAGTATAGGTTCTCCCCCCACACACACCCAGGTGGGAGGGGTCTCCTGCCTGGATATGCAAGTACCCTCTACACTTGCTGTGGTGGTACACAATATCCCCTGACACACAGGTGGGAAGGGTCTCCAGACTGTAGCAGTGAGTACCCTCTTCCCTGGATGTTGAGTTATACGAGCTGCCCCACACACAGGTGGGAGGCATCTCCTGCATGGAGGGGCGAGTCCCCTCTATCCTGGCTGTGGCAGTATATGAGCTCCCAGTGACACCCTGGTGGGAAGGGTCTCCTGCAAGGAGGGGCAAGTACTTTCAACCGTGGCTGGGTTGGTATAAGAGCTCCAGATGACAGCCATGTTTGAGGGTTTCCCGCCTGGAAGGGCAAGCCTCCTCTACCATGTCAAAATTGGTCTAAAACTTTCCCATGACACCCTGGTGGTTGGAGTCCCCTTCTTGGAGGGGTGAGTCCCCATTACTCTGGCTACAGTGGTGTAGGAACTCCCCCAACCCAGGTGGTAAGGTCTCCCGACTGAAGGGCCAACATGCCTCAACCTTGGCTTTTGGGGTATAAGAGCACCTTCCTACCCCCAGTAGGAGGGGTCTCCCGCCTAGAGGGGTGAGTCCTGCTACCCAAGGTGCAGCAGTAAATGATTTTCCCCTGACACCCAGGTGGGAGAGGTCTTCTGCCTGGAGGTGCATTTCCCCTCTACCCTGGCTCTGGCAGTATAGGAGATCCCCCCGGTACCCAGGTTATGGGGTCTCCCGACTGGAGAGGTGAGTCCCCTCTACAATGGCTGCAGGGGTATAGCAGCTTCCCCTGAAACCCAGGTGGGAGAGGTCTCCCTTCTGGAGCAATGAGTCCCCTCTACCCTGACTGGGGCAGTATACAAGCTCTCCCAGACACCCAGATGGGAGGGGTCTTCTGCCTGGAGGGCCAAGTCTTCTCTACATTGGCTAAGATGGTATACAATTCCCCCTATACACACATGTGGGAGTAGTCTTCCTCATGGACAGGAGAGTCCCCTCTACCCTGGCTTTCACAGTATACTATCTCCCATGACTCCCAGTTGGTAGGAGTATCCCGCCTGGAAGAGCAGTCCCCTCTAGTTTAGCTCTTTTCATGTAAGAGCTCCTAGTACACCCAGGTTGGAGGGGTCTTCCACCTGCAGGGGCGTGTTTCCTTTACCCTTGCTGTGGCAGTACTGGAGCTCCACATGACAGTCAGATGGAAGGGGTCTTCCATCTGTAGGATAGAGTTCCCTCTACCCTGCCTGCAATTGTATAGGAGCTCCCCAGTCACCCAGGTGGGAGGGGTCTCCCACCTGAAGGGGAAAGTACCCTCTACCATGGCTACGGTGGTATAAGATCTCCCCCTGACACCCAGGTGGGAGGGATCTCCTGCCTGGCTGCAGGGATATAAAAACTTTGCCCCCCACACCCAAGTGGCAGGGGTATCCCGCCTGGAGGGGTGAGTCCTCTCTACCCTCGCTGCAGTGGTATAAGAACTCCCCCTGACACCCAGGTGGAAGGGGTCTCCGTCCTGGAGCTGTGGTCCCCTCTATGCTGGCTTCAGCATTATAGGAGCTCTCCAGGACACCCAGATGGAAGAGGTCACCCGTATGGAGGGTAGAGTTCCCTCTACACTGCCTGTGGTGGTATAGGAGCTCCCCAGGAACCAAGGTGGGAGGGGTCTCCCTGCTAAAGGGGAGAGTATCCTCTACCATGACTGTGGTGGTATAAGATCTCCCCCTGATATCCAGGTGGGAGGGGTCTCCTGCCTGGAGGAGAAAGTCCCCTTTACTCTTGCTGCAGGGGTATAAAAGCTTCACCCCCCACACCCAAGGGCACGGATCTCCCGCCTGGAGGGTTGAGTCCCCTCTACCCTCTCTGATGCGGTATAGGAGTTCCCCTGACAACCAGGTGTGAGGAGTCTCCAGCCTAGAGGGTAAAGTCTCCTCTACCCTGACTGTGGCTGTATAGGTGCTCCCCCAGACACCCAGGTGTTAGGAATCACACTTCTGGAAGGGGGAGTCCCCTCTACCCTGGCTGAGGCAGTATAAGAGCTCCTCCTGACATACACGTAGGAGGGGTCTCCCGCCTGAAGGGCGAGTCCACTCTACCCTGGCTGTGGTGGTATACAAGCTACCCTGACACACAGGTAGGAGGCAGCTCTCGCCTTGACAGGTGAGTCCTCTGTATTCTGGCTGCTGTGGTATACAAGCTTACCACGCACATCCAAGTGGAAGGTGTCTCCCAACTGGAAGGGTGAGAGTCCACTGTATTTTAGCTGGTGACATATAAGAGCTCCCAGGACACCCAGGAGGGAGAAGTCTCCCACCTGCAGGGGCGAGTCCCCGCTACCCTGGTTGCAGTGGTATAAGAGCTCCCCCTGAAACCCAGGTGAGACGGGTATCCCGCCTGGAAGGGCGAGTTCCCTCTACCCTGGAAAATGCAAAATACAAGCTCACCCTGGCACCAAAATGGGAGAGGTCTCTCACCTTGAGGAGCATGTCCACTCTACTCTGGCTGCAGGAGTATATGATTTTCCCTTGACACCCAGGTGGAAGGGTTCTTCCTCCTAGAGGGGTGAGTCCCTTCTACCCTGGGTGCAGTGGTGTAGGAGTTCCCCCAGACACCCAGATGGGAGAGGTCTCCCTCATCTTGGGGCGAGTCCCTTCTACACTGGATATGGCTGTACACGAGCCCTTTCCACCATACCCGCATGGGAGGGGTCTCCATTATAAATGGGGGAGTCTGCTCTACCCTGGCTGCTGCTGCAGTAAATGAGCTACCCCTGACACCCTAGCGGTGACCCCCTGTACCCTGGCTAAGATGTTGCACAAGCTTCCAGCTACAGCCAGGTGGGAGGTGTCTCCTCCCTTGAGGGGCGAATCCCCACTACCCTGGCTACAGTGGTATATGAGTTCCTAATCCCATACCCAGGTGGACGGGGTCTCCTGCAAGGAGGGGTGAGTTCCCTCTACCCTGGATATGCGATATACAAGCCCCCCCCACCATACCCACGTAGGATGGGTCTCCAATATATAGGGGCAAGTCCCCTCTACCCTGGCTGCAGCAGTGTATGATCTCCACCTGACACCCTGGTAAGAGGGGTCTCCCGCCTGGAGGGGCAAGAAACCTCTACTCTGGCTGCTGTGGTATATGAGCTCCCCTGACACCCAGGTGGGAGGAGTCTCCTGCCTGGAGGGTTGAGTCCCCTCTACCCTAGCTAAGGTGTTTTAAAAGCTCCCAGCTACACACAGGTGGGAGGTGTCTCCTCCCTGAAGGGGTGAGTCCCAACTACCCTGACTACAGTGGTATATGAGCTCCTCCACCAACACCCATGTGGGCGGGGTCTCCTCCCTGGAGGTGCGAGTTTTCTCTACCCTGGCTGGCGCAGTATACTAGCTCCACCTGACACCCAAGTGGGAGGGGTCTCCCACCCAGAGTGGCGAGTTTCCCCTACCATTCCTATGGCTGGATAGGAACTCCTCTGGACACCCAGATGGAAGGGGTCTCCCAACTGGAGGGGGCATCCCCTCTACCCTAGGTGTGCAGGTATACAAGCTTCCCCAGACACCCAGTTGGGTGGAGTCTCCCCCCTGGAGGGGCAAGTCCCCTCTAAACTGGTTTGATTGTATACAGCTAAACAAGATCCCAGCACCCAGGTGGGAGGGGTCTCATACCTGGAGGGGCGAGTCCCCTCTACTTTGTCTGGAGGTATAGGATCTCTCCCAATCACCCAGGTGGGAGGGGTTCCCCACTGGAGGTTCCAGTACATTCTAACCTACTGTAGTGGTATAGGAGCTCCCCTGCTACCCAGGTGGGAGGGGTCTCTGGCCTGGAAGGGCCAGTTCCTGCTAACCTGACTTGCTGGTATAAGAGCCCCCGTGCAGACACCCAGGTGGGAGGGGTCTCCAGCTTAGTGGGGCGAGTGCCCTCTACCCAGGCTGCAGTGGTATATGAGCCTCCTCTCGACATCCAGGTTGGAGGGTTCTTTGCCTGGAGAGGCGAGTCCCCTCTACCCTGGCTGCAGCAGTATACAAGATACCCGCAACACTCAGGTGGGAGGGTTCTCCCTCCTGGAGGCGCAAGTCCCCTCTACCGTGGTTGGGGCTGTGAACTAGCTCCTGCAAGACCCAGTTGGGAGGCATCTCCAGCCTGGAGGGGTCATTCCCCTCTATCCTGCCTGTGGAGGTATATGAATTCCTCCAGACACCCAGGTGAACGGGGTCACCTTCCTGGAGGTGAGTCCCTGTTAACCTGGCTGCAGTTCTATAGGAGCCCCCTGTACAAACCCAGGTGTGAGGGGTATCCCACCTGGTGGGGTGAGTCCCTGCTACCCTGGCTGCAGCTGTACACAAGACCCCCCCTTCACTTGGCCCCCAGGTGGAAGGGATCTCAGAACTGTAGGGGTGAGGCCCCTCTACATGGGCTGAGGCATAATACAAACTAGCCTGGAAACCAAGTTAGGAGGGGTCTCTCACTGGGAGGAGCCAGTCCAATCTACTGAGGCTGCAGAGATATAAGAGCTCCCACAGACAAGCATGTACTTTTTCATTCAACCAGGCCCAGGTGCTAGCATTTGGACCTCCATTACTGAGCCTGGCTCCTTGCTTGAGCCCATGGCTGCCCTTCTTGAAGACCAATTCCCTGTCCCTTGGTTTCAGGCCCCTTTTTCCAGCTCCCTCCTGTAACTCCCCTCTGATTTCCTCATGCTGTGATATCCTGGCATTGCCTGGACCCTCAGCTCCAACTGCTTCTCCCTAGCCTGTGCTGCTTGAATTGGTCCTGGCAGCCCACCCCCAAAACTTTTGCATACCAGGTAACCCCTCACAGTACCCTCTTTGGCCCTCCTTTGGTCAGGGGCCCTCTCTGAGGATCTACTCAACTGGGGCAGAGGAGGGGAACTGAGTCACCTCTGCACCCTGAATGCTCCCTATGGGAAACACAGCCCTGCCAATCGCCTGAGTCCCCTTTAGTGCCTGAAACTTGAGGCCTGGCAATTAACATGGATTTGCTCTAACCCAGCCCTGAGTGAACCCCTCCCTACCCACCCCTGCCATCTCACCTTGCATGCTGCCCCTACGGAAACCCAGCCTTCCCTAACCCTGACAATTGACACTCCAGTCCCTGGGCCTGGGCATTCGCCTGAGCCACTGACCTCGTTCCACATGACCCACGGCTTAGCAAGTAGTCTCTTCGTGTTGGGTATGACCTGGGAACCCCTTACTTGGGCCCGCCAATAGGCTCCGCTAAGTTCCCCCAGGCTTCTTGTGGTCCTCATGAAGCCCCTTCCTTCCCTTCCCCTGGTGCTTTTTATGGCGCTCGCAGGTCTCCTGCTCCTTGGGTACCTCATCAAAATTGATCAGGTGGGTCCCTTGCCTGGGCGCCTGGCTTGAGTCCTGGGTCTGGCCCCTATACACACCCACCCCAACCCGCTGCCATGTCCTTCTGTCTCCCTCCTTCTGGTGCACTTCCTTTTCCTGGCCTCCTTTCCCAGGACCCTGGCCTTAGATTCTCATCTGATCCAGGGTGCCTTATAGGAAACAATGTCCTGGCCCTCACCTGGGCCCCTTGCTCTCTGTGGGTGCTTGGTCTTGCAACAGGAACCCTGAAACCTGGAGGTGGCCTTAGGCCTGGAGCCTGACTGACCCCCGCTGGATCCCTCACCTTCCTTCCCAAATCTTGTCCACTGTCCTGAGCCCCATTCTTAAGCCCTGACCCTTGGCTCTCAGTTCCCTGGCCTGGCTCTTCACTTGAGCTTCTGGTGGCTCTTGTTGCTCACTGCTTTTCTGGGCATTGTCTGAGGGCCCCTCACTGGGGCTTCTTCCCTGCTCCCCTTGGCTTTCCTGTACAGCAGTACTCTAGTGCAGACCTGCCTTCCTGGCATAGCATTCCCTACTCTCCCCTGGCCTGGGCCCTCCTCTAAGTCCTTTGCTTGATCTCCTTGCTGGGGTCCTCGACTCCAACCCACCACACCCATCCTGTGGCCCTTCAGGCTGTGCCCTTCTTTGGCCCTCCTGTCCTTTCTGTCTCTGACATGCCCACTTTCCTGATCCCCTTTCCAGGATGCTCATCCAGTCCAGGTGACTTGCCCTGGCCTCTTGGCCATGGGGACTACCTTTGGTAAAAGATAGCGCTGCCCCTTGACTGGGCCCTTTGGCCTCCCTCAACCAGGGCCCTGATCCTGTCCCCTGACACCCTGCAGTGTACCTGGGCCTTGAGCCCTATCACACGCAATCCACTTTCTCCCATCCCGCTCCTCCCCTTCCATGTTCCTATTCATTCACCCAGGCCCAGGTGCTAGCACTTGGCTCTCCATTACTGGGCCTGGCTCCTTGCTTGAGACTCTTGCTACACTTCTTGAGGACCCTTACCCTGTCCCTTGGTTTCAGTCCCCTTTTGGCAGAACCCTCCTGTTCCTACCCTATGATCCCCTCATGCTGTGGTATCCTGGAACTCCTGGACCCTCCACTCCCCCTGATTCTCTCTAGCCTATTTTGCTTGAATGGGTCCTGTCAACGCAACCCCCCAACTTCCGCACACCATGTATCCCCTCACAGTACCCTGTTTGTCCCCTCCTTTGGTCCAGGACCCTCTCTGAGGATCGACTCACCTGGGACAGAGGAGTGGAATTGGCTCACCTGTGCTCCCTGAATGCTCCCTATTTGAAACCCAGCCCTGCCACTTGCCTGAGAACCCTTCACTGCCTGAACCTTGAGGCCTGATTTAACATGAACTTGCTCCAACCCAGCCCTGAACAATCCCCCCCATCCCTCCCCTGGCCTCTGGCCTTGCATTCTGCCCCTACACAAACCCAGCCCTCCCTACCCAAACCCAGCCCTCCGTACCCCTGACCATTTGTGCTCGAGTCCCTGGTCCTGGGAGTTCGCCTGAGCATACGTCATGGACCTTGGCATAGCAAAGATACATTTCATGTTTGGCCTGACCAGGGGGCCCCTTGCTAGGGCCTTCCAGCGGGCTCCCCTAGGTGCACCTTGGATTCTTCTGGTTCTCACACAGCCCCTTCCTCCCTTTCCCTTGGAGCATTTTTCTGGCGCTCACAGGTCTCCTGCTCCTTTGGTACCCCATCACCATTGATCAGGTGGGTCCCTTGCCAAGGTGCCTGGCTTGGGTCCTGGTTCTCGCCCCTATGCACTCCCACCCCAATCCCCTGATCCCTTGCCATGCCCTCCCATTGCCCTCCTTCTCCCCCCCTTCCTTTTCCTGGCCTCCTTTGCAGGACCATGGCTGTACATTCTCACCTTATGGGAAACAATGCCCTGCCCCTCGCCTGGGCTCCTTGCTCTCCATGGGTCTTGATCTGGCACCAGGAACTCTGAAACCTGGAGGTGGCCCTGGGCCTGGAGCCTGTCTTCCCCTGCTGTTCTCCTGCCTTCTTTCCCAAATCTTGTTCACTGTCCTGAGCCCCCTGCCAAGCCCTGGTCCTAGACTCTCAGTTCCCTGGCCTGGCTTCTCGCTTGATACTCTGGTGGCTCTTCTTGCTCTTTACTTTTCTGGGCATTGTCTTAGGGCCCCCTTTCTGGGGCTGCTTCTCTGCTCCCCTTGGCTTTCCTGTACCTTAGTACCCTAGTGCAGTGCTGCCTTTCCGGCCAGACCTTCCCTGCTCTCCCTTGGCCTGGGCTCTCCTTTAGGTCCAATGGTTTCAGGCCCCTTTTGCCAGCCCTTCAGGTTTGGCCCTCCTGTCTTTTCTCTCTCTGCCATGCCTGCTTTCCTGATCCCTTTCCCAGGATGCTCACAGGGGCCTGGCGACTTGACCTTGCCTCTTGGCCCTAGGGGCTCCCTTTGGGAAAATATAGCCCTGCCCATTGCTTGGCCCTTTGGCCTCCCTCAGCATGAGCCTGCTCCTGACCCCTGACACCCTGCAGTGGACCAAGCCTTGAGTTCTTCTTCCCCTGTGCCATCCTCTCCACTTTCTCCCCTCCTGCTGCTCCTTCTCCATGTTTCTTTTCATTCACCCAGGCCCAAGTCATAGCACTTGGCACTCTATTTTTGGGTCAATTTCCTTGCTTGGGACACTGGTTACATTTCTTGAGGACCCTTTCCCTGTCCCTTGGTTTCAGGCCCCTTTTGCCAGCTACCTCCCGTGCCTCCCCTCTGATCCCCTCATGCTATTGTATCCTGACACTGCCGGGACCCTCCGCTTCCCTGCTTTTCCCTAGGCTATGCTGCTAGAATGGGTCCTGGCATCCCGACCCCCCAACACACTTCCATACTCAGGTATCCCTTCACAGTACCCTCTTTGGCCCCTGCTTTAGTCCACTTCCCTCTCTGCGGATCTACTCAAATGGGGCAGAGGAGCGGAATTGGCTCGCCTCTGCGCCCTGAATGCTCCCTATGGGAAACAGCCCTGCCATTTGCCTGAGTTGCCTGGCATTTAACATGGGACTTGCTCCAACACATCCCTGAGTGATCCCCTTCTTTCCTCTCCTGTCCTCTGGCCTTGCATGCTTCCCCTAACCCAATCCAGGCTTCCCTAATCCAGACCGTTGGCACTCCTGTCCCGTCTTGTGTGCTACCTTGAGCTCCTGATGCTTTCCTCTTGTCCCTTCTCATAGTGTGGAGCCTCTTCATGTGGGTCTGAACTGGGGCCCCTTGCTTGGGCCCACCAGAGACTCCCTTAGGTGCCCCTTGAGCTTCTCTATGTCTCATGGTCCTCATGCAGCTCATCCTCCCCATTCCCTTGCGAATTCCCCTGGTGCTCCTGAGTCTTATGCTCCTTGGGTCCCTCTTCCAGTTGGTCAGGTGAATACTGTGTCTGAGCATCTGGCTATGATCCTGGCTCTCCTACCACCATGCACCCACCATAACCCCCAGACATTCCCTCCCATAACCCTCCTTCTGGCCTCCTTCCATAGCAAGGCCTCCTTTGCCAGGTCCCTCTCTATGGATTCTAATCTGGGCCAGAGCGCCTTATGCAAAACTGAGCCCTGCCCCTCGTGTGGGCCACTTACTCTTTCGGAGTGCTTTGTCCTGCACCAGGAACCCTGAAAACTGTTAGTGGCCCTGGGCCTGGAGCCTGACTGCCTCCTGCCAGATCCCCTGCCTTCCCTTCCAAGTCTTGACCACTGTCCTTAGCCCCCTGACCAAGCTCTGGCCCTTGGCACTCCATTCACTTGCCTGGCTCCTCGCTTGAGCCTCTGATGGCCCTTCTTGTTCCTTTGTTTTCTGGGCTTTGTCGAAGGGCCCCTCACTGTCACTGCCTCTCTCCTCCCATTGGCTTCCCTGTACTGCAGTACCCTAGTGCAGCCACACCTTACTGGCCTCGGCCTTCCCTGCTCTCCCTTGACCTGGGCTTTCCTCTAGGTCCCTTGTCTTAGCTCCTTGCTGGGGTCCTGGCCCCCACCCCATGCAAGCCTGTCCTGCGGCCCTTGAAGCTGTGCCCTCCTTTGGCCTTCTTGTCGTTTCTGTCTCTCCCAGGTGCACTTTTCTGATCCCCTTCCCAGGATGCTCTCCAGGTCAGGTACTTGACCTGGCCTCGTGGTCCTGTGGGTTCCCTTTGGGAAAATGTAGTCCTGCCCCTTGTATGGTCCCTTGGGCCTTCCTCAGCCTGTGCCTGCTACCCAATCCTGACACCCTCCAGTGAACCTGGGCCTTCAGCCTCTGCCAACTGTCACCCTCCCCTCCACATCCATATCCGTTTTCGTTCACCCTGCCCCAGATAAATCTCCTGGCTCTCCATTACTGGGCAAGGCTCCTTGCTTGACCCCATGGGTTCCCTTCTCGATGTCCCTTTCCCTTCCCTCGGTTTCAGGCCTCCCCTCTGTTCCACTGATGCTATGGTATCCTGGCACTTCCAGGACCATTTGCTTTCCTTGCTTCTCCCTAGCCTGGGCTCCAAGAATGGGTCCAGGCTGCCATCCGACCATCCCCACAACCCCCATACACCAGGTATCACTTCACATTGGCCTCCTTTGACCCTCCTTTGGTCCAGGTCCCTCTCTGAGGATCTACTCACTTGGGCAGAGGAGCCAAATTGTCTGGCCTCTGCACCCTTAAAGCTCCCTTTGCAAAATACAGCCCTGCATCTTGCCTGAGTCCCCATTGGTGACTGAAACTTGAGGCCTGAAAGTTAACATGCAACTTGCTTCAACCTAGACCTGAGAATCCAATCCCTTCCCTCCCCTGACCTCTGCCCTTGCACATTTCCCCTACTCCAACTCAGCCCTCCCTATCCCTAGCCCTTTATGCTTCAGTCCCCAGGCCTGGCACTCATAGGAGCCCCTGACAATGTTCCTTATGTCACTTGGCATAGCATGAAATCTCTTCCTGTTTGGTTTAACCTGGGGACTCCTTGCTAGGGACTGCCAGAGTGCTCCTTTAGGTGCCCTTTGTGCTTTTCTCTGTCTCCTTGTCCTTGTGCAGCTTTCCTCCCCTTCCCCTTGGGCTTTCCCCTGATGCTTACAGGTCTCCTGCTCCTTGGATCACTCATCCATGGTCAATTAGGTGGGTC
This sequence comes from Marmota flaviventris, assembly GCF_047511675.1. Taxonomy (NCBI): domain Eukaryota; kingdom Metazoa; phylum Chordata; class Mammalia; order Rodentia; family Sciuridae; genus Marmota; species Marmota flaviventris. Next base: position 25,325,767 of record NC_092517.1, read on the forward strand.
CTTTGCCTGCGCACCTGGCTTGGTCCTGGATCCTGCCCCCCCCATGTACCCAAAGAGACTCACCACCTTGCCCTCCCACTGACCTCCTCCTGGTTGCCTTCAGTCGCCAGGCCTCCTTTGCCAGGTCCTGTCCCTGGATTCTCATCTGAGCCATGGTGCCTTATGGGAAACTGAGTCCTGCCCCTTGCCTGGGCCCGTTGCTCTCTCTGGGCCATTGGTACTTCACCCCAAACCCTGACACCAGGCAGTAGCCCTGAGCCAAGAGCCTGCCTGCCCCTGTCACATCCCTTTTCATCCCTCCAAAGAATTGTCCACTGTCCTGAGCCCCATGCCCAAGCCCTGGCCCTTTGCTCTCCATTCCCTGGCCTGCTTCCTCGCTTGAGCATTTGGGGCCTTTCTTGCTCCGAGCTTCCCTGGGCTTGGACTGCAGGCCTTGTTGGGGCCAAAACCCTACACCCGTTGGCTTCCCTGAACCTCAGAACACGACTGTCACCAGCCTTCCCAGCCTCGCCCTTCACTGCCCTTTCCTGGCCTAGGCCCTACTTTGGTCCCTAGCCTGGGATTCTTTCTGGAGTACTGGATTGGACCCCATCAACACCCTTCCTCTGGATTTCATGCTGTACCCTCCTTCATCCCTCTTGTTGTCCCTGTCCTTCCTAGGCCCCATTTAAAGGTCCCTTTCCCAGGATGCTCACAAGGTCCAGGGGACTGGAACTGGGCGTTTGGCCCTGCGGGCTCCCTTTGGGAAAACATAGCTGTGCCCCTTGCCTGTGACTTTGGACTCTCTCTGCCCAGGCCCTGCTCTTTGATCCTGACACCCAGCAGTGAACCTGGGCCTTGAGCCCTCCTCTCCCTGAGCCACCCACTACTCTTACTCCCCTGCCTCCTCTCCCCAGCCCTATCTGTTTTCATAGGACCCAGTACCGTGTCCTGGCACTTGGCTCCCCATTCTTGGGCCTGGCTTCTTGCTGGTGCCCCCAGTCACCATTCTCCAGGACCCTGTCACTCTTACTTGATTTCAAGCCTCTTGCTTGACCCTGCTCCTGTTCCTCCCCTCTGTTCCCCTTGTACTGTGGTAATTTGTCATTGTCAGGACCCTGCCCTACTCCTGCTTCTCCCTAGCCTGTTCTCCAATGTTTATTGGCTCCCCACTGACACCCCTCCAATACCAGACCTAAACACAGTCCTGGTCTCTCTCTGAGGATCTACTCACCTGGGGCAAAGGAGTGGAATTGGCTGGCCTCGGGGGCCTGAAGTATCCCTATAGGCAACATAGACCTGTCCCTTGCCTGGGCTCCCATTGTTGTCCAAACTTGACAAGTGGCAGTGGACATGGGCCTAGTGATGGCCTAGCTGTGAGCGATCCCCTGCCTTCCCTCACCTGTCCTCTAGCCTTGCAAGCACCCAGTAAGCCAACCCAGGCCTGCCTCACCCTAACCCTTCACCCTACAGTCCCCTGGCCTGGCTGCCAGCCTGAGCTCCTTACTGCATTACTCCAGTTGCATCACTTTCTGTGGTGTCTCTTCCTGTTGTATCTGACCTGAGCACCCCTTGATTTGGCCCCAAGCTGGCTCAGCTCTGTGCCCTTTGTATTGCACTCTGTCTCCTCATCCGAGTGCTGATCTTACCTCTCTTTCCCCTAGCAATTTTTCCTGGAGATGGGGCCTCCTGATCATTTGTTCCTAATACCTGTCTTTGGGGTTGGTCCCTTACCGGGGCTCCTTCATTGTGTCCTGGCTCTTGCCCCTCTCTGCACCCACCGCAAACCCCACTGTGCCCTAACATCGCACTCCTCCTTGACCCTGTCCCTTGCCAGGCCCTTTGGCCTGGCACCTGGCCCTTGATCCTCCTCTGGGCCAGGGCACCTTATGGGAAACCGACACCCAGGTGTAAGTGGTCTCCCGCCTGGAGGGGCGAGTCTTTTCTATTCTTGTTGCAGTGGTAATTGAGCTACCCTGACCCCCAGGTGAGAGGGGTCACCTGCTTGGAGGAGCGACTCCCCTCTATCTTAGCTATGGGGGTGTAGGAGCCCACTTGGACACCCAGGTGGGAGGCATCTCCCTAACAGACAGGGAAGTTCCCTGGAGGGGCGAGTCCTCTCCACCCTGGCTAACGCGGTATAGGAGTTTCCCCCATTCCCAGGTGGGAGATGTCTCTCGCCTGCTGTGCAAGGCTGCAGTTGAATAAGAATTCCCCCTGACAAACAGGTGAAATGGTTCTCCCGCCTGGAGTGGTGAGTCCCCTCCACCCTGGCTACAGCGGAATTCAAGCTTGCCCTGGCACCAAGATTGGAGATGTCTCTCGCCTGGAGGGGCGAGTTGGCTGTCCCCTGGCTGCTGCTGTATAGGAGCTCTCTGAGACACCCATGTGGGAGTGGTCTCCTGCCTAGAGGTATAAGTCCCTTCTACCCTGGAGGCAGTGGTGTAGGAACTCCCGCTTACACCCATTTGGGAGGGTTCTGCAGCAAGGAGGAGAGAGTCCCCTCTACCCTGGCTACAGCAGTGTCAGAGCCCCACCCCCATACCCACATTGGACAGGTCTCCAATATGGAAGGGCGAGTCCCCTCTATCCTGGCTGCTATGGAATATGACCTCCCCTGACACCCAGGTGGGAGGAGTCTTTGGTCTGTAGGGGCGAGTCCCCTCTAATCTGGCTGTAGCGGTATACAACATCCCCCAGAAACCCAGGAGGGAGGGTTCTCCTGCCTAGAGGGGCGAGTTCACCTCACCTTGCATGTGGAGGTATATGAATTCCCTCAGATATCCAGCTTAAAGGGTTCTACTGCCTGGAAGTCTGAGTTCCTATTATCCTAGCTGTTGCTGTATAGGAGCCACCCCCCCTACAAACCAAGGTTGGAGGGGTCTCTTGCCTGGAGGGGCAAGTCCCCTCTACACTGGCTGAGGCAGAATACAAGCTAGCCTGGACACCAAAGTGGGAGGGGTCTCTCGCCTAGAGGAGCCACTCTGATCTACACAGGCTACATAGGTATAAGAGCTCTCAAAAACAACCATGCCACTTTTCATTCACCCAGGCCCAGGTGCTAGTTCTTTTCTCTCCATTACTGGGCCCAGCTCCAAGCTTTATCCCCTGGCTGCCCTTCTCCAGGACCCTATCCATGTCCCTTGGTTTTAGGCCCCTTTTACTGGCCCCCTCTTGTGACTCACCTCTATTCCCCTTATGCTGAGTTATCCTGGCACTGCCCAGACCCTCTGCTCCCCCCACTTCTTTCTAGCCTGGGCTCTTCAAATGGGTCCTGGCTGCCCATCAACCCCACCCCAAACTCTGCACCGCAGGTATCACCTCCCAGTGCCCACATTTGTCCCTACTTTGGTCCAGGTCCCTCTCTAAGGGTCTACTCACCTGGGGCATAGGAGCGGAATCGGCTGGCCTCTACACCCAGAATGCTCCCAGTGGGAAACACAGCCCTGTCACTCGCCTGTGTCCTGTTTGCAGCCTGAAAATTGATGCCTGGCAGATAACATGTGACTTGCTCCAACCCAGCCCTGAGAGATCCCCTGCCTTCTCTCCAGTGCCATCTCGCCTTGCATGCTGCCTCTACCCCAACCTAGCCTTCCCTAACCTTGGTCCAGTGTTCTCAGGTCCCAGGGCCCGGCTGCTCACCTGAGCCCCTGACCACTTTTCTCATGTCCTTTAGAGTAGCATGGAGCTTTTTTTTACTGGGTCTGACCTGGGGGTCTCTTGCTTGTGCCAACCAGCAGGCTCCCCTAGGTGCCCCTTGCACTTTTCTCTGTCTTCTGGGCCTCGTGCAACCCCTTCATCGCCTTCCCCTCATGAATTCCCCTGGTGCTTGTGGGTCTCCTTCTCTTTGGGTCTCTTATCCATGATCGGTCTTGTGGGTCCCTGTCCTGGGCTCCTGGCTTGGGTCCTGGGTCTCACCCCTCTGAGCACCCACCAAGATGCCCCGCCATGCCCTCCCATTGCCCTCTTCTTGTCCCCCTTACTTGCCAGGCATCCATATCCAGGTCCCTGGTCCTGGATTCTAATCTGAGCCAGGGCACCATATGGGAAACAGAGCCCTGCCCCTTACCTAGGCCCATGCTCTTTTGGTGCTTAACCCTGCACCCAGAACTCTGAAACCTGGCAGTGGCCCTGGGCCTGTACCTACCTTCTCCTGTTAGCTCCCCTGCCTTCCCGCCCAAGTCTTATCCACTGTCCTGAGCCTCCTGCTCCAGCCCCAGCCCTTGGATCTCCATTCCCTGTCCTGGCTCCTTGCTTGAGCCTCTGATGGCCCTTGTTTCCCAGAGCATGCCTGGGCATTGACTGTGTGCCCCTTGCTTGGGCTGCTTCCCTGCTCCCCTTAATGTTCCTTAACTGCAGTCCACTAGTGCTGCCTGCCTGCCCAGCCCTGCCCTTCCCTGTTCTCTCCTGGCATGGGCCCTCCTCTAGGTCCTAATCTGGCCTCCTTGTTGGGTTCCAGGCCCTAGCCCACCATCTCTCATTCTCTGGCCTTTCCCGCTGTGCCCCTCTTTGGCCCTCCTTTCATTCCTTTCCATGCCAAGCACCCTTTCCTGTTCCCTTTCCCAGCATTCACACCCACACCAGGGGAATGGACCTAGCCTATTGGACCCCCTGGCTCCCTAAGGAAAAAAGTAGCCCTGACCCTTGCCTGTGCCCTTTGACCTCCTTCAGCCTGGGTCCTGATCCCCAACCCTGACACTTATCCATGGACCTGGGCCTTGAGCCTTCCTCCCTGTGCGCCACAAGCTCCCCACTCTCCTCTCTCTAACCTCCCTAGCCCTGCTCTGGTCCAGATGCCTCCTTGAGGATCTAATTACCTGGGGCAGAGGAGTAAAATTGGTCCGCCTCTGTGACCTGAAGTTTCTTATGGGAAACAGAGCCCAGCCCCTCACCAGGGCTCCTTTGGCTGATGGAACCCTGACACCTGGCAGTGGACGTGGGCCTTGTGCGGACCTTCCTCTGCTCGATCCCCTCCTTTTCCTCCCCTGTCCTCTCCCCTTGCATGCTGCCCCTAACCCAACCCAGCCCTCCAGTATCCTGACACTTTGCGCTCCAGTCTTCAGGCCTGGTTCCTCACCTGGTCCACTGACTGTGTTTGTTCGTCGTGTGGGGTAGTGTCACATGGCTTTACATGGCATCTATTCATGTGTGGTCAGACGTGGGGGCCCCTTTCTTGTGATATCTACCTCACTCCCCTGGTGCCCCTTGTGCCATCCCAACCACCTGCCACCTATCTCCTCATCCTCACGGCGCCCCTTCCACTTCCCTTCATTCCCTTTGTGCAGTCCCTTGATTCTTGGGTCTCTTGTCATCTTGGGTCAGGTCAGTAGCTTGCCCGGAATTCTTGCTTGGTTCCTGGCTCTCACCCCTCTCCACATCCACTGTGAACTCGTATGGAGCCCTCCCATTGCCTTTTTCCTGGCCTCCTTCTCTTGCCAGCCACCTTTGCCCAGTCCCTTGTCCTGGATTCTCATCTGTGCCAGTGTTCCTTATAGGAAACAGAGCCCTGCTCCTGGCCTGGGGCCTTTGCTCTCCCTGGGGTCTTGGTCCTGCACCCAGAACTCTAAAACTTGGCAGTGGCCCCGAGCTTGGCGACTGCTTCAGCCCTGTTACATCCCCTGCCTTCTCTTCCCACCCTTTTCCACTTATCTGAGACCCCTACCCCAGACCTTGGCTCTTCATTCCCTGGATTTGCTCCTCACTTGAGCCTCTGGTGGCCCTTCTTGCTCAGTGTTTCCCTGGGCTTGATGTGTGGGCCCCTCTCTATGGCTGTTTCCCTGCTTCCCTTGGATTCCTTGTACTGCAGTACCCTAGTGTGGCCCCACCTTACTGGCCCCGCCCTTCCTTGCTCTCCCCTGACCTGGGCACTTTTCTAGGTCTCTAACCTGGGCTCTGTGCTTGTATTCTGGCCCGCATTCTACCCACACCAGTTCTCTGGCCCTTCAGGCTGCGCCCTCCTTTGGCCCTTCTTTCTTTCCTGTTACTGCTAGGCCCCTTTCCTTATCTCTTTACTAGGATACTCACACAGGCCAGGAGACTGGACCAGGCCTCTTGGCCCTGCAGGCTTCATGTTGTTAAACATAGCACTTTCACTTGCATAGGCCATTTGGCCTCCCTCAGCCAGGGTCCTGCTCCCAGATGCTGACACCTTGCAGTGGGCCCCAGCCTTAAGACTCCTTACTTTACACCACCAGCCCCCTGCCTTGCCTCCCTCCCCTGACCAGGCCTGTCCGTTTTCATGTGCCTATGGCCCTGGCCCTTGCACTTGGCTCTTCATTCCTGGGCCTGGCTCCTTGCTTGAGCCCCTGGCTGCCCTTCTCGAGGGCCCCGCTTATGTACCTTGATTTCTGGACCTTACTTGGGACCCTGATATGCCTCTCCTCAGTTTTCCTTCTGCTGTGTTATCCTAGAACTGCCTGGACTCTTTCCTTCACTGCTTCTGCCTTGACTAGGCTCCTTGATTGGGTCTGTCTTCATTGAGTTTCCCAAATCCAGACGAAAGGGATTTCCTCAGTCTCCTCTTTTGGCCCTCCTTTGCTTCTGGTCCCTCTCTGAAGATCTACTCAGCCAAGGCAGACTACTGGCCTCTATATCCTGAAGTATCCCTAGGGAAACACAGCCCTTCCCTCGCCTGATCCCCCTTGCTGCCAGAAACCTAATATGTGGTAGTGGAACTGTGCTTTGCACCAGGTATGCCCTGCGCCATTCCCTACCTTTCCTCACCTGCCCTCTGGCCTTCAATGCTTCTACAACACCAACCCAGTCCTCCCTGACCCTGAACATTCAACTGAGCCCCTGACAATGTGCCTGAGTCATGTGGCATCCTGTGCCTTTGCCTGATGTCATTGTGTATTGGGCCCCCTAGCATGTTTCTCTTGCTTTGTCCTGTGTTTCCAGCTGACTCCTCGTTCTCATGTCACCCCTTTCTTCCCATTCACTTGTTTTTTAACTGGATGCACACAGGAGCCTCCTGCTCTTTGGGTCCCTCATTTTTGGTCGGTGGGGTGAGACTCTTGCCTGGGCTCCATGCTTGTGTCATGGCTTTGGGCCTCTCCGCACCCACCACGACCCAGCACCATGCCCTCCCACTTCCTGGGCCCTGTCCCTTGTCAGGCCCCCTTTGCCCATTCAATGGCCCTGGATGATCATCTGGGCCAGAGCACCTTTTGGAAAACAGAGCCCGGCTTCTCACCTGGGCCCCTTGCTCTCCTTTGGCCCTTGATCTTGAAAACGGAACCCGGACACCTGGCAGTGGCCTTGGGCCTTGAGCCTGCCTGTCACCTCTTGGATCCCCTGCCTACCTCCCTGGCCCTGTATACTGTCCTTAGCTGTCTGCCCCAGCATTGACCCTCAGCTCTCACTTCCCTGGCCTTGCTTCTCCCTGGAGCCTCCGGTGCCCCTTCTTGCTACCAGTGTCCCTGGGCTTTGACTTTGCGCCCCTCACTTGCACCGATTTTCTGCTTCTCTTGGATTCCCTTCTTTGAAGAACCCTAGCGCTGCAAACCTGCCTGGTCCTTCCCTTCCCTGCTCTTCCCTGGCATGGTACCAAATCTAGGTCCCTAGCCTGGTCTCCTTTTGGGGTCCTGGCCCCCAACCCAAGAAGCCATATTCTCTGGCCTATTCTGTTGTGCCCTTCTTTGGACCTCCTGTTATCACAGGCCCTGCCACGCCCCTTTGCCTGATCCCTTTACTAGGATGCACACCAAGGCCAGGGACTTGACCTGGCCTTTTGGCTCTATCTTCTGTTTTCACATCCTAGCATCAACCCTTCCTCTCCTACCATTCGCCCTTTCCCCTGGAGGGCTGGCCTCCGGCTGCTTGGGTTTCTAATGCTCTGTTGGTGGGATTGGTCCCTTGCCTGGGATCCTGGCTTGGGTCCTGGTTTTTGCCCATCTCTGCATCCACTGCGACCCCCCACCCTGCCCTCCCATCATTCCTCTCATGGCTCCAACCCCTTACCAGGCACCTGTATGGGCAGGGCACCTCATGGGAAAGAGAGCCCTGTCACTAGCCTGGGCCTCTTGCTCTCCCTGGGCCCTTGGTCCTACTCTTGGAAAACTGAGTCCTGGCAATGGCCCTGGGCCTGGAGCCTGCCTTCCCACTGCTGTAACACCTGCCTTCCCTCCTCTGCCATGTCCACTGTCCTGATCCCCCAGCCCCAGGCCTGGCCCTTGTCTCTCGATTTCCTGGCCTGTCTCCACACTTGAGCCTCTGGTGGCTCTTCTTGCCCTGTGCTTCCCTGGGCTTGTATAGGGGGCCTCTCGTTTGGGCTGCTTCCCTACTCCCTTGGCTTCCCTGCATGGCAGAACCCTAGTGCGGCCTTCCTGCCCAGCCCCACCCTTCCCTGCTTTTTCAGGATTGGGCCCTCCTCTAGGGCCCTAGCCTGGTATCCCTGCTGGGGTCCTGGCCCCCACCCCATCAACAGGCATCCTCCGGGACTTCCTGCTGTGCCCTATTAGGGACCTCCTATTGCCACTGTCCCTGTGGTGCTCCTTTTCCTCATCCCTATACCAGGATGCTCACCACGGCCAGGGGACTAGATCTGACCTTTGGCCCTGCGGGATCTCTTATAGAAAATGTAGCCCTTCCCCTTTTTCTGGAACATTTGGCCTCCCACAGCCCAGGCCCTGCTCCCCAATCCTGAAATTCATCAGTGGACCTGGGCCTTGAGCCCTCCTCTCCCTTTGCTATTTGCACACCTTTCTCCCCTCCCTCCACTCTCTGGCCCTCTCTGTTTGCATGGGACCCGTGCCTGGGCCAACACACTTGGATATCCATTACTGAGCCTGGCTGCTTATTTGAGGCTGCCCTTCTCCAGGACCCTTTTCCTTTCCCTTGATTTCAAGCCCCTTTATCAAGCCCCCTCCTGTGACTCCCCTCTATTCTCCTTGTATTGAAGTGTCACCCCTTCCTCCAAAGAAAAGTCTTAACTGATTTTCTCCAGAGTTCTTCACCATGGCTGTTTGTAGGACTGTCAGCAAGAGTCTCTGCAAAAGAGTTCAATGTAGATTAATTTACTATTTTCCTATTGCCATGATTTACTTGGCCATTGACCAAAAAGATACCAGCACTCCAGGTGCTGGGCACCCCTTACTAGATTTTTACAAACATATCCAGTATAGTAAATTGTAGAAATGTGCAAACAAGGCCGCTATCCTTGAGCTGGGCCTCACAGAGATGTCTACATGTTTTAAGATATGTTACCAACTGGGCTCCATGGTAACAACTGGCAGGGAGAGGAAAAATGGGGAAAAGAAAGTCTCCCCATCTCAGGAGTTGTCCTTGAAGAGTTAACTTACCCAAAACAGTAAGAGAAAAAGCTGCTTTTTATGTGAACTTTTTCAGACTGTGAACTTTTGAACCCCTCCCATTACATGCTGGGTATAAAATTCTGAAACTGCCTGAAATCAGGGTTCAGGGGATTGATTAATTACAGCAAAAGCTGTGCCCTCTGAACCTGTCTGCAGCCAAATAAAATTGTTTACTGCTAATTTTGGTGTCTTGCCTCCTTTGTCCCTACAACATTGATCCCTAGTGTGGTCTTCTTTCTGGTGTCCTGGCCTGCACTCCATCAACACCCTTCCTCTGGCCTTTCATGCTGTACCATCCTTCATCCCTCCTATATTCCCTGTCTCTAATGGGCCCCTTTTCAAAATGACTTTCCAAGGATGCACACAAGGTGCGGGGGAGTGGAACTGGGCGTTTGGCCCTGTGGGCTCCCTTTGGGAAAACGTAGTTGTGCCTCTTGCCTAGGACTTGGACTCTCTGCCCAGGCCTTGCTCCTCAATCCTGAAACCCAGCAGAGAATTGGGGCCTTGACTCTTACTCTCGCTGCATCACCCACTACCCTTGCTCCCCTTTCTCCCCTCACCAGCTCTGTCTGTTTTCATGGGACCCAGGACTGGGTCCTGGTACTTGCCTCCCCATTCTTGGGTCTGGCTCCTTGCTGGAGCCCCTGCTCACCCTTCTCCAGGACCATGTCCCTGTCCCTTGATTTCAGGCCCCTTGTGTGGCCCCCTTCTGTGCCTACCCTCTGTTGCCCGTATATTGTGGTATTTTGTCATCTGCAGGACCATCCTCTTCCCCTGATTCACCCTAGCCTGGTCTCCTCCAGTGGTTGCTGGTCCCCACAGACAACCCCCCCCATCCTGGACCAAAGGGAATCGTCACATTTCCCTCCTTTTGTTCTTGTCTCTCTCTGAGGATCTGTTCATTTGGGGCAGAGGAGTGTATTTGGCTGGCCTCTGTGCCCTGAAGGATTTCTATGGGCAACACAGCCCTGCCTCTGGCCTGGGCCTCCTGTGCTGCCCAAACTTGACAACTCGAAGTAGTCTTGGGCTTAGTGATGACCTTGCCCTGGGTGATCCCCTACATTTCCTCTCCTGCCCTCTAGCCTTACAAGCTGCCTCTAAGCCAACCCAGCCCTTCAATATCCTGAAAATTCACCCTACAGTCCCCTGGCCTGGCTGCCAGCCTAAGCTCTTTAATCCATTACTCATATTGTGTTCCTTTCTGTGGTGTCTCTTCCTGTAGTGTCTGACCTGGGTGCCTCTTGATTTGGCCCCCTACCTTGCTCCCCTCTGTGCCCTTTGTGCAGCCCTCTGTCTCCTCATCCTAGTGCCGATCTTAACTCTCCTTCCCCTAGAGCTTTTTCTTGGAGCAGGGGCCTCCTGCTCATTGGGTACCTAATACCTTTTGGTGGGGTTGGTCCCTTACCTGGGATCCTTGATTGGGTCCTGACTCTTTCCTCTCTCTACAAACATCGAGACCTCCATTGTGCCCTTGCATCACACTCCTCCTGCCCCCTGTCCCTTGCCAGGCCCTTTGGCCTAGTCCATGGCCCTTTATCCTCATCTGGGCCAGGACAACTTATGGGAAACAGAACACTGACCCTCGACTGGGCTACTTGCACACCCTAGGCCCTTGGGGCAGCATCAGGTAACCTGACACATGGCAGTGGCTCTGGGCCTCGTGCCTTGCCACCACCCCCTGCTGGATCCCCTGGCTTACCTCCCCAGCACTGTCCACTGTCCTGGGCCACCTGCCCCAGTGCTGGCCCTTGGCTCTCCATTCCCTGGACTGGCTCCTCTCTTGAGCCTCTGGGGGTTGTTTTGGCTCTGTGCTTCCCTGAGCTTGAACTGTGGTCCTCACTGGGGCTGCTTCCCTGCTCCCCTTGGCTTCACTGCATCTCACAACCCTAGTGCAGCCCCTGCCTGCCTGGCCCACCCTTCCCTGCTCTCCCCTATCCTGGGCCCTCCTCTTGGTCCCTAACCTGGGCTCCCTTCTGCAGTCCTGGCCCGCACCAAAAAACACCCTTCTTCCAGAACTTCACACTATGCCCTCCTTCATCCCCTCTGTTGTCCTTGTACCTTCTGGACTCCTTTTCCGAATCCCTTTCCCAGGATGCTCACCAGAGCCAGGGGCTGAAACTGGGAAGTTTAGTCCTGTGGGCTTCCTTTGGGAAAAGTTAGCAGTGCCCCTTGCCTGGGGTCTTTGGCCTCCTTCAGCCTGGGGCCTGCTACTCAATCCTGACACCCTGCAGAGAATCTAGGCCTTGGGCCCTTTTCTCCCTTTTACTCCCCCTTCTCCTCATATACTGCCACAGCAAGGATAGAGGGGACTCTCCTTCCAGATGAGAGGCCAATCCCACCTGGGTGTAGAGGAAGCTCTTAAAGCCCAACAGCCATGATACAGGGGACTTCCTCTTCAATGCGGGATACATCTCCCACGTGGGTGTCGGGGGAAGCTTCTATAATGCTGCAGCCAGGATACAAGGCACTCACCACTATAGGCGGGAAACCACTCACACCTGGGTTTTGGGGAGAGCTCAAAACATCCACAGCCAGGGTATAGGTGACTCACCCCTCCAGTCCCCTATACCCTGGATAACTTGGTATACAAGCTCCCTGCAACACCCTGGAGGGGCAAGTCCCCTCTACCCTGGCTGCAGGGGTATAGGAGTACCCCCTGTCAACCAAGTGAAAGGCATCTCTAGACTGGCTGCAGCTGTATAGGAGCTTCCCCGACACCCAGGAGGAAGGGCACTTCCATCTAGAGAGGTGACTCCCCTCTACCCTGGCTAGAGGGGTAAACAAGCCCCAGCACTGGACACTTAGGTGGAATGTGTCTCCTTCCTGAAGGGGGTAGTTCCCTCTACCCTGACTACAGTGGTAGTGCTCCCCTTGACACCCAGTTGGGAGGGGTCTTCAACCTGGAGAGGCAAGTCCCCTCTACCCTGGCTGGATTGGTATAGGAGCTCCCCCTCATGCCCAGTTGAGAAGGGTCTTCAGCCTGGAGGGAGGAGTCTCCACAACCCTAGCTGCAATGGTATAGGAGCTTCCACCCCACACCCATGTGGGTGGGTCTCCTACCTGAAGAGGCAAGTCCCCTCTACACAGGCTGCACTGGTTTGCTAGCTTTGCCTGACACACACAGGTTGGATTGGTCTTTTGCCTGGAGGGGCAAGTCCCCTCAACCCTGGCCATGGAGGTAAAGGATATTCCCCTGACACCCACGTGGGAGGGTCACCAGCCTGGAGAGGTGAATCCCTCTGACCCCGGCTGTAGTGGTATAGGAGCTTCTGGCTACACCCAGGTGGGAGGGGTCTCCTGCCTCAAGGGGTGAGTCCCCTCTACCCTGCCTGTGGCAGTATATGAACTCCCCTGACAACCAGGTGGAAGGGATCTTCCGCCTGGAGAGTCGAGTCCCCTCTCCCCTGGCTCTGGAGGTATAGGAGCTCCCCCGACACGTAGGTTATGTGGTCTGACTGGAGAGGCAAGTCACCTCTATACCGGTTGTGGGGTTATACAAGCTCCCCCCAACATCAAGGTGGGAGAGATCTCTCTGCAGAGGCGTCTCCTGCATGTAGGGGCGAGTCCCCTTTATCATGGCTGTGGTAGTATATGAGCTCCCACTGACACCCTGGTGAGAGGAGGTCTCCCTCCAGGAGGGGCAAGTACTTTCTCCCATGGCTGGAGTAGTATATGAACTCCAGGTAGAGTCCCCTCTACCATGGCTGTGGCAGTATACAAGCTCTCCCAAACACCCAAGTGGGAGGGTTATCCCGCCTGGAGGGGCAAGTTTTCTGTACCCTGGCTAAAGCGGTATACAAGTGCCCCCTTACACACAGGTGGTAATGGTCTTCCGCATGGAGAGGTGAGTCCCCTCTACCCTGGCTTTGGCAGTATACAAGCTCCCCCAACACGAGGTGGTAGGGGTATCCCACCTGGAAGGGCAAGGCCCCTCTACTATAGCTCTTGCTACATAAAATTTCCCAGTACACCAAGGTGGGAGGGGTCTTCAACCTGCAGAGGCATGTTCCCTCTACACTGGCTGCTGCAGTAATCAAGCTCCCCTGAACACCCAGGTGGGAGGGGTGTCCCAATTGGAGGATTGAGTCCCCTCTACCCTGGCTGCAGATGTATAGGAGCTCACCCAGACACCCAGGTGGGACAGGTCTCCCGATTGGAAGGGAAAGTCTGCTCTACCCTGATTGCGGTGGTATATAAACTCCCCGATGAAACCCAGAGGGAGGGGTCTCCCCACTATAGATGCAAGTCCCCTCTACCTTGGCTGCCGTGTTATAAGACCTCCTTTGACACCCAATTGGAAGGAGTCTCCGACCAGAGGGCTAGAATACCTGTACCCTGCTGAAGTGGGATAAGAGGTCTCCAGGACACCCAGGTGGAGGAGGATTCCTGTCTGGAGGACAGACTTCCCTTTACCCTGCTGCAGCAGTATTGGAGCTCCCCTGGTGGAAGAGGTCTCCCATCTGGAGGAAAGAGTTCCCTCTACCCCAATGGAGTGGTATAGGAGCACCCGTCCCTACACCCAGGTGGGAAGGGTCTCCCACCTAGAGTGGTGACTTTCCTCTACCCTGCCTGAGGGGGTGTACCAGCTCTTGCAGATACACAGGTGGGAGAGGTCTCCCACCTTTAGGGGTGAGTCTCCTCTACCCTGGCTGCTACAGTTTTCAAGCTCCCCTGGACCCCCAAGTGTGAGGGGTCACCTGACTGGAAGGGCAAGTTGTCTCTATGTTGGCTGCAGCAGTATAAGAACTCCCTATGACATCCAGGTGGGAGGGTTCTTCTGCCTAGAGGAGGGAGTCCCATCTACCCTGGCTTCAGCAGTGTAGGTGCTCCACAGGACACCCAGGTGGACGGGTCTCCCTCCTGGAGGGGTGAGTCTTCTCTACTTTGGCTGCAGCGGTATAATAGCTCCCCCTGAAGCCCAGGTGGGAGAGGTCTCCCGTCTGGAGGGGAGAGTCCCCTCTACCCTGGATGTGGCTGTATAGGATTTCCCCCAAACACACACCCAGGTTTGAGGGTCCTAACACCTAACACCAGTGGTCTAACACCTGGATGAGCAAGTCCCCTCTACCCTTGATGCGGTTGTATATAATATCCCCCTGACACACAGGTGGGAAGGGTCTCCTGACAGGAGCAGCAAGTCCCCTTTACCCTGGTTGTGGATGTATACAAGTTGTCCCAGACCCCAGGTGGGAGGAGTCTCCTGCATGTAGGGGCGAGTCCCCTTTATCATGGCTGTGGTAGTATATGAGCTCCCACTGACACCCTGGTGAGAGGAGGTCTCCCTCCAGGAGGGGCAAGTACTTTCTACCATGGCTGGAGTAGTATATGAACTCCAGATAACACCCTAGTGGGAGGGCTCTCCTGCCTAGAAGGACAAGTCCCCACTACTCTGGCTGCAGTGGTATAGGCACACCTGCAACCAGATGGGAGGGTCTCCCACCTGAAGGGAAGAGTCCCCTCAAACCTATCTTAGGGGGTATAAGAGCCCCCTCCTACCCCCAGTAGGAGGGGTCTAACACCTGGAGGGGTGAGTCACTGCTACCCAGAGTGATGGTGTATAGGATCCCCCCTCGCCAGACACCCATGTGGGAAGGGTCTTCTGCCTAGAGGAGTGAGTCTCCTCTACCCTTTCTAAGGCAGTATAAGAGTTAACCCGATTCACTCGTGGGAGCTGTCTCTTGCCTGGAGGTGCAAGTCACCTCTACCCTAGCTGCTGGTGTATATGAGCTACACCTGATACCTAGGTGAGAGGGGAAATCTTGCTGGAGGGGCGAGTCCCTTCTAGCCTGGCTAAGGCTGTGTAAGATTTATTCCCATTCCCAGGTGGGAGGTGTTTATCGCATGGAGATGCGAGTTTGCCTCTACCCTGGCTGCTGGGCTATATGAGCTACACCTGACACCTAGGTGGGCGGGGGGTCTTCCACCTGGAGAGGCCAGTCCACTCTACCCTGGCTGGGAGGGGTCTCCAACATAGAAGGCTAATTCCATCTACCCTGGAAGCTACAGTATATGAGCTCCCCCTGACACTCTGTTGGGAGGGGTCTTCCTCCTGGAGGGGCAAGAACCCTCTACCCTGGCTTCTGTAGTATATGAGCTCCCCTGACACCCAGGTGGGAGGAATATCCCTCCTAGTGGGGCGAGTCCCCTCTACCCTAGCTAAGGTTTTATACAAACTCCCAAGTATACCCAGGTGGGAGGCATCTCCTTCCTGGAGGGGCGAGTCCCAACTACCCTGGCTACAGTGGTATATGAGCTCCTCCACCCACACCCAGGTGGGTGTAGTGTCCCGCCTGGAGGGGCAAGTCTTCTCTACCCTGGCTTGCCCAGTGTACTAGCTCCACCTGACACCCAGGTGGAAGGGGTCTCCCGTCTAGAGTGGCGAGTTTCCCCTACCCTTCCTGAGGCTGTATAGGAGCTCCCCTGGACACCCAGGTGTGGGAGCCTGGAGGGGCGCATCCCCTCTACACAAGCTGTGGAGTTATAAGAGCTCCCCCTGACACCCAGGTGAGAGGGGTATGCTGCCTGGAAGGGCGAATCCCCTCTACCTGGGCTTGGCAGGGTAAGAGTTCCCCTGACACACTGGCAGGAAGGGTCTCCCGCCTATAGCAGGGAATCCCCTCTACCCTAGCTGTGCAGGTATACAAACTTCCACAGACACCAAGTTGGGTGTGGTTTCTCAACTGGAGGGGTGAGTCCCCTCTACCCTGGCTTTAGTGGTATACAAGCTATACAAGACCCCAGCACCAAGGTGGAAGTGGTCTCCCACCTGGAGGTGTGAGTCTCCTCTATTTTGGCTGGTGCCATATAAGAACTCCCAGAACACCCACATGGGAGGCATCTCCCAACTGGAGGAGCAAGTCCCCTCTACCCTGGATGGGAAGTATTGGTGCTCCCCCAGTCACCCAGGTGGGAGGGGTTTCATGACTGGAGGTTTGAGTTCCCTCTAACCTGGCTGTAGTGATTTGGGAGCTCCCCAGACACCCAGGTGGGAGGGGTCTCCACCTGGCAGAGAGAGTGCCCTCTACCCTGGCTGTGGTAGTATATGAGCTTCCCTCCACACCCAGGTTGGAGGGGTCTTCACCTGGAGAGGCGAGTCCCCTTTCACCTGGATGCAGGTGTATATAAGATCCTCACAACAGTCAGGTGGGAGGGGTATCCTACCTGGAGGCACGAGTCCCTCTACCCTAGTTGGAGTGGTGTACTAACTTCCCAGAAACCCAATTGGGAGGTGTCTCTTTCCTAGAGGGGCGAACCCCCTCTACCCTGCCTGCAGAGGTATACGAGATCTCCCAGACACCCAGGTAAAAGGAGTATCCCTCCTGGAGGGGTGAGTCCCTGTTACTCTGGCTCCAGCTCTATAGGAGACCCCTGTACAAACCCAGGTGTGAGGGGTCTCTTGCCTATAGGGGCGATTCCCTGCTACTCTAGCTGCGCCTAGATATGAGATCACCCTGAAACCCAGGTGAAAGGGGTATGCTGCCTGGAGAGGCTGGTGCCTCCTACCCTGGCTGCACCTGATTATGAGACATGCCCCTATGGGCACCTAGGTGGAAGGGATCTCATGATTAGAGGGGTGAGTCCCCTCTGCATGGGCTGAGGCAGTATACAAGGTAGCCTGGACACCAATGTGGGAAGGGACTTTTGCCGGGAGGAGCCAGTCCAATCTACCCAGGCTGCAGAGGTATAAGAGCTTCCACAGACAACCATGTCCCATTTCATTCACCCAGACCTAGGTGCTAGCACTTGGCTCTCCATTACTGGGACCACCCCCTCTTTTGAGTCCCTGGCTGCCCTTCTCGTGGTCCAGTCAATTGGTTTCAGTCCCCTGTTACCAACACCCTTTTGTGCATCCCCTCTGATTCCCTCATGATTTGGTATCCTGGCAATGTCTGGACCCTCTGCCCTGCTACTTCTCTGAAGCTACGCTGCTCAACTGGGTCCTGGCAGCCCGACCCACCCCCACTTCCACACACAACAGATATCCCATCACAGTACCATCTTTGGACCCTCCTTTGGTCCTTGTCCCTCTCTTTGGATCTATTCACCTGGGGGTAGAGGAGCAAATATGGCTCTCCTCTGTTCCCTAAATGCTCCCTATGAAAAACACAGCCCTGCCACTTGCCTGAGTCATATTCACTGCCTGAAGCTTGGGGCCTGGCATTTAACATGGACTTGCTCCAACCCAGCCCTGAGTGTTCCACTTCCTTCCCTCTGGCCTTGCATGCTGCCCCTAATGCAACCAGGCCTCCCTAACCTGTCACTTTGTGCTTCAGTCCCTGGACCTGGGCATTCGCCTGAGCTGCTGAATGTGTTCCTCGTGGCCCTTGGAAGAGTGTTGAGGGCCGCAACCAAGTCAAGGTGGCGCCTGGCCGTTTGCCAGGAGGAGTGGTTTGTGAGGCAATGCCACTGAGCCATTAAGATGATGGGATTCCTTATTGGCTGACTACTGTATGTAGATGATGCTAATTGAGACAAGCTGTGTGTAATCAGTAAGGTATATATACCACTGCTGTGCCGCAATAAAGCAGTTTCTATTACCTTGGGTGCCCGCTACCTTGAGTTCCCGCTGAGTTTCCCTGCAATAAAGCAGTTCCAGCTTCAACCTTCAAGTTGCTTGTCATCTCCCAGTTATTTGCCCAGCTGCATTGCGGCATATGGTGTCTTGTACGGGGCAGCTCCAAGACGCTTGGGAGTAAGTGACAAGGTAAACTGTTCGCCCCTGAGGAGAGGATGGGTGACCATTTCAAGAAAGAGTGTTCTATTGTTTCGTTTTGTTTCTTTTTTTTTTTTTTTTCATTTTTAAGCTGCCTGTCCCTAGAAATGAATGAGACTGGAAAAAAGCTGATCGCCCCTGAGGAAGGCGCGTGTGTGGCCATGCCCGGGTGCATGCATGCCCCGACAGCGAGCCGCAGGACGACAAGGTGTCGTCCACCATTGCACGCACCACGCTGGGGTGGGGCTCACGTCGCAGGAGAACAGATAGGGCGAGAGGACAGATGGACATTTCAAGAAAATAGAAACATTGATACAATGTGTTTTTGTTCCGTTTTTGCTTTGTTTTGTTTTGTGTTATCTTAGTGGGTTGTGTTATCTTTGTTACAGAAACATGGGATCAGAAATTAGTAAAAAACAAACCAAAAGGGTGTTAAATAAATTGCTAAAGGAAGGAGGCACCCCAGTGAAACAAAGAATAATTAGGGCATACGTTGATACGATACAAAAAAAAAAAAATAGCCCATGGTTCTTTAAAGAGGGGTTGTTAAATATATCACAATGGGAACATGGTGAAGATTTAAGAAAGATAGAAAAGAAAAACCCAGGAATTCTGCCAGTTGTCACATTACCATTATGGACGTTGATACGATATTGTTTGCTTAATCAAATCCTTCAGTTCAGACTATGGTAGAGGAAGGAGAAGACATCTTAGATCAAGTAAAAAAGGAAGTCTCTTAAGCTAGTCAGAAAGGAAAAGGAATTTTAGAGGAGGAAGGGCTATTGGGGAGGAGTTACAACAGCAGGCTGCTACTAACACCTTTCTATCACCAGAGGGCGAAAGTATTCAACCAACACGTTCACCTATTGAGACAACATATGCTGGGTGGCCCCCAACCCCCAATCCTCATAGTTGACAGATGGCATCCTGAGACAGGACCTCAAAGATTAACATCCCCTGTATTTGAGAATGATGGAGGGCAGTGATATCACCAGGTTTTGGATTTTAAAACTGTGAATCAGTTGAAAGTAGCTGTGGCAGCCTATGGTCCTCAGGCCCCTTTTACCATAAGCATGGTTGAATCTATTTCAAATTTAAACTTAACACCAATAGATTGGTGTAGCATGTGCAAAGCTGTACTAAATGGAGGGCAATATCTGTTGTAGAAGGTTGCTAATCAGGAGTTCTGTGTGGAGACTGCCAGGTGAAATGCAGCAGCCGGTTATCCTCAGAGAAATCTAGATATAATGATAGGAGAGGGACCTTATGAGGGTCAGCAGCAACAAATTGCATATGATCCTGCCATATACTTACAAATTGCTTCAGCTGTGGTTAAGGCATGGAAAACTTTACAAGGAGAGAAAGATTTGCAAGGTCAATTATCTAAGATAATACAAGGAGCTAATGAACCTTACGCTGAGTTTGTGGATAGGCTTATACAAACAGCAAGCAGAGTCTTTGGGGATGTAGAACAAGCGATGCCATTAATAAAACAAACAAACAAACAAAAAAAACTAGTCTACAAAAAAGCCAATAGATGGTGTAGGGAGGCTAATAGACCTTGGAAATATAAAGACTTAAACACATATATTAAGTTATGCAGAGATATTTATGAACCAGTGATGCAGGGGCAAGACTTGGAAGCTGGAGTACAACAGGCTTTAGGTGCCAGGCCAAAAACATGTTATATTTATGGTCAAGCAGGACATTTTAGAAGGAATTGTCTCATAGGAGGAGGGTTTAAAATAAGTAACAGAACTGGGTATGATCAAAGAAGAATACCAGGTGTTTGCCCATGACGTAGTATAGGAAAACATTGGGATAAAGAATGCCATTCTCAGACTACTGTAGAAGGTACTCCTTTGCCAAAAAATGGACAACTGGGCCTGATGCCCTGGGGCCTGCGAATATACGGGGCATTGAGGGAGCCCAGCAACACTATCAGGGTAGTGCCCAGGACATATTATCCCTTAACAACATTATCAGACAAACCACAGGAAGCACAGGATTGGACATCTGCGCCTCCGCCAGAGCAGTACTAACTCCAGAGATGGGAGTTCAAATCATTCCCACAGGGGTAAAAGGACCTCTTCCCCAAGGAACAGTAGGATTATTGTTAGGACGCAGTTCTTCTACTCTAAAAGGACTTATGATGAGTCCTGGGGTAATTGATCCCAAATATGAAGGTGAGATAAAATTTATAGCTAGCTCTCCAAGGAGTATCTAAGTAATTTCACCAGGAGATAGGATTGCACAGTTATTGATATTACCCAGTCTACATGATAAATTTTCAAGTCATACTGTAGAAAGAGATTCCAGGGGATTTGGCTCCACGGGTATAGATTGGGCTATGCTTTCTTGAAATGTAGATTCTCGCCCTATATTAAAATTCACTATTCAAGGCAAGGATTTCAATGGGCTACTGGACACAGGTGCAGATATTAGTATCATCTCTCATCAAGAATGGCCAGAGGATTGGCCTTTACAACAAGCCATTCAAATGCTTTGAGGCCTAGGAGTAGCAATAGTAGCAATAATCCCCATAGAAGTGCAATGGTATTAGAATGGAAGGATCCTGAAGTATGTGAAGGAACTATACAGCCATATGTATTGGATCATCTTCCTATAAATTTATGGTGATGAGATATTCTAGGTCAGTTGGGATTAGCATTAACAAATAACATTCCACATATCAATCCAAATGTGCCCACTCTTATGGCTGGACAAGGTTTTAGGAAAGGAAAAGAATTAGGAGAACAAGGACAAGGAATAGCGGACTAATATTGGGTTTTCAGAAGAGGTCACTGAGACAATAAAAATTACTTGGAAATCAGAAAGTCCAGTATGGGCTCCTTAGTGTCCCCAGACTAAAGAAAAGATACATGCAGCCCATGACCTGGTAAATAAACAAATAGTGGAGGGACATATACAGCCCTCTGTATCTCCCCATAATACTCCCATTTTTGTTATCAAAAAAATCTGGCAAATGGAGATTATCACAAGATTTAAGAGCTATTAATAATGAGATGGTTATCACAGGACCTGCTCAATCGGGGAGTCCTCAATTGTCTGCTTTGCCAAAAAGTTATAGATATTATGGTATGTTTTAGTTATAGATATTAAAGATTGTTTTTTTTTTTTTTTCATTCCAATTCATCCTGAGGATAGTCCACATTTTGCATTTAGTGTCCCTGCGCTGAATCATGAAGATCCTGATCAGAGATATGAATGGAAAGTACTCCCTCAAGGGATGGCTAACAGCCCAACTATGTGTCAAATTTATGTTAACAAAGCAATCCAGCCACTTAGAAATCAAAATCCTGAACTACAAATATTTCACTATATGGACGATGTATTATTAGCACACAAAGATAAAAATACACTGCTAGAATGTTATGCCTCACTTACAAACTTATTAAAAATCATAACCTAGAGATAGCAATATATAAACTGCAGTTGAATTTTCCAATAAATTATTTAGGAGTTCTATTATCCTCGACCATGATCCACCCACCAAATTTCAAATATGAGTAGATCAACTTAAAACACTTAAGGACTTTCAAAAGTTGTTAGAAGACATAAATTGGATAAGGCCTTATTTAGGCATACCAACAGGAGAGTTGGGGCCTTTATTTGATATCCTAAAAAGTCCATTGGATCCAAATTCACCCCGTATGTTAATGCCTGAAGCAAGAAAGACATTAAATCTCATTGAAACATATGTGGAAAGTATGAATTTGGGTAGAATTGATATAAGTTTGCCTCTGCTATTTATCATATTACCAACTAAAAATATTCCTACAGGAGTATTTTGGCAAGAAGGTCCATTATTATGGATACATTTAACTTATTCTCCTAACACTATTCTTACTAGATACCCTGAGGCTGTAGCAAAATTAATACTCAAAGGAATAAAAGCAGCAAAGGGAGTGTTTGGAATTTCTCCTAATAAAATTATTACTCCATATACTATGGATCAAATTAATGAGTTAGCTAATGAGTTAAATACTTGGGTACTAATCATGTGCAAATTTTCTTGTACATTTGGTAATCACCTACCATCCAATTCTTTGTTTTCTTTTTGGTCCTCGCATCCTGTAGTTTTTTCCAAAATTGACAAGAAAAACACCTGTCATGAATGCTCCAATAATATATACGAATGGGTCAAATAATGGTACAGCAGCAGTAGTTACTCATGCTAAAGATTTTACATTTTTAGTACCCAAACAAGCAGCTCAAAAGGTAGAGCTTAATGCAGTATTACAAGCTTTTGTGATGTTTAAAATTCCGTATTTAATTTATTTTCTCACAGTCAATATATAGTTAATGCTATAAATTCCCTTGAAGATGCTGGTAGGATTTCCCCTTCCTCTCCTGTTTTCTCTTTGGTTTCCACTATACAAAGTCTAATCTGTGACAGAAAATATCCATTCTTTATAGGACATACCCTAGTGCAGCCCTGCCTTCCCGGCCCAGCCTTCCCTGCTCTCCCCTGGCCTGGGCCCTCTTCTATGTCCCTTCCTTGGTTCCTTGCTGAGGTTCTGGACCTCATCCCACCCACACCCATCCTGTGGCCCTTCAGGCTGTGCCCTGCTTCAGCCATCCTGTCCTTTCTGTTTCTGCCATGCTCGCCTTCCTTATCCCCTTCCCAGGATGCTCATCTGGGTCAGGCAACTTGATTTGGCCTCTTGGCCATGGGGGCTCCCTTTGGAGAACATAGCCCTGCCCCATGCTGGGCCCTTTGGCCTCCCTCAGTCGGGAACCTGATCACCATCCCTGACACCCTGCAGTGGATCTGGGTCTTGAGCCATTCTCTCTCTGTGCCACCGACTCCACTTTCTCCCCTCCTGCTGCTCCCCCTCCAAGTTTCTTTTCATTCACTAAGGCCTAGGTGCTAACACTTTGCTCTCCAGTACTGGGCACAGCTCCTTGCTTGAGACGCTGAGCCATTCTCCCCCTTCTGGAGGACCCTTCACTCTCCCTTGGTTTCAGGCCCCTTTTGCCTGCCCCCTCTTGTGCCACCCCTCGAATCCCCTCATGCAGTGGTATGCTGGCACTGCCTGGACCCTCCGCTCCCTCTGCTTATCCCTACCCTGTTCTGCTGGAATGGGTCCTGCAGCCCAACCTCCCTCTTCTGCACACCCAAGTATTCCCTCACAGTACCCTCTTTGCCCCCCCTCCCCCGTAATTTGGTCCACCTTCCTCTCTGAGGATCTACTCACCTGGGGTAGAGGAGCCGAATTGGCTCGCCTCTGTGCCCTGAATGCTCCTTATGGGAAACAGAGCCCTGCCACTCACCTGAGTCCCCCTCACTGCCTTAAACTTGAGGTCTGGAAGTTAAAATGGACTTGCTCAAACCAAGCCCTGAGCGATCCACTTCCATCCCTCTAGCCTTCCATGCTGCCCCTACTGCAACCCAGGCCTACCTAACGATGTCCCTTTTTGCTTCAGTCCCTGGGCCTGGGCATTCGCCTGAGCCCCTGACTGCATTCCTCATGGCCCTTGTCAGAGCAGGGAGTCTCTTCATGTTGGTCTATCCTCGGGGCCCACAGCGAACTCCCCTAAGTGCCCCTTGGCTTCTTCCGGTCCTCATGTAGCCCCTTTCTCCCCTTCCCATTGCACCTTTTTCTCACATTCGCAGGTCTCCTTCTCCTTGGGTCCCCCATCACCATTGATTGGGTGGGTGTCTTGCCTGGGTGCCTGGATTGGGTCCTTGGTCTCGCCCCATGGGCACTTACCCCGACCCCCTTGTGTGCCCTCCTGTCACCCTCATTCTGGCCCCCTTCTTTTTCCTGGCCTCCTTTGCCAGGACCCTCTCCGTAGGTTCTTAACTGATCCAGGGCGCCTTATGGGAAACAATGCCTGGCCCTTGCCTGGGGCTCTTGTTCTCCCTGGAGGCTTGGTCCAGCACAAGGAACCCTAAAACCTGGAAGTGGCCCTGGGCCTGGATCCTAAATGCCCCCTTCTGGATCCCCTGCCTTTCTTCCCAAATGTAATCCACTATACTGAGCCCCCTGCACAAGCCCTGGCTCTTGGCTCTATGTTCCCTGGAGTGGCTTCTCACTTTACCCTCTGGTGGCCCTTCTTGCCCACTGCTTTTTTGGGCATTGTCTGAGGGCCCCTCTCTGGGACCACTTCCATGCTCCTCATGGCATTCTTGGACTGCAGTACTCTAGTGAAGCCCTGCCTTCCCGGCAAAGCATTCCCTGCTATCCACTGGCCTGGACCCTCTTCTAGGTCCCTTGCCTGGGCTCCTTGCTGGGGTCCTGGCCCACACCCAACCCACGCACAACCTGCAGCCCTTCAGGCTATGCCATGTTTAGGCCCTCCTGTCCTATCTGTCTCTTCCATGCCCGCTTTTCTGATCCGCTTCCCAGGATGCTCACCAGGGCCAGGTGACTTGATTTCTACTCTTGGTCCTGGGTGCTCCCTTTGGAAAACGTAGCCCTGCCCTTGCCTGGGCCCTTTGGACTCCCTCAACAAGGGCCCTGCTCCCAAACCCTTACACCCTGCATTGGATCTGGTCCTTGAGTCATTCTCCCCCTCTGCCACTGACTCCACTTTCTTCTCTCCCGCTGCTCCCCCTCCATGTTTTTTTCATTCACCAAGGCCCAGGTGCTAGCACTGGGCTCTACATTACTGGGCCAGGCTCCCTGCTTGAGACCCTGAGCTGTTCTCCTTCTTGAGGACCCTTTCCCTGTCCCTTGGTTTCAGGCCCCTCTTGCCTGCTCCCTCCTGTTCCTCCCCTCTCATCCCCTTATGCTTCGGTATGCTGGCACTGCCCAGACCCTCCGCTACCCCTGCTTCTCCCTACCCTGTGCTGCTGGAATGAGTCCTACAGCCCACCCATCCCCAATCCAACACACCAAGTGTCCCCTCACTGTACCCTCTTTGTTCCAGATTCCTCTTTGAGGATCTTCTAACCTGCGGCAGAGAACCTAAATTGTCTTGCCTCTGCGCCCTGAATGCTGCCAATGGGAAACACAGCCCTGCCACTCACTTGAGTCCTTTCAGTGCCTGAACTTTGAGGCCTGACTCTTATCATGGACTTGCTCCAACCCAGTACTGAGCGATCCCCTCCCTTCCCTCCCTTGCCCTCTGGCCTTGCATGGCAACCCTACCACAACACAGACCTCCCTAACCCTAATTCTTTGTGCTCCATCCCCTGCGCCTGTGCATTTGCCTGAGCCCCTGACCGTGTTCCTCATGGCCCTTCGCATAGCAAACAGTCTCTCAGTATTGGGTCTTACCTGGGGGCCCCTTGCTAGGGCCTGCCAGCGAGCTCCCTTAGGTGTCCCTTGGCTTCTCCTGGTCCTCACCCAGCTACTTCCTCCCCTTCCCCTCATGCTTTTTTGGGGTGCTTGCAGTTCTCTTGCCCCATCACCATTGATTGGGTGGGTCCCTTGCCTGGGAGCCTGGCTTGGTTCTGGTTTTCACCCCTATCACACCCACCCCAACCCCTTGCATGCCCTTCCATTGCCCTTCTTCTGGCCCCCTTCCTTTTCCAGGACCCTGGCTGTACATTCTCATCTGATCCAGGGTGCCTTATGAGAAACAATGCCCTGCCTGTTATCTGGGCCCCATGGTCTCCCTAGTTGCTTGGTCCAGCACCAGGAATTCTGAAACCTGGAGGTGGCCCTGGGCCTGGAGCCTGACTGTCCCCTGCTGGATCCCCTGCCTTCCTTCCCAAATGTAATCCACTGTCCTGAGCCCCCTGCTCCAGCCCTGGCCCTTGGCTCTCTGTTGCCGTGACTGGCTTCTCGCATGAGACTCTGGTGGCCCTTTTTGCTCACTGCTTTTCTGGACATTGTCTGAAGTCCCCTCGCTGGGGCCGCTTCCATGCTCCCATTGGCTTCACTGTACTACAGTACCCTAGTGTAGGCCTGCATTCCTGGCCCAGCATTCTCTGCTCTCCCCTGGCCTGGGCTCTGCTCTTGGTCCCTTGCTTGGGCTCCTTGCTTGAGTCCTGGCTCCCAACCCACCCACACCAGTCCTGCAGCCCTTCAGGCTGTGCCCTCCTTCGGCCCTCTTGTCCTTTCTATCTCTGTCATGCCCAATTTTCTGATCCCCTTCCCACGATGCTTACCTGGGCCAGAGGATATGACCTTTGAGAAAACGTAGCCTTGCCCCTTTCTTGGGCACTTTCACCTCCCTCAGCCCGAGCCTTGATGCTGAACCCTGAAACTCTGCCTTGGACCTGGACCTTGAGCCCTCCTCCCCCTGTGCCAGCCACTCCCCTTTCTCCCCTCCTATTCCATGATTCTTTTCATTCACCCAGGCCTAGGTGCTAGCACTTCGCTCTCCAATACTGGGCCCTGCCCCTTGCTTGAGTCCCTGGCCGCCAGAGGATTTGACATTTAGGAAAACCATAGCCCTGCTTCTTACCTGGGCACTTTCACCTCCCTCTACCCAGGCTCTATTCCTGAACCCTGACACTCTGCACTGGACCTGGGCCTTGAGTCCTCCTCCCCTTGTGCCATCATTTCCCCTTTCTTCCCTCTTGCTCCTCCCTATGCATGTTTCTTTTCATTCACCCAGCCCCAGGTGCTAGAACTGGGCTCTCCATTATTGCACCTGTCTTCTTGCTTGAGTCCCTGGCTGCACTTCTCGAGGACCTGATCCCTATCCCTTGGTTATATGCCCCTTTTTCCAGCCCCCTCCTGTGCCTCCCCCCTCCCTCCCCCATGTTCCCCTCATGCTGTGGTATCCTGGCCCTTAAAAGACCCTCAGCTAACCCTATTCACTGTAGCCTAGTCTCCTCAAATGGGTGCTAAAACACATTGACCCCCCTCCCAACCTGTGCATGGCAGGTATCCCCTCACAGTACCCTCTTGCCCATCATTGGTCCAGGTCCCTCTCTGAGCATCTACTCACCTGGGACAGAGGAACGGATTTGGCTGGTCTCTGCACCATGAATGATCCCTATGGGAAACACAACCCTACCAGTCAACTGAGTCCCCAGCACCACCTGTACCTTGAGGCCTGGTAGTTAACATGGGACTTGTTCCAACCTATCCCTGAGTGATCTCCCTTCCCTCCCCTGCCCTCTCGACTTTCATGCTGCCCCTACCCCAACACAGCCCTCATTAACCCTGACTCTATTTGCTCCAGTCTCCAGGCCTGGGCGCTCCCCTGAGCCCCTAACCACATTCCTCATGTCCCTGGGTATAGCATGGAGTCTCTTCGTGTTGTGACTGACCTGGGACCCCTTACTTGGGAAACCCAGTAGGCTCACCTAGGTGACCCTTGTGCTTCCCACTGTCTTCTGGTCCTCAGGCATCTTCTACCTCCCTTCCCTGCCACAGTCTGGCTGGGCACAATCAGGAGCCACTTGTCAAAAGAAACTAACTTTATTTTTAGAACCACACACGCCAAACAAAACAGCCTCTCAGGAAAAACCCTCAGAGCCCCAACTGCCACCACCGACTTTCCACAAGCCTCTCTCTCCAACACCAGCCTCTCTCCACCTCCCACAATCCTCCTGCTCTTGAGGCCGATTGGCTGGGTCACATGGGCAGATCCAAAAAAGTCCCTCAATGAGCAGCTCCGTGGTCTGAAAGGGCAGGGAAACAGCCCAATGAGCATCACCGAAGAGGAGCCAATCAGCTAGATGTTGCTGGGGCCGCTATGAGCCAATCATCAGCCGGCAGCTGGAAGTTTGCTGACAGCTGGAAGTTTGCTGGGGCCCCTTCGGCTGTGGCTCTCAACATCTCCCCCTCTCTGTTTAAACAAAAAATCATGTGGCTTAGGGACCGTGCCTGCCTTAGGTTGTCCAATAGTACATATGGTCCTTACACGTTAGGTTGGTACCATTGCAATTGGATCTTACCCGTCACTGACTACCGGTCCAGTATACAGCCACACCTGTGGAGAGGTCTTTGTACCAGCGGGGGGGTGAGGTTCTTAGCCTCACCTCTGTTGGCCCCCAAATTTTAGCAGGACGATCATGACAAGCAGAAGGGAGGAAGATACACCAAGCCAATTGACGGCTCCTTTTGGAAAAATTGTACCACGGATGACATCATCAGCAAAAATACCCCAACACTACCACAAGTCGCTGCACCAACAGATAGTTCACAATGCATACAGGTGAGTTCACAATGTGTCCAGGCAAGTTCTGCAAGCAGTTCAGTGATGGCTATTGTAGAAGCTGTAGATTGGTTTTATCTTTGACTTCACCAGCACTGGGATGAAGATAGGAATTCTGGAAATAATGGCTAAAGAAAAAATTATGTAACATTACAGAAGGCCCTAAAAGAAAACAATTTTCTTAACAATTTACATTGTCTTTAAGAGAATTATTAAATATAATGAAAAGTAAACAAACAGATCTGTTAACCTCCTTTTTTTTCACATATTAAAACAATCCTCAACAGTTGTTTATCCAATTTAAATTAAACCATTTAAATCACGTGAATATAAAAAAAAAAAAATTGGATCCATTTTTTCATGAGCGCTCATCATATATGATATATGGACATACGTACATTCAAACATATAACACAAAACACAAGTGTGCACACATAATATAATACATACAACAAATAACCTAATAGTAAAGGCCTTATAACTTTTTACAGGTGAAATCTCCATTGCAATGTTTAAAAACTCTATAGTCAAAAAATAGAACTGATCAGCAAAACATTAACCTAGGTCTGTATGAGCTCAAAAAACAAAATAGAATGTAAGAAAGGGCAATAATAAAATTGATATTGAAAAAAGCATCCTGGTTCTATCGCATATGTAAGGATAGACAAACTGGAGTTTTGGATATCAGCTGTTATGGACTTGAGTCAAATCATCTTCTTTTTGGTCTGTAGAAATCGCTTTAGTTAATCTCTCTGGAATCCAAATCGGCTGCTGTTCTCCCTGTGGAAACACACAAACAGACCCCCGACTCCAGACAATTACTAGGTCAGGACCTTTCCATTGTCCTGTTAGAATATCCTTCCAAAGTACCTTGGGCTTATGCACATTTTTTGGACACATATGCCTTTCCACAGCACTAAGTCCTGATGAATCCAAATTTAAAAAGTTTAGAGTAAAAAAAGGTTATTTTAAGTTTATCTTTGGGGAATATATACCCCTACCCAATTCCGTCTTTTTGCTTTAATAAGTACATTTTAATAGTTTGATGAGCTCTTTCAACTATGCCTTGTCCCTGTGGATTGTATGGAATTCCTGTTATATGAGTAATGCCAAATGATGAGCAAAATTGTTTAAAAGAGGTAGAAGAATAACCAGGGGCATTATCTGTTTTTAACTGTTTTGGAATGCCCAATGCCTGGATGATGCTTCCCCTTGAGCATTTTTCTGGTGCTTGCAAGTATCCTGCTTCGTGGGTCACTCATCACAATCAGTTGGGTTGGTCCTTTGCCTGGGGACCTATCTTGGCTCATGGCTCTTGCAGTACAGTGCACCAACCACGACCCCTCACCATGCACTTTCATCCCCCTCTTCCTGGTCTCCTTCCCTTGTCTAGCCTTTTTTGCCAGGTCCCTGAGCCTGGATTCAAATATAAGCCAGGGTGCCTTATGGGAAACACAAGCTCTGCCCTTCACCTGGGCCCCTTACTCTCACTGGGTGCTTGGTCCTCCACAAGGAACCCTGACACCTGGAGGTGGCCCTGGGCCTGGAGCCTGACTGCACCCAGGTGGATACCATGCCTTCCCTCCAAAATCTTGTCCTGTGTCCTGAGCCCCCTGTCCAAGCCCTGTCCCTTGGCTCTCTTTAACTTGGCCTGGCTGGTCGCTTGAGCCTCTGGTGGCCCTTCTTGTTCACTGTTTTCTGGGTATTGTCTGAGGGCCCCTCGCTGGTGCTGCTTCCCTTCTCCCCTAGGCATTCTTGGACTGCAGTACCCTAGTGCAGCCCTGCTTTACTGGCCCGGCATTCCTTGCTCTCCCCTGGCCTGGGCCCTTCTCCAGGTACCTTATTTGGGATCCTTGCTGGGGTCCTGGTGCCCACCCCACCCACACCCATTGTGCGGCCCTTCTGGCTGTGCCTTCCTTTGGCCTCCCTGTCATTTCTGTCTCTACCATGCCCACTTTCATGATCTCCTTCCCAGGATTCTTACCTAGACCAGGTGACTTGACCTGGCCTCTTGGCCCTGAGGACTCACTTTGGGAAAACATAGCCTTTCCCCTTGCTTCGGCCCTTTGACCTCCCTTAGCCGGGGCCCTGCTCCTGATCCCTGACATCCTGCAGTGGACCCGGGCCTTGAGCTCTTCTCCGCCTGTGCCACACACTCCATTGTCTCCCTCCTGCTACTCCCCCTCCGTATTTCTTTTAATTCACCTAGGACCAGGTGCTAGCACTTGGCTCTCCATTACTGGGCCTGGCTCCTTGACTGAGACCCTTGGTACTCTTCTTTAGGACCCTTTTGTTGTTCCTTGGTTTCAGCCCCCTGTTGCCAGCCCCCTCTTGTGCCTCCCCTCTTATACTCTCATTTTATGATATCTTGGCACTTCCCAGACCCCTGCACCGCCTCCTTCTCCCTAGCCTATGCTGCTTGAATGGGTCCTGGCAGACCGACCCTCTCCCCACAAACTACCGTAAACCAGGTATCCCCTCACTGTACCCTCTTTGGCCCCTCCTTTGGTCCAGTACCCTCTCTGTGGATCTACTTACCTGGGGCAGAGGAGTGGAATTGGCTTGCCTCTGCACCCTGAACGCTCCCTATGGGAAACAGCCCTGCCACTCGCATGAGTCCACTTCACTGCCTGAAACTTGTGGCCTGGAATTTAAAATAGGATTTGCTCCAACCCAGCCATTAGCGATCCCCTCCCTTCTATCCCCTGCCCTCTGGCCTTAAAGCTGCCCCTACCCTAATCCAGCTTTCCCTAACCCAGGCCCTTGGCGCTCCTGTCCCCAACTTATGCACCCCCTCGAGCCCCTGACGCTTTCCTCATGTACCTTCGTATAGTGTGGAGTCTCTTCATGTTAGATCTGAACAGCGGGTACCTTGCTTGAGCCCACCAGAGGGCTCCCCTAGGTGCCCCTTGAGCTTCCCTATATCTTATGGTCCTTGTGCAGCTCATCCTCTCTATCCCCTTGCAAATTCCCCTGGTGCTCCTGAGATTTCTGCTCCTTGGGTCCCTTGTCCTAGGTTGGTCAGGTGGGTACCTTGTCTCAGCCCCTGGCTATGGTCCTGGCTCTTCTCCCACCACGTACCAAGCACCACCTCTGGATTTGCCCTCCCATAGCCATCCTTCTGGCCCCCTTCCATTGCC
The DNA here is from genome assembly GCF_047511675.1 of Marmota flaviventris. Classification (NCBI taxonomy): domain Eukaryota; kingdom Metazoa; phylum Chordata; class Mammalia; order Rodentia; family Sciuridae; genus Marmota; species Marmota flaviventris. The sequence continues at coordinate 25,356,999 of NC_092517.1, forward strand.
CAGACTCCTTGGCCAAATCCCTCTCCATGGATTCTCATCTGAGCCACAGCACCTTATGAAAAACAGAGCCCTACCCCAGGCCTGGACCACTTACTTTCTCTGGGTGCTTGGTCCTTCACTAGGAAACCTGACACCTGGTAGTGTCCCTGGGCCTGGAGCCTGACTGCCTTCTGCTGGATCCCCTGCCTTCCCTACCAAGTATTGTCCACCATCCAAAGCCCCTGTCCAAGCCCTGGCCATTGCACTCCAATTCCTTGCCTGCCTCCTTGATTGAGCCTCTGATGGCCCTTCTTGTTCCTTTCTTTTCTGGGCTTTGTCTGAGGGTCCCACACTCCAGCCACTTCTCTGCTCCCCTTTTCTTCCCTGTACTGCAGTACCCTAGTGCAGCTATGACTTACTGGCCCAGCCCTTCCCTTCTCTCCCCTGGCTGAGCCCTCCTCTAGGTCCCTTGTCTTAGCTCCTTCCTGGGGTCCTGGCTCCCACCACACCCAGACCTGTCCTGTGGCCCTTGATTCTGTTCCCTTGTTTGGCCTTCTTGTCTTTTCTGTCTCTCCCAGGCCCATATTCCTAATCCCCTTTCCAGGATGCTAATCAGGACAGGTGCTTGACCTGGCCTTGTGGCCCTGTGGGTTCCCTTTGAGAAAATGTAGCCCTGCCCCTTGTCAGAGCCCTTTGGCTTCCCTCAGCCTGTGCCCTGCTACCCAATCCTGACACCCTGCAGTGGACCTGGCCTTCATCCTTTCTCCTGCTGTTCCACCTGCTCAGATTTCTCCCCTCCCTCCCCTCCCCATTCATATCCATTTTCATTCATCCTGCCCCAGGTGCTAGCACTTCGCTCTTCATTACCATGTATGGCTACTTGCTTGAGCCCCTGGAAGCCCTTCATGAGGACCATTTCCCTTCCCTTGGTTTCAGGCCTAAATTGTAGACCCCATCCCGTGCCTCCCTCCTGTTCCACTGGTGCTATGGTATCCTGGCACTGCAGGGACCCTTAGCTTTCCCTGCTTCTCCCTAGCCTGGGCTCCATGAGTGGATCCAGGCTGCCAACCGATCCCCCCGCCACAACCTCCATATGTCAGGTATCCACTCACAGTGGACTTTTCTGACCCTCCTTTGGTCCAGGTCCCTCTCTGAGGATCTACTCACCTGGGCAGAGGATCCAAATTGGTTGACCTCTGTGCCCTTAAGGCTCCCTATTGGAAATACAGCCCTGCCTCTTGCCTGAGTCCCCTTTGCTGCCTGAATTTTGTGGCCTGGCAGTTACTATGCAACTTGCTTCAATTCAGCTCTGAGAGATCCATTCCCTTCCTTCCCCTATCCTCTGGCCTATCATGCTTCTCCTACCGCAACCAATCCTTCCCTAATGCTGACATTTTGAGATTCAGTTCCCGGGCCTGGCTCTCACATGAGCCCCTGACAGTGTTCCTCATGTCACTTGGAGTAGCATGGAGTCTCTTCCTGTTGGGTCTGACCTGGGAACCCCTTGCTTGGGACTGCCAGTGTGCTCCCTTAGGTGCCCATTACTCTTTTTTCTGTCTCCTTGTCATTGTGCAACCCTTCCTCCCCTTCACCTTGTGCTTTCCTCTCACGCTTGTATGTCTCCTGCTTCTTGGGCCATTCATCCATGATCTGTTAGTTGGGTCCTTTACTGTTAGCGTCTGTAAACAAGTCAGGATGGTGTCTGGCATTTTGCCAGAGGGAGTGGTTTGTGAAGTAACACCAGCGATCCATGAAGTGTGGAGATTCCTTATTGGTTGACTGCTGTATCTATTTTATTTTAATTAAGATAAGCTGTGTGGAATGTATAAATACCCCTCCGGTCCTACAATAAACGGCTCCCACTCCCGCTGTATCAATCTACACAAGTTGTTCGTCACCCCCCGGTTATTTTGCTGCAGCTGGACTGCGGCACTTTACCCAGGCACCTGGCTTGGATCCTGGAATTGCCCCTCAATGCACCGACCTAGACTCACTGCCATGCCCTCCCATTGCCTTCCTACTGGCTGCCTTCACTTGCCAGTCCTCCTCTGCCAGGCCCCTGTCCCTAAATTCTCATCTGGATCAGGACACCTTATGATAAATTGAGTCCTCCCCTTGCCTGGGACCCTTGCTTTCTCTGGGCCTTTGGTCCTGCACCCAGAACCCTGACACCTGTCAGTCACCCTGCCTGGCCCAGGAGCCTGACTGCCCCCTGCTGGATCCCTTGCTATCCCTCCAAAATCTTGTCCACTGTCCTGAACCCACTGGCCAAGCCCTGGCCCTTGGATCTCCATTAGCTGGCCTGCCTCCTGGCTTGAGCCTTTGGGGGAACTGCTTGCTTCATGCTTCCTTGGGCTTGAACTGCAGGCCTCACTGGGGCCAGTACCCTACTCCTGAACCTCAGAACCCTACTGTCACCCGCCTGTCCAGCCTCACACTTTCCTGCCCTTTGTTGTCTTGGGCCTTCCTGTTGGTCCCCAATGTGGGCTCCTTTCTGGAGTCCTGTCCTGCACCCCATGAACACCCTTTCTTTGTTCTTCCACACTGTACCATCCTTCATCTCTCCTGTTGTCCCTGTCCCTGCTGGGCCCCTTTTCAAGATCCCTTCCCAAGGATGCTCACAAGGTCCAGGGAACTGGAACTGGGCATTTGGCCCTGTGGGCTCCCTTTGGGAAATTGTAGCTGTGCCCCTTGCCTGGGACTTTGGATTCTCCGTGCCCAGGCCCTGCTCCTCGATCCTGACACCCAGCAGTGAACCTGGGCCTTGAAACCTCCTCTCTCTGTGCCACCCACTACCCTTGCTCCCTTTTCACCCCTCTCCAGCCCTGTCTGTTTTCATAGGTCCCAGGACCGGGTCCTAGCACTTGGCTCGCCATCTTTGGCCTGGCTCCTTGCTGGAGGCCCTAGTTTTCCTTCTTGAGGAACCTGTCCCTTTTCCTTGATTTCAGACCCCTTTCTTGGCCCCCTCTTATTTTTCCCTTCTATTCCCCTTGTACTGAGGTATTGTGTCTTTGCCAGGATCCTGCCTTCCTCCTGCTTCTCTCTAGCCTTGTCTCCTCCAATAGTTGCTGGCTTCCCATTGACACTCCCCCCAATCCTGGACAAAATGTATCCGTCACATTGCCCTTCTTTTGTCCTGGAAAAGGAGTGAAATTGGCTGGCCTCTGGTTCCTGAAAGATCCCTATGGGCAACACAGCCCTGCAGCATGCTTGGGCACCCTTTACTGTCCAAACTTGATGACTGGCAGTGGACTTAGGCCTAATGAAGACCTTGCCCTGGGCGATCCACTCCCTTTCCTCTCTTGCCTTCTAGACTTTCAAGCTGCCCCTAAGCCATCCCAGCCCTTCCTCACCCTGACCCTTCGCCCTATACTCCCCTAGCCTAGCTACAAGCCTGAGCTCCTTACTGCATTAATTGGGTTGTGTTGCTTTCTCTGGTGTCTCTTCCTGTCATGTCTGACTTGTGTGCCCCTTTATTTGCCCCCCAATCTCAATCCCCTATGTGCCCTTTTCACAGCCCTCTCTCTCCTCATCCTAGCACTGATCCTACCTCTTCTTCCCCTAGCACATTTTCGTTGAGCAGGGGTCTCCTGCTCTTTGGGTCCCTAATTAATTTTGGTGGGGTTGGTCCCTTACCTGGGCTCCTTGATTTGGTCCTGGCTCTTTCCCCTCTCTGCTCCCACTGGGACCCCACTCTGTCCTCACATCACCCTCCTCCTGGCCCCTGTCCCTTGCCAGGCTCTTTGGAATGGTCTCTGGCCCTTGATCCTCATCTGGGGCAGGGCATCTTATGGGAAACAGAACCCTGACACTCAACTGGGCTACTTAATCTCCCTAGGCCCTTGGGGAACCACCAGGAACCCTGACCTCTGGCAGTGGCACTGGGTCTAAACCTGCTGGATCCCCTGCCTTTCCTCCTGAGCCCTGTCCACTGTCCTGAGCTCCCTCCTCCAGTGCTGGCCCTTGGTTTTCCCTTCCGTGGACTGGCTCCTCTCTTGAGCCTTTGGGGGAACTTTCTTGCTCCGTGCTTTCTTGGCTTGAACTGTGGGCCTCATTGGGGCCGCTTCCCAACTCCCCTTGTCTTCCCTGCATCTCAGAACCCTATTGCAACCCCTGCCTGCTGAACCCCACCCTTCCTGCTCTCCCCTAGCCTGGACCCTCCTCTAGGTCTCTAGCCTGGGCTCCTTTCTGAGGTCCTGACCCACACCCCAGAAAACCCCCTTCTTCCAGCACTTTACACTGTGCCCTCCTTTGGCCCTCCTGTTGTCCTTGACCCTGCTGGGCTTTTTTCCAGATCCCTTTCCCAGGACGATCATGAGAGCCAGAGAATGGAACTGGGATGTTTGGCCCTGTGGTCTTCCTTTGGGAAAAGTTAGCAGTACCCCTTCCCTGGGGTCTTTGGCCTCCTTCATCCTGGGCCCTGCTCCTCAATCCTGACACCCTGCAGTGAATCTTAGCCATGATCCCTCCTCTCCCTGTGCCACCCATTCCCCTTAGTCCCCTTTCTTGCCATATACCACCACCGCCAGGGTAGTGGGGATTCACAACTCCAATCCCCTCTACCCTGACTAACTTGGTAAACAAGCTCCCTGCAACACCTAGGTTGGAGGGGTCTCCTTCCTGGAGGGGCAAGTCTGCTCTACCCTGGCTAGCGCTATATATGAGCCCCCCACCAGACACCTAGTTGAGAGGGGTCTTCTGCCTGGAGGGGTAATTCCCCTCTACCCTGGCTGCTGTGGTATAAGAGCTCTCCCTGACACCTGGAGGGAGGGGTCTCCTGCCTGGAGGGGTGAGTCTTCTCTACTCTGGCTAAGGTGGTATACAAGCTCCCTGGGACACCCAGGTGGGAGGGGCTTCCTGTCTGGAAGAGCCGGTCTCCATTACCCTAGTTGCAGTGGTATAAGAGCTCCCCCACCCTGACACTCAGGTAGGAGAGATCTCCAACCTGGAGAGGTGAGTTCCCTCTACTCTGGCTGTGGGGGTATACTAGCCCCCTCCAACACCCAGATGGGAGGCGTCTCCAGCTTGGAGGGGCAAGTCCCTGTACCTTGGCTGTAGCTCTATACAAGCTCCCTTTAACACCCAGGTGGAATGGATCTCCAGCCTCAGTGGCATATACCTTATACACTGGCTTTAATGGTATAGGAGATCCCTGCTGACACCCTGGTGGGAGGGGTCTCCCGCCTGGAGTGGGGAGTCCTCTCTACACTGTCTAAGGTGGTATAAAGCTCCCAATGACACCCAGGTTGGAGGGGTTTCCTTTCTGGAAGGGTGAGTCCCCACTACTTTGGCTGTAGTGGTATTAGAAATCCCCCGACACACAGTTGGATTGGGTGACCCGCCTGGAGTGGCGAATCCCCTTTTCCCTGCCTCTGAGGCATATGAGCTCCCCTGACAACTAGGGATTAGGGGTCTCCCGCCTAGTGGGGCGAGTCCCCTCTCTCCTGGCTGCAGTTGAATACCAGCCCCCCCCATAGCAAGATGGGTGGGGTCTCCTGCCTGGAGGAGCTAGTATCCTCCACCCTGGCTAATGCAGTATATAAGATCCCTGACGCCCAGGAGGGAGGGATCTCCCACCTAGAGATTGAGAATTCACCTCTACCCTGGATAAGGCGGTCTACAAGCTCCCTGTGACACGCAGGTGGGAGGGATCTCCTTGCCGCAGTTCGGCTGCAGCAAAATAACCCCGGGGGTGACGAGGAACTTGTATAGATTGATACAGCAGGAGAGGGAGCCGTTTATTTTAGGACAGGAGGGGTATATATACATTACACACAGCTTATCTTAATTAACATAAACTAGATACAGCAGTCAACCAATAAGGAATCTCCACACTTAATGGCTTGCTGGTGTTACTTCACAAACTACTCCCTCTGGCAAAATGCCAGGCACCATCTTGACGTGTTTACAGACCCTAACATCTCCTGACTGAAGGGGGAAGTCCCCTTTTCCCTGACTGAAGTGGTATACTAGCTTTCCCTGCCAGCCAGGTGGGAGGGGTCTTCTGTCTGGAGGCATGAGTTCTCTCTACACTGGCTGTGGCAGTAAATGAGCTATCCTGGACACCCAAGAAGGAGGGTCTCTTGCCTGGAATGGCGAGTCCCTGGTACCCTGCCTGTGGAGGTATAGGAGAATCCCCAACAGACACCAAGATGGGAGGGGTCTCCTGTCTGGAGGAGCAAGTCCCCTCTACCTTGGGTGCAGCAGTATAAAAGCTCCCTCTGGAAATCTGGTGTGATGTGTCTCCTGCCTGGATGGAGGAGTCCCCTATATCCTGGCTGTGGTGGTATAGGATCTACCCTGACACCCAATTGGGAGGAGTCTCCTGCCAGGAGGCTAGAATCCCCTCTACCCTGCTGCAGTCGTATTGGATCTCCAAAGAACCCCTAGCTGGGTGGTGTCTCCTGCCTTGAGTGGCAAGTCCTCTCTCCCTTGGCTGAGGCAGTAAATGAGCTCCATTGACACCTAGTGGGAGGGGTCTTGGTCTGGAGGGGTGAATGCTGGTACCCTGGCTGATGTGGTATAGGAGCTTTCCCTGACACCCAGGTCAGAGGGATCTCCCATCTGGAGTGGTAAGTCTTCTCTACCCTGGCTAAGATGGTATACAAGCTCCCCGTGACATGCAGGTAGGAGGGCCTCCCGCCTGGAGGGGCGAGTCCACTCTACCCTGGCTACTGTGGTATAGGAGCCCCCCCCCTATACTCAGGTGGTAGGGGTCTCCTGCCTGGAGGGCCGAGCACCTTTACCATCATTGTCACGGTATAGGAGCTCCCCCTGACACTCAGGTAGGAGGGGTTTCCTGCCTGGAGGGGTGAGTCCACTTTAACCTGCCTGCAGTGGTATTTGAGCTCCCCCTGACACCCAGTTGGGAGGGGTGTCTTTCCAAGAGGGGCAATAACCCTCTACCCTGGATTCAGGGGTGTATGAGCTACCCCCAGACACCCAAGTCAGAGGGATCTCCCTCATGGAGGGGTGAGTCCCTTCTACCCTGGCTAGGGCGGGATACTAATCCCCCCGCCCTACACCTAGGTGGGAGAGGTCTCCTGCCTGGTGGAGTGAATCCACTTTACCCTGGCTGTGGCAGTAAATGAGTTGCCCTGACTCTCCAGTGGAAGGGGTGTCCTGGCTGGAGAGGAGTCTCCTCTACCCTGGAAGCTGCTGTGTACATGTTCTCCCAGAGACCCAGGTGGGAGGGGACTTTCATCTGGAGGGGCAAGTCACTTCTACCCTGGCTAAGGCAATATGCAAGCCCCCCACCTATACTCAGGTGTGAGGGGGTCTCCTGCTGAAGTTGTGAGTCCCCTCTACCCTGGCTGGTGCTCTATAAGATTTCCAGGAACAACCAGGATGGAGGGCTCTCCTGCCTAAAGAGGGCAACCCCTCAACAGTGGCTGTGGCAGTATACAAGATCCCTGCAATACCCAGGTGAGAGGGGTCTCCCTCCTTTTGGGGCAAGTCCCATGTACCCTGACTGCAGAGTTATTCCAACTCCCCCTAACACCCCGGTGGGATGGATCACCCGAGTGGAGGGTCAAATAGCCTCTACCCTGTTTGCGGAAATATAGGAGCTCTGACAGACACCCAGGTGGGAGCAGTCGCCTGCTTGGAGGGGCACGTACCCTCTCCTTTGGCTGGTGCCTTATAAGAGTTCCTTTGATAACCAGGTGGGAGGGGTCTCCTGCATGCAGGGGTGAGTCCCCTCTACCCTGGCTGTGGCAGTATAAGAGCTGCCCCCCAAATCCAGATGAGAGAAGTCTCCTGTCTGAAGGGGTGAGGCCCCTCTATCCTGTCTATGGCAGGATACGAACTCACCCCAACACCCAGGTGAAAGTTTTCTCCTGCCTTGAGGGGCCAGTCCCTGCTACCCAGCTGCAGTTGTATTCTATCTCCCCCAACACACACCCAGGTAGGAGGGGTCTCCTGCTTGCAGGGGTGAGTCCCCTATACCCTGGCTAAGGCATAATACAAGCTTGCCCTGACACCAATGTGGGAGGGGTCTCTCGCCTGGAGGAGCAAGTCACCTCTACCCTGGCAGCAGAGGTATAAGAGCTCTGCCTGACACCCTGGTGGGAGGGGTCTTCTGCCTGGAGGGGCGAGTCTCCTCTACCATAACTATGGTAGTAATCTAGCTCCCCCAACACCCAGGTGAGAGGGCTTTTCACCTGTTGCCGGGAGTCCACTCTACCCTGGCTGCAGTGGTAATTGAGCTCCCCTGACACCCAAGTGAGAGGGGTCTCCCACCTGGAGAGGCGAGACCCCTCCACCCTTGCTGAAGCAGAATACATGCTACCCCAGACACCAATATGTGAGGGGTCCCCATGCTAGAGGGGCGAGTCCCTTCTAAGCTGGCTAAGGTGGTATACATGCTCCCCATGACACCCAGGTGGGAGGGGTGACCTGCTTGGAGGGGAGATTTCTCTCTACCCTAGCTATGGGGGTATAGGAGCCCCCTTTGACGCCCAGGTGGCGAGTCAACTCTACCCTGACTTCTGCACTATATGAGCTTCTCCTGACACCTGGTGGGAGGGGTCGCCTGCCTAGTGGAGCAAGTACCCTATACCCTAGTTTTGGTTGTATTAGAGCTTGCCCGAACAACCTGGTGGAAGGTGTCAACCGCCTGTTGGGGTGATTCTCTCTACCTGGCTAACATTCAATATAAGCTCCCATGATACCCAGGTGGGAAGGAGTCCTGCCTGGATGGGCGAGTCTCTACTACTCTGGCTGCAGCAGTATAGGTGTTCCCCCCACACCCAGGTTAGAGCGATCTCTTGACTGGAGGGGCGAGTCCCCTCTACCCTGGCTGCAGCAGTATTGGAGCTTCCCTTGGCACCCAGCTGTGACGGGTCTCCCACCTGGAAGGACAAATCCCCTCTACTTCACCTGGTGCCCTATAAGTGCTCCCTGGACACCCAGGTGTGAGGAGTCTTCTGCCTGCAGGGGCGAACCCCTCTACCCTGGCTGTGGAAGTATAGGAGCTTTCCCAGAAACCCTGGTGGGAGATGTTGCCTGCCTATCGGGACGAGTTTCCTCTACCCTGGCTGCAGTGGTACTCAAGGTCCCCTTGGCCAACAGGTGGGAGGGATCTGCCAACTGGAGGGGCAAGTCCCTGCTACCATGGCTGCAGCTGTATAGTAGCTCCCCCCCCATACCCAAGAGGGAGCGTATGCCACCTGGAGGGGCTAGTCCCCTCTCCCCTGGCTTTGGCTATATAAGAACTCCCCCTGACACTCAGGGGGGAGGGTCTCCCACCTGGAAGGGCAAGTCCTTAGTACCCTGGCTTCAGGGGTACAGGAGCTCCCCCTGACACCCAGGTGGGAAGGGTCTCCCACCTGGAGGGTCAAGTCCACTCTACTTTGGCTGCAGTGGTGTACATGCTTCCACTGGACATCCAGGTGGGAGGGATTTTTCGACTGGAGGGGCAAGTCCCCTCTACTCTGTCTATGGCAGTATATGAGCTCCCCAGGACAACCAGCTTGGAGGGGTCTCCCACCTAGAAAAGCAAGTCCTCTCTCCCCTGGCTGCGGCAGTATATGAGCTCCCTCTGACACCCATGTGGGAGGGATATCTTGACTGGAGGGGCGATTCCCCTCTAACTTGGTTTGGCTGAATTCAAGCTTCCCTGAACACCCAGGTGGGAGGGTTCTCCCACCTGGAAAGGTGAGTGGCCTCTATGGTGGTATAGGAGATCCACTAGACACCCATTTGCGAGGACTCACCCATATGGAGGGGCAAGTCCCCTCTACCCAGGATGGGGTGGTATACAATCTCCCCCTGATACCCAGTTGGGAGGGATCTCCTGACTGGAGGGGGAGTACCCTCTACATTGGCTGGTACCTATAAGTGATCCCTGGACACCCAGATGGGAGTTGTCTCCCGCTTGCAGTAGCGAACACCTCTACCCTGTCTCTGGTAGTATAGAGGCTTCCCCCAACACCCTGGTGGTATGGGTCTCCCGCCTGTATGGCGAATTCTTCTCTACCTTGGCTGCAAAGGTATAGGAGCTCCCCAAAACCCAGGTTGGAGTGGTCTCTCCCCTGGAGGGGCGAATCCCTACTACCCCGGCTGGATAACCCAAGATACCCAGGTGAGGGGTCTCCCGCCTGGAGGGGCGAGTCCCCTCTATCCTGGTTGTGGTGGTACATCAGTTCCCTCTGATTCCCAGGTGGGAGGGGTCTGCCCCCTGCATTGGTGACTCACCTCTACCATGGCTGCTGGGTTATATGAGCTCTCTTGACAGCCAGGTGTTAGGTGTCACTTGCCTAGAGGGTGGTGTCTCCTCTACCATGGCTCAAGCTGTATATAAGCTCCAAAAGACACCCACATGGGAAGGGTCTTGCCACTGGAGGAGTGAGTCCTCTCTACCCTGGCAGCAGTAGTATAGGAGCTCCCCCTGACACCCAGGTTGGAGGGGTCTCCCGCCTAGAGTTGTGAGTCTCCTCTACCCTAGCTTTGGCGGTGTACAAGCTCCCACAGATACCCAGGTGGGAGGGTTCTCCAGCATGAATATGCGAGTCTCCTTTATTTTGGCTGCTGTGATATATGAAATTTCCCTCCATACCCAGATGAGGGGGTTTCCCACCTGAAGGTGCGAGTCCCCTCTAACCTGGCTAAAGCGATATAGGAGTTACCCCCATTATCAGGTGGAAGGTGCCACCTGGAGGTGCGAGTAGCCTCAACCCTGGCTTCTGGGGTATATGAGCTTTACCTGACATGCAATTGAGAGGGTGTTCCACCGGGAGGGGCAAGTTCCCTCTACCCTGGCTAATGTGGTATAGGAGTTTCCCCCATTCCCAGGTGGTAGGTGTCTCTCGCCTGCTGTGCAAGTCACTTCAAACCTGGCTGCTGGGGTATGAGCTCCACCTCACACCTAGGTGGGAGAGGTATCCCGCCTGGATGGGCGAGTCCACTCTACTTTAGATATTGCCATATAAGAGTTCTCAGTACACCCATGTGGGAGGGGCTTCCACCTGGAGGGATGTGTTCCCTCTACCCTGCTGTGGCGGTATAGGTGCTCCACCCCCCCAACCCAGGTGGAAGGAGTCTCCTGCCTCCAGAGGCGAGTTCCCTCTACCCTGGCTACTGCAGTAATCAAGCTCTCCAGACACCCATGTGAGAGGGGTCTCCCCTTGGAAGGGAAAGTCCAATCTACTCTTGCTGCAGTGGTAAAGGAACTCCCACTGACACGCAGATGGGAGAGGTCTCCTGCCTAGATGTGGGAGTCCCCTCCACCCTGGTTGCTTCAGTATAGGAACTCCCCTGCTACCCCATTGGGAGGAGTCCCCTGTCAGGAGGCTAGAGTCTTCTCTACCCTGCTTTATTGGTGTAGGATCTCCCCAGGATACCCAGGTGGAAGGGTTCTCCCTTCTGGAGGGTAGAGTTTCCTCTACACCACCTGCAGCACTATAGTAGCTCCCCTAACACCAGGTAGGAGGGGTCACCAGCCTGGAGAGGGGAGTCCACTCTTCCCTGGCTGCTGCCATATATGAGCTCCCCCCGAAAGAGAGGGGTCTCCCATCTGAAGGGGAAAGTACCCTCTACTATGGCTGCTGTGGTATAAGAGCTCCCACTTATACCCAGGTGAGAAGGGTCTCTTGCCTGGAGGGGCGAGTACCCAATACCCTAGCTGCAGGAGTATAGGAGCTACACCCTCCACACCCAGGTAAGAAGGATCTTCCCTCTGGAGGGGCGAGTCAGCTTTATCCTAACTGCAGAAATACAGGAGCTGCCCCCAAACACACCGAGGTGGGAGGTTTTCCTGCATGTAGTGGTGAGTCTCCTCAACTCTGGCTGCAGGGGTATAAGAGCCCCTTCCAAACCACAGGAGGGAGGCGTCTCCCACCTGGATGGGGGAGTCACTGCTATCCCAGCTGCAGCTCTATATGAATCCCCCCTCACCACACATACCTATGGGAAGGGTCTTCAGCCTGGAGGAGCGAGTCCCCTCTACCCTGGCTAAGGCAGTATAGGAGTTTCCCCCATTTCCAGGTGGGAGGTGTCTCTTGCCTGGAATTTCAAGTTACCTGTACCCTGACTGCTGGGGTATATGTGCTCCACCTGACACACAGGTGGGAGGGAACTTCCACCTGGGCGGTGTGATTCCACTCTACTCTGGCTGCAGCAGTATACCAGCTCCACATGACACCCACGTGGGAGGGGTCTCCTCCTAGAGGAGTAACTCCCCTCTACCCTGCCTGAGGAGGTGTACCAGCTCTCCCAGGCACCCAGGTGGGAGGGGTGCCGCAGTCTGGCTGGGCACAATCAGGAGCCACTTGTCAAAAGAAACTAACTTTATTTTTAGAACCAAACACGCCAAACAAACAGCCTCTCAGGAAAAACCCCTCAGAGACTCAACTGCCACCACCGGCTTTCCACAAGCCTGTCTCTCCCCCCCCTAGCTTCTTTCCACCTCCCACAATCCTCCTGCTCTTGAGGCCGATTGGCTGGGTCACGTGGGCAGAGCCAAAAAGTCCCCCAATGAGCAGCTCCGTGGTCTGAAAGGGCAGGGAAACAGTCCAATGAGCATCACCGCAGAGGAGCCAATCAGCTAGATGTTGCTGGGGCCGAGGAGCCAATCAGCTAGATGTTGCTGGGGCCGCTGTGAGCCAATCATCAGCCGGCAGCTGGATTGCTGGCAGCTGGAAGTTTGCTGGGGCCCCTTCGGCTGTGGCTCTCAACATCTCCCCCTCTCTGTTTACACAACAAGCATGTGGCTTAGGGACCCTGCCTGTTAGGCAGTCCAATTCAACATATGGTCCTTACCCGTCATCGGATGAACTGACCTCTAGGCGTCAGCCTCCTGTCTTAGGTTGGTACCACTGCAATTGGATCATACCCGTCACTGACTACCGGTCCAGCATACAGCTATACTTGTGGATAGGCCTTTGCACCAGTGGGGGGGTGAGGTTCTTTGCCTCACCTCTGTTGGCCCCCAAATTTTAGATCATCACTAGTAGAGGAGGATGCAAAATGCCATGACATTAAGCCAATTGAGGGCTCCTTTGAAAAATTGTACCACCGGTGACATCATCAGCAAAAATACCCCAACACTACCACAAGTCGCTGCACCAACAGATAGTTCACAATGCATACAGGTGAGCTCACAATGTGTCCAGGCAAGTTCTGCAAGCAGTTCAGTGATGGCTATTGTAGAAGGTGTAGATTGGTTTTATCTTTGACTTCACCAGCACTGGGATGAAGATAGGAATTTTGGCAATAATGGCTAAAGAAAAAATTATGTAACATTACAGAAGGCACTAAAAGAAAACAATTTTCTTAACAATTTACATTGTCTTCACCGGCACTGGGATGAAGATAGGAATTCTGGCAATAATGGCTAAAGAAAAAATTATGTAACATTACAGAAGGCACTAAAAGAAAACAATTTTCTTAACAATTTACATTGTCTTCACCGGCACTGGGATGAAGATAGGAATTCTGGCAATAATGGCTAAAGAAAAAATTATGTAACATTACAGAAGGCACTAAAAGAAAACAATTTTCTTAACAATTTACATTATCTTTAAGAGAATTATTAAATATAATGAAAAGGAAAGGTGAAAGTAAACAAACAGATCTGTTAACCTTCTTTTTTGTTTACATATTAAAACAATCCTCAACAGTTGTTTACCCAATATAAATTAAACCATATAAATCACGTGAAAAAAAAAAAAATATTTGGATCCATTTTATCATGAGCGCTCATCATATATGATATATGGACATTCAAACATATAACACAAAACACAAGTGTGCACACATAACATAATACATACAACACATAACATTATAGTAAAGGCCTTATAACTTTTTACAGGTGAAATCTCCATTGCAATGTTTAATAACTCTATAGTCAAAAAATAGAACTGATCAGCAAAACATTAACCTAGGTCTGTATGAGCTCAAAAAACAAAATAGAACTTCATGATATGGCAAAGGGCAATAATAAAATAGATATTGAAAAAAGCATCCTGGTTCTGTTGCAGATGTAAGAATAGCCAAACTGGAGTTTTGGATATCAGTTGTTATGGATTTGAGCCAAATCATCTTCTTTTTGGTCTGTAGAAATCGCTTTAGTTAATCTTTCTGGAATCCAAATCGGCTGCTGTTCTCCCTGTGGAAACACATAAACAGACCCCCGACTCCAGACAATCACTGGGTCAGGACCTTGGTTAATCTCTCTGGAATCCAAATCGGCTGCTGTTCTCCCTGTGGAAACACACAAACAGACCCCCGACTCCAGACAATTACTGGGTCAGGACCTTTCCATTGTCCTGTTAGAATATCCTTCCAAAGTACCTTGGGCTTATGTACATTTTTTGGACACATATGCCTTTCCGCAGCACTAAGTCCTGATGAATCCAAATTTAAAAAGTTTAGAGTAAAAAGCGTTATTTTAAGTTTATCTTTGGGGAATATATACCCCTTCCCAATTCCTTCTTTTTGCTTTAATAAGTACATTTTAATAGTTTGATGAGCTCTTTCAACTATGCCTTGTCCCTGTGGATTGTATGGGATTCCTGTTATATGACTAATGCCAAATGTTGAGCAAAATTGTTTAAAAGAGGTAGAAGTATAACCAGGGGCATTATCTGTTTTTAACTGTTTTGGAACACCCACAGTGGCAAAATTTTGTAAGCAATGAGCTATAACATCTTTAGTTTTTTCTCCGGCATGAAGGGAGCCCATCAAAAATCCAGAAGAAGTATCAACTGTAACATGCAAATATTTTAATTTTCCAAATTCTGGCAAGTGTGTGACGTCCATCTGCCAAATATGATTAGGTATCAATCCTCTAGGATTGACTCCAAGATTAACTTGTGGTAAAAAGGTCACACAATTTTGACATTGTTTTATTATTTGTCTAGCTTGTTCCTTAGTTATTTTAAAACGCTTTTGTAAAGTATTAGCATTGACATGGAACTTTTTATGAAAATTTATAGCTTCTTCTAGTGTAGAGAAAATATGTATGTCATGTGTAGTTTTATCTGCTAAATCATTGCCCAAACTAAGGGCTCCAGGCAATCCTGTATGTGCCCTGATATGTCCTATAAAGAATGGATCTTTTCTGTCCCAGATTAGACTTTGTATAGTGGAAAGCAAAGAGAAAACAGTAGAAGAAGGGGAAATCCTACCAGCATCTTCAAGAGATACTATAGCATTAACTACATACTGACTATCAGAAAATAAATTAAATACAGAATCTTTAAACATCACAAAAGCTTGTAAAACTGCATTAAGCTCTACCTTTTGAGCTGATTGTTTGGGTACTAAAAATGTAAAAGTTTGATCAGGGGTAACGACTGCTGCTGTACCATTATTTGACCCATCAGTGAATATATTTGGAGCATTCATGATAGGTGTTTTTCTTGTCATTTTTGGAAAAATTACAGGATGCAATGACCAAAAAGACAATAAAGGATTAGATGGTAAGTGGTTATCAAATGAAACATTAGATTTGCACATGATTATTGCCCAAGTATTTAACTCATTAGCTAACTCATCAATTTGATTCATAGTATATGGAGTAAAAATTTTATTGGGAGAAATTCCAAACTCTCCCTTTGCTGCTTTTATTCCTTTGAGTATTAATTGTCCTACAGCCTCAGGATACCTAGTAAGAATAGTGTTAGGAGAATAAGATAAATGTATCCATAATAATGGACCTTCTTGCCAAAATACTCCTGTAGGAATATTTTTTGTTGGTAGTACAATAAATAATAAAGGCAAAATTATATCAATTCTATCCAAATGCATACTTTCCATATATGTTTCAATGATTTTTAATGCCTTTCTTGCTTCAGGCGTTAACATTCGGGGTGAATTTGGATCTGATGGACCTTTTAGGATATCAAATAAAGGTCCCAACTCTCCTGTTGGTATACCTAAATAAGGCCTTATCCAATTTATGTCTCCTAATAACTTTTGAAAGTCATTAAGTGATTTGAGTTGATCTACTCGTATTTGAATTTTTGGTGGACGGACCATGGTTGAGGATAATAGAACTCCTAAATAATTAATTGGAAAATTTAATTGTACTTTATCTATTGCTATCTCTAGATTATAATTTTTTAATAAGTTTGTAAGTGTGGCATAACATTCTAGCAATGTGTTTTTATCTTTGTGTGCTAATAATACATCATCCATAGAGTGAAATATTTGTAGTTCAGAATTTTGATTTCTAAGTGGCTGGATTGCTTTGTTAACATAAATTTGACACATAGTTGGGCTGTTAGCCATCCCTTGAGGGAGTACTTTCCATTCATATCTCTGATCAGGACCTTCATGATTCAGTGCAGGGATAGTAAATGCAAAACGTGGACTATCCTCAGGATGAATTGGAATTGAAAAAAAAACAATCTTTAATATCTATAACTAAAACATACCAGGTTTTTGGCAAAGCAGACAACTGAGGAATCCCTGATTGAGCAGGTCCCATAATAACCATCTCATTATTAATGGCTCTTAAATCTTGCAATAATCTCCATTTACCAGATTTCTTTTTGATGACAAAAATGGGAGTATTATGGGGAGATACAGAAGGTTGTATATGTCCTTCTGCTAATTGTTGTTTGACCAGGTCATGGGCTGCTTGTATCTTTTCTTTAGTCAGGGGCCACTGAGGAACCCATACTGGTCTTTCTGATTTCCAAGTAATTTTTATTGTCTCAGTGGCCCTTTCTGAAAATCCAACCCATGTCTGTCTGTTCCTTGATCTATTTGTATTGGTGCTGCTATACCTTGTTCTTGTTTTTCTAATCTTTTTCCTTTCCTAAAACCTTGTCTAGTCATAATAGTGGGTGCATTTTGGTTGATGTTATTTGTTAATGTCAAACCTAATTGATCTAGGACATCTCGTCCCCATAAATTTACGGGAAGATGATCCAATACATATGGCTGTATAGTTCCTTCACATCCTTCAGGATCCTTCCAATCTAATACCATTGCACTTCTATGGGAATTAGTCGCCACTCCTAGGCCTCGAAGCGTTTGAGTGGCTTGTTGTAATGGCCAATGTTTTGGCCATTCTTGACGAGAGATGATGCTAAGGTCTGCACCTGTATCCAGTAGCCCATTAAATTCATGTCCTTGAATATTTAGTTTTAGCATGGGGCGAGAATCTAAATTTAAAGAAAGCATAGCCCAATCTACACCTGTGGAACCTAATCCCTTGGAACCTCTTTCTACAGTACGACTGGAAAATTTATCATGTAGGCTGGGTATTATTAGTAACTGTGCTATTCTATCTCCTGGTGAAATTACTGATATACCCTTTGGAGAACTGGCTATAATTTTTATTTCACCTTCATAATCGGGATCAATTACCCCAGGACTTATCATAAGTCCTTTTAGAGTAGAAGAGCTGCGTCCCAATAATAAGCCTACTGTTCCTTTGGGAAGAGGTCCTTTCACCCCTGTGGGAATGATTTGAACTCCCATCTCTGGAGTTAGTACTGCTCTGGCGGAAGCACAGATGTCCAACCCTGCGCTCCCTCTGGTTTGTCTGATGAGGGATCTGATGGACAATGTGTCCTGGGCACTACCCTGATGGGGTTGCTGGGTTCCTCCAGTGCTCCGTATATTTGTGGTTTTGGGCCCCGGAGCATTGGGCCCCCTTGTCCATTTTTTGGCAATGGAGCCTGATGCCTTTCTCCACGATATCGTGGATAAACACCTGGTCCTTGTTCGTTTTTTGATAATGGAGTACCCTCTATGGTGGTTTGAGAACGGCATTCATTAGCCCAATGTCTCCCTCTACGGCATCGTGGGCAAATACCTGGTATTCTACTCCTTGGATACCTAGTTTTGTTAAACCCTCCTCCAATGGGGCAATTCCTTTTAAAATGTCCTGTTTGTTCACAATTGTAGCATGTTCTTGGCCTGGCATCTAAAGCCTGTTTTACTGCAGCTGCCACAATTTGCCCTTGTTCATTAATGTCTCTGGCATCTAAAGCCTGTTTTACTGCAGCTGCCACGACTTGCTCTTGTTCATTAATGTCTCTACATAATTTAATATATGTGTTTAAATCTTCAAGTTTCCATGGTCTAATGATATCTCTGCACCAACGATTCGCTTGCTCATAAGCCAGGTGTTTTAGTAATGGCATTGCTTGTTCTGTATTCCCAAAAACTCTGGTAGCTGTTTGAATAAGCCTATCTACAAATTCAGCATAAGGTTCATTAGCTCCTTGTATTACCTTAGATAATTGACCTTGTAAACCTCCATGTCCTTGTAAAGTCTTCCATGCCTTAATTGCATCTGCAGCAATTTGTGCGTATACGCCAGGATCATATGCAATTTGTTGCTGCTGATCCTCATAAGGTCCCTTTCCTAACAACATATCTAGATTTCTCTGAGGATAACCAGCTGCTGCATTTTGCCTAGCCGTCTCCTTGCAAAATTCCTCATTGGCAACCTTCCATAACAGGTATTGTCCTCCATTTAGCACAGCTTTACACATATTAGCCCAATCTGCTGGCGTCATGTTCAATTTGTTAATGGATTCGACCAAGCTTACAGTGAAGGGTGCTTGAGGACCATAGGTTGTTACAGCCTCTTTTAGCTGCTTCACTGTTTTGAAATTTAAAACTTGGTAAAATCGCTGCCCTCCTGCCTCAAATACAGGGCATGTTAATATTTGAGATCTTGTCTCAGGATCCCAACTATCAACTGCGGGGGTTGGGGACCTCCCAGCATATGGAGGTGGCCTTGTTAGTTGGACACTTACGTCCTCTGGTGATAGAAAGGTGTTAGTAGCAGTCTCCTGTAGAGGTGGTGCTGTTGGTTGGACACTTACACCCTCTGGTGATAGAAAGGTGTTAGTAGCAATCTCCTGTTGTAACTTTCCCCCTGATGGCTTTTTCTGTTTTACACTTTCTTTCTCTGTCTGACTAACTTGAGAGGCCTTCTCTTTTACTTGAATCTTTTCCTCTGTCTGACTAACTTGAGAGACCTTCTTTTTTACTGGAATCTTTTCCTCTGTCTGACTAACTTGAGAGACCTTCTCTTTTACTTGAATCATTATATCTTCTCCTTCCTCTACCATTATGGCAATGTGCCAACTGGCAGAGTCCCTGGGCTTTTCTTTTCTATTCTTTTTAAATCTTCACCATGATGGTTCCATTGTGATATATTTAACAACTCCTCCTTAAAAAGCCATGGGCTACATTTTTGTATTGTATCAACGTATGCCCTGACTGTTCTTGATTTTACTGAGATGCCTCCTTCCTCTAACAATTTACTTAACACTCTTTCAGTTTGTTTTTTACTAATTTCTGATCCCGTATTTCTACTATAATACAACCCAACAAGATGACGCCAAACAAAACCGAGACAGAATGAGATAAAAAGGGAACAATAAAAAGTCATTATAGCCTTTCTATCCTCCTGACATGTGCATCCGTCCTTTCTCCCTATCTGTTCCTCAGACGTAAATAGTTTTTCCTCAGATGTGAGCGGTTTTTCTTCCGTCTCACTCATCTCCAGGGACAGGCAACTTAAAACAAAAGTGAAACAAAATAACAAAAGAAGAATCTTAAAATGGCTACCCATCCTCTCGCCCTGCCCTCAGGGGCGAGCAGTTTCACTTACCCTCAGTCGCTCCCCGTGCGAGCCACCAAATGCCGCAGTCTGGCTGGGCACAATCAGGAGCCACTTGTCAAAAGAAACTAACTTTATTTTTAGAACCAAACACGCCAAACAAACAGCCTCTCAGGAAAAACCCCTCAGAGACTCAACTGCCACCACCGGCTTTCCACAAGCCTGTCTCTCCCCCCCCCCCTAGCTTCTTTCCACCTCCCACAATCCTCCTGCTCTTGAGGCCGATTGGCTGGGTCACGTGGGCAGAGCCAAAAAGTCCCCCAATGAGCAGCTCCGTGGTCTGAAAGGGCAGGGAAACAGTCCAATGAGCATCACCGCAGAGGAGCCAATCAGCTAGATGTTGCTGGGGCCGAGGAGCCAATCAGCTAGATGTTGCTGGGGCCGCTGTGAGCCAATCATCAGCCGGCAGCTGGATTGCTGGCAGCTGGAAGTTTGCTGGGGCCCCTTCGGCTGTGGCTCTCAACAGAGGGGTATCCTGCTTGGAGGGGCGAGTCCCCTCCATTCTGGTTGCTGTGATATACAAGCTCCCCCACATACCCAGATGGGAAGGGTCTCCCGCCTGAAGGGAAGAGTCCCCTGTACCATGGCTGCAATAGTTTACTAGCTTTCCCTTACACCCAGGATGGATGGGTCTCTCTTCTGGAGTGATGAGACCCTCTACCCTGGCTGGGGTGGTATAGGAGCTCCCCCTGAAATCCAGGTGGGAGAGATCTCCCTCTTGGAAAGGAGAGTCCCCTCTACTCTGGCTGTGGCAGATTAGTATCTCCCCACACACACCCAGGTGTGAGGGGTCTCCCGCCTGGATGGGCAAGTTTCATCTACCCTGTCTGTGGCAGTATAGAAGAGCCCACTGACACACAAGTGGGAAGGGTCTCCTGACAGGAGCAGTGAGTCTTTTCTTCCCTGGATGCTGAGGTATACAAGCTCCCTCAGACACCTAGGTGGGAGGGGTATCCCGCATGAAAGGTTGAGTCCCCTCTATCCTGTCTGTGGCTGTATATGAGTTCCTCATGACACCCTGGTGGGAGGGTCTTTCGCTAAGAGGTGCAAGTGCATTCCACTGTGGCATTTGTGGTATATGAGTTCCCGCAGACAGCCAGGTAGGAGGGGTCTCCAGCCTGGATGGGGGAGTCTCCTCTACCCTGGCTAAGGTGGTATACAAGTTCCACATGTGACACCCAGGTGGGTGGGGTCTCCTGCCTCGAGGGGCCTGTCCTTACTACCCTGGATGCAGTGGTGTAAGAGCTCCCCTGACACTGAGGTGGGAGGAGTCATGCTCCTGGAGGGGAGAGTCTCTTATACCCTTTCTGCAATGCTATAGGAGCTCACCAGGATATCCAGGTGGAAGGGGTCTCCCGCCTGGATGGGCGAGTCCACTCTACCCTGGTTGTGGTGGTGTATGAGCTCCCACAGACACACCAGTGCGATGGGTCCCCCGCCTGGAGGGGTGAGTTCCGTCTTTCCTGGCTGTGACAGCATATGAGCTCC
The DNA here is from genome assembly GCF_047511675.1 of Marmota flaviventris. Classification (NCBI taxonomy): domain Eukaryota; kingdom Metazoa; phylum Chordata; class Mammalia; order Rodentia; family Sciuridae; genus Marmota; species Marmota flaviventris. The sequence goes on from NC_092517.1 coordinate 25,378,063, forward strand.
CCCTGACACCCAGGTGGGAAGGGTCACCAGCCTAACAGGGCAAGTCCCCTCTATCCTGGCTGCTGCACTATAGGAGCTCCCCTGACACCCAGGTGGGAGGTATCTCTTGCCTAGAGAGGTGAATCCTAACTACCCTGGCTGCAGTGGTGTACTAGCTCCCCTCCCCAACCCAGATGGGAAGGGTCTCCCTCCTGAAGGGGCAAGTACTAGCTTTACCTGACACCCAGGTGAGAGGGTTCTTCTGCCTGGATAGCCAAGTCCCCTCTACCCTGGCTGTGGTAGTCTACAAGATCCACTAGATACTGAGGTGGGAGGGGTCTCCTGCCCGGTGAGGCGAATCCCCTCTACCCTGGCTGTGGCAGTATACAACCTCCCCTTGACACATTGGTGGGAGGGGTCTCTCACCTGGTTTAGCAAATACCTTCTACACTGGCTGCAGTGGTATATGAGCCCCCCCCCCAGGTGGGAGGGGTCTCCCATCTGGAGGGGCAAGTCGCCTCTACCCTGACTAAGGTGGTATACAAGCTCCCTGAGACACCCAGGTAGAAGGGGTCTCCAGCCTGGAGGGGCGAGTCCTCTCTACCCAGGCTGTTGCAGTACAGGAGCTCTCCTGACACCTAGTTGGGAGGAGTCCACCGCCTGGAGGGTAGAGTCCCCTGAACTCTGCCTGTGGTTGTATAGGAGTTCCCCTGACACCTAGGTTTTATGTGTCTCTCAACTGAATGGGCAAGTCCCCTCCACCCTGCATGTGGAGGTATATAAAACCCTCAGACATCCAGGTGAAAGGGGTCTCCCACCTAAAGGGGTGATTCCCTGTTACCCTGGCTACAGCTGTATAGGAGCCCCCTCTATAATCCAAGGTGGGAGGGGTCTCTTGCCTGGAAGAGCAAGTCCCCTCTACATGGGCTGAGGCAGAATACAAGCTAGCCTGGACACCAAGGTGGGAGGGGTCTCTCCCCTGGGGGAGCCATTCTGCTTTACCCAGGCTGCAGAGTTATAAGAGCTCCCACAAACAACTATGTGTCCCTTTTCATTCATCCTGGCCCAGGTGTTAGCACTTGGCTCTCCATTACTGGGCCCAGCTACTTGCTTGAGCCCCTGACTGCCCTTCTTGAGGACCCTGTCCACGTCCCTTGGTTTCAGGCACATTTACAGGCCCCCCTCCTGTGACTCCCCTCTGTTCCCCTTATGCTGAGGTTTCCTGGCACTGCCCAGACTCTTCTCGCCCCTGCTTCTTTCTAGCCTTGGCTCCTCAAATGGGTTCCGGCTTCCCAACGACACTACCACAAACACTGCACCACAGGTATCACCTCACATTGCCCACCTTTGCCCCTGCTTTGGTCACTCTCTGAGGATCTACTCACCTGGGGCAGAGGAGAGGAATTGGCTGGCCTCTGTACCCTGAATGCTCCCAGTGGGAAACACAGCCCTGCCACTTGCCTGTGTCCCCTTCACTGCCTGAACCTTGTTGCCTGGCAGTAAACATGTGACTTGCTCCAACCCAGCCCTGAGAAATCCCCTCCCTTCTGTCTAGTGCCCTCTTGCCTTGCATGATGCCCCAACCCCAACCCAGCCTTCCCTAACCTTGTTCTGTTGCACTTCAATCCCAGGGCCTGGCTGCTTGCCTGAATCACTGACCCCTTTCCTCATGTCCTTTAGTATAGCATGGAGTCTCTTTGTGTTGAGTCTGACCTGGAGGCCTCTTGCTTGTGTTCCCAAGCGGGCTCCCCTCAGTGCCCCTTGTGCCTTTCTCTGTCGTCTGGTCTTCATGCAACCCCTTCCTCACCTTCCCCTTGCAAATTCCTCTGGCACTTGTGCGTCTCCTTCTCTTTGGGTCTCTCATCCAAGAACGGTTCGGTGGGTCCCTTTCATGGACTCCTGGCTTGGGTCCTGGCTCTCGCCAGTCTGAGCACCCACCAGAACTCCCACCATGTCCTGCCATCGCCCTCCTCCTGTCCCCCTTCCCTTGCTAGGCCTCCTTTGGCAGGTCTCTGGACCTGGATACTAATCTGGGCCAGTGTGCCTTATGAGAAACAGAGCCCTGCCTCTTGCCTTAGCCACTTGCTCTTTCTGGGTGCTTGGTCCTGCACCCAGAACCCTGACACCTGCACTGACTCTGGGTCTGTACCTCCCTGACCCTGTAGTATCCCCTGCCTTCCCACCCAAGTCTTGTCTACTGTCCTGTGCCTCCTTCCCCAGCCCTTGGCTCTCAATTCCCTGTCCTGAATTCCTGATTGAGCCTGTGATGGTCCTTGTTGCTTTGAGTGTGCCTGGGCCTTGACTGTGGGCCCCTTGCTTTGGCTGCTTTCCTGCTCCCTTTCATGTTCCTGCACTGCCATCCACTAGTGTTGTTCACCTGCGCAGTCCTGCACTTCCCTGTTCTCCCCTGGTGTAGGCCCTTGTCCAGGTCCCTATCCTGGGCTCCTTGTTGGGGTCCAGGCCCTACCGCACCAGAACCCATCCTTTGGCCCTTCCTGCTGTGCCCTTCTTTGGCCCTCCTTTTGTTTCTGTCCCTGCCAAGCCCCCTTTCCTGATTCCTTCCTCAGTATTCACACCCAAACCAGGGGAGTGGACCTGGCATATTTGTACTCCTGGCTCCCTAAGGGAAAAAATAGCCCTGCCCCTTGCCTGGGCCCTTTGCTCTCCCTGGACCCTTGGTCCTGTCTCCAGAACCCTAAAACCTGGCAGTGCCGCTGGGCTTGGAGCCTGCTTTCACCCTGCTGGATACTCTGCCTTCTCTCCCCATCTTTGTCCACTTACCTGAGGCCCTTCCCCATCCCTTGGCTCTTCATTCTCTGGCCTGGCTACTCACTTGAGCCTCTGGTGGCCCTTCTTGCTCAGTGTTTCCCTGGGCTTGGTGTGTGGGCCCCTCTCTAGGGCTGCTTCCCTGCTCCCCTTGGATTCCCTGTACTGCAGTACCCTAGTGCAACCCCACCTTACTGGCCCCGCCCTTCTCTGCTCTCCCCTGACTTGGGCTCTCCTCTAGGTCCCTAACCTGGGATCCTCGCTTATATTCTGGCCCACATTCCACCCACACCAGTCTCTGGCCCTTCAGGCTGTGCCCTCCTTTGGCCCTCCTGTTGTCCCAGTTGCTGACAGGCCCCTTTTCCTAATCCATTTCCAGGATACTCACCCAGGCCAGGAGACTGGACTTGGCCTCTTGGCCCCGTGGGCTCCATGTTGTTAAATGTAGCCTTCCCCTTGCAGAGGCCATTTGGCCTCCTTCAAACCAGGCCCTGCTCCTGGACACTGACACCCTGCATTGGGCCTGGGTCCTAAACCTTCCTTTCCACCACAAGCTCCCTCCCTTGCCTCCCTCCCTTCACCAGCCCTGTCCATTTTCATGCACCCCTGGCCTCAGCCCTTGCAATTGGCTCTCTGTTCCTAGGCCTGGCTCCTTGCTTGAGACCCTGGCCTCCCTGCTTGAGGACCCTGCTTGTGTACCTTGATTTCAGGCCCATTACTCGGGGATCTGATATGCCTCTCCTCTGTTTTTGGTGTGCTGTGGTGTCCTGGAACTGCCTTGACCCTTCCCTCCACTGCTTTTGCCTAGCCTGGGCTCCTTGATTGGGTCCATTCTCCCCAATGATTCCTCCCCAGGTCTGGATGAAAGACATTTCCTCACAGTCCCCTCCTTTGGCCCTCCTTTGGTTCTGGTCCCTCTTTGAGGATCTACTCACCAAGGGCAGACTACTGGCCTCTATGTCCTGAAATCTCCCTATGGAAACACATCTCTGCCTCTTGCCTGATCCCCTTTTTTTGGCAGAAACCTGACACCTGGCATTGGAAGTGTGCTTTGTGCCAGACATGCCCTCCACCATTCCCTCCCTTCCTTCAACTGCCCTGTGGTCTTCAATGCTACTAAAACCCCAACCCAGCCCTCCCTTACCATGAACCTTCAGCTGAGCCCCTGACTGCATGCCCAATCACGTGGCATTGTGTGGCTTCACCTGATGTAATTTTGATTTGGGTCCCCTAGCTTGCTTCTCTTGGTTTGTTCTGTGCTTTCTGCTGATTCCTCCTTGTAGTATCACCCCTTTTTCCCCTACCCGCTTGTGTTTTACCTGTGTGCACCTGGGAGCCTCCTGCTATTATGGTCCCTCATTTTTGGTCAGTAGAGTGAGACCCTTGCCTGAGCTCCTTGTTTGGGTCCTGGCTCTGGGCCCTCTCCGCACCCACCGCAACTCCCACACCATGCCCTCCTGTTGCCCTCTTGCTGGGCACCATCTTTTTCCAGGCCCTCTTTGCCCATTCAATGGCCCTAGATTCTCATCTGAGTCAGAGAACCTTAATGGAACAGATCCCTGCCCCTTGCCTGTGCTCCTTGCTCTCCTTTGACTGTTGTTCCTGAACACAGAACTTAGTCACCTGGCAGTGGCCCTTGGCCTCCAGTTTTCCTGTCGCCCCTCAGATCCCCTGCCTTCTCTCCCCAGCCCCATAAACTTTCCTGAGCCCCCTGCCACAGACTTGGCCCTCCTCTCTGAATTCCCTGGCTTGGCTCCTCCCTGGAGCCTCTGGTGCCCCTTCTTGCTACCAGTGTCCCTGGGCTTTGATTTTGCACCCCTCAATTGGGCTGATTTTCTGCTTCCCTTGGCTTCCTTTGCTTGCAGAACCCTTGTGCTGCCTGTCTGCTGTGTCCTGCCCTTCCCTGCTCTGCCCTCGCATGGGGCCACATCTAGGTCCCTAGCCTGGACTCCTTGCTGGGTTCCTGGCCCCCAACCCAACAACACATATCCTCTGTGCCCTCTTTTGGACCTCCTGTTGTCCCTTTCCCTGCTGCACTCCTTTTCCTGATCCCTTTACTAGGATGCACATCTGGGCCATGGACTTGACCTGGCATTTTAGCCCTTTGAACTTCCTTTGGGAAAACGTAGCCTGCCCCTTGCCTGGGCCTTATGGCCTCCATCAGCCTGGGCCCTACTCCCCAGACCTAACACCCAGCAGTGTACCTGGTCTTTGAGCCCTCCTCTCCCTGCGCAACCCACTCCCATTTCTATTCTCCCTCCCCTCCCAGCCCTGTCTATTTTCATGAGACACTGGCCTATGTCCTGCCACTTGGCTCTCCGGTCCTTGGTATCGTGTCTTGCTTGAACCCCTGGCTTCCCTTCTCGATCATCCTGTCCCTGTCATGTGATTTCAGGCCCATTTTTCCGGCCCCCTCTTGGGCCTCCCCTCTGTTTCCCTTGTACTGCAGTATCCTGGCACTGCCTGGACCCTCCCCTCCCTCTGTTTCTCCCTAGTCTGGGACCTCAAAGGGGTCCTGGCTAACCATCGTACCCGCCCCCAGTTCCAGATGCAAGGTATCCCCTCACAGTTTCCTCCTTTGGCCCTCCTTTGGTCCTAGTCTCTCTGTGAGGTTCTACTCACCTGGGGCAGAGGAGAAGAATTGGCTGGCCTCTGGGCCCTGAAGGCTCCCTATGGGAAACCCAGGCCTGTCCCTCACCTGGGCCTCCTTTACCATCCAAATCTTGACACCTATCAGTGGAATCACCTGTCAGTGATTCCAAGCCCATTTATTGAGGCCTTCTGCTGACCTTGCCCTGCTTGATCATCTCCCTTTCCTCCCCTACCATCTCGCCTTGCATGATGCCCCTACCCCAACCCAGCCCTCCCCAACCCTGATGTTTTGCACTATAGTTTCTGGACTGGCTGCTTGCCTGAGCCCCAGACCATGTTCCTAGTGTTGCATGGTATCACAAGGTGTCACTTAACCTTGGGGATTATCTGGGGTTCATTGTTTGGGCCCCTTAGTGCACTCCACTGGTTGCCCTTTGCTCTGCCCACTTTTTCCACATGCTAGCACCAATCTTTCCTCTCCTTCCACTAGCACTTTCCCTTGGAGTGCTTGCCTCCTGCTTCTTGGGTTTCTAATGCTCTATTGGTGCGATCAGTCCCTTGCCTAAGAACATGGCTTGGGTCCTGACTGTTGTCCCTCTCCACACCCACCACAACCCCCTGCCCTCCCATCCCATCATCCTCCTCATGGCCCCCATCCCTTGCCAGGCCCGTGTCTGGGCAGGGCATTTCATGGGATAGACAGCCCTCTCCTTAGCCTTGGCCTCTTGCTCTCCCTGGGCCCTTGGTCCTACTCTTGGAAATCTAAGTCCTGGCAATGGACCTGGGCCTGGAGCCTGCCTCCCCACTGCCTTAACCCCAGCCTTCCCTCTTCTTCCATGTCCACTGTTTTGATCCCCTGGCCTCAGGCCTGGCCCTTGTCTCTTGATTCCCTGGCCTGTCTCCTCATTTGGGCCTCTGGTGGCTCTTCTTGCTCTGTGCTTCCTTGGGCTTGTACTTGGGGCCCCTCTTTTGGGCTTCTTCCCTGCTCCACTTGGATTCCTTGGATGGCAGAACCCTAGTGCTGCCTTCCTACCAAGAACTTCCCTTCCCTGCTCTTTCAGGATGGGGCCGTCCTCTAGGTCCCTAGCCTGGTATCCCTGCAGGGATCCTGGCCCCCACCCCAACAAAAGGTGTCCTCTGGCACTTCCTGTTGTGCCCTCATTTGGACTTCCTGTTGCCACTGTCCCTGTGGTGCCCCTTTTCCTGATGCCTTTACCAGGTTGCTCACTAGGGGACTGGACCTGGTCTTTCACCCTGTGGGCTATCTTTGGGAAAATGTAACCATTCCCCTTTTCTGGTCCCTTTAGCCTCCCTCATCCTGGGCCCTGCCCCCCCAATCCTGACACCCATCAGTCGACCTGGCTCATGAGCCCTCTTCTCTCTGCACCAGCCGGTCCCCTTTCTCCCCTCCCTCTCCTTCCTAGCCTTGTCTGTTTTCATGGGACCCCTGCCTGGTCCACACACTTGTATCTTGATTCTTGGGCCTGGTTCCTTGCTTGAGGCCACCCTTGTCCAGGACACTGTACCTTTCCCTTGATTCCAAGCCCCTTTATTGAGCTTCCTCCTGTGCCTCTCCTCTGTTCTTCTTATATTGACTTGTCACCTCCTTTCTCCACAGAATAGTTTTAACTGGGCTTCTTCAGAATTCTTCACCATGGCTGTTTTAAACCTGTCAGCCTCTGAAAAAGAGTTTAATATTGATTAACTTACTATTTTCTTATTGCCCTGATTTACTTGGCCACTGGCTGAGAAGATACCAGCACTCCAGTTGTGGGCAAACCTTACTACTTTTTCAAAAACATATCAAGTTTTTAGTACTTTGTAGAAATGTGCAAACAAGGCCACTGGTCTGGAGCTAGGCTTCACAGAGATGTTTACATTTTTAAGATATGTTACCAAATGGGCTCCATGATAACAACTGGCAGGGAGAGAAATGATAGGAAAAAGAAGATCTCCCTTTTTCAGGAGTTGTCCTTGAAGAGTTAACTTGCCCAAAACAATGAAAGAAAAAGCTGTTTTTATGTGAACTTTTTCAGACTGTGAACTTCTGGACCTCTCTCCTTACATGCTAGGTATAAAATTCTGAAACTCCCTTAACTTGGGATTCATGGGATTGATTGATTACAGCAAAAGCTGTGCGCTCTGAGCCTGGCTGCAGCCAAATAAAACTGTTTTCTGCTATCTTCAGTGCCTTGCTTCATTTGTCCCTCCCACATTTGTTTGGACCCAGATGGGACAGAGGAGGTAGGGAAGGGTATTGTGCCTCTCTTGTCTCTGGGGATCCACTTCACTGGGGTCATGGGGGACAGCGTTCCCCTTGGTGCACTCAGGCCACTCTTGGCCTGAAAGAGGATCGACTCACCCAGCCCCCTGGGGCTGCCACCCCAGAGCACAAAGTGACCCACAGACAGCAGGAACCAGAATTAGGGTTTTGGAGCACTGAACAACTGAACAGTTAGGACCTGGGCCCATTTGTTTTTGAATCCCACCTCACTTCCCCTTCGAGACCTAAGCAGGTGGAAGACAGGCTTGATCAACCTCTGTTGGGTCCTGAGTATTCTCCAAAGGTGTTTGAGATGAAACAGACCCCAGATGCGGGGATTCACCCGAGTAGACAGTGTTCAGGATCAGAGAGCAGAGGGGCAACCATGACACCCATTTTGTTTGGTTTGGAATTGTTGGAATTTGGGCAGCATAGAAATTTTCTTCTGACTATGTCTGTGGGAAAAGTATGTGAATGACAGGGACAAAGGGAAGGTATCCTACCCAATCCCAGGGCCAAAGCTAGTGTGGAGTCCTGACCCAAGGTTCCATGGCACCTAATAATGTCTATGGTGGAATTTCACCAACTAATGTCTAGGTAAAAGCTTCAGGTTGGAGGTTGATACCGACCCACAAGGTTAAGAGGGCCCTAAGTCCCTGCAAGGAGCACAGCCAGACATGGACAAACCAAGTCTTGTTTTAAATGTGTGACACAAAATGCAAAGTAAAATATGGGAGGCACACAAAGAGAGTCTTGTCCTAAATGTGCGAAGACGATGCAGATGGAACACGGGAGGCACACAAAGAAAACTGAGCCTTCTGAAATGTTTGTTACAAACCTTTAAGAAGGTTTTCCTGGTAACTATGAGGTGAAACTCACTTCACAAAGGTGGCATACTCTCTGAAATATAATGGTCCACCCACGATGTGGGCTGGCCACCAGAAGGATCTTTAGATGAGAGAGTCGTTCCTGAGACCCTTCTGATTATTGTTGGAGACCCTGAACCATTTCTCTTACATTGATTGCTGTAAAGAGATAGTACAGAAACAGCCTCCTTGGTTGAGAGCCTGTCTAGATGGACAGTCCAAGCTAATGTTAGCCAGGAGTCTAGTCATCTTAAAACCCAGCAGAAAGCAGCTAACCCGAATACCTGATGGAGGAAAAACAGGAAGGGAAACAGTTTTCCCCATGAGCCAGAAGAGGACCCAACACTGTATGTGCCACTCTACCCAAATTTGCCAAGACCACTGGGATAGAAAACTGTCCCCTCAGCCCTATATTCCTCAGAAGCAACAAATGACGGCCCCAAAATACTGGCCACTCCTTGTTCTTTGGTGTCCTCAGAGCCAAAGTCTTCCTAGAACCAAAGACTTTTTCAACTCCCAAGATTAATGTGGGCGACTTGTCCAAGACCAGAGACACAACCCAGATGAAATCACTCCAAGTGCCCCTGCAAGAGACTAAAGGACCTGCCCATATTGTCCAGAGCGAAACACCTGAGGTAGAAAAGACAGTTTTGTGTGCCAGCCTTTCACCACCATTAAGCTCATAAGCAGTAAAAATCATACATCTTCCTCCATGGAGAAACCCTGGACCATGAATGATCTGATGCAGCCCATAATCCAGATCTAGGATGGGGCCTGAACAAAGAAAAAGGGCTAAAAATAAAGCAATATCAAGGAGTCTTCATAGGAAGTTTAAGAGAAAAAAAAAAAATAAGAAGGAAACTGTGCCCAAGAGTTAGAAGGAATCAGAGCCATCCCTAAGCCCTAGCCTAAGGCAGAGCACATCTGCAGACAATCAGAGCTGAGCAAAGCCTCCCACTTTTCCAGTATCTCCCCTCTTGCACCTTTTATACCCCTGAACATTTCTCTGTACCTCATGTCTGCCTAAGGCCCTTGTGCCTTATGAAACTGGCAGTAATGATCAAAAGAATTGTACCCAACAGACTCAGAGCTGAGTGTCCAGGCCACTGCCACTGCTGCCCCACTCCCTGCCCAGAGGTGCCCAGGTGAGGAGGGGCACCAGACAAGCATAGCTGCCACAATGCAAGTTTGTCAAGGAAGAGATGAAGAGGCTCAAACAACAGGTGACCAATGCAGCATTTGTGGTACAGTCTTAGAGTGATATTTGCTAAAAATTACAAACTGGCTTTACTGAGAAATATGCCAAAGAGCTGACAAAAATGGCCACCACAGTTTTCCTCAATGGAGACCCAGAGGCACAAAGACAGGCAGACAAAAGAGATAAAGATGAAGATGGATCTCCTTACAGCTGCTCTCACCACAAACCCATAAGTCATTCAAAGTTGGAGTCTCACTAGAGCAAAGCCAAAGGTCCAAATATTTATAAGGAAAAATAAAAGCATGGCCAGACAAAAGGAGAATCCTCCAGTGGCCCTGACTGGTAAGAACCCACTGCCATGCTCAAATGCTAAGCCTTGAACAGAGAAGAATGAATTCTTTTCCCCAAGCCTTTGTCCCCAACCCCTACTTTCATTTTCTTTCCACTTGCTCGGAAGTTGATGATTGCTTAATATGTCAGGGGTCTGATAGACATACACAACTGCATCTGATGCAAGGGACCCAGCACCTTAGGAGGGCTCAGCTGCTAGAAGACCCAAAATGACCCAGAAATATATTCATGTTAATACTCGATAGAGGGCCATAGTGTGCATACTGTAAAAGGCTTGCTATCCTGGCTCCAAGCCAAAAGCTGTGAGCCACCAACAGGAAGGGACAAAAAGCCCCATGATCCAAGTCATAGTGAACAAAAACACAAGTGGGACACCTACTATATACAATTAGAGCAGGCTCACCCCTCTCCAGAGGAGAAAGCCATGCAGACAAAGATCATCTCCTACGTTAGTAAAATGTGGCTGCCACACCAGGACCTGCAGGGAATCTGTCCTCAAACTTTGGCAGACGGACCACGCTGAGATCAACATAGGTGATGTTATACAAATGACGTCCTAGAAAACAGTCTCTGCTAAGATTTACATTAGATTTGAGAGTTGGAGAATCACAGCAGCCAAGATCCTACACTGGGAGATAACAAAAAAAAAAAAAAAAAGTCCTGCATCTTAAAATGTCAGAGGATCTATGTATGCTCCCTTTCCATAAATGACAGTTCCTCCTAGAGGCTTGAGGACACCATCCTTGGGACAGTACTGGACTCTGACTTAAAAACCCATATATATCATGAAAAAGGTCAAATATTTTGGTTACCAACTAACTCAGTAAAAGAACAGACAGTAGCCTCTGGGTCTAAAAAGAAACAGGAAATCTGCTCAATTCCATTCCTTACAACCTGCCATCTGACTAGATAATTCTTAGGGGGCTATCATATTCAGCCATATATGGATTCCCAACTTTCAGTTATAGCAAAACCCTCTGTGAAGCCACAAAGCAGGGTGAATGGGATCCTCTAATATGTGGGCCACCTAAGCAAAAGATCTTTGAGGATATTAAACAAGCACTCCTAGTGCATCTGGACTAGGGCTCCCTGACCTCACAAAGCTTTACTTTCTGCATGTCCAGGAACAGTGGGGAATGGCTGTAGGTGTGTTGACATGGACATCTATCCAAAGAGCAGAGCTCTATAGCCCAAGACTGGCCACCTTGTTTATGGGCCTTTGCAGCCACAGATCTCCAACACAGAAGATCTGTGTTGGAATCTGATAAACTGGCTATGAGATAAAAATTGTTTTTCAGGTTTCCTCATTCAGTGTTGACATTGGTAGAGTACAAAGGACAATATTGGTTGACTAATGGTCAATACCAGGGCATGTTATGTGGAAACCCATGTATCCATGTGGTAGTCATCCAGACTCTGAACCCAGCACCCTTGCTGCCCATTGGACCTGGACAACCTGATCACAACTGTATTGAAGTCATGGATGAAATGTTCTCCATCACATCACACCTGGCAGCCCAGCCCTCAGGGACCCAGATGGGGAGTACTTCACAGATGGAAGCAGTTTTATAAATGATGGGGTATGTTTTGCTTGATATGAAGTGGTCATTCTGGACCCCACTATAAAGGCAGAACCTCTGCTTCAGGGAATCTCAGCACAAATAGCAAAACTTATTGCTTTGACTCAAGCACATCAGTTGACAGCAGGAGTCTGTGTGAATGTTTACATAGACACAAAATATGTGTTCGCTACCCTTCATGTTCATAGGGGCTTATGTATAGATCATGGACTCATTAACTAAGGAGAAAAAAAAAAAAAAAAAAGGTATGATATATGGGCAAGAAATTCTTAAACTTTTGGATGCACTGTGGGCTCCCAGGAAAGTTGTGATTATATATTGCCAAGGTCATTGAGAGGGAAACACTGTGGTTTCTCAGGACAACTGGAGAGATGACAGAGAGTACAGGTTAGCTGTCTGCAAGAAATGAGAAGAAAATTCAGTCCCAGGTTTAAAGGCTGTCCTTCAGCCTGGCCGACTATTTAACAGAAAGGGAGCCAACATACTCCCAACCTGAATGTAAATGGTGCTGAGAGCCACGGCCGAGTCTGTATGGCCCCTGGCATTTTGCCAACAGTATTGATTGACAGGCGAGGCATTACTATCCGCCTTTGCTGCAACTTTTGAGTTCTCGCACTATTTTGGAGTTCTCGTGGGGATTTCCGGGGATTCCCCGAGAGTTCCCATTGGTTGGGGAAGTGCAGGAGGAGGGATTTCCGGGAGAGATATTTCCGGCTGGGGGTTCCTGGACAAGCCTCGTGGCGTTCGGGAGGATTCCCCGGGAGCTGTGTGAAGTGTTTTCCTGCAGTTTAAAAATAAAGTTTGTTCCTGCTTCAGTGGCTCGTGATTTGTGCCCAGCTAGACTGTGGCAAATGGTTTAAGACTGAAAAAGAAAATTTTATCCCAGGAGGATAATGGAGATATTCTGAGGGCTAGAATAGCCATCCCAGATAAACTAGGCCCAGTCTTTATCAAGCTGTTCTATAGGAGAACATGTTGGACATACAGCACTTGAGACAGTTCTGAGTTAACATTTCTATGTCCCCTGGCTCACAAACTTTACCTGGATATTCTAAAAATAATGTGAAGTTTGTGCTGACAACAATCCTTGTCAGGAGCCAGATCTCCCACCAGGAATCCAAACTATAGGAGGAGCACCATTTGAAGACTTGGAAGTGGACTTCACTGGACCACGCTCATGGGGTTATAAGTAACTTTTGATTTTTGTGTGTTCCAACTCTGACTGAGTGGAAGCCTTTCCCACCTGCCCTAAAAAGGCTAGGGAGATAACCAGGATGCTTTTCTGGGAAATGATTCCATACTATTTATTCCAATAAGTATTGGCTCAGACAATGGGCCAGCTTTTGGGCAGAGGTGATATGATTACTGACCAAGAGTTTAAACATCAGATGGTAGATGCATACTGCCTATAGGATGTGGAGTTCTGGTAAAGTTCAAAGGATTAACAGGCCTTTAATTCTCAATTGCATAAGCTGTGTCAGGAGACTCACTTACATTGTGATGAACTTCTCCCTACTATACTTTTGAGGATTAGATCCATGCCCACTAGGAGGACTGGATTCTCTCCTTATAAGATAATGTACGTGAGACCCCACTCTTATTAGGGGACCATTGGGAGACTTAAGAGAGATAGTAGAATTCACCCTGAGATGATAGCTACAGGTCTTAGGGAAAACTTTACAGGTTCTCAACCAATGGGTTAGAAAAAGTTTGCCACTAAATTTGATCACAGGTTCACACTCCTTCAAGCCTGGAGATTGATTCTGGGTCAAAGAATGAAATAACAAACACCAAAATTTCATTGGAAGGGCCATTTCCCTCTTATTTTATCCACCTCAACAGCAGTCAAGTTTGCAGAAATAGGTCACTTGATTGACTACACCAGAATCAATCCTGCAGCTGCAGACTGGAAGTTCAATCCAGATGCTTCTACGCCCTTGAAGCTGACTGTCTAGAAAAAAAGGAACACCAGAGAAGTTTGAGAGTCATAAGGACAGGAGCCCTGCCCCAGTCACTCTGGAAGCTGACTGGTGTATTCACATCTGAAGCTTGAGGAGACTATAGCCCAGCTTTAGTCACATGGGAGAGACTGGCTGATTAATGAACCATAAAAGATAAACTTCCCACCAGGGCTAATGAACACTTTCAACCCCTATGATAGTTCTTATACTATAATGCATTTCCAATACTTGCTTCTATATATATATATATACATAATTATATGTTTTTTGCTACTGGTTTGATAACAGTAGCTCCTACTGACTGAGTACTGGGTGAAAAAATTCATTTATATATTTTATGTTGCTCATGTAAATTTTCCAGTATTTGTTGGGTGTTATTAATTTTGCTTTGCTAATTTATGCTGTTTAACGTGTGCTAATCAAAATGTTAGTTTATTATTTACTTTGGTTTCCTTTGATAACCTTAAGAGGTTCTGTTCTGCTCCTATTCCAACCATGTAGATTATGTGAACCATTTGTCAAGACAATCCACTATAACCAAGTGTTTGAAAAACATATGTTTAGAACCTGTACTGCCAGAGGAATGCAATGGATGGATGACTGTTTGGAAAGACAAAGCAGGTCCATTAGGAAGTAACTTGATTTAGGAGGTCACCAATCTTGGGGTGAAGATAACTGGCCACCCCAGAGGATCATTGCCACTTATGGTCCCGCTACCTGGGCGCAAAATGGAGTTGGATTTATAGAACTCCTATTTACTCATTAAACAGAATTATTCACTTACAAGATCTACTAGAAATTATTATTAATCAGACTGCCACAGCCTTAGACCTCCTAGCCACAAAACAGACCCTATTCCAGTGGCTAACTATCAAAACCACTTGGCATTATATTCCCTACTGACTGAAGAAAGATAAATATGTGGAGAGTTCAACAGCTCAGATTGTTGCATCCAAATGGATGACAATAGACAAACAGTTAAGAATATAGCCAACAACAAAAGAGAACTAGCACATGTGCTAGTGCATACCTAGAAGGACATTAAACTTTGGGTCCCAAACATGTTTTTGGGAAATGGTTGTCAATCCTTGGTAGATTTAAAACCTTAACTGCTATAGTAGGTATTCTGCTGTTAACATGTTTATGGCTCCCATATGTGGCTCCACTGTGCATTAAAACTAAGGGTCCACTATGGAAGCTGCTTTTGAAAAGATGAATACAACTAAGTTTTTTATACTATATAAGGCCTTAAGTCAATATAATGGTAATGATGCTCTTAAATTTAAAGGATTAATTTATGGGGAGCTTCGTTAAAGGGGGGAATTTAAGTGACACCCCCTTTCTTCACCGAAAAGTCTTACCTGGGATTATAAATAAATCTTCACCATGACTGATTTTAGGACTGTCAGTAAAAGAGGCTCTGCAAAAGAGTTCAATGTAGATAAACATACTATTTTCCTGTTGCCTTGTTTTACTTGGCCACTGGCTGAGAAGATAGCAGCATTCCAGTTGCTGGGCACTCCTTACTAGTTTTCCATAAACATATCCTGTATAGTAGTTTGTAGAAATGAGCACACAAGGCCTCTGGCCTTGAGTTGGGCTTCACAGAGATGTCTACATTTTTAAGATATGTTACCAAATGGGCTTCATGGTAACAACTGGCAGGGAGAGGAAAAATGGGGAAAAGAAGCTCTCCCCTTTTCAGGAGTTGTCCTTGAAGAGTTAACTTGCCCAAAATAGTGAAAGAAAAAGCTGCTCTTATGTGAACTTCTACAGACTGTGAACTTCTGAGCCCCTCCCCTTACATGCAGGGTATAAAATTCTGAATCTGCCTGAAATCAGGGTCAGTGGATTGATTGATTATAGCAAAACTGTGCCCTCTCAGCCTGGCTGCAGCCAAATAAAACTATTCTCTGGTATGTTTGGTGCCTTGCCTCATTTGAACCTACAAAAATACTGTGCTATCCTGGCATTGCCGGGACTCTCCCCTCCCACTGCTTCTCACTAGGCTGGGCTCCATGAATCTGTCCTGGCTCCCCACACACCCCCCCCCCATTTTCAGACACAAGGTATCCCCTCACAGTGCCCTCCTTTGGTACTCCTTTGATCTGAGTCTCTCTCTGAGCATCTACACGTGTGGGGCATAGGAGTAGAATTGACTGTTCTCTGCCCACTGAAGACCTAGTGCTGTTCTTGCCCTACCGGATACCCTCCCTTCAATCCCCTGCCCTCTAGCTTTGCATACTGCCCTTACCCCAAACTAGCCCTCCTATCCCTGACATTCCAGGCTCCTATTCCAGGACCAAGCCAGAAACCTGAACCTCTGATTGTTCCTTGTGTCCTGTAGCTTCCCATGGGGTTTCCTTTTGTCAGTATAGACCTGGGGACCCGATTATTGAGCCCCCTATTGAGCTCACCTTCTTTCCCTTTGCAGTGCCATCTATCCCCTCATCCTACCACTGCCCCTTCCTCTCCTCCCCCTAGTGCTTTCCTATGAAGAGTGGACCTCCTGCTCCTTGGGTTCCTAATTCTCTTTTTGACGGATTGGTCCCTTACCTGGAATCCTGCCTCTTCCACCTCTCTGCACAGACCACAACCCTGTGCCATGCCTTGAAGTTGCTGTTCTCCTGGACTTGTCAGTTGCCAGGCCCCATTGGCCTGGTCCCTGGTCCTTGAATCTTATCTGTGCAAGGGCATCTTGTGGGAATCAGAGCCCTGCTTCTCATGTGGGCCCTTTGTCCTCCCTGGGCCTTTGGTCCTGCACAAGAAACCATGACACCTGGCAGAGGCATTGGCACTCAAACCTGGCTCCCACCGACTGGACCTCAGGCTTACCTCCCCAGACCTGTCCAGTGTAATGAACCACTCACCCCAGCCTTGGACCTTGGCTTTCTATTCCGAGGCCTGACTCCTTGGTTGAGTCTCTGGTGGCCCTTCTTGCTCATTGCTTTTCGGGCCATTGTCTGAGGGCCCCTCGCTGGGGCTGCTTCCCGGATCCCCCCAAATTCCTCTACTGCAGTCCTCTAGTGCAACCCCACCTTCAAGGCCCAGTGTTGCCTTCTCTCCCCTGGTCTGGGCCCTCCTCTAGGTCCCTTGTCTGGCCTCTTTGCTGGGGTCCTGGCCTCTACCCCACCCACACCCGTCCTGCGGCCCTTCAGGCTGTGCCCTCCTTCAGCCCTCCTGTTCTTTGTGTCTCTGCCACACCCACTCTCCTGTTCCCATTACCAGGATGCTCACCTGGGCCAGGAGATTGATTTGGCCTCTTGGCCATGGGGGCTCACTTTGAGAAAACATAGCCATGCCCCTTGCCTGGGGCCTTAGGAAACCCTCAGCCCAGGCCCTGCTCCAGACCCCTGACACCCTGCAGTGAAACCGAGCCTTGATCCCTTCTCCCCCTGTCCAACCCACTCCACCCTCTCCTCTCCCACTGCTCCCCCTCCATGTCTCTTTTCATTCACACAGGCCCAGGTGCTAGCACTTGGCACTCCATTACTTGGCTTGTCTCCTTGCTTTAGACCCTGGTTATCCTTCTTGATGTCCCTTTCCCTGTACCTTGGTTTCAAGCTCCTTTTGCTGGCCCCCTCCTGTGCCTTCCCTCTGATCCCCCTCATATTGTGGTATCCTGGCACTGCACGGACCCTCTTCTACCCCTGCTCTTTCTAGCCTGGGATCCTTGAATGGGTCCTGGATGCCCACCAACCACAACTCCAACCTGCACATTCCACATATCCCGTCACAGTGCCATCTTTTGCCCCTCTTTTTTTCCAGGTTCCTCTCTGAGGATCTACTCACATGTTGTAGAGGAGTGAAATTGTCTGGCCTCCGCTCACTTAATGTTCCCTGTGGACCTCAGCTGCATCCCCTTCAGTGCCTGAAACTTGAGTCCTGGCAGTTAATATGCGACTTCCTTCAACCCATCCCTGAAAGGTCCCCTCCATTCGCTCCCTTCCCCTCTGGCCTTGCATGCTGCCCCTACCCCAACCCAGCCTTCCCTAACCCAGACCCTTGGCACTCCTATCCCCAGGACTGTGCTCTTCCTTGAGCCCCTGACTGCTTTATTCACGTCCCTTCACATGTTGGGTCTGAACTGGGGACCCCTTGCATGGGCCCACCAGAGGTCTCCCCTAGGTGCCCCTTGAGCTTCCCTCTGTCTATTGGTCCTCGTGCAGTTCATCCTCCCCATCCCCTCACGAATTCCCCTGGTGTTCGTGAGTCTCCTGCTCCTTGGGTCTCTCATCCTAGGTTGGTCAGGTGGGTAAGTTGTCTGAGCACTTGGCTACGGTCCTGGCTCTCCTCCCACCATGACCCCTAGCCATGCCATCCCATAGCCTAACTTCTGCCTCCCTTCCATTCCCAGGACTCCTTTGCCAGGTCCCACTCCAAAGATTCTCATCTGGGCCAGAGCGCCTTATGAGAAACAGCCCTGCAGCCCGTCTGGGCTACTTACTCTTTCTGGGTGCTTGGTCCTGCACCAGGAACACTGACATCTGGTTAGTGGCCCTGAGTGTGGATCCTGACTGCACCCTGCTGGATCCCCTGCCTTCTCTCCCAAGCCTTGTCCACTGTTTTAAGCCCCTTGTCCAAGCCCTGGGCCTTGGCACTCTATTCCCTTGCCTAGCTCCTTGCTTGATCCTCTGGTGGCCCTTCTGTTCCTTTCTTTTCTGGGCTTTGCCTGAGAGACCTTAACTGGGGCTGCTTCTCTCCTCCCCTTGGCTTTCCTGTACTGCAGTACCCTAGTGCAGCCATGCCTTTACTGGCCCCGCCCTTCCCTGTTCTCCCCAGGCCTGGGGCCTCCTCTAGGTCCCTTATCTTAGCTCCTTGCTGGGGTCCTGGCCCTGACTGCACCCAGACGCATCCTGCAGCCCTTGAGGCTGTACCATTCTTTGGCCTTCCTGTCATGTCTGTCTCTCCTAGGCCAATTTTCCTGATCCCCTTTCCAGGAATCTCACCAGGCCAGGTACTTGACCTGGCCTTGTGGCCATATGGGTTCCCATTGGGAAAATATCGCCCTGCCCCTTGTCTCGGCCCTTTGTCCTCCCTCAGCCCATTCCATGCTACCCAATCCTGAAACCCTGCTAGTTGACCTGGGCCATCAGCCTTGCTCCCACTGTGCCATCAGCCTTGCTCCCCCTGTGTCACTGGATCAGATTCCTCCCCTTGCTCCCCTCCTCACCCATATCAATTTTCATTCACTCTGCCCCAGGTGCTAACACTTGGCTGTCCGTTACTGGGCATGTCTCCTTGCTTGAGCCCCTGACTGCCCTTCTGGAGGATCCTTCCCTTTCCCTTTGTTTCGGGCCTCTTGTGCCTCCCCTCTATTCCACTGGTGCTATAGTATCCTTGCACTGCCAGGACCCTTCACTTTCCTTGCTTCTTCCTAGGCTGGGCTCCTCGAATGGGTCTAGGCTGCCAACTGACCACCCCCACAATCTCCATATGCCAGATATTCCCTCACAGGGCCCTCTTTTGACCATTCTTTGGTCCAGGTCCCTCTCTGAGAATCTACTCACTTGGGCAGAGGAGCCAAATTGGCTGGCCTCTGTGCCATTAAGGCTCCCTATGGGAAATACAATCCTGCCTCTTGACTGAGTCCCCTTTGCTGTCTGAACCTTGAGGCCTGGCAGTGAATATGTGACTTGATTCATCCGAGCCCTGAAAGATCCACTACCTTTCCTCCCCTGCCTTCTGGCCTTGCATGGTTCCCCTACCCCAACCACAATCCAGCCCTCCCTAACTCTGACCTTTTGTGCTTCAGTCCCCAGGCCTGGCCCTCACATTAGCCCATGACAGTGTTCTTCATGTCAATTGGAATAGCAGGGAGTCTCTTCCTGTTGTATCTGACATGGGGGCCCCTTGCTTGGGACTGCCAGTGTGCTCCATTAGGTGCCTGTGGCACTTTTCTCTGTCTCCTTGTCCTTGTGCAGCCCTTCCTCCCCTTCCCCTTGAAATATTTCCTGGCACTTGCAGGTCTTCTGATCCTTGGGTCACTCATCCATGGTCGGTCAGGTGGGTACTTTGCCTGGGCACCTGACTTGGATCCTGAATCTTGCCCCCCCACTCACCCACCAAGACCCCCTGCCGTGCCCTCCCATCACGCTCCTCCTGGCCACCTTCACTTGCCAGGCCTCCTTTGCCAGGTCCCTGTCCCTAGATTCTCATATGAGCCAGGGCGCATTACGAGAAACTGAGTCCTGCCCCTTTCCTGGGACCATTGCTCTCTCAGGGTCTTTAGTCCTGCACCCAGAACCCTGACACCTGGCAGTCTCCCTGGGCCAGGAGCCTGCCTGCCCTCTGCCAGATTCCCTGCCATTTTTCCAAAGTCTTCTCCACTGTCCTAAGGACCCTGCCCAAGCCCTGGCCCTTGACTCTCCATTCCCTGGCCTGCATCCTCACTTTAGCCTCTGGGGGCCCTACTGGTTCCCTGGGCTTGGACTGCAGGCCTCGCTGGGGCCAGAACCCTCCTCCCCTTGGTTTCCCTGAACCCCAGACCCCACTGTTACCAAATGCCCAGCCCCACCCTTCCCTGCCTTTTTCTGGCCTGGGCCCTCCTATTGATCCCTAGCCTGGGTTCCTTTCTGGAGTCCTGGCCTGCACCCTATCAACAGCCTTCCTCTGGAATTTCACACTGTACCCCCTTTCATCCCTCCTGTTGTCCCTGTCCTTGCTGGGCCCCTTTTCAAGATTCCTTTCCCAGGATGCTCACGAGGTCTATGGGACTGGAACTGGGCATTTGGCCCTGTGGGCTCCCTTTGGTAAAACATAGTTGTGCCCCTTGCCTGGGACTTTAGACTCTACCTAGGACCTGCTACTCGATCCTGACACCAGCAGTGAACCTGGTCCTTGAGTGCTCCACTGGCTGTGCTGGAGGCGAGTTCCCTCTACACTGGCTGTGGCAGTAAAGGAGCTCCCTGGCAACACCCAGGTGGGAGAGTCTCTGGCCTGGAGGGTCAAGTCCCCTCGACCCTGGATACAGAGGTATATGAGAAAAGGGGACTCGTCACTCCTGGGGTCTCCCTGGCTGCGAAGGTACTTGAGCTCCCCTGGACAACCAGGTGGGAGGTGTCTCCTGCCTGGAGCAATAAGTCCCCTGTTCCCTGGTTTCGGCCATATACAAGCTACCTCAGACACCCAGGTGGGAAGGGTCTCCCGCATGGAGGGGCAATTCCCCTCTATGCTGGCCAAGGTGACATAAAACTCCCCCCTGACACACAAGTAGGAGGGGTCTCTTGACTGGAGGGGTGGGTCCCCTCTACTTTGGCTGGTGTCCTATAAGACCTCCCTGGATACCCAAATGGGAGGGGTCTTCCCCTGCAGGGGTGAGTCTCCTTAACATTGGCTATTGCCCTAAAAGAGCTCCCTGGACACCCAGGTGGGAGGGGTCTCCCGCCTGCAGGGGGGGAACTCCTCTACCCTAGCTGTGGCAGTATAGGAGTTCCCCCGACTCCCTGGTGAAAGGGGTCTTCTGCCTGTAGGGGTGACTCCCCTCTACCCTGGGTGGAGCAGTATTCGAGCTCCCCGCCAACCAGGTGGGAAGGGTCTCCAACTGGAGGGGCAAGTCCCCTCTACCCTGCCTGTGGAGGAATAGAAGCTCTCCCAACACCCAGGTAAGAGGGGTGTCTCCCCTGGAGTGGTGAGTCCCTGCTACCCTACCTGTGGCAATATAGGAGTCCCACCCCCAACACCCAGGTGGGAGGGGTCTCCAGCCTGGAGGGTCTAGTCCCCTCTATGCTGGCTAAGTTGGTATACAAGTTCCCACAGATTCCCAGATGGGATGGGCCCTCCGTCCGGAGGGGCGAGTCGCCTCTACAATGGCTGCTGTGGTATAGGAGCTCCCATGATACCCAGGTGGGAGGTGTCCCCCGCCAGAGGTGCGAGTCCCCTCTACTGTGGCTGCAGAGGTATAAGAGCTCCACCCGACACCCATGTGAAAGGGGTCATCCGCCTGGAGGGGCAAGTATTCTCTACCCTGGATGCAGTAGTATAAAAGCTTCCCCTGACACCCAGGTGAGAGGAGTCTCCCACCTTCAGTTGTGAGTCCCCTCTACACTGGCTGTGGCTGTGTATGAGCTCTACTAAAATCCCAGGTTGGAGGGAACTCAAGCATGAAGGAGAGAGTCCCCTCTATTCTAGCTGAGGCGATATAGGACCTCCCCCCTACACCCAGGTTAGAGAGATCTCTTGACTGGAGGGGCGAATAGCCTCTAACCTGGCTGTGGCAGTATTCAAGCTTCCCCTAACCACCCAGGTAGAACGGGTCTCCCATCTAGAGGGGTGAGTCCCCTCTTCCTGGGCTGTGGCAGGATACAAGCTCCCCTAATACCCAGGTGAGAGAGGTCTCCAGTCTGGAGCAACATGTTCCCTCTACCCTGGCTGCAGCAGTATAATAGATATCCCAGGTGGGAGGGGTCTCCTGCATGGAGGGGCAAGTCTCCTCTACCCTGGCTAAGGCCGCATACAAGCTCACCCCACTCCAAAGCACAGGTGGGAGGAATCTTTCGCCTGCATGGGCAAGTCCCCTCTACCCTGGCTGCCTAGTATAAGAGCTTCCCCCACACCCAGGTTAGAGGGTTCTCTTGACTAGATGGGCGAGTTCCCTCTACCCTGGCTGCAGCAGTATTGGAGCTCCCCCAGACACCCTGGTGGGAGAGGTCTCCCACCTATAATAGCCAGTCTCCTCTACCCTGGGTGCTGTGGTATTTGAGCTCACCCTGACACCAGGTAGGTGTCTCAACTGGAGAGGCAAGTCCCTTCTACTTTGGCTGCAACTATATAGGATCTACCCCCTCATACCCAGGTGGGAGGGTATCACGCCTGGAGGGGCTACTCTCCTCTACCCTGGCTTTGGCGATATAAAATCTCCCCTGACACTCAGGTGGGAGGGTTATCCCGCCTGGAAGGGCGAGTCCCCAGTACCCTGGCTTCAGTGGTATAGGAGATTCCCAGGACACCCAGGTGAAAGGGGTCTCCCTCCTGAATGGGAGAGTCCTCTCTACCATGGCTTTGTCAGTATAAGAGCTTCCCCAGACACCCAGGTGGGAAGGGTCTCCTGCCTGGAGGGGCAAGTCCCCTTTATTTTGGCTACAGGGGTGTACAAGCTCCCACTGGACACCCAGGTGGGAGGGGTTTCCCAACTGGAAGGGAGAGTCCCCTCTACCCTGGCTATGGCAGTATATTAGCTCCCCAGGACACTGAGGTGGGAGAGGTCTCCCGACTAGATGAACAAGTCCCCTTCCATGGCTGTGATGGCATCTGAGCTCCCTCAGACACCCAGTTGGGAGGGGAACTTGACTGGAGGGGCAGGTCCCCTCTACCCAGTTTGGTTGAATTCAGGTTTCCCCCGACACCCAGCTGGGAAGGATCTCCCATCTGGATAAGTGATTCCCCTCTATGGTGGCTACAGTGGTATAGGAGCTCCACCAGACACCCACGTGGGAGGATCCTCTCACTTGGAGGGTCAAGTCCCCTCTACCCTGGCTCTGGTGGTATGAAGCTTCCCCTGACACCCAGGTGGGAGGCGTCTCCCACCTGGTGGGGTGAGTCCCCTCTACTTTTGCTAGTGCCCTATAAGAGCTCCCTGGACACCCAGGTGGGAGGTGTCTCCCACCTGCAGTGGTGAACACGGCTACCCTGGCTCTGATAGTATAGAAGCTACCCCCAACACCCTGATGGGAGGGGTCTCCCCCCTGCAGGGGCAATTCCTCTAGCTGCAAAGGTATAGGAGCTCCTGCAAACCCAAGTGGGAGGGGTCTCTCCCATGGAGGGGCGAATCCCTGCTACCCTGGCTTGAGTGGTATAGGCACCCCACACCAAGACCCTCAGGTCAGAGGGCTCTCCCACCTGGAGGGAAGAGTCCCCTCTACATTGGTTGGTGTCCTATAAGAGCTCCCTGGACCGCCGGGTGGAAGATGTTTCCTGCCTGCAGTGGCGAACACCTCTACCATGGCTCTGGTAGTATAGGAGCCTCCCCCAACACCCTGGTGGGAGTGGTCTCTGCCCTGTAGGGGCGATTCCTCTCTACCCTGGCTGAAAAGGTATGGGAGCTCCCCAGAACCCAGGTGGGAGGGGTCTCTTTCCTGGAGGGGTGAATCCCTTCTACTCTCGGTGGAGCAGTATAGGAGCCCCCACCCCAGGACAGTCAGGTGGGAGGGGTCTCCCTCCTGGAAGTTCAAGTCCCCTCTACCCTAGATGTGGTGATTCACCAGTTCCCAGGTGGGAGGGGTCTGCTGCCTGGATGGGTAACTCACCTGTACCATGGCTGCTGAGGTATATGAGCTCCCTTGACACCCAGGTGGGAGGTGTCCCTTGCCTAGAGGGGTCTATCATAGCTCAAGCTGTAAATAAACTCCAAAAAACACCCACGTGGGAGGGGTCTTCCCACTGGACAAGTGAGTCCACTCTACCCTGGCAGCAGCAGTATAGGAGCTCCCCCTGACACCCAGGTGGGAGGGGTCTCCTGCCTAGACTGGTGAGTCCCCTCTAGCCTGGCTTTGGCAGTGTATAAGCTCCCCCAGACACCCAGGTGGGAGCGGTCTACAGCATGGAGGGGTGAGTACACTCTATTCTGGATGAGGTGGTATAGGAGCTCCTCCTGACACCCAGGTTAGAGGGGTCTCTTGACTGGAAGGGCGAGTCCCGTATACCCTGTCTGCTGCAGTATTCAAATTCCTCTGGAAATATAGGTAGGAGGGTCTCCTGCCTGGAGGGTAGAGTCACCTCTTCCTAGCAGCAGTGATATAGAAGCTCGCCCAAAACCCAAGTGGGAGCATGGAGTCCCCTCTACACTGGGTGAGGGGGTGTACCAGCTACCCACAAAACCCAGGTGCGGGGAATCTCCTGCCTGGAAGGTTGAGCCCCCTCTATTCTGCCTGCTGAGATATACAAGATTCTCCCCAATACCCAGATGGGAGGTGTCTCTCACCTGAGGGTGTGAGTCCTCTCTACCCTGGCTGCAGTAGTACACTAGCTTTCCCTGACACTCAGGTTGGATGGGGCTCTCACCTGGAGAGGCGAGTCTCCTCTACCCTGGCTGCGGTGGTAGAGGATCACCCCCTGACACCCAGGTGGGAGGGTTTCTGGCCTGGAGAGGGGAGTCCCCTCTACCCTGGCTGCAGTGGTATAGGAGCTCCCCACTACACCCAGGTAGGAGGAGTCTGCCACCTGGAAAGGGGAGTCCCCTCTACCCTGGCTGTGGCAGTAAACAAGCTCTCCCAGACACCCAGTTGGGACATGTCTCCTGCATGGAGGGGCAAGACCCACTACCCTGGCTGTGGCGGTATATGAAGTGCCCCACAACACTCAGTTGGGAGGGTCTCCCGCATGAAGTGGCAAGTCCCCTCAACCCTGGCTGTGAGTGTATAAGTGCTCCCTGTAAGGCCAGGAGGGAGGGGTTTCCTGCCAGAGGGTCGAGTTACTGCCACCACAGCTGTAGCCGTATACGAAACCCACCTGGCCAGATACCCATGTGGGATGGGTCTTCCACCTGGAGGGGCGAGTCCCTCTACCCTGGCTAAAGCAATATAGGGGTTACTCCCATTATCAGGTGGTAGGTATCTGTCGACTGGAGGTGAAAGTTTCCTCTACCCTGGCTGCTGGGTATATGAGCTCCAACTGAAACCAGGTGAAAAGAGTGTTCCACCTGGAGGGGCAAGTTTCCTCTACACTGGCTAAGGCGGTATAGGAGTTTCCCCCATTCCCAGGTGGGAGGTGTCTCTCGCCTGCTGTGCAAGTCTCCTCTAAATTGGCTGCTGGGGTATATGAGCTCCATCTGACACCCAGGTTGGAGGGGTATCCCGCCTGAAAGGGCGAGTCCCCTGTACTTTAGCTCTTGCAATGTAAGAGGTCCCAGTACACCCAGATGGGAGGGTCTACCACCTGAAGGGGGGTGTCCTCTTTACCCTGCTGTGGCAGTTTAGGAGCCCCCACACACACCCAGGTTGGAAAGGATCTCCCGCCTGGAGGGACAGGTCACTGCTACCCAGGGTTCAGGTGTATAGGATCCCCCCTCACCAGACACCCATGTCTGAGGGGTCTTCCACCTGGAGGGGCGAGTCCCCTCTACCCTTGCTAAGGTGGTATAGGAGTTACCCCCATTCCCAGGTGGGAGGTGTCTGTCGCCTGGAGGGGCAGGTCCCCACTACACTGGCTACAGTGGTATGTGAGCTCCTTCACCCACACCCAGGTGGGCAGTGTCTCCAGCCTGGAGGGGAGAGTCCCCTGTACCCTGACAGGCCCAGTATAGTAGCTCCAACTGAAACCCAGGTGGGAGGGGTCTGCCACCTGGAGTGGTGAATTTCCCCTACCCTTCTTGTGATGGTATAGGAGCACCCCTGGACACCCAGATGGAAGGGGTCACCTGCCTAGAGGGGAGTGTCCCCTCTACTCTGGCTGTGGCAGTATAAGAGCTACCCCTGACACCAAGGTGTGGGGGGTATGCTGCCTGGAAAGGCGTATGCCCTCTACCTGGGCTGTCACAGGATAAGAGTTCCCCCTAACACCCTGGTAGGAAGGGTCTCTTACCTAGAGCAGGAAATATTATCTACCCTGGCTGCAGCGGTATACAAGATTCCTGTAACACTCAGGTGGGAGGGGTCTCCTGCGTGGAGGGGAGAGTCCCCTCTACCCTGTCTGTGGAGGTATATGAGTTCCCCCAGACACGCAGGTGAAAGGGGTCTCCCGCATGGAGGGGTGAGTCCCTGTTACCCTAGCTGCAGCTCTATAGGAGCCCGAGGTAGAAACCCAGATGTGAGGGGTCTCTTGCCTAGAGTGGCGAGTCCCTGGTACTCTGACTGCACCTAGATATGAGCTCCTCCTGACACAGATGAAAGGGGTATTGCACCTGGAGTTGTGAGTCCCTGCTACCCTGGCTGCATTTTTACACGAGACCCCCCCCAAACACTGGTCATCCAGGTGGAAGGGATCTCATGGCTGTAGCTGTGAGTCCCCTCTACATGGGCTGAGGCAGAATACAAGCTATCCTGAACACCAAGGTGGGAGGGATCTCTCACCTGGAGGAGTCAGTCCAATCTACCCACTCTGCAGAGGTATAAGTGCATCCACAGACAACCATGTCCTGTTTCATTCACCCAGCTGGCTGTTCTAGGTGCCACTTTGCTTCTTTTGGTCCTCACACAGCCCCTCCTCCATGGCTCTCCATTACTGGGCCCCACTCCATTCTTGAGCCCCTGGCTGCCCTTCTCGAGAACCCAGTCCCTGTCGCTTGGTTTCAGGCCCCTTTTACCCATCCCCTCCTGTGCCTCCCCTCTGATCCCCTCATGCTGTTGTATCCTGGCACTGCCCGGACCCTCCGCTCCCCCTGCTTCTCTCTAGACTATGATGCTCGAAAGGGTACTGGCAGCTCGACCCCTACCACTTCTGCACACCAGGTATCCCCTCACAGTACCCTCTTTGGCCCCTCCTTTGGTCCAGGTCCCTCTCTGAGGATCTACTCACCTGGGGCAGGGGAATGGAATTGGCTCGCCTCTGTGCCCTGAATGCTCCCTATGGGAAACACAGCCCTCTCAGTCACCTGAATCCCCTTCACAGCCTGAAACTTGTGGCCTGGCAGTTAACCTGGACTTGCTGCAATCCAGCCTGTGAAATCCCCACTCTTCCCTCCCCTGAACACTGGCCTTGTATGCTGCCCCTACAGCCATCCAGCCCTCCATAATCCTGACCCTATGTGCTCCAGTCCCTGGGCCAGAGCGTTCGCCTGAGACCCTGACCATGTTCCACATGGCCCTAGGCATAGCAAGGAGTCTCTTCGTATTGGGTCTGACCTGGCATCCCCTTGCTTGGTCCTACCATTTTGCTCCCCTAGGTGCCCATTGGCATCTCCTGGTCATCAAGCAGCCCCTTTCTCCCCTTCTCCTCGCACTTTTTTTCTGGCACTCACAGGTCACCTGCTTCTGAGTTCTGCCATCATCATTGATTAGGTGGGTCCCTTGCCTGGGCGCCTGGCTTGGACACTGGATCTTGCCTCTATGCGCACCCACTTTGACCCCTGCCATACCCTCCTGTTGCCCTCCTTCTGGCCCCCTTCCTTTTCCTGGCCTCCTTTGCCAGGAACCTGGCCATAATTTCTCATCTGATCCAGGGTGCCTTATGGGAAATAATGCCCTGCCCCTCGCCTGGGCCCCTTGCTCTCCCTGGATGCTTGGTCCAACACAAGGAATCCTGAAACCTGGAGGTGGCCCTGGGCCTGGAGCCTGACTGCCCCCCCTGTTGGATCTTCTGCCTTCCTCCCCAAAATGTGTCCACTGTCCTGAGGCCCCGAAGCAAGCACTGGCCTTTGGCTCTCAGTTCCCTGGCCTGGCTCCTTTCTTGAGCATCTGGTGGCCCTTGTTGCTCATTACTTTTCTGGGCATTGTGTGAGGGACACTCACTGGGGCCATTTTCCTGCTCCACTTGGCTTTCCTGTACTGTCATACCCTATTTCAGTGCTTCCTGTCTGGTAGAGTGTTCCCTGGTCTCCCCTGGCCTGGCCCTCTTCTAGGTACCTTGCCTGGGCTTCTTGCTGTTGTCATGGCCCCCAGTCCACCCACAACCATCCTGCAGCCCTTCAGGGTGTGTGCTTCTTTGGCTCTCATGTCCTTTTTGTCTCTGCCACACCAATTTTTCTGATCCCCTTCCCAATATGCTCACTTGGTCCAGGCAACTTGACCTGTCTTCTTGGCCCTGGGGGCTCCATTTGGAAAACGTATCTCTGCCCCTTAGCTAGGCCCTTTTGCCTCCCTCCGCCCGGGCCCTGCTAATGACCCCTGACACCTTGCAGTAGACATGGAACTTCAGCCCTTTTCCCCCTGTGCAACTTACTCCACTTTCTCCCCTCCAGCTCCTCCCCCTCCATGTTTCTTTTCAATCACCGAGGCCCAGGTGCTAGCACTTGGCTCTCCATTACTGGGCCAGGCTCCTTGCTTGAGACCCTGGCTACCCTTCTTGAGGACCCTTCCCCTGTCCCTTGGTTTCATGCTACTTTTGCCAATACCCTCCTATGCCTACCCTCTGATCCCCTTAAGCTCTGGTATCCTGGCAGTGCATGGACCCTCCGCTCCCCCTGCTTGTACCAAGCCTATGCTACTCCAATGGGTCATGGCAGCCTGACCCCCCCCCCCAATTCCACACACAGGTGTCACCTCACAGTACTCTCTTTGGCCCCTTCTTTGGTCCAGGTCCCTCTATGAGTAACTACTTACCTGGGGCAGAGGAGCAAAATTGTCTGGTCTCTGTGCCCTGAATGCTCCCTAAGGGAACACAGCCCTACCACCCACCTGAGTCCCCTTCACTGCATGGCAGGTAACATGGACTTGCTCCCACTCAGCCCTGAGCAATCCCCTCCCTTCCCTCCCCTGCCCTCTGGCATTGCATGCTGCCCCTACTGCAACCCAGCCCTCCATAACACTGACCCTTTGCACTCCAGTCCCTGGGACTGGGGATTTGTCTGATCCCCTGACAGCATTCCTCATGGAAATTGGCTTAGCAAGAAGTCTCTTTGTGTTGGGTATGAACTGGGAGCCCTTTGCTTGGACCCGCCAGCAGGCTCCTCTAGGTACCCCTTGGCTTCTCCTGGTCCTCATGCAGCCCCTTCCTCCCCTCCCCTCATACATTTTTCTGAGGCTTGCAGGTCTCCTGCTCCTTGGGTCCCCCATCATCATTGATTGGGTTGATCCCTTGCCTGGGCACCTGGCTTGGGTCCTGGGTCTCTCCCCTATATGCACCCACCCTGACCCCCTCCAATGCCCTCCCATTGCCCTCCTTCTGGCGCCCTACATTTTCCTGGCCTCCTTTGGCAGGACTCTGGCCATAGATTCTCATCTGATCCTGGGTGCCTTATGGGAAACAATGCCCTGCCCCTTGCCCACTGTTTTTTCTGGGCATTGTCTGAGGGCCTCTTACTGGGGCCACTCCCCTAAACCTTTGGCATTCTAATACTATAGTACACTAATGCAGCCCTGCCTTCCTGGTCCAGTGTTCCCTGCTCTCCGCTCACCTGAGCCCTCTTCTAGGTCCCTTGCCTAGGCTCCTTGTGGGGTCCTGGCCCCCACCCCACCCACACCCATCCTGTGGCCCTTCAGGCTGTGGCCTCCTTTGGCCCTCCTGTCCTTTCTTTTTCTGCCATGCCTGCATTCCTGATCCCCTTCCCAGGATGCTCAAACAGGTGAGGTGATGTGACTTGACCTCTTGGCCCTGAGGGCTCTCTTTGGAAAACATAGCCCTGCCCCTTGCCTGGGCTCTTTGGTCTGCCTCAGCCGGGGCCCTGCTCCCAACCCCTGACATCCTGCAGTGGACCTGGGCTTTGAGCCCTGCTCCCCCTGTGACACCCACTACACTGTCTCCCCTAACACTGCTCCCCTTCTATGTTAGTTTTCATTCACCCAGGTCCAAGTGCTAGCACTTGGCTCTCCATTACTGAACCCAGCTCCTTGCTTGAGCCCCTGGCTACCCTTCTCAAGGACCCTTTCCCTATCCCTTGGTTTAAATCCCCTTTTGACAGCCCCATCCTGTGCCTTCACTCTGGTGCCCTCGTGTTCTGGTATGCTGACACTGACCAGACCCTCTGCTCCCCCTGCTTCTCCGTAGCCTATGCTGCTTTAAAGGTTCCTGGCAGCCTGACGCCCCCTTCCACACACCAGATATCCCCTCACAGTACCCTGTTTGGCCCCTCCTTTAGTCCAAGTCCCTCTCTGAGGATATATTCAATTGGGGCAGAGTAGTGATATTGGCTGGTCTCTATGCACTGAATGCTCCCTATGGGAAATACAGCCCTGCCACTCACCTGAGTCCCCTTCACTTTCTGGCAGTTAACATGAACTTACTCCAACCCAGCCCTGAGAGATCCCCTTCCTTCCCTCCCCTGCCCTCTGACCTTGCATGATGTCCCTACCACAATCCAGCCCTCCCTAACCCTGACCATTTGCGCTCCAGTCCCTGGCCCTGCACATTTGCCTGAGCCCCTGACTGTATTCCTCATGACCCTTGGCATAACAAGGAATCTCTTTGTGTTGGGTCTGACCTGGGGGCTCTTTTTTGGGCCCTCCAGTGAGCTCCCTTGGATGTCCCTTGGTTTTTCCTGGTTATCAAGCAGCCCATTCCTCCTCTTCACCTTGTGCTTTTTTCTGGAACTGGCAGGTCTCCTGCTCCTTGGGTCCCCCATCACCATTGATTGGGTGGGTCCCTTGGCTGGGCGCCTGGCTTGGGTCCCTGGTCTCACCCCAACGTGCACCCACCCCAAACATTTGCCATGCCTTCCCATTGCCTTCCTTCTGGCTCCCTTCCTTTTCCTGGCCTCATGTTCCAGGACCCTGGTTGTATATTCTCATCTGATCCAGGGTGCCTTATGGGAAACAATGCCCTGCCCCTCGCCTAGGCCCCTTGTTCTCCCTGGTTGCTTTTTTCAGCACTAGGAACCCTGAAACCTGGAGGTAGCCCTGGGCCTGGAGCCTGACTGGACCCTGCTATATACCCTGCCTTCTTTCCCAAATACTGTACACTTTCCTGAGCCCACTGCCCAAGCCCTGGTCCTTGGATCTCCATTACCTGACCTGGCTCCTCACTTGAGCATTCTTGCTCACTGCTTTTTTCGGCATTGTCTGAGGGGCCCTTGCTGGGGCTGCTTCCCTGCTCCCCTTGGCATTCCTATACTGCAGTACATTAGTGCAGCCCTGCCTTCCTGGCCTGGTGTTCCCTGTTCTCCACTGGCCTGGGCCCTCCTCCAGGTCTCTTGCCTGGGCTCCTTACTGGGGTCTTGGCCCCCACCCCACCCACACAAGTACTGAGGCCCTTCAGGCTATGCACTCCTTCAGCCCTCCTGTATTTCTGTCTCTGTCAAGCCAGCTTTCATGACCTCCTTCCTTGTATGCTCACCCGGGCCAAGAACTTCACCTGGTGTCTTGGCCCTGTGGGCTCCCTTTGGGAAAACATAGCCCTGCCCCTTGCCTGGGCAAATTTGCCTTCCTCAGCCCGGGACCTGCTCCCAAACCCTGACATGCTGCAGTGGACCTGAGCCTTGAGCCCTCCTCCCACTGTGCCACTAGCTTCCCGTTCTCCCCTTCTGCCCCTACCTAACCATGTTTCTT
Source organism: Marmota flaviventris (assembly GCF_047511675.1). Lineage (NCBI taxonomy): Eukaryota > Metazoa > Chordata > Mammalia > Rodentia > Sciuridae > Marmota > Marmota flaviventris. Next base: position 25,409,690 of record NC_092517.1, read on the forward strand.
TTTATCAAACAGGTCCAGGTGCTAGCACTTGACTCTCCATTACTGGGCCCAGTTCCTTGATTGAGCCCCCAGCTACCCTTCTTGAAGGACCCTTTCCCTGTCACTTGTTTTCAGGCCCCTTTTGTCAGCTCCCTCCTGTGCCTCCCCTATGATCTCCTCAGTCTGTGGTTTCCTGGCACTGCCTGGACCCTCTGCTCCCCCTGCTTCTCCCTAGCCTATGCTGCTCAAATGGGTCCTGGCAGCCTAACCCCCCCAAAATCGGCACACCAGGTATTCCCTCACAGTACACTCTTTGGCCCCTCCTTTGGTCCACTCTCTGAGTATCTACTCACATAGTGCAGAGGAGCAGAATTGCCTTGCCTCTGCATCCTGAATGCTCCCTATGGGAAAAACAACCCTGCTACTTGCCTGAGTCACCTTCACTGCCTGAAACTTGAGGCCTGGCAGTAAACATGAAATTGCTTCAACACAGCCCTGTGTGATCCCCTCCCTTCCCTTCCCTGCGCACTGGCCTTGCATGATGCCCCTACCACAACCCACCTCTCCCTAACCCTGACCCTTTGTGCTCCAGTCCCTGGGCTTGGTCTTTCGCCTGAGCCCCTGACTGCATTCCTCATGGCACTTGCCATAGCAAGGAGACTCTTTGTATTGTGTCTGACCTGGGGTCCCCTTGTTTGAGCTCCCCTAGGTGCCCCATGGCTTCTCCAGGTCCTTACGCAGCCCCATTCTTCCCTTCCCCTCATGCTTTTTTATGGCTCTCGTGGATGTCCTGATCCTTGGGTCCTTCATCACTATTGATCGGGTGGGTCCCTTGTCTGGGTGCCTGGCTTGGATCCTGGCTCTCGCCCCTCAGCGCACCCACCAAAAACCTCTGCCCTGTCCTCCCTTTGCCCTGCTTCTGGCCCCCTTCCTTTCCCTGGCCTCCTTTGCAAGGACCATCACCATAGATTCTCATCTGATCCAGGGCACCTTATTGGAAACAATGCCCTGCCTCTTGCCTGGGCCACTTGCTCTCCCTGAGTGTTTGGTCCGGCACCAGGAACCTTGAAACCTGGAGGTGGCCCTGGGCCTGGAGCCTGACTGCCCCCTACTGGATCCCATGCCTTCCCTCCCAAATCTTGTCCACTGTCCAGAGCCCCCTGCCCAAGCCCTGGCCCTTGGCTCTCAGTTCCCTGTCCTGGCTCCTCACTTTAGGCTCTGGTGACCCTCCTTGCTCACTGCTTTTCTGGGCATTTTCTAAGGGCCCTTCACTGGGGCCGCTTCCCTGATCCCCTTGGCTTCCCTGTAATTCAGTAACTTAGTGCAGCCTTGCCTTCCTGGCCCTTGCCTTCTCTGCTCTCCCATGGCCTGGGTTCTCTTCTAGATCCCTTGCCTGGCATCCTTGCTGGGTTCCTGGGCCCCACCCCACCCCCACCCATTTTCTGGCCTTTCAGGCTGTGCCCTCCTTCCCTCCTGTTGTTCCTGTCTCTCCCAGTCCTGCTTTGCTGATCCCCTTTCCAGGATGATCTCCAGGGCCAGGGTACTTAACCTCACCTCTTGGCCATGTGGCCTCCTTTTGAGAAAATATAGCCCTGCCCCTTGCCAGGGCCCTTTAGACTCCCTCAGCCCTGGCCCTCCTCCCGAACCTAATACTCTGCAGTGAACCTGTACCTTGTCTCTCTTTGCCACCTATTCCACTTACTACCCTCCCACTGCATCCCCAACCATGCTCCTTTTCATTCACCCAGGCCCAGGTGCTAGAACTTGGCTCCCCATTACTGAGCCTGGCTCCTTGCTTGAGCCCCTGCCTGAACTTTTTGATGATCCTGTTCATGTCCCTTGGTTTCTGGTGCCTTTTGCCAGACCCTCCTTTGCTTCCCCTCTGATCCCCTCATGTTGTGGTATACTGGCACTGCTGGACCCTTTGCTACCACTGCTTCTTTCTAGCCTGGGCTCTTCGAATGGGTTCTGGCTGCTCACTGACACCAACTCCAACTTCAAAATGCCAGGCATCCCCTCACAGCACCCTGTTTTGCCCATTGTTTGGTCCAGGTTCCTCTCTGAGGATCTACTCACCTGGGTCTGAGAAGCTGAATTGGCTGGTCTCTCCGCCTGGAATGTTTTTCTATGGGAAACACTGCCCTAACCTCTGGTGCATCTTTTTCACCACTTGAAATTTGACGCCTGGCAGTTAATATGCAACTTCCTCCAACCAAGCCCTGAGAGATCCCCCTCCCTTTACTCCCTTGCCCTCTGGCCTTGCTTGCTGCCTCTACCCCATTCCAGTCTTCCCTAACCCAGAGTCTTGGTGTTCCTGTCCCCTGGCTTGGGTGCTCCATTGAGTCCCTGACCATTTTCCTCATGTCTCTTTGCATAGCATGGAGTCTCTTCCTGTTGAGTCTGAACTGGGGGACGCTTGCTTGTGCTTGCCAGAGTGCTCCCCCCCAGGTGCCCCTTGAGTTTCCCTCTGTATCATGGCCCTCCTCCTGCAGCCCATCCTCCCCAACAGCTTGTGAATTCCCCTGGTACACCTGAGTCTCATGCTTCTTGGGTCCCTTGTCCTAGGTTGGTCGGGTATGTACTTTGTCTGAGCACCTGGCTAGGGTCCTGGCTCACCTCCCAACACGCACCCACCATGACCAGAGTCTGTGACCTCCAACAGCCCTCATTCTGGCCCCCTTCCATTGCCAGACCTCCTTTGCCAGGTCCCTGTCCATGGATTCTCATCTGGGCCAGAGTGTCTTATGAGAAACAGAACCCTGCCCCTCACCTAGGCCACTTACTCTTTCTGGGTGATTGGTCCTGCACCAGGAACCCTGACACTTGGTTGTGGCCCTGGACCTGGAGCCTGACTGCACCCTGCTGGATCCCCTGTTTTCCCTCTTTAGCTCTTGCCATATAAGGGGTCCCAGTACACCCAGGTGGGAGGGGTCTTCCACCTGTAAGGGCGTGTTCTCTCTACCCTGACTGTGGCAATTTAGGAGATTCCCCCAACACCCAGGTAGGAGGAGTCTACACCTTAGGGACCAGTCCCCTTCTACTCTGGCTGCTACACTAATCAAGCCTCCCCTGACACCCAGGTGGGAGGGGTCTTCTGATTGGAGGGGATAGTCCCCTCTACCCTTGATGCAGATGGATAAGAGCTCACCCAGCTCAACCTGGCTAACCTGGTGTACAAGTTCCCCTCGACCCCTAGATTGGAGGGGTCTCCCGAATGTAAGGGCAATTCCGCTCTATCCTGGCTGAAGCAGTGTAGGAACTCCTCCTGATGCTTGGAAGGGAGGGGTCTCCTGCCTGGAGGGGCAAATCCCCTCTTCCCTGGCTGTGGCGGTATAGGAGCTTCCCCCTACACCCACGTGGGAGGGTTCTCCCGCCTGAAGAGGCTAGTCCCCTCTATCCTGGCTATGGCGGTATATGAGCTTCCCCTGACACCCTGGTTGGAGGAGTCTCACTCCAGGAGGTGCAAGTAATTTCTTCCCTGGCTATGGTGATATAAGAGCTCCCACTGACAGCCAGGTTGGAGGAGAATCCTGCCTGGATGGGCGAGTCTCCTCTACCCTGGGTAAGGTGGTTTACAAGTTCCCGGTGACACCCAGGTGGGAGGGTTTCCCACCTGAAATGACGAGTCCCCTGAACCCTGCCTGCAGGGGTAAAGAGCACCCTCCTACCCTCATTAGGGAGGGATCTCCCACCTGGAAGGGTGAGTCGCTGCTCCCCCAGCTGCAGCTGTATATGAACCACCCCTCACCAGACACCCATGTGGGAGGCGTCTACCTACTGGAGATGCCAGTCCCTCTACCCCACCTGCTGTGATATATGAAGCCAGGTGGGAGGGGTCTTCCAACTGGAGGGGCGAGTCCCCTCTACTTGGGCTAAGGGGGTATAGGAGTTACTCCCATAAACTGTTTGGAGGTGTCTCTTACCTGGAGGTGCGAGTTTCCTCTACCCTGGCTGCTGGGGTATATGAGCTCCACCTGACACCCAGGTGGGAGGGGTCTTCCACTTGGAGGGGCGAGTCCTTTCTACCCTGGCTGCAGTGGTTCAGGAGCTTCCCCTGACACCCAGGTGGGAGGGTTCTCCTGCCTAGAGTGGTGACTTCCCCCTACCCTGGCTAAGGGGGTGTACCAACTCTTCCAGAAAATCTGGTGGGAGAGATCTCCTGCTTGGAGGGTGAGTACCCTCTATATTGACTGCTGTGGTATGCGAGCCCCCCCCCCCATACCCAGATGAGAGAAGTCTCCCACCTGAAGGGATGAGTCCCCTCTACCCTGGCTGCAATGGTTCAGTAGCTTTCCCTGACACACAGGATGGATGGGTCTCTCACCTGAAGGGGCAAGTCCCCTCTCTCATTGCTTCTGCAGTAAATTATTTGCCCCTGACACCCAGTTTGGAGGGTCTCTGGCCTGGAGAGGTGAGTCCCCTTTACCATGGCTGAAGTGATATAAGAGGACCCCCCTACACCCAGGTGGTAGGGGTCTCCCAACTCCAGTGGCAAGTGCCCTCTACCTTGCTTGTGGAAATATATGAACTGCCCTGACAACCAGGTGGAAGGGATATTCCCCATGGAGGGTTGAGTCCCCTCTCCCCTGGCTCTGGCGGTATAGGACCTCCCCCTACACACAGGTTATGGAAGAACTGGGTGGGCGAGTCCCCTCTATCCATGCTAAAGCAGTATAGGAGTTACCCCCGCTTGAAAGTGGTAGGTGTCTCTTGCCTGGAAGTTTGAGTCACCTCTAGAGTATATGAGCTTACCTGACACCCAGGTGGAAGGGGTCTTCTCCTTGGAGGAAGATTCCACTCTACCCTGGCTGCAGCAGTTAAGCAGCTTCCCCTGACATCCATTTGGTAGGGGTCTCCCACCTAGAGGGATGACTTCCCTCTACCCTGGCTGAAAGGATGTACAAGCCACGCCCTTCCCTGCCCTTTCATGGCCTAAGCCATCCTGTTGGTCCCTAGCCTGGGCTTCTTTCTGGAGTCCTGGCCTGCACCCCATCAACACACTTCCTTTGGCCTTTCACACTGTACCCTCCTTTATTCCTGCTGTTGTCCCTGTCCCTACTGGGCCCCTTTTAAAGATCCCATTCCTAGGATGCTCACGAGATCCATGGGACTGGAACTGGTCTTTGGCCTTGTGGGCTCCCTTTGGGAAAATGAAGCTAAGCCCCTTGCCTGGGAATTTAAACTCTCTCTGCCCAGGCCCTGCTCCTCGATTCTGACACCCAGCAGTGAACCTGGGCCTTGAGCCCTCCTCTCTCTGTGCCACCCACTACCCTTGCTTGCTCCCCTTTCACCTCCCCAGGCCTGCCTGTTTTAATAGGACCTAGGACCGGGTCCTGGCACTTGGCTCCCCATTCTTGGAGCCCCCAGTTGCCCTTCTTGAGGACCCTGTCCCTGTTCCTTGATTTCAGGCCCCTTGCTTGTCCCACATATTTTGCCTCCCCTCTGTTCCCCTTGTAATGTGGTATTTTGACATTCCCAGGACCCTGCCCTCCCCTAGCTTCTCCTTAGCCTGGTCTCCACCAATGGTTGCTCGCTGCCCACTGACACTCCCCAAAACTGGACCAAATGTATCTCTCACATTGTGCTCCTTTGGTCCTGGTCTCTCTCTGAGGATCTACTCACCTGGGGAAGATGAGTGAAATTGGCTGGCCTCTGGGCCCTGAAGCATCCCTATGGGCAACACAGCCCTGCCTCTCACCTGGGCCCCCTGTGCTGTCCAAATTTGACAACCTGCAGTGGAATTGAGCCTAATGATGACCTTGCCCTGAGTGATCCCTGCCTTACTTCTCCTGCCCTCTAGCCTTGCAAGCTTCCCCTAAGCCAACCCAGTCTTTCCTCACCCTGACCCTTCACCCTATAGTCCCCTGGCCTGGCTACCAGCCTGAGATCCTCAGTGCATTACTCAGGTTGCCTTGCTTTCTGTGGTGTCTCATTCTGTTGTCTCTGACCTGGGCACCCCTTGATTTGGACCCTTAGCTCACTCCACTCTGTGCCCTTAACGTAGCCCTCTGTCTCCTGATCCTAGTGCCGATCCTACCTCTCCTTCCCCTACCGCTTTTTCCTGGAGCAGGGACCTCATGCTCATTGGATCCCTAATACCTATTTGTTGGGTTGGTCCCTTACCTGGGCTACTTGACTGGTCCTGACACTTGCTCCTCTCTGCAACCACCGTGACCCTCACTGTGCCCTCAAATCGCACTCCTCCTGGCCCCTTTCCCTTGCCAGGTCTTTTGGCCTGGTCCCTGGCCCTTGATCTTCATCTGGTCCAGGGAATCTTATGGGAAACAAAACCTTGACCCTCCACTGGGCTACTTGCTCTCTCTAGGCCCTTGGGACAGCACCAGGAACCCTGACACCTGGCAGTGGTGCTGAACCTCAAACCTATCTCTACCCTGACATATATCCTGCCTTACCTCACCAGCACTCTCCACTGTCCTGAGCCACCTGACCAATTGCTGGACCTTGGTACTCCATTCCCTGGATTATCTCATCTCTTAATCCTCTAGGGGTCCTTCTTGCTCCATGCTTCTCTGGGCTTGAACTGTGGGGCTCACTGGGGCCGCTTCCCTGCTCCCCTTGTGTTCCCTGAATCTCAGAAGCCTAATGCAGCACCTGCATGACCATCCCCGCCCTTCCCTGCTCTTCCCTAGCCTGGGCCCTCCTCTAGGTCCCTATCCTGGGCTCATTTCTGCAGTCCTGACCCACCCTACAAACCCTCTTCTTCCAGCACTTCACACTGTGCCCTCCTTTGGCCATCCTGTTGTTCTTGTCCCTGCTGGGATCCTTTTCCTGATCCCTTTCCCAGGATGCTCACCAGAGCCAGGGGATGGAACTGGGATGTTTGGCGCTGAAGTCTTCCTTTGGGAAAAGGTAGCAGTGCCCCTTGCCTGGGGGCTTCGGATTTTACAGACTGGGCCCTTTTCCTCAATCCTGACACCCTGCACTTAAGCTGGGCCATGAGCTCTCCTCTCCCTGCACCACACATTCCCCTTACTCCCTTTCTCCCCAGGAGAGAGCCCTTCCAATTAATACCACTACTATGAGGGTTTTTGGAGAGCCCCTATACCCCAGCATCCAGGGTAGAGGGACTCCCTCCTCAATGTAGGAGACCCCTCCCACCTGGGTTTTGGGGGGAGCTCCTATACTGTTGCAGCCAGGCTAGAGGTTACTCGCCCCTATAGGCGGGAGAACCCTCACACTTGGGTGTTGGGGGGAACTCAAAACAGCCACAGCCAGGGTAGAGGTGACAAACCCCTCCAGGAGGGAGACTCCACCCACTTGGATTTCAGCGGGAGCTCATATACCACCACAGCCAGGGCAGAGTGGATTCACACCACCAGTCCCCTCTACCCTGGCTAACTTGGTATACAATCTCCCTGCAACACCCATGTGGGATTGGTCTCCTTCCTGGAGGGGCGAGTCTGCTCTACCCTGACTAGGGCTGTATATGAGCCCCCCGACCAGACACCTAGGTGGGAGGGGTCTTCCGCCTGGAGGGATGATTCTCCTTTACCCTGGCTGCTGTGGTATAAGAGCTCTCTCTGACCACCTGGAGGGAGGGGTCTCCTGCCTGGAGGGGAGAGTCCCCTTTATCCTGGCTGTGGCGGTATATGAGCTCCCCAGGAGATTCCTGTGGGAGGGGTTTCCTGTGTGGAGGGGCAAGTCCCCACTACCCTGGCTGCAGTGGTATAAGAGCTTCCTCACCCTGACACACTGGTGGGAGGGGTCTCCAGGCTGGAGGGGCTAGTTCCCTCTACGCTGGCTGCGGGGATATACTAGCCCCCTCCAACACCCAGGTGGGAGACGTCTCCAGCTTGGGCAAGTCCCTGTACCCTGGAAGTAGCTGTGTAAGAGCTCCCTTTAACACCCAGGTGGGATGGATCTCCTGCCTGGAGTGGCATATAACCTATACCCTGGTTTCAAAGGTAGAGGATCTCCTTCCTGACACCCTGGTGGGAGGGGTCTCCTGCCTGGAGTGTGGAGTCCTCTCTACCCTGGCTAAGGATGTATACAAGCTCCCCACAACATCCAGGTAGGAGGGGTTTCCTTTTGGAAGGTGTGAGTCCCCACTACCCTGGATGTAGTAGTATAGGAGGTACCACACACAAACACAGGTGGGAGGGTTCTCCTGCCTGGGGTGGCGAATCCCCTTTTCCTTGCCTCTGCTGTATATGAGCTCCCCTGACAACCAGGGATTAGGGATCTCCGGCTTAGTGGGACAAATCCCCTCTCTCCTCGCTGAAGCAGTATACAGCCCCCCCATAGCAAGATGGGAGGGGTCTCCTGCCTGGAGGAATTAGTACCCTCCACCCTGGCTAATGCAGTATACATGGTCCTGGACACCCAGGAGGGGTGGATATCCTGCCTGGAGGTGAAAATTCACCTCTAACCTGGCTAAGGTGATCTACCAGCTCCCTGTGAAACACAGGTGGGAGGAGTCTCCAAACTGAAGGGGCGAGTCCCTTTTTCCCTGGCTGAAGTGATATACTAGATTTCCCTGACAGCCAGGTGGGAGGCGTCTCCCTCCTGGAGGTATGATTTCCCTCTACACTGGCTGTGGCAGTAAAGGAGCTCCCCACTACACCCAGGTGGGAGGGCCTCTGGCCTGGAAAGGTGAGTCCCGTCTACACTGGCTGCAGCAGTATAAGAGCTCCCCCTGAAAAACTGATGAGATGTGTCTCCCACCTAGAGGAGCGAGTCCCCTATACCCTGGCTGCAGTGGTATAGGAAATCCCCTGAAACTCATTTGGGAGGAGTCTCCTGCCAGGAGGCTAGAATACCCTCTACCCTGCTGCAGCAGTATTGGAGCTCCCTAGGACACCCAGGTGGGAGGGGTCTCCTCCCTTGAGGGGCGAGTCCCTGGTACCATGGCTGCTGCGGTATAGGAGCTTTCCCTGAACCCCAAGTGGGAGAGATCTCCCATCTGGAGAGGGAAGTAGGCTCTACCCTCGCTAAGGTGGTATTCAATCTCCCTGCAACACCCAGGTGGAAGGGGTCTCCCACCTGGAGGGGTGAGTCCACTCTATCTTGGCTTCAGGAGTGTAAGAGCTTCCCCCAAACACGCAGGTGGCAAGGTTCTCCTGCCTGGAGGGGCGAGTCCCCTGTACACTGGCTACTGTGATATAGGAACCCCCACCATACCCAGGATGGAGGGTGTCTCTTTACTGGAGGGGCGAGCAACTTTACCATGGTTGCCGTGGTATAAGAAGTACCCCTGACACTCAGGTGAGAGGGGTCTCCTGCCTGAAGGAGCTAGTCCATTCTAACCTGCCTGCAGTGGTATATGAGCTCCCCCTGACACCCAGTTGAAAGGGGTGTCTCGGTTAGGGGATTGAGTCCCCTCTGCCCTGGATTTGGTGGTTTACCAGCTACTCCCAGACACTCAAGTCACAGGAGGGGGGCAGTCCTTTCTATCCTGGCTTGCGTGGGATACGAGACCTCCCACTCTACACCTAAGTGGGAGAGGTCTTCGGCTTAGAGGGGTCAATCCACTCTACCCTGGCTGTGGCGGTAAAAAAGTTCCGCTGACACTCCAGTTGGAGGGGTGTCCTAGCTGGAGGGGAGAGTCCCCTCTACCCTGGCTGCTGCTGTGTACATGCTCTCCCAGACACCCAGGTGGGAGGAGACTTTAGCCTGGAGGGACAAGTCACCTCTACCCTGGCTAAGGCAGTATGCAAACCCACCCCTACACTCAGGGGAGAGGGGTCTCCCCCTAGAGTCGCAAGTGCCCTCTACCATGGCTGGCGCTCTATAAGAGCTCCAGGAATATCCAGGTTGGAGGGGTCTCCCACCTTAACAGGCAAACCTCTCAACCCTGGCTGTGGCAGTATCTGTGCTCCCCCCGACACTAAGGTGGGAGGGGTTTCCCTCCTGTAGGGGCATGTCCCCTGACTGCGGAGTTATTCGAGCTCCCCCCAACACCCAGGTGGGATGGGTCATCCAAGTGGAGGGGCAAGTCCCCTCTACCCTGGCTTTGGATGTATTGGAGCTCTGCCAGACACCAAAGTGGGAGGGGTCTCCCGCCTGTATGGACGAGTCCCCACTCTCCTGGCTGTAGTGGTATATGAGCTTCCCCTGACACCCAGGTGGGTGGGGTTGAACGCTTGGAAGGGCAATTCCCCTATACCCTAGCAGTGATAGTATACAAGCTGTTCTGTACACCCAGGTGGGTGTGTTGTAGGGACAAAGGAGGCAAGGCACTGAGTACTGCAGGAATCAGTTTTTATTTGGTGGCATCCAGATTCAGAGGACACAGCTTCTTCTGTAATAAATTAATCTCTTGAACCCCAAGTTCATGGTCTTTCAGAGTTGTATACCCAGCATGTAAGGGGAGGGGCTTTAGAAGTTCACAGTCTGCAGAAGTTCACATAAAAGCAGCTTTTTCTTTCAGTGTTCTGGGCAAGTTAACTCTTCAAGGACAACACCTGGGAAGTGGAGAGCTTCTTCTCCCCTTTTTCCTCCCACTCCCAGCTGTTATCATGGATCCCATGTGTAACTTATCTTAAAAATATAGACCTCTCTGTGAAGCCCAGCTCAAGGCCAGAAGGCTTGTTTGCACATTTCTTCAAAGTACTATACTGGATATGTTTATGAAAAACTAATAAGGGTTTTCCAGCATCTGGAGTTCTGGTATCTTCTTGGCCAGTGGCCAAGTAAACAGGGCAACACAAAAATAGGAAGTTTATCTACATTGAACTATTTTGCAGAGACTCTTTTGCTTACAGTCCTAAAATCAGCCATGGTGAATATTTCTGGAGAAGCCAAGTTAAGACTTTTCAGTGGAGAAAGGGGGTGCCACTTCAGGTGGTGTCTCCCTCCTGGAGTGGTGAGTCCCTTCTACTCTGCCTGAGGTGGCATATGAGCTCCCCTGACAATCAGGTATGAGGGGTTTCCTGCCTAGTGGGGTGAATCCCCGTTATCCTGGCTGTGGTGGTACATGATATCCCCTTTCAATACCCAGATGGGAGGGTCTCATGACTAGAGGGGAGAGCCCTCTCCACCCTGGCGGTATACAAGCTCTTCTAAAACACAGGTGAGAGGGGTCTCCCTACTGGAGGTGCAAGTCACTTCTACCCTGGCTTCAGAGCAATACAAGCTCCCCTCCCAACCCAGGTGTGATGGGTCTCTTTTTGGAGGGTCGAGACCCCTCTACTTTGGCTGGTGCCTTATAAGAATTCCCAGCACAACCAGGTGGGAGGGGTTGCATGCTTGCAGGGGTGAATCCCCTCTACCCTGGCTGTGGCAGTATAGGAGCTGTTCCCCCTATACCCAGATAGGAGGGGTCTCCCGCCTGAAGGGGTGAGTCCTCTGTATCCTGGCTGTGGCGGGACACGAGCTCTCCTACAACACCCAGGTGAAAGTGTTCTCCTACCTGGTGGGGCCAATCCCTGCTACCTGGCTGCAGTTGTATAGGAGCCCTGCCACACACACACCTAGGTGGGAGGGGTCTCCCACCTCTAGGGTTGAGCCCCTATACCTGGCTAAGGTGAAATACAAGCTCACCATGACAAAAATGTGGGAGGGGTCTCTCGCCTGGAGGAGCAAGTCCCCTCTACCTTGGCTGTAGAGGTATAAGAGCTCCCCCTGATACCCTGGTGGGAGGGGTCTCCACCTGAAGGGGCCAGTCTCCTCTACCCTGGCTGCAGTGGTAATTGAGCTCCCTCAAAACCCAGGTGAGAGGGGTCTCCTGCTTGGAGGAGCGAGTCCCCTCTACCAATGCTTCAGCAGAATACATGCTGCCCCAGAAACCAATATGGAAGGGGTCCCCAGCCTAGATGGGAAAGTCCCTTCTAACCTGGTTAAGATGGTACACATGCTCCCTGCGACACTAAAATCAGCCATGGTGATTTTAGGGAGGGGTCTTCTGCATGGAGGTTGAATCCCCACTACCCTGGCTGCAGCGTTATATGAGCCTCCCCACCAACACCTAGGTTGGAGGGGTCTCCTGCCTGGAGGGGAGAGTCCCCTCTACACTAGCTGTGGGGGCATAGGAACCACCTCAGAAACCCAGGTGGGAGGGGTCTCCCACCCGATGAGGCGAGTCCCCTTTACCATGGTTGCTGCCCTATATGAGCCCCTCCTGACACCTGGTGGGAGAGGTCTCCCGCCTGGTGAGGCAAGTACCCTCTACCCAAGTTTTGGTAGTATTAGAGCTCCACCCCATAACCAGGTGAAAAGTGTCTGCTGCCTGGAGGGGCGAATCTCCTCTACCCTGGCTAAGGTTGTATATATGTATATATCCAGGTGGTAAGGTGTCCTGCCTGGATGGGCTAGTTTCCACTACCCTGGCTGCAGAGGTATAGGTGCTCCCCCCACACCCAGGTTAGAGGGGTCTCTTGACTGGAGGAGCGAGTCCACTCTATCCTGGCCACAGCAGTATTGGAACTTCCCCTGACAACCAGGTGGGAGGAGTCTCCTACCTGGAAGGAAGACTCCCCTCTACTTTGGCTGGTGCCTTATAAGGGCTCCCTAGACACCCAGGTGAGAGGAGTCTTCCACCTGCAGGGGCGAACCCCTCTACCATGGCTGCGGCAGTATATGAGCTCCCCCAGATACCCTGGTGGGAGAGGTCTCCCGCCTATAGGGGCCAGTTTCCTCTACCCTGGCTGCAGCATTATTCAAGCTCCCCCTGTCAAGCAGGTGGGAGGGGTCTCCTGACTTGTGGGGCGAGTGCCTGTACCATGGCTACAGCAGTATATGAGCCTCCTCCAAACACACCCGTGTGTGAAGGGTATCCTGCCTGGAGGAAAGAGTTGCCTCTACCATGCATGATGGGGTATACCAGCTCCCATGACACCCAGGTGGGAGGGGTCCCCTCCTGGAGGGGCGAGTCCACTCTACCTTGGCTGTGGTGGTATATGAGCTACACCCGACACCCATGTGGGAGGGGTCTTCAGCCTGGAGAGATGAGTCTGCTCTACCCTAGCTGCAGCAATACACACCCTCCCCCACACACCCATGTGGGAGAGGTCTCTCACTTAGAGTGATTAGTCCCCTGCACCCTGGCCATGGTGGTGTATGAATTCCCCCAGATACCCAGGTGGGAGGGTCTCCCACATTGGGGGGAAAGTCCCCCCTATTCTGGCTGAGGCGGTATAGGTGCTTCTCGACACTCACATTAGAGGGGTCTCTTGACTGGAGGAGAGAGTCCCCTCTCCCATGGCTGCAGCAGTACATGAGCTCCACCAACAACCAAGTGGTGGGGCTCCAGCCTGGGGTTAGGAGTCCCCTCTACACTGACTGCGGTGGTATACAAGCTCCCCCAGACATCCAGGTAAGAGGGTTCTCCCGCATGGAGGGGCAAGTCCCTTCTACCCTGGCTAAGGTGGTATAAAAGCTCCCTTGGAAACCCAGGTTGGAGTGGTCTCCTGCATGTAATGGCGAGCCCCTCTATTTTGGCTGGAGCCCTATCAAAGCTCCCTGGACACCCAGGTGGGATGGGTTCCCGCCTACAGGTGTGAAACCTCTTCCATGACTGTGGTGGTAAATGAGAACCCACACACACACCCTGGTTGGAGGGGTCTCCCAATTGGAGAGGCGAGTCAACTTTAACCTGGCTGTGGAGGTATAGGAGCTCCTCCAACACCCAGGTGGAAGGGGTATCTCCCCTAAAGGGATGAGTCTCAGCTACCCTGGCTGTTGAGTTATATGTGCCTCCCCACCACCGACACCCAGGTGGGAGGGGTCTCCCACCTAGAGTGGTGAGTCCATTCTACCCTGGATGTTGCAGTATAGGAGCTCCCCTGACACCCAGGTAAGAGGGGTGTCTCCCCTGGAGTAGCCAGTCCCTGCTAACCAGCTGTGGGGGTATAAGTGTCCCACCCCCCAACACCCAGGTGGTAGGGTTCTCCCGCCTGGAGGGGCTAGTACCTTCTATCCTGGCTGCGACAGTATACAAGTTCCCACTGATTCCCAGGTGGGATGGGTCTTCCACCAGGAGGGGGGAGCTGCCTCTTCTATGGCTGCTTGTGTATAGGTGCTAGTATGATTCCCGGGTGGGAGGCCCCCACCCCAGGGGCAAATCCCCTTTACCATGGCTGCAGAGGTATAAGAGCTCCAAGAGTTCAACCCAACACCCATGTGAAAGGGGTCTTCTGCCTGGAGGGGCAAGTACACTCTACCCTGGCTGCAGCAGTATAAAAGCTTCCCCTGACACCTAGGTAGGAGGGGTCTCCCGCCTTCAGTGGTGAGTCCCCTCTACCCTGGCTGTGGCTGTGTATGAGCTCCTCCAGACACCCAGGTTGGAGAGGTCTCCTGCATGGAAGGGCGAGTCCCCTCTATTCCTGCTGAGGCGGTAATGGACCTCCCTCCTACACCCAGGATAGAGGGGTCTCTTGACCGGAGGGACGAGTACACTCTACCCTGGCTGTGGCAGTATTCAAGCTGCCTCCCACACCCAGGTGGGAGGGTTCTCCCACCTGGAGGGGCGAGTCCTCTCTCTCCTGGCTGTGGCAGGATACAAGCTCTCCTGATACCCAGGTGAGAGCGGTCACCAGCCTGGAGCAACAAGTCCCCTCTACCCTGGCTGCAGCAGTATAAAAGTTCTCTGAGACACCCAGGTGGGAGGGGTCTCTTGCATGGAGGAGAAAGTCTCCTCTACCTTGGCTAAGGCTGTATACAAGCTAGCCCAACCCCAAAGCACAGGTGGGAAGAGTCTTTCATCTGCATGGGCAAGTACCCTCTACCCTGGCTTCCCGGTATAGGAGCTTCCCCCACACCCAGGTAAAAGGGTTCTCTTTACTGGAGGGGCGAGTCCCCTCTACCCTGGCTGCAGCAGTACTGGAGCTTACCCTGACACCCAAGTGGGAGGGGTCTCTAGCCTGAAAGGGCTAATCCCCTCTACTTTGGCTGGTGCCCTCTATGGGCTCACTGGACACCCAATTCAGAGGGGTCTTCCACCTGCAGGGGCAAAGCCCTCTACCCTGGCTATCACAGTATAGGAGCTCCCTCACACACCATGGTGGGAGACGTCTCCCGCCTATAGGGGCGAGTTTGCTCTAACCTGGCTGTGGCGGTATTCGAGCTCCCCTTGTCAACCAGGTGGGATGGGTTTCCTGACTGGAGGGGCAAGTCCCCTTTACCCTGGCTACGAAGGCACAGGAGCTCCCCCAATACCCAGGTGGGAGGGGTCTCTCCCCTGGAGGGGCAAGTCTCTTCTACCCTGGCTGCAGCAGTTATGGGAGCCCCGCAAACACATGGAGGTGGGAGGGGTCTCCCGCTTGGAGAGGCAAGTTGCCTCTATCATGGCTGCTGGGGTATATGAGCTCCCATGACTCCCAGGTGGGAGGGGTCCCCCTCCTGTAGGGGCAAGTTCCTTCTACTATGGCTTCGGGTGTATATGAACTCCACATGACACCCATGTGAATGCGGTCTCCTGCTTTCTGTGGTGAGTCCCTTATACCCTGGAAGTAGCAGTGTATGAGGTCCCCCAGACACCCAGGAGGGGAAGAGTCTTTCCTCTGGCGGGTAGAGTCCCTGCTACCCAGGCTGCGTTATATAAAATCCTCCTCTGACAAATAGGTTGGAGTGGTCTCCCGCCTAGACTGGGGAGTCTTCTCTACTTTGGCTGATGGGGTATAAGAGCTCCCCCTGACACCCAGGCGGGTGTCTCGATGGGAGGGGCAAGCCCCTTCTACATTGGCTGCAACTGTTTAGGAGCTTCACCTCCATACCCAGGTGGGAGAGTATGCTGCCTAAAGGGGCTATTCTTCTCTATCCTGGCTTTGGCAATATAAGAACTCCCCCAACACACAGGTGGGAGGGGTCTCCTGCCTGGAAGGGTGAGTCCCCTGTACCCTGGCTTCAGCAATATAGGAGCTCCCCAGGACACCCAGATGGAAGGGGCCTCCCACCTGGATGGGAGAGCCCCTTCTTTGGCTTTGTCAGTAAAAGAACTCCCCCAGACACCCAGGTGGGAAGGGTTTCCTGCCTGGAGGGGCAAGTCTGTTCTACTTTGGCTGCATTGCTGTATATGCTCCCACTGGACAGCCAAGGGGGAGGGGTTTCCAGACTGGAAGGGTGAGTCCCCTCTACCCTGGCTATGGCAGTATATGAACTCCCCAGGACACCCACGTGGGAGGGGTCTCCCGCCTAGAGGAGAAAGTGCCCTCTACCCTGGGTGCAGTGATATATGAGCTCCCTCTGACAAACAGGTGGGAGGAGTCTCCCACCTGGACAGGCGAGTCCCCTCTATGGTGGCTGCAGCTGTATAGGAGCTCCCCAGGACACCCATGTGAGAAGAGACTTCCATATGTAGGGGCAAGTCCCTGCTAACCTGGCTATGGTGGTATACAACTCCCCATGACACCCAGGCGGGAGGGGTCTCCTACCTGGCAGGGGAGTTCCCTCTACATTGGCTGGTACCCTACAAGAGCTCCCAGGACACCTATGGGGAAGGTGTCTACTGCATACAATAGCAAAGCCCTCCACCCTAGCTCTGGTATTACAGGAGATTCCCCAAACACCCTGGTAGGAGAGGTCTCTCACCTGTAGGGCGATTCCCCTTTACCCTGGCGGCAAAGGTATAGGAGCTC
The DNA here is from genome assembly GCF_047511675.1 of Marmota flaviventris. Lineage (NCBI taxonomy): Eukaryota > Metazoa > Chordata > Mammalia > Rodentia > Sciuridae > Marmota > Marmota flaviventris. The sequence goes on from NC_092517.1 coordinate 25,426,201, forward strand.
ACCTGAACCCAGGTGGGAGGGGTTTCTTCCCTGTATGGGTAAATCCCTGCTACCCTGGATAGAGTGGTATAGGAACCCCCGCCTCAGTACACCCAGGTGAGTGGGGTCTTCCGCCTGAATGGGTGACTCACCTCTACCATGGCTACTGGGGTATATGATCTCCCTTGGCATGCAGGTGGGAGGTATTCCATCCTGGAGGGTCGTGTCCCCTCTACCATGGCTCAAGCTCTATATAAACTCCAAAGTCACCCACGTGGAACAGGTCTTCCCACTGGAGGTGTGAGTCTAGTCTACCCTGGCAGCAGCAGTATAGGAGCTACCCCTGACACCCAGGTGGGAGGGATCTCCAGCATGGAGGAGCAAGTACCCTCTATTCTGGCTGAGGTGGTATAGGAGTTCCTCCCGAAACACAAGTTAGAGTGGTCTCTTGACTGGAAGTACAAGTCCCCTATTCCCGGTCTGCTGTAGTATTCTAGTTCCTCCAGACACACAGGTGGGAGGGGTATCCTGCCTGGAGGAGTAAGTCACCTCTCCCTGGCTGCAGCCATATAGGAGCACCCCCAACACCGAGGTGTGAAGGGTCCTCCTCCTGGAGCATGAATCCCCTCTGCATTGGCTGAGGGAGTTACCCGCTACCTGAAAAACACAGGTGGGAGAGGTCTCCTGCCTGGAGGGGTGAATCCCCTCTATTCTGGCTGCTGTGATATAAAAGCTCCGCCCCATAACCAGATGGGAGGGGACTCCCACCTGAATGGGCGAGTCCCTTCTACCATGGCTAATGCAATATATGAGTTACCCCCGTAATCAGGTATAAGGTTTCTGTCGTCTGGAGGTGCAAATCACTTCTACCCTGGCTGCTGGGGTATATGAGCTCCACCTGACATGAAACTGAGAGGGGTGTTCCGCCTGGAGGGGCAAGTCCCCTTTACTCTGGCTAAGGCAGTATAGGAGTTTCCCCATTCCCAAATGGAAGATGTCTCTCAACTGCTGTGCAGGTCGCCTCTAACCTGGCTGCTGGGGTATATGAGATCCTTCTGACACCCAGGTGGGAGGGGTATCCTGCCTGGATGGGCGAGTCCTCTCTACTTTAGCTCTTGCCATAAAAGGGCTTCCAGTACACCCAGGTGAGAAGGGCTTCTGCTTGGAGGGTTGTGGCAGTATAGGAGATCTCCCCCTACACCCAGGTGGGAGGAGTCTCCCTTCTGTAGGGGTGATTCCCCTCTACCCAGAGTGCTGCAATATTCAAGCTCCCCTGGACACCCAGGTGGGAGGGGGTCTTCTAAATTAAGGGACGAGTCCCCTCTACCCTGGCTGCAGATGTATAGGAGCTCACCCAGACACCCACGTGGGAAGGGTCTCCCCTTGGAAGGGCAAGTTTGATCTACACTTGCTGCAGTGGTAGAGGAACTCCCTGTGACAAGCAGATGGGAGAGGTCTCCTGCCTAGACATGGGAGTTCCCTCTACCCTTGCTGCTTTAGTATAGGAAATCAGCTGACATCCCATTGGGAGGAGTCTCCTGCCAGGAGGCTAGGGTCTTCTCTATCTTACTGCAGGAGTATAGGAGCTCCCCTGACACTCAGGTAGGAAGGGTAACCAGCCTGGAGGGAGGAGTCCACTCTTCCCTGGATGCTGCTGTATACAAGCCTCCCATGATACCCAGATGAGAGGGTTCTTCCACCTTAAGGGGGAAGTACCCTCTACATGGCTGCTGTGGTATGAGCTCCCCCTTATACCCAGGTGGGAGAGGTCTCCTGCCTGGAGGGGCGAGTACCCAATACCCTGGCTGCAGGGATATATGAGCTCCAACCCCACACCCAGGTAGGAGGGATCTTCCCCATGGAGGGACAAGTCTGCTGTACCCTAACTGCAGAAATATACGAGCTGCTCTTCCACACACCGAATTGGGAGGGTCTAATACCTGTAGGGACGAATCCCCTCAACCCTGGCTTCAGGGGTACAAGAGCCCCCTCCTTTCCTCAGGAGGGAGAGGTCTCCTGCCTGGATGGGGGAGTCACTGCTATCCCAGCTGCAACTGTATATGAGCCCCACCCCCTCGCCAGGCATCTTTGTGGGAAGGGTCTTCAGCTTGAAAAGGAGAGTCCCCTCTACCCTGGCTAAGGTGGAATAGGAGTTACCCCCATTCCCAGGTGGGAGGTGTCTCTCACATGGATGTTCCAGTTGCCTCTACCATGGCTGCTGGGGTATAGGTCCTGAAAGGCCAAGGTTCGTCGTCGGAGATTAAAATGCACACAGATAGCAGTGACAAAGATGAAGCACTTTACTGCAAGCTGGTGCTAGTTTATATAGAAAGTGAGAGTCAGTTATCTGTAAATCAGGAAGCTCCCGGGGCCAATCATCATAAAGGTTAGGTCATCACCTATGGTGCATGCAAGTCCACCATGCATAAGATTCATGGGGGGCACGAATTGTCCACGAGCGTGGAAGATGGGAGGACCAATTAGAAAATTTTCAAAACAACTTGTTATCTGCCCACTGGCAAATGCCCAGCACCATATTGCATTAGGGGATCCTTATCTGAAAGGCCCGGGGAGTTCTAGTCTCCCACTGGCAATTTGCCAACCGCCATGTTTGAAAGGTCCAGGGAGTTCTCAGGAAGACTCCCAACATTCCTCCTATTTTGTTATTATATGGAAAGGGATATCGATTCACTCTGGCTACTTCCTGCTGAGTGGGGGCGTAGCCAGGGAAGGGGTCTGAAGGAGGGAAGTTAGAAGTCCCCATAGAGAGCTGCAAAGATTGGTATAAGGTCAGATGTGACATCACAAAATGTTCCCTGTAGCCAAAGGTCCATTATGACTTCAGTCCAGTCGGTATAAGTCTCTATGGCAGGTACAAGCCAGGCATCATCAGATATTGCTCTCAAGAAGGTATCCTAGAAACCTTTGAAGGGTTTTTCAGTATTATGAGGGATGTTCTCTGGAGAAGGTGGTTGATTCATCTGTGGACAGAAGCTGATATATTCTAATTAGAAGCTGGTTAAAAGTTTTGTTAGAGATTTTACCTACATGAATTTGAATAAACTTTATAATACATGTTAAAATAGACACATTAAAAAGATTACACATAGTGGTCCAAGGATAAGCTATACCCATGCCAGAAGGGGAGTGGACATTAAGGAAGAGAAAAGGTTTTGACTTGTTGGGGTCCTTAAAGTGGCTTGCCGCAGTCTGGCTGGGCACAAATCACGAGCCACTGAAGCAGGAACAAACTTTATTTCTGAACTCCACCAGCACACTCCATACACGCTCCTGGGAACTCTCCCAAATGCCACGCGGCTCCTCCAGGAACCAACAACAGGAAATCCCCCTTCTGTAAATACCTCCTCCTGCACTTCCCCAACCAATGGAAACTATCTGGGACTCCCCACAAGAACTCCAAAGTAGCAGGCTGAGGCGGACAGTAAAGGTCTAATTTACAACCAAATCAAACCAGCATCATCTTAATGGCTTGCCTCTCAACCAATACTATGGGCAAAATGCCAGGGGCCATTGCGACTCGGCTGTGGCTCTCAGCATCTCCCCCCTTCTGTTTAATTAAACAACAAGCAATGTGGCTTAGGGACAGTGCCTGTTAGGTTGTCCAATACACATATGGTCCTTACCTGTCATCAGATGAGCAGACTTCAAGATGTCAGCCTCCTGTCTTAGGTTGGTACCACTGCAATTGGATCTTACCCATCACTGACTACCAGTCCAGCATACAGCCATACTTGTTGTTAGGCCTATGCACCAGTGGGGGGGTGAAGTTCTTTGACTCACCTCTGTTGGCCCCCAAATTTTAGACCATCACTAGCAGAAGGGAGGAGGATACTGAAATGCCAGGACACAAATCCAATTGATGTCACCTATAGAAAAATTGTACCACCAGTGATGCCATCAGCAAAGATACGCCAGCACCACCACAATTCGCTGCACCAACAGATAGTTCACAATGCATACAAGTGATACATAATCCAGGCAAGTTCTGCAAGCAGTTCAAAACAGAGGAATTTATCAATATGTCCATTTCCTGCCAAAGTAAATCGACTCCTTGATTAAGCATTACTTGTTGAGTTATTATTCATTGATGCATCAGTTTATACAATTCACTGTGATAGCTATCAAAGAAGCTATGGTTTGGTTTTATCTTTGTCTTCACTGGCACTAGGATGAAGATAGAAATTCTGGCAATGATGGCTAAAAATTATGTAACATTTAAACAGGTTCTAAGAAAACTAATTTCTGAACAATTTACATTATCCTGAACAGAATTATTAAATATAATGAAAAGGAAAGGTGAAAGTAAACAAACAGATCTGTTAAATTCCTTATTTGTTCACATATTAAAGCAATCCTCAACAGCTGTTTACCCAATTTAAATTAAACCATTTAAATCACGTGAATAAAAAAATTCAGATGCATTTTTTCATTAGCACTCCTCATATATGATATATGAACATACGCACATACAGACATAGAACACAAAACACAAGTGTGCACACATTTAATTGCCCTGAATATGCATCATGAAATCTGAATGACCAATAGGGGCAGCCCCTGGAGGTTTCCGGCCACTGTTTGCAGTAGTCCTTTTTTTGGTCATATAAAAAACATAAGTAAGGGCGGCTGGCTTGCTTAATGAGCTCAGAGCAAGAGGAAGAGAGTACAATATAGATGGTTGAGGAGCACCCTGTTAGGGGACAATCAGAAGTGGAAGCCAAGCGGGTGATCCAGGTGTTTTTTGTTTTTGTGTGTATGTTTCTCTCACCTTGAATCTCCAGACAGGGTGTGACCATGGGCTTGATGAGAAGGATAGGGTCTGGATTTTAAGGGGGTGTTGTATTGGTCCTCTGGCAGATCTGGCATGTGCATGTAACCTGTTGCAGAAAGGTCCAATCATCGGAGGAAAGAGGAATAAAAGATTGAAGGAAAGTCGATAAACTCTAGGGGGCCAGAATGAACAGTGATGTGGGAGGGGACTTCCACCTGGAGGGGCGATTCCACTCTACCATGGCTGCAGTGGTATACCAGCTCCACTTGACACCCAGGTGGGAGGGGTCTCCCATCTAGAGGGATGACTCCCCTCAACCCTGGCTGATGGGTTGTACCAGCTCTCCCAGGCAACCAGGTGGGAGGGGTTTCCTGCTTGGCAGAGTGAGCCCCCTCTATTCTGGCTATTGTGTTATACAAGATCCCCCCCTCAACCACATGGGTATGTTCTCCCACCTGAAGGGCGAATCCTCTCTATCCTGGCTGCAGTGATATACTAGCTTTCCCTGACACCTTGGTTAGATGGGTCTCTCGCCCGTAGGGGGGAGTACCCTCTATCCTGGCTATAGTGATATAGGAGCTGCCCCCTACATCCATGTGGGAGGGGTCTCAGCCAGGAGGGGCAAGTCTTCTCTACAATGGCTAAGCACTATACAAGCACCCACCTACACACAGGTGAGACTGGTATTCTGCATGGACAGGCTAGTCCACTCTACCCTGGCTAAGGTGGTATACAAGCTCCCCATGAAACCCAGGTAGGAGGAGTATCCTGCCTGGAGATGCAAGTCCCCAGTAACCTGGCTGCAGTGGTATATAAGCTCCACCTCCCACACCCATATGGGAGGAGTCTTCCACGTGGAGATGCTAGTCTTCTCTACTTTGGCTGCAGGTATATTATAGCCCCCTCTGAAAACCACATGGGAGGGGTCTCTTGCCAGGAGGGGCAAGTCCCCTGTACCATTGCTGTGGTTGTATATGAGCTCCCTCCCAAACCCAGGTGGAAGGGGTCTCACTCCTGTAGGGGCAAGTCTCTTCTGCCCTGGCTGCAGTGGCATAAGAGCTCCTCCCTGAAACCCAGGTAAGAGGTGTCCCCACATGGAGACAAGAGTCCCATCTATCCTGGCTGTGGCGGTTTATTATATCTCCCCACACACCCAGGTGGGAGCATTCTTCTACCTGGAAGAGCAAGTGTCCTCTACTTTGTCTGTAGAGCTATAGGAGGACCTTCTGACACACAGGTGGGAATGGTCTCTGCCAGACCAAGCACCCAGGGAGACCAAGGGGCCCAGGCGTGGGCCAGGGCATTGTTTCCCATAAGATGCCCTAGATCAGATGAGAATCTACAGCCAGGGTCCTGGCAAAGGAGGCCAGGAAAAGAAAGGGGGCCAGAAGGAGGGTGACAGGAGGGCACACATGGATGGCGGAATTGGTATGCTTAGGGGCGAGACACAGGACCAAACCAGGCACCCAGTCAAAGGATCGACATGATCAGTGGTGATGGGATACACATGAGCAGGAGATCTGCGAGAGCCATAAGAAGATGCAAGGGGATGGGAAGAAGGGGTTGTGTGAGGACCAGGAGAAGGCAAGGGGCACCTATGGGAGCCTGCTAGCATCCCCAAGAAAATGACCCCCAGGTCAGACCCAACACAAAGAGACTCTTTGCTATGCCAAGGGCCATGAGGAACATGGTCATGGGCTCAGGGGAATGCCCAGGACCAGGGACCTAAGCATAAAGGGTCAGGGTGATAGAGGGCTGGGTTGTGGTATGGGCATCATGAAAGGCCAAAAGGAAGGGAGGGGATCACTCAGGGATAGCTTGGAGCAAGTCCATGTTAAATTCCAGGCCTCAAGGTTCAGGCAGTGAGGGGGACTCAGGCAAGTGGCAGGGTTGTGTTTCCCATAGGGAGCATTCAGGGCACAAAGGCAAGCCAATTCTGTTCCTCTGCCCCAAGTGAGTAGATCCTCAGAGAGGGACCTGGACCAAAGAAGGGGCCAAAGAGGGTACTGTGAGGGGATACCTGCTGTGCAGAAGTAGGGGGATGGGTTGGGCTGCAGGACTTATTCCAGAAGCACAGGATAGGGATAAGCAAGGGGAGAAGAGGGTCTGGAGAGTGCCAAGATACATCAGCATGAGGGGATCAGAGGTGAGGAATAGTGGGGGGCAGGCAACAGGGACTTGAAACTAGGGGACACGGAAAGGGTCCTCAAGAAGAGTAGCCAGGGTCTCATGCAAGGAGCTGGACCAGTAATGGAGAGCCAAGTGCTAGCACCTGGGCCTGGGTGAATTAAAAGAAACATTGAGGGGAAGCAGCAGAAGGGGAGATAGTGGATTGGGTGGCACAGGAGGAGAACAGCTCAAAGCCCAGATTCACTGCAGGCTGTCAGGAGTCTGGAGCAGGGCCCCAATGAGAAACGACAAAGGGACCAGGCATAGGGCAGGTCTACATTTTCCAAAGGGAGCCCCCAGCAGCAAGAGACCAAATCAAGACACCAGGCCCAAGTGAGCATCCTGAGAAGGGAATCAGGAAAGCGGGTGTGGCAGAGACCGAAAGGACAGGAGGGGCTAAGCAGGGGGGAAAGTCTGAAAGGCCTCAGGATAGGTGTGGGTGAGGTGGGGGCCAGGACCCCAGCAAGAAGCCCAGGCAAGGTACCTAGAAGAGGGCCTAGGCAACGGGAGAGCAGGAAACAACACGCAGGGAAGGCAGGGCTGCACTAGCGTACTGTAGTACAGGAATGCCAAGAAGACCAGGGAAGCAGCTGCAGTGATGGGCTCTCAGACAATGCCCAGAAAAGCAGTGAGCAAGAAGGGCCACCAGAGGCTCAAATGAAGAGCCAGTCCAGTGAACAGAGATCCAAGGGCAGGGCTTGGCAGGTGACTCATGACAGTGGATAAGATTTGGGAAGGAAAGCAGGCAATCCAGCAGGGTGCAGTCAGGCTCCAGGCCCAGGGCCACCTCCACATTTCAGAATTCCTGGTGCTGGACCAAGGACCCAGGGAGAGAAATGATTTGAAGCAGGAGCCAGGGCATTGTTTTCCATAAGGCGTCCTGGATGAGATGAGAATCTATGGCCAGAGTCCTGTCAAAGGAGGTAAACAAAAGAATGAAGCCAGAAGGAGTGAAACCGGAGGGCACAAAAAGGGGGTCAGGGTGGGTGCGCATAGACACAAGACCCAGGACCCAAGCCAGGTGCCCAAGCAAGGGACCCGCCTGATCAATGGTAATTGGGGACCCAAGGAGCAGGAGACCTAGGAGCACCAAAAAATGGCGCAAGCTGAATGGGAGGAAGGGGCTGTGTGAGGTCCAGCTGAAGCCTAGGGGCATGTTGGGGAGTCAACTGGTGGGCCCAAGCAAGAGGCCACCAGGTCAGACCCAATACGATGAGACTACTTGATATGCCATGGGCCATGAGGAACATGGTCAGGGTCTCAGGCAAATGCACAGGCCCAAGGAACAGAGCATAAAGGGTCCATGTTAGGAAGGACTGGGTTGCAGTAGGGACAACATGCATGGCCAGAGGTAAGGGAGGGGATTGCTCAGGGCTGGGTTGGAGCAAGTCCATATTAACTGCCTGGCCTCAGTGAGGCGGACACAGGCGAGTGGCAGGGCTGTGTTCCACAGAGGGAGCATTCAGGGCTCAGGGGCAAGCCAATTCCGCTCCTCTGCCCTAGGTGAGTAGAACCTCAGAGAGGGTCCTGGACCAAAGGAGGGGCCAAAGTGTTTACTGTGACGGCATAACTGGTGTGCAGAAGTGTGGGGGTGGGTTGGCCTGCAGGAGCCATTCCAGCAGCAGAGGGTAGGGAAAAGTTAGGGGAGCAGAGGGTCCAGGCAGTGCCAGGAAACCACAGCAATGGGGGGAACAGAAGGGTTACAGAGGAGGGGCCAGGCAAGAGGGGCCTGAAACCAGGTAATAGGGAAAGGGTCCTCAAGAAGGACACAGTAAGAGAAGGACTCAATGCTAAGGTCCACTGAGTGTGTCTGGAGCAGAGCCTGGGCTGAGGAATGTCAAAGGGCCCAGGGAAGTGGCCAGGCTATGTTTTCCCAAAGTTCTGTTTCCCCATGATGCTCACCCAGGGCCAAGAAGCCAGGTCAAGTCTGCTGGCCAAGTTGAGCATCCTGGGAAGGGGATCAGGAAAGTGGGTGTGGCAGAGACACAGGGACAGGAGGCCTGAAGCAGGGCAGAGCCCCAATTGTAACAGGATGGTCGTGGCCAGGACCCCAGCAAGGAGCCAGGCACAGGACCTAGAAGAGGGCCCAGAAGAGGGAAGAGTAGGGGACACGGGGCCAGGAAGGCAGGGCTTCACTAGGTACTGAATTACAGGAATACCAAGGGGAGTAGGGAAGCAGTCCCTGTGAGGTTTTCTCAGACCATGCCAAGAAAATCAGTGAGCATGAAGGGACACTAGATGCTTGGGGAGGAACCAGGCCAGGGAATGGAGAGCCAAGGGCCAGGGCTTGGGCAAGGGGCTCAGGACAGTGGATAAAATTTGGGAAGGAAGGCAGGGGTCCAGAAGGGTGCAGTCAGGGCCCAGGCCCAGGGCCACCTTCAGGTTTCAGATTTCCTGCTGCCAGACCAAGCACTCAGTGAGAGCAAGGGGCCCACGCATGGGCCAGGGCATTGTTTCGCATAAGGCGCCCTGGATCAGATGAAAATATATGGCCAGTATCCTTGCAAAGGAGGCCAGGAAAAGGAAGGGGGCCAGAAGGAGGGCAACAGGAGGGCACAGAAGGAGGCTAGGATGGGTGCGTATAGGGGTGAGAACCAGGACCAAGCCAGGCATAGAGGAAAGGGACACACCTGATCAATGGTGATTGGGAACCCAAGGGGAAGGAGAACTAAGAGGGCCAGAAAAAGGCCCAAGGGAAGAGGAGGAAGGGACTGCATGAAGTCCAGAAGAAGCCAAGTGGCACCTTTTGAAGCCAACTTGCAGACCCAAGCAAGTGGAACCCCGGTCAGACCCAACATGAAGATAGTCCTTGCTATGCCAAGGCCCATGAAGATTGTGGTCAGTGGCTCCAGCAAACACAGGCCCAGGGAATAGAGCACAAAGGGTCAGGGATAAAAAGGGCCAGGTTGCATTAGGGGCAGCATGGAAGGTCAGAGGGAAGGGAGAGGATCGCTCAGAGCTGGTTTGTAGCAACTCCATGTTAACTGCCAGGCCTCAAGTTTCAGGCAGTGTCAGGGACTCAGACAAGTGGCATGGCAATGTTTCCTATAGGGAGCATTCAGGGCACAGAGGCGAGCCAATTCCACTCATCTGCCCTAAGTGATAGATCCTTGGAGAGCGTCCTGGACAAAAGTGGGGCCAAAGAGGGTACATTGATTGGATACCTGGTGTGCAGAAGTGGGGGTAGTGTCTGCTGTAGGACCCATTCCAGCAGCACAGGGTAGGGAGAAGCAAGGGGAGTAGAGTTTCCAGAGAGTGCCAGGATACAATAGCATGTGGGAATCAGAGGGGAGGCAACGGAGGGGGTAGGCAACAGGGGCCTAAAACCAAAGGACAGGGAAGAGGTCCTCAAGAAGAGTAGCCAGAATCTCAAGCAAGTAGCTGGGCCCAGTAATGGAGAGCCAAGTGCTAGCACATGGGTCTGGGTGAATGGAAAGAAACATGAAGGGGGAGCAGCACCAGGGGAGAAATTTGGTTGGGTGGCATGGGGGGGGTCAACATTTCAAGTCCCAGGCAACTGCAGGCTTTCAGAGTTTGGGAGAAGGGCCCCAGTTGAGAGAGGCCAAAGGGCCCAGGCAAGGAGCAGGGCTACATTTTCCAAAGGGATCCCCTAAGGCCAAGAGGCCAAATCAAGCCACTTGGCCCATGTGAGCATCCTGTGAATGGGATCAGGAAAGTGTGCGTGTCAGAGACACAAAGGACAGTAGGGCTGAAGCAGGGCACCACCTCAAGAGCTGCAGGATGGGAGTGGGTGTGGTGGGCATCAGAATCCCAGCAAGGAGCCCAGGCAAGGGAAAAAGAAGAGGGTCCAGGCCAGGGGAGAGCAGGGTACAACATGCAGGAAAGGCAGGGCTGCACTAGGGTACTGCAATACAGGAATGCCAAGGGGAGTAGGGAAGCAGCCCCAGAGAGGGGCCCTCAGACAATGCCCAGAAAAGCAGTGAACAAAAAGGACCACCAGAGGCTCAAGCAAGGAGCCAAGCCAGTGAACGGAGTGCCAAGTGCCATGATTTGGGCAGGGGGCTCAGGAGAGTGGAAAAGTTTTGGAAACGAAGGCAGAGGATCTAGCAGGGTGCAGTCAGGCCCCAGGCCTAGGTCCACCTCCAATTTTCAGGGTTCCTAGTGCTGGATCAAGCACCCAGGGAGAGCAATGGGTCCAGACAAGGGCCAGAGCCTTGTTTCCCACAAGGCGCCCTGGATGAGATGAGAATCTATGCCCAGGGTCCTGGCAAAGGAGGCCAAGAAAAGGAAGGGCGCCAGAACGAGTGTGATGAGAGGGTACGGAAGGAGGTCGGGATGCTTGCGCATAGCAGCGAGACCCAGGACACAAGCCAGGTGCCAAGGAAAGTGACCCACCTGATCAATGGCGATTGGGGACCCAAGGAGCAGTAGACCTGTGAGCGCCAGAAAAAGGTGCAAGGGGAAGAGGAGTAAGGGGCTTCTGTCCAATGTGAGTAGATCCTTAGAGAGGGTCCTGGACCAAAGGTGGGGCCAAAAGGATACTGTGAGGGGATACCTGATATGCACAAGTTGCGGAGTGGGTTGGGCTGCAGGACCCATTCCAGAAGTTCAGGGTAGGGAGAAGCAGGGGGAGCCTAAGGTGCAGAGATTGCAAGGATACCACAGCATGAGGGGATCAGAGGGGAGGCATAGGAAGAAGCAGGCAACAAAAACCTGAAACCAGGGTATAGGGAAATGGTCCTCAAGAAGGGTAGCCAGGGTCTCAAGCAAGGAACCAGGCTCAGTAATGGAGAGCCAAGTGCTAGTACCTGGGCCTGAATAAATGAAAAGGAACATGGAGGGGGAGCTGCAGGAGGGGAGAAAGTGGAGTGAGTGGCAAAGGAAGAGAAGGATTCAAAGCCCATATTCACTGCAGGGTGTCAGGGGTTGGGAGCATGGCCCCTGCTGAGAGAGGCCAAAGGGCCCACACAAGCCGAAGGTCTATGTTTTTCCAAAGGGATCCCCCAGGGCCAGCAGGCCAGGTCAAGTCATCTGGCCCAGGTGAACATCCTTGGAAGGGGATGAGGAAAGTGTGTGTGACAGAGGCATAAAGACAGGAGGGCTGAAGCAGAGCACAGACTGAAGGGCAGAAGGATGGGTATGGGTGGGGTGGGGGCCAGGACCCCAGCAAGGAGCCCAGGCAAGTTTCCTAGAAGAGGGTCCAGGAGAGGAGAGAGCAGTGAATGCCAGGCCAGGAAGGCAGGGATGAACTAGGATACTGAAGTACAGGAATGCCAAGGAGAGTATGGCAGCGGTCCCAGTGGGGGGCCTTCAGAACATGCCCAGAAATCTGAAAGCAAGAGGGGCTACCAGATGCTCAAGTGAGGATCCAGAAGTGAGGATCCAGGCCAGGGAATGAAGAGACAAGGGCCAGGGCTTTGCCAGGTGGCTCAGGACAGTGGACAAGACTTGGGAATGAAGTCAGGGGATACAGCAGGGTGCAGTCAGGCTGCAGGCCTAGGGCACCTCCACCTTTCAGGCTTCCTGGTGCCAGACCAAGCACCCAGGGAGAACAAGTGTCCCAGGAAAGAGCCAGGGCATTTTTTTTTACCATAAGGCGCCCTGGATCAGATAAAAATATACTGCCAGGGCCCTTACAAAGGAGGCCAGAAAAAGCAATGGGGACAGTAGGAGGACAATGAGAGCACGCAGAAGGGGGTTGGGGTGGATGTGCATAGGGGCAAGACCCAGGACCCAAGCCAGACACCCAGGCAAAGAACTCACCCTTTCAATGGTCATTGGGGACCCAAAGAGCAGGAGACCTGCGACTGCCAGAAAAAGGATCAAGCTCAACGGGAGGAAGGGTATGCATGATGTCCAGGTGAAGTCTAGGGGCATGTTGGGAAGTCAACTGGCGGGCCAAAGGAAAGGGCCCTCAGGTCATACCCAACACGAAGAGACTCCTAGCTATGCCAAGGGCCATGAGTAACATGGACAGGGGCTCAGGCAAATGTACAGGACCAGGGACCAGAGCACAAATGGTCCATGTTAGGAAGGGCTGGGTTGTAGTAGAGGCAACATGTAAGGCCTTAGGGAATGGAGGGGATCAATCAGGGCTAGGTTGGAGCAAGTCCATATTAACTGCCTGGCCTCAAGGTTCAGGCAGTGAGGGGGACTCAGGCGAGTGGAAGGGCTGTGTTCCACATAGGGAGCATTCAGTGCTCAGAGATGAGCCAAATTCACTCCTCTGACCCAGGAGAGTAGAATCTCAGAGAGGGTTCTGGACCAAAGGAGGGGACAAAGTGGGTGCTCTTAGGGGATACCTGGTGTGCAGAAGTGTGGGAGTGAGTTGGGCTGCAGGACCCATTCCAGGAGTACAGGGTAGGGAGAAGCTGGGTGAGTGGAGAGGTCCGGGCATTGCCAGGATACCACAGCAATGGGGGGATCAGAAGGGTGGCAAAGGAGGGGGCAGGCAAGAGGGGCCTTAAACCAGGGCCAGGGAAAATGTCCTCAAGAAGGTTTGCCAGGGTCTCAAGCAAGGAGCTGTTCCCAGTAATGGAGAGCCAAGTGCTAGCACCTGGGCCTGGGTGAATGAAAAGAAACATGAAGTAGGAGCAGTGGGTGGGCAGAAAGTGGAGTGGATGGTACAGGAAGAGAAGGAGTCAAAGCCAAGTTCCACAGCAAGGTGTCAAGGGTTGGGAGCAGTGCCTGGGCTGAGGGAGGCCAAGGGCTCAGGCAAGTGGCAGGGCTATGTTTCACAAGAGGCCAGGTCAAGTTGCGTGGCCCGGGTGAGCATCCAGGGAAGGGGATCAGGAAAGTGGGAGTGGCACAGACAGAAAGGACAGAAGGCGTGAAGCAGGTCAAAGTCTCAAGGGCCGTAGGATGGTTATGGGTGGGGTGGGGGCCAAGACCCAAGCAAGGGGACCTAGAAGAAGGCCCAGGAGAGGGGAGAGTAGGGAATGCAGGGCCAGGAAGGCAGGGCTGCACTAGGATACTGAATTACAGGAATGCCAAAGGGAGTAGGGAAGTGGATCCAATAAGAGTCCCTCAGACCATGCCCAGAACAGCAGTGAGCATGAAGGGCCACCAGATACTCAAGCGAAGAGCCAGGACAGGGAATGGAGAGCCAAGGGCTAGTGCTTGGACAGGGGGCACAGGACAGTGGACAAGATTTGGAAAGGAAGGCCAGGAATCCAGCAGGGTGCAGTCAGGCTCCATGGCCAGAGCCAGCTCCAGGTTTCAGGTTTCCTACTGCTGGACCAAGCACCCAGGGAGAGCAAGGGGCTCAGTCAAGGCCAGGGCATTGTTTCCCATAAGGCACCCTGGATCAGATAAAAAAAAAATATACTGCCAGGGCCCTTGCAAAAGAGGCCAGGAAAAGGAAGGGGGCCAGAAGGAGGGTGAGAGGAGGGCACGGAAGGGTGTCCGGGTGGGTGCGCATCAGGGTGAGACCCAGGACCAAGCCAGTTGCCCAGGCAAGGTACCCACCTGATCAATGGAGTTTAGGGACCCAAGAAGCAGGAGACTTGGGAGCGCCAGAAAAAGGCCCAAGTGGAAGGGGAGGAAGGGGCTGTGTGAAGTCCAGGAGAAGCCAAAGGGCACTTTGTGAATCCAAGTTGTGGGCCCAAGCAAGGGGCCCCCTGGTCAGACCCAACATGAAGAAACTCCTTGCTATGCCAAGGGCCATGAGGATTTTGGTCAGGGGCTCAGGCAAACGCACAAGCCCAGGGACCAGAGCACAACGGATCAGGGTTAGGAAGGGCCAGGATGCAGTAGGGGCAGCATGAAAACCTGGAAGGAAGCCAGGGGATCTCTCAGGGCTGGGTTTGAGCAAGTCCATGTTAACTGCCAGGCCTCAAGTTTCAGGCAGTGAGGGGGACTTAGGCGAGTGGCAGGGAAGTGTTTTCCACAGGGAGCATTCAGGGCACAGAGGTGAGCCAAATATGCTCCTCTGCCCCATGTGAGAAGATCCTCAGAGAGGGTCCTGGACCAATGTGGGGCCAAAGAGGGTATTGTGAGGGGACACCTGGTGTTTAGAAGTCACCGGGTAGGTTGAGCTGCAGGTCCCATTCCAGCAGTACAGGTTAGGATGAAGCAAGTGGAGTGGAAGTTCCAGAGAGTGCCAGGATACCACAGCATGACAGGTTCAGAGGGGAGGCACAGGTGAGGGCAGGCAACAGGGGCCTGAAACCAAGGGACAGGAAAATCGTCCTCAAGACGAGTATCCAGGGTATCAAGCAAGGAGCTGGGCCCAGTAATGGAGAGCCAAGTGCTAGCACCTGGGCCTGGGTGAATGAAAAGAAACATGGAGGGGGAGTAGCGGGAGGGGAGAAAGAGGATTGGGTGTCACAGGAGGACAATGGCTAAAGGCCCAGCACCACTACAGGCTGTCATGGTTTGGGAGAAGGACCCCAGCTGAGGGAGGACAAAGCCCCAAGCAAGGGGCTGGGCTACATTTTCAAAAGGGAGCCGCTAGGACCAAGAGGCCAAATCAAGCCACGTGGCCCATGTGAACATTCTGTTAAGGGGATCAGCAAAACGTGCATGGCAGAGACACAAAGAACAGGAGGGCCAACACAGGGCACAGCCTGAAAGGCCACAGCATGGGTGTGCTTGCAGTGGGGGCCAGGACCCCAGCAAGGAAACTGAAATAGGGCCCAGGTAAGGTGAGAGCAGGGAATGACGGGCCAGGAAGGTAGGGCTTCACTAGGGTACTGCAGTCCAGGATGCCAAGGGGAGCAAGGGAACAGCCCCAGTGAGAGGCACTCAAACAATTCTCTTGCTCTGGTGAGCAAGAAGGGCCACCAGAGCCTCAAGCAAGGAGCCATGCCAGTGATTGCAGAGCCAAGTGTCAGGGTTTGGGCAGGGAGCTCAGGACAGTGGAAAAGATTTGGGAAAAAAGGCAGTGGATCCAGCAGGGTGCATTCAGGCTCCAGGCCCAGGGCCACCACCAAGTTTCAGAGTTCCTGGTGCCGGATCAAGCACCCAGGGAGAGCAATGGGCCCAGGCAAGGGCCAGAGCATTGTTTTCCATAAGTTGCCCTGGATCAGATGAGAGTCTTTGGCCAGGGACCTGGCAAACGAGGCCAACAAAAGGAATAACCCCAGAAGGAGTGCGATGGGAGGGCAAGAAAGAGGGTCGGGGTGGGTGTGCATAGGTGCAAGACCCAGGAACCAAGCCAGGCATCCAGGAGAGTGACCCACCCAATCCATGGTGATTGGGGACTCAAGGAGAAGGAGACCTGTGAGTGCCATAAAAAGGTGCAAGGAGAATGAGAGGAAGGGGCTGCTTGAGGTCCAGAAAAGCCAAGGAGGACCTAGGGGAACCCACTGTTGGGCCGAATCAAGGGGTCTTCAGGTCAGACCAAACATGAAGAGACTCCTTTCTATGCCAATGGCCATGAGGAAAGTGGTTAGGGGCTCAGGCAAACGCACAGGCCCAGGGACCAAATCCCAAACGGTCTATGTTCGGAAGACCTGGGTTGCAGTAGGGGAAACATGGAAGCCTGGAGGGAAGAAAGGGGATTGCTCAGGGCTGGATTGGAGCAAGTCCATATTAACTGCCTGGCCTCAATGTTCAGGTAGTGAGGGGGACTCATGCGAGTGGCAGGGCTGTGTTCTGCATAGGGAGCTTTCAGGGCTCAGAGGGGAGCCAATTCCACTCCTCTGCCCTAGGTGAGTAGATCCTCAGAGTGGATCCTGCACCAAAGGAGGGTCCAAAGTGTGTATTTTGAGGGGATACCTGGTATGCAGAAGTGTGAGGGTGGATTGGGATGCAGGACCCATTCCAACAACACAGGGTAGGGAGAATCTGAGAGCAGATGTTCTGAGCAGTGCCAGGATACCACAGCAATGGGGGGATCAGAGGGGTGGTACAGGAGGGGGCACGCAAGAGGGGTCTGAAACCAGGGGACAGAGTAAGGGTCCTCAAGAAGAGTTGCCAGTGTCTCAAGCAAGGAGCTGCACCCAGTAATAGAAACCCATGTTCTAACACCTGGGCCTGCGTGAATAAAAATAAGCATGGAGTGGGAGCCACCCGCAGGGATAAAATGGAGTTAGTGGCACAAGAAGATAAGGAGTCAATACTCAGGTCCACTGCATGGTGTCAAGTGTCAGGAGCAGGGCCTGGTCTGAGGGAGGTCAAAGGGCCCAAGAAAGTTACAGGGCTATATTTTCCCAAAGGGCTGTTTTCCCAGGATACTCACCCAGGGCCAAGAGGACAGGTCAAGTTGCCTGGCCCAGGTGAGCATCCTGGGAAGGAGATCAGGAAAGCAAGTGTGGCAGAGACACAAAGGGCAGGAGGCCTGAAGCATAGCAGAGCCTCAAGGGCCGCAGGATGTTTGTGGTGGGGTGGGGCCAGGACCCCAGCAAGGAGCCCAGGCACAAACATAGAAGAGAGCCCAGGAGAGGGGAGAGTAGGGAATGCAGGGCTAGGAAGGTAAGGCTGCACTAGGGTACTGAAATACAAGAATGCCAAGGGGAGTAGGGAAGTTGCCCCAGTGAGGGTCCCTCAGACAATGCCCAGAATAGCAGTGAGCATAAAGAGCCATCAGATGATCAAGTGAGGAGCCAGGCCAGGGAACGGAGAGCCAAGGGCCAGGGCTTGGGCAGGGGGCCCAGGACAGTGGACAAGATTTGGGAAGGAAGGACAGGGATCCAGAAGGGTGCAGTCAGACTCCTGGCCCAGGGCCACCTCAAGTTTTCAGGTTTCATGCTGCCAGACCAAGAATCCAAATAGAGCAATGGGCTCACTAAAGGCCACGGCATTTTTTTCCCATAAAGCGCCCTGGATCAGATGACCTCTGGCAAGGGTCCTTGCAATGGAGGCCAGGAAAAACAAGGAGGCCATAAGGAGGGCAGCAGGAGGGCACAGAAGGAAGTCTGGGTGGGGGCACATCTGGGCGAGACCCAGGACCAAGTCAGGTGCCCTGACAAGGATCTCACCAGATCAATGGTGATTGGGGACCCAAGGAGCAGGAGACCTGAAAGTGCCAGAAAAAGATGCAATGGGAAGGGGTGGAAGGGGCGGTTTGAAGTCCAGAAGAAGACAAGAGGCACCTTGTGGAGCCAACTTGCGGGCCTACGCAAGGGGCCCCCTGGTCAGACCCAACACGAAGAAAGACTTTGCAATGCCAAGGGCAATGAGGAATGCAGTGAGGTATCAGGTAAACACACAGGCCCAGGGACCAGAGCTCAAAGGGTCAGGGTTAGGAAGGGCCATGTTGCAATAGGGGCAGCATGGAAAGCTGGAGGGAAGGGAGGGGATTGCTGAGGGCTGAGTTGGAGCAAGTCCATGTTATCTGGAAGGCCTCAAGCTTCAGGCAGTGTGGGGGACTCAGGCAAGTGGCAGGGAAGTGTTTCCCATAGGGAGCATTTAGGGCACAGAGGCGAGCCAATTCTGCTCCTCTACCCCACGTGAGTAGATCCTCAGATAGGTTCCTGGACCAAAGGTGGGGCCAAAGAGGTTACAGTGAGAGGATACCTGGTGTGGAGAAGTGGGGAGATAGGTGGGCTTCAGGATCCATTCCAGCAGCAGTGGTAGGATGAAATAAGTGTAGTGGAGATTCCAGAGTGTGCCAGGATACCACAGCATGAGGGGATCAGAGGGGAGTTACAGGAGGGGGCAGGCAACAGGGGTCTGAAACAAAGGGTCAGACAAAGGGTTTTCAAGAAGGGGGAGAACAGCTCAGGTTCTCAAGCAAGAAGTCAGGCCCAGTAATGGAGAGCCAAGTGCTAGCCCCTGGGCCTGGATTAATGAAAAGAAACATGAAGGGGAAGTAGTGGGAGAGGAGAAAGTGGATCGTGTGGCACAGGGAGAAAACAGTTAAAGGCCCAGAGCCACTGCATGGTGTTAGGTTTCGAGAGCAGGGAGCCAGCTGAGAGAGGACAAAGGGGCCAGAGAAAGGGCAGGGCTTCATTTTCCAAAGAGAGACTGAAAGGCCAATGCTCGTCAGAGATTAAAATGCACACCACAGATAGCAGTGACAAAGATGAAGCACTTTATTGTAAGCTCGTGCTAGATAATATAGAAAGTAAAAGTCAGTTATCGTAAACCAGGAAACAACTGTGGCCAATCATAGTAAAGGACAGGTCATCACCTACGGTGCACACCCATCCGAACCTGCATAAGATTCATGGGGATCACGAACTGTCCACGAGCGCGGAAGATGGGAGGACCAATTAGAAAATTTTCAAAACAACTTTTTATCCGCCCACTGGCAGTTTGCTCACCACCATGTTGCATTAGGGGATTTTTATCTGAAAGGCCCAGGGAGCTCTTAGTCACCCACTGGCAATTGGCCCACTGCCATGTCTGAAAGGCCCAGGGAGTTCTTAGGGAAATTCCCTACATTCCCCCTTTCTTGTTATTATATGGAAAGGGACATATATGCATTCTAGCTACTTCCTGCTGAGTGGGGGCGTCGCTGGGGAAGGGGTCTGAAGGAGAGAAGTAAGAAGTCTACATACGAGAGCTGCAAAGATTGGTATAAGGTCAGATGTGACATCACAAAATGTTCCCTGTAGGCAAAGGTCCATTATCACTTCAGTCCAGTCAGTATAAGTCTCTCTGGCAGGTAAAGCCAGGCATAATTAGATATTGCTCTCAAGAAGGTATCACAGGAATCTTTTAAGGGTTTTTCAGCATTGTGAGGGATGTTCTCTGCAGAAGGCAGTTGATTTGTCTATGGCCAGAAGCTGATAATTTCTAAGTAGAAGCTGGTTAAAAGTTTGGTTAGAGATTTTACCTACTTGAGTTTGAATAAACTTCATAATACATGATAAAATAGACAAATTAACAAGATTACAAAGAGTGGTCCAAGGATAGGCCATACCCATGCCAGAAGGAGAGTGGACATTAAGGAACAGAAAAGGTTTTCACTTATTGTGGTCCTAGAGGTGGCTGCCAGGTCAGTAAGCTTAACAACATTGTCTTCTACAAGACCCGATTCATTGATATAATAACAGCATTCTTCCCTAAGGAAAAGACAGGTTCTGCCCTTTTTGGTGGTGAGTAAATCTAGGGCCCTGTGATTCTGAAGGGTGACTTGTGCTAATTAGGTGACCTGTTTTTGTAAGGATGTTAGAGATTCTGCTGTGGAAGTAAGTGCTCCTTCAAGTTTTTAATTAATGTAGTTGACAGCCCATAGGAAATGACCTAATGGTCCTCCCAATAACCCTGCACTTACCGCTGAGGCCTTAAAGAAATGCCTACCACTAACAGAAGGAATGGAGCCCATTTTCTAAGTTTTAGAAGGTTAAGGATGGATTTTACTTCAGAGTTGCTATAGAGAGTTAGATGTTTGACTATAGTGACTAATAAACATGGCCTAGACATGTTGCAGTGTATAAAGGCAGTGAGAGTTCCATTTCACCAGAAGAAGAGACACGGTGGGGAATAAGTGGTGTGGTTGATGGTTAGGTTACAGTGGCAAAAACCTGCCAGAAGGGAATTGGGAGTTGCGGATCCCAGAAGGCAAACCCGAGGAATTATGTTGTGGTTATTTTCCTTGTGTTTCCTTAAAGGAACATTCTGCATGGATTTAATAGAATTCTTTTTGTAGGATGAGCTAAGAAAGCTGGAAACATCTGCACTGAAAACAGGTTACTAAGAATTTAAAGTCCCTTACAGGCTTTTTGGGATACTCACTCCCGTCTTCCCCTCTGCTCTACCTATTCTACTGCTCAAGTTTGTGTTGCTAGGAAAATCCCAAACCCTTTTTCCTTTATTCTTTTACATCTCTCTTTCCTCATTCTCAGATCCACCAGAGCTGCTCTCAGCCCCACCTTCCCATCTTCCCCCTCTCGACCAAGGCCCCAGAAATGTCTTTAGTAACCCTCTCCAGAAATCTTCACCATGGCTGACTTTAGGACTTTCAGCAAAAGAATCCCTATAAAAGAGTTCAGTGCATATAACTTCCTCTTTTCTTGTTGCCCTGTTCTACTTGGCCACTGGCTGGAAAAATCAGCGCTCCAAAAGCTAGATACCCCCTTACTAGTTTTTCACCAAATATGTAAATAAGGCCTCTGGCCTTGAGCTGGGCTTCACAGTGATGGCTATATTTCTAAGATAAGGGAGTTACCAACTAGGCTCTATGGAAACAGCTGGGAGGGGGAGGAAAAAAAAGGAAAGAAAAAGCTCTCTCCTTCTCAAATATCCTTGAAGGGTTAACGTGCCCATAACAGGAAAAAAGCTGCTTTTTGTGAACTTCTGCATACTGTGTACTTCTGAGCCCCTCCCCTTACATGCTGTATAGAGAATCAGATGTAACTACTAGATTGAAAATGTAATTATTACTGTGCTTGATGGAGTCTGCCTGCAAACGGCATATTCTGTCAAGGTCCAGATAAGGCGACAACAAATTATGCTTGCACACACGATGTTTTGTTGTCTTTGGGAGGACTTTCTCGCAAACGGGATGTTCTGCCAAGTGGGCTAGGAGGGCACTGAGAAAATTTTTATCTATTCTTAACAAAGAGCAGAGCTCAACATGCTCTGGGCCAAAAAAAAGATTAAGCCATGAGAAGTAGGTCACTTAGGTCACATAGAAAAGTAGGTCATATAGAAAGCAAAACTTCTATATGCTGTCCTATAACTGGACCTGTTATCAATAAGATTAATATAAAGTTCTATACACTAGGTACAATTTAAATGTAATATATTGTATTACCTAGTATTCATATGACATCAAGAAACAATGTATATAAACTTTATAACATGATATTTAACAACAAAGATCAGTTCAACAGTAGAACACTTTACCTAAGATTTATAAGGATCCCTACCTTACCTGAGATAAGGCTGTGCCTCCCATCTTAATACATGTAAGAATGACTCCAAAGTAGGCCAGACTTCAGCGAAAGCCCAGTACTCTTAATTTAAGGTGAAACTGACTTTGCTGAATGTTTAAGATCAAGACTTAAAAGAGCCAAAAAAATAATAATAATAATATTTGGCTCTTGCCCTCTGAGTCAGTCTGAAATCCAGGGAACTTCTCTAAAAAGCTTTGCAACTCTTGGCCACATAACCTCCTGATCAGGGAGATTAATGAGACCACTGGAGAATGAAAAGCCAATCCATGCATTTGCTGTGAATAGGAGGGTGATTGGAGACAGGAGACATCCCTGATGCTTCCAAGGGAAGCCACATGGTCAAGCAAGACCTGGACCCATCCTAGTGCAAATGGCACTAGCAGAACTAAGAAGCTGCTCTCAATTCCCCCCACAAGCTACCCTTATGGGAACTCAGCTGACTCTTAACAATAGATAGAAACAAAGTCAATTTTGGCCAGCTTTATATTAAACACCTACCAAAAACAGTTAAGCCAAAAAGTCATTCCTAGGAGTAATAAAAGATAAGAACAGCTAGAAAAGAGGAGACAGAAACTAGCCAACAGTCTCCATGGAGAATGTTCAGTCAAGTATGGCCTTGGCTTTTCCATCTCACAGGACCCCTATCAGTCCTATTTATGTTTCTCCTAATAGGACCATGTTTATTAAATTGCCTACAGAAGTTCCTGCAAGATCAGATCACACATTCACCAACAAGCTGGTCAATCAACTACTTCTTTAAGACTACCAGCCCTGATGCCCAAGATGGAGACCTATGACTCATGACCAACTCTTCTGGCTCCAGAGACTCTGTGCCCACCTAAACCCCCCTCTAACCCATTTTTCCAGTTTTCTCAACCCCTCTATCACTTCCTAGGAATGATAACTACTCTCCAGCAGGTCCACTCTGCTTATTCTGTCTGCTCTACGGTATCCCCACAAGGAAGTGTCAAACCTAAACTCCCCACACCTCAAATAAGGAGCCACTAGCCAGGCAAATACTGGTAGATCAACTTCACTCATATTCCTAGGCACAAAAACCTTCACAACCTTCTTACTTTTGTTGACACATTTTCAGGTTGGATAGAAGCCTTCCCTACATCCAGGTAAAGTGCTGACACTGTTGCCTCCATCCTCATTGAGCAGATCATTCCTTGGTTCAAACTTCCTGCCTCCATCCAGTCAGACAACAGTGTGTCCTTCACTTCTCAGGTTGTTAAACTAGTTTCCAAAGGCCTCAACATCACTTGGTGGCTCCACATCTCCTACCAACCCTAATCCTTGGGTAAGGTTGATAAGCATAATGCATTCTCAAGGATCATCTCACAATACTTGCTATTGAATTTAGACTCTTCTGGCCCAATCTCCTGCTGTTGGCCCTCACCTGAATTAAGACAGCCCCCAGGGCCCCTAAGGCCTTAGCCCCTTTGAACAACTCTATGGGTGCCCTTTCTTAACCACCAAAATCTTTTCAATCACTCCTACTTCCCATGTGTCCTACCTGCCCTGTCTCACACTTCTACACAAACTCCTAAGGGAACACACAGACTGGTGCCTTCCTGTACCATTCATTGCCTCAATCCCAGCACAACCACAAACTGAATTGGACTCTTTTCAACTGGGTGACTCAGTCTTATTTCATGAACAGCATTCTCAATCATTGGAACCTCACTGGATGGGATCCTATATGGTCATACTTACTACCCCAATGGTGACCAAGCTTTTAGACACTCTCCCTGGTACCATGTCTCCCACCTTTAAAAGGCAGCTATTCCAAATGTCCAGTCCTGGACTTCCACCATGCCCACAAAACTCAAAATTTCTCGCCAACCCTCCTTCCCTCCTTCCATGTGCCCCTCTAGAGACTCCTACCCATAAATGTTCTGAAGTACTAGAGGCACTCCTGCCCCATTCAGCCACTATTTCTAAAGGGCCTTCCCTCATCAGTTCTCATCTGGTTTTCCAATGGCAGTTCCTACTTTCATAGGGATGTTAAAGCAGCAGGCTCTGCTGTCATCTCCCTGTCTTCCATCATTGAGGCTAATCCTTTGCCACCCAACACAACCAACCAACAAGCAGAAACATATAGCTGTTACAAGAGCATGTGAACTAGCAAGAGGGAAAAAGCTTTCTCTATACACTGATTCCAAGTATGTCTTTCATATACTGGTTTCTCATGTGGCTATATGGAAGGAGAGGGGACCCCTAACTACTAAAGGAACTGCTATTATAAATGCCAGCCTTATTTCTAATCTCCTGCGAGCTTCCACACTGTCTTTACAGCTGGAAATAGTCCACTGTAAAGCCCATCAGACCGACTCTTCTCCTGCCAGAGTAGGCAACTCTAAAGCTGACTAGGCAGCCTGGTAACCTGCGCTACAGTCCCCATCCTCTTCCTCATTACTCCATCTTTCCTCTGAGGAATGACCTCCTGACCCTAACCAGCTCATTAGATTTCTCCATCCACTGTTCCATTCTAGCCCCCAGAGCTTTCCTTCAATCTTTTCCCCCTCTTTCCTCCGAGGATTGGACCTTACTGCAACAGGTTTCATCCACATGCCAGATCTGCCAGAGGACCAATACCAACACCCCCTTAAAATCCAGAACCTATTTTTTTTTCTCATCAATCCTGTGGTCACACCCCAGGAGCTGATAGGCAAATTGATTTCACTAACATGCCCAGGGTAAAAAACATCAAATATCTCTTATTACTGGTGGACACATTCTCAGGGTGGATAGAGGCATTTTTTACATCCAATAAGCGGACATCCAAGGTTGTGGATTTGTTTGTATCTGACATAATCCTTTGTTTCGGGATGCCCACTTCTATCCAATCATATAATGGCCAGGAATTTACCTCGCAGAAAACTCAGGGGCCAGCTAGTGCACTATCATTCCCTTGGCATTTCCATTGCCCTTACCATCCCCAAGCTTCTGGAAAGTTGAAAGAACTAATTGGTTTCTCAAAGAAACCCTCACCAAATTCACCATGGAATTAAGCTTAGACTGGACTAAGGTCCTCTCCTTGGCCCTGTTGTGTCTCAGGGCTTTACCAAAGAAACCATCCAACCTTTCCCCATTTGAGGTTATGTACGGCCATTCATTCTTATCCCCCAGAATACAGACTGAACAATTACCTATACCTGATTCCTACACTCTACCTCTCTTTTTCCATCTATGCTCTGATTGTTGAAAATACCAGAACTGGCTTTTACCTGACCCAGCCATTACTCAAAACTCCCTCACCCTAATGCCCAGCCAACAGGTATATTACTGCCCCCCCAGGCGAAAGACCAACTGCACCCCAAATGGGAGAGCCCCACCTCGGTTATCATGTGCACTCCCTGGGCAGCAAAACTCAGACTCACAAATAATAAATTAACTCCATGGATTCACATTTCCAGGCTCAAACCATGCATTCGGGAAACTTATTCTGGCAACATCGGACCAGAGGACTCGCAAGAATCAACACCTACACACTCTTGCTCTCCCCAACCTAGTTACCCTTTAAAAATTCGTCTCTCTCGTGTTTTTGCCCTTACACCCATAGCTGAGAAAATATCCAAAAATGTTCCTTAAGTTTCTTATCCTCATACTCAACCTCACCCCAAGGGGAATGACTTCACCATCGTCTCTCTGTAGATTCAAGGTGAGAGAAATGTATATACACACACACACACACACAAAAAAAAAAAAAAAAAAAAAAAAAACCTGGGCCACCCGCTTGGCTACCACTTCTGTACCACTTCTGACTGGCCCCTAACAGAGTGCTCCTCAGCCATCTATATTATACTATCTTCCTCTTCCTCTGAGCTCATTAAGCAAGCCTGCTGCACTTACTTCTGTATTTTTTATATGACCAAAATAAAGATTACTGCAAACAGTGGCCGGAAAACTACAGAGGCTGCCCCTATTTTGTCATGCAGAATTCATGATGCATATTCAGGGCAATTAAATACAGGAAGATTAAAACTTGAGTCGGCCTCCCACCAATACAAGCAGACCATTCCAGACCCTGGGAACCCATGCTGAGCAGCAGGAGTAAAAGCTTCCTTTTATTGAGGTAGGTATGCTTCCACTCCCTGTGGTTCCTTATCCATTACCTAGGAATATGTTTCCATAGAGGCCCCAGTCTCTCTTGTCTCAACCAACAAAAAACACTCACAACAATGGTTTCTCACATCCCTAGAAAGCCAATGCATTTCTGACTCTCAGGCTTCACTGATCTATACCTGGTTACACACCATCACTGACACATTATCCTACCTAAACCAAACTTTCCCCGCTGCAAGTCCAGCAAATTGCTTTCTGTGCGCTTCCCTAGCATGGCCCTCACTTGCTGAAGTTCCAATAAAAGTTTCCAGCCTGGATGTTTCTAGCTTGCTTAGCTCACCCTACAAAAAGAATTCTATTAAATCCCCGCAGAATGTTCCTTTAAGGGAACACAAGGAAAATAACCACACCATAATTCCCCTCCCACCTGGTGTAGGGAAAGCTTGTTTACTTCCAAAGCCAGGGTGGAGAGGAATTGCCTGTCCATGCAAAAGACCACTCCCCTCTGTGGGTAGGGGGGCACTTGTATACGGCCTTAGCCAGGGTAGAGAAGACTTGCCCTTTCAGGTGGGAGAACCCTCCCATATGGGTGTCTGAGAGAGTTTTGTACTGCCACAGCCAGGGTAGAGGGAACTCATTGCTCCAGGTGGGAGATCACTCCCACCTGGGAGTCGGGGGAAACTCATATACCCCCGCAACCAATGTAGAGGGGACTCGCCGCTCCAGTCAGGAGACCCCATAACCTGAGGGTTGGGGGGAGCTTTTATACCGCCAGAGCCAGGGGAGAGAGGACTCGACCCTCCAGGTGGAAAATCCCTTACTCCTGTTTGTCAGGGGAGCTCATACACTGCCACAGGCAGGGTAGAGAGTCTCACCTCTTGAGGTGGGAGACCCCTCCTACCTGGGTGTAGTGGGGAACTCCTATACCACTACAGCCAGGGTCAAGGGGATTTGCCTCTCCAGGCCGGAGGCCCTCACACCTGGGTGTCAGGGGAAGATCCTTTACCACTGCAGCCAGGGTTGAGGGGACTTACTCCTCCAGGCAAGAGATTCATCCAACATGGGTGTAAGGCAAAGCTAGTAAACCAGTGCATCCAGGGTAGAAGAGACTCACAACTTCAGGTGGGAGACCTGCCCACTTGGGTTGGGGGGGGGCTCGTATATTGTTGAAGCCAGCCAGCCCTCCAGGCAGAATACCCCACTCATCTAGGTATGCGGGGGGCTGCTATACCACTATAGACAGGGTAGAGCGGACTTGCCCCTCCAGGCGGAAGTCCCCTCCCATCTGGGTGTCAGGGGGAGCTCCTATACCACTGTAGTCAGGGTAGAGGGGACTTTCCCCTTCAGGCAGGAGACCCCTTCCATCTGGGTGTCAGGGGTAGGTCATATAATGACCCAGAACGGATAGAGGGGACTCGTCCCTAAAGGTGGGAGACCCCTCCCACCTGGATGTACTGTGGAAGAGGGGGCTCATATACAGCCGCAGCAGGTTTGCAGGGACTTGAACGCCCTTGCGGAACACCACTTTCATCTGGTGTCCGGGGTACTGCCTATCCTGCAGCAGCCATAGTAGAGGGGACCTGCCCCTCCAGGCAAGAGTCCCCTCCCATCTGATATTCAGGAACAGCTCATATACTGCCTCAGACAGGAGAGAGGGGACTCACACCTGCAAGCAGGAGACACCTCCTACCTGGGTATCAGGGAAAGCTAGTATACCACCGGAGCCAAGAAAAAGGGTACTCCCCCTTTCAGGCAGAAGACCCCTCCCATCTGCTAATGGGGGTGGCTCATATACCACAGCAGCCAGGGTAGAGGGGACTTTCCCATCCATGTGGGAGACCCCTCCCACCTGGGTTTCTGTGGGGAGCTTCTATACTGCCTTAGCCAGAGTGGAGGGTACTCTCTCCTCCAGGTGGGAGATCCCTCCCATCTGGCTAAGTGTGGGGCAGAGTTCATGTATCACTGCAGCCTGGATAGAAGGGATTCATCCCACTAGGTGAGAGACCCCTCAACCCTCGTTGTCAGGGGAGCTCATATACCGACACAGACAGAATAGAGGGGACTCACCACAAAGGGCAGGAGGCCTCTTTCAACTTGTTGTAGGGGGGAGATCCTGTACTGCCAAAGCCAGAGTAGAGGGTACTCGCCCCTCCAAGCTGGAGACCCCTACCACCTGGGTGCCAGGGGGAGCTCATATACCACCCCATCCAGGAGAGAGGTGACTCGGCCCTCCTTGTGGGAGACCCATCCAAACTGAGTGTCACAGAGAGCTTGTATACTACCTTAACCAGTGTAGAAGTGACTCGCACCTCCAGGCAGGAAATCCCTCTCTCCAGGGTGTCTGGGAGCTTGTATACTGCATTAGTCAGGGTGGAGGGTATGCTATCCTGCAGGCAGGAGACCCGCCCCTTGCTATAGGGGGGAACTCATATACCACTGCAGTCAGGAGAGAGGATTCACCCCACTAGGTGGGAGATGCCTAAACACAGGTTGTCAGGGGATCTCATATACTGGCAGAGGCAGGGAAGAGGGTACTTGACATTCCAGGCAAGAGACCCCTCCTATCTTTGTGTGTGTGGGGGGGAGCACTTAAACCACTACACGCAGGGTAGTGGGGACTCCCCAATCCAGACAGAAAACCTCTCCCACCTGGTTGTCATGCGGGAGCTTGTATACCACCTTAGATAAGGTTGAGACGACTCGCCACTCCAGGCGAGAGACCACAACCACCAGGGTTTCAGAGGGGAGCTCCTATACCATCGATGCCAGGGTATAGGGTATATGCCACTCCATTTGGGAGATACATCCCACCTGGCAGTTAAAGGGAGCTCTTCTACAGCTGCAGCCAGGGTGCAGGGGACTCGCCCTCCAGGCTGCAGATGCCTCTCACCTGGGTGTTGAAGGGATCTAGTATACCTCTGCAGCCAGGGTAGAGGAAACTTGCCCCTCTAGGCTGAAGACCCCTCCCATCTGTGTATCCAGAGGAACTCGAATACTGCAGCTGACAGGGTATATGGGACTCGCCCTTCCATTCAAGAGACCCCTCTAACCTGGGTGTCAGGAGGAGCTCCTATAACAACTCATTCAGAATAGAGGGTAATAGCCTCTCCATGCTGGAGACCCCTCCCACCAGGGTAGAGGGGACTCACCACTCTAGGTGGGAGACCCTTACACCCTGGGTGTCAGGGGGAGCTCCAATACTGCTGCTGCCAGGCTTCAAGGTACAGGCATTGAAGGGGACTCAGGTGACTGGCAGGGTTGTGTTTCCCATAGGGAGCATACAGGGTGCAGAGACCAGCCAATTCCACTCCTGTGCCCCAGCTGAGTAGATCCTCAGTGAGGGACCTGGACCAATGAGGGGAAAGAGGGTATTGTGAGGGGATACCTAGTGTTAGGAGATTCGGGGGGTCAGTGGGCTGCAAGACCCTTGTGAGGAGCTTAGGCTAGAGTGAATAGGCCTAGCTAAGGGTCTGGACAGTGCCAGGATACCATAGCACCAGTGGAACAGAGGGGAGGCATAGGATGGGGTCTATTAAAAGAGGTCTGAAACCAACGGAAGGGAAAGTTTCCTCCAGAAGGACAGTAAGGGGCTCAAGCAAGGAACCATGCCCAGGAATGGAGAGCCAAGTGCTAGCATCTGGGCCTGGGCGAATGAAAAGAAACATAGAGGGGTAGCAGTGGGAGGGGAGAAAGTAGAGTAGGTGGCACAGGGGAAGAAGGGCTCAAGGCCTGGGTCCACTGAAGGGTGTCAGGGGTTGGGAGCAGGGCCCGGGCTGAGGGAGGCAAAAGGGCCCAAGCAAGGGGCAGGGCTATGTTTTCCCAAAGGGAGCTTCCAGGGCCAAGATTCCAGGTCAAGTCACCAGGCCCAGGTGAGTATCAGTAAAGGAATCAGGAAAGCAGGCATGGCAGGGACAGAAAAGAGAGGAGGGCTGAAGGAGGGCACAAGAAGAAGGGCCACAGGACGGATGTGGGTGTGGTGGGGGCCAGGACCCCAGCAAGGAGGCCAGGCAAGGGACCTAGAGGAGGGTCAGGCCAGGGGATAGCAGGGAATGTTGGGCCAGGAATGAGAGGCTGCACTACGGTACTGAGGTACATGAAAGCCAAGGGGTGCAGGGAAGCAGCCCCAGAAAGGTGCTCTCAGGAAATACCCAGGAAAGCAGTGAGCAAAAGGGCCACCAGAGGCTCAAACAAGGAGCCAGGCCTGGGAACAGAGAGCCAATGGTCAGAGCTTGGCCAGGGGGGCTCAGGACAGTGGGCAAAACTTGGGAGGGAAGGTAGAGGATCCAGCAGGGTGTAGTCAGGCTCTAGGCCCAGGGCCACCTCCAGGTGTCATGGTTTTTGCTGGAGCACCAAGAACCCAGGGAGAGCAAGAGGCCCAGGTGAAAGGCAGAGCTCTCTTTCCCATAAGGTTCCCTGGCTCATATTTTAATCCAGGGCCAGGGATTTGACATAGGAGGCTAGTCAAGGGAAGCGGGCCCAGAGGAGGGCAAAGGGAGGGCACAGCAGAGGGTCATGGTGGGTGCACTATAGGGTGAGATCCATGACCAAATACAGGCCCTCAGGCAAGGAATACCAGGAGCAGGAGACCTGAAAGCACCAGGAAAAAGCATGAGGGGAATGGAGGTAGAGACTGCATGAGGACCAGGAGACAGAGGTTAGTGCAAGGGGCATCTAAAGGAGCCAGCTGTGGGGCCTCAGCTAGGGGCTCCCAGGTCAGTCCCAACACGTAGAGACTCCATGCTATGCCAAGGTACATGAGGAATATCATCAGGAGCTCAGGAGAGTGCCCAGGCCTGGAGACTGGAGCACAAAGGGTCAGGGTTAGGGAGGGCTGTGTTTGGGTATTGGTAGCCTGAAGGCCAGAGGGCAGAGGAGGGAAGGGAGGAGATTGCTCATGGCTGGCTGGAGCAAATCCCATGTTAACTGCCAGGCCTCAAGGTACAGGTGGTGAATGGGACTTAGGTGACTGGCAGGGCAGTGATTCTCATTGCGAGCATATAGGGTGCAGAGACCAGCTAATTCTGCTCCTCTGCCCCAGATGAGTAAACACTCAGAGAGGGACCTGGATCAACGGGGGGCAAAAGAGGGTACTGTGAGGGGATACCTAGTTTTAGGAGGTTTTGGGGGTTGGTGGGCTGCAAGACCCATTTGAGGACCCTAGGCTAGAGTGAATAGGGGTAGCTGAGGGTCCGGACAGTGCCAGGATACCACAACATGATGGGAACAGAGGGGAGGCACAAGAGGAGGCTGGCAAAGGGGCTTAAAACCAAGGGATAGAAACCGGGTCCTTGAGAAGACTGGCCAGGGGCTCAAGCAAGAAGCTGGGACCAGAAATGGAAAGCCAAGTGCTTGCACCTGTGCTTGGGTGAATGCTAAGACACATGGATAGGGAGGGGAGAAGGGGAGAAATGATAGCGGCTGGCACAGGGGGAGGAGGGATCAAGCCCCAGGTCCACAGCAGATGTCAGGGTTCAGGAGTAGGGCCCGGGCTGAGGGAGGCAAAAGTTCCCAGGCAAGGGTCAGGGCTACATTTTCCCAAAGGTCATATCCTCTGGCCCAGATAAGCATACTGGGAAAGGGATCAGGAAAGCAGGCATGGCAGAGACAGAAAGGAAAGGAGGGCTGAAGGAGAACTGAAGGGCTACAGTATGGGTGTGGTATGAGTGGGAGCAAGGACTCCAGCAAGGAGCCCAAGCAAGGGACCTAGAGGATGGCCCAGGGCAGGGGAGAACAGGGAATGCTGGGCCAGGAAGGCAGGCCTGCTCTGGGGTATTGTAGTACTGGGAAACTAGGGGATCAGAGAAGCAGCCCCAGTGAGGGGTCCTCAGAATGCCCAGAAAAGCAGTGAGCAAGAACAGCCACCAGAGGCTGAAGCCAGGAGCCAGGCCAGGGAACTGAGAGCCAAGGGCTAGGGCTTGGGTAGGGGGCTCAGGACAGTGAAGAAGATGTGGGAGGGAAGGCAGGGGATCCAGCAGGATGTAGTCAGGCTACAGGCCCTTGGCCACCTCCAGGTTTCAGGCTTCCTAGTTGTGGACCAAGCACCCAGGGAGAGCAAGGGTCCATTTGGAAGGGCAGGGCATTGTTTTCCATAAGACACCATGGATCAGATGAGAACCTAAGGCCAGGGTCCTGGCAAAGGAGCTCTGGTAAAAGAAGGGCCCAAGAAGGAGGGCGATGGGAAGGCATGGCTGTGGGTCAGAGTGGGTGTGTGGAAGGGCAAGAGCCAGGACCCAAGCCAGGCACCCAGGCAAGGGACCCACCTGATCAATAGTCATGAGGGACCCAAAGACCGAAGTCCCACTAGCGCCAGAAAAAAAGGACAAGGGGAAGAGGAGAAATGGACTCTGGAAAGACTAGGGGAAGCCAAGAGGCACCTAGGGGAGCCAACTGGTGGGCACAAGCAAGTGGCCCTCAGGTCAAACCCAATATAAAAAGACTATATGCTATGTCAAGGGCCATGAGGAATGCAGTCAGGGGCTCAAGTGAATGACCAGGCCCAGGGAATGGAGTGCAAATTCCAGGTTTGGGAGGGCTGGATTGCAGTAGGGGCAGCATGCAAGGTGAGAGGGCAGGGCAGGTAAGGGATGGGATTGCTCAGGGCTGGGTTGGAGCAAGTACATGTTAAATGCCAGGCCTCAAGGTTGAGGGAGTGAAGGGGACTCAGGGGAGTGGCAGGGCTGTGTTTCACATAGGGAACTTTCAGGACGCAAAGCCCAGCCAATTCCACTTCTCTGCCCCAAGTCAGGAATCCTCAGAGAGGGACCTGGACCAAAGGAGGGGCCAAAGAGGGTGCTGTTAGAGGATACCTGGTTAGGGGAGGTGGCAGGGGTTAGGCTGCCAGGACCCATTCGTGGACCCAAGGGCCAAAGGAGGGTACAACCTGAAGGGCCGCAGGTCGTGTGTGAGTGGGATGGGGGCCAAGATCCCAGCAAGGAGCCCTGGCAAGGGACCTAGATGAAGGCCCAGGCCAGGGAAGAGCAGGGAACGCTGTCCCAGGAAGGCAGGCCTGCACAAGGGTACTGTAGTACAGGGAAGCCAAGGGGAGCAGAGAAGCGGCCCCAGAGAGGGTCTTAGATCAAAGGAATGCCAAAGGAGGGCACTGTGAGGGGTACCTTGTGTCCAGAATTGGGGGTTCAGTGGGGAGCCAGGACTCATTATTGAAGCCCAGCCTAGAGAGAAGCAGTGAGAGGGGAAAGTTTGGGCAATGCTAGGACAGCACAGTACTGTTATAGGGTCAAATGAGGCAAGGCACCAAACATAACAGGAAACAGTATTGTTGGCTGCAGCCAGGCTCAGAGGACATAGCTTTTGCTGTAATCAATCCCCTGAACCCCAATTTCAGGAAGTTTCAGAATATAATACCCAGCATGTAAGGGGAGGGGCTCAGAAGTTCACAGTCTGAAAAAGTTCACATGAAAGAAGCTTTTTCTGTCACTGTTTTGGGCAAGTTAACACTTCAAGGACAACACCTAAGTAGGTAGAGCTTCTTTTTTTCCATTTTTCCTCTCCTTGCCAGTTGTTACCATGAAGCCCAGTTGGTAACATATCTTAAAATATGTAGACATCTCTGTGAGGCCCAGCTCAAGGCCAGAGGCCTTGTTTGCACATTTCTACAAACTACTATTCAGGATATGTTTGCTAAAAACTAGTAAAGGGATGCCCAGCACCTGGAGTGCTGGTATCTTCTCGGCCAGTGGCCAAGTAAAACATGGCCACAGGAAAATAGGAATTTTATCTACATTGAACTCTTTTTCAGAGCCTCTTTTGCTGACATTCCTAAACTCAGCCATGGTGAAGTTTTTTTCAGAATACCAAGTAAGGCTCTTCTGTGGAGAAAAGGGGTGTCACTTAAATTCCCCCCTTTTATGATGCTGACCATAAATTAATCCTTTAAATTTAAGAGCATCATTACGATTATATTGGCTTAAGGCCTTAAATAATGTCAAAACCTTAGTTGTTGTCATGTTTTCAAAAGCAGCTTCCATAGAGAACCCATAAGTTTCAATGCACAGTGTAGCTAAATATGGGAGCAATAAACAGATTAACAGCAGAATTCCCACTAGAGCAGTTAAGCATTTAAATCTACCAAGGGTTGACAACCATCTACCAAAAGCGTGTTTGGGACCCAAAGTTGAACGCCCTTCTAGGTATGTACTAGCATATGTGCTATTTATCTTGTGTTTTGACTATATTCTTAACTGTTTGTCTATCGTCATCCATTTGGATGCAACAATCTGAGCTGTTGAAATCTCCACATATTTCTCTTTCCTCAGCCAGTAAATAATTTAATGCCAAGCGGTTTTAATAGTTAGGCACTCACATCAGCACTGTTTTGTGGCTAGGAGGTGTAAGGCTGTGGCAGTCTGATTAATACTAATTTCGAGTACAGCTTGTAAATGAATAATTCTGTTTAACATGTAAATAGGAGTTCTATAACTCCAACTTCCATTGTGTGCCCAGGTAGCAGGACCATAAGTGGCAATGATCCTTTTGGGTGGCTAGTTATCTTCACCCCATGATTGGTGACCTCCTAAATCAAGTTACTTCCCAATGGACCTTTTTTGTCTTTCCAAACAGTCATCAATCCATTGCATTCCTCTGGCAGGACAAGTCCTAAATATATGTTTTATCACCTCTTGATTATAGTGGATTGTCTTGACATATGGTTCACATGATTTCCATGGTTGGAATAGGAATAGAACAGAACCTCTTAAGATTATTAAAGAAAACCAAACAAAATAATAGACTAACGTTTTTGTTAACATCAGTTAAATAGCATAAAATAACAAAGCAAAACTAATAACAATAAATAAATCCTTCAAATTTATATAAGCAAGATAAAAAAGTATACATGATTTTTTTACCCAGTGTCCAGTCAGTAGAAGTTACTGTTATAAAACCAGTAGCAAAACCCAGAGAATTATTTATATATCTAGAAGCAAGGGGTGGCACTGCATTATAGTATAAGAAGTATCATAGAGGTTGAAAGTGTTCATTAGTCCTGGTAGGAAGTTTATCCTCCACAGGGCATTGATCAGCCATTCTCTTCCTTGTGGCTGAAGCAGGGCAGTAGTCTCTTCAAGCTTCGGCTGTCCATACACCAGTCAGCTTCCTGAGTGACTGGAACAAGGCTGTTGTCCTTCTAACCCTCAAGCTTCTCTGGTCCTCATTTTTTTTCCAGACAGTCAACTTTAAGGGTGTAGCAGGATATGAAGTGCACACCCAGTCCACAGGTGCAGGCTTGAGTCTGGTGTAGTCAATCATGGGACCTATTTCTGCAAACTTGACTGCAGTTGGGATGGATAAAATGACAGAGAAAGTGCCCTTCCAAAGAACTTTAGGTGTTTGAATAGTCCATTCTTTGACCCAGAATCAATCTCCAGGCTTGAAGGAGTGTGCACCTGTGGTCAAAATTAGTGACACTCTTTCTCTAACCCATTGGTTGAGAACCTGTAAAGTTTTCCCTAAGGCCTAAAGCCTTAGGGAAAATTCACCTTTTCAGGGTGAATTCTCCTATCTCTCTTAAGTCTACCAATAGTCTCCTAATAAAAGGGGGTCTCACGTACATTATCTTATAAGGAGAGAATCCAGTCCTCCTAGTGAGAGTGAATCTAATCCTAAACAGTGTCACAGGGAGAAGTTTATCACAATGTAATTGGGTCTCCTGAAACAGCTTACCCAATTGGGACTTAAAGTCCTGTTCATCCTTTGAACTTTACCAGAACTCCATAGCCTATAGGCAGTACGTAACTTCCATCTGATGTTTAAATTCTTGGTCAGTAATCATATTACCTCTGCCCAAAAGCTGGCCCATTGTCTGAGCCAACAGTTATTGGGATAAACAATCTGGAGTAATTTCCCTGACAAGCATTCTGGTTATCTCCCTAGCTTTTTCAGGGTGGGTGGGAAAGTCTTCCACCCAGTAAGAGTAGGAAAACACAAAAACCAAAAAGTTACTTATAGCCCCATGAGCATGGTAGTTCATTGAAGTCTACTTACAAGTCTTCAAAAGGTGGTCCTCATATAGTTTGGATTCCTGGTGGGAGCTCTGGCCCCTGACAAGGATTGTTGTGAGCACAAACGTCACTTTGTTTTCAGAATATCCAGGTGAAGTTTGTGAGCCAGGAGACATAGAAATGTTGACTCAGAACTGTCTAACATTGCTGTATGTCCAATGTGTTCTTCTGTGGAACTCTTTGATAAAGGCAGGAGCTAGAACCTCTGGGATGGCTATGCCACCCATCACAATATCTCCATCATCCTCCTGGAAGAAATTATTTTTTTCAGTTTTCGTTCATGTTGGGAGTATATTGGATCAAATTTTGTTACATATTAGGCCAGGCAGAAGGGCAGCCTTTAAACCTGGAACTGGATTTTCTTCTCTTTTCTTGCAGACAGCTAACCTGGCCTTTCTGTCAGCTCTCGGGGTTCCCTGAGAAACCACAGTGTTTCCCTTTCGATGACCATGGCAATATATAATCACAACTTTCCTGGAAGCCCACAGTGCATCCAAAATTTAAGAATTTCTTGCCCCTACATCATGCTTTTTTTTTTCTCCTGAGTTAATGAACCCCTTTTCCTTACATGAGGCCCTATGAACATGAAGGTTAGAGAATGCATATTTTGATTCTATGTAAATATCCACACAGACTTCTGCTGTCAACTGAGATGCTTGAGTCAAAGCAATATGTTTTGCTTTTTTTTTTTTTTTTTTTTTTTGCTGAGGTTCCTTGAGGCAGAGATTCTGCCTCAACTGTGGAGTCCAGAGTGACCATGGATATCCAGCAGAACATACACCATCTTTTATAAAACTGCTTCCATTTGTGAAGTACTCAACATCAGGGTCCCTGAGGGCTGTTCTGCCAGTTGTGGTCTGCTGGAGAATATTTCATCTATGACTTCAATACAGTTGTGATCAGGTTGCCCAGGTCCAATGGGCAGCAAGGTTGCTGGGTTCAGAGTCTGGATGACTTCCTCATAGATACATGTGTTTTTACATAACATGCCTTGGTATTGACCATTAATCAACCAATGTTGTCCTTTGTACTCTACCAATGCCAACAATGAATGAAGAACCCTGAAAAACAATTTTTGTCCCATAGCCAGTTTATCAGCTTCCAACACCAGAAGATCTGTGGCCTGTAAAAAATGGTGGCCTGTCTTGGGCTACAGAGCCCAACTCTTTGGACAGATGTCCATGCCAAGGCGCCTAGAGCCATTCCACACTGTTCCTGGACATAAACAAAGTAAAGCTTTGTGAGGTCAGAGACCCCTATTCCAGATGCACTGGGTGTTCTTGTTTAAAGTCATCAGAGGTCATTTTCTTAGGTGGCCCAAATATTAGAGGATCCCATTCTTCTTCCTTTATGGCTTCACAGAGTGGTTTTCTATTACTAAAAGTTGAGGATCCACGTACAGCTGAATCTGGTAGCCCAAAAAAGTTCTCTAGTCTGAGGGCAGGTTGAAAGGAATGCAATTTAGCGGATTTCCTGTTTCTTTTGAGACCCAGTGACTATTGTCTGTTGTGTTGCTGAGTCAAATGGTAACCAAAGTATTTGAACTTTTTCTGGATACATATGGGCCTTTAAGTCAGAGTCCAGTACTGTTCCAAAGATGGTGTCCTCAAGCCCCTAGGGGGAACTATCATTTAGGTAAGGGGAGCATACATAGTTCCTCTGGTGCTTTAAGATGCAGGGATATTTTGTTATCTCCCAGTGTAGAATCTTGGCTGCTGGAATTCTCCAACTCTCAAATCTAATGTAAATCATAGCAGAGATTTACTTCTGCCTGGAGGGGTGAGTCCATTCTACCCTGGCTACAGAAGTACACCAGCTCCACTTGATACCCAGGTAGGAGGGGTCTCTTGCCTAGAGGGGTGAATCTCCTTTACCCTGGATGAGGGTGTGGACCAGCTCTCTCTGTCACCCAAGTGGGAGGGGTCTCCTGGTTTGAGGGGTGACTCCCCTCTATCCTGGTTGAGGGGGTGTACCAGCTCTCCCAGGCACCCAGGTGGGAGGGGCTCCTCCTTGGAGGAGGAGTCCCCTCTATTCTTGCTGTTGTGGTATATGACCTCCCCTGACACTGAGGTGGGAGGAGATTTTGGCCTGGAGGGGCAAATCCCCTATACCCTGGCTAACGTGTTATACAAGCTCCCTGTGATACCCAATTGGGAGGGGCCTCCTCCCTGAAGGGGTGAGTCCCCACTACCCTGGCTACAGTTATA
This sequence comes from Marmota flaviventris, assembly GCF_047511675.1. Taxonomy (NCBI): domain Eukaryota; kingdom Metazoa; phylum Chordata; class Mammalia; order Rodentia; family Sciuridae; genus Marmota; species Marmota flaviventris. Next base: position 25,464,185 of record NC_092517.1, read on the forward strand.
TGTGAGCTCCCCCACCCACACCCAGGTGGTTGAGTCTCCCGCCTGGAGGGGTGAGTCCCCTCTACCCTGGCTGGGGAAGTATAATAGCTCTCCCTGACACCCAGTCAGGAGGAGTCTCCTGCCTGGAGTTGCGAGACTCCCCTACTATTCCAGTGGCAGTATAAGAGCCCCCTGGACACCCAGGTGGAAGAAGTCTCTCCCCTAGAGGGGTGCATCCCCTCTACCCTTAATATTTTGATATAAGAGCTTTCCCTGATACCCAGGTGGGAGAGGTATCTCTCCTGAAGGGGCAAATCCTCTCTACCCTAGCTGTGCAGGGATAGAAGCTTCCTCAGACACCCAGATTGGAGGAGTCTTCCGTCTGGAGGGGCAAGTCCCCTCTACCATGGCTTTGGTAGTATAGAAGCTCACCAAAGCAGCCAGATGGGAGTGTTCTCCCACCTGGAGTACAGACCCCCTCTACTTTAGCTGTTGCCATATAAGAGCTCCCAGGACACCCACGTGGGAGGCATCTCCTGACTGGAGGGGCGAGTCCCCTCTACACTGGATGGGAGGTATAGGAACTCCCCCAGACACCAAAGTGGGAGGGATTTACTGACTGGAGGAGTGAGTCCTCTCTAACCTGGCTGCCTGGGTATAGGAGCTCCACTAACATACAGGTGGGAGGGGTCTCTCGCCTGGAGGGGCAAATCCTTGCAACCCTGGCTGTGGCAGTATAGGTATATGAGCTCCCCTAACACCCAGGTGGGAGGCGTCTCCATCCTGGCTGGGTGAGTCCCCTCTACCCTGGATGCAGTGGTATAAGAGCTCCCCTGGACACCCAGGTGGGAGGGGTCTTCGCCTGGAGAGGTGAGTCCACTTTAACTTGGCTGCAGTGAGATACAAGTCCCGAAGACACCCAGGTGGGAGGGGTTTCCCACCTGGTGGCACCAGTAACCTCTATCCTGGTGGGGGTGGTGTACTAGCTCCTTTGACACCCTGATAGGAGGTGTCTCCTGCCTTGTGGGGTGAGTCTCATCTACCCTGCCTGTGGAGTACAGGAGTTTCCCCAGACATCCAGGAGGAAGGGATCTCCAACTGAAGGGTTGAGTCCACTTAAGCCTGCATGTGGAGGTATGTGAATTCCCTCAGACATATATGTGAAAGGGGTCTACCACATGGAGGGGTGAATCCCTGTTACCCTGGCTGCGGCTGTATAGGAGCCCACCCTACAAACCCTGATGGGAGGGGTCTCTTGCCTGGAAGGACAAGTCCCCTCTACAAAGGCTGAGGCAGAATACAAGATAGCCTGGACACCAAGGTGGGAGTCTTCTCTCGCCTGGTGGAGCCAGTCTGCTCAACTGAGGATGCAGAGGTATAAGAGCTCCCACAGACAACCATTTCCATTTTCATTCCCCCAGGCCCAGGTGCTAGCCCTTAGTTCTCCATTACTGGGCCTGTCTCCTTGCTTGAGTCCCTGGCCACCCCTCTCAAGGACCCTGTCTCTGTCCCTTGGTTTCAGTCTCCTTTAACCTGCCCCGTCCTGTTACTCCTCTCTGTTTACCTTATGTATGCTGAGGTATCCTGTCACTGCCCAGACCCTCTGCTCCCCCTGTTTCTTTCTGGCCTGGGCTCCTCAAATGACACCTGGCTGCCCAACCACCCCACCCCAAACTCAGCACCACAGGTATGACCTCAGAGTGCCCACTTTTGCCCCTTCTTTGGTCCAGGTCTCTCTCTGAGGATCTTCTCACCTGGGGTAGAGGAGCAAAATTGGCTGGCCTCTGCACCCTGAACACTCCCATTGGGAAACACAGCCAGTTCTAGTGTGCCGCAGTCCGGCTGGCTGGGCAAAATAACTGGCGGGTGACAAGCAACTTGTGAAGGTTGATACAGTGGGAGCTGCTTTATTGTAGGACAGCAAATGTATATATATATATATATATATATATATATATATATATATATATATATATATATATATATATATATATATATATCTGAATACACAGTTTGTTTCAATTAAACATCATCCAGCTACAGCAATCAAATCAGTCATTAAGGAATCCTCATCATCTTATTAATTATACACAGCTTAACTTAACTAACATCATTAGATACAGCAGTCAGTCATTAAGGAATCTCCAACATCTTAATGGCTCGCTGGAGTTACTTCTCAAACTACTCCTTCTGGCAAAGTGCCAGGCGCCTTCTTGACTTCTCTATGGCTTTCAACATCTCCCCACTTTTGTTTAATTAAAAACCAAGTATGTGGCTAAGAGACCTTGCCTGTTTTAGGTTGTCCAATACTACATATGGTCCTTACCCATCATTGGATGGTCTGACCTCAAATCGTCAGCCTCCTGTCTTAGATTGGTACCATTGCAATTGGACCTTACCCATCTTTGACTATCGGCCCAAAACACTCAGCCATACTTGTGGATTTACACAAACACCATAAATAATCTGCTACAAGCAGAAAGGGAGGATACAAATTGCCACGATACCAAGCGAATTGATGGCTCCAAATATGATATGTCAAGAGCTTTGTAATGTTTTGAACAACCAATAAAAAAAAGAAGAAGCCCTTGGAAAAATTGCACCACAGATGACACCATCAGCAAAGACACCCCGGTACTATCACAATTCTTTGCATCAACAGATAGTTCACGATGCATATAAGTAACACATAGTCCAGGTAAATCACAGTCCAGGTAAGTTCACAGTCCAGGTAATTAAATCACAGTCCAGGTAACTTCTGCAGGCAGCTAGGTTGATCTGAAGTCTCGTCTGTTTCTCAGCAACACTGGAAATCCCTCCACCCACTTCCTCACCAGCACTGGGACAAAGGCAGGAACTGCAGGTAATTATGGCTAAAGAAAATCCTGTAGCATTCCAGCAGTCACTAATAAAATAACCTTCTGAACAATTTAGTACATTATCTCAAGGATTTTTACATTTGAAATAGGCCTTAATGGTACTCATTATTCATTAGCCTCCAGGTGTGGGAGAACCATTGTAGTTATTGACATTGGAAATGACCAAACTTCAGTGTTGCCAGGCGCATCCACCCTGCCAGCTGCAGCGTCTGGAGCAGCCCCAGATTGTCCCAGGAATTGTCCCTGCTGTACTGTGACCGGCTTGCACAAGTGGCAGCTGCCCCGCCGCCCCACCCTCCTGTAATGAAAAGAGATTAATAGCAGCCTTTTGTTGTAACTTTTTCCCTGATAATCTTTCCTCCTCTGAACTTTCTTCCTCTTTCTGACTAGAGTTCCTGGGCTTTTATCAACGTATGCACTAACTGTTCTTGGTTTCACTGGGGTGCCTCCTTCCTTCAACAATTTACTGAACACCCCTTCCATATTTTCATAACAAATATAATACAACACACCAAGACAAAACAAGACACAAATATATTGTATCAACCTTCTCCATTTTCTTAAAATGACCATTCTTCCTCTAGCCCTATCTGCTTCTAGGAATGAGCAGATTTGCTCCCATCCTATCTGTCTCTAGGGATGGGCAGCTTTTCCCTGTCACTTACCCCCAAGCGTCCCAGGGCTCCCTTTATAGGCCACCATCTGCCGCAGTCCGACTGGCTGGGCAAAATAACTGGGGGGTGACAAGCAAATTGTGAAGGTTGATACAGAGGGAGCCGCTTTATTGTAGGACAGCAAAGTTACATATACATAACTGAATACCCAGCTTGCTTCAATTTAGCATCCTCCAGTTACAGCAATCAGTCATTAAGGAATCCTCATCATCTTAATAATTATACACAGCTTAACTTGATTAACATCATTATATACAGCAGTCAGTCATTAAGGAATCTCCATCATCTTAATGGCTCGCTGGAATTACTTCTCAAACCACTCCTTCTGGCAAAGTGTCAGGCGCCATCTTGATTTGTTTGTGGCTTTCAACACCAGGGCCTGGCTGCTCGCCTGAGACCCTGACCCACTTTCCTCATGTCCTTTAGCATAGCATTGAGTCTCTTTGTGTTGGGTCTGACCTACAGGTCTCTTGCTTGTGCCCACCAGCGGGCTCCCCTAGGTGCCCCTTGTTCTTTTCTCTGTAATCAGGTCCTTGTGCAATCCCTTCCTCATCTTCCCCTTACAAATTCCTCTGGTGCATGTGGGTCTCCTTCTCTTTGGTTCTCTCATTCATGATCAGTCGGGTGGGTCCCTTTACTGGGGTGCTGGCTTGAGACCTGGGTCTCACCCCTCTGAGCACCCACCAGGACCCCCCAACATGCACTTCTGTCACACTTCTCCTGTCTCCCTTCCTTGACAGGTCTCCTTTGCCAGGTCTCTGGCCCTGGATTCTAATCTGGGAAACAGAGCCCAGCCCCTCACCTGGGTCCCTTGTTCTTTCTGGGTGCTTGGTCCTACACCTGGAAACTTGACACCTGGCAGTGGCCCTGGCATGTACCTGCCTTCCCGTGTTGGATCCCGTGTCTCCCCACCCAAGTCTTGTCCACTGTCCTGAGCCTCCTGCCCCAGCCCCAGCCCTTGCCTCTACATTCCCTGTGCTGGCTCCTTTCTTGAGCCTCTTATAGCCTTGTTGCCCAGAGTGTGCCTGGGCATTGACTGTGTGCCACTTGCTTGGGCTGCTTCCCTGCTCCCTTTGGTGTTCCTGCACTGCAGTCCACTATTGCCGCCTGCCTGCCCAGCCCTGCCCTTCCCTGTATTCTTCTGGCATGAGCCCTCCTCTAGGTCCCTAACCTGGGCTCCTTGTTGGGGTCCAGGCTCTACCCCACAAGCACACATCCTCGGGCCATTCCCACTGTGCAATTCTTTCCCCTCCTTTCGTTCCTGTCCCTGTCAAGCCCCCTTTCTTTACCCCTTTCCCAGGATTTACACCCACACCAGGGAGGTGGTCCTGGCCTATTGGCACTTCTACATCCCTAAGAGAAAAAGTAGCCCTGCCCCTTGCATGGGCCCTTTGGCCTCCTTCAACCCAGGTCCTGCTCCCCAATCCTGACACCTAGCCATGAACCTGGGCCTTGATCCTTCCTACCAATGCACCACCATCTCCCCTCTCCTTTTCCTACCTCTGTAGCCCAGCCGTGTTCCAGGTGCCTCCCTAAAGATCTACTTACCTGAGGCAGAGGAGTGGAATTTGCTGACCTCTATGCCCTGTAGGCTCCTATGGGAAACAGAATCCAGCTCCTCACCTGGGCCCCTTTGGCTGCTCGAACCCTGACACCTGGCAGTGGATGTGGGCCTTGTGCAGACGTTACTCTGCTAGATCACTTTCTTCCCTACTCTGTCCTCTCCCCTTCCATGCTGCCCCTACCCCAACTCATCCCTCTAGAACCCTGACCCTTTGCACTCCAGTCTTCGGGACTGGCTCCTTGCCTGGGCCCCTGACTGTCTTCATTCATCCTGTGGCATAGAGTCACGTGGCTTCGTGTGGTGTCTTTTCATGTTGGGTTGAATGCAGGGGCCCCTTTCTTGTGCCCCTACTTTGCTCCCCTAAATACCCCTTGTGCTGCCTGCCCTACTGCTGTCTCCTCATCCTCGCATTGCCCCTTCCTCCCCTTCACTGGTTTCCCCTTGTGTGGTCCCCTGCTTCTTGGGTCTCTCATCATCTTGGGTCAGGTTGGTCCCTTGCATGGACTCCTTGCTTGTTTCCTGGCTCTTGCCCCTCTCCACACCCACTGTGACCTCGCGTCAAGCCCTATTGTAGCCTTCCTCTTGGCCCCCTTTTCTTGCTAGCCACCATTGCCGAATTCCTGGCCCTGGATTCTCATCTGTGCCAGTGTACATTATAGGAGACTGATCCCTGCCACTGGCCTGGGCTCTTTGTTCTCCCTGGGTTCCTGGTACTGCCACAGAAACCCTGAAAGCTGGCAGTGGCCCTGGGCTTGGATCCTGCCTCCCTCCTGCTGGATCACCAGCTGGCCCTACCCACCCTTGTCCACTTACCTGAGACCTGTTCCCCAGCCCTTGGCTGTTCCTCTGTCCCTAAAGGCTGTGGCCTCCTTTAACCCTCCTGTAGCCCCTGTTGCTGCCAGGCCCATTTTCCTGATCCCTTTCCAGGATACTCATCCAGGCCAGGAGACTGGACCTGGCCTCTTGGCCCTGTAGGTTCCATTTTGTTAAATGTAGCCCTTCCCCTTGTATAGGCCATTTGGCCTCCCTCAACTCGGGCCCTGCTCCTGGACACTGACACCCTGCAGTGGGCCTTGGCCTTGAACCTCCCTCCTTTGCACCACCAGCTCCTTTCCTCCACTTCTTCCCCTAACCAGGACTTTACATTTTCATGTTCCCATGGCCCCAGCCCTTGCACTTAGCTCTCTGTACCTAGGCCTGTCTCCTTGCTTGAGACTCTGCCCTCTCGAGGACCTTACTCATGTACTTTGATTTCAGGCCCCTAACTCGGGGCCCTGTTATGCCTCCCTTCTGTTTTCCTTGTGCTGTGGTATCCTGCCACTTCCTGGACTCTTCTCTCCACTGCTTCTGCCTAGCCTGGGCTCATTGATTGGGTCCTTACTCCCCAGCCACCACCCCCCTTGTCTGGACGAAAAGCATTTCCTCACAGTCCCCTCCTTTGGCCCTCCTTTGCTTCTGGTCCCTCTCTAAGGATCTACTTACACAAGACAGACTACTGGCCTCTACATCCTGAAATCTTTCTATGGAAACACAGCCCTGCCCCTTGCCTGATCCCCCTCGCTGCCAGAAACATGACACCTGGCAGTGGAAATGTGCTTTGCACCAGACATGCCCTGCACCATTCCCTCCCTTCCCTCACCTGCCATTAGGCTTCAATGCTGCTGCAACCCCAACAAGGCCTCCCTGACCCTGAACCTTCATCTGAGCCCCTGACTGCATACCTGAGTTGCATGGCATTGATTGTGGCTTCTCCTGGTGTCATTCTGTTTTAGGCCCCCTAGCGTGCTTCTCTTAGTTTACCCTGTGTTTCCAGCTGACTCCTCCTTCTCATGTCTCCCATTTCTTCCATACATTTGTGTTTTACCTGGGCACAACTAGGAGCCTCCTGCTCTGTTGGTCCCTCATTTTTGGTCAGTCGGGTGAGCCCCTTGCCTGGGCACCTTGCTTGGGTTCTGGCACTGGACCCTATCAGCAATCACTGTAACCCCACACCGTGCCCTCTGTGGCCCTCTTCCTGAGCCCCGTCCTTTGCCAGGCTCCCTTTGCCAGTTCAATGTCTTTGGATTCTCATCTGGGCCAGGCACCTTATGGGAACAGAGCCCTGCCCCTCACTTGGGCCCCTCACGCTCCTTTGGCCTTTGGTCCTGAACATGGAACTTGGACACCTGGCAGTGGCCCTGGGCTTTGAACCTGCTTGTCACCTCTCAGATCCTTTTACATCCCTCCCCAGCCCTGTATACTGTCCTGAGCCCCCTGTCCAAGCCTGGGCTCTTGGATCTCAATCACAATTCTCTGTCCTGGCTCCTCCCTGGAACCTCCAATGCCCCTTCTTGCTCCCAGCATCCCTGGGCTTTGACTTTGCGTCCCTCGCTTGGGGCGATTTTCTGCTTCCCTTGGCTTCCCTTCCTTGCAGAACCCTAGTGCTGCCCACCTACCTGGTCCTACCCTTTCCTGCTCTGTCCTGGAATGGGACCACATCTAGGTCCATTGCCGTGTCTCTTTGCTTGGGTCCTGGTCCCCAACCTAACAAGACACATCCTCTGGCCTCTTCTGCTGTGCCCTTCTTTGGACCTCCTGTTGTCCCTGTCCCTTCCTCGTACCTTTTCCTGATACCTTTGCTAGAATACACACCAGGGCTGGGGAAATGACCTGGCCTTTTGGCCCTTCCAGCTTCCTTTAGGAAAATGTAGCCCTGTTCCTTTCCTGGGCCCTTAGGCCTCCATTTGCCCAGGCCCTACTCCCCAATGCTGACACCCAACTGTGGACCTGGTCTCTGAGCCCTCCTCTCTGTGCCACCTGCTCCCATTTTTATTCTGCTTCCCCTCCCCAGCCCTGTCTGTTTTCACGAAACACTGGCCTAGGTCCTGCCCTTTGGCTCTCCATTCCATGGCCTCCTCCCTTGTATGAACCCATGGGTGCCCTTCTGGAGGATCCTGTCCCTGTCCCTTGATTTCAGGCCCATTTTCTGGCCCCCTCCTGGGCCTCCCTTATGTTCCCCTTGTACTGCAGTATCCTGGCACTGCCTGGACCCTCCCCTCTCCCTGTTTTTCTCTAGCCTGGGATCCTCGAAGGGGTCCTGGCTACCCACCGAACCCACCCCCAATTCCAGACACAAGGTATCCCCTCACAGTGCCCTCTTTGGCCCTCCTTTGATCCTGGTGTTCTGTGAGGTTCTTCTCTCCTGGGGCAGAGGAGTGAAATTGGCTGGCCTCTGGGCCCTGAAGTCTCCCTGTGTGAATTCCAGCCCTGTCCCTCACCTGTGCCCCCCTCACCTTCCAATCTTTGACACCTTGCAGTGGACTTGGGCCTTCCACTGACTTTCCCTTTAGCCATCATCACCCTTCTATCCCCTACCATCTAGCCTTCCATGATGCCCTTTCCCCAACCCTGCCCTCCCTAACCCTGACGTTTCGCACTCCAGTTTCCAGACCTGGCTGCTTAACTGAGCCCTTGACTGTGTTTCCTGTGTTGTGTGGTTTGCAAGGTGTCACTTCACATTGGGGATTACCTGGGGTCCCTTGCTTGTGCCCCTTAGTGCACTCCACTGGGTACCCTTTGCTCTGCCCTCGGTTTCCACATCATAGTCAAACCCTTCCACTTGTGTAGAGGTGCCAGTCCCTTCTACCTTGGCTGCTGTGGTATAGGAACTCCCCTGACACCCAATTGGAAGGAGTCTCCAGCCAGGGGGCTAAAGTACCCTGTACCCTGCTGTAGTGGTATTAGACCTCCCCAGGACACCCAGGTGGAAGAGGTCTCCTGTCTGGAGGGTAGACTTCCCTCTATTCCACCTGCAGTAGTATAAAAGCTCCCCAGAAACCGAAGTGGAAGGGTTCTCCAAACCTGAAGGGGAAAGTACCTTCTACCATGACTGCAGTGGCATAAGAGCTCTCCCTGACACCCAGGTGAGAGGGTCTCCTGCCTGGAGGGGCGAGTCCCCTGTACCAGGGCTAAGAGGGTATAGGAGTTACCCCCTTTTTCAGCTGGGAGGTATTTCTTGCCTGGAGGTGCGAGGTGTCTCTAACCTGGCTGCTGGGATATATGAGTTCCACCTGACACATAGGAGGGAACAGGCTTCTGCCTGGAGGGGCGAGTCCACTCTACCCTGGATTCAGAAGTTAAAGAGCTTCCCCTGACCCCCAGGGTGGAGGGGACTCCAGCCTAGAGGGGTGAATTCCCTCTACCCTGGCTGAGAGGGTGTACCAGCTTTCCTAGACACCCACATGGGAGGGGTCTCCTGCTTGGAGGGGTGAGCCCCCTTTATTCTAGCTGTTGTGGTATATGAGTCCTCCCCATACCCAGATTTGAGGGGTATCCCTCCTGAAGTGGAGTCTCATTTACCCTGGCTGCAGTGTTTTACTAGCTTTCCCTGAAAAACAGGTTGGATGGGTCTCTCCCTTGGAGGGTCGAGTCCCCTCCACCCTGGCTGAGGAAGTAAAGGATCACCCCCTGACACCTAGGTGGGAGGTTCTTCATCCTGGAGAGGCTAGTCCCCTCTACCCTGGCTGCAGTGGTATAAGAGGTCCCCCCTACACCCAAGTGGGAGGGGTCTCCTGCCTTCAGTGGCGAGTCCCCTCTACCCTGCTATGGCAGCATAGTAACTCCACTGACAAACAGGTGGAAGGGATCTGCTGCCTGGAGGGTCTAGTCCCCACACCCTTGGCTCTGGCTGTATAAGAGCTCCCCTGACACCCAAGATATGGGTCTCCTGAATGGAGGGGTGATTCTCCTCTACACTGCCTGTGAGGGTATAGGAGGTCCTCCAAACACCCAGATAGGAGGGGTCTTCTGCCTGGAGTGGCAAGTCCCCTCTACTCAGGCTAAGGGGGTATAGGAGTTACTCCCATTCCCAGGTAGATGGTGTTTCTCTCCTGGAGTTTCGAGTTGCCTCTACCCTGGCTGCTGGGGTATATGAGCTCCACCTGACACCCAGGTGGAAAATGTCTTCCACCTGGAGGAACGAGTCCACTCTACCATGGCTGCAGCATTTAAGGAGCTTCCTCTTACACCAAGGTGGGAGGGGTTGATGGCCAAGAGGGGTGACTTCCCTCTACCCTGGCTGAGGGGGTGTACCAGCTCTCCCAGACACCCAGATCAGAGGGACTCCTGTTTGGAGGGGCAAGTCCCCTCTTTTCTGGCTGCTGTGGTATATGAGCTCCCCTCCCATACCCAGATGGGTGGGTCCTCCCACCTAAAGGGGCTAGTCCCCTTTACCCAGGCTACAGTGTTTTACTAGCTTTCCCTGACACCCAGGTTGGATGGGTCTCTCACCTGGAGGGGCGAGTCCCCTCCACCCTGGCTGCTGTAGTCAAGGATCTCCGCCTGACACCCAGGCTGGAGGGTCTCCAGCCTGGAGATGCGAATCCCCTCTATGCTGGCTGCAGTGGTATCGAGGTCCGCCCTACACCCAGGCATTAGGGGTCTCCAGTGGCGAGTCCCCTCTACCCTACTTCTGGCATTATATGAACATTATATGACAACCAGATGGAAGGGATATTCCGACTGGAGGGTCTAGTCAACTCTCCCCTGGCTCTGGCTGCATAGGAGGCCCCCCCACCAAGGTTATGGGTTCTCCAGACTGGAGTGGCAGGTCTCCTCTACACTGGCTCAGGGATATGTGATCTTCCCCAGACACCCAGTTTTTAGAGGTCTCCCGCCAGGAGAAATGATTCCCCTCTACCCTGGCTGTGGCTGTATAGAAGCTCTCCAAGACACCCAGGTGGGAGGGGTATTCCACAAGGAAGGGCCCATCAACTCTACTTTACCTCTTGCCATACAAGAGCTCCCAGTACACCCAGGTGGCAGAGGTCTTGCACCTGTAGGGGCATGTTCCCTCTACCCTGGCTGTGAAAGTATAGGAGCTCCCCTGGAGACCCAGGTGGGAGGGGTCTCTCGCCTGTTTGGGCGAGTCCCCTCTACCCTGACTGTTGAAGTAATCAAGCTCTCCCGGACAACCAGGATGGAGTGATATCCTGATTGGAGATGCGAGTCCCCTCTACCCTGTGTGTGGATGTATATGAGCTCACCCAGACACCCAGGTGGGAGGGGTCACCCGACTGGAAGGGCAAGTCCACTCTATCCTTGCTGCAGTGGTGTGGGATCACACCCTGACACCCAGGTGGGAGGGGTCTCCCTCCTAGAGGTGGGAGTCCGCTCTACTGTGGCTGCTGTGGTACAGGAACTCCCCTGACACCCAGTTGGGTGGAGACTCTGGCCAGGAGGCTAGAGTCCCCTCTACACTGCTGCAGTAGTATTGGAGCTCCCAGGTAGAAGACGTATCCTGTCTGGAGAAATAGAGTTCCCTCTACCCCGACTGCAGTGGTATAGGAGTTCTCCCCTACACCCAGGTGGGAGAGGTCTCCTGCCCTCTACCTTGGCTGAGTGGGTGTACCAGCTCTCCCAGACACGCAGGTGGGAGGAATCTCCTTCTTGGAGGGGCAAGTCTCCTCTAATCTGGTTGCTTCCACACAGGTGGAAGGGGTCTCCCTCCTGGAAAAGCAAGTCCCCTCTACCCTGGCAAAGGTGATATAGGAGTTACCCACATTCCCAGGTGGGAGGTGTCTCTCCTCTGGAGGTGCATGTCTCCTCTAACCTTGCTGCTCGGGTACACCAACTCCCCCTGACACCCAGGTTGAAGGGGTCTCAAACCTAGAGGGGTGACTTCCCCTTACCCTGGTAAGGAGGTGTACCAGATCTGCCAGATACCCAGGTGAGTGGGGTCTCCTGCTTGGAGGGCGAGTCCCCTCTATTCTGGCTGCTGTGGTATATTAGCTTCCCACATACCAAGATGGAAGGGACTCTGGCCTGGAGAGGCAAGGCTCCTCTACCCTGGCTACAGTGGAATAAGAGGTCCCCCCTACACCGAGTGAAGGCGTCTCTTGAATCCAGTGGCGAGTCCCCTGTACCTGCTTGTGGGAGTATATGAACACCCATGACAACCAGGCGGAACAGTTATTCTGCCTGGAGGGTCAAGTCCCCCTCCCCTGGCTCTGGCAGTATAGGAGCTCCCCGGACACCCAGGTTATGGGGTCAGAAGACTGGGAGGTGAGACCCCTCTATCTGGGCTAAGGTGGTAAAGGAGTTACCCCTATCCCCAATTGGCATGTGTCTCTCACCTGGACGTGCGGATTGCCTCTACCCTGTTTGCTGGAGTATATGAGCTCCACCTGACACCCAGGTGGGTGGCGTCTTCTGCCTGGATGGGCAAGTCCACTCTACCCTGGCTCCAGTAGTTAAGGAGCTTCTCCTGACACCCAGGTGGGAGGGTTATCCTGCCTAGAAGGGTGACTTCCCTCTACCTTGTGTTTGGAGTCTTACCAACTCTTCCAGACACCAGATTGGAGGGGTCTCCTGCTTGGAGGGGCGAGTCCCCTCTATTCTGGCAGCTGTTTATACGAGCTCTCCCACATACCCAGCTGGAGGGGTCTCCTGCCTGAAGGGGTGAGTCCCCTCTACCCTGGCTGCAGTGGTTTACTAGCTTTCTCTGACACCCAAGATGAATGGGTCTCTCGCCTGAAGGGGTGAGTCCCCTCTACCCTTGCTGTTGCAGTAAATTATATCCCCCTGAAAACCCAGTGGGAGGGACCCAGCCTGGAGAGGCAAGGCCCCACTAACCTGGCAGCAGTGATATATTTGGTCTCCCCCTACACCCAGGTGGAAGAGGTCTCTCACGTCCAGTGGCAAGATTCCTCTACCCTGCTTGTGGGAGTATATGAACACCCCTGAAAACCAGCTGGAAGAGATATTCTCCCTGAAGTGTCGAGTTTCCTCTCCCCTGACTCTGGTGGTATAGGAGCTCCCCCAACACCCAGGTTATGGAGTCTGAAGACTGGAGGGGTGAGTCCCCTCTACCTGGGCTAAGGCGGTATAGGAGTTACCCCCATCCCCAAGGAGTAGGTGGAAGTGGTCTTCTGCATGGAGGGCGAGTCCCCTCTTCTCTGGCTGTGGAAGTATAGGAGCTCCCCCCAACATCCAGGTGCAAATCGCCTCTACCCTGGGTGCTGGTGTATATGAGCTCACCTGACACCCAGATGGGAGGGTTCTTCTGCCTGGAGAGGTGAGTCCCCTCTACCCTGGCTAAGGCGGTATAGGAGTTACTCCCATTCCCAGGTGGGGGTGTTTCTCGCCTGGAGGTGTGATTTGCCTCTACCCGGGATGCTGGGTAAATGAGCTCCATCTGACACCTAGGTGGGCAGGGTCTCCCTTCTGAAGTGGCGATTTTCCCCTACCATTCCTGTGGTGGTATAGGAGCTCCCCTGGACACCCAGGTGGAGGGAGTCTCTCGCCTGGAGGGGTGCGCCCCATTTATTTGGCTGTGGCTGTATGAGAGCTCCCCCAGAAACAGAAGTGGGAGGGGTATCCTGCCTGGAAGGGCGAATCCCCTATACCTGGGCTGTGGTGGGATAAGGGTTCCCCCTGACATCCTGGTAGGAAGGGACTCCCACCTAGAGTAGGGAATCCCCTCTACCCTAGCTGTGCAGGTATACAAGCTTCCGCAGACTCCCAGTTGGGTGTGGTCTCCCAACTGGTGGGGCAAGTCCCCTCTACCCTGGTTTTGGTGGTATACAAGCTATACAAGACCCCAGCACCCAGGTGGGAGGGGTCTCCCACCTGAAGGGGCAAGTACCCTCTAAATTGGCTGGTGCCATACAAGAGCACCCAGGACACCTACATGGGAGTTGTCTCCCAACTGGAGGAGTGAGTCCCCTTTACCTTGGCTGGGAGATATAGCAGCTTCCCCAGTCACCCAGGTGGGAGGGGAATTTGGACTAGAGGTTTGAGTCCCCTCTAACCTGGCTGTAGTTGTATAGGAGCTCCCCTGACACCCAGGTGGGAGGGGTCTCTTGCCTGAAGGGGTGAGTCCCTGCTACCCTGACTCAGCGTTATAAGAATCCTCCCCACAGACACCCAGGTGGGAGGGGTCTCTAGCCTGGCAGGGAAAGTGCCCTCTACCTAGGCTTCAGTGGTATATGAGCTTCCCTTGACACCCAGGTTGCAAGGGTCTTTGCCTGGAGAGGCAAGTCCCCTCTAACCTGGCTGCAGTGGTATACAAGATTCTCACAACACTCAGAGGGGAGGGGTCTCCCGCCTGGAAGCGCAAGTCCCCTCTATCCTGGTTGGGGGTTGTACTATATCCCCAGACACCCATTTGGGAGGCATCTCCTTCATGAAGATGCAAGTCCTTTCTACCCTGCATGTGGGGTATCTCTCCTGGAGGGATGAGTCCCTATTACCCTGGCTGCAGCTCTATGGGAGCCCCCCATACAAACCCAGGTGTGAGGGGTCTCTTGCCTAGAGGGGTGAGTCCCTGCTCCTCTGCCTGCACCTACATACAAGCTCCTCCTGATACACAGGTGAAAAAGGAATGTCGCCTGGAGGGTCAAGTGCCTGCTACACTGGCTCCAGCTGTACACAAGCACCCCTCCCCACTGGGCACCAAGGTCGAAGGGATCTCATTAATGTAGGGGTGAGTCCCCTCTACATGGGCTGAGGCAGTATACAAAGTAGACTGGACAACAAAGTGGGAGTGGTCTTTTGCCCAGAGGAGCCAGTCCAATCTACCCAGGCTGCAGAGGTATAAGAGCTGCCACAGACAACCATGTCATTTTTCATTCACCCAGGCCCAGATGCTAGCACTTGGCTCTCCATTACGGGGCCTAGCTTCTTTCTTGACCCCCTGGGTGCCCTTCTCCAGGACCTGTCCATTGGTTTCAGGCCCCTTTTACTGGCCCCCTCCTGTAACTCCTCCCTGATTCCCTCATGATGTGGTATCCTGGCAATGCCTGGACCCTTTTCCCTCCCCACTTCTCCCTAGACTATGCTGCTCAGATGGGTCCTGGCAGCCTGACACCCCCCCCCCTCTTGCACACACCAGGTATCTCATCACTGTACCTCTTTGGCCCCAACTTTGGTCCTTTTCCCTCTCTTAGGATCTAATCACCTGGGGCAGAGGAGCAGAATTGGCTTGCCTTTGCACCCTGAATGTTCCCTATGGGAAACAAAGCCCTTCCACTTGCCTGAGTCCTCTTCACAGCATGAAGCTTGAGGCCTGGTATTTAACAAGGACTTGCTCCAACCCAACTATGAGCAATCCCTAACCTTCTCTCTCCTGCCCTCCAGCCTTCCATGCTGCCACTACCACAACCCAGCTCTCCCTAACCTTGACCCATTGTGCTCCAATTCCTGGGCCTGGGCATTGGCTTGAGCCCCTGACCATGTTCCTCATGGACCTTGGCATAGCAAGGAGTCTCTTCCTGTTGGGGCTGACCTCGGAACCCCTTATTTGGGCCCTCTAGTGGGCTCACCTAGGTTCCCCTTGGCTTCTCCTGGTCTTCACGCATCACATTCTTACCATTCCCTTTGTGCCTTTCTCTGGCGCTCACAGGTATCCTGTTCCTTAGGTCTCCCATCACCACTGATGGGGTGGATCCCTTGCCTGGGCACCTGGCTTGGGTCTTGGGTTTCGCCCCTATGCGCACTCACCATGACACCCTTGCATGCCCTCGCCTCATCCTCCTTCTGGCCCCCTTCCTTTTCCTGGCCTCCATTGCCAGAACCCTGACAATAGGTTCTCATTTGATACAGGGTACCTTATGGAAAACAATGCCATGGCCCTCATCTGGGCCTCTTGCTCTCCATGGGTGCTTGGTCCTACACCAGGAACCCTGAAACTGGAGGTGGCCCTGGGCCTGGAGCTGGATTGCCCCCTACTAGATCCCCTGCCTTCCTTCACAAATGTAATCCACTGTCCTGAGCCCCATGCCCAAGCCCTAGCCCTTGACTCTCCATTCCCTAGCCTGGCTTCTCGCTTGAGCATATGGTGTCCCTTCTTACTCACTGCTTTTGTGGGCATTTTCTGAGGGCCCCTCGCTGTGGTTGCTTCCCTTTTCCCCTTGGCATTCCTGGACTGCAGTACCCTAGTGCAGCCTTCCCTTTCTGGGTCGGCGTTTCCTGCTATCTCCTGGCCTGGGCCCTCTTCTAAGTCACTTGCCTGGGATCTTTGATGGGGTCCTTGTCCCCACCCCACCCACACCCATCCTGTGGCCCATCAGACTGTGCCCTGTTTTGGCCCTTCTGTCCTTTCTGTCTCTGCCACACTCACTTTCCTGATCCTCTTCCCAGGATGCTCACCTGGGCTAGGTGACTTGATTGGGCCTCTTGGGCCTGGGGGCTCCCTTCGGAAAATGTAGCCCTGCCCCTTTCCTGGGCCCTTTGGCCTCCTTCAGCCAGGGCCCTGCTCCTGATCCCTGACACCCTGCTGTGGATCTGGGCCTCGAGCTGTTCTCCCCGTGTGCCACTGCCACCGCTTTCTCCCGTCCAGTGCTCCCACTCCATGTTTCTTGTCATTGTCCCAGGCCCAGATGCTAGAACTTGCCTTTCCATTACTGGGCCCTGCTCTTTACTTGAGACCCTGAACCATTCTCCCCCTTCTTTAGGACCCTTTCCCTATGCCTTGATTCCAGGCCCCTGTTGCCTGCCCCCTCCTTTGCCTCCCTTCTGATCCCTTCATACTGTGATATGCTGACACTGCCTGGACCCAACTCTCCCCCACTTCTCCCTACCCTGTCCTGCTGGAATGGGTCATGCAGCTCTCCCTCATTTCTGCACACCAGGTATAACCTCACAGTACCCTCTTCGGCACCCCATCCTTTGGTCCAGGTCCCTCTCTCAGGATCTACTCACCTGGCACAGAGGAGCGGAATTGGCTGGCCCCTGCGCCCTGAATGCTCCCTATGGAAAACAGCCCTGCCACTTGCATGAGTCGCCCTCACTGCCTGAACCTTGAGGCCTGGCAGTTAACGTGGACTTGCTCCAACCCATCCCTGAGATATCACGTCCCTTCCCTAGAGGCTTCCATGCTGCCTCTACCACAACCCAGCCCTCCCTAATCCTGACCCTTTGTGCTCAAGTCCCTGGGCCTGGTTGTTCACCTGTTCCTCATGGCCCTTGGCATAGCAAGCTGTCTCTTCATGTTGGGTCTGAGCAGGGGGCCCCTTGCTTGGGCCCACCAGTGGGCTGCCCTAGGATCCCCTTGGCTTCTCCTCGTACTCATGCAGCCCCTTCCTCCCAGTCTCCTTGTGTCTTTTTCTGGTACTCACAGGTTTTCTGCTCCTTGGAGCCCCCAACATCATTGATCGGATGGGTCCCTTGCCTGTACACCTGGCTTGGGTAATGGGTCTCGCCTCTATGCACACCCACCCCACCACATATCATGCCCTCCCATCACCCTACTTCTGGCCCCCTTCCTTTCCCTGGCCTCCTTTGTGAGGCCCCTGCCCATAGTTTCTCATCTGATCCAGGGCGCCTAATGGGAAACAATGTCCTGGCCCTCGCGTGGGCCCATGGCTCTCCCTGGATGCTTGGTCCAGCACTAGGAACCCTGAAAACTGGAGGTGGCCTTGGGCCTGGAACCTGACTGCCACTTGCTGGATACCCTGCCTTCCTTCCAAAATGTAATCCACTGTCCTGAGCCCCCTGCTCAAGCCCTGGCCCTTGGCTTTTGGTTTCCTGGCCTGGCTTCTCATTTGAGCCTCTGGTGACCCTTCTTGCACACTGCTTTTCTGGATATTGTCTGAGGGCCCCTTGCTGGGGCCGCTTTCCTGCTCTCCTTGGCATTCCTCTAGTGAATCACCCCAATGCAGCCCTGCCTTCCCGGCTCGGTGTTCCCTGCTCTCCCCTGGCCTGGACCCTTGTCTCGGTCCCTTGCCTGGGGTCCTTGCAGGGGTCCTGTCCCCACCCCACTCATACCCGTCCTGCAGCCCTTCAGGCTGTGCCCTGCTTCTGCCTTCCTATTCCTTTCTGTTTTTGCCACGCCTGATTTCCTGATCCCCTTCCCAGGATGCTCACTCAGGCCAGGTGACTTGATTTTGCATCTTGGGCCTGGGGGCTCCCTTTGGAAAACGTAGCCCTGCCTCTTCCCTGGGCCCTTTGGCCTCCTTCAGCCAGGGCCATGCTCCAACCCCTGACACCCTGCAGTGGATCTGGGCCTTGAGCCATTCTCCCCAAACTCAAGCCACAAACTCCACTTTCTCCCTTCCCACTGCTCCCCCTCCATGTTTCTTTAAATTCACTCAGGCCAAGGTGATAGCACTTGGCTCTCCAGTAATGGGCCAAGCTCATAGCTTCAGACCCTGAACTATTCTCCTCCTTCTTGAGGACCAATTCACTGTCCTTGGTTTCAGGCCCCTGTTGCCTGCCCCTGCTCTGCCTCCCTCTGATCCCCTCAGGCATTGGTATGCTGGCACTGCCTGAACCCTCTGCTTCCCCAGGTTCTCCCAACCCTGTGCTGCTGGAATGGGACCTGCAGTCCACACTCCTACTTGCACATACCAGGTATCCCCTCACAGTACCTCTTTGGCCCCCCCTCCTTTGGCCCAGGTCCCTCTCTGAGGATCTACTCACCTGGGGCAGAGAAGTGGAATTGGCAGGCCTCTGGGCACTGAATTTTCCCTATGAGAAACACAACCCTGTCACTGGCCTGAATTCCCCTCACTGCCTGAACCTTGGGTCTGGCAGTTAACATGGACTTGCTCCAACCCAGCCCTGAGTGATACCCTCCCTTCCATTTGGCCTTCTATGATGTCCCTACCAGAACACTGCCCTCCCTAACCCTGACAATATGTGCTCTGGCCCCTGGGCCTGGAAATCACTTGAGCCCATGACCACTTTCCTCATGGCCCTTGGCATAGCAAGGAGTCTCTTCCTGTGGGTGTGACCTGGGGGCCCCTTGATTGGGCCCTCCAGTGGGCTCCCCTAGGTACTCCTTGTCTTCTTCTGGTCCTCATGCAGCCCCTTCTTCCCCTTCCCCTTGCGTCTTTTTTCTGGCGATCACAGGTCTCCTGCTCCGTGGGTCCCCCATCACCATAGATCAAGTGGGTGCCTTGCCTGGGTGCCTGGCTTGGCTCTTGGGTCTAGCTCATATGCGCACTCACCCTGACCCCCTTGCATGCCCTCCTGTCACCCTCCTTCTGGCCCCCTTCCTTTTCCTGGCCTCCTTTGCCAGGACCCTGGCCATAGGTTCTCATCTGATCCAGGGTGCCTTATGACAAACAATGCCCTGGTCGTCTTCTGGGGTGCTGCAGTCTGGCTGGGCACAAATCACGGGCCACTGAAGCAGGAACAAACTTTATTTCTGGACTCCACCAGCACACTCCACACAGGCTCCCCAGGAACTCTCCCGATTGCCATGTGGCTCCTCCAGGAACCGGAAATATCCCTCCTCCAGCATTTCTCCAACCAATGGTAACTCTCCGGGAATCCCCCAAGAGCTCAAGCGGAACTCAACAGAAACTCCACCAGAACTCAAAAGTCATCATCTTAATGGCTCGCTAGCATCACCTCTCAACCACTACTTCTGGCAAAAATGTCATGCGTCATCCCGACTTGGCTATTGCCCTCAACACTGAGGGCCTTGCTCTCCCTGGGTGTTTAGTCCTCTACCAGGAACCCTGAAACTTGGAGGTGGCCCTAGGCCTGGAGCCTGACTGTCCCCTGCTGGATCCTCTTCCTTCCTTTTCACATGTAGCCCAATGTTCTGAGCCTCCTGCTAAAGCCCTGGCCATTGGCTCTCCATTCCCTGGCCTGGCTTCTTGCTTTAGCCTCTGGTGGCCCTTCTTGCTCACTGCTTTTCTGGGCACTGTCTGAGGGCTGCTGGCTGACATCACTTTCCTGCTCCCCTTGACATTCCTTGACTGCAGTACCCTAATGCAGCCCTTCCTTCCCAGCCCAGCATTCCCTGCTCTCCCCTGGCCTGGGCCCTCTTCTAGGTTCCTTGCCTGGGTGCCTTGCTGGGTTCCTGGCCCACACCCCACCCACACCCATCCTGTGGTACTTCAGGTTCTGCCCTGCTTCAGCCCTCCTATCCTTTCTGTCTCTGTGATGTCCACTTTCCCGATCCCCTTCCCAGGATGCTCACCCAGGCCAAGCAATTTGATTTTGACTCTTGACCCTAGGGGCTCCCTTTAAAAAATGTAGCCCTGCCCAATGCCTGGGCCCTTTGGCCTCCCTCTGCCAGGGCCCTGCTCCCGAACCCTGACACCCTGTAGTGGATCTGAGCTGGGAACCATTCTCTCCTTGTGCCACTGAATCCACTTTCTCCCCTCCTGCTGCTCCCTCTCCATGTTTCTTTTCATTCAGCCAGGCCAAGGAGCTAGCACTTGGCTCTCCATTACTGGGCCTGCCTCCTTGCTTGAGACCCTGAGCCATTCTCCCACTTCTAGTCCTTTCATTTCAGGCCCCTGTTGCCTTTCCCCTCCTGTGCCTCCCTTCTGATCCCCTCATGCTGTTGTACGCTGGCACGACTGGGACTTTCTGAGTCTCCTGCTTGTAAGTACTCTGTGCTGCTGGAATTTCTCCTGTAGCCCCCCCCCACACTTATTCACACCAGCTCTCCCCTCACAGTACCCTATTTGAACCCCAATCCTTTGTTCCAGGTCCCTCTCCAAAGATCTACACGCCTGGGGCAGAGGAGCAGAATTGGCTCCCCTTATGCCCTGAATGTTCCCTGTGGGAAACACAGCCATGCTATGCTCCTGAGTCCCCCTCACTGCCTGAACCTTGAGGCCTGGTAGTTAACATGGGCTAGCTCCAACCCATCCCTGAGCAATCACCTCACTTCCCTCCTGCCTTCCATGCTGATCCTACCATATCCCAGCACTCCCTAACCTTGACCCTTTGTGCTCCAGTCCCTGGGCTTCAGCTTTTGCCTGAGCCCCTTACCACATTCCTCATTGCCCTTGGCATAGCAAGTAGGCTCTACGTGTGGAGTCTGACCTGGGGGCCCCTTGCTTCGGCCTGCCACCAGGCTCCCCTTGGTGTGCCTTGGCTTCTCTTAGTCCTCACACAGCCCATTCCTCCCCTTGCCCATGCGCCTTTTTTTTTGGCACTTGCAGGTTTCCTGCTCCTTGGGTCCCCCAACCCAATTGACTCAGTGGGTCCCTTACCTGGGCGCCTGCCTTGCATCCTGGGTCTCACCCCAATGCACACAAACTCGATCCCTTTGTGTGCCCTCCCATCACCCTCCTAGTGGCCCACTTCCTTTTTCTGACCTCCTTTGCCAGAAACTTGGTCGTGGGTTGTCATCTGATCCAGTGCACCTTATGGGAAAAAATGCATTGGCCCACACCTTTTTCTCTTGCTCTCCCTGGGTGCTTGGTTCTGTACCAGGAACCCTGAAACCTGGAGGTGGCCCTGGGCCTGGAGCCTAACGGCCCCCTGATGGATCCCCTGCAATTCTTCCCAAATGGAATCCACTCTCCTGAGCCCCCTGCCCAAACCCTGGCCCTTGGCTCTCTGTTCCCAGGCCTGGATCCTTGCTTCAGCCTCTGTTGGCTCTTCTTACTCATGGCTTTTTTTGTCATTGTTTTGCATAAGGTGCCCAGGCTCATATTTGAATCCAGGGCCAGGGAACTGGCATGGGAGGCCAGACAAGGGAAGGGGGCCAGGAGGAGTGGGATAAAAGTGCTCTGCAGGGGGTCGTGGTAGGTGCACTGTAGGGTGAGAGCCATGATCCAAGAAAGGCCCCCAGGCAGGTGACCCACCCAACCATCTGTGATGAGAGACCCAAGGAGCAGGAGACCTGAAAGCACCAGGAAAAAGCACAATGGGAAGGGAGGTAGGGTCTGCGTGAGAACCAGGAGACTGAGGGAAGCGCAAGGAGCACATAGGTGAGCCTGCTGGGGGGCCCAATTAAGGGGCCCCCACATCAGACCCAACATGAGGAGACTCCGTGATATGTCAAGGGGCATGTGGAACATGGTGAGGGGCCTAGACAAGCGCCCAGGCCTGGAGACTGGACCACAAATGGTCGGGGTTAGGGAGGGCTGTGTTGGCATATGGGCAGTATGCAAGGCCAGAGGGCAGGGGAAGGAATGGTGTAGTTCACTCAGGGCTGGGATGAAGCAAGTCCCATGTTAACTGCCATGCTTCATGGAACAGGTGTTGAAGGGGAATCAGGTGACTGGCAGGCCTGTTTCCCATAGGGAGCATTCAGTGTGCAGAGGCTAGCCAAATCCGCTCCTCTGCCCCAGGTGAGTGGATCCTCAGAGAGTGACCTGGACTAATGAGGGGCAAAAGAGTGTAAATCTGTCTTGCAGAGGTTGGGGGTTCAGTGGGCTGTAGGACCCACTTGAGTATCCTAGGCTAGATCAAAACAGGGGTAGCAGAGGCTTCCGGCAATGTCAGGATACCACAGCATGAGGGGAACAGAGGGGAGGCACAGGAGGGGGCTGGCAAAAGGGGCCTGAAACCAAGGGAGAAGGACAGGGTCCTCTAGAAAGGCAGCCAACTGCTCAAGCAAGGAACTGGGCCTAGTAATGGAGAGCCAAGTGCTAGCACATGGAACTGGGTGAATGAAAAGAAACATGGATAGGGAGGGGTGAGAGAGGAGAAAGGGAAGGAGCTGGCACAGGTGGAGAAGGGTTCAAGGCCCGGGTCCCCTGCAGGGTGTCAGGATTCTGGAGAAGGGCCCAGCTGAGGGAGAGCAAAGGGCCCGGGCAAGGGGCAGCACTACATTTTCCCAAAGGGAGCCTCCAGAGCCAAGAAGATAGGCAAAGTCACCTGGCACTGGTGAGCCTCCTGGGAAGGGGATCAGGAGACAGGTATGGAAGAGACAGAAAGGACTGGAGGGCCGAAGGAGGGCACAGCCTGCAGGACCGCTGGACAAATATGGATCAGCTGGAGGTTAGGACCCCAGCAAAGAGCACAGGAAGGGACCTAGAGTAGGGCCCAGGCCAGTGGAGAGCAGGGAATGTGGGCTGGGAAGGCAGGGCTGCACTAGGGTACTAAGGTACTAGAAAGCCAAGGGGGAGCAGGGAAATGGCCCCATCAAGGGGGCCCTCAGACAATGCCCAGAAAAGTAATGAGCAAGAAGGGTCACCAGAGGCTCAAGCGAAGAGCCAGTCCCAGGAACACAGAGCCAAGAGCCAGGGCTTGAGCAGGGGCTCAGGACACTGGACAGGATTTGGGAGGGAAGGCAAGGGATCCAGCAGAGGGCAGTCAGGCTCTCGGCTCTAGGCCACCTACACGTGTCAAGATTCCTGGTGGAGGACCAAGTTCCTGGTGGAGGACCAATGGGCTCAGACAAGTGGTCTCCAGTACAGACTCAACATGAGGGAACTCTCTCTATGCTATGTCAAAGTACTTGAGGAACATGGTCAGGGGCCTAGATGAGCACACAGGCCCAGAGACTGGAGCACAAAGGGTCAGGGTTAGGGAGGGCTGGGTTGGGGTAAGGGAAGCATGCAAGTCCAGAGGGCAGGGGAGGGAAGGGAGAAGATCGCTCAGGGCTGGGTTAGAGCAAGTCCCATGTTATCTGACAGGCCTCAAGGTACAGGCACTGAAGGGAACTCAGGTGATTGGCAGGGTTGTGTTTCCCATAGGGAGCATCCAAGGTGCAGAGACCAGTCAAATCCACTCTTCTGCCCCAGGTGAGTAGATCCTACAGAGGGACCTGGACTAATGATGGGCAAAAGAGGGTACTGTGAGAGGATACCTAGTGTGCAGTAGTTGGGGGGGGGGGGTCCTCTGGCTGCAGAACACATTGAGGAGCCTAGGCTAGAGTGAAACAAGGGTAGCGGAGGCTCTGGGCAGTACCAGGATACCACAGCATGAGGTGATCAGAAAAGAGGTGCAGGAGGGGGCTGGCAAAAGGGGCTTGAAACCAAGGGACAGGGACAGGGTCCTCGAAAATTGCAGCCAGGGGCTCAAGCAAAGAGCTGGGCCCAGTAATAGAGAGCCAAGTGTTATCACCTTTTTTTCTGGGTGAATGAAAAAAAACATGGTTGTCTGTGAGAGCTTTTATACCTCCATAGCCTGGGTAGAGAGGCCTGGGTCCTCCATGAAAGAGACCCCTCCCACCTGGGTGCTGGGGTGAGTTTATACACTGCCAAAGCGATTGTAGAGGGGATTTGCCTCTCTGGTCAGGAGACCCCTCCCAACTGGGTGTCTGGGGAAGGTTTTATAGCTCCACAGCTCGGGTAGAGGGGATTCGCCTATCCAGGAGGGAGAACCCTCCCACCTGGGTGTCACAGGAAGCTCTTATACTGCCACAGCCAAGGTAGAATTAGGTGTCCAGTGGGGGAGCTCTATACAGCCCTAGCCAGGGTAGAGGGTACTCACCCCTCCAGGAAGGAGACCCCTCCCACCTCGGTGTTGCAGGGAGCTTGTATACAAAGATAGCCAGGATAGAACGGACTGGAGGTGCAAATCCTCTCTACCCTGGCTGTGGTGGTATGAGCTCCCCCAGTAACCCATGTGGGTGGGGTCTCTTGCCTGGAGGAGCAAGTTACCTCTACCATGGGTGTGGCTGTTTGGAGTTCTCACCCAACACACAGGTGTGAGTTTTCTCCAGCCTATAGAGATATGTGCCCTCTACCCTGGCTGCAGCAGTATAGGAACTCCCCCCAAAACCCGGGTGGGAAGGGTCTCCTGCATAGAGGAGGGAATGCCTCTACCCTGGCTCCTGGGCTATAGGAGCTCCCCTGAAACCCAGGTGGGAGTGCCGTTCCATCTGGAAGGGTGAGTCCCCTGTCTCCTGGATGCGGCGGTATATGTAGAGAAAGGGGAGTAACGGGAATAGATAGTGCAGGAAGAGGAGGGCTCATAGCCCAGATCACTGCAAGGTGTCAGGATTGAGGAGAAGGGCCCAGGATGAAGGAGGACAAAGCCCCCAGCAAAGGGGCAATATTACCTTTTCTCAAAGGAAGACCACAGGGCCAAACATCCCAGTCCTATCACCTGGCTAAGGTCAGCATCCTGGGAAAGGGATCTGGAAAAGGAGCCTAGAAGGGACAAGGATAACAGGAGGGCCAAAGGAGGGCACAGCTTGAAGTGCATGAAGAAGGAGGTTTGTGGGGTTCACGTCAGAATAGCAGAAAGGAGAACAAGCTAGGGACCTAGAGGAGGGCCCAGGCTAGGGGAGAGCAGGGGAGGGCGGGGCCGTGCAGGCAGGGGCTGCACTAGGGTGGTCGGATGCAGGGAAGACCAGGGGAGTGGGGAAACGGTCCCAGAAAGGCCCACAGTTCAAGTCCAGGGAAGCACGGAGAAAGAAGGACCCCCCGAGGATCAAAAGAGGAGCCAATACAGGGAATGGAGAGCCAAGGGCCAGCACTGAGACAGGCGGCTCAAGACAGTGGACAGGGATGGGGAGGGAAGGCAGAGAATCCAGCAGGGGGGAGGCAGGCTCGAGGCCCAGCCCTACTGCCAGTTGTCAGTGTTCCTGATGCTACCCCAAGGACCTAGGGAGAGCAAGTAGCCCAGGCGAGAATCAGGGTTCTGTTTCCCATAATTTGCCCTGGCCCAGATGAGGATCAAGGTCCAGGACTAGGCCACAGGGCCTGGCAAGGGACATGTGCCAGGAGGAGTGTGATGTGAGGGCACAGTGGGGGGTCAAGTGGGTGTAGAGAAGAGCAAGAGTCAGGACCCAATCAAGGAGCCCAGGTGAGGAACCAACCCCAACAAAAGGTATCAGGGACGAAATCAGCAGCAGGCCCCTGGTCCAGGAAAAAGCGGTAGGGGAAGGAGAGTTGGATTGGCACTATTATGAAGAGACAGAGGGCTATGAAAATGGAACAGAGGGAAGTGAGCTTGGGGTCCAAATCAAGGGGTGCCCAGGTCAGACATGACAGGAAGAGACAGCACAGAAAGCAACACAACCAGAGTAATGCAGTAATGAGCTCAGGCTGGCAGCCAAGCCAGGACTCTGGGGCATAGGGTCAGGGTGAGGAAGGGCTGGGGTTGCTTAGGGGCTGCTTGCAAGGCTAGAAGGCAGGAGAGAGAAGGGAGGGGATTGCCCAGGGCAAGGTCATCACTAGGCCCAAGTTCACTGCCAGTTGTCAAGTTTGGACAGCAAAGAGGGCCCATGCAAGGGGCAGGGCTGTGTTGCCCATCTAGATCCTTCATGGCCCAGAGGCCAGCCAATTCCACTCCTCTGCCCCAGGTGAGTAGATCCTCAGAGAGAGACCAGGACCAAAGGAAGGCAATGTGAGGGATATCTTTGGTCTGGGATTGGGGGGAGTATCTGTGGGGAGCCAGCAACCATTGGAGAAGACAAGGCTAGAGAGAAGCAGGGGGAGGGCAGTGTCCTGGAAATGACAAAATACAACAGTATAAGGGGAACAGAGGGTAGGAACAGGACGGGGCCAACAAGGGGCTTGAAATCAAGGAACAGGGACAGGGTCATCAAGAAGGGCAATCAGGTGCTCCAGCAAGGAGCCAGGCTCAAGAATGGAGAGCCAAGTGGGAGGACCCAGTCCTTGGTCCTATGAATACAGACAGGGCTGTCGAGGGGAAAAAGGGGAGCAAGGATAGTGTATGGCACAGGGAGAGGAGAGATCAAGGCCGAGGTTCACTGCTTGGTGTCAGGATTGAGGAGCAGGGCCTTGGCAGAGAGAGTACGAAGTCCCAGGCAAGGGGCACAGCTATGTTTTCCCAAAGGAAGCCCACAGGGCCAAATGCCCAGTTCCAGTCCCATGGACGTGGTGAGCATCCTTGGAAAAGGATCTTGAAAAGAGGCCCAGCAGGGACAGGGACAATAGGAGGGATGAAGGAGGGTGCAGCATGAAAGGCCAAAAGAAGGGTGTTCATGGGGTGCAGGCCAGGACTACAGAAAGAAGCTCATGCTAGGGACCAACAGGAGAGCCCAGGCCAGGAAAGAGCAGGGAAGGGCAGGGTTGGGTAGGTGGGTGACAGTAGGGTTCTGAGGTTCAGGGAAGCCAAAGGCAGTAGGCGCTGGCCCCAGCAAGGCCCACAGTCAAAGCCTAGGATACCATGGAGCGAAAGGTCTGCTAGAGGCTCAAGCGAGGAGGCAGGCTAGGGAATGGAGATCCTAGAGTCAAGGCTTGTGTAGGGGCCTCAGGACAGAGGACAAGACTTTGTAGGGATGGTAAGGGATCTAGCAGGGGGCAGGTAGGCTCCTGGCCCAGCGCAACTGCCAGTTGTGAGGGTTCTGGGTGTAAGACCAAAGGCCAGAAAGAGCAAGTGTCCCAGGCAAGGGGCAGGACTCAGTTTCCCATAAGGCACCCTGGCCCAGATGAGAATCCAGGGTCAGGGACCTGGCAAAGAAGGCCTCGCAAGTCAAGCTGTCCTGGAGGAGTGCAATGGGAGGGCATGGTTGGGGGTCTTGGTGGGTCTAGGGGTGGGCAATATCCGTGAACCAATCCAGAAGCTCAGGTAAAGGACCCACTTGACTGACCATGAATAAGTGACCCAAGGAGCAGGAGAACTGCAAGTGCCATTGGAAAATGCAAGGGGAAAAGGAGGAAGGGCTGCACAAGGACCAGGAGACAGTGAAAAGCGTAACAGGCAATTAATGGAGCATGGTGACAGTCCCATGCAAGGGGCCCTCAGGTCAGACACAATAGGAAGAGACTCCATGCTATGCCAAGTGAAATGAGGAACACCATCAGGGCCTCATGTGAACGCCAGGGTTGGGTACTGAAATGCAAAGGGTCAGGGTTAGGTAGGGCTAGGTTGGGGTAGGGGCAGTATGCAAGAACAGATGGCAGGGGAGGGTAGGGAGTGGATCTCTCAGAGTTGGGTTGAAGCACGTTGCATGATAACTGCCAGTCCTCAAAGTTCAGGTAGCAAAGGGGACTCAGGCAAGAGGCCGGGCTCTATTTCCCATAGGGAGCCTTAAGTTCGCAGAGGCCAGCCAATTTGGCTCCTCTGCCCAGGTGAGTAGATCCTCATAGAGGGACCTGGACCACAGGAGGGTCAAAAGAGGCCAATGTGAGGGGTACCTTGTGTATGGAGGTTGTGGGGGTGGTCAGCTGGCAGCCTGGACCCTTTCGAGGAGCCCAGGCTAGGGAGAAGTAGGGAAAGCGAAAGGTCTTGGCAGTGCAAGGATAACGTAGCACCAGTGGAATAGATGGGAGGCACAGGATGCGGTCTATAAATTGTGGCCTGAAACCAAGGGAAGGGAAATGGTCCTCGAAAAAGGCAGCCAGGAGCTCAAGCAAGGAGCTGTGCCCAGTAATGAAGAGCCAAGTACTAGCACCTGAGGGAGCATGAATGAAAAGAGATATGGATGGGCAGGGGATGGAGGGGAGAAATCTGAGCAGGTGGCAAAGGGGGAAGAAGGCTGAAGGGCCAGGTTCCCTGAAGGGTCTCAGGATTGGGTAGCAGGGCACAGGCTCAGGGAAATCAAAGAGCCCAGAAAAGGGACAGGGCTCAGGTTTTCCCAAAGGGAACCCACAGGGCCACTAGGCCTGGTAAAGTACCAGGTCTTGTGAGCATCCTGGTAAGGGGATGAGGAAAGTCGGTCTGGGAGAGACAGAAACGACAAGATGACCAATAGAGGGCACAGCCTCAAGGGCCGCAGGATGGATCTGCGTTCAGTGAGGAGCTAAGACAAGGGACCTAGAGAAGGGCCCGGGCCAGGGCAGAGCAAGGAAGGGCGGGGCCAGTAATGCATGGCTGCACTAGGGTACTGCATTACAAGGAAGCCAAGGGGAGGAGAGACGCTTCCTCAGTGAGAGGCCCTCAGAGAAAGCTCAGAAAAGAAAGGAAAAAGAAGGGCCACCAGAGGCTCAAGCGAGGAGCCAGACAAAGAAATGGAGTGCCAAGGTCCAGGCTTTGGGCAGGGGGCTTAGGACAGTGGACAAGTCTTGGGAGGGAAGGCAGGGTATCCAGCAGGGGACAGTCAGGCTTCAGGCACAGGGCCATTACCAGGTGTCAGAGTTCCTGGTGCAGGACCAAGCACCCAGAAAGAGTAAGTGGGCCTGTCCAGGGGCAGGGCACTCTTTCTCATAAGGCTCCCTGGCCCAGATAAGAATCCATAAAGAGGTTCCTGGCAAAGGAGCCATGGCAATCAAGGGGGCCAGAAGCAGGGATATAGGAGTCATGGTGTGTGCATGGTGGGAGGAGAGCTAGGACCATTACCAGGTGCTCAGACAAAGTAGTCCCCAGACCAAACTAGGATGAGGGACCCAAGGAGCAGGAGACTCATGAGCACCAGAGGGATTTGCAAGTAGATGGAGAGGATGAGCTGCATGAGGACAATAAGACAGAGTGAAGCTCAAGGGACACATAGGGGAGCCCCCTGTTGGGACCAAATAAGGTGGCCCATTTCAGACTCAACATGAAGAGACTCCACACTATGCAAAGGAACATGAGGAAAGCAGTCAGGGGCACAAGGGAGCTTACAAGACAGGGACAGGAGTTCCAAGGGTCTGGGTTAGGGAAGGTTGGGATGGGGTAGGGGCAGCATGCAAGGCCAGAAGTGAGGGAGAGAAGGGAGTGGATTGCTCAAGGCTGGGTTGGAGCAACTCTCATGTTAACTGCCAGGCTTCAAGGTACAGGCATTGAAGGGGACTCAGGTGACTGGCAGGGCTGTGTTTCCCCTAGGTAGCATTCAGGGTGCAGAGACCAGCCAAATTCGCTCCTCTGCACCAGGTGAGAAAATCCTCAGAGAGGGACCTGGACCAATGATGGGCAAAACAGGGTACTGTGAGGTGATATGTTCTGGCATGAGGAGGTTGTGGGGGATCAGGGAGCTGCAGGACCCATCTGAGGAGTTTAGGCTAGAGTGAAGCAGGGGTAGCTGAGGCTTTGGGTAGTTCCAGGATTTCACAGCATGAGGGGAACAGAGGGGAGGCACAGGAGGGGGCTGGCAAAAGGGGACTGAAATGGAGGGAAAGGGTCCTAGAGAAGGGTGGCAAGTGGCTCAAGCAAGGAGCCGGGCCTAGTAATGGAGAGCCAAGTGCTAGAACCTGGGCCTGCGTGAATGAAAATAAACATGGAGGGGGGAGCAGCGGGAGGGGGGAAAGTAGAGTCGGTGGCACACAGGGAGAATGGTTCAAGGCCCAGATCCACTGCAGAGTATTAGAAATCATGAGGAGGGCCCCGGCTGAGGGAGGCCAAAGGGCCCAGGGAACGGGTGAAAGAATTCCCCACGCAAAGACACTTCGCTGGGAGAATTCCAGTTTTATTGCAAAAGGCTGTGTGCTTATATAGAACTAAGGGGGAGATGGTAGGGCTTAGATAAATGGCAGGCCACCCGTTTATTGGCAAGTTTTTCCAGATATCAGCTCCGGAGCCCAGGAATTAGTTCTTCTTGGGGCTAAGGTTCCCCACCAGCGAGATTTGAAATTGGCACTGGCAGGAGAGTTCACACGGGTGGGAACTTTTCATGCCACTGCAGAAAAGAGGAATGTAGAAAGAAGAGGTCCTCAGGCGCCATGTTGGGGTTTTTTCTCTAGGGTACGGTTGCCATTTATACTTTTCCCAACATTCCTCCCTTTTAGTTTTCTTAGGAAGTGGGGCGTCATTGGTCAGATCCGGCTGCTTCCTGCTCTATGGGGGGGGCGTGGGGCCTAGAAAGGGAAGTGGAGGAATGTTCGGGGGGCAGGTCTGGGGATATCATGGCAGCCAGAAATAAAACCCAGTGGCTATAGATAGCTACTTCCGCAGGGGTGAAGTCTATGAAAGTTCCCTGAAGCCACAAGTCGTCGATGGCATCGAACCAGTCCTGGATGGAGGAGATTGTTGGTATCAGCCACTGGTCCTGTAACAGAGACTCTAGGAAATACTGGAAGCATTGCCTGGGTATGGCATCACCAGCACCTGAAGAAGATCAAAGTGAATATAAACAGGATGAAGATAAAAATTAAAGCAAAGGTCAATTTTTGGCAGAAGTTCCATGTTGGGGGACTGACAGAGAAGAGGCCAAGGGCCATGAGGAGGCTTAAAAGGACATAAAGACTCATGAATCCAGGATGGCAGATTAAGAGGTTCTCCAAACTCATTGTCTCCCGCTGTCTGATGTCTGTTGCATTCCATCATGCCTGGTAGTGAGTGAGCTTCAGCACTGATTGAACTGTTCTCTTGAAGATGTTGGGGGTTCATCAGTCATCAAAGGCTGGTAGTGCCTAAGCAGAAGCTGGTTGAAAGTTTGATTAGAAATTTTCTGCAATTGGGTTTGAAAGAACTTCATTATGCAGGACAAGATAGCACAAAAAAGGAGCATCCCAATAAGGGGCCCCAAGATAGGTAGTAAGTACATGGCAAGAGAGGATTGGAGAGCCCCGTTATGGGATTAGAGGAGGTGGGTTTGAGCAATTAGGTCAATAATTCCTGCAATTTAACAACATTCTTTTCTATTACCCCAGACTCATTAACATAGTAGCAACATTCCTCTCTGAGGAACAGGCATGTACCCCCTTTTTCTGCAGTGAGAAGATCAATCACCCTTCGGTTCTGTAAAGCCACTTGTGCCAATGAAGTAACCTGCCGCTGCAAGGAGCCCAGAGACTCAGCAGTGGTATCCGAGCGCTTCCTGCAGTTTTTGTTGAAGGTCATTGGATGCCCATAGAGCATGACCTATAGCTCCACCAGAGATTCCGAGACTCGCCACTGAGGTTGTTAAAGTGAGGCCTACCAGAACCGGCAGAAAGACTGCCCTATGGCTGCGGAAAGGTAGGGCCAACTGTCAGAATTCGGTGGGACTATACAAAGACAGCTGAGGAACTACAGTAACCAAGAAACAGGTGCAAGAGACATTGATCGTTGAGGTACTTAAAGACCCGTTACACCAGAGGAAGTGTCCAGGTTGCATAAACGCAGGGCTCGATGGTGTGCTATAGCTCAAGGAACTAATGGGTAAAGGATTCATTGTTGGCAGGTGGAAACAGATGATAGGAAATGAAGTATTGGTGGAATAACTTTCCCATAGTGGGATACGTGTCACATGTAGGGGTTGTCCTTTCTTAGAGAAATTGTAGGTTTTTGCTGAAATATTTTCTGACGCTAATGGGACTGCTGCTAGAAGTGGACGACTAAGTGAAGCACAGAGAAAACACTGAGAAGTAGGCACAGAAAGAGGGGTGGAGTTTAATAATCGAAGAGTTTGGTGTAGCAAATTGAGCCATGTGGGAGGGGGGCCTGAGGAGGTTGAAGGCTCTGAATCCTCTTTGGATGGGCTATGGATAAGATCTTGAAGTTTTGATTCTGACTCCTTGATGTGTTCGACTACTTGGATGGTTGCCTTAGGTGGCGTAATCAGGGTGCGGCCAACAGTCATCCACACCGTGGGTCTGGCTGAGGTTGTCCAAGCATAGACAGCAAACTTAACATAGTCCCAACATTTGGCATTGGGGTCAGGTATATCTAAAGTATACCATCCATTGTTATCAGATGAAGAGCCTTTATGCCATTTTAGGTAACTAGAAGTCCACCCTTCAGGGTAGCCAAGTGAGTGGTAAGAATAGCTAATGCGTTCATCATGGAGCCTGCATGACCAATAGGGGCACCCATAAATATATCTCAGGCCACCAATGGCAATAGTCTTTGGTTTGATCAAAAAGGAAGCAAATGAAAGGCCAGTTCCAGCTACCAGGGACGAAGGGCCTGGAAGGTGACAATTTTAGGGAAATAGAGGTGCAGTTGTGGATGAAGCAAGTATTTGCATCCACTTCGCAGACCTTCTGCATGCCATGTTCTGAGTATCGTTCCCAAAGAGTGAATCGATACATGGTAGTAGAGGAGGGTAAAGACCAGTCCCGAGAGAGCACACAAAATAAGGAGAGCACACAAAAAAAAAGAAGAGAGAGAAGACTAGGGTGTTGGGAAAGCTCATTTTGCCTTCTTTAAGAGGAATTGGGCTGCGGGGAAAACCGTGTGAGCCACAACTTAAAGTGGTGAGATGGGTGTGGAGAGCAGGAGTAAAGGGGAGGTTCAGGAGGTGACTCTTGGAGTTCCTCTGGGGTGGTCCTGTCGTCAGCAGGTGGGGCCTCCTGGTGATATGGCTTCAACCTAGAAATGTGAATCCAGGGAGTGAGACGGTTGTCTGGTAAGGAGAGCTTGGTGGCAGTGGGGGTACAGAGAATGACAGGATAGGGTCTTTCCCATTTTGGGGCAAGAGCCACTTTCTCCTCTGGGGTATTATAATAGACTAAACTTCCAGGTGTTAAGGGAGGAGTGTTTGGAGAGGAGACTGGGTCCAGAAGAAGCCAGTCCTGATATTTCCAGAATTCCGAGGGGAGATGAAACAAGAGAGGCAAAGACAAATCTCGTGCGAGAGGTCCTTGTGAAACAACCAACCCAGTGGGTATAAGAGGTCTTCCATACATTATCTCAAAGGGAGACAGTAAAGATGGTTTCTTAGGGAGAGCTCTGATTCAAAGCAAAGCCAAGGGAAGGAGTTTGACCCAATCTAAGTTTAATTCCATTGTCAATTTGGTAAGGACTTCTTTTAGAGTCCAATTTACCCTTTCCACTTTCCCTGAAGCCTGGGGGCGATATGGACAGTGAAAATGCCACTTGAAGGAGAAGGCTTGAGAGACCTTTTGTGTGATCCTAGAAATAACCTCAGGGCCACTGTCGGATTGTAGGGAAGTGGGCATACCAAACCTGGGGATGATGTCTGTCAGTAAGATTGAAGCTACGGTGGAAGCCTTTTTGTTGGAAGTGGGAAATGCCTCAACCCAATCAGAGAAAGTGTCCACAAAGACAAGGAGGTATTTAGTGTGCTGTACTGTGGGCATGTTGGTGAAGTCTACCTGCCAGTCAGCAGCAGGAATGTCTCCCTGGGCTTGGTGGGAGGGGAAAGGTTTGGGCCTTAAAGGAGTATGAGGGTTGGTCTGCTGACAGATATGACAATTAGAGGCTATATTCTGTAGCATGGCTTTGTCAGAGGGGTGAGGGAAAAGAAGCTCTGTAAAAAGAGGGTCAAAGACTGAGAATTGGCATAGAATAGAGTATGAAGGAACTCGAAAAGATCCTTGCTCTTACTGGAAGAAGTAGTGGCTTCAGATGAGCTGTCTAAAGTGGCCATTATATGTACCCAAGGGGGGCCATAACTGGAAGTGGTAGCAGCCATCTGTGCTGCCTGGTCAGCCCTGGCATTGCCCTCAGTGATAAGAGAGTCATCCTTCTGATGGGACCTACAATGGACAACTCCCAACTGGGTGGGTAAGTGGGAGGCCTCTCTCAGATTGGTTATAAGAGCCGAATTAGTGATCTCATTACCTTTGGTGGTAAGGAGGCCTCGCTCCTTCCATATTGCAGCATGGGATAATAGAATATGGAAGACATATTTTGAGTCAGTATAAAGGGTGAGGAATTTGCCTTGTGCTAGAAGGCAGGCACGAGTGGCTGCTGTAAGTTCAGCCTGCTGGTTGGTAGTTCCTCAAGTCAGAGCTTTGGCCTCTATAATCTCAGTGGCCGAAACTACAGGGTACCCAGAGTAATGAGTGCCGTTCTGCCTAAAGGAACTGCCGTCAGTGAGCCAGATAAGGTCAGGCTTGGTGAGTGGTCATTCAGAAATGGAAGAATGACAGGGGAGGAAATCATCTAGGGTTTCCAAGCAATTATGAGTTGGTGTGTCATATGTGGGAGTCGTTGGGAGAAGTGAGGCAGGGTTCAGTGCAGAGCAGGGGAGGAATGTAATATTAGGGTTCTCCAGAAAGGAAGTGAGGAGCGACAGAACTCTGGATGGAGGAAGGGTTTGAAGGCCCTTATAAGCTAAAAGATCCTTCAAGTGATGTGGGGAGTGGATAGTTAAAGGGGCCCCAAAAGTCAGCTTAGAGGCTTCTTTGTGTAAAATTTGTCCAGCAGCCAGAGCTCTTAAGCAAGGGGCCCACCCACGGATGGTAGGGTCTAGTTGCTTGGACAAATATGTCACAGGTGCAAATGTAGGCCCATAGTTTTGACCTAAGACCCCAAGTGCTTTCTCCCCGTTTTCATGGACATATAGATGAAATGGTATTGAAAGATCAGGAAGGTGAAGGGAGGGTGCCTTTAAGAGGAGTGGCTGAAGCCTGCGGAAGTGGTAGCGGGGGGAGGAGGCAAGAGATTCGTTAGGGGGTGCCTTTGCTAGGTCATACAGGGGTTTGGCTAGAAGAGAGTAATTTGGGATCCAGGCCCTAAAATAACCTGCTAGTCCTAGGAATGATAGTATTTCAGCTTTCGTATGGGGCACCAGATGATTAGAGAGGAGTTGCCTCCTATCCAGTGTTATTTCCTTTTTCCCGGATGTAAGACAAAAACCAAGGTAGGTGACAGAAGTCTGGGAAACCTGGGCCTTGTGGGCAGACACCATATATCCCTTGTCCGCTAGAAAATTAAGAATCTGGGCAGTGTGGGATTGAGAGTGTTCCCAAGAGGGACTACATAGAAGAAGGTCATCAACATATTAAAGGAGAGTAGAGTCAGGACAAGTGGGGTGAAAGGATGTGAGGTCCTGGGCAAGAACTTGGCCAAAGAGATGGGGGCTATCCCTGAATCCTTGAGGGAAGAGAGTCCAGGTAAGCTGACGAGAATGGTGGGTGTGAGAGTCAGTCCATATAAAAGCAAAGATATCCTGAGATTCTGAGGACAAGGGAATAGAGAAGAAGGCATCTTTCAAATCTAGGATCGAGAAGTGGGTAGTAGTGGCAGGGATCTGAGAGAGGAGAGTATAAGGGCTGGGCATTAGTGGGTGGATGGGGACCACAGAGAAGTTGACAAGGCAAAGGTCTTGAACCAGCCTGTAGGACCCGTTAGGTTTCTTAACTGCCAGAATGGGGGTGTTGAAAGGAGAGTGTGTAGGCCTAAGATACCCCTTTCATAATAAATCCTGGATGATGGGTTCTAATCCAAGGAGTGCTGTGGTTGTGAGTGGATATTGTGGTTCACTAATATATCATGAAGGGTCCCATAAGACAATATGAATAGGACTGCATTCAGCTATAGAGGGTGTAGTTGTGTCCCAAACCTCAGGGTTAACTTGTTTAGATAGTTGTGGGAGAGTTCGTGAAGGAGGTGTATCTGCCCCTAGGAACATCATGAGGAAATGAGAGGTAGCAGAGCTGTGGGGTGATATGTGAATGGTGACTTTCAATAGTGAGAGTATGTCCCTTCCCAGAACGGGAATGGTGCAATGGCTCATAACGAGAAAGAAGTGTGTGAAGGACAAAAGTGATCCCTGCATATAACATGATGGGGGGGTTGAGGGAAAATATGTTTACCTCCTACCCCGACAATAGGAGTTTTTGAGGTTGTGGTAGGACCCCAATACACCCTCAAGATCGAAAAAGCAGCACCAGTATCCAAGAGGTAGGTAATGAAGAGTCCATCCACCAGGATGGTGACCCTAGGCTCTTGCTTCTTGATGGTAATAGTCAGGAGGGAAGACCCAGGGCTCCGTCAATCC
Organism: Marmota flaviventris; assembly: GCF_047511675.1. Lineage (NCBI taxonomy): Eukaryota > Metazoa > Chordata > Mammalia > Rodentia > Sciuridae > Marmota > Marmota flaviventris. The sequence goes on from NC_092517.1 coordinate 25,500,404, forward strand.
TCCTCTGCCAAGCCCAGGAGAGGATGGGGTTGCCGGGCAGCTGACCAACCTCTCCTCCAGGGTGTTGGGCAGTCTGCCCCCCAGTGCCCCATTTGATGGCATTTTGGGCAGGGGGTACAGGGTGTCCTCGACAAAGGACAATCCCTGGCCCAATGTCCCTCCTTACCACATTTGAAGGAAGCTCCAGGGGGTGTCTTATTAGGACTGCGTGGTGATGACCTTCTCTGAATGACCTGGGCCAACATTTGGAATTTGGCATTTTCTGCCCTCTGCCTACATCGTTTGCTTTCATCCTCTCTACCATGGAAAACCTTGAAAGCGACTGCAAGAATTTCGGTCTGAGGAGTAGCAGGGCCCTGTTCAAGCTTCTTAAGTTTGGCTTTAATGTCAGGGTAGCTTTGGGCCAGGAAATACGTCATTAAGACATGACGACCATCAGGGGTTTCTGGGTCGAGGTTTGTGTACTCTTGAAGTGCCTTGGTTAGTCTATCCAGGAATTCTGAAGGTGTTTCTTCCTTCTTTTGAATGACCTCCTGCACCTTTTGAAAATTAACAGCCTTGCGGGTGGCCTTTTTCAGGCCCGCCAAGAGGCAGGATGTAAAAAGGTCACGAGACTGTAAGCCTCCAGGTGTGTTGTAATCCCATAGGGGATCCTGCTCTGGGACAGCATGAGGGCCCGTGGTGTGGTTGGGATTGGTCCTATGATTTTCATCAGCATGGGCTTGGGCTAGCTCCCAGACCCGTCGCCTTTCCTTGGGGAGAAGTGTATTGGCCAAGAGCATGTAGATATCATGATGAGTGAGAGTATATGCTTGCAGGACCCATTGAAACTCCCGAATGTAAGTGGTGGGGTCGGTGGTGAATGAGCCTAACTTCCTCTCTAGCTGAGTAATGTCCGACATGGAGAAGGGCACATGTACTCTGATGACACCCTCGGGACCAGCTACCACACGAAGGGGTGCGATTGTCTTGGGGGTGGGAAGGAGTCCCTTAGACCTGGTAACAGGAGGACTGAAAGAGGCAGGCGGCGGACAGGAAGGAGAGGGAGGGGAAGGGGATGTCTCTGCAGAGGAGGAGGTGGAGCGGGCAGAAGAGGGCAGAGGGGAGGGGATGAAACGGAAGGCTGAGGATCCATAGAATCAGGCAGAGGAAGAGGAGGGTATAGCGGGAGAGAAGGAGCAGATGGGGCTGGTGGATAAGGTGGGGGTTCATCTGCCGGGTTGAATGAGGAAGAATCTGCCAAGTCAGGATTAGAAATATGGGGAGAGAGGGGTTTGAAAGCAAGGAGGACTTGAGAGGGAGAACAGGAGGAGCAGAGAGCAGGGTGCTCTGCGAGAAAGCTAAAACCTTCAACACAAGGAATCTCCCTCCACTTTTTCAGATGCCAGAAATAGTTAAAAAGGTCCTGGAGGAGGTTTGAATCTAAGGAGCCTTCTGGAGGCCAATGATTGCCATTATCCAGTGGATATGTAGGCCAATCTTGGGTACAAAATTTGATTAGAAGTTTGGGCTTGATGTCTGGTGTGAGGGAGAGTGTGGCCAAATTTTTTATTAGACATTTGAGCGGTGAAGCTTCAGGTACAGACGAAGAGGTGCCCATAGTCACAGGGAGAGATGGAAGAGAGAGAGAGAGAGAGAGAGAGAGAGAGAGAGAGAGAGAGAGAGAGAGAGAGAGAGAATAAGAGTGAGAGAGACAAAGAGAAATCCCGGGCTGGAACAGCTTCCTGGAAGCTCAGGGCAAACGGGGATCAAGTGGGCATCCCTAAAATGACCACCCGTCACGAGGAAATACAGAGGGCACTACCCGGTCGTCACCAGTGAAGTGCGATCTGTGAGACCAAATAGGGTCGGAGCCACGGGCAACCTGACGTCAGGAAAGTTTTCGACTGCAGCGGAAAAAGTCAGCAATGAAAACAGAACTCAAGCTCTGGCAGAACGCAGCTTCAGGCCGGGAGTTCAGTTTCCTTGAGCAGAAAAGCAGCTTCAGCCGGACACAGTAGTCCCGCAGGAAACAGCAGCTCTAGCTGGCAGTGGCAGCGGAGGAGGAAATAAAACTACAGAGCCTCTTGTTTAAACTCAGAAGCCTCATGCCCCAAAGGGAAACGGATATCCAGCGGGTCCACTGCGACCGGTAAAAGTCTTAGTGGGGTGGGTTCCCTCCTCCCTACTGGGCGTCTGGAGTGTGCCAGACGATCATGGTCACAAAACCAGCATAAGCCCCAAGGGAATTGGCGAGCAGGGACAGGGGAAACTTACCTAAGCCAGATCAGTGGTGAGTGCAGGGAGCCGGCGTCTGAAAAGAGCAGACCAGGGCGAGGTGTCTCAGCGGAGAGGGGGATGGGGCTCTTGTTGGAAAGAGCTCACCCGTATCCTCACATGGGGCACTAGAATGAAAGAATTCCCCACGCAAAGACACTTCGCCGGGAGAATTCCAATTTTATTGCTAAAGGCTGTGTGCTTATGTAGAACTAAGGGGGAGATGGTAGGGCTTAGATAAATGGCAGGCCAACCGTTTATTGGCAAGTTGTTCCAGATATCAGCTCCAGAGCTCAGGAATTAGTTCTTATTGGGGCTAAGATTCCCCGCCAGCGAGATTTGAAATTGGCGCTGGCAGGAGAGTTCACACGGGCGGGAACTTTTTGCGCTACTGCAGAAAAGAGGAAGGTAGAAAGGAGAGGTACTTAGGCGCCATGTTGGGGTTTTTTCTCTGGGGTACGCCTGCCGTTTATACTTTTCCCAACAACGGGCAGGGCTATGTTTTCCAAAGGGAGCCCCTAGGACCAAGAGGCCAAATCAAGTTGCCTGGATCAGCTGAGCCTCCTGGGAAGGAGATCAGGTAAGCCGGCGTGGCAGAGTAAGACAGGAGGGATGAAGCAGGGTCCGCCTGAAGGGCTACAGGATGGGTGTGGGTGGGGTGAGGGCCACACCCCAGCAAGGATCTCAGGCAAGGGACCTAGAATTGGGCCCAGGCCAGGGAAGAGCAGGGAATGTGGGTTTGATAAGGCAGGGCTGAAATAGGATATTGCAGTCCAGGAATACCAAGTGGAGCATGGAAGCAGCCCCATTGAGGGGCCCTCAGACAATGCCCAGAAAAGCAGTGAGCAAGAAGGGCAACCAGAGGCTCAAGCGAGAATCCAGGTCATGGAACGGAGAGCCAGGGGCCAGGGCTTGGGTAGGGTACTCAGGACAGTGGATTACATTTGGGAAGGAAGGCAGGGGATCCAGCAGGGGGCAGTCAGGCTCAAGGCCCAGGGCCACCTCCGGGTTTCAGGGTTCCTAAAGCTGGGCCAAGCACCCAGGGAGACCAAGTGGCCCCATTGAGGGACAGGGTATTGTCTTCCATAAGGTGCCCCTAGATCAGATGAGAACCTATGGCCAGGGTCCTGGCAAAGGAGGTCAGGAAAAGGAAGAGGGCCTGAAGTAGGGCAAAGGGAGGGCACAATAGGGGGTTGTAGTGGGTGTGCATAGATGTGAGAACCAGGACCCAAGCCAGAAGTCCAGGCAAGGGACACACCCAACCCATGGTGATGGTGGATCCAAAGAGCAGGAGACATGCTAGCGCCAGAAAAAGTGTGAGGGGAAGAGAAGGAAGGGGTGGCGTGAGGACCAGGAGAAGCCAAGGGACACCTAGGGGTGCACACTAGAGGGCCCAAGAAAGGGGTCCCCAGGTCATACACAACAGGAAGAGAGTCGTTGCTATGCCAAGGGCCACGAAGAACACTCTCAGGGGGTCAGGCCAACCTGCAGGCCCAGACTGGAGTGAAAAGGGATAGGGTTAGGGAGGGCTGCGTTGCAGTAGTGGCAGCATGCAAGGCTAGAGGGAGGGGAGGAAAGGATGGGATTGCTCAGGGCTGGGATGGAGCAAGTCCCATTTTAACTGCCAGGCCTCAAGGGACAGGGTGGGAAAAGGACTTATGTGACTGGCAGGACTGTGTTTCCCATAGGGAGCATTCAGTGTGCAGAGAAGAGCCAATTCTACTCCTCTGTACCAGGTGAGTAGATCCTCAGAGTGAGATCTGAACCAATGAGGGGCAAAAGAGGGTACTCTGAAAGGATACCTGACATGCAGAGGTGGTGTGTCAGTGGGTTGAAAGACACATTTTAGCAACCTAGGCTAGAGAGAAGCAGGGATAGGGGTGGGTCTGGGTAGTTCCAGGATGACACAGCATGAGGGAATCAGAGGGGAGGCACAGGAGGGGGCTGGTAAAAGGGGCCTAAAACCAAGGAACAGGGACTGGGTCATGGAGAAGGGCAGCTAGGGGCTCAAGCAAGGAGCCAGGCTCAGTAATATAGAGCCAAGTGCTATACCTGGGCCTGGGATAATGAAAAGAGACATGGATAGGGAGGGTCAGGAAGGGAGAAAGGGGAGCTGCTGGCACATGGGAGGAGGGCTCAAGGACCAGGTTCCCTGCAGGGTGTAAGGGGTCAGGAGCAGGGCCTGGCTGAGGGAGGCGAAATCTCCCAGGTAAGGGGCATGGTAATGTTTTCCCAAAGGTCCTATACTCTGGCCTAGGTGAGCATCCTGGGAAGGGGATCAGGAAAGTGGGCATGGAAGAGACAGAAATGACAGGAGGCCTGAAGTAGGACACAGCCTGAAGGGCCACAAGACGGGTTTGGGTGGGGTTGGGGCCACGACCCCAGCAAGGAGCACAAGCAAGGGACCTAGAGGAGGGCCAAGTCAGGGGAGAGCAGGGAATGCTGGGCAGAGAAGGCTAGCCTATACTAGGGTACTGTAGTATGGAAGCCAAGGCAAGCAGGGAAGTGGACGCAGCGAGGGCACATCAGACAATGCCTACAAAATCAGTAAGCATGAAGGGCCACCAGAGGTTCAAGCAAGTAGCCAGGCCAGGGAACAGAGAGCTAAGAGCCAGGGCTTGGGCAGGGGCTAAGGACAGTGTAGAAGATTTGGGAAGGAAGGGAAGGGATCCAGAAGGGGGCAGTCAGGCTCCAGGCCCAGGGTTACCTCCAGGTTTCAGGATTCCTGGTGCAGGACCAAGCACCCAGGGAGAGCAAGGAGCCCATGCAAGGGGCATGGCATTGTTTCCCATAAGGCACCCTGGATCAGATTAGAATCTAGTGCCAGGGTCTTGGCAAAGGAGGCCTGGAAAAGAAAGGGAGCCAGAAGGAGGGCAACGGGAGGGCATGTCAGGGGTTGCAGTATGTGCACATACGTGCGAGACCCAGGACCCAAGCCAGGAACCCAGGCGAGGCACCCACCCAATCAATGGTGATTGGGACCCAATGAGCAGGAGACCTGTGAGCGCCAGAAAAAGGCACAAGGAGAAGAGGAGTAAGGGGCTGTATGAGGACCAGAGGAAGCCAAGGGGCACCTAGGGAAGTCCATTGGCAGAACAAGCAAGGGGACCCCAGGTCAGACCCAACACAAAGAGACTCCTTGCTTTGCCAAAGGGTGATGAGGAATGCAGTCAGGCAGTCAGGCAAAAGCCTAGGCCCAGGGACTGGAGCACAAAGTGTCAGGGTTAGAGAGGGCTGGGTTTCTCTAGGAGCAGAATGCAAGTCCAGAGGCCAGGGGAGGGAAGGGAAGGGGTCACTCAGGACTAGGTTAGAGCAAGTCCATGTAAACTGCCAGGCCTCGATTTTCATGAAGGGAACTCAGGTGAGTGGCAGGGCTGTGTTTCTCATAGGGAGCCTTCAGGGCGCAGAGGCTAGCCAATTCTGTTCCTCTGCACCAGTTGAGTAGATCCTCAGAGAAGGACCTGGACCAAACAAGGTGTCAAAGTGGGTACTGTGAGGGGATACCTGGTGTGTGGAAGTGTGGAGTATTCGGGCTGCCAGCAACCATTTGAGCAACATAGGCTAGGGAGAAGCAGGGGGTGAAGAGAGTCCTGGCAATGCCAGGATACCACAGCATGATGGGATCAGAGGGAAGGCACAAGAGTGGGCCAGCAAAAGTGACCTGAAACCAAGGGACAGGGGACAGGGTCTTCGACAACTGTAGCCAGGGTCTCAAGCAAGGAGCCAGGGCCAGTAATGGAGAGCTAAATGCTAGCACCTGGGTCAGGGTGAATGAAAAGAAACATGGATAGGGAGGGTGGGAGGGGAGAAAGGAGAACAGATGGTACAGGGGGAGAAGGGCTAAAGGCCCGGGACAATTGCAGGGTATCAGGGCCGGGAGCAAGATCTGACAGAAGCAAAACCCAGGCAACGGGCAGGCTTATGTTTTCTCAAAAGAAGCCCCCAGAGCAAAGAGGCCAGGTCAAGTCTCCTGGCCCTGGTGAGCATCCTGGGAAGGGGTTCAGGAAGGCATGTGTGTCAGAGACAGAAAAGTCAGGAAGGCCAAAAGAAGGGCACAGCCTGAAGGGCCACATGATGGGTGTAGGTTGGAAGGGGGCCAGGACCCCATCAAGGAGCCCAGGTAAGGGACCTACCGGAGCGCCCAGGCCAGGGGAGAGCAGGGAACACTGGACTGGGAAGGCGGGCCTGCACTAGGGTACTTAGTACAGAGAAGCCAAGGAGAGTAGGAAAGCGGCCCCAGTGAGGGGCCCTCAGACAATGCCCAGAAAATCAGTGAGCAAGAAGGGTCACTAGAGCCTCAAGTGAGGAGCCAGGCAAAGGAATGGAGAGCCAAGGGCCAGGGCTTGGGCTAGGGTCTCAGGACACTGGACAAGATTTGGGAGAGAAGGCAGGGTATCCAGCAGGGGGTAGTAAGGCTCCAGGCCCAGGGTCACCTCCTGGTGTCAGAGTTCCTGGTAGAGGACCAAGCACCCAGACAGAGTAAGGGGCCCAGGTGAGGGGCAGAGCTCTATTTCCCATAAGGCTCCCTGATTCAGGTTTGAATCCAGGACCAGGGACCTGTTAAAGGAGGCCAGACAAGGGAAGGGGGGCAGGAGGAGGGCAAATCAAGGGCACAGCAGTGGGTCATGGTGGCTGCACTGTAGGGCGAGAGCCATGACCCAAAACAGCCCCACAGGCAAGGCACCCATCCAAATGATTGTGATGAGGGACCCAAGGAACAGGAGACCTGCATACGCCAGGAAAAAGTGTGAGGGCAAGGGAAGTAGGGGCTACGTGAGTACTAGAGGGAAGCACAAGGGGCACCTAAGTGAGCCCTCTGGGAGGCCCAAGTAAGGGGCCCCCAAGTAAGACCCAACACAAAGAGACTCCATGCTATGCCACGGTACATGAGGAACGTGGTCAGGGGCTCAGGCGAGCGCCCAGACCTGGAGACTGGAAAACAAAGGATCAGGGTTAGGGAGCACTGGGTTGGGGTAGAGGAAGCATGTAAGTGCAGAGGGCAGGGGAGGGAAGGGAGGAGATCGCTCAGGACTGGGTTGGAGCAAGTCCCATGTTAACTGGAAGGCCTCAAGGTACAGGGGGTGAAGGGGACTGGCTGGGCTGTGTTTCCCATATGGAGCATTAAGGGTGCAGAGATCAGCCAATTCTGCTCCTCTGTCCCAGGTGAGTAGATCCTCAAACAGGAACATGGATAATTAAGGGGCAAAAGAGGGTACTGTGAAGGGATACCTGGCATGTCCAGTTTGGCAGGGGTCGCTGGGCTGCAGGACCCATTTTAGCAGCCTAGGCTAGAGTGAAGCAGGTGGAGCGGAGGATCCAGGCAGTGCCAGGATACCACAGCATGAGGGAATCAGAGGGGAAGCACAGAAGGGGGCCAGTAAAAGGGGCCTGAAACCACGGGACAGGGACTTGTTCCTGGAGAAGGGCAGCCAGGTACTCAAGCAAGGAGCCAGGCCCAGTAATGGAGACCCAAGTGCTAGCACCTGGGCCTGGGTGAATGAAAAAGACATGGTTGTATGTGGGAGCTCTTATACCTCTGCAGGGTGGGTAGAGCAGACTGCCTCCTCCAGGTGAGAGACCCCTCCCATCTTGGTGTCCAGGCTACCTTGTGTTCTGCATCACCCTTTGTAGAGGGGACCCACCCCTACAGTCATGAGATCACTTCCATCTCTGTGCCCAGTGTGTGGGGTCTCGTGTACAGCTGCAGCCAGGGTCTTAGGGACTCACCTCTCCAGGTGGGATACCCCTTTCACCTGGGTGTTAGGGGAAGCTCATATCTAAGCACAGCCAGAGTAACAAGGATTCGCCCCTCCAGGCAAGAGACCCTCACACCTGGGTTTGATTGGGGGACTCCTACAGAGCTGCAGCCAGGGTAACAGGGAGTCACCCCTCCAGGCCGGAGACCCCTTTCACGTTGATGTTGAGGGAAATTCGTATACCTCTGCAGGCAGGGTAGAGGGGACTCGCCCCTCCAGGCAGAAGACACCTCCCAACTGGGTGTAGGGGGAGCTAGTACACAGCCCCAAGCAGGGTAGAGGGGACTCCTGCTTCCAGGCGGGAGATCCCTCCCACCTGAGTGTTGCTGGGATCTTGCATACTGCTGCAGCCAGGTTAGAGGAAACTCGCCTCTTCAGGCAAAGGCTCCTCCAACCTGTGTGTTGATGGGAGATCATATACTACCTTAGCCAGTGTAGAGGGCACTTTTCCAGTCAGGCTGGAGACCCCTCCCACCTGAGTGTCTTTGAGGGCTTTTATACCACTGAGTCAGGGTAGCAGGGACTTGCCCCTCCAGGCTAGAGACCCCTCCCACCTGGGTGTCAGGGGAGCTCCAATATCACTGCTGCCACGTTAGAGGGGACTCAACCCTCCATTTGGAAAACCCCTCCCACCTGGGTGACTGGAGGAACTCCTATACATCCCAGCCAGGGTTCAGAGGACTCGCCCCTCCTGTATCTCCAGATCCAGGGTGGAGGGGACTTGCCCCATCCAGGGGGAGACAGCCCCGATCTTGGTATGTGAGGGAGCTCCTATACCACAGCAGCCAGAATAGAGGGACTTGCCCCTCCAAGCAGTGGACTCCTTCATCAGAGTATCTGGGAAAGCTGGTACACCCCTGCAGCCAGGGTAAGGGGAAGTCACCCTTCTAGGCGGAGACCCCTCCATCCTATGTGTCATGGGGAGCTCCTTAACCACTGCAGCCAGGTTAGAGGAGACTCACCCCTCCAGGTGTAAAACCCCTCCCACCTGGGTGTCAGGTGGAGCTCATATAGCCAAGAAGCCAGGGTAGAGGCAACTCGCACCTCCAGGCAAGAGACACCTCCCACCTGGGAATGGGGGTAACTCTATACCAACTTAGCCAGGGTAGAGGGGCACGCTCATTCAGGAGGAAGACCCCTCCAATCAAGGTATGTAGGGGGGATCTCCTATACCACAGAAGCCATAATAGAGGCTTTTAAGCAGGAGACCCTCCCACCTGGGTGTCTGGGAGAGCTGGCAAACCCCTGCACGCTGGGTAGAAGGAAGTCACCTTTATATGCAGGAGACCACTCCCAACTGGGTATCAGGGGAAACTCCTTAACAATTGCAGGCAGGGTAGAGTCGACTCGCCCCTCCCCCACATGGGTGTCTGGCGAGGGGGGATCCTATACACCTCTCCCCTGTGTAGCAGTGACTCACCCCTCCAGGCTGAAGACCCCTCCTACTGGGGGTAAGAGGGGGCTCTTAGACCCCTGAAACCAAGGTTGAGGGGACTCTACCCTTCATCTGGAGACCCTCCCATCTGAGTGAGCAGGGAGTACCTATACTGCTGCAGCCAGAGTAATGGGGACTTGCCCCTCCATGCAGGAGTCCCTTCCCATCGGGATGTTGCAGGGAACTTGTAGACCAACTTAGACAGGGTAGAGGAGGCTTGCCCATGCAGGCGGGAGACCCCTCCAACCTAATTGTTATCTGGAGCTCATATACCACCGGAGCCATGGTAGAAAATCCTTGCCCTCCTGGTGGGAGATCACTCCCACCAGGGTGTAGGTGGGAGCTCATATACCACCACAGCCAGGATATAGGGGACTTGCTCCTCCATGTAGGAGAACATTCCCATCTGGGTATCTGGGGCAGCTTGTCTACCTCCACAACCAGGGTAGAGAGGACTCGCTGCTCCAGTTTGGAGACCCTTCACACCTGTGTATCAGGGAAATATCATATACCACCAGAACAAGTGTAGAGGGGATTTGCTCATCCAGGCAGAAGACCCCTCCCACCTGGGTTTGTGTGGGGGAGATCATATACTGCCACAGCCAGGGTAGAGGAGACTCTCCCCTCCAGAGGGGAGACCTCTCACACCTGGGTTTCAGGGGGAGCTCCTATACTGCTGAAGCCAGGGTAGAGGGGACTCGCTCCTCTAGGTGGGAGAACCTTTCCATCTGGGTGTCAGGGGGAGTTCCTACACCACTGCAGCCAGGGTAGAGTACACTTGCCCTTCTAGTCGGGAGACTTTCCTACCTGGGTGTCTGGTTGAGCTCTTATATCTCCGCAGCCAGGTAAGAAGGGACTCGCATCTCCAATCGTTGGACACCACCCACGTGGGGGTCTGGGGGAGCTTTATTACTGCAGCATCCAGGGTAGAGGGGACTCACCCCTACAGATGAGAAACACCTTTCATGTGAGTGTTGGGGGGAGCTCCTACCCTGGCACAGCCAGGATAGAGGGAACATGTACCTTCAGGCGAATGACCCATCCCACCTGGGTGTCCAGAGAGCTTGTATACCGCCAAAGCCAGAGTAGAGGGGACTCACCCTTCCATGCAGAAGACCACTCACACCTGTGTGTAGTGGGGTGCTTGTATACCTCCTTATCTAGGATAGAGGGGAATTGCCCTTCCAGGCGGGAGACCCCTCCCACCTTGATGTCTGAGAGACATTGTATACCACCACAGCCAGGGTAGAGGGGACTCATTTCTTCAGGCATGAGAACCCTCCCACCAGCGTGTCAGGAAGAGATACTTTACCGAAGCAGCCATGGTACAGGAACTCGCCCCTCCAGTGGAGAGACCCATGCATCGTTGGTGTCAGGGAGAGCTAGTAAACCACTTCAGCCAGGGTAGAGGGGATTCGCCCCTACAGGAGGGAGACCCCTCCCATCTTGGTATGGTTGGGGAGCTCCTATACCACAGCAGCCAGAATAGAGGGGACTCGCCCCTCAAAGCAGGAGACTCCTCCCACCTGGGTGTCAGGGGAATCTCCTTAACCACTGCAGCCAGAGTAGAGAGGTCTCACCCCTCCAGGCAGAAGACCCCTCCCACCAGGGTGTCAGGTGGACCTCATATAGCCCAGCAGCCAGGGAAGAGGTGACTCACACCTCCAGGCGAGAGACACCTCCCACCTGGGAATGGGAGTAATTCCTTTACCGCCTTAGCCAGGGTAGAGTGGACACGCCACCCCAGGTGGAAGACCCCTCCCACATGGGTGTCAAGTGGAGCTCATATACCTCAGCATTCAGGGTAGAGGCAACTACCACCTTCAGGCAGAAGACACCTCCCACATGGGTGACTGGCAAGGGGGGATCTTATACACCTGCACATGGAATAGCCGCAAATCACCCCTCCAAGCTGGAGATCCCTCACTCCTAGGAGTAGGAGGGGGGTCTCATACCTCCTTAGCCAGGGTTGAGGGGCCTCGCCCCTTTAGGCAGGAGACCCTCCCACCTAGCTGTGAGGGTGGAGCTCATATACTACTGCAGCCAGGGTATTGGGTACTCACCCCTCCAGGCAGGAGATTTCTCTGATCTAGGTGTCTGTGAGAGCTTGCATACCGCTGCAGCCAAGGCAGACTGGACTCACTTCTCAGGAGGGAGACCTCTTCCACCTGGGTGTCCTGGGGAGCCCCTATACCGCTAAAGCCAGGGTAGTAGGGATTCCCACCTTTAGGTGGGAGACCCCTCCCATCTGGGTTTCAGGGGGAGTTCCTATACCATTGCAGCCAGGGTAGAGGGGACTAGCCTCTCCAGGCCAGAGACCCTCCGACCTGGGTGGAAGTGTGAGATCCTTTATCACAGCAGCCAAGGTAGAGTGGACTCACCCCTCCAGGTGAGAGACCCATCCAACCTGGGTGTCAGGGAGAGATAGTATATCACTACATCCATGGTAGAGGGGCCTTGACTCTTAAAGCGGGAGACCCCTCCCATCTTGATATGGGGTGGGGGGCACCTATACCACAGCAGCCAGTATAGAGGGGACCTGCTCCTCCAAACAGGAGACCCCTACCACCTGGGTGTCTGGGAGAGCTGGTAAACCCCTCAGCCAGGGTAGAGGGAAGTCACCCTTCTAGGCGCAAAACCCCTCCCACCTGGGTGTCAGGGGAAACTCCTTAACAGCTGCAGCCAGAGTAGAGAGAACTCACCTCTCCAGGTGGAAGACCCTGCCCACCTGGTTGTCAGGTGGAGCTCATATACCCCAGCATCCAGGGTAGAGGAGACTTTCACTTCCAGGCCAGAGACACCTCCCATCTGGGAATGGGGGTAACTCCTACACCGCCTTAGCCAGGGTAGAGGGGATATGCCCCTCCAGGCAGAAGAACCCTCCCACATGCGTGTATGGCGAGAAGGGGATCATATACATCTGCAGCTGGGGTAGCAGTGACTCGCCCCTCCAGGCGGGAGACCCCTTCCTTCTGGGGGTAAGAGGGGTATCTTATACCCCCTCAGCCAGGGTTGAGGGGACTCACCTCTTCAGGCAGGATACACTCCCACCTGGGTTGGGACGGGAGCTTGTATACCACTGCAGCCAGGGTTGTGGGGACTCGCCCCTCCAGGCAGGGGATGCCTCAGACCTGGGTGTCCGGGGGAATGTATACCATCAGAGCCAGGATAGAAAGTACTTGCCCCTGCTGGCAGGAGACCCCTCCCACCATATACCACCACATTTACCACCACAGCCAGGATAGAGAGGACTCGCCCCACCACGCAGGAGAACCCTTCCACCTGGGTGTCTGTGGGAGTTTGTATACCTCTGAAACAATGATAGAGGGCACTCGCTGCTCCAGTTGGGAGTACCTTCCCACCTGTGTATTAGGGGGATCTCGTATACCTACTGCCACAGCCAGGTTAGAGGTGACTTGCTCCTTCAGGAGAGAGACTCGCCCTTCCCACGTGTGTGTGTGTGTGTGTGTGTGTGTGTGTGTGTGTGTGTGTGTGTGTGAGGGAGATCCTATAGGGCCACAGCCAGGGTAAAGGGGACTCTCCCCTCCAGGGGAGAGACCCATCCATCCTGGGTTTCATGGAAAGCTAGTATACCACTGCAGCCAGGGTAGAGGGGACTCGTGGCTCCAGGCAAGAGACCAATACAACCTGGGTGTCAGGGACAGCTAGTATACCACTGCAGTCAAGGTAGAGGAGACTGGTTCCTTCAGGCAGGAGACCCCTGTCACCTGGGTATGTGGGGGGCAAATCCTATACCTCCACAGCCAGGATAGAGGAGACTAAACCGCCAATGCATAAGACCACTCCCACCTGTGTTTATTGGGGCGCTTGTATACCACCTTAGCCAAGGTAGAGAAGACTTGCCCTTCCAGGCAGGAGACCCCTCTCACCCTGGTGTCTGGAAGAGCTTGTATAACACCACAGCCAAGGTAGAGAGGACCCATTGTTTCAGGCAGGAGACCCCTCCCACTTGCGTGTACTGGGACCTCTTATATGGCAAGATCTAAAGTATAGGGGACTTGCCCTTCAAGGCACGATGCCCCTCCCACCTGTGTGTCAGGTGACCTTGTATATCACCAAAGCCAGGGTAGAGGAAACTTGCCCATGCATCCAGAAGACCACTCCCACCTCTCTGAAGGGAAGCGCTTGTATACCACCTTAGCCAGGGTAGAGAAGACTTGCCCCTCCAGGCGGGAGACCCCTCCCACCTGGGTGTCTGGGGGAGCTTGTATACTGCCACTACCTGGGTAGAAGGAACTCATTGCTCCAGGCGGGAGAACCTTCCACCTTGGTGTCAGTGGGAGGTCGTATGCCCAACAGCCAGTGTAGAGTGTCCTCGCCCTGCAGACCGTATAACTTGGGTGTCAGAGGATCTCCTATACCTCCAGAGCCAGGGGAGAGGGTACTGGATCCTCCAGGTGGAAGATCCCTTCTACCTGTTGTCAGGGGAGTTCATATACTACCACAGGCAGAGTAGAGGAGATTCACCACAAGAGGCAAGAGACCTTTCCAACTTAGTGTAGGTGGAGCTCCTATACCACTGCAGCCAGGATAGAGAGGACTCGACTCTCCAGTCCAGAGAACCTCCCACCTTGGTGTCAGGGGGAGATCCTTTACCAAAGCAGCCAGGGTAGAGGAGACTCGCCCCTCCAGGCGAGAGATCTAACCAATCTGGGTTTCAGGTAAAGCTAGAATACCTCTGCAGCTAGGTAGAGGGGACTCGCCCCTTCAGGAAGGAGACACCTCCCATCTTGATATGAGGGAGAGCTCATACACCACAACAGGCAGAATGGAGGAGATTTGCCCCTCCAAGCAGGAGACCCCTACACCTTTGTGTCTGAGAGTGCTGGTACAACCCCTAAGCCAGGGTAGTGGGGAGTCACCCCTATAGGTGGGACACCTCACCCACTGGGGTGTCAGGGGGAGTTTCTCTACTGCTGTAGCCAGGGTAGAGTGGGCTTGCCCTTTCAGTTGGTAAACCCCTCCCACGTGGGTGTCTGAATGAGCTCCTATCCCTATGCAGCAAGGGTAGAGGGGACTCACCCCTCTAATCAGGAGTCCCATCCTAACTGGGTTTCCAGGGGAGGCTTAATTACTGTAGCAGCCAGGGTACAGGGAACTCGCCCTTTGAAGTGGGAGAACCCTCCCACCTGGGTGTGTGAGGGGAAATCCTATACCACCACAGGCAAGGTAGAGGGGACTCGCCCCTCCAGAAGGGAGACCACTTCCACCTGGGTATCCTGGAGCGTTCCTATACCCCCAAATCCAGGGTAGAGAGGACTCGCCCCTCCAGGCGGAAGAGAACACCCTCCTGGGTGTCAGGGGGAGTTCCTACACTGCTGCAGCCAGAATAGAGGGGACTTGCCCCTCCTAGCAGGAGACCCCTCCCACCTGGGTGTCTGGGTGAGTGCCTCTACCTCCCAAGCAAGGGTAGAGGGGACTCGCCCTTCCAATCAGGAGACTCTTACCACCTGAGTATCTGAGGCAGTTTGATTACTGCAGCAGCCAGTGTAGAGGGGACTCACCTTTACAGGTGGGAAACCCCTCCCATGTGGGTGTCAGCGGGAGCTCCTATACTGCCACAGTCAGTGTAGAGGAAACACTCCCCTGAAGGTGGAAGACCTCTCCCACCTGGGTGTCCTGGGACCTCTTATATGAAGAGCTAAAGTAGAGGGGACTCACCCTTCCAGGCAGGATACCCCTCCCACCTGGGAGAGCTTGGATACCGTCAAAGTCAGGGTAGAGAAAACTCACCCTTCCATGCGGAAGTCCACTCCCACCTATATGTAAGGGGGCACTTGTAGACCGCCTTAGCCAGGGTAGAAAAGTCTTGCTCCTCCAGACGGTAGACCCCTCCCACCAGGGTGTCTGGGAGAGCTTGTATATGGCCACAGCCAGGATAGGGGGAACTCATTGCTCCAGGCGGGAAATCCCTCCCACCTGGGTGTCAGGGGGAGCTCTTATACCCCCGTAGGCAATGTACAGTGGACATGCCTCTCCAGTTGGGAGACCCCATAACCTGGGTATCAGTGGGAGCTCCTATACCGCTCCTATACAGAGACAGAAGAGAGGAGACTCAACTCTCCAGGTGGAATATCTCGTCCACCTGATTGTCAGGGGAGTTCATATACTGCCATAGAAGGGTAGAGGGGACTCGCCATTTGAGACGGTGGACCCTTCCACCTGGATATAGGGGGGCCCTCCTATACCACTGCAGCCAGGGTAGTGGGGACCCACCTCTCCAGGCCGGAGACTCTCCCACATAGGTGTCAGGGGGAGTTCCTTTATTGCAGCAGTCAGGATGGAGGGGACTCGCCCCTGCAGGTGAGATACCCATCCAACCTGTGTGTCAGGGAACGCTAGTAAACCATTGAAGCCTGGGTAAAAGGGAATTGCCCCTTCAGGCAGTAGACCCCTCTGATCTGGGTATGGGTGTGAGCTTCTATACAGCAGCAAGAACAGCGGGGACTCACCCCTCCAAGCAGGAGAGCCCTCCCACCTCAGTGTCTGGGAGAGTTGGTACACCCCCTCAGCCATTATAGAGGGAAGTCACCCCTCTAGAAAAGAGACCCATCCCACCTGGATATCAGGGGAAGTTCCTTAACCCATTCAGCCAGGGTAGAGTGGACTCCCCCCTCCATGGGAAAGAACTCTCCCACCTGGGTGTCACATGGCAATCATATACCCCTACAGCCAGGCTAAAGGTAACTCGCACTTGAGGCAAGAAACACCTCCTACATGGGAATGGGGGTAACTCCTACACCACCTTAGCCCCGGTAGAGGGGACTCGCCGCTCCAGGCAGAAGACGCCTCCCACCTGGATGTCAGGTGGAGCTCATATAGCCCAGCAGCCAGGGTAGAGGTGACTTGCACCTCCAGGCAAGGCACACCTCCCACCTTGGAATGGGGGTAACTCCTATACTGCCTTAGCCAGGTTAGAGTTGACTAGCCCTTCAAGGTGTAAGACACCTTCCACCTGGGGGTCAGGTAAGCTCATATGCCCCAGCTGCCAGGGTAGAGGCAACTCGCACCTCTAAGAGAGAGACACCTACCGCATGGGAATGGGGGTAACTCCTATACCTCCTTAGCCAGGGTAGAGGGGACTCACACCTCCAGGCCTGGGACCCCATAACATGGGTTTTGCGGGAGCTCATATACAACTAGAGCCAGGGGACAGGGGACTCAACACTCCAGGTGGAATATCCCTTCCTCCTGGTTGGCAGGGGAGTTCATATACTCCCACAAACAGGGTAGAGGGGACTCGCCAATGGAGGCAAGAGATTCCTCCCACCTGGTGTAGGAGGGACCTCCTAAACTGCTGTAGGCAGGGTAGAGGGGCCTCACCTCTCCAGGCCGAGTCCCTCCCACCTGGGTGTCAGGGGGAGATAATTTACCTCAGCAGCAAGAGGAGAGGGAACTCACCCCGCCAGGCGGGAGATCACTCCTACCTGGGATTCAGGGGGAGCTCTTTTCTGCTGCAGCCAGGGTAGAGGCGACTCGCCTCTCTAGGCAGGAGACTCCTCCAACCTGGGAGTCAGGGGGCGTTCTTACACTGCTGCAGCCAGGGTAGAATGGACTTTCCTTCCCTTCAGGTCAGGAAACCCCACCCACCTGTTGTCTGGGTGAGCTCCTTTATCTCCTCAGCAAGGATAGAGGGGACTCACCCATCCAATCGGGAGACCCTTCCCACCTGGGTATCTCAGGAAGCTTGATTACTGCAGCAGACATTGTAGAGGGGATTCGCCCCTAAAGGCAGGAGACTCCTCCCACCTGTGGAACTCCTCTAGGGTGGAACTCCTATACCACTGCAGCCAGGGTAGAGGGGACTCACCACTCTAGGCAAGAGACACCTCCCTCCTGGGGGTCAGGGAAAGCTAGTAAACCACTGCAGCTAGGGTAGAGGGGACTCGTCCTTTAAAGTGGGAGACCCCTCCCATCTGGGTATGTGGGGCTTGTATACCACATCAGCCAGAATAGAGGGGACTTGCCCCTCCAAGCAGGAGACCCCTCCCACCTGGGTGTCTGGGAAAGCTGGTAAACCCCTGCAGCCATTGTAGGGGGAAGTCACCCCTCTAGGTGGGAGACCCTTCCACCCTGAGGGTCAGGGGAAGAGGCAATGTGCACCTCCAGGTGAGAGACACCTACCACTTGGGGATGGGGGTAACACCTATACCTCCTTAGCCAGGGTAGAGTGGACTCGACACTCCAGGTGGAATATCCCTTCTTCCTGGTTGTCAGGGGAGTTCATATACTCTCACAAGCAGGGTAGTGGGGACTCGCCAATAGAGGCAAGAGACCCCTCCCACCTAGGTGTATGGGGGGACCTCTTATACCACTGCAGCCAGGGTAGAGGGGCCTTGCCTCTTCAGGCCGGAGTCCCTCCCACCTGGGTGTCAGGGCGAGATAATTTACCACAGCAGCAAGGGAAGAAGGAACTCGCCCCTCTAGGTGGGAGATCCCTCCCACCTGGGATTCAGGGGGAGCTCTTTTTACTCTGCAGCCTGGGTAGAGGGGACTCGCCTCTCCAATAGGGATACTCCTCCAACTTAGGGGTCAGGGTGAGTTCCTACACTGCTGCAGCCAATTTGCTTGATTACTGAAGCAGTCATTGTAGAGGGGAATCGCCCCTACAGGAGGGAGACCTCTCCCACCTGGGTGTCAGTGGGAGGTTCTATAGTGCCAGTCAGGGTAGAGGGAATACGCCCCTGCAGGCAGAAGAACCCTCCCACCTGGGTGTACTGGGAGCTCTCATATTACAAGAGCTAAAGTAGAGGGGACTCACCCTTCCTGGAGGGATACCCCTCCCACCTGGGTGTCAGGGATGCTTCTATACCGAGACTGGCCCTTTCATGCAGAAGTCCACTTCCACCTGTGTGTAGGGGGGTGATTGTAGATGGCCTTAGCCAGAGTAGAGAAGACTTGCTCCTCCAGGCGGGAGACCCCTCCCACCTCAGTGCCTGGGAGAGCTTGTATATGGCCACAGCCAGGGTAGGGGGGATTCATTGCTGCAGGCGGGAAACCCCTCCCATCTGGGTGGCAGGGAGAGCTACTACACACTGCAGCCAATGTAGAGGGTACTCACCTCTCCAGTCGGGAGACCCTATAACCTGGATGTGGTGGGGAGCTCCTATACTCCCAGAGCCAGGTGAGAGGGGACTCTACCTTCCAGGTGGAAAATCCCTTCCACCTGTTTGTCAGGGCAATACATATAGTGCCACAGGCAGGGTAGAGGGGACTCCCACTGGAGGCAGAGAACCCTCCCACCTGGCTGTAGGGGGGACCTCCTATACCACTGGAGCCAGTGTAGAGGGAAATCGCCTCTCCAGACCAGAGACCTTCCCACCTGGGTGTGCTGGGGGGATCCTTTACTGTCACAGCCAGTTTAGAGGGAACTCGCCCCTCCAGGCTAGAGACACATCCAACCTGGGAGTCAGGGAAAGCTAGAAAACCACTGTGGTCTGGCTAAAGTGGTTCACCCCTTAACGTTGGAGACCCCTCTTATCTGGGTTTGGGGGAGCTCCTATACCACAGCATCCAGAATAGAGGGCACTCTCTCCAAGCAGGAGACCTCTCCCACTTTGGAGTCTGGGATAGCTGGTACACCCACTCAGCCAGGGTAGAGGGAAGTCAAACCTCTAGGCATGTGACCCATCCCCTGGGTGTCAGGGGAAGCTCCTTAACCTCTGCTGCCAGGGTAAAGTGGATTCGCCTCTCCAGGCAGAAGACCCCTCCCACCTGGATGTCAGGTGGAGCTCATATACCTCAGCAGCCAGGGTAGATGCAACTTGCAACTCCAAGTGAGAGACACCTCCCATATAGGAATGGGGGTAACTCCTATACGGCCTTGGCCAGGGGAGTGTAGCTTGCCCCTCCAGTCAACAGATGTCTCCCACATGGGTGTCTGGTGAGGGGGGTTTCGTATACAGCTGCAGCTGGGTTAGCAGTGACTCACCCTCCAAGTGGGAGTCCCATCCCTACTGAAGGTAGGAGGGGGCTCTTATACCCCCACAGCCAGGGTTGAGGGAACTCACCCCTCCAGGCGAAAGACCCATCCAATCTGGGTGTCAGGGAAAACTAGTATACCACTGCAGCCAGGGTACAGGGTTCTGGCCCTTTCAGGATGGAGACCCATCACATCTGTGTATGGGGGGCTCATATACAACAGCAGCCAGAATAGAGGGGAGTTGCCCCTCCAAGCAGGTGGAGCTCATACTCCCCAGCAACCAGGGTACAAACATCTCGCACTTCCAGGTGAGAAACACCTCCCACCTAGGAATGGGAGTAATTCCTATACCCTCTTAGCCCAGGTAGAGAAAACTCTCCCCTCCAGGCAGACGACCTCTTCCATTTGGGTGTCTGGGAGAGTGTGTATACAGCCAAAACCATGGTACAGGTGACTCATTGCTCCAGGAGGGAGACTATTCCCATCTGGGTGTCTGGGGGATCTCCTATACCCCCGCAACCTGTGTAGAGGAGACTTTCCCCTCCATTCAGGAGACCCCATACCAGGGTGTAGATGGAGCTCCTATACAGCCAGAGCCAAGGGAGTGGGGACTCAACCCTCCAGGCGGAAGAACCCTTCCACGTGCTTGTCAGCAGAGATCATATACTGCAATAGCAGGGTAGAGGGGACTCACCATTCGAGGTGGTAGACCTCTCCCACCTGGGTGTAGAGGGGAGATCCTAAACCACTGCAGCCAGGGTAGAGGGAAGCTGTCTCTCCAGGCTGCAGACCCTCCCACATGGGTGTCCGGAAGGGATCCTTTACTGCCACAGCCAGGGTAGAGGGGACTCGCCTCTCCAGGCGAGAGACTCATCCAACCTGGGTGTCAGGAAAAGGTACTAAACACTGCAGCCAAGATAGAAGGGACTTGTCTCTTCAGGTGGGAGATCCCTCCAATGTGGGTATGGTGCGGAGCTTGTTTACCACAGCAGCCAGAATAGAGGGGTCTTGCCCCTCCAAGCAGGAGACCCTTCCCACCTGTGTGTCTGGGAGAGCTACACACCCCCTCAGCCAGGCTAGAGGGAAATCACCACTCCAGGTGGGAGATCCCTCTCACATGAGTGTCAGGGGAATCTCCTTAACCATTAAAACCAGGGTAGAGTGAACTTGCACCTCAAGGCAGAAGACCCAACCTACCTGGGTGTCAGGTGGAGCTCATGTATTCCAGCAGCTAGGGTAGAGGCAACTCGCACCCCCAGGAGAGAAACACTTACCACCTGGGAATTAGAGTAACTCCTATACCCTCTTAGCCTGGGAAGAGGGGACACGCCCCTCCAGTTGGAAGACCCATCCCACCTGGGTGTCAGGTGGAGCTCTTATACCCCAGCAGCCAGGATAGAGGAAACTTGCACCTCCAGTCGGGAGACCCCTCCTATCTGGGTGTCTGGTAGAGCTGGTACACCCACTCAAACAGGGTCAAGAGAAGTCACTCCTCCCACTTGGGTGTCAGGGGAAGCTCCTTAATTGATGCAGCCAGGGCAGAGTTGACTGGACCCTAGAGGCAGAATATCCCTCCCTCCTGGGTGTCAGATGGAGTTCATATACCCCAGCAGCCAGCATAGAGGCAACTTGCACCTGAGTCAAGAAAAAACACTCAACTGGGAATGGGAGTAACTCCTATACCGAATTAGCAGGGGTAGAGGGCACTCGCCCCTCCAGGCAGAAGACCCCTCCCACCTGGGTGTCAGGTGAGCTCATATTCCCTAGCAGCCAGGGTAGAGGCAACTCGCTCCAGGAGCGAGAAACCTACCACTTGGGGATGGGGGTAACTCCACACTGTCTTAGCCAGAGTAGATGTGACTCACCCCTCCAGTCTTGTGACCCCCATAACCTGGGTGTAGGGGGAGCTCCTGTACCACCAGAGCCAGGGGACAGGGGACTGGAACCTCCAGGTGGAATATCACTTCCACCTGGTTGTCAGGGGAGTTTATATACTCCCACAAGCAGGGTAGAGGGGACTCACCATTGGAGGTAGGAGACCCCTCCAACCTGGGTTTAGAGGAGACCTCCTATACCACTGCAGCCAGGGTAGAGGGGACTCGCCTCTCCAGGCCATAGTCACTCCCACCTGGGTATCAGGGGGAGGTCCTTTACCCAGAAGCCAGTGTAGAGGTGACTTGCCCCTTCGGGCACGAGACCCCTCTTATCTGGGTATGTTGGGGAGCTTGTATACCATAGCCGCCAGAATAGAAGTGACTCGCCCCTCCAAGCAGGAGAACACTCCCACCTGGGTGTCTAGGAAAATCTACACACCCTCAGCCAGAATAGAGGGAAGTCACCCTCTAGGCGGAAGACCCCTCCTACCTGGGTGGCATATACCAAAGCAGTCAGCTCATATACCCCAGAAGCCAGGGTAGAGGCAACTTACACATCCAGGCGAGAAACACCTCCCACCTGGGAATGGGAGTAACTCCTATATCCCCTTAGTCCGGGTAGAGGGGACTTGTATCTCCAGGAGGAAGATCCCTCCCACCTGTGTGTCAGGTGGAGTTCATATACTCCAGCAGCCAGGGTAGAGGCAATTCGCAACTCCAGGAGAGAGAAACCTCCCACCTGGAATTGGAGGTAACTCCTATACTGCTTTAGCCAGGGTAGAAGGGACTCGACCCTTAAGGCAGAAGACCACTCCCACCTGGGTGTCTGGAGAGGGGAGTGTTGTATACAGCTGCAGCCGGGGTAGCAGCAACGTTCCCTCCTGGCAGGAGACCCCTCCCTACTGAGGATAAGAGGAGCCTTTTATACCCCCACAACCAGGGTTGAAGGGACTCGCCCTTCAGGCTGGAGATGCTCCCACCTGGATGTCGCTGGGAACTTGTATACCACCCTAGCCAGGGTAGAGAAGACTCGCCCATCCAAGCGCGAGACCCCTCCAACCTGGCATTCAGTGGAACCTCATATTACCACCACAGCAAAGGAAGAAAGTACTTGCCCCTCCTGATGTGAGTCCCCTCCAACCAGAGTGTCAGTGGGAGCACATATACCACCAAAGCTATGATAAAGGGGACTCGCCCCTTCAGGCAAGAGATCCCTCCCACCTGGGTGTCAGGGGGAACTCTTATACCACTGCAGCCATGATAAAGGGTACTTTCCCTTTCAGGTGGTAGACCCCTCCCATTTGGGTGTCAGGAGAAGCTCCTATACCACCTCATCCAGAGAAGAGAGGACTCACCCCTCCAGGCAGGATACCCCTCCCACCTGGGTTCCATGGAGCTCCTATACCGCTGCAGGGGGGGTAGAGAGAACTCAACCCTCAGATGGGAGACCTCTTCCACCTGGGTGTCCTGAGGAGCTGCTATACTGCTACAGCAGGGTAGAGGGTTCTCTACCCCTATGGTCAAAGACTCCTTCCAGTTGGTTGACAGGGGAGCTCCACAGCATTCATGGTAGAGGGAACTCCCACCTCTAGGCAGGAGACCCCTCCCACCTGGGTGTCAGAGGGAGTTCCTACACCACTGCAGCCAGGGTAGAGTGGATTTGCCCTTCCAGTTGGGAGACTACTCCCACCTGGGTGTCTGGGTTAGCTCTGATACCTCTGCAGCCACGATAGTGGGGACTCACACCTTTAATCAGGAGACCCTACATTCTGAGTGTCTGGGGGAGCTTGATTTTCAGCAGCCAGGATAGAGGGGACTCTCACTTCCAGGTGGGATACCCCTACCACCTGGGTGTCTGGGAGAGATTTTATGCAGCCATAGCCAGGGTAGAGGAGACTAATTTATCTTGGCAGGAGACCCCTAATACCAGGGTGTCTGGGGGAGCTCATATACCCCCGTGCTAGTGTAGAGGGGACTAGCACCTTCACTCAGGAGACCCCATAACCTGGGTGTCAGGGGGAGTTCTTATACCACAAGAGCCAGGAAAGAGGGGACTAGAACCTCAAGGTGGAAGATCCTTTCCACTTGCCTGTCAGGGGAGTTCATATACTGCCACAGGCAGGGTAGAAGGGACTTGCTACTGGAAGCAGGATACCCTCCCACCTGTTTGTAGGGGGGACCTCCTATACCACTACAGCAAGAGACCCATCCAACCTGAGTGACAGGGAAAGCTAGTAAACCATTGCAGCCACGGTAGAGTGGTCTCACCCGTTTAGGTGGAGACCCCTCCCATCTGGGAATGGTGGGGAGCTCGTATACCACAGCATCCATAATAGAAGGGACATGCCACTCCAAGCAGGAGACCCCCACCACCTGGGTGTCTGGGAGAGCTGGTATACCCCCTTCAGGCTTGTGACCCCATAACCTGAGAGTCTGGGGGAGCTCCTATACCACCAGAGCCAGGTACAGGGGACTAGACCATCCAGATGGAATATCCCCTCCAACTGGTTTTCAGGGGAGTTCATATAATCCCACAAGCAGGGTAGAAGGAACTCGCCACTGGAGGCGGGAGACCCCTCTCATATGGATGTATGGGGCACCTCCTATACCACTGCAGCCAGGGTAGAGGGGCCTTGACTCTCCAGGCAGCAGACCCTCCCACCTGGGTATCAGGCTGAGATAATTTACCACAGCAGCAATGGTAGAGGGGATTCACCCCGCCAGGCAGGAGACCCCACACACATGGGTTTCAGGTGGAGCTCTTATTCCTCTGCAGCTAGGGTAGAGGGGACTCACCCCTCCAGCCAGGAGACCCCTCCCACCTGGGTGTCAGTGGGAGTTCCTATACTGCTGCAACCAGGGTAGAGTTGACTTGCCTTCCATTCGGGAGATCCCTCCCACCTGGGTGTCTAGGTGAGCTCTTCTCCCTTCACAGAAAGAAGAGAGGGGACTCACCCATCCAATCGGGAGACCCTTCCCACCTGGGTGTCTAAGGGAGCTTGATTACTGCAGCAGCCATTGTAGAGGGGATTTGTCCCTAAAGGTGGGAGACTCCTCCCAGCTGGGTGTAGGGTGGACCTCCTATACCACTGCAGCCAGGGTAGAGGGGACTCACCACTCTAGGCAAGAGACACCTCCCTCCTGGGTGTCAGGGGAAGCTAGTAAACCACTGCAGCCAGGGTAGAGGGAAGTCATCCTTTAAAGCGGGAGACCCATCTCATCTGGGTATGGGGGGGCTTGTATACCACAACAGCCAGAATAGAGGGAACTTGCCCCTCCAAGCAGGAGACCCCTCCCACCTGGGTGTCTGGGAAAGCTGGTAAACTCCTGCAGCCATTGTAGAGGGAATGGTCTCTCTAGGTGGGAGACCACTCCACCCTGTGTGTCAGTGGAAGCTCCTTAACCTCTGCAGCCAGAGTAGAGTGATTCGCCCCTCCAGGAGGAAGACCCCTCTCACCTGGGTGTTCAGGTGGAACTCATATACCCCAGCAGCCAGGGTAGATGCAACTCGCATATCCAGGAGAAAAACTCCTCCCACCTGGGAATGGAAGTAACTCCTATACCCGCTTAGCCCAAGTAGAGGGGACTTGACCCTCTAGGCAGAAGACCCCTCCTACCTGGGTGTAAGGTGGAACTCATATACCCCAGCAGCCTGGATAGAGGCAACACTCACCTCCAGGAAAGAGACACCTTCCACCTGGGAATGGGGTGTAACTCCTATATGGCCTTAGACAGGGTAGAAGGGACTCACTCAAACAGTCAGAAGCCGCCTCACACATGGATGTCTGGTGAGAGGTTTGTATACAGCTGTATCTTGAGTAGCAGCGACTCACCCCTTCAGGCGGTAGACCCCTTCCTACTGAGGTTAAGAGGGGGCTCTTATACCCCTGCAGCTGGGATTGAGGGGACTCACCCCTTCAGGCTGGTAACCCTCACACCTGGGTGTCAGGGGTAACTTGTACACTACCTTAGCCAGGGTAGAGAAGACTTTCCTATCCAGGCGGGATACCCCACCAACCTGGCTGTAAGTGGGAGCTCTTATATCATCATAGCCAGGGAACAAAGTACTTGCCCTTCCTTGCAGGAGACCTCTCCAACCAGGGTGTCAGGGGGAGCTCATATACTGCCACATCCAGGATAGAGGGACATGCTCCTTCAGGCAGGAGAGCCCTCCCACCTGGGGGAGCTCTTATACCACCGCAGCCATGGTAGATGGTACTTTCCCCTTCAGGAAGGAGAACCCTCCCACATGTGTGTTGGGGGGAGCTCCTATACTGCCAAAGCCAGGGAAGAGAAAAGTCATCCCTCCAGGAGGGAGGCCCCTCACACCTGTGTGTTGGGGGAACTCCTATACTGCTTCAGGCGGGTTAGAGGAAACTATACTCTCCAGACTGGAGACTTCTTGTACCTGGGTGTGCTGGGAAACTTCTATACCACTGCGTCATGGTAGAGGGGACTCTAACTTCCTGGCCAGAGACTCCTCCCAATTGGATATCAGGGGAGGTCCTATACTGCAGCAGCCAGGGTAGAGAGGACTCCAACTATAGGCAGGAGACTCTTCCCACCTGGGTGCCTGGGAGAGCTGGTACACCCCCTCACCCAGGGTAGAGGGAAGTCACCCTTCTAGGCGGGAAAACCCTCTCACTTGGGTGTCAGGTGGACCTCATATACCTCAGCAGCCAGGGTAGAGACAGCTCACACATCCAGGTGAGAGACACCTCCCACCTGTGAATGGAGGTAACTCCTATACTGCCACAGCCAAGGTAGAGGGGAATCGCCCCTCCAGAAGGAAGACCCTTCCCACCTGGGTGTACAGGGAGCATTTATATGGCAAGAGCTAAAGTAGAGAGGACTCGCCCTTCTGGGGGGATACTCCTCCAACCTGAGTGTCAGGGGAGCTTGTATACTGCCAAAGCCAGGGCAGAGGGGATTCGCCTCTCCAATTGGTAAACTTCATAACCTGGGTGTTGGGGGAGAGCCCCTATACATCCAGAGACAGGGGAGAGGGGACTCAGCCCTCCCGGCAGAAGATCGCTTCCACCTTGTGGTCAGGGGTGTTCATATAATGCCACAGGCAGAGTAGAGGGGACAAGCCACTCGAGGCAGGATACCCCCTCCCACCTGGGTGTATGGGGGAGCTCCTATATTACTGTAGCCAATGTAGAGGGGACTCTCCTCTCCAGGAAGAAGTCTCCTCACACCTGGGTTTTGGAGAGATTTTTTTTTTCCCCCAGAGCCAGGGTAGAGGGGCCTTGTCCCTGCAGGCCAAATATCCCTTCCACCTGGTTGTCAGGGGAGTTCATATACTGCCACAGGCAGGGTAGAAGGGACTCGCCACTTCAGGCTGGAGTCCCACCCACCTGAGTGTCAGGGAGAGATCCTTTGCCACTGCAGCCATGAAAGAGGGGACTCGCCTCTTGAGGCGAGAGATCCATCCAACCTGGGTGTCACGGAAAGCTATTATACCACTGCAGCCAGGGTAGAGGGGACTCACCCATTCAGGCGGGAGACCCCTCCCATCTAGGTAAGTGGGGATTCTCAAATAGCAAAGTAGCCAGAATAAAGGTGACTTGCAACTCTAGACAGGAGACCCCTTTTACCTGGGTGTCAGGGGGAGTTTCTATACTGCTACAGCCAGGGTAGAATGGACATGCTCTTCAAGTTGGGAGACCCCTCCCACCTGGGTGTCTGGGTGAACTTCTATACCTTCACAATCAGGGTACGGGTGCTTGCCCCTCCAATCAGGAGACCCCTCACACCTCGGTTTCATGGGGGAGATCCTATGCTGCCAAAGCCAGGATAGAGTGAACATGACCTGGCAGATGGAAGACACCTCCCTCCTGGGTGTACTGGGATATCTTTTATGGCAAGAGCTAAAGTAGAGGGGACTTGCATTTTCAGGCGGGATACCACTCCCACCTGGGTGTCAGAGGAGCTTGTATACTGAAAAAGCCAGGTTAGAGGAGACTTGCCTGTCCATGTGGAAGACCACTCCCACCCGTGTGTGGTGGGGGAGCTCATATACCACCACATCCAGGGTAGAGGGGACTTGCCCTCCAAGCAGGAGTCTCCTCCCACCTGGTCTTCAGGGGGAGATTTTAAACCACTACAGCCAGGGTAAGAGGGACTCGCCACTCCTGGAGGGAGACCCCTTCCACCTGGGTGTCCTGGGGTGCTCCTGTACTGCTGAAGCCAGGGTAGAGGGGACTCGTACTTCTAGAAGGGATACCCCTCCCACCTGGATGTCTGGGGGGAGCTTGTATACCTTTGAAGCCAGGGTAGATGAGACTTGCCCTTCCAGGTGGGAGACCCCTCCCACCTGGGTTTGTGGAGGTGAGATACTATACCGCCATAGCCAGAGTAGAGGGAACTAGCCCCTCCTGTCAGGAGACCCCATAACCTGTTGTTGGGGGGAAGCTCCTATACTGCCAGAGCCAGGGGAGAGGGGAATCGACCCTCCAGGCATAAGATCCCTTCTACCTAGTTGACAGAGTAGTCCATATACTGCCAAAGGCAGGGTAGAGGGGACTCCCATATGAAGTGGGAGACCCCTCCCAACTGGGTGTGGGGTGTAATTTCTTTACCACTGCAGCCAGGGTAGAGGGGACTCACCCCTACAGGCAGGAGACCCATCAAACCTGAGTGTCAGGGAAAGCTAGTAAACCACTGCAGCCAGGATAGTGGGGACTCGCCCCTTCAGGCGGGAGATGCCTCCCATCTGAATATGGGGTGGGAGATCATATACCACAGCAGCCAGAAGAGAGGGGACTCACCCTTCCAAGCAGAAGATCCCTCCAACCTGGGTGTCTGGGAGAGCTGGTACAGCCCCTCAGTCAGGTTAGAGGGAAGTCACCCCTCTAGGCAGGAGGACCTTCCACCTGTGTATCCTGGAAGCTCCATAACCACTGCAACCAGGATACAGTGGACTTGCCCATCCAGGCTGAAGACCCCTTCCACCTGGGTGTCAGGTGGAGCTCAAATATCCCAGCAGGCAGGGTAGAGTCAACTTGCACCTCCACAGGAGAAACACCTCCCACCTGGGAATGGGAGTAACTCCTATACCACCTTAGCCAGGGTAGAGGGGACTCACATCTCCAGGTAGAAGACCCCTCCCACCTGATTGTCAGGTGGAGCTCATATACCCCAGCAGCCAGGTTAGAGGCCACTTGTACCTCCAGGCGAGAGACACCTTCCACCTAGGAATGGGGGTAACTCCTATACTGCCTTAGCCAGGGTAGATGAAACTCATCCCTCCAGGTGGAAAGCTCCTCCCACATGGGTGTCTGGTGAAGGGGGTTCATATACAGCTGCAGCTGTGATAGCAGCCACTCGCCTCTCCAATCAGGAGACCCTTCCACCTTGGTGTGTGTGTGTGTGGGGGGGGAGATCTCATATACTGCTGCATCCAGGCTAGTGGGCTTCTCATCTCCAGGCAGGAGACCCCTACCACCTGGGTGTAGCGAGGAACTTGTACACCACCTTATCCAGGGTAGAGGAGACTCTCCCATCCAGGCGGAAGACCCCTCCAAACTGGCTGTCAGCAGTAGCTCATATACCACCACACCCAGGGTCATAAAGTACTCGCTCCTCCTGGAAGGAGACCCCTCCCACCATAGTGTCAGTGGGAGCTCATATACTGCCACAGCCAGGATAGAGGGGACTCTTCCCTCCATACGGTAGAGCCCTTTCATCTGGGTGTCTGGGGGAGCATGTACACCTCCGCATCCAATATAGTGGGGACTTGGTGCTCTAGTTGGGAGACCCTTCCCACCAGTGTATCAGGGGGATCTCACATACTGCTACAGCCAGGGTAGAGGGGACTCACCCCTCCAGGCAGGAGACCTCTCACACCTGGGTTTCAGCGGGAGCTCTTATACCACTTCAGCCAGGGTAGAGCGGACTTGCCCTTCCAGTCAGGAGACCCGTCCCACCTTGGTGTCTGGGTGGTCTCCTATACCTCCACAGCCAGGGTGGAGGGGAATTGCACCACTGGGAGGAAAACCCATCCCACCTGGTTGTCAGGGTGCTCTCCTATACCACAACAGCCAGGGTATAGGGTACTTGCTCCTCCAATAGAGAGACCAATACAAATGGATGTCCTGGGGAGTTTGATTACTGCAGCAGCCAGGGTAGAGGGGACTCGCCCCTATGGGTGGGTGTTCCCTCCCACTTGGTTGTAGAGGAGAGCTCCTATACTTCCACAAGCAGAGTACAGGGAACACGCCCTGCAGGTAGAAGACCCCTCCCACCTGGGTGTTCTGGCAGCACTTATATGGCAAGAGCTAAATTAGAGGGGACTTGCCCTTCCAGGGGAGATACCCCTCTTATCTGGGTGTTGGGGGAGTTTGTATACCACTAAAGCCAGGGTAGAGGGGACTCACCCATCAATGCGGAAAACCACTCACACCTGTGGGGGGGGGGGCGCTTGTATACCGCCTTAGCCAGGGAAGAGAAGACTTGCCCCTCCAGGCAGTAGAACCCTCCCACCTAGGTGTCTTGGAGAGCTTGTATACCACCACAACCATGGTAGAGGGGACTCATTGCTCCAGGCAGGAGATCCCTCCCACTTGGGTGTTGGGGGAGCTCAAATACCCCACAGCCAGTAGGGGGGACTAGCTTCTCCAGTCAGGAGACCCCATAACCTTGGTGTCTGTGGGAGAACCTATACCTCCACAGACGAGAGAGTGGACTCGATCCTCCAGGCGGAAGTTCCCTTCCACCTGGTTGTCAGGGGAGTTCATACACTGCCACAGGCAGGGTAGAGGGGACAAGCACTGGAGGTGGGATAACCCTCCTACCTGGGTATAAGGGGGAGCTCCTATACCACTGTAACCAAGGTAGGGGGGACTCCCCACTCGAGGCAGAAGACCCCTCACACCTGGAGTTTGGGAAAATTTTATTCCACCTTCACCAGTGTAGAGGGGGACTCACCCCTACAAGCCAAATATCCATTCCACCTAGTTGTCAGGGGAGTTCATATACTGCCACAGGAAGGGTAGAGGGGACTCGCCACTCAAGGCAGGAGACCCTCACACCTGGGAATCGGGGGAGATCCTTTACCGCTGCAGCCATGGTAGATGGGACTCACTCCTCCAGGCGAGAGACCCATCCACCCTGGGTGTCAGAGAAAGCTGCAGCCAGGGTAGAGGGATTCGCCCATTCATGTGGGAGACCATTCCTATCTGGGTAAAGGCGTGGGGGGATCTCAAATATAAAAGCTGACAGAATAGAGGAGACTTTCCCATCCAAGCAGGAGACCCCTCCCACCTGAGTGTCAGGTGGAGCTCATGTACCCCAGCAGCCAGGGTCAAGGCAACTCGCATCTCCAAGTGAGAAACACCTCTCATGTGAGAATGGGAGTAACTCCTATCCTGCCTTAGCCAGGGTAGAGGAAACTCGCCCCTCCAGGCAGTAGACCCCTCCCACCAAGAGGTCAGGTGGAGCTCATATACCCCAGGAGCCAGGGTAGAGGTGACATGCACCTCCAGGCAAGAGACACCACCCACCTTTGAATGGTGGTAACTCCTATATCGCCTTAGCCTGGATAGAGGGGACTTGCCCCTCCAGGCGGGAGACCCCTCCCACCTGGGTGTCTGGGGATGGGGGTACTTATGCAGCTGCAGCTGGGGTAGCAGTGACTGGCTCCTACAGGAGGGAGACCCCTCCCACCTAGGGATAGGAGGGTGCTGTTATAGCCCCAGCAGCTAGTGTTGCAGGAACTCAACACTTCAGGCGGGAGACCCTCCCTCCTGGGTGTGGGGCATTAGCTCATATACTGCTGCAGCCAGTGTAATGGGGACTCACCCCTCCTGGCAGGATACCCCTCCCACCTTGTTGTCGAGGGGAACTTGTATACCACCTTAGCCAGGATCAAGGAGGCTCGCCCATCCAGGCGGGAGACCCCTCCAACCTGGCTGTCAGTGGGAGCTCATATACCATCTCTGCCAGTGTAGAAAGTACTTTCCCTTCCTGGCGTGAAACCCCTCCCACCAGGGTGTCAGGGGTGAAAAGAAAGTGAACACAACACTCATAGTGACCACTTCTTTATTACAGCAGTACCAAAGAAGAGAAAAAAAAAAAAAAAAAATATATATATATATATATATATATATATATATATAGAGAGAGAGAGAGAGAGAGAGAGAGAGAGAGAGAGAAAGAGAGAGAGAGAGAGAGAGAGAGAGAGAGAGAGAGAGAGAGAGAAAAGAAAGAGAGTGCAAGGGAGAACATAAGCAAGAGAGGGAGAAAGAGAGAGAAAGAGAGGGGACCCTGTCAGGAGGGAGTTTTAATAGCCAAATTCTAATGGGTTCTCTTTGTCTGCAAGCTGCCTTGTTGGCAGTCAATGAAAGTTGTTGCAGACACAGTAGTTGCTAACGGTGTTATCTTCTGCCTTCAGGCAGATGGGGCAGAGGTCAGATGTGGGTTTCTCTTGCACCAGATAGGTGGGGGTCAAGTGATCAGTCTTGAGCAGGGTTGAGAATTGAGACTTGATGCAAGCAGGTGATAAGGGACCAGACAGAGGGTTGTTTCAGTGCGTGGGTTTTCCTGCAGACAACTTAGTTCAGCCTGTCTTGCACCTATCATTCCTCTCTTTTTGTTTTTCTGAGTTAAGGGGATTGGGAGGTGGCACAAAATCATTTGGCTACTTCCTGCTGAGAGATGGTGGAATGGGACCTACCTGAGAGAGCAACAGAATGTTCAGGGACAGGCTGGGGAATACCAAGGCAGCTAGATATAACATCCAGTGGCTATAGACAGTTATCTCAGAAGGGCAAAGTCCATAATGTTTCCTTGAAGCCAATGGTTGTCAATGACATCAAACCATTTCTGAGTGGAGGAGATCCTTGGTATCAGCCATTGGTCCTGTCACAGGGATTCTAGAAAGTAGTTGAGGTGGCTTGGTTGAATTCAGAAATGTTAAGTGACAGCCCAATTGAAGCCAGTAGAAGAGAAATTGCCTTGACCCATAAACAGAGAGTGGATAGTGTCATCCTGGTGCCATGACACTTGAATGTTAAAGCGCCATCTGTGGTTGGGATAGAAAATTAAGATTGGGGTTTGTGGGGGATGAGGAGCCTCTAAGTGATGTTGAGGCCTTTGGGGACTAGTTGAAAAACCTGAGAAGTGAAGGCTGGATCATTGTCTTAATGGATGGTTGCGTGAAATCCAAACTTGGGTATGATCTCCTTAATGAGGATGGAGGTGATGGTGTCAGCAATTTCCCTGGATATACGGAAGGCTTCTATCCAACCTGAAAAAGTATCAACCAAAGTAAGTAAGTAGTGAAGCTTTTTGTGCCTAGGCATGTGAGTGAATTTGATCTACCAGTCATCGTCTGGCTGGTGGCTTCTCATCTGATGTATGGAGAGTTTAGGTTTGATGCTTCCTTGTGGGGATACTGTAGAGCAGAGAGAACAAGCAGAGTTGACCTGCTGGAGAGAAGTGAAAGAGGGGCTGTAAAAACTGGAAAGGGGGCTAGAGATGATTTTAGATGGGCACAGAGTCTCTGGAGCCAGAGGAGTTGGTCATGAGTCATAGGTCTCCATCTTGAGCATCAGGGCTGGTAGCCTTATAGAAGTAGATGATTGACTGGCTGGTTCGTGAATTCATGTATCTGATCTTGCAGGAACTTCTCCAGACAATTTAATGGTCATGGTCCTATTAAGAGAAATATAAATTTGACTAATAGGGGACCTATGAGGGGGAGAAGCTAAGGCCATACTTGACTGAACATTCCCCATAGACTGTTTGTCTAGTTGCTGTCTTCTCCTTTCTATCTGTTCTTGTCCTTCATTACTCCCAGGAGTGACTGTATTTTGGCTTAGCTATTTTTCATAGGTGTTTAATGGCAGCTGGAAGTTGGATGGATGGACACTTCAGGAGGCTATTATAATGATTTTGTGTTGTTCCAAATTTGTTTCACTCAGTTTCAGTTTTGTTTGGCGTCATCTTGTTGGGTTGTATTATAGTAGAAATACGGGATCAGAAATTAGTAAAAAACAAACTGAAAGAGTGTTAAGTAAATTGTTAGAGGAAGGAGGCATCTCAGTAAAATCAAGAACAATCAGGGCATACGTTGATACAATACAAAAATGTAGCCCATGGCTTTTTAAGGAGGAGTTGTTAAATATATCACAATGGAACCATCATGGTGAAGATTTAAAAAGAATAGAAAAGAAAAGCCCAGGGACTCTGCCAGTTGGCACATTGCCATTGTGGATGTTCATTTCTTGTTTGCTTAGTCCAAAGCCTTCAGTTGAGACAAAGGTAGAGGAAGGAGAAGACATATTGATTCAAGTAAAAGAGAAGTTCTCTCAAGTTAGTCAGACAGAGGAAAAGATTCAAGTAAAAGAGAAGGCCTCTCAAGCTAGTCAGACAGAGAAAGAAAGTGTAAAACAGAAAAAGCCATCAGGGGGAAAGTTACAACAGGAGACTGCTACTAACACCTTTCTATCACCAGAGGACGTAAGTGTCCAACTAACAAGGCCACCTCCATATGCTGGGAGGTCCCCAACCCCCGCAGTTGATAGTTGGGGTCCTGAGACAAGATATCAAATATTAACATGCCCTGTATTTGAGGCAGGAGGGCAGCGATTTTACCAAGTTTTAAATTTCAAAACAGTGAAGCAGCTAAAAGAGGCTGTAACAACCTATGGTCCTCAAGCACCCTTCACTGTAAGAATGGTCAAATCCATTAACAACTTGAACATGACGCCAGCAGATTGGGCTAATATGTGTAAAGCTGTGCTAAATGGAGGACAATACCTGTTATGGAAGGTTGCCAATGAGGAATTTTGCAAGGAGACGGCTAGGCGAAATGCAGCAGCTGGTTATCCTCAGAGAAATCTAGATATGTTGTTAGGAAAGGGACCTTATGAGGATCAGCAGCAACAAATTGCATATGATCCTGGCGTATATGCACAAATTGCTGCAGATGCAATTAAGGCATGGAAGACTTTACAAGGTAATGGAGGTTTACAAGGTCAATTATCTAAGGTAATACAAGGAGCTAATGAACTTTATGCTGAATTTGTAGATAGGCTTATTCAAACAGCTACCAGAGTTTTTGGGAATACAGAACAAGCAATGCCATTATTAAAACACCTGGCTTATGAGCAAGCGAATCGTTGGTACAGAGATATCATTAGACCATGGAAACATGAAGATTTAAACACATATATTAAATTATGTAGAGACATTAATGAACAAGAGCAAGTCGTGGCAGCTGCAGTAAAACAGGCTTTAGATGCCAGAGACATTAATGAACAAGGGCAAATTGTGGCAGCTGCAGTAAAACAGGCTTTAGATGCCAGGCCAAGAACATGCTACAATTGTGAACAAACAGGACATTTTAAAAGGAATTGCCCCATTGGAGGAGGGTTTAACAAAACTAGGTATCCAAGGAGTAGAATACCAGGTATTTGCCCACGATGCCGTAGAGGGAGACATTGGGCTAATGAATGCCGTTCTCAAACCACCATAGAGGGTACTCCATTATCAAAAAACGAACAAGGACCAGGTGTTTATCCACGATATCGTGGAGAAAGGCATTGGGCTCCATTGCCAAAAAATGGACAGGGGGGCCCAATGCTTTGGGGCCCCAAATCACAAATATACGGAGCACTGGAGGAACCCAGCAACCCCATCAGGGTAGTGCCCAGGACACATTGTCCATCAGATCCCTCATCAGACAAACCAGAGGGAGCGCAGGGTTGGACATCTGCACCTCCGCCAGAGCAGTACTAACTCCAGAGATGGGAGTTCAAATCATTCCCACAGGGGTGAAAGGACCTCTTCCCAAAGGAACAGTAGGCTTATTATTGGGACGCAGCTCTTCTACTCTAAAAGGACTTATGATAAGTCCTGGGGTAATTGATCCCGATTATGAAGGTGAAATAAAAATTATAGCCAGTTCTCTAAAGGGTATATCAGTAATTTCACCAGGAGATAGAATAGCACAGTTACTAATAATACCCAGCCTACATGATAAATTTTCCAGTCGTACTGTAGAAAGAGGTTCCAAGGGATTAGGCTCCACAGGTGTAGATTGGGCTATGCTTTCTTTAAATTTAGATTCTCGCCCCATGCTAAAACTAAATATTCAAGGACATGAATTTAATGGGCTACTGGATACAGGTGCAGACCTTAGCATCATCTCTCGTCAAAGAATGGCAAAAACATTGGCCATTACAACAAGCCACTCAAACGCTTCGAGGCCTAGGAGTGGCGACTAATCCCCATAAAAGTCCAATGGTATTAGTTTGGAAGGATCCTGAAGGATGTGAAGGAGCTATACAGCCATATGTATTGGATCATCTTCCCATAAATTTATGGGGACGAGATGTCCTAGATCAAAAAGGTTTGACGTTAACAAATAACATCAATCCTAATGCGCCCACTATTAGGGCTAGACAAGGTTTTAGGAAAGAAAAAAGATTGGGAGAACAAGAACAACGTATAGCAGCGCCAATTCAAATAGTTCAAGGAATAAATAGACATGGATTGGGTTTTCAGAAGGGGCCATTGAGACAATCAAAATTACTTGGAAATCAGAACGACCAGTATGGGTTCCTCAGTGGCCCCTGACTAAAGAAAAGATACAAGTAGCACTTGACCTGGTCAAACAACAATTAGCAGAAGGACATATACAACCTTCTGTATCTCCCCATAATACTCCCATTTTTGTCATCAAAAAGAAATCTGGTAAATGGAGATTATTGCAAGATTTAAGAGCCATTAATAATGAGATGGTTATTATGGGACCTGCTCAATCAGGGATTCCTCAATTGTCTGCTTTGCCAAAAACCTGGTATGTTTTAGTTATAGATATTAAAGATTGTTTTTTTTTTTCAATTCCAATTCATCCTGAGGATAGTCCATGTTTTGCATTTACTATTCCTGCACTGAATCATGAAGGTCCTGATCAGAGATATGAATGGAAAGTACTCCCTCAAGGGATGGCTAACAGCCCAACTATGTGTCAAATTTATGTTGACAAAGCAATCCAGCCACTTAGAAATCAAAATCCTGAAATACAAATATTTCACTATATGGATGATGTATTATTAGCACACAAAGATAAAAACACATTGCTAGAATGTTATGCCACACTTACAAACTTATTAAAAAATTATAATCTAGAGATAGCAATAGATAAAGTACAATTAAATTTTCCAATTAATTATTTAGGAGTTCTATTATCCTCAACCATGATCCGTCCACCAAAAATTCAAATACGAGTAGATCAACTCAAATCACTTAATGACTTTCAAAAGTTATTAGGAGACATAAATTGGATAAGGCCTTATTTAGGTATACCAACAGGAGAGTTGTGACCTTTATTTGATATCCTAAAAGGTCCATCAGATCCAAATTCACCCCGAATGTTAACGCCTGAAGCAAGAAAGGCATTAAAAATCATTGAAAAATATATGGAAAATATGCATTTGGATAGAATTGATATAAGTTTGCCTTTATTATTTATTGTACTACCAACAAAAAATATTCCTACAGGAGTATTTTGGCAAGAAGGTCCGTTATTATGGATACATTTATCTTATTCTCCTAACACTATTCTTACTAGGTTTCCTGAGGCTGTAGGACAATTAATACTCAAAGGAATAAAAGCAGCAAATGGAGTGTTTGGAATTTCTCCCAATAAAATTATTACTCCATATAATATGAATCAAATTGATGAGTTAGCTAATGAGTTAAATACTTAGGCAATAATCATGTGCAAATCTAATGTTTCATTTGATAACCACTTACCATCTAATCCTTTATTGTCTTTTTGGTCATTGCATCCTGTAATTTTTCCAAAAATGACAAGAAAAACACCTATCATGAATGCTCCAAATATATTCACTGATGGGTCAAATAATGGTACAGCAGCAGTAGTTACCCCTGATCAAACTTTTACATTTTTAGTACCCAAACAATCAGTTCAAAAGGTAGAGCTTAATGCAGTTTTACAAGCTTTTGTGATGTTTAAAGATTCTGTATTTGATTTATTTTCTGATAGTCAGTATGTAGTTAATGCTATAGTATCTCTTGAAGATGCTGGTAGGATTTCCCCTTCTTCTACTGTTTTCTCTTTGCTTTCCACTATACAAAGTCTAATCTGGGACAGAAAAGATCCATTCTTTATAGGCATATCAGGGCACATACAGGATTGCCTGGAGCCCTTAGTTTGGGCAATGATTTAGCAGATAAAACTACACATGACATACCTATTTTCTCTACACTAGAAGAAGCTATAAATTTTCATAAAAAGTTCCATGTCAATGCTAATACTTTACAAAAGCGTTTTAAAATAACTAAGGAACAAGCTAGACAAATAATAAAACAATGTCAAAATTGTGTGACCTTTTTACCACAAGTTAATCTTGGAGTCAATCCTAGAGGATTGATACCTAACCATATTTGGCAGATGGACGTCACACACTTGCCAGAATTTGGAAAATTAAAATATTTGCATGTTACAATTGATACTTCTTCTGGATTTTTGATGGGCTCCCTTCATTCCGGAGAAAAAACTAAAGATGTTATAGCTCATTGCTTACAAAATTTTGCCACTGTGGGTGTTCCAAAACAGTTAAAAACAGATAATGCCCCTGGTTATACTTCTACCTCTTTTAAACAATTTTGCTCATCATTTGGCATTACTCATATAACAGGAATCCCATACAATCCACAGGGACAAGGCATAGTTGAAAGAGCTCATCAAACTATTAAAATGTACTTATTAAAGCAAAAAGAAGGAATTGGGAAGGGGTATATATTCCCCAAAGATAAACTTAAAATAACCCTTTTTACTCTAAACTTTTTAAATTTGGATTCATCAGGACTTAGTGCTGCGGAAAGGCATATGTGTCCAAAAAATGTGCATAAGCCCAAGGTACTTTGGAAGGATATTCTAACAGGACAATGGAAAGGTCCTGACCCAGTAATTGTCTGGAGTCGGGGGTCTGTTTGTGTGTTTCCACAGGGAGAACAGCAGCCGA
The DNA here is from genome assembly GCF_047511675.1 of Marmota flaviventris. Lineage (NCBI taxonomy): Eukaryota > Metazoa > Chordata > Mammalia > Rodentia > Sciuridae > Marmota > Marmota flaviventris. The sequence goes on from NC_092517.1 coordinate 25,538,671, forward strand.
TTTGGATTCCAGAGAGATTAACCAAGGTCCTGACCCAGTGATTGTCTGGAGTCGGGGTCTGTTTATGTGTTTCCACAGGGAGAACAGCAGCCGATTTGGATTCCAGAAAGATTAACTAAAGCGATTTCTACAGACCAAAAAGAAGAAGATTTGGCTCAAATCCATAACAACTGATATCCAAAACTCCAGTTTGGCTATTCTTACATCTGCAACAGAACCAGGATGCTTTTTTCAATATCTATTTTATTATTGCCCTTTGCCATATCATGAAGTTCTATTTTGTTTTTTGAGCTCATACAGACCTAGGTTAATGTTTTGCTGATCAGTTCTATTTTTTGACTATAGAGTTTTTAAACATTGCAATGGAGATTTCACCTGTAAAAAGTTATAAGGCCTTTACTATAATGTTATGTGTTGTATGTATTATATTATGTGTGCACACTTGTGTTTTGTGTTATATGTTTGAATGTATGTATGTCCATATATCATATATGATGAGCACTCAAGATAAAATGGATCCAAATATTTTTTTTCACGGGATTTATATGGTTTAATTTAAATGGGGTAAACAACGGTTGAGGATTGTTTTAATATGTAAACAAAAAAGAAGGTTAACAGATCTGTTTGTTTACTTTCACCTTTCCTTTTCATTATATTTAATAATTCTCTTAAAGATAATGTAAATTGTTAAGAAAATTGTTTTCTTTTAGTGCCTTCTGTAATGTTACATAATTTTTTCTTTAGCCATTATTGCCAGAATTCCTATCTTCATCCCAGTGCTGGTGAAGTCAACGATAAAACCAATCTACAGCTTCTACAATAGCCATCACTGAACTGCTTGCAGAACTTGCCTGGACACATTGTGAGCTCACCTGTATGCATTGTGAACTATCTGTTGGTGCAGCGACTTGTGGTAGTGTTGGGGTATTTTTGCTGATGATGTCACCGGTGGTACAATTTTTCAAAGGAGCCCTCAATTGACTTAATGTCATGGCATTTTGCATCCTCCTCTACTAGTGATGGTCTAAAATTTGGGGGCCAACAGAGGTGAGGCAAAGAACCTCACCCCCCCACTGGTGCAAAGGCCTATCCACAAGTATAGCTGTATGCTGGACCGGTAGTCAGTGACGGGTATGATCTAATTGCAGTGGTACCAACCTAAGACAGGAGGCTGACGCCTAGAGGTCAGTTCATCCGATGACGGGTAAGGACCATATGTTGAATTGGACTGCCTAACAGACACGGTCCCTAAGCCACATGCTTGTTGTTTAAACAGAGAGGGGGAGATGTTGAGAGCCACAGCCGAAGGGGCCCCAGCAAACTTCCAGCTGCCGGCTGATGATTGGCTCACAGCGGCCCCAGCAACATCTAGCTGATTGGCTCCTCTGCGGTGATGCTCATTGGGCTGTTTCCCTGCCCTTTCAGACCACGGAGCTTCTCATTGGGGGACTTTTTTGGCTCCGCCCACGTGACCCAGCCAATCGGCCTCAAGAGCAGGAGGATTGTGGGAGGTGGAGAGAAGCTTGTGTGGGAGAGAGGCTTGTGGAAAGCCGGTGGTGACAGTTGAGGCTCTGAGGGTTTTTCCTGAGAGGCTGTTTTGTTTGGCGTGTGTGGTTCTAAAAATAAAGTTAGTTTCTTTTGACAAGTGGCTCCTGATTGTGCCCAGCCAGACTGCGGCATTTAAGATCATGCTGGTCAAAATTGACTTTGTTTCTATCTATTTTTAAGGATCAGCCACATTCCCATAAGGGTTGCTTGTGGGGGAACTTGAGAGCAGCCTCTTAGTTCTGCTAGGATGGGTCCAGGTCTTTCTTGACCATGTGGATTCCCTTGGAAGCATCAGCAATGTCTCCTGTCTCCAATCACCTTCCTATTCACAGCAAGTGCACTGATTGGCTTTTCATTCTCCAGTGGTCTCATTAATCTTCCTGATCAGGAGGTTCTGTGGCCCAGAGTTGCAAAGCTCTTTAGAGAAGTTGTCTGTTCCCTAGATTCAGACTGACTCAGAGGGTAAGAGCCAAATTATGTTTGTCTTTGCCCTCCAGTCCAGAGACCCTCCAACACCTACATGCGAGGGGTCCCCCTCCTATAGTGGTGAGTGTTCTGTACACTGGCTGCAGTGGTAGAGGACCTTCCCCTGACATCCAGGTGGGAGAGGTCTCCCTCCTGGGTGTCTGGGAGCTTCTATACTGCATTAGCCAGGGTCAAGATTACTCTCTCCTCCAGACAGGAGACCCCTCCTACCTTGCTATGGGGGGTACTCGTATACCTCTGCAGCCAGTAGAGAGTGCACACTTAAACCCTGGTTGTCAGGGGATCTTATATACTGGCAGAGGCAGGGACCCTGTTTGTGTGGGGCAGAGCTCTTATAACACTATAGCCAGGGTAGTGGGGATTCCACTCTCCAGACAGCAAACCCCTCCCACCTGGGTATCATGCTGGGGCTTGTATACAACCTTAGCCAGGCTAAAGAGGACTCACCACTCCAGGCAAGAGGCCCCTCCTACCAGAATGTTTAGGCGGAGCCCCTATGCCATCAAAGCCACTGTATAGGGTCTATGCCACTCCGGTTGGAAAGTGCTGATAATGCCAAGGTTGCGGTTCGATCCCCGTACGGACCACCAAATGCCGCAGTCTGGCTGGGCACAATCATGAGCCACTTGTCAAAAGAAACTAACTTTATTTTTAGAACCACACACGCCAAACAAAACAGCTCCTCAGGAAAAACCCTCAGAGCCCCAACTGCCACCACCGGCTTCCCACAAGCCTCTCTCTCAACCACAAGCCTTACCACCTTCCACCATCCTCCTGCTCTTCAGGCCGTGGGATGAGCCAAAAAAAGTCCCCCAATGAGCAGCTCTGTGGTCTGAAAGGGCAGGGAAACAGCCCAATGAGCATCACCGCAGAGGAGCCAATCAGCTAGATGTTGCTGGGGCCGCTGTGAGCCAATCATCAGCTGGCATCTGGAAGTTTGCTGGCAGCTGGAAGTTTGCTGGGGCCCCTTCGGCTCTGGCTCTCAACACATCCCATCTGGCTGTTAAAGGGAACTCTTATACATCTGAAGGCAGAGTACAAGGGACTCACCCCTGAAGGCTGGAGATGCCTCCCCCCTGGGTGATGGAGAAATCTAGTATATTTCCATAGCCAGTGTAGTGGAACCTCGCAGCTCCAGGCTGGAGACCCCTCCCACTTGGGTGACAGGGTCAGGGAGTTCTTATACCACTGCAGCCAGGGTACTGGGTAGTAGCCCCTCCAGACAGGAAACCCCTCTCACCTGGGTGTCATGGGGAGCTTTTATACTACCTTAGCCAGGGTAGAGAAGACTTGCCCCTCAAGGCAGGATAATCCCCCAACCAGCGTGTCAGGGTGAGCTCTTATACTACAGCAGCCAGGGTAGAGGGAATTGCCCCTGCAGGCAGAAGTCCCCTCCCACCTTGGTGTATGGTGGGGGGGCTAGTATAATGCCCTAGCCAGGGTAGAGGGGACACACCCCTTTAGTCGGAGGAGCCCTCCCTCCTGGGTGTCAAGGGAGCTCCTTTACTGCTGCAGCCAGGGTAGAGGGGACTCGCCCCACCTGGCGGGACACCCCTCACACCTGGGTGTTGCAGGGAGCTTGTATATTAAGTTTGCCAGAATCGAGGGGACTGGAGGGGCGATTCACCTCTACCCTGGCTGTGGATGTTTTGAGCTCCCCCCAACACCCAGGTGTGAGTGGTCCCCCTCCTATAGTGGTGAGTACTCTGTACACTGGCTGAAGTTGTATAGGAGCTTCCCCTGTCACCCAGGTGGGAGCGGTCTCCCACATAGTAGAGGGAGTTTCCTCTACCCTGGCTGCTAAGCTTTAGGAGCTCCCCGACACCTAGGAGGGAATGATCTCCTATCTGGAAGGGCGAGTCCCCATTCTCCTGGCAGAAGTGTTATATGGGGAGAAAGGGCAGAAAAGGAAACAGATGGCACAGGGAGAGGAGGCTCAAGGCCTAGATTCACTGCAGGTTGTCAGGATTGAGGAGCAGGCCCCAGGCTGAAGGAGGCCAAAGCCCCCAGGCAAGGGGCACTGCGACCATTGCCCAAAGGAAGACTGCAGGGCCAATATCCCAGTTCCAGCCCCTGGCTCTGGTGAACATCCTGGGAAAGAGATCAGGAAAAGGATCCCAGCAGTGAGAAGGACAAAGGAGGGCTGAAGGAGGGCACAGCATGAAGTGCTGGATGAAGGCTGTTTGTGGGTTGTGGGATAGGACCACAGAAAACAGCTCAGACTAAGGACCTAGAGGAGGGCCCAGGCTAGGGGAGAGCAGGGAAGGGTGGAGCCAGACAGGCAGGGGCTGCAATAGGGTTGTGAGATGCAGGGAAGCCAAGGGGAGTGGGGAAGCAGCTCTAGCAAAGTGCACAGTTCAAGCCCAGGGAAGAACAGATCAAGAAGGAACCCCTGAAGCTCAAGAAACGAACCAGTTCAAGGAATGAAGAGCCAAGGGCCAGCGCTGGGGCAGGTGGCTCAGGACAGTGAACAGTGCTGGGGAGGGAAGGCAGGTAATCCAACAAGGGGGAAGGAGGTTCAAGGCCCAGTGCCACTGCCAGGTTTTGGAGTTCCTGGTGCTACCCCAAGGGCCTAGGGAGAGCAAGTAGCCCAGTCAAGGGTAAGGGTTCTGTTTGCCATAAGACACTCTGGCCCAGATGGGGGTCAAGGGCCAGGGCCAGGGACAAAGGGCCTGGCAAGGGACAGGGGCCAGGAGGAGTGTGATGTGATGGTACAATGGGGGTCATGGTGGGTGCAGAGAGGGGCAAGAGTCAGCACCTAATCAAGGAGCCCAGGTAATGGACCGAGCCCACAAGAAGGTTTTAGGGACCCAATGGATCAGGAGGCCCCTGCTCCAGGAAAAAGTGCTAAGGGATGTAGAGGAAGGATTGGCGCTAGGATGAGGAGAAAGAGGGCTGCACAAAGGGCACAGAGGGGAGCAAGCTAGGGGGCCAAATCAAGGGGTGCCCATATCAGACACGACAGGAAGAGACACCAGAGAAAGAACACAACCTGTGTAATGGATAAAAATCTCAGGCTGGCAGCCAGGCCAGGAAAATGTAGGGTGAAGGGTCAGGGTGAAAAATGGCTCGGTTGGCTTAGGGACAACTTGCAAGGCCAGAGGGCAGGAGAGGGAAGGCAGGGGATTGCCTAGGGCAACATCATCAGTAGGCCCAAGTCTACTACCACTTGTCAAGTTTGGGTGGCAAAGGGGGCCCAGACTAGAGGCAGGGCTCTGTTGCCCATAGTGATCATTCAGGGCCCAGAGGCCAGCCAATTCAACTCCTCTGCCCCAAGTGAGTAGATTCTCAGAGAGAGACCAGGACCAGGACTAAAAGAGGGCAATGTGAGGGATACCTTTGGTCCAGTATTGTGGGGGTGTTGATAAGGAGCCAGGAACCATAGGAGGAGACCAGGCTAGGGAGAAGCAGGAGAAGGGAGGTTCCTGCCAATGACAAAATAAGACAGTACAAGGGGAACAGAGGGGAGGAACATGAGGGTTGGGGGCAAGCAAGGTGCCTGAAATCAAAAGACAGGGACAGGGTCCTAGAGAAGGATGACTGGGGGCTCCAGCATGGAACCAGGCCAAAGAATGGGGATCCAAGTACCAGGACCCAATCCTGCGTCCCATGTAAACAGACAGGACTGGGGAGTTGTGAAAGGGGAGCAAGGGTAGTGGATGGCACAGGGAGAGGAGGGCTCAAAGCCCAGGTTCACTGCTGGGTTGAGAAAGTCCAAAGGGCCCAGGCAAGGGGCACAACTATGTTTACTCAAAGTGAGCCCACAGGGCCAAACGCCCAGTTCCAGTCCCCTGGATGTGGTGAGCATCATCCAAAGAAATCTTGAAAAGGGGTCCCAGCAGGGACAGGGAGAACAGGAAGGATTAAAGAGGGTATAGCTTGAAACACCAGAGGAAGTGTGTTGATGGTGTGTGGGCCACAACTCCCAAAAAGACCCCACACTAGCAACCAACAGGAGGGCCCAGGCCAAGAAAGGGCAGTGAAGGTCAGGGCTGGGCATATGGACAACAGTAGGGCTCTGTGTTTCAGGGAAACCAAGGGGAGCAGGGTACTGGCCCCAGCAAAGCCCACAGTGCAAGCCTAGGGAAGCATGGAGCAAGAAAGGCCCCCAGAAGCTCAAGCTAGGAGGCAGGCCAGGGATTGGAGAGTCAAGGGCCAGGGCTTGAGCAGGGGGATCAGGAAACTGGAAAGACATTGGAGGGACTTCAGGATTTTGGGCAGGGGGCAGGCAGGTTCCTGGCCCAGGGCAACTGACAGGTGTGAGGTTTCTGGGTGCAGGACCAAAGGCCCAGAGAGAGCAAGGCGCCCAGACAAGGGGCAGGACTCAGTTTTTCATAAGGTGCCCTGGCCCAGATGAGAATCCAAAGACAGGTACATGGCAAAGGAGGCTTGGCAAGTGAAGGGGGCCAGGAGGAGGACGAGGGGAGTGCACGGCGGGGGATTTTGTTGGGTGTGTGGGGGCAAGATCCAGGAACTAAGCCCAAGGTTCCCAGGCAAAGGACCCACCTGACCAACCATGGATGAAAGACCCAAGGATAAGAGACCTGCAAGCACCTGGGGAAAGCACGATGGGAAGGGGATGATGGAGAAAAGTGTAATGGGCATATAGGGGAGCATGAAGGCAGTCCCAAGCAAGGGGCCCCCAGGTCAGACCCAACAGAAAGACTCTCCAAGCTACGCCAAATAACACGAGGAACACTGTCAAGGGCTCAAGTGAGCGCCCAGGCCCAGGGACTGAAGCACAAAGGTTCAGGGTTAGGGAGGGCTGGGTTGGAGTAGGGGCAGCATGCAAGGCTAGAAGGCAGGGGAGGGAAAGGAGGGGAACTGTCAGGGCTGTGTTTGAGGAAGTCACATGTTAATTGCCAGGCCTCAAGTTTCAGGGAGAAAAGGGGACTCAGGCAAGAGGCAAGGCTGTGTTTCCCTTAGGGAAACTTAAGGACACAGAGGCAAGTGAATTTGGCTTTTTTTGCCCAGCTGACTAGATCCTCAGAGAGGGACCTGACCAAAGAAGGGTCAAAAGAGTGCACTGTGAGTGGATACCTGACGTACATAGGTTGTGACTATGGTCAGTTGGCAGCCAGGACCCATTCCAGGAGCCCAGGCTAGGGAGAAGAAGTGAAAATGAAGGGTCCTGGTCATGCCAGGATAACATATCACCAGTGGAACATAGGAGAGGCAGAGGATACGGCCTGTAAAAAGATGCCTGAAAACAAGGGAAGGCAAAGGGTCCTCGAGAAGGGCAGCCAGGGCCTCAAGCAAGGAACTTGGCCCAGTAATGGAGAGCCAAGTGTTATCACCTGGGGTTGGATGAATGAAAAAGGACATGGATATGGAGGTGAGAGAGGGGAAAAAGAGAAACAGGTGGAACAGGCAGAAGAGGGCTCAAGGCCCAGGTCCACTGCAGGGTGGCAGGGTTCAGAAGCAGGGCCCAAGCTAAGGGGGACTAATGGACATAGGCATGGGGGAGGGTAAAGTTTTTTCAAAGGGAACCTGCAGGACCAAGAGGCCAGGTCATGTCGCCTGGCCAAGGTGAGCATCCTGGGAATGGTATCAGGAGGGTGGGCCTGGCAGAGACAGAAACCACTAGAGGGCCAAAGGAGGGCTCAAACTGAAGGGCTGCAGATCAAGGGTGAGTGGGGTGGGGGCCAGGATCCCAACAAGGAGCCCAGGCAAGAGATCTAGAGGAGGACCCAGGCCAGGGAAGAGCAGGGAATGCCGGCACGGGAATTGGGGGCTGCACTAGGGTATTGCTGTACAGGAAAGCCAAGGGGAGCTGGGAAGCAGCCCCAGGGATGGGGCCTCAGACAATTTCCATAAAAGCACTGAGGCCAACAGAAGCTCAAGTGAGGAGCCAGGTAAGGGAAATGAGAGCCAAGGGTCAGGGCTTGGGCATGGGGCTCAGGACACTGGACAAGATTTGGGAGAGAAGGCAGGGAGATCCAGCAGGGGGCTTTCAGTCTCCAGGCTCAGGGCCACCTCTATATTTTTGGGTTTCTGGTGCAGGACAAAACACCCTTGGAGAGCAAGGGGCCCAGGCGAGGGGCAAGGCATTATTTTCTATAAGTTCCTTAGACTCAGATGAAAATCCAGGGCCAGGGTCCTGGCAACGGAGGCCAGGAAAGGTAAGGGGGCCAGAATGAGGGTGATGGGAAGGCATGGCTGGGGGTTGGGGTGGATGCCTTGTGGGGCGAGAGCCAGGACCCAAGTCTGGCACCCAGGTAAGGGACCCCCCCATCAATGTTGATGAGGGACCCAAGGACAGGAGACCCACGAGCGCCAGAAAATAACTCAAGGGGAAGGGGATAAAGGACCTCCAGGAGGACCAGGAGAAGCCAAAGTGCACCTTGGATAGCCCACTGGCGGGCCCAAGCAAGGGGCCCCCAGGTCAGACCCAAAATGAAGAGACTCCATGCTATGTCAACAGCCATGAGGAACTCAGTCAGGGGCTCAGGTGAATGCCCAGGCCCAGAGACTGGAGTGCAAATGTCAGGGATACGAAGGGTTGTGTTGGAATAGGGGCAGCATACAAGGAGAGAAAGCAGGGGAAGAAAAAGACAGGATTGCTAAAGGCTGGGTTCCAGCAAGTCCCATGTTAACTGCAAGGCTTCAAGTTTCAGGCAGTAAAAGGGACTCAGGCGAGTTGCAGGGCTGTGTTTCCCATAGTGAGCATTGAGGGTGCAGAGGCCAGCCAACTCCACTCCTCTCCCCCAGGTGAGTAGATCCTCAGAGAGGGACCAGGAACAAAGGAGGGGCCAAAGAGGGTACTGTGAGAGGATACCTGGTTGACGAAGGTGTAGGGGGTTGTGTTAGACTGCCAGAAAACATTTGAAGACTGGAGGGTTCAAGGAGAGCACAAGCTGAAGGGGCACAGGTCAGGTGTGAGTGGGATGGGGGCCAGGATCCCAGCAAGGACCCCTGGCAATGGACCTAGATGAAGGCCCAGGCTCCGGGAGAGCAGGGAACACTTGCGCAGGAAGGCAGGTCCGCACTAGTGTACATAGTACAGGGAAGCCAAGGGGAGAAGGGAGGCATCCCCAGCAAGGGACCCTCAGACAATGCCAAGAAAAGCACTGAGCAAGAATAGCCACCAGAGGCTCAAGCGAGGAGCCAGGCCTGGGAATGGAGAACTAAGGGCCAAGGCTGGGTTTAGGGAGTTCAGGACAGTGGACAGGGCTTGGGAGGGAAGGCTGGGATTCAGTCAGTGGAAGTCATATTTGAATGCCAACGCCCCTGCCAGGTGTCATGGTTCCAGGTGCAGGATCAGGGGCCCAGGGAAAGCAAGGGGCCCGCATGAGGGGCAGGGCTCTGTTTCCACAAGATGCCCTTGTGCAGATGAGAATCAAGGGCCAGGGACCCGGCCAAGGGGGCCTGGCAAGGGACTAGTTCAGGAAGACAGCAACCAAAAGGCATGGCACAGGGTCACAGTGTGCACCGAGAGGTGCAAGAGGGAGGACCCAAGCAAGGATTCCAAGTAAGGGACCAACCCACCCAAAAGAGGATTAGAAACCCAAGGAGCAGGAAGCCCACTCGCCGGGGAAACCACTAGGGGAAGGAGAGGAAGGGGCGGTGCTAGGATGGGGCTACAGAGGGGAGTGCAAAGGGCAAGGAGGGGAGCTCTACAGGGGACCCAAGCAATGGGCCCTCAGGTCTGTTCTGACAACAAGAGACCCCATGGGAAGCAACGTGTCACAAGGAACACGAATAAGGGCTCAGGTGAGCGGCCTGGTCCTGGAATTGGAGCACAAAACATCAGGATTAAGAGGGATGGGCTGGGGTAGGGGCAGCATGCAAGGCTAGAGAGCAGGGCATTGAAGGGTGGGATAGGGCAGGGAAAGGTCGGCACTTGACCTTCAGTAGTAAGAGGCCAGCCAATTCCACCCTTCTGCCCCATATAAAGTAGAATCACAGAGAGTGACCTGAACCAAAGGAGTGCCAAACTAGGGCACTGTGAGGGCACTTATGTCTGGAATTGAGAGGGTCCATGGGGAGCCAGGACCCATTATTGGAGCCCAGCCTAGGGAGAAGCAGTGGGAAGGGAGTGTCCTGGCAATACCTGGATAGCACAGTAGTGTTATAAGGTCAAATGAGGCAAGGCACCAAACATAACAGGAAACAGTTTTATTTGGCTGCAGCCAGGCTTAGAGGGCAATGCTTTTGCTGTAATCAATCGATCCCCTGAACCCGAATTTCAGGAAGTTTCAGAATTTTGTACCCAGCATGTAAGGGGAGGGGCTCAGAAATTCACAGTCTGCAGAAGTTCACATAAAAGCAGTTTTTTCTTTCACTCTTTTGGGCAAGTTAACTCTTCAAGGACAACACCTGAGTAGGGATAGCTTTTTTCCCCATTTTTCCTCTCCCTGTCAGTTGTTACCATGGAGCCCATTGGGTAACATATCTTAAAAAGGTAGACATCTCTTGAAGCCCAGCTCAAGGCCACAGGCCTTGTTTTCACTTTTCTACAAACTACTATAGAAGGATATGTTTGTGAAAAAGTAGTAAGGGGGTGCCCAGCACCTGGAGTGCTGGTGTCTTCTCGGCCAGTGGCCAAGTAAAGCAAGGTGACAGGAAAATAGGAAGTTTATCTACATAGAACTCTTTTGCTGAGACTCTTTTGCTCAGAATCCAAAAATCAGCCATGGTGAAGATTTCTTTAGAATCCAAGGTAAGAATTGTCTGTGGAGAAAGGGGGTGTCACTTAAACTCCCGCCTTTAATGATGCTCCTATAAATTAATCCTTTCAATTTAAGAGCATCATTACCATTATATTGGCTTAAGGCATTATATAATACCAAAACCTTAGTTGTTGTCATCTCTTCAAAAGAAGCATCCATGGTTGAACCATTAGATTTAATGCACAGTGGAGCCAAATATGGGAGCAATAAACAGGTTAACATCATCATACCCACTATAGCAGTTAAGCTTTTAAATGTTCCAAGAGTTGACATACATGTTTGGGACCCAAAGTTGAATGCCCTTCTAGGTATATGTGCTAGTTCTCTTGTGTTGCTGGCTATGTTCTTAACTGTTTATCTATTGCCATTCATTTGGATGCAACAATCTGAGCTGTTGAACTCTCCACATACTTCTCTTTCCTCAGCCAATAGATAATCTAATGCCAAGTGGTTTTGATAGTTAGCCACTCACATCAGGTCTGTTTTTGGCTAGGAGGTCTGAGAATGTGGCAGTCTGATTAATAATAAATTCCAGTAAAGCTTCTAAGTGAATAATTGTGTTTAACAAGTAAATAGGAATTCTATAACTCCAACTGCAATTTTGTGCCCAGGTAGCTGGGCAATTAGTGTCAGTGATCCTCTGGGGTGGAAAATTATCTTCACCCCAAGATTGGTGACCTCCTAAGTCAAGTTACTTCCCAATGGGCCTTTTTTGTCTTTCCAAACAGTCATCCATCCATTGCATTCCTCTTGCAGGACAGGTCCTAAATATATGTTTTACCACATCTTGGTTATAGTGGATTCTCTTGACATATGGTTCACATGATCTCATTTCCATGGTTGGAATACGAGTAGAACAAAATGTCTTAAGGTTATCAAAGGAAACCTTTGATTATAGACTAATGGTTTGGTTAGTATAAGTTAAAAAGCATAAATTAATAAAGTGTAACTAATAACACCAAAGAAATCCTAGAAAACGTATATAAGAAAGATAAAAAAAAAAAAAAAATTCTAAATGATTTATTTTAACCTAGTGTCCAGTCAGTAGGATTTACTGTTACCAAACCTTTAGCAAAACCCAAACAATCATGTATATATCTAGAAGCAAGGAGTGGCAATGCATTATAGTATAAGAACTATCTTAGGGGTTGAAAGCATTCATTAGTCCTGGTGAGAAGTTTATCTTTTATGGTGCATTGATCAGCCCTCCCATGTGGCAGAAGAAGGGTCATAGGCTCCTCAAGCTTCTGCTGTGCATACAACAGTCAGCTTCTGGAGTAACTGGAGCATGGCTGCTGCCTTCGGACTCTCAAGATTCTCTGGTGCTCCTTTTTTTTTTTTTTTTTTTTTTTTTTTTTTTTTTTTTTTTTTTTTGCTATACAGTAAGCTTCAAGGGCATAGCAGCATCTGGAGTGCACTTTCAGTCTGCAGCCACAGGGTTTAGTCTGGTGTAGTCAATCAAGGAACCTATTTCTGCAAACTTTATTGCAGTTTTGGTGGATAAAATAACAGGAAAAGGGCCCTTCCAAAGAAGTTTAGGTGTTTGAATGTTCCATTCTTTGACCCAGAATCAATCTCCAGGCTTGAAGGAGTGTGGACATATGGTCAAACTTAGCGGCAATCTTTCTTTAATCCATTGGTTGAGAACCTATAAAGTTTTCCCTAAGGTCTGAAGCTGTAATCTCAGGTAGAATTCTCTTATCTCTCCTAAGTTTCCCAATGGTCCCCTAATAAGAGGAGAGGTCTCATGTCCATTGTTGTATAAGGAGAGTATCCAGTCCTCCTAGTAGGAGTTGATCTAATCCTCAACTATGTAGAAGGGAGAGGTTCATCACAATATAAGTGAGTCTCCTGACACAGCTTACCTATTTGAGACCTAAAGTCCTGTTCTCCATTGAACTTTCGAGCATTCCACAGCATATAGGCAGTATGTAACTTCCATCTGATGTTGAAACTCTTGGTCAGTAATCATATCATCTCTGCCCAAAAGCTGGCCTATTGTTTGAGCCAATAGTAATTGAAATAAAATATCTGGAATCATTTCCCAGAGAAGCATCCTGTTTATCTCTGTTTTCTTTTAAGGGTGTGTGGGAAAGGCTTTCACCCAGTCAGAATAGGAACACACAAAAACCAAAGGTTACTTATAGCCCCATGGCGTGGTAGTTCAGTGAAGTCTACTTCCAAGATTTCAAAAGGTGCTCCTCCTATAGTTTGGATTTCTGGTGGGAGCTCTGGCCCCAACAAGGATTGTTGTGAGGACAAGACTCACATTCTTTTCAGAATATCCAGGTGAAGATTGTGAGCCAGAGGACATAGAAATGTTGACTCAGAACTGTCTCAATTTCTGTAAGTCCAATGTATCCTCCTGTGGAACTGTTTCATAAAGGCTGGGGCTAGATTTTCTGGCATGGCTATGCTGGCCATCACAATATCTCCATCATCCTCCTGGGAGAAAATTTTCTTTTTCAGTCTTAAACAATTTACATTCATTTTGGTATTATGTTTGCTCCCATTCTGTTAAATATTTGGCCATGCAGAAGGGCAGACTTTAATCCTGGAACTGGATTTTCTTCACATTTCTTGCAGAGAGTTTCCTGGCCTCTCTGTCCACTCTCCAGTTGCTCTGGGAAACCACAGTGTTTCCTTTTCAATGACCTTGGCAATATTTGGTCACAACTTTCCTGGGAGCCCACAGTGCATCAAAATTTTATGAATTTATTGCCCATATATCATGCCTTTTTTTTTTCTCATGACTTAATGAGCCCCTTTTCCTTACATATGGTCCTATGAACATGAAGGGTAGCAAACGGATATTTTGAGTCCATGTAAATATCCACACAGACTCCTGCTGTCAACTGAGGTGATTTATTCAAAGCAATAAATTTTGCTTTTTGTGCTGAGGTTCCCTGAGTCACAGGTTCTGCCTCATAAGTGGAGTCCAGAGTGACCACTTCATATCCAGAAAAACATACCCCATCATTTATAAAACTTCTTTGATCTGTGAAGTACTCCACATCAGGGTCCCTGAGGGCTGGTCTTCCAGGTGTGGTCTGCTGGAGAACATTTCATCCATGACTTCAATTCAGTTGTGATTAGGTTGTCCAGGTCCAATGGAATGCAAGGTTGCTGGGTTCAGAGTCTGGATGACTTCCATATGGATACATGGGTTTTCACATAACATGCCCTGGTATTGACCATTAATCAACCAATATTGTTCTTTGTACTCTACCAGTATCAACACTAAATGAGGAACACTGGAAACCAATATTTGTCCCATATCCAGAAATTTCTGGCTGCAGGGGCCCGTGAACAAGGTTGCCCATCTTGGGCTACAGAGCCCAGCTCTTTGGACAGATGTCCATACCAAGACTCCTACAGCCATTCCAGACTGTCCCGGGATGTACATAAGGTAAAGGTTTGTGAGGTCAGGGAGCCCTAGTCCAGATACACTGAGAGCACTTGTTTAATGTCCTCAAATGTTTTTTGCTTAGGTGGCCCCAATATTAAAGGATCCCATTCTCCCCCCTTTGTGGCTTCACGGACAGGTTTCCTGTAACTGAAAGTTGGGGGTCCGTATATGATTGATTCTGGTAGCCCCAAACAATTCTCTAGTCTGATGGCAGATTGAAAAGAATGGAATTGAGGAGATTTACTGTTTCTTTTGAGGCCCAATGGCTATTGTCCATTCTGTTGCTGAGTCAGATGGTAACCAAAGTATTTGACCTTTTTCTTCATAGATATAGGCTTTAAAATCAGAGTCCAGTACTGTCCCAAGGATGGTGTCCTCAAGCTCCTGGGAAGAACTCTCAATTATGGAAGGGGAACGTACATAAATCCTCTGGTACATTAAGATGCAGGAGTTTATTTTTGTTATCTCCTGATATAGGATCGTGGCTGCTGGGATTCTCCAACTCTTAAATCAAAGGTAAATCTTAGCAGAGATTGATGACCTGGGACGTCATTTGTATAAAAGGAACCTATGTCAATCTCAGCGTGGGTTGTATGCCATGGTTGGAGGGCAAGTTCCCTGCAGGTTCTGGTGTGGCAGCCATATTGTGCTCACCTAGGTGTTGCTCTTTTTCTGCGTGGCTTTCTCCTCTTGACAGGTGGGAGCCTGTTCTAGTTGTGTACAGTAGCTGCCCCACTTGTGTTTTTGTTCACTATGCCTTGGTGCATGGGGCTCTGTGTCCCTTCCTGTTGGTGGCTCACAGTGTGTGGCTTGGAGCCAGTGTGGCATGTCTTTTTGAGTTTGCACCCTTTAGCCCACTATCGGGTATTAACATGAATATATTTCTGGTTTATTTTGGGCCTTTTAGCAGCTGAACCCTCCTGAGGAGCTGGGTCTCATGCATCATATAAAGTTGAGTGTGTCTATGGGACCCCTGCCATATTCGTTAATCATCAACTTCCGAGCAAGTGGGGAGAAACTGAAAGGAGGAGTTGAGGCCAAAGGCTGAGCAAAAGTATTCATTACTTCTCTGTTCAATGCATAGCATTTGAGCATGGCAGTAGGTGCCTGCCCGCCAGAGCCACGGGAACCTTCCCCTTTTGTCTGGCCATGGTTTTTTTCCCCTTATAAACATTTGGACCATTGGCTTTGTTCTCTTGAGACTCCCTCTTTGAGTGACCTCTGGGGTTGTGGTGAGGGCAGCTGTAAGGAGATCCATCTACTTCTTCATCTTTTTGGTCTGCCTGTCTTTGAGCCTCTAGGTCTCCATTGAGGAAAATTGTGGAGGCCATCTTCATCAACTCTCTGGCACACTTCTCAGTAAAGCCAGTTTGTAATTTTTGGTAAATGTCACTCTGAGCCTGTTCCACAAATGCTGCATTGGTCACTTGTTGCTTGAGCCTCTGCATCTCTTCCCTGACAAACTTGTGCTGTGGCATCTATGCTTGTATTGTGACCCTTGTCTCCAGTGCACCTCTGGGCAGGTAGAGGGGCAACAGCATCAGTGGCCTGGACACTCAGCTGAGTGAGTTTGGCACAACTCTTTTAATCATTACTGCCAGTTTCATAAGACAGAGGGGCCTTAAGCAGATGGGGGTTCCAGAGAAATATTCAGGGATATCAAAGTGCAAAAGGAGAGATGCTGGAGGCCTGGGAGGATTTGCTTGGTTCTATTTGTCTGCAGATGCACTCTGGCTTAGACTAGGACTTAGGGCTGGGTCCAATTTCTTCTAACTCTTGGACACAGTTTCTTTCTTATTTTTTTCTCTTAGACTTCCTATGAGGGGTTATTGATATCTTTTCATTTTTAGCTCTTCTTCTTTGAGGGGGCACCATTTTAGGTCTGGATACTGGGCTGCATCAGGTCAGTCATGGTCCAGGGTTTCTCCACATATAAGGAAGTATGATTTTTCCAGTTTATGAGCTCAATGGTGGTGAAAGGCTTGGTCACATAACTTCCTTGTATCCTTTAGGTGTTTCTCTGGTCAATATGGGCAGGTCCTTTAGTCCCATGCAGAGGCATCTGGAGTGCTCTCATCTGGGTTGTGGGTCTGGTCTTGGGACAAATCTCCCACGTTAATCTTGGGAAATGAAAGAGTCTTTGGTTCTAGGAAGCCTTTGGCTCTGAGGACAACAAAGAGGAAGGAATAGCCAGAATTGGGGGCCATGATTTGTTGCTTCTGAGGATGACAAGGCTGAGGTGACAGTTTGCTGTCCCAGTGGTCTTGGCAAAATTAGGTAGAGTGCACTGCACGTGGTGGGTCCTCTTCTTGCTCATGAGGAAACCTATTTCCCTTCCTGATTTTCCTCCATCAGGTATTCTGGTTAGCTGCTTTCCACTGAGTCTTACAGACGACTAGGCTCCTTGCTAACATCTGCTTGGACTCTCATTCTAGACAGGCTCTAAACCAAATGGTCTGTTTCTATGCTATTTCTTGACTACAATCAATGTAAGAGAAATGGTTCAGGGACTCCAACAATAATCAAAAGGACCTCAGCAATGACTCTCATCTGAAGTGACTTCTGGTAGCCAGCACACATCTTTGCTGGGCCATTCTAATTCAGAGGGTATGCCACATTTATTGACTGAGTTTCACCCCACAGTTACCAGAAAACCTTCATAAAGGTTTCTAACAAACATTTCAGAAGGCTCAGTTTTCTTTGTGTGCCTTCCATGTTCCTGCCTTCATGGTTGTCGCACATTTAGGACAAGATGTGCTTTTACATATCAGGTTGTTCCCCTTGCAGGGACTTAGGGCCCTCTTAGCATTGTGGGTTGGCATCAACCCCTGACCTGGAGCTTTCACCTAGATGTTGGTTGGTAAAATTCCACCATAGACTGTATGAGGTACCATGGATCCTTGGATAAGGACTCCTCACTCTCTTTGGCCCTATGGGTTGGGTAGGAAACCTTCTCTTTGTCTGTCTCATTCAGATACTTTTCCTACAGACATGGTCATAAAATATTTCTATACTTCCCAAATTACAACATTTCCAAACCAAACAAAAAGAGCTTCAGATTTTCAGCTCTGTTTACTGAACCCGAATACAGTCTACTTGGGCAACTCCCCAGGCCTGTTTCAGCTTCAATCACTTTGGAGAATACTTGGGACCCAACAGAGGTTGATCAATCCTCTCTTCCATCTGCGTAGGCCTTGAAGGGGAAGTCAGGTGGGTTTAAAAAAAATGAATCTAGGTCCTAACTGTTCATTTGGGCAGTGCTCCAAAACCCTAATTCTGGTTGCTGCTGCCTGTGTGTCCCTTTGTGCTCTGGGGTGGCAGCCCCAAGGTGCTGGGTGAGTCTATCCTGTTTCAGGCCAAGAGTGGCCTGCATGCGCTAAGGGGAACACAGTCTCCTAGAGCCCAAGGGAAGTGGGTCCCCAGATACAAGAGAAGCAAAATAGCCTTCCCTATCTCCTCTGTCCCATCTGGATCTCCACAAATGTTGTAGGGACAAACAAGGTAAGGCACTGAACATAGCAGGAAACAATTTTATTTGGCTGCAGCCAGGTTCAGAGGGCACAGATTTTGCTCTAATCAATCAATCCCATGAAAGCCAACTTCAGGTAGTTTCAGAATTTTATATGCAGCATTTAAGCGGAGGGGTTCAGAACTTCACATTCTGAAAAAGTTCACATGAAAGCAGGTTTTTTTTCCCACTGTTTTGGGCAAGTTAACTCTTCAAGGACAACTCCTGAAAAGAGGAGAGCTTCTTTTCCCCATTTTTCCTCTTTTTCCAGTTGTTAGCATGGAGCCTAGTTGATAACATATCTTATAAATGTAGACAGCTGTGAAGCCCAGCTCAAGGCCAGAGGCTTTGTTTGCACATTTCTACAAACAGCTATACTGGATACGTTTGTGAAAAACTAGTAAAGGGTGCCCAGCACCTAGAGTGCTGGTATCTTCTCGGCCAGTGTCAAGTAAAACTTGGCAATAGGAAAATAGGAAGTTAATCAACATTGAACTCTTTAGCATAGACTCTTTTACTGACAATCCTACAAACAACCATGCTGAAGATTTCTGAAGAAGCCCAGTTAAGACTTTTCTGTGAAGGAAGGGGGTGACACTTTAACACAAGGAGAACAGAGGGGAGGCACAGAAGGGGGATCAATATAGGGGCTTGAAATCAAGGGAAAGGGACAGGGTCCTGGAGAAGGGCAATCTCAAGCAAGGAGCCAGGCATTGGAATGGAGTTCAAAGTGCTTTGGCCTAGGCAGGGGTCCCATGAAAACGGAAAGGGCTAGGAAGAGGAGGGAGTGGAGAAAGGGGTGTGGGTGGTACAGGGAGAGGAGGGCTCAAGGCCCAGGTCCACTGATGGGTGTGAGTTTTAGGAAGCAGAGCCCAGACTGAGGGAGGTGAATGGTTAAAAGGGAAGGGCTACATTTTCCCAAAGATCACCTGCAGGGCCAAAGTCCAGGTAAAGTCCCCTGGCCCTGGTGAGCATCTTTGTAAAGGGATCATGAAAAGGGGTGCCAGAGGAAAAGTGACAACAGGAGGTCCCAAGGAGGGCACAACTGGAAGTGCTGGAGGATGCCTGCTGATGGTGTTTTCGAGGACCCCAGCAGTGATACCGGCCTATGGACCTAGAGAATTGCCCCAACCTGAAAGAGCAGGATGGGCGAGGCCTGTGCAGGAAGGCAGCACTAGAGTTCTGCCATACAGGGAAACCAAGGAGAACAGGAAAGCAGCCCCAAAGAGGGGCAAGCACAGAGCAAGAATAGCCACCAGAGGCTCAAGTGAGGAGAGAGGCCAGGGAATTGAGACAAAAGGGCCAGGACTGGGGCCGTGGGATCAGGACAGTGAACATAGCAGAGGAAGGAAGGCGGGGGATATGGCAGTGGGGAAGCAGGCTCCAGGCCCAGGGCCATTGCCAGGACTCAGTTTTCCAAGAGTAGGACCAAAGGCCCAGGGAGAGCAAGAGGCTGTCTAGGGACAGGGCTCTCTTTCCCATGAGGTGCCCTGCTGAGACGGGTGCCTGGCAAGGGAATGGGCCCATGAGGAAGATAATGGTAGGGCAGGGTTGGGGGTCGTGGTGGATGCAGAGAGGGACAAGAGCCAAGACCCCAGCCAGGATCCCAGACAAGGGACTGATCCCACCAAACGAGCATTTAGAAACCCAAGAAGAAGAAGGCCAGCACTCCAGGGGAAATTGTGAGTAGAAGGAGAGGAAGGGTTGGCACTAGGATGTGGAAACAGAGGGTAGAGCAAAGGGCACCCAGTGGAGTGCAGTAAGGAGCCCAAGCAAGGAACCCAGATAATCCCCAGCATGAAGTGACAACTTGCGATGCCACCCAACAAGAGGAATGCAGTCGGGGTTCAGGCAAGCAGCAAGTTCTGGAAACTGGAGCATGAAATATCAGGGTTAGGGAGGCCTGGGTTGGAGTAGGGGCATCATGCAAGGGTAGACAGTATTGTAGGGAAGGGAGGTGATTGCACAGGGCAAGGTCAGTGGATGGCCCAAGTCCACTGGCAGATGTCAAGGTTTGGAAGGCAAAGGGGGCCCAGGCGAGGGGCAGGGTTGGGTTTTCCATAGGAAGCCTTCAGAGCCCAGAGGCCAGCCAATTTGCCTCCTCTGCCCCAGGTGAGTAGAACCTCATAGAGACACCAGACCAAAGGAGGGCCAACATTAGGGCACTGTGAGGGGATATCTTGTGTCAGGAATTGGGGTTGGGGGGGTGGAAGCCAAGACCCCTTTGAGGATTCCAGGCTAGGGAGAAACAGTGGAAGGAGTGGATCCTGGCAGTGCCAGGATATCACAACACAAGGAGAACAGAGAGGCGGCCCAGGAGAGGGCCAGTAAAATGGGCCTAAAATCACGGGACAAGGACAGGATCCTCAAGAAGGGCAGCCAGGGGTTCAAGCAAGAGACGAGGCCAAGGATTGGAGAGCCAAGTGGCAGGACATAGGTCATTGTCTCATGAAAATGGGCATTGCTGGGGTGGGGAGGGAGAATAAAAATGGGAGTGTGTGGCGCAAGGAGAAGAGAGCTCAAAGACCAGGTCCACTGCTGAGTGTCAGGGTTGGGGAGTAGGGCCCGGGATGATGGAGGCCAAAGAGCCCAGGCAAGGTGCTGTGGTACATTTTCCCAAAGGGAGCTCGAAGGGCCAAAAGACCAGTCAAGTCCCTGGCCCTGGTGTGCTTCTGAGTAAGGGGATCAGGAAAAGGGCCACAGGAGGGACAGGGACAACAGGAGGTCCAAAGAAGGACACAGCAGAATTGGCCAGAGGATGTGTGTTGTTGGGTTGGGGGCCAGGACTCCATAAAGGAGACTAGACTATGGACCTAGATATGGTCCCATGCCAGGGCAGAGCAGAGAAGGGCAGGACTGGGCAGGCAGGCAGCACTAGGGTTCTGCAAGGAAGGGAAACCAAGGAAAGCAGAAAATCGGCCCAAGTGAGGGCACAAAGGCAAAGCCCAGCGACGCTGGGAGCAAGAAGTTGCACAGAAGGCTCCAGTGAGGAGCCAGGACGGGGAATTCAGAGTGGAGGGCTAACACTGTGGCAGGGGATTCAGGACAGTATACAGGGCTGGGCAGGGAAGGCACGAGATTCAAGAGGTGACAGGCAGGCTCGAGGCCCATGGCCACTGCCAGGTGTCCAAGTTCCATATTCAGGACCAAGGGCCAAAGGAGAGAAAGGGGCCCAGATGCGGGGCAGGGCTCTGTTCCCATAATGTTCCCTGGCCCAGATGATAATCTATGGCTACTGAATTGGCAAAGGTGGCCTGGAAAAGGACGGTGCCCAGGAAGAGGGCAAAGGGAAGGGAAGGCACAGAGTCATGGTGGGTGCAGAGTCGGCCCATAGCCATGACACAAACAAGCAGCCCAGGCAAGGGTCTCATCCAACTGACCAAAAATGAGGGAACCAAAGAGAAGGAGGATCCTGGGTGCATACAGGTAAAACACAAAGGGATGGAAGAAAGGGGCGATATGAGAAGGAGGAGTCAGCAGGAAGCACAGGGAAAACCAAGAGAAGCATGCTAGGGGGCCCAATATGGAATGATTCCAGGAAAAGCCACACAATGCCTTGCAACTTGGGCACACAGTCAGGGACTCAGTTGAAGGTTCAGAGTCAGAGAGGCTGGTTTGGGATTGTAGCAGATTGAAGGCCAGAGGGCAGGTGAGGGAAGAGACGAAATGGTGCAGGGCTGTTTGGTGCAAAGCACACTTCCCCTGCGAGCTTTCAGGTTTCTGGCAGTGAGGAAAATCAGGCTAGAGGGAGGGCTGTGTTTCCATAGGGAGATTTAAGGATGTAGAGGCCTGTAGGCTGCCTTGGGTGAGTAGTTCCTCAGTAAGGGACCAGAAGCAAAGGTGTGCCAAAGGAGAGGACTGTGAGGAAAAGCCTTTTGTCCAGACAATGGTGGCAAGCTGTTGAGGAGCAAGGACCCAATCAAGGACCACAGTCTAGACAGAAGCAGTGGAAGGAATGGTCCAGGTAGTTCTAGCATATGACAGCATAAGGAAAACAGAGGGAAGACATACCAGGGCCCCAAGTAAGGGGCCAGAAATCAAGGTACATGAGCAAGGTCCTCGAGCAAGGTGGCTAGGGTCTCAAGCAAAAAGCCAGGCCTGAGAACAGAGAGCCAAGTGCAGGGGCTGGGGCCAGGGCATATGAAAACAGACAGGGCTGGTGAGGTGAGGGAGGCAAGGGAGGGATCTGGTGAGGTTAGGGAGGCAAGGGAGGGATCTGGTTCAAAGGAAGGAGGTTTAAGGCCAAGGCCCACTGTAGGGTGTCAGTGTCTGGGAGCAGGGCTCGGGCTGAGGGAGGCCAAATGGCCTATGCAAAGGGAAGGGCTATGTTTTACAAAATGGAGCTCGCAGGGCCAAGAGGCCAGATCCATTCTCCTGGTCTGGGTGAGTATCCTGGGAAAGGGATCAGGAAAAGGGCCCTGGCAGTGACAGGGATGACAGGAGGGCCAAAACATGGCACAGCCTGAAGGGACATACGACTGGTGTAGGTAGAATATGGGCCAGAAAGAAGCAAGTTAGGGACCTAGAGGAGGGTCCCAGGCCAGGGGAGAGTAGGGAAGGGCGGGACCCATAAGGTGGGGCTGCACTAGAGTACAGGGAATCCAAAGGGATCAGGGAAGCAGCCCTAGAGAGGGGCCTGTACACTAAGCCGAGGGAAACACTGAGCAAGAAGGGCCACCAGAGGATCAAGTGAGGAGCCAGGACAGGGAGTGAAAAGCAAAGGGCTGGAGCAGGGGTTTCAGGTAAGTGGTCAAGACTGGGGAGAGAAGGCAAGGGATCCAGCAGGGTGGAGGCAAGCTTCAAGTCCAGGGCCACTGTCAGGTTTCAGGGTTCTTGGGGCAGAACCAAGTGCCCAGGAAGAGCAAAGGGTCCAGGCTATGGACAGGGCTCTGTTCTTTATAAGGCATACTGGCACAGATGAGAATCCAGGGCCAGGGACTGAGCAAAGGTGGCTGGCAAGGGAAGGGGGCCAGGAGGAAGGTGAGGGGAGGGCTCCACATGAGGTCTCAGTGGGTTTGGAGAGAAGTGAGAGCCAGGAACCAAGCAAAGAGTCAAGGCAAAGTACCGACATGACCCAAGATGATGAGAGATCCAAGAAACAGGGAACCACACAAGGGGAAAGTAGGGACAGGGAGGAAGGGGCAAAGTGAGGATGAGGAGACAGCTGGCATGCAGATGGCACAAGGGGCACTGAGGGGACTGAGGTAGGAAGCACAAGAGTGGAGCGCCTGTGTCTGACCCCACATGAAGAAATGCCATGTGAAGCCATGCAACACTACCCCACATGAGGAACAAACACTGTCAGGAGCCAAGGCGAGGAGCCAGGCATGAAGACTGGAATGTAAAGGGTCAGAGTTCTGGGGGGCTGGGTTGGGGTAGGGGCAACATGCAATTGGAGAGAACAGGAGAGGAAACGGTGGGTACAGAGCAGAGAAAGGTCCACACAAGGCCCAAGTCCATTGCCAGGTGTCAGGGTTCCTGCAGCCAAAATGGTCCTGGTGAGGTGCTGGGCTCTGTTTCTCATAGAAACTTTTAGGGCGCAGAGGCCAGCCAATCCACTTCTCTGCCCTAGGTAAGTAGATCCTCAGGGAGGCACCTGGACCAGTGTAGGTCTGGGAAGAGTAGGGAGAAGAGAGAGGGGAGCTGGTGTCACACAGGGATGAAGGCTCAAGGACCAGATTGACTGATAGGTGTTAGGGTTGGGGAGAAGGAACCAAGATGAAGGAGGCCAAAGGGCCCAGGCAAAGGGCAGGGCTACTTTTTTCCTTGGGAGCCAGGAGGGCCAATAGCCCAGGTCCACTCCCCTGGCGTGGGTGAGAATCCTGGAAAAGGGATAAAGAAAGGGGCTTTACAGGGACAGGAATGAAAGGAGAGCCAAATAAGGGCACAGCAGGAAGGGCTGGAGGATGGGTGCTGGTGGGGTAGGGCCTGGATCCCAACAAGGAGCCCAGAGGAGAACAGGGAAGGGCAGGGCTGGGCAGATGGGCGGCAATAGTGGGCTTCAGTGCAGTGACAACAAGAGGAACAGGGAAGCAGCCAAAGTAAAGGGTCCACAGTCAACGCCCAGGCATGCTCTGGGCAACAAGGGGCATCAGAGGCTCAAGCATGGAGCCAGGACAGGGAATGGAGAGCCAAGGGCTGGGGTGGAGGCAGGGGGTTCAGGACACTGGACAAGAATTGGGTGGTACGGCAAGGTATCCAACAGGGGCAGGCAGGTACAGGCGCAGGGCCACTGCCATGTGTCAGGGTTCTGGGTACAGAACCAAGCAGACAGAAAGAGCAAGGTGCCCAGGCAAGAGGCAGGGCTCTGTTTCCTATAAGATG
Organism: Marmota flaviventris; assembly: GCF_047511675.1. Taxonomy (NCBI): domain Eukaryota; kingdom Metazoa; phylum Chordata; class Mammalia; order Rodentia; family Sciuridae; genus Marmota; species Marmota flaviventris. The sequence continues at coordinate 25,562,618 of NC_092517.1, forward strand.
CCCTGGCCCGGATAAGGATCCAAGGCCAGGTACTTGACAAAGACTGCAAGGCAAGTGTAGAATGACAGGAAGAGGGTGACTGTAGGGCATGGCGAGTGGTCCTTGTGGGTGCTCAGAGGGGCGAGACCCAGGACCCAGGACAGCAGCCTGATAAAGGAACACAACTGCCCAATCATGGATGAGAGACCCAAAGAGAAGGAAACCCACAAGCTCCAGTGGAATTCGTGAGTGGAAGGTGAGGGAGGGGTTGAATGAGGACCAGAAGGCAGAGAAAAGTGCAAGGGGCAAAAGCAAGAGGCCTCCAGGCCAGTCCCAACACAAAAAGACTCCATGCTACCGTAAAGGACATGAGGAAAGTGGTCAGGGGCTCAGGCAAGCAGCCAGACACTGGGACTGGAACTCAATAGATCAAGGTTAGGGAAGGCTGGGTTGGGGTAGGAGAAGCATGCAAATGAGAGGGCACTGGAGAGAAGGGAGGGGATTTCTCAGGGCTGGGTTGGAGCAAGTCACATGTTTAATGCCAGTCATCAAGGTTCAGGCAGTGAAGGGGACACAGGCTAGTGGCAGGGCAGTATTTCCCACTGGGAGAATTCAGGGTGCAGAGGTCAGCCAATTCAACTCTTCTTCCCCAGGTGAGTAGATTCTGAGAGAGGGACCTGGCCCAATGGAGGGATGAAAGTAGGCACTGTGAGGTGATTCTTGTGGTGCAGAGTTTGGGGTGGAGTCTTTGGGCAGCCAGGACCCATCTGAGCAGCCCAGGCTAGAAAGAAGCAGGGGAGCAGAGGGTCTGGGCAGTGCCAGGATATGTCAGCATAGGGGAATAGAGGGGAGTCACAGGAGGTGGCAGGTAAAAGGGTCCTGAAACCAAGGGACAGTGACAAGGTCCTCGAGAAGGGTGGCCAGGGGCTCAAGCAAGGAGCTGGGCCCAGTAATGGAGAGCCAAGCACTAGTACCTGGGTCTGGGTAAATAAAAAGGACATGGATGTTTATGAGAGCTCTTATACCTCTGTAGCCTGGGTACAGTAGATTGGCTCCTCCAGGCAAGAGAACCCTCACATCTTGGTGTCCAGGCTAGCTTGTATTCTGCCTCAGCCCCTGTAGAGGGGACTTGCCCCTCCAGGCAAGAGACCCCACCCACCTGGGTTTGTAGTGAGAGCTCCTATATAGTTGCAGTCAGGGTAACAGAGACTCGCCCTTCTAGGGGCCCAGGCAAGGAGCCAGGCCTGAAGACTGGAGCACAAAGGGTCAGAGTTTACATGGATGTCTGAGGGAATTCACATACTTCCACAAGCGTGGTGGAGGGGACTTGCTCCTCCAGGCGGGAGACTTTGCCCTCCTAGGTGTCTGGGGGATCTCCTATACCTCCACAGGCAGGGTAGAGGGGACTCGCCCATCCAGGTAGGAGACTCTTCTGAAATGGATGTCAGAGGAGCTAGTACACGGCCCCAAACAGGGTAGAGGTTACTGGCGCCACCAGGCGGTGGATCCCTCCCACCTGGGTTTCTGGTGGAACTTGTGTTCCTCCACAGCCAAGTTCAAGGGGATTCACCTCTCCAGGCGAAGACCCTTCCCACCTGTGTGTTGAATGGAGCTCATATACCACCTATACCAACGCAGCCAAGGTAGAGGGGATTCGCACTGCCAGGCTGGAGACCACTCCCACCTAGGTGTCCTGGGTGGGCTCCTATACCGCAGCAGCCAGGGTTCCAGGGACTAGCCCCTCCAGGCCTGAGACCCCTCCCACCTGAGTATTAGGGGAGCTCCTATACTGAAACTGCCGGGAATGCAGGGACTCCCACCTTCAGGCTAGAGACCCCTCCCACCTGGGTATTAGGGGAGCTCCTATACTGCTTTAGCCAGGTTAGATGGGACTCGCCCCTCCAGTCCAGAAACCTCTCCAACCTGGGTGTCTCAGGGAGCTCCTATACAGCAGCAGCCAGGGGAGAGCCGAGTCGCCTGCCCCTCCAGGCGAGAGACTCCTCCCATTTTGTTGCCAGGGCTAACTTGAATTCCGCCTTAGCCAGGGTAGAGGGGACTTGCCCCTCCAAGCATGAGACCTCTCCAGCCTGGGTGTTGGAGCCATGCATGTATACAGCTGCAGCCAGAGTAGCAGAGACTCCCCTCTCCAGGCGGGAGACCCCTTTCACCTGGTTGTCAGAGGGAGCTTCCCCCCCCCCCCCGCAACCATTGTACATGGGACTCACTCCTGAAAGCAAGATACCCCTCCCTCCTGGGTGTGGGGGGAGCTTCTATATCTCCAAACCAGGGTGGAGGGGACTCGCCACTCCAGTCAGGAGACACCTAAAACTTGTGTGTCGGTGGTAGCTCCTATACCACCACAGGCAGGGTCCAGGGGACTCTGCCTTTCAGGCAGAAGACTCGACCCAACTGGGTGTCAGGAGAGCTCCTGTACTTCAGAGGCAGGGTAGAGAGGACTTGCCCCTCCAGGCGGGAGACCCCTTCCACTGGGTGTCTCAGGGAGCTTGTATACCACCTCAGCCAGGGTAGAGGTGACTTGCCCTTCCAGAAGGGAGACCCGTCACACGTGGGTGTTTGGGGAGCTCATATACCACTGCAGCCAGTGTAGAGGCTACTTGATGCACCAGGCGAGAGACACCTCCCACCAGGGTGTCAGGGGAAAGATGTGTAAAACCACAGCCAGGTTATAGGGGACTCCCCATTCCAGGTGAAGACCACTCCCACCTGTGTGGTAAGGGGAGCTCATATACAACCTCCCCCAGGCTAGCAAGGACTCGCCCCTGCAGGTGAGAGACCCCTCCCACCTGGGTGTCTGGGAGAGCTTCTATACCTCTGGAGCCAGGGTACAGGGGCCTTGCCCTTCCAGTTGGAAAATGTCTCCCACACGGGTGTCCTGGGTGCTCTTATATGGCACCAGCCAAAATAGAGGGGACTCATGCCTCCAGGGTGAGGTCCCTTCCACCTTGGTGCTGGGGTGAGCTTGTATACTGTGAAAGCCAGGGCAGAGGGTATTTGCCCCTCCAGGTGGGAGACCCCTCCCACCTGGGTGTCTGGGGAAGCTTGTATACCTTCACAGCTAGGGTAGAGGGGATTTGCTGCTCTAGGAGGAAGACCATTTCTACCTGGGTGTAAGGGGGAGCTCTCATACTGCCACAGCCAGGGTAGAGGGCATGCACCCATCCAGGCAAAAGACTCCTTCCACCTGCATGTCAGGGAAGTCATATAATACAGCAGCCAGGATAGAGGGTTTTTGCCCCTCCAGATGGGAGAACCCTCCCATCAGGGTGTCAGGGGGAGCTCATATACTTCAGTAGCAGTGGTAGAGGGGACTCACCCCTCCATATTGGGACCTCTCCCACCTGGGTATGGTCGGGGGGAGCTCGTATACCGATATAGCCAGGATAGAGTGGACTGGCTCCTCCTTGCTGATGATCACTGCAACTTGGGTGTCTGGAAGAGCTCCTATACAGCAGCAGCCAGGAGAGAGCCTTCTCGCCCCTCCAGTCAAGAGACCCCTCCCACCTGGGTGTCAGGGTAAGCTCATATACTGCAGCATCCAGGTAGACTGGACATGCTATCCAGGCAAAAGACCCCTCCCATGTTGGTGCCAAGGCCAGGTTGTATTCCACCTTAGCCAGGGTAGCAGAGACTCGCCCCTCCAGACAGGAGACCCATTTCACCTGGTTGTCAGGAAGAGTTCTTATCCCGCTGCAACCACTGTCAATGAGACTCACACCTCAAGGCAAGAGACCCCTCCCCATTGGGTGTCGGGGGAGTTCCTATATCTCCAAAGCCAAAGTGGAGGGGACTCGCCCCTCAAGGCATGAGAACTCTCCCACCTGGGTGTCAGTGGGAGCACCTATATCTCCACAGACAGTGTCCAGAGGACTCTACCCTCCAGGCAGGAGACTCCTATCACCTGGGTGTAGGCAGAACTCCTATACTGCATCAGCTAGGGTTGAGGAGACTCGCCTCTCCAGACAGGAAACCACTTCTACTTGGGTGTCTCAGGGAGCATGTATACCACCTTAGTGAGGGTATAGATGACTTATGCCTGCAGATGGGAGACCCACCCACTTGGGTATCCAGGGAAGCTCATATACCACTGCAGCCAGTGTAGAGGGTACTTGCTGCACCAAGTGAAAACTCTTCCCACCAGGATGTCAGGGGGAGGTTGTATACTGCCACAGCCAGGGTATTGGGAACTCGGCTCTCCAGGCAGAAGAACCCTCTCACCTCAGTGTCAGGGAAAGCTAGTATACAACCACAGCCAGGGTAGAGGGGACTTGCCCCTTCAGGCAGGAGACCGCTTCAATCTGGGTTGGGGAGGGGAGCTAGTATACTGCTGCAACCAGGGTAGTGGAGACTCGCCTGACTAGGGAGGAGACTTCTCTAACCTGGATGTCGGGGAATTCCTATACTGCTGAAGCCAGGATACTGGCTCGCCCTTCTAGGCCAGTGACCCCTCCCACCAGGGTGTCAGGGGGAGCACATATACTGCAGCAAACAGGGTATAGGGGACTTGCCCCTCCAGTTTGATGACCCCTCCCATCTGGGTGTCAGGGGAGCTCTTATGCTGCCACAGCCAGGATAGATGGGACTTGCCACTCCAGGCAGGGGACCCGTCTCAGTTGGGTGTCTGAGGGAGGTCATACACCACCACAGCCAGGGTAGAGGGGACTGTCCCCTCCAGAGGGGAGAACCCTTCCACCTGGATGTCCTGGTTAGCTCCTATACCATTGCGGGAAGTGTATAAGGGACTCTCCCCTCCAGATGGGACACTCTTCCCACATCACTCTCAGGGGAGCTACTATACCACAGCAGCCAAGATTGTGGGAAATCGCCCCTTTACGTCCCAGACACCACTCACCTGGGTGTCTAGGGACACTGTATACTCTGCAGCCAGGTTAGAGGTGACTCACTCCTCTGGAAAAAACAAAACAAAACAAACAAAAAAAAAAACAAAAACCTTCCACCTGGTTTTCAGATGGACCTGATATACCCCAGCAGCCAGGGTAGAGGAAACTCGCCTGGGTGTTAGGGGAGCTCCTATACCACTGCAGCCAGGTGAGAGGGTATTCGCCCCTCCAGTCAGAAAGCTCCTCCCATCTGGGTGTCTGGGGGAGCTCCTATATCTCCCAGCCAGGTAAAGGGGACTTGCCTCTCCTGTTGGGAGATGCCTCCACCGTGGGTGTTCTGGATATCTTATATGGCACCAACTAAAGTAGACAGGACTCGCCTCTCCAGGTGGGAGAATCCTCCCACCTGGCTGCTGGGGTGAGATTCTATACTACCAAAGCCAGGGTAGAGGGGACTCGCCCATCCAGGCAGGAGACCCCTCCCATCTCAGTGTCTGAGGAAACTTGTATACCTGCACAGCTAGGGTAGAGGGGATTCGCTGCTCTAGGGGGGAGACCCTTCATATCTGGGTGTCAGGGTGAGCTCCTATACTGCAACAGCCATGGTATAGGAGATTCACCCCTACATGCAGGACACACCTCACACCTAGGGGTCAGGGGGAGCTCTTATACCACCATAGCCAAGGTAGAGGGGATGCATACCTCCATATTGGAGACCCCCCACATGGGTATAGTGGGGGGCAGTTTTTATATCACAGTGGCCAGGGTAGAGGGGTCTTGCCCCTCCAAGCAGGAAACGCCTCCCACCTTGATGTTGGAGCAAGGAAGGTATACAGCTGCATCCAGGGTAGCAGAGACTCTAGGCAGGAGACCACTTTCACCTGGTTGTCAGGGGGAGCTATTATCCTGCTGCAACCATTGAAGATGGGACTCACCCCTCAAGGCAAGGTACCCCTCCATCGTGTGTGGGGCAGGAGCTCCTATATCTCTAGAGCCAGGGTGGAGGGACACACCCATCCAGAAGGGAGACACCTAAAACCTGGGTATCATTGGGAACTCCTATATGACCACAGGCAGGGTTCAGGGGACTCTACCATCTAAGCTGGAGACTCCTCCCAACTGGGTGTCAGGAGAGCTCCTGTACTGCAGCAACCAGGGCAGAGAAGACTCGCTGCTCCAGGTAGGAGACCCCTTCCACCTGGGTGTATCAGGGAGCTTGTATACCACCTTAGCCAGGGTAGAGGCCACTTGCCCCTCCAGAAGGGAGACCACTCCCACCTGGGTGTAGGGGGAGCTCATATACCACTGCAGCCAGAGTAGAGAGTACTTGCTGCAACTGGCGAGAGACACCTCCCACCTGGGTGTCCAGGGGAGGTTGGATACTACCACAGCCAGGGTAGAGGGGACTCGCCCTAACAGGCAGGAGACCCCTCCCACCTGGGGTGTCTGGGGGATCTTGAATACTGCCACAGCCAGGAAAGAGGGGACTCACCTCTCCAGACGAAGAACCCTCCCACCTGGTTTTTAGGGGAGCTCCTATACCCCTGAAGCCATGTTGGAGGGGATTTGTCATTCCAGTTGGGAGACCCCTCCCATCTCGGTGTCTAGGGGAGCTCCTATATCTCCTCAGCAAGGGTAGAGGGGCCGTGCCCTTCCTGTTGGGAGACGCCTCCCACGTGGGTGTCCTGGGAACTCTTATATGGCACCAGCCAAATTAAAGGGGCCTTGCCCCTCAATATGGGAGACACCTCCCACGTGTGTGCTGGGATGAGCTTTTATACTGCCAAAGCCAGGGTACAGAGGACTTGCCACTCCAGGTGGGAGACCCCTCCCACCTGGGTGTCTGGGGAAGCTTGTATACCTCCATATCTAGGGGAGAGGGGACTTGCTATTCTAGGAGGGGGACCCTTTCTAACTGGGTTTCAGGGGAGCTCTTATATTGCCACAGCCAGGGTCTTGGTGACTCGCCCCTCCAGGGACTCGCCCCTCCAACCTGGGTGTCACTGGGCACTTGTATAACACCTTAGCCAGGGTAGAGGGAACTTGCTCCTCTAGGAGAAGGACCCTCCCACCCAGGTGTCAGGGGATGCCATATACCACAGCAGCCTGGGTAGAGGGTTCTTGCCCCTCAAGGCGGGAGATCCCTCCCACCAGGGTGTCAGGTGGAGCTCATATATTGCAGGAGCCAGGGTAGAGGGGCCTTGCCACTCCTCATTGTGGACCCCTCCAATGTGGGTATGGTGGGGGGAAGCTCCAATACCGCCATAGCCAGGGTAGAGGGGACTCACTCACCCCTCATTGCCGGAGACCTGTCTCACCTGGGTGTCTGGGGGAACTCTTATACAGCAGCAGCCTGGGGGAGCCCACTCGCCCCTCCAGTTGGATGACTCCTCCAAAATGTGTGCCAGGGGAAGCTCATATACTGCAACAGCCAGGTAGAGTGGACTTGCTCCTCCAGACAAGAGACCCCTCCCATGTTGGTGCAAGGGCCAGCTTGTATTCTGCCTTAGCCAGGGTAGCAGGGACTCACTCACCCATCCAGGCAGGAGACACCTTTTACCTGGTTGTCAGGTGGAGCTCTTATCCCACCAAAACCATTGTAGAGGGGACGTGCCCCTCAAGGCAAGAGACCCCTCCCCACTGGGTGTGGGGGGAGCTCTTATATCTCCAGAGCCAGGGTGGAGGGAACTTGCCCCTCCACTTGGGAGACCCCTTACACCTGGCTGCCAGTGGGAGCTCCTATAGTGCCACAGGCAGTGTCAAGGGACTCTACCCTCCAGGTGTGAGACTTCTCTCACCTGGATGTCAGCAGAGCTCCTATACTGCAGCAGCCAGGGTTGAGAGGACTCACCCCTCCAGGCAGGAAACACCTTTAACCTGGGTGTCTCAGGGAGCTTGTATACCACCATAGCCAAGGTAGATGCAACTTGCCCCTCCAGATGGGAGATCCCTCCCACCTGGGTATCGGGGGGAGCTCATATACCACTGCAGCCTGGGTAGAGGGTACTTGCTACAACAAGTGAGAGACCCCTCCCACCAGGATGTCAGGGGGAGGTTTTATACTGCCAGAGCCAGGGTAGAGGGGAGTCACCTTTCCATACAGAAGAACTCTCCCACCTAGGTGTCAGGAAAAGCTAGTATACCACCGCATCCAGGATAGTGGGGACTTGCCACTCTCGGCAGGAGATCATTCCCTAGGCAGGAGATCCTTCCCACCTGGGTGTCAGGGTAGCTCCTATACTGCTACAGACTGGATACAGGGGACTTGTCCTTCTAGGCCTGTGACCCCTCCCACATGGGTGTCGGGAGGAGCTCATATACCATGGCAGACAGTGTATAGGGGACTTTCCCCTCCAGTCAGATGACCCCTCCTCCTTAATGTCAGGAGAGCTCATATGCTGCCACAGCCAGGATAGATGGAACTCGCCCCCCCAGTTGGGGGACCTGTCCATCCTGGGTGTCTGTGGGAGCTCATACACCACCACAGCCAGGGTAGAGGGGACTCTCCCCTCCAGGCAGGAAACCCCTTTCACCTGGGTGTCCTGGTAAGCTCCTATACCACTGCAGGAATGGTATAAGGGACTCTCCCCTCCAAGCGGGAGAATCCTCCCACCTCAGTGTCAGGGGAGATCCTATACAACAGCAGTAACGATAGAGGGGACTCGCCCCTTTAAGCAGGAGACCCCTCCCTCCTGGGCATCTGGGGGAACTCATACACCTTCTCAGGCAGGGTAGTGTGGACTCGCCCCTCCAGGCAGGAGATTACACCCAACTGGATGTCAGGGGAGCTAGTACACTGCTGCAACCAGGGTAAAGGGTACTTACACCACCAGGTGGGAGACCCCTCCCACCTAGGTGTCTGGGGATCTTGTATAACGCCACATTCAGGGTAGAGGGTACTTGCCTCTCCAGGTGAAGACCCCTCCCAACTGGGTGTTGAAGGGAGCTCATATACCATAGCAGCGAGGATAGAGGGGACTCACCCCTCCAGTCAGGAAATGCCTTCCACCTGGGTATCCTGTGTGCTCTTACATGGCACCAGATAAAGAAGAGGGGACTCACCCCTCCAGGTGGGAGAACCCTCCCACCTGGCTGCTGGGGTGAGCTTGTGTACTACCAAAGCCAGGGTAGAGGGGACTCGCTACTCCAGGCGGGAGAACCCTCCCACCTGGGTGTCTGAGGAATCTGGTATACCACCACACCTAGGGAAGAGGTGATTTGCTGCACTAGGCGGGAGACTCTTCCTACCCTTCTGTCATCAGAAGCTCTTATACTGCCATAGCCAGGGTAGAGGGGATTTGCCCTTCCAGGCACGATATGCTTCCCACCTGGGTGTCAGGGGGCGATCTTATACCACCATAGCCAAGGTAGAGGGGTCACACTCCTCCAGGGTTGAGACCCCTTCCACCTGGGTGTCCAGGAGAGCTCCTATACTGCCACAACAAGGGTAGGTGAAACTCACCACCTGCCTCGGTGTCAGGGGGAACTAGTATACTGCCACAACCATGGTAGAGGGGACTTGCCCCTCCAAGAAGAAGACCCTTATAGGATACAATGCCCTGGCCCTCGCCTGGGTCCCGTGCTCTCCCTGGATGCTTGGTCCATCACCAGGAACCCTGAAACCTGGAGGTGCCCCTGGGCCTGGAGCCTGACTGCCCCCTGCTGCATCCCCTGCCTTCCTTCTGAAATGTAATCCACTGGTCTGAGCCCCCTGCCCAAGCCATGGCCCTTGACCCTTCATTTCCTGGCCTGGCTTCTCACTTGAGCCTCTGCTGGCCCTTCTTGCTCACTGCTTTTCTGGGCATTGTCTGAGGGCCCCTCGCTGGAGCCACTTCTCTGCTCCCCTTGGCATTCCTGGACTGCAATACCCTAGTGCAGCCCTGCCTTCCTGGCCTGGTGTTCTTGCTCTCTCCTGGCCTGGGCCCTCTTCTAGGTCCCTTGCCTGAGCTCCTTACTGGGGTCCTGGCCCCCACCCCACCCACACACTTCCTGTGACCCTTCAGGCTGTGCCCTCCTTGGGCTCTCCTGTCCTTTCTGTCTCTGCAATGCACGCTTTTCTGATCCCCTTCCCAGGATGCTTAACTGGGCCAGAAGATATGACCTTTGGGGAAACATAGCCCTGCTGCTTACCTGGAAGCTTCGCTTCCCTCAACCTGGGCCCTGATCCTGTACCCTGACACCCTGCCTTGGACCTGGGCCTTGAGCTCTCCTCCCCCTGTGCCAGCAGCTCCCCTTTCTTTCCTCCCTGTCCATGATTCTTTTCATTCACCCATTCACTGCTAGCACTTTGCTCTCCTTTACTGGGCCCTGCTCCTTGCTTGAGCCCTTGGCCGCCAGAGGATTTGACTTTTGGGAAAATGTACCTCTCCTTCCTGCCTGTGCACTTTTGCCTCCCTCAACCCAGGCCCTACTCCTGAAACCTGACACCCTGCACTGGACCTGGGCCTTGAGTCCTCTTCTTCCTGTGCCAGCTCCTCTCCTTTCTCCCCTCCTGCCCCTCTCTCTCCATTTTTCTTTTCATTCACCCAGGCCCAGGTGCTAGCTCTTGGCTCCCTATTACTGGACCCGGCTTCTTCTTTGAGCCCCTGGCTGCCTTTCTCTAGGACCTTGTCCCAATCCCTTGGTTTTAGGCCACTTTTTCCAGCCCCCTCCATTGTCTCCCCTGTGTTCCACTCATGCTGTGGCATCCTGGCACTGCACTGACCCTCAGCTACCCCTATTCACTCTAGCCTAGTCTCCTCAAATGGGTCATTCATCCCACCAACCTCCCCCCAACCTCCGCATGACATGTATCCCCTCACAGTACTCTCTTGCCCCTAATTGGTCCAGGTCCCTCTCTGAGGATCTACTCACCTGGGGCAGAGGAGTGGAATTGGCTGTTCTCTGCACTCTCTATGCTCCTTATTGGAAACACAGCCTGGCCAGTCAAGTGAGTCCACTTAACTGCCTGTACCTTGAGGCCTGGTAGTTGACATGGAACTTGACCAACCCAGCCCTGAGTGATCTCCTCCCTTCCCTTCCCTGCCCTCTCGCCTTGCATGCTGCCTTTACTCGAACTGAGCCCTCCCTAATCCTGATCCTTTTTGCTCCAGTCTCCAGGTCTGAGTGCTCATCTGAACCACTATCCATGTTCCTCATGTCCCTTGGCATAGCATCGAGTCTCTTTGTATTGTGACTGACTTGGGGGCCCTTTACTTGGGCCCCCAGAAGGCTACCCTAGGTGCCTCTTGCCCTTCCCATTGTCACCTTGTCCTCACACAGCCCCTACCTCCCTTGCCCTTGCACTTTTTCCTGGTGTTTGCAAGTGCATTGCTCCTTGGGTCCCTCATCACTATCATTTGCATGGGTCCTTTGCCTGTGGGCTTGTCTTGGGTCATGGCTCTTGCCCTACAGTGAACACACCATGATACCCACAGTGCCCTTTCATCCCCCTCCTCCTGGTCCCCTTCCCTTGTCTCGCCTCTTTTGCCAGGTCCCTTGCCCTGGATTCAAATATGAGCCAGAGCGCTTTATGGAAAACAGAGCTCTGCCATTTGCTTGGGCCCCATGCTCTCCTTGGGTGCTTGGTCTGGCACCAGGAACCCTGAAACCTGGAGGTGGCCCTGGACTAGAGCCTGACTTTCCCCTGCTGGATCCCCTGCCTCCCCTCCCAAATCTTTCCATTGTCCTAAGTCCCCTGTCCAAGCCCTTGCCATTGGCCTCTCAATTCCTTGGCCTGGATGCTCACTTGAGCCTGTGGTGGTCCTTCTTGCTCATTGCTTTTCTGAACATTGTGTGAGGGCCCCTTCATTGGGCTACTTCTCTGCTCCTCTTGGATTTCCTGTACCTCAGTACCCTATTGCAGACCCACCTTCCTGGCCCAGCGTTCCCCTGCCTTCCTTCCCAAAACTTGTCCACTGTTCTCAACCCCCTGCCCGAGCCCTGGCTCTTGGCTCTCCATGCCCTGGCCTGGCTCCTTGCTTGAGTATCTGATGGCCCTTCATTCTCACTACTTTTCTGGGCATTGTCTGAGGGCCCCTCGCTGGGGCCGCTTCCCTGTTCCCCTTGGCTTTCCTGTACCTCAGTACCCTAGTGCAGCCCTGCCTTCCCAACCCAGTGTTCCCTACTCTCCCCTGGCCTTTGGGACTCCTTTATGTCCCTTACATGGGCTCCTTGCTGGGGTCCTGGCCCCCACCCCACCCACACCTTTCCTGCAGCCCTTCAGGCTGTGCCCTCCTTTGGCCCTCCTATCAATTCTGTCTCTGCCATGCCTGCTTTCCTCATTCCCTTCACAGGATGCTCGCCTGGGCCAGGCGACTTTACCTGGCCTCTTTTCCCTGGGGGCTCCCTTTTGGAAAACGTACCTCTGCCCTTTGATTGAACCTTTTTGCCTCCCTCAGCCTGGGCACTGCTCCCGATCCCTGACACTGTGCAGTGGACCAGGGCCTTGAGCCCTTCTCCTCCTTTGCCACCCACTCCACTTTCTCCCCTGCCACTACTCCCTCTCAGTGTTTCTTTTCGTTCACATGGGCCCAGGTGCCAGAACTTGGATCTCCATTACTGGGCCTGGCTCCTTGGTTGAGACACTTGCTACAATTCTTGAGGACCCTTTCCCTGTCCCTTGTTTTCAGGCACCTATTTCCAGCCCCCTCCTGTGCCTCCCTTCTGATATCCTCATTTTATTTTATGATGGCACTACCTGGATCCTTTGCACCCCCTGCTTCTCCCTAGCCTATGCTGCCCGAATGTGTCCTGGCAGCCAAACCCACCCCACACTACCATAAACAAGGTATCCTGTCACAATACCATCTTTGGCCACTTTTTTGTTCCAGGTTTGTCTCTGAGGATCTACTCATTTGGGGCAGAATGCTCCCTATGGAAAACACAGCCCTGCCAATCTCATGATTCCCCTTCACTGCCTGAAACTTGTGGCCTGGCAGTAAACATGCGACTTGCTCCAACACAGGCCTGAAGGATCCCCTCCCTTCTCTCCCCTGCCCTCTGGCCTTTCATGCTGCCCCAACCCCAAACCAGCCTTCCCTTACCCAGGTTCTTGGCGCTCCTGTCCCTGTCTTGTACACTCCTTTGAGCCCCGGATGATTTCCTCATGTCCCTTTGCATAGTGTGGAGTCTCTTCATGTTGGGTCTGAATTTGGAGCCCCATGCTTGGTCCTGCCAGAGGGCTCCCCTAAGTGCCCCTTGAGCTTCCCTCTGTCTCATGGCTTTTGTACAGCTCATCCTTCCCATCCCCTCATGAATTCCCCTGGTGCTCATGAGTATTCTGCTCCTTGGGTCCCTCGACCTAGGTTGGCCGGGTTGGTAACTTGTCTCAGCACCTGGCTACTGTCCTGGCTCTCCTCCCACCACACACCTACCACAATCCATGGCCATGCCCTCCCATAGTCATCCTTCTAGCCCCCTTCCATATCCAGGCCTCTTTTGCCAGGTCCCTCTCCAGATTCTCATCTGGGCCAGAGCACCTAATGAAAAACAGAGCCCTACCCCTTGCCTGGGCCACTTACTCTTTCTGGGTGTTTGGGCTTCCAACAGGAACCCTGACACCTGTTAGTGGCACTGGGCCTGGAGCCTGACTGGCCCCTGCTGGATCTCCTACCTTGCCTCCCAAGCCTTGTCCACTTTCCTATGCCCCCTGCCCAAGCCCTGGCCCTTGGAACTCCATTTCCTTGCCTGGCTCCATGCTTGAACCTATGGTGGCCCTTCTTTTCTTTTCTTTTCTGGGATTTGTCTGAGGGTCCTTCACTGTAGCTGCTTCTCTCCTCCCCTTGGATTCCCTGTATAGCACTACCCTAGTGCAGCCACACCTTATTGGCCCTGCCTTTCCCTGCTCTCCCCTGGCCTGGGCCCTCCCCTAGTTCCGTTGTCTTAGCTCTTTCCTGGGGTGCTGGCCCCCACCCCACCCAGACCCGTCTTGTGGCTCTTGAGTCTGTCCCCTCCTTTGGCCTTCTTCTCGTTTCTATCTCTTCCAGCCACACTTTCCTGATCCCCTTTCCAGGTTGCTCATCAGCCCAGGTACTTGACCTGGCTTCGTAGCCCTGTGGATTCCCTTTGGAAAAATGTAGTTCTGCCCCTTGTCTGGGCCCTTTGGCTTCCCTCAGCCTGTGCCCTGCTACCCAATCCTGACCAGTGGATCTGGGCCTTAAGCCTTCATCCCATTTTGCCTCCCGCTCAGATTTCTCTCTTCCCTCCCCTTCCCATCCATATCCATTTTCATTTACCCTGCCCCAGGTGCTAGCACTTTGCTCTCCATAACTAGGCTCAGCTCCTTGCTTGAGCCCCTGGCAGCACTTCTTGAGGATTCTTTCCCTTCCCTTGGTTTCAGGCCTCTTTTTATAGACCCCATCCTGTGCCTCCCCTCTATTCCACTGGTGCTATGATACCCTGGCACTGCTGGGATGCTTCACTTTCCCTGCTTCTCCCTAGCCTGGGCTCCTCGAATGGGTCCAGGCTGCCAACCGACCACCCCCAAAACCTCCATATGCCAGGTATCCCCTCACAGTGTCCTTTTTTATCCTCCTTTTGTCCAGGTCCCTCTGAGGATCTACTCAGTGTAGCCATATTGGTTGGCCTCTGCACCCTTAAGGTTCCCTATGGGAAGTGCAACCCTGCCTCTTGCCTGAGTCCCCTTTGCTACCTGAACCTTGAGGCCTGGCTGTTAACATGTGACATGCTTCAATCCATCCCTGAAAGATCCACTCCCTTCCCTGCCCTGCACTCTGGCCTTGCATGCTGCCCGTACCCTAACCCAGCCCTCTCTAACCCTGACAATTTGCATTTCAGTCCCTGGGCCTGGTGCTCACATGAGCCCCTAAAAGTGTTCCTCATGTCATTTATGGTAGCATAGAGTCTTTACCTGTTGGGTCTCACCTGGGGACCCCTTGCTTGGGGACCTTGCCAGTTCTCCCATAGGTGCCTGTTGCACATTTCTCTGTCTCCTCATCCTTTCACAGCCCTTCCTCCCCTTCCCCTTGTGCTTTCCCCTGGCACTTGCAGGTCTCTTGCTCCTTGGGTCCATGTTTAGTCAGGTAGGTCCTTTGCCTGGGACACCTGGCTTGGGTCCTGGATCTTGCCCCCCCCCCCCCAAGCACCCAATGAGAACCCCCAGCCGTGCCCTCCCATTGCCATCCTCCTGGCTGCCTTCAATTGACAGTCCTCTTTTGCCAGGTCCCTGTCCCTGGATTCTCATCTGAGCCAGGGTGGTTTATGGGAACCTGAGTCCTGCCCCTTGCCTGGGCCCTTTGCTCTCTCTGAGCCTTTGGTCCTGTACCCAGAACCCTGACACCTGGCAGTCAACTTGGGCCAGGAGCCTCCCTGTCCCCTGCTGGATACCCTGCCATCCCTCCAAAGACTTGTCCACTGTCTTGAGCCCCCTGCCCAAACCCTGGCCCGTGGATCTCCATCCCCTGGCCTGCCTCCTCGCTTGAGCCTCTGGGGGCCCTTGTAGCTCCAGCTTTCCTGGGGTTGGACTGCAGGCCTTGCTTGGGCCAGTACACTATTTCCCTTGGCTTCCCTGAACCTCAGAATCCTACTGTCACCCGCCTGCCCAGCCTCGCCCTTCCCTACCCTTTTCTGGCCTGGGCCCTCCTATTGGTTCCTAGCCTGGGATCCTTTCTGGAGTCCTGGCCTGCACCCCATTAACACTCTTCCTGTGGCCTTTCATGCTGTACCCTCCTTCATCGCTCCTGTTGTCCCTGTTCCTGCTGAGCCCCCTTTCAAGATCCCTCTCCCAGGATGCTCACCAGGTCCAGGGGACTGGAACTGGGTGTTTGGCCCTGTGAGCTCCCTTTGAGAAAACGTAGCTGTGCCCCTTGCTTGGGACTTTAGACTCTGCCCAGGCACTGCTCCTCGATCCTGACACTCAGCAGTAAACTTGGGCCTTGAGCCCTCCTCTCCCTGCATCATCCACTACCCTTACTCTCTTTTTTCCCCTCCTCAGTGCTGTCTGTTTTCATAGGACCCAGGACTGGGTCCCGGAACTTGGCTCCCCATTCTTTGGCCTGGCTCCTTTCTGGAGGCCCTGGTTTCCTTCTTGAGGACCCTGCCCTTGTTCCTTGAGTTCAGACCCCTTGTGTGGTCCCTTCCTGTTCCTCCCCTCTGTTCCCCTTGTACTGTGGTATTTCATCATTGCCAGGACTCTGCAGTGATATTCAAGATCCCCTTGTCAACCAGGTGGGAGGGGTCTCCCGACTAGAGGGCAAGTCCCCTCTCCCCTGGATGCAGCATTATATGAGCTCCACCAAAAACCAAGTGAGGGGGGCTTCAGCCGGGTGTTAGGAGTCCCCTCTACACTGGCTGTGGTGGTATACAACTCCCCCAGACACTTAGGTAAGAGCAGTCTCCCACATGGATGGGCAAGTCCCTTTTACCCTGGCTAAGGCTGTATAAAATCTCCCCTGGAAACCCAGGTTGGAGGGTTCTGGAAGGGTGAGCCCCTCTACTTTTGCTGTTGTCCTTTCGAATTTCCCTGGACACCCAGGTCAGAGGGGACCCCACGTGCAGGGGCTAAACCCTCTGCCCAGACTGTGGTGGTATATGAGCTCCCATGCACCACCTTGGTGGGAGGGGTCTCCCAACTAGAGGCGCGAATTTCCTTTACCCTGGCTATGGAGAAATAGGAGCTCCCCAGACACCAAGGTTGGAGGGCTATCTCCCCTGGAGGGGCGAGTCCCTGCTACCCTGGCTGCTGAGATATATGAGCTTTCCCCTGAGGACACCCAGGTGGGAGGGGTCTCCCGCCTAGAGTGGTGAGTCCATTCTACCCTGGATGTTGCAGTATAGGAGCTCCCCTGACACCCAGGTTAGAGTGGTCTCTTGACTGGAGGGGCAAGTCCTCTCCACACTGGATGCGGCAGTTAAGGAGCTCCCCTTGAACACCCAGAGGGAGTCGGTTCTCGCTTGGAAGGGAAATTCCCCTCAACCCTAGCTGCAGTGTTATAGGAGTTCCTGCCAACTCCACTACATCCAGGTGGGAGGGGTCTCCCTCTTGGAGCAGCTATTCCCCTGTACCATGGATGAGGAGGTTTACAAGCTCACCTAGACACTCAGGTAGGAGGGGTCTACCGCCTGGTCCAGCTATTCTCCTCTACTTTGGCTGGTGCCATATAAGAGTGCCCAGGATACCCAGGTGGGATGGATCTCTCTCCTTCAGGGGCAAGTCCCCTAACCCTGGCTGTGGCAGTATGTGAGCTCTCCCTTACACCCAGGTGGGAGGGGTCTCCTGCTTTGATAGGTGAGTCTCCTCTATTTTGGGTGGTTGCATATAAGACTTCCTGGACACCCTGGTGGGAGGAGTCTCCCTGTCTGTGGCAGCATTCGAGCTCAACCTGGACAACCAGGTGGGAGGGATCTCCCGCCTGGAGCAACAAGTTCCCTGTACCCTGGCTTCAGCAGTATACAAGCTCCCCCAGAAACCCAGGTGGGAATTGTCTCCCGAATGGAGGGGCAATACCCCTCTAACCTGGCTAAGGCAGTATACAACTTCCCCCTAACACACAGGTGGTAGGGGTTTCCCACTGGCAGTGGAGCCTCCCTTCTACTTTGGATGGTTCCCTATAAGAGCTCCATGGATATCCAAGTGGGAGGGTTCTGCTGCCTGCAGGGGTGAACTCCTCTACCCTAGCTGTGGCATTATAGGAGTTCCCCCAAAACTCTGGTGAAAGGGGTCTTCCACCTGTTGGGGTGAGTCCCCTCTACCTTGGCTGCACCAGTATTCGAGCTCCCTGCACAACCAGGTGGGAAGGGTCTCTGACAGGAGGGGCGAGTCCCCTCTACCATGGCTACAGAGGTATACAAGCTCCCCCAATACCCAGATAAGAGGGGTGTCCCTCCTGGAGTGTCAAGTCCTTGCTACCCTAGTTGCGGCAGTATAGGAGCTCCCCCCGATACCCAGGTGGGAGTGAATGCCGTTTTGAGGGGGGTAGTCACCTCTACCCTGGCTTTGAAGATATAAGAACTCCCCCTGACACTAAGGAGGGAGTGGTCTCCTGCCTGGAAGGGCGAGTCCCCAGTATCCTGGCTTCAGCTATATAGGAGCTCCCCATGAAATCCAGGTGGAAGGGGTCTCCTGCCTGGATGGGAGAGCCCCCTCTACCATGGATTTGTCAGTAAAAGAGCTCCCCCTGAACGCAGGTGGGAAGGCTCTCCTGACTGGACGGGCAATTCTGCTATTCTTTGGCTGCAGTGTTGTACATGCTCCCACTGGACACCCAGGAGGGAGGGGTTTCCCAACTGGAGGGGCAAGTCCCCTCTACCCTGGCTATGGTGGAATATGAGCTCTCCAGGTCACCCAGGTGGGAGGGGTATCCTGCCTAGAGGGGAAAGTTTCCTCTTCCCTGGCTGTGATGCTATATGAGATCCCTCTGATACCCAGGTGGGAGGGGCATCTTGACTGGAGGGGCGATTTCCCTGTACCCTGGTTTGGCGAATTAAAGCTTTCCCCGATACCCAGGTGGGAGGCGTCTCCCATCTGGACAGAGGAGACCCTCTATGTTGGCTGCAGTGATATAGGAGATCAGCAGACACCCACCTGGGAGGAGTCTTCCACATGGAGGGGCAAGTCCCCACTATCCAGAATGTGGTGGTATACAAGCTTCCCCTCACACCCATGTGGGAGGGGTCTCCCGCCTTGAGGGTGAGTCCCCTCTACATTGGCTTGTGCCTATAAGTGCTCCCTGGTCAACCAAGTGGGAGGTGTCTCCTGTCTGAAGTGGTGAACACCTCTACCCTGGCTCTGGTAGAATAGGAGATTCCCCCTATACTTTTCCCACCTGTAGGGGTGATTCCCCTCTACTCTGGCTGCAAAGGTATAGGGAAACCCCAGAACCCAGGTGAAAGGGGTCTTTCACCTGGAGGGGTAAATTCTCACTATCCTGGCTGCAGTGGTATAGGAGCCCCCATTTCAGGATACCCAGGTGGTGGGGGTCTCCTGCCTGGAAGGTCGAGTCCACTCTATCCTGGCTGCAGTGGTACACCAGTTTCCTCCGATTTCCAGTTGGGAGGGGTCTGCCACCCGGATGGGTGACTCTCCTGTACCATGGCTGCTGGGGTTTATAAGCTCCCTTGAAATGCAGATGGGAGGTGTCCCTTGCCTGCAGGGTCCTGTCGCCTCTACCATGGCTCAAGGTGTATATATGCTCCAAAAGACACTCACATGGGAGGGGTCTTCCCACTGGAGGAGTGAGTCTACTCTACCCTGGCAACAGCAGTATAGGAGCATCCCCTGTCACCCAGTTGGTGAGTCCCCTTTAACCTGGCTTTGGCATTGAATAAGCTCCCCCAGACACCCAGATGTGAGGGGTCTCCAGCATAGAGGGGCTAGTACCTTCTATTCTTGATCAGGTGGTATAGGAGCTCCTCCTGACAACCAGGTTATAGGGGTCTCTTGACTGGAAGTGCAAGTCCCCTATTCCCTGTCTGCTCAGTATTCGAGTTCCTCTGGACACACAGGTGGGAGGAGTCTGCCCCCTAGAGGGGCGAGTCATCTCTCCCTGGCTGCAGCAATATAGGAGCTCCTCCAACACCAGGTGGGAAGGGTCCTCCACCTGGAGACATGAGTCCCTTCTACACTGGCTGAGTGGGTGTTCCAGTACCTGTGAAACCCAGGTGGGAGGGGTCTCCTGCCTGGAGGGGCAAGTCCCCTCTATTCTGGCTAATGTGATTTAGGAGATTTCCCCCCCATACCCAGATGGGAGGGGTCTCCCGCCTGAAGGGGTGAGTCCCCTCTACCCAGGCTAAGGTGATATAAGCGTTACCCCATTATCAGGTGGAAGGTGTCTGTCATCTGGAAGTGTGAGTCACCTCTACCCTGGCTGCTGGGGTATATGAGCTCCACCTGACATGCAGGTGGGAGGGATGTTCCACCTGGAGGGGAAAGTCCCCTCTACCCTAGCTAAGGCATTATAGGAGTTTCCCCCATTTCAAGTGGGAGGTGTTTCTCGCCTGCTGTGCAAGTCGCCTCTACCCTGGCTGCTGGGGTATGAGCTCCACTTGACACCCAGGTGAGAGGCGTCTTTCGCCTAGAGGGGCAAGTTACCTCTAACATGGCTGCGGCAGTATACAGTTCCCCCAGACACCCAGGTGGGAGGGGTCTCCCGGTTAAAGGGGCGACTCCCTTCTATTCTGGCTGCTGTGGTATTGGAGCTTCCCTGACACTGTGGTGGGAGGAGTCTCCCACCTGGAGGGGAGAGTCCCTTATACCCTTCCTGCAATGGTATAGGAGCTCACCAGGACATCCAGGTGGAAGGGGTCTTCCACCTGGAGGGGAGAGTCCTCTGTATCCTGGCTGACATGGTGTATGAGCTCCCAGAGACACCCAAGTGTGATGGGTTTCCCTCCTGGAGGGACGAGTTCCATCTATCCTGACTGTGGCAGCATATGAGCTCCCCTGACACCCATGTGGGAGGTGTCTCCTGCCTGAAGGGTCGAGTACCCTCTACCTTGGCTACGGTGGTATACTAGCTTTCCCTGACATACATGTGGGAACATTCTTCTGCCTGGAGAGCCGAGTCCCCAATACCCTGGCTGTGGCAGTATACAGCCTCCCCATGACACCCTGGTGGGAGGTGTTCTCACTTGGTGCGGCAAGTACTCTCTACCCTGGCTACAGTGGTATATGAGCTCTCCTTGATACTCAAGTGGGAAGCGTCTCTTGTCTGGAGGGTAAGTCACCTCTACCCTGGCTAAAGTGGTATACAAGCTCCCTGAGACACCCCAGTGGAAGGGGTTTCCTGCCTGGAGGGGCGAGTCCCCTCAACCCTGGCTGCTCTAGTATCAGAGCTTGCTGACACCCAGGTGAGAGGAGTCCCCTGCCTGGAGGGTAGAGTCCCCTCCACTGCCTGTGGAGGTATAGGAGACCCCACTGACACCCAGGTGGGAGGGGTCTCCCACCGCGAGGGGCAAGTCCACTCCACCCTAGCTCTGGAGATATAGGAGCTCACCCAGTACCCAGGGGGGAGGGGTCTCTTGCATTGAGGGGCAAGTCCCCTCTACAATGGTTGTGGTGGGATAAGAGCTCCCCCTGACAACCAGATGAAAGGGGTCTCCTGCCTGGAGAGACAAGTCTCTGCTAGCCTGGCTGTAGCTGTATACCTGTCCTGCTCCAACAACCATGTGGGAGTTTTCTCTCACCTGGAGGCACGAGTCCCTGCTACCCTGGCTTCAGTGGTATATGAGTTCCCTTGCACCCAGGTGGGAAGGGGCTTCACCTGGAGAGGCGAATCCCCTGTAACCTGGCTGTGCCAGTCTACAAGATCCCCCAGACACTGAGGTGGGAGGGGTCTCCTGTCTGTTGAGGCAGGTCTCCTCTACCCTGGTGGTGGCAGTATACAATCTCCCACTGAAGCCCTAGTGGGAGGTGTCTCTCGCCTGTGCAGCAAGTACCCTCTAAACTTGCTGCAGTGGTATATGAGCTCCTCACACATCCATGTGGGATGGATCTCCCGTCTGGAGGGGAAAGTTAGCTCTCCCCTGGCAAAGGTTGTATACAAGTTCCCTGAGACACCCAGGTTGAAGGGGTGTCCCGCCTGGATGGGTGAGTCCTCTACCCTGGCAGCTATAGTTCAGGAGGTCTCCTGACACCCAATTGGGAGGAGTCTCCCCCCTGGAGTGTAGAGTACCCTGGAACCTTCCTGTGGTGATATAGGAGCTCCCACTGACACTCAGGTTTTAGGTGTCTCCTGACTGGAGGGGCGAGTCCCCTCCACCCTGGCTTTGGATATATAGGAGCTAGCTCTCACACTCATGAGGGAGGGGTCTCTTGCCTTGAGGGGTGAGTCACATCTACAATGGTTACAGCTGGACAAGAGCTCCCCCTGACAACCAGATGAAAGGGGTCTCCTGCCTGGAGAGACGAATCTCTGCTACCATGGCTGCAGCTGTATACCTGTCCTGCCTCAACACCAAGGTGGGAAGGGTCTCACACTTGGCGGGGAAAGTCCCCACTACCCTGGCTAAGGTAGAATTCAAGCTTGCCCTGGCATCAAGATGGAAGGGGTCTCTCACCTGGAGGGGCAAGTCAGCTCTCCCCTGGCTGCTGCTATATAGGAGCTCCCCAAGACACCCAGGTAGGAGGTGTCTCCTACCTAGAGGTGTGAGTCCCTTCTACCCTGGCTGCAATGGTTTAGGAGCTCCCCTGACACCCACGTGGGAGGGTTTCTGTGGCAAGGAGGGGTGATTCCCCTCTACCCTGCCTATGGCAGTATATGAGCTGACCCCCACCATACCCATGTGGGAGTGGTCTCCAGGTGAGTCCCTCTACCCTGGCTGCTAAAGTAAATGAGTCCCCCCTGACACCCTGGTGGGAGGTGTCTCCCGCCTAGAGAGGCAGGAACCCTCTACCTGGCTAAGGTGGTATATAAGCTCCCGGTGACACCCAGTTGGCAGAGGTCTCCTTCCTGGAGGGACGAGTCCCCACTATCCTGGATACAGTGGTATATGAGCTCCCCCACCCACACCAAGGTGGTCGGGGTCTCCCCGCCTGGAGGCGCGAGTCCCTTCTACCTGGCTGTGGCAGTATACTAGATCCCCCTGACACCCAGGCGGGAGGCGTCTCCAGCCTGGAGTGGTGAGTTTCCCCTACCTGTGTTGTGGCAGTATAGGAGCTCCCCTGGACAATCAGGAGGAAGGGGTCTCTACCTTGGAGGGGTGCATCCCCTCTACCCTGGCTATGGTGGTATAAGATTACCCCCTGACACACAGTTGGCAGGCGTATTCTGCCTGAGGGTCAAATCCCCTCTACCCTGGCTGTGGCAGTATAAGTGCTCCCCATGACACCCAGGTAGTAAGAGTTTCCCGCCTAGAGAAGCAAATCACCTCTACCCTAGCTATGGAGGTATACAAGTTTCATCAGACACCCAGGTGGGAGGGGTCTCCCGCCTGGAGTGGTGAGTCCCCTCTACCCTGGCTTTGGTGGTATAAAAGGTCACCCTAGCAGCCAGATGGGAGGGTTCTCAACTGGAGGGGCAAGTCCCCTCTACTTTAGCTGGTGCCATATAAGAGCTCCCAGGAAACCCACGTGGGAGGTGTCTCCAGACTAGAGGGGTGAGTTCCCTCTACTCTGGCTGTGATGGTATAATAGCGCCTTTCAACACCCAGTTTGAAGGGGTCTTCACCTGGAGAGATGAGTTCCCTGTATCCTGGCTGCGGCAGTATACAAGATCACCCAGACACCTAGGTGGGAAGGGTCTCCCTCCTGGTTGCATGAGTACCCTCTACATTGGTTGGAGCAGTGTACTAGCTCCTCTAATAACCAGTTGGGAGGCATCTCCTGCCTGGAGGGGTGAGTCCCCTCTACCCTGCCTGCGGAGGTATAGGAGTTCCCCCCAGACACCTAGGAGGGAGGTTTCTCCCGCCTGGCGGGGCAAATCCCTTCCATTCTGTATGTGGAGGTATATGAATTCCCTCAGATATCCAGGAAAAAGAGGTCTCCCATCTGGAAGGGCGAGTCCCTGTAACCCTGGCTGCAGCTGTATAGGAGCCCCCTCTACAAACCAAGGTAGGAGGGGTCTCTTTCCAGAAGGGGCAAGTCCCCTATACATGGGCTGAGAAAGAATACAAGCTAACCTGGACATCAAGGTAGGAAGAGTCTCTCACCTGGAGGAGCCAGTCTTCTCTACCCAGGCTGCAGAGATATAAGAGCTCCCACAAACAACCATGTCCCTTTTCATTCACCCAGGCTTTGGCTTCAACAGTGTAAGAGCTCCCACCAGACACCCTGGTGGAAGGGGTCTCCCACCTGAAGGGGCGAGTCCACTCTACCCTGGCTGCTGTAGTATAGGAGCCCCACCATACTGAGGTGGGAGGTGTCTCTTGCCTGGAGGTTCCAGCACCTTTACCATGGTTGCAGGTATAGGAGCTCCCCCCAACACTCAGGTGAGAGGGGTCTCCCACCTGGAAGTGCAAGTCCACTTAAACCTGCCTGCAGTGGTGTATGTGCTCCCCCCGACACCCTGGAGGGGCAAGTCACCTCTACCCTGGCTAAAGTGGTATGCAAGCCCCTCCCCCCACTCTACATTCAGGTGAGAGGAGTCACCAGCTGGAGTCCTGAGTCCCCTCTACACTGGCTGGTGCTCTATAAGAGCTCCAGGAACACCCAGGTTTGAGGGATCTCCTGCCTAAAGAGGCGAACCCCTCTACCCTGGCTGTGGCAGTATACCAACTCCCCCTGACACCTAGGTGACACTTTTCTCCCTAATGGAGGGGCCAGTCACTGCTATCTGGCTGCAGATTATACTAGCCCCCCCCCCACACCCTGGTGGGAGAGGTATTCCGCCTGGAGTGGTGAGTCCCCCCTACCCTGGCTAAGGCGAAATACAAGCTTGCCCTGACACCAATGTGGGAGGGTTTTTTTGCCTGGAGGAGCAACACCCCTCTACCCTGGCTGCAGAGGTATAAGAGCTCCCCCTGACACTCTGGTGGGAGAGATCTCCCACATGGAGGTGCGAGTCTCCTCTACCATGGCTGCGGTGGTAATCAAGCTACCCCAAAACCCAGGTGAGAGGGGTTTTCTCCTGGCTTGGGGAGAAGCTCTACTTTGGCTGCAGTGGTATAGGAGCTCCCCTTGAAACTAAGATGGAAGGGGTCTCCTGCCTGGAGGGGTGAGTCTCCTCTACCCGGGCTGCTGTGGTAATTCTAACGTGGCTAAGGTGGTATACATTCTACCCACAATACCCAGGTGGGAGAGATCTCCCGCCTGGAGTAGCTACTCCCCTGTACCAAGGATGAGGAGGTATACAAGCTCACCCAGACACCCAGGTGGGAGGGGTCTCCTGACTTTTGGGGTGATTCTCCTCCACTTTGGCTGGTGCCATATAAGAGCTCCTGTGACACCTAGGTGGGAGGGGTCTCCCGCCTCCAGGGGCAAATCTCCTCACCATGGCTGTGGCAGTATGTGAGCTCCCCCTGACACCCAGGTGGGAGGGGTCTCCTGCCTTGAGGGCCAAGTCTCCTCTACTTTGGTGGTTGCATATAAGAGCTCCCTGGAAACCCTAGTGGGAGTATCCCTGGTTGCAGCAGTTTTCAAACTTCCCTGGACATCCAGATGGGAAGGGTCTCTAGCATAGAGAATCAATTTCCCTCTACCTTGGATAAGGCAATATATAATATCCCCCCAACACACAGGTGGGAGGGGTCTCCCACCTGGAGGGGTGTGTCCCCTCTACTCTGGCTGGTGTCATATAAGAGCTCCCTGGATACCCACGTGGGAGGGGTCTCCTGCCTTTAGGGGCAAACTTCTCTATCCTAGCTGTGGCAATATAGATGTTCCCCCCAAAACCCTGGTGAAAGAGGTCTCCTGCCTGTAGGGGCGAGTCCTCTCTACCCTGGCTGCAGCAGTATTTTAGCTCTCCCCACAACCAGGTGGGAAGTGTCTCCGACTGAAGGGGCAAGTCCCTTCTACCCTGGCTGCTGAGGTATACAAGCTCCTCCAATACCCAGGGAAGAGGGGTGTCTCCCCTGGAGTGGCGAGTCACTGCCACCCTAGCTGTGGCTGTATACGAGTCCCACCCCCCCAGCACCCAGGTGGGAGAGGTCTCCCAGACGGAGGGGCAAGTCCCCTCTACCCTGGATGCAGAGGTACAGGAGTACTCCCAACACACAAGTGGGAGGGGTCTCTCCCCTGGAGGGGGGAGTCCCTGCTACCCTGGCTGCAGCTGTATAGGAGTCTCCCACACACACATGCAGGTGGAGGGGTCTCCTGCTTGGAGATGCGAGTTGCCACTATCATGGCTGTTAGGGTATATGAACTGCCATGACTCCCAGGTGGGAGGGATCCCCCACCTGGAGGCGCAAGGTCCCTCTACTGTGGCTTCACATGACACCCATGTGAAAGGGGTCATCCACCTGGAGGGGAGAGTATGCTCTACCCTAGCTGCAGCAGTATGCTATCTTCCCCTGTCTTGCATTTTGGAGCGGTCTTCTGCCTTCCCTGGTGAGTCCCCTATACACTGGATGTGGTGGTGTATTAGCTCCCCCAGAAACCCAGGAGAGGGTCTCTACTCCGGAGGGGAGAGTCTCTGCTGCCCTGGATGCCATGGTTTACAAGCCCCCTCTGACACCCAGGTAGGAGTGGTCTCCCACCTTGACTGGTGTGTCCTCTCTTCCCTGGATGGGGGGTTTATAGGAGCTCCCCCCAACACCCAGGTGGGTGTCTCAACTGGAGGGGCAAGTTCCTTCTACATTGGCTGCAGCTGTATTAGGAGCCCCCCCCCCATACCCAGGTGGGAGGGTATGCCGCCTGGATGGGTTAGTCCCCTCTACCCTAACTGAAAATATAAGAACTCTCCCTGACATTCAGGTGGGATAGGTCTCCCGCTTGGAAGGGCAAGTCCCCAGTACGCTGGCTTCAGCAGTTTAGGAGCTCCCCAGAACACCCAGGTGGAAGGGGTCTCCCGCCTGGATGGGAGAGTCCTCTCTACCATGTCTTTGTCAGTATAAGGGCTCCCAGTAAAACCCAGGTGGGAAGGCACTCCCACCTGGAAGGGCAAGTTCACTCTAATTTGGCTACAGTGGTGTACATGCTCCCACTGGACACCCAGGTTGGAACGGTTTCCCAACTGGAGGGGCAAGTCCCCTCTACACTGGCTATGGTGGTATATGAGCTCCCTCTGACAGCCAGGTGGGAGGGGTATCTTCGCTGGAGGGGTGAGTCCCCTCTACCCTGGTTTTACCGAATTCAAGCTTCCCCTGACACCCAGGTGGGAGTGGTCTCCCACCTGAACAGGCGAGTCTCCTCTATGGTGATTGCAGCAGTATAGGAGCTCCACTGGACACCCACGTGGGAGGAGTCTCACACATGGAGAGGCAAGTTCCCTCTACCATGGGTATGGTGTTATACAAGCTCCCCCTGGCACCCAGGTGGGAGGGGTCTCCCACCTGGACCAGGAATTCCTCTCTACATTGGCTACTGCCCTGTAAATACTCCCTGGACACCCAGTTGAGAGATGTCTCTGGCCTGCAGTGGCAAACCCCTCTACCCTAACTCTGGTAGTATAGGAGCTTCCCTCAACACCCTGGTGTGGGGTGTCTCCTCCCTGTAGGGGCGATTCTCATCAAACCTGGCTGAAAAGGTGTATGAGGTCCTCCCGAACCCAGGTGGGAGTGATCACTCGCTTTGAGGGTCGAATCCCTGCTACCCTGGCTGGACCTATATATGAGACCCCACCCCAGGACCCCCAGGTGGAGTGTGGTTCTTCCGCCTGAAGAGGGAGTCCCCTCTTCCCTGGCTGTGGTGGTATACCAGTTCCCTCCGATTCCCACATGGGAGGGGTCTGCCGCCTAGATGATTGTCTTGCCTGTACTATGGCTTCTGGGGTATATGAGCTCCCTTGACACCCAGGTTGGAGGTGTCTCTTGCCCGTAGGTTTGTGTCCTCTCTACCATAGCTCAAGTTGTATATAAGGTCCAAAAGACACCACGTGGGAGGGGGTCTTTCCATTGGAGGAGTGAGTCCACTCTACCCTGGCAGCAGCAGTATAGGAGTTCCCCTGACACCCAGGTGGGAGGGGTCTTCAGCATGGAGGGGCAAGTACACTCTATTCTGGCTGAGGTGGTATAGGAGCTCCTCCCGACACCCAGGTTACATGGGTCTCTTGAATGGAAGGGTGAGTCCCCTATTCCCTGTCTGCTGCAGTATTAGAGTGACTCTGGACACACAGCTGGGAGGGGTCTTCCCGCTGGAGGGGCAAATCACCTCTCCCTGGCTGTAGCGATACAGGAGGTCCCCCAACACCCAGGTGGGAAGGGTCCTCTGCCTGGAGCAATGACAGCCCTCTACATTGGCTGAGGGGCTGTACCAATTACATGTGAAACCCAGGTGGGAGGGGTCTCTTGCCTAGAGAGGTGAGTCCCCTCTATTCTGGCTAAAGGGACGAATAGCCTCAACCCTGGCTGGACCAGTATACTAGCTCCCTCTGACACCCAGGCAGGAGGTGTCTCCTGACTGGAGTGGCAAGTTTCCCCTACCCTTCCTGTGGTGGTATAGGAGTTACCCTAGACACACAGGTGCAAGGGGTTTCTGCTTAGAGAGGCACATCCCACCTACCCTTGCTGTGGCAGTATAAGAGCTCCCTCTGAAACCTAGGTGGGAGGGGTATCCCTCCTGGAGGGGCGAATCCCCTCTATCCTGACTGTTGCTGTATAAGGACTCCCCCTGACACCCAGGTAGAATGGATCCCCCTCCTAGAGCAGCAAATTCCCTCTACTCGAGCAGTGGAGGTATAAAAGCTTCCCCAGACACTCATGTGGGAGGCATCTGCCGCCTGGAGGGGCAAGTCATCTCTACCCTGGCTGTGGCAGTATACAAGCTCACCCCAGCACCCAGGTGGAAGGAGTGAGTCCCCTTTACTTTGGCTGGTGCCATATAAGAACTCCCAGGACACCCATTTAGGCGACATTTCACAACTGGAAAAACAAGATCCCTCTACCCTGGCTGTGGCAGTCTACAAAATCTCACACACACTGAGGTGGGAGGTGTCTCCTGCCTGGTGAGGCAAGTCCCCTCTACCCTGGCTGTGGCAGTGTACAACCTCCCCCTGACACCCTGGTGGGAGGTGTCTCTCGCCCAGTGCAGCAAGTAACCTCTACACTGGCTGCAGTGGTATATGAGATCCCCAAACACCCAGGTGGGAGGGGTCACCCTTCTGAAGGGGCGAGTCACCTGTACCTTGGCTAAGGTGTTATACAAGCTCCCTGAGATACCCAGGTGGAATGGGTCTCCTGCCTGGAGGGGCAAGTCCTCTCTACCCTGGCTGCTGTAGTACAGGAACTCTTCTGACACCCAGTTGGATGGAGTCTCCTGCCTGGATGGTAGAGTCCCCTGGACCCTGCCTGTGGTGGTATAGGAGCTCCCACTGACACCCAGGTTTTAGGTGTCTCCAGACTGGAGGGGCAAGTCCCTTCCACCCTGGCTTTAGAGATATTGGAGCTCCCCCACCCCCCGCACACCCCAGGAGGGAAGGGTCTTTTCCCTTGAGGAGTGAGTCTCATTTACAATGGTTGATATGGGATAAGAGCTGCCACTGACAACCAGATGAAAGGGGTCTCCTGCCTGAGAGGTGTGTCTATGCTACCTTGGCTGCAGCTGTATACCTGCCCGGCACCAACACCCAGGTGTGAGGGGTCTCACGCTTGGAGGGACAAGTCCCCTCTACCCTAGCTAACGCAGAAATCAAGCTTGCCCTGGCATCAAGATGGGAGGATTCTTTCGCCTGGAGGAGCAATTTGGCTCTCCCCTGGCTGCTGCTATATAGGAGCTCCCTGAGACACCCAGGTGGGAGGGGTCTTCTGCCTAGAGGTGCGAGTCCCTTCTACCTTGGCTGCAGTGGTGTAGGAGCTCCCCCAGACACCCAGGGTGCAGGGCTTCTGCAGCAAGGAAGGGCAATTCCCCTCTACCCTGGCTATAGCAGTATACAAGCTGCCCCCCACCATACCCAGGTGGGAGGGGT
Source organism: Marmota flaviventris (assembly GCF_047511675.1). Taxonomy (NCBI): domain Eukaryota; kingdom Metazoa; phylum Chordata; class Mammalia; order Rodentia; family Sciuridae; genus Marmota; species Marmota flaviventris. Next base: position 25,591,890 of record NC_092517.1, read on the forward strand.
CTCCAATATGGACGGGTGATTCCCTTCTACCCTCGATGCTAAAGTATATGAGCTCCACCTGACACCCTGGTGGGAGGGTTCTCCCTCCTGGAGGGGCAAGAACTCTCTACCCTGGCTACTGTGATATATGACCTCCCCTGACACCTGGGTGGGAGGAGTCTTTCTCCTGGAGGGGTATGTCCCCTCTACCCTGGCTAAAGTGTTATACAAGGGCCCAGTGACACCCAGGTGGGAGGCGTCTCCTCCCTGGAGGGGCGATTCCCAACTACCCTGGCTACAGTGGTATATGAGATCCCACACCCATTGGTCGGGGTCTCCGGCCTGGTAGGGAGACTCCCCTCTACCCTGGCTGGGGCAGTATACTAGCTCCCTCTGACACCCAGGCAGGGTCTCCTGCCTGAACTTTCGAGATTCCCCTATCCTACCTGTGGCCATATAGGAGTTCCCCTGGACTCCCAGGTCAAAAAGATCTACCACCTTGAGGGTTGCATCACCTGTACCCTGGCTGTGTCAGTGTAAGAGAACTCTTATACTCTCAGTATAAGGTAACTCTTTCACTCAGGTGTGAGAGGTATCCAGCCTGGAGGGGCGAATCCCCTCTATCCAGGCTGTGGCAGTAAAAGAGCTCCACCTGACACCCAGCTAGAAAGGGCCCCACTCCTAGAGCAGCAAGTACCCTCTACCCTAGATGTGGAGGTATACAAGCTTCCCCAGACACCCAGATGGGAGGGTTCTCCCGCCTGGAGGGGTAAGCCCCTCTATCCTGGCTTTGGCTGTATACAAGCTCACACCAGGACCCAGGTGGGAGGCATCCCCCATCAGGAGGGGCGAGTCCCCTCTAATTTGACTGGTGCCATATAAGAGCTCCCAGGACACCCATGTGGGAGGCATCTCCAGACAGGAAGGGCGAGACAACTCTGCCCTGGCTGATGAGGAATAGGAGCTCCCCTAGACACCCAGATGAGAGGGGTCTCCTGAGTGGAATTGAAACTCACTTCTAACATGGCTGCAGGGGTATAGGAGCTCCCTGACACCCAGGTGAGAAGGGTACTCGCCTGGAGAGGCGAGTCCCCTCTAACCTGCCTGTGGCAGTGTTCAAGATCCCCCAGACACCCACGTGAGAGGGGTCTCCTTCCAGATGGGGCGAGCCCCCTCTACCTTGTCTGTGGTAGTATACAAACTCCCCCTGACATCCTTGTGGAAAGTGTCTCTTGCCTGGTGCAGCAGGTACACTCTACACTGGCTGCAGTGGAATATGAGCTACCCCCACACAGCGATGGGAGGGTTCTCCCTTCTGGAAGGGCAAGTTGCCTCTACCCTGGCTAAGGTGGTATACAAGCTCCCTGATACTAGGTAGAATAGGTCTCCCACCTGAAGCAGCAAGTCCTCTCCACCCTGGCTGCTGCAGTACAGGAGCTCTACTGACAACCAGTTATGAGGAGTCTCCAGCCTGGAGGGTAGAATCCCCTGGACCCTTCCTGTGGTGACATAGGAGCTCCCACTGACACAAATTTTAGGTGTATCCCAACAAGAGGGGTGATTCCCCTCAACCCTAGCTCTAGAGATATAGGAGATACCCCCACACCCAGGGGGGGAGGAGTCTCTTGCCTTGAGGGATGATTCTCATCTACAATGCTTGTGGCAGGATAAGAGCTCCCCCTGACAACCAGGTGAAAGGGGTCTCCTGCCTGCAAGGACGAGTCTCAGCTACCTTGGTTGCAGCTGTATACCTGCCCCGCTCCAACACCCAGGTAGGAGGGGTATCATAGTTTTGGGGGCGAGTCTCCTCTACCCTGCCTGCTGCGGTACATGAGCTGCCACCCAAAATACCCACGTGGGAGGGGTCTCCAATATGGAGGGGTGAGTCCCCTCTACCCTGGCTGCTGCATGATATGATGTCCACCTGACAACTTGGTGGGAGGGGTCTCCCACCTGGAGGGGCAAGAACCCTCTACCCTGGCAGCTGTGGTATATGATCTCCCCTAACACTCAGGTGGGAGGAGTCTTTCGCCTGGAGGGGTGAATATCCTCTACCCCTGCTAAGGTATTATACAAGCTCCCATTACACCAAGTTGGGAGGGGTCTACTCCCTGGAGGGGCAATTTCCCACTACCCTGGCTACAGTGGTATATGAGCTCCTCCACCCACACCCAGCTGGGCGGGGTCCCCTGCATGGGGGTGGGAGTCCCCTCTACCATGGCTAGGGCAGTATACTAGATCCCCCTGATACCCAGGCTACAGGGGTCTCCTGCCTGGAGTGCCGAGTTTCCCCTACCCTTCCTGTGGAGATATAGGAGCTCCCCTGGACACTCAGGAGGAAGGGGTCTCCCCTGGAGGGACACGTACCCTCAACCTTGGCAATGGCGGTATAAGAGCTCCCACTGACACGCAGGTAGGAAGGGTCTCCCAACTAGAGCAGCGAATCCCCTCTACCCTAGCTGTGCAGGTATACAAGTTTACTCAGACACTGAGATGGGAGCGGTCTCCCGCCTGGAGGGGTGAGTACCCTCTACCCTGCTCACCCCAGCAGCCAGGTGGGAGGGTTCTTTCACCTGGAGGGGCGAGTCCCCTCTACTTTAGCTGGTGCCATATAACATATCCAGAACACCCACTAGGGAGACGTCTCCCGACAGGAGGGGCAAGTCCCCTCTCACCTGGCTGCAGTGGTATAGGAGCTCCCACAGACACCCAGGTGGGTGGGGTTTCCCTACTGGAAGGGTGAGTCCCCTCTCACCTGGCTGCAGCGGTATAGGAGCTCCCCTAACACCCAGGCGAGTTTTCTCTACCCTGGCTGCTGGGGTATATGAGCTCAACCTGACACCCAGGTGGGAGCGTTGTTCTGCCTGGAGGGGCAAGTCCCCTCTATCCTGGCTAAAGTGGTATAGGAGTTTCCCCCATTACCAGGTGGGAGGTGTCTCTTGCCTGCTGTGCAAGTCACCTCTAACCTGGCTTCTGAGGTATATTAGTTCCACCTGACACCCAGGTGGGAGGGATATTCTGCCTGGATGGGAGAGTTCCCTCTACTTTAGCTTTGCCATATAAAAGCTCTCAGTATACCCAGGTGGGAGGGGCTTCTGCCTGGAGGGATGTGTTCCCTCTACCCTGCTGTGGCAGTATAGGAGCTCCCACCACCACCAAAGTGGGAGGTGTCTCCCGCCTGTTGGGGCGAGTCCCCTCTACCCTGGCTGCTGCAGTAATCAAGCTCCCCTGGACAACCAGGTGTGAGGGGTCTCCCAATTAAAGTGGCCAAACCCATCTATCCTGGCTGTGGAAGTATAAGAGCTCACTAGGTGGGAGGGGTCTCCCCCTTGGAAGGACAAGTCTGCTCTACTCTTGCTGCACAGGTAGAGGAACTGTGCCAGACACGCAGATGGGACAGGTTTTCAGATTAGACGTGGGGAGTCCCCTCTACCCTGGCTGCTTTGGTATAGGAACTCTCCTGATACCCCATTGGGAGGGTCTCCTACCCTGGGACTCTCTACCTTGCTGCAGTGGTATAGGAGCTCCCCAGGATACCGAGGTGGAAAGGGTCTCCCATCTGTAAGCGAGAGTTCCCTCTACACCTCACACCCAGGTAGTAGGTGTCACCAGCCTGCAGGGGGGAGTTCACTTTTTCCTGGCTGCTTCTGTATATGAGCTCCGCAGGACACCCAGGTGAGAGGGTCTCCTGCCTTAAGGGGAAAGTAGTCGCTACCATGGCTGCTGTGGTATAAGAGCTCCCCCATGTATGCAGGTGGGAGGGGTCTCCTGCCTGGAGGGGTGAGTACCTAATACCCTGGCTTCAGGGGTATATGAGCTCTACCCCCCACACCCAGGTAGGCGGGGTCCTCCCCCTGGAGGGGTAAATCTGCTTTACCATAACGGCAGAGATATAGGAGCTCCCCCCCAAACACTCTGAGGTGAGAGGGTCTCCCACCTGTATGGTCGTGTTCCCCCAACCCTGGCTACAGGGGTATAAGAGACCTCTCATACCCTCAGGAGGGAGGGGTCTCCCACCTAGATGAGGGAGACTCTGCTACCCCTGCTGCAGCTGTATATGAACCCTCCCCGACCAAATATCCCTGTGGGAAGGGTCTTGATCCTGGAGGGTCGTGTCCTTTCTACCCTGGCCTAGGTTGTGTAGGATTTACCCCCATTCCCAGGTGGGAAGTGTCTCTCGCCTAGAGATTTGAGTTGCCTCTACCCTGGCTGCTGGGATATGTGTGCTCCACCTGACACCCAGGTGGGAAGGGAATTCCACCTAGATGGGCGATTCCACCCTACTCTGGCTGCAGCAGTATACCAGCTCCACCTGACACACAGGTGGGAGGGATCTTCCGCCTAGAGGGATGACTCCCATCTACCCTGGCTGAGGGGGTGTACTAGCTTTACCAGGTACCCAGATGGGAGGAATCTCCTGCTTTGAGGGGGGTTTGCCTTATATTCTGGCTGCTGTTTATACGAGCTCCCCCCGACCCAAATAGGAGGGTTCTTCCGTCTGAAGTGTGAGTCCCCTCTTTGCTGGCTGCAGTGATATACTAGCTTTCCCTGACCCCCAGGTTGGATAGGTCTCTTGCCTGGAGGGGTGAGTCCTCTCTACCCTGGCTGTAGTGTTATAGGAGCTCCTCCCTACACTCAGGTGGAAGGGTTCTCACGCCTGGAGGGGCAAGTTTTCTCTACCCTGGCTAAGGCGCTACACAAGTGTCCCCCTATACACAGGCAGGAGTGGTCTTCCGCATGGACAGGTGAGTCCCATCTTCCATAGCTAAGGTGGTATACAACCTCCTAGTAAAACTCATTTTGGAGGAGTCTCCTGCCTGAAGGGGCAAGTCCCCAGTAACCTGGCTGCAGGGGTATAGGAGCTCCACCTCCCACATCCATATGGGAAGTGTCTCCCGCCTGGAGTTGTTAGTCCACTCTATATTGGCTGCAGGTGTATAAGAGCTGCCTCTGACACCCAGGTGGGAGGGGACTCTTGCCATGAAGGGGAGTCCCCTCTACCCTGGCTGCTGCAGACTAGGAGTTCCCATGACAACCATGTTTGAGGAGTCTCCCACCTGGTGGGTACAATTCCCTCTACACTGCCTGTGGTTGTCCAAGAACTGCTACCTCAGACACCCAGGTGGAAAGGTTCTCATGCCTGGAGGGGTGAGTCCCCTCTACCCTGGCTGTGGCAGTTTACTACCTCCCCCAACACACCCAGGTGGGAGGGGTCTCCCGCCTGGAAGGGAAAGTTTCCTCTACCCTGTTTTTTGCAGTATAGTAGATCCCGCTGACACACAGGTGGGAAGGGTCTCCGGACTAGAGCAGTGAGTCCATTTGACCCTGGCTGCACAGGTATAAAGCTCTGTCAGACACTCAGGTTGGAGGGGTCTCCTACATGGAGGGGTGAATCCCCTCTATCCTGTCTATGGTGGTATATGATTTCCCTCTTACACCCTGGTGGGAGGGGTCTTTGGCCAAGAGGTGCAAGTACATTCTACTGTGGCTTTGTTGGTATATGACCTCCCGCAGACAGCCAGGTTGGAGGGTTCTACAGCCTGGAAGGGCGAGTCTCCTCTAACCTGGATAAAGTGGTATACAAGTTCCCTGCAATACCCAGGTGGGAGGGGTCTCCTGCTTCCAGATGCGAGTCCCCACTACCCTGGCTGAAACTGTATACATCTCCCTCATCTATCCAGGTGTGAGGGTCTTCCATCTGAAGGGCGAGTCCCCTCAACCCTGGCTGTGGTAGTTTAATAGCTCCCCCTGATACCCAGCCAGGAGTGATCTCATGACTGGAGTGACAAGTTGCCCCTACCCTTCCTGTGGTGGTATAGGAGTTCCCCTAGACATCCAGGTGGAAGGGGTCACCAGCCTGGAGAGGCACGCTCAACCTACACTTGCTGTGGCAGTATAAGAGCTCCTTCTGACACCCAGGTGGGAGGAGTATCCCTCCTGGAGGGATGAATCCCCTCTACCCTGGCTGTGGCTGTATAAGAACTCCCCCTGACACCCAAGTAGAATGGATCCCCCTCCTAGAGCAGTGAATTCCCTCTACTCTAGCTGTGGAGGTATACATGTTTCCCCAGATACTCAGGTGGGAGGCATCTCCTTCCTGGAGAGGCAAGTCTCCTCTACCCTGACTGTGATGATATACAAGCTCACCTCAGCACCCAGGTGGGAAGGGCGAGTCACATCTACTTTGGTTGATGCCATATAAGAACTCCCAGGACACCCATGTGGGCGGCATTTCACAACTGGAAGGGTGAGGTCCCTCTACCCTGGCTGTGGAGGTATAGTAGCTCCCCAGACACCCAAGTGGGAGGGGTCTCCCACCTGGAGGGGCGAGTTCCCTGTAACCTGGCTGTGGCGGTCTACAAGATCCCTCAGACACCCAGGTGGGAGGAGTCTCCTGCCTGGTGAGGCAAGTTCCCTCTACCCTAGCTGTGGCAGTATACAACCTCCCCTTGAAACCCTGGTTGGAGTGTATCTCACCTGGTGCTTCAAGTACCCTCTACACTGGCTGCAGTGGTATATGATCTTCCCACAAACCCAGGTGGAAAGGGTCTCCTGTCTGGAGTGGGGAGTACTCTCTACCCTGGTTGCTGCAGTACAGGAACTCTCCTGACACCCAGTTGGGAGAAGTCTCCATCCTGGAGGGTACAGTCCTCTGGACCCTGCCTCTGGTGGTATAGGAGCTGCCACTGACACCCAGGTTTTAGGTGTCTCCCGACTGGAGGGGCAAATCCCCTCCACCCTGGCTTTGGAGATATTGGAGCTTCCCCTCACACCCAGGGGGTATGGGTCTCTTGCCTTGAGGGGCAAGTCCCCTCTACAATGATTGTTGCGAGATAAGAGCTCCCCCTGACAACCAGGTGAAAGGGGTCTCCTGCCTGGAGAGGTGAGTTTCTGCTACTCTGGCTGCAGCTGTGTACCTGCCCTGCTCCAATACTCAGGTGGAAGGGGTATCACGCTGGCTAAGGTAGAATTCAAGCTTGCCCTGGCATCAAGATGGGAGGATTCTTTCACCTCAAGGGGCGAGTTGGCTCTCCCCTTCATGCTGCTATATAGGAGCTCCCTGAGACACCCAGGTGGGAGAGGTCTCCTGCCTAGAGGTTCAAGTCCATTTTACCTTGGCTGCAGTGGCGTAGGAGCTCTCCCAGACACCCAGGGTGCAGGGCTTCTGCAGCAAGGAAGGCAATTCCCCTCTACCCTGGCTATGGAGTTATGCAAGCTTTCCCCCACCATACCCAGGTGGGAAGGTTCTCCAATATGCAGGGGTGATTCCCCTCTAGCCTTGCTGCTAAATTATATGAGCTCCCCATGACACCCTGGAGGGAGGGGTCTCCTGCCTGGAGGAGCAAGAACCCTCTACCCTGGCTAAGGTGTTTTACATGCTCCCAGTGACACTCAGTTTGGAGGGGTCTTCTTCTTGGAGGGGTAACCTGGATCAGATGAGAACCTATGGACAGGGCCCTGGCAAAGGAGACCTGAAAAAAGAAGAGGGCCAAATGGAGGGCGATGAAAGGGCAAGCAAGGGGGTCGGGGTGGGTGCGCATAGGGGCAAGACCCAGGACCCAAGCAAGGTGCCCAGGCAAAGGACCCACCCGATCAATGGTGATGGGGGACCCAAGGAGCAGGAGACCTGCAAGCGCCAGAAAAAGGCACAAGGGGATGGAAAGAAAGGGGCTGCGTGAGGATCATGAGAAGCCAAGGGGCACATGGGGAGCCAACTGGCGGGCCCAAGCAAGGGGCCCTCTGGTCAGACCCAACAAGAAGAGACTCATTGCCATGCCAAGGGCCATGAGGAACACGGTTATGGGTTCAGGCGAATGCCCAGGCCCAGGGACCACAGCACAAAGGGTCAGGGTTAAGGAGGGCTGGGTTGTGGTAGGGGCAGCATGGAAGGCTGTAGGGAAGAGAAAGGAGGGGATCACTCAGCGCTGAGTTGGAAAAAGTCCATATTAAATGCCAGGCCTCAAGGTTCAGGCATTGAGTGGCAGGGCTGTGTTTCCCATAGGGAGTATTCAGGGCACAGAGGCGAGCCAATTCTGCTCCTCAGTCCCAGGTGAGTAGTTCCTTAGAGAGAAACCTGGACCAAAGGACGGGGGCCAAAGCGGGTACTGTAAGGGGATACCTGGTGTGCAGAAGTGGGGGTGGGTTGCAGGACCCATTCCAGCAGCACAACATAGGGAGAAGCAGGGTTAGCGGAGGGTCCGGGCAATGCCAGCAAACCAAGCATGTGGGGATCAGAAAGGAGGCACAGGAGGGGGCAGGCAACAGGTGCCTGAAACCAGGGACAGGGAAAATGTCCTCAAGAAGGGGACAACAACTCAGGGTCTCAAGCAAGTAACTAGAACCAGTAATAGACAGCCAAGTGCTACCACCAGGGCCTGGGTGAATGAAAAGAAACATGGAGGGGGAGCAGCAGGAGAGGAGAATGTGGAGTGATGGCAGAGGCAGGAGAATGGCTCAAGGCCCATATCCACAGCAGGGTGTGAGGAGTCTGGAGCAGGGCCCTCACTGAGGGAGGCCAAAGGGCCCAGGCAAGGGGCAGGGCTATGTTTTCCAAAGAGAGCCCCCAGGGCCAAGAGGCCAAATCAAGTCTCATGGCCCAAATGAGCATCCTAGGAAGGAGATCAGGAAAGTGCACGTGGCAGAGACAGAAAGGACAGGAGGACTGTAGCAGGGCACAGCCTAAAGAGCCGCAGAATGGATGTGGGTGGGATAGGGGCCAGGACCAGAGCAAGGAGCCAAGGCAAGGGACATAGAAGAGGGCCCATGCCAGAGGAGAGCAAGGAACACTGGTCCAGGAAGGCAGGGCTGCATTATGGTGCTGCAGTATGGGAATGCCAAGGGGAGAAGGGAAGCGGCCCTAGCGAGGGGCCCTCAGTCAATGCCCAGAAAATCAGTGAGCAAGAAGGGCCACCAGAGACTCAAGCCAGAAGCCAGGACAGGGAACAGAGAGCCAAGGGCCAGGGCTTGGTCATGGGGCTCCGAAAAGTGGATTACATTGGGGGGAAAATGCAGGGGATCCAGCAGGGGGCAGTCAGGCTCCAGGCCCAGGGCCACCTCCTGGTTTCAGGGTTCCTGGTGCCAGACCAAAATCCCAGGAAAAACAAGGGCCCTAGGAGAAGGCCAGGGCATTGTTTCCCATGAGTTTCCCTTTATCAGATGAGAAGCTATGGCAGAGTTCTGTCAAAGGAGGCCAGGAAAAGGGAGAGGGCCAGAAGGAGGACGACGGGAGGGCACATAAATGGGTCCGGTTGGGTGCACAAAGGGGCGAGACCCAAGACCCAACCAGGCTCCCAGGCAAGGGACTCACCCCATCAATGGTGATGGGGGACCCAAGGAGCAGGAGACCTATGATCACCAGAAATAGTGCAAGGAGTAGGGGAGGATGTGCTGCCTGAGGACCAGGAGAAGCCAAGGGCTACCTATGGGAGCCCACTGGCAGTACCAAGCAAGGGCCCCCTAGGTCAGCACAACACGAAGTGATTTCTTGCTATGCCAAAGGCTATGAGGAAAGCGGTCAGGTGCTCAGGTGACGACAAGGGACCAGAGCACAAAGGGTCAGGATTAGGGAGGGCTGGGTTGCAGTAGGGGCAGCATGGAGGCCTGGAGGTAAGGGAGAGGATCGCTCAGGGCTGAGTTGGAGCAGGTCCATGTTAACTGCGAGGATCCAATTCCACTCCTGTGCCCAATGTGAGTAGATCCTCAGAGAGGGACCTGAAACATAGGAGGAGAGGCAAAGAGGCTACTGTAAGCGGATACCTGGTGTGAGGAAGTCAGGGAGGTGGGCTACACGACCCATTCCAGCAGCACAGGGTAGGAAGAAGGAGGGGGTGCAAGATTGGGGATCAGTGATGTTGGAGGTTGGTTTGCAGGCTAGAAAAATTTCTTGAGGTTTGCAAGAGGTGCAGAGAGCAGAATTGGATCAGAACCAGAAAAAGCTTGGACATAGGGGCTCTTTACCCATTTTTTCGAATGCTCACAGATCCTTGCTAAATCCGCTGCCTTCCTTTCACAATCTTGTCCAGTGTCCTGAAACCCCTGTCCAAGCCCTGGCCCTTGGCTGTGAGTTCCCTGGCCTGGTTCCTCTCTTGAGCCTCTGGTGTCTGTTCTTCCTCCATGATTTTCTGAGCTTTGAGGGCCCCTAATTGGGGCTGCTTCTCTGCTCCCCTTGGTATCCCTGAACTGCAGTTTGCTTGAGCCCCTGGCTGCCTTTCTCAAGGATGCATTCCCTTCCCTTGTTTCCAGCCCTTTATTACAGGACCTATCCTGTCCCTCTCCTCTGTTACACTGGTGCTATGGTATCCTGGCACTGCCAGGACTTTTTGCTTTCCCTTCTTCTCCCTGCATTTCTGGCCCTGGCCTTTCTGCTCTCCCCTGGCCTGGGCCCTCCACTCTATCACTTAATGGGGCTCCTTGCTGGGTACCTGGCCCACACCCCACTCACACCTGGCCTGTGGCCCTATAGGCTGTGCCCTACTTTGGCCCTCCTGTAGTTTCCGTCTCTGCCACACCTGCTTTACTGATACCCTTCTCATGATTCTCACAAGAGCCAGGGGACTTGACTGGGTGTCTTTTCTACATTTTTGGGAAAACGTAGCCCTGCCCTTTGCCTGTTCACTTTGGCCTCCCTTAGCCGGGGCCCTGCTTCAGAACCCTGACACACTGCAGTGGATCTGGGCATTCAGCCTTTTTCCTCCCTGAACCACCAGCTCCCCATTCTCCCCTCTCTCACCTCCCCATCCATGTCCCTTTTCATTCATCCAACCTCAGGTGCTAGTACTTGGTTCTCCATTACTGGGCCCAGTTCTTTGCTTGAGCCCCTGGCTGCCTTTCTCAAGGATGCTTTCCCTTCCCTTGTTTCCAGCCCTTTATTACAGGACCTATCCTGTCCCTCTCCTCTGTTACACTGGTGCTATGGTATCCTGGCACTGCCAGGACTTTTTGCTTTCCCTTCTTCTCCCTAGCCTGGGCTCCTAGAATGGGTCCTGGCTGCCAACCAACAACCCCGCCCCACCAACCTCCGTATGCCAGATATCCCCTCACAGTGTCCTCTTTTGACCCTCCTTTGGTCCAGGTCCCTCTCTGAGGATCTACTCACATGGGCAGAGGAGCCAAATTGGCTGGCTTCTGTGCCCTTAAGGTTCCCTATGGGCAACACATCCCTGCCTTTAGTCTGGGCCCCCTTTGCTGTCCAAACTTGACAACTGGCAGTGGACTTGGGCCTAGTGATGACCTTTCCCTGGGACATCCCATCCCTTCCCGCTCCTGCCCTCTAGCCTTGCAAGCTGCCCCTAAGCCAACCCAGCCCTTCCTCACCCTGACCCTTCACCCTACAGTCCCCTGGCCTTTCTGCCAGCCTGAGCTCCTTACTGCATTACTCTGGTTGCTTTGCTTTCTGTGGTGTCTCTTGCTATCGTGTCTGACCTGGGTGCCCCTTAATTTGGCTCCCTAGCTTGCTCCCCTCTGTGCCCATTGTGCAGCCCTTTGTCTCCTCATCCTAGTGTGGATCCTACCTCTCCTTCTCCTAGCATTTTTCCTGGAGCAGGGGGGCCTCCTGATCATTGGGTCCCTAATACCATTTGTTGGGGTCAGTCCCTTACCTGGGCTCCTTGATTGGGTCCTGCATCTGGCCCCTCTCTGCACTCACTGTGATCCCGCACTGTGCCCTCACATTGCACTCCTTCTGACCCCTGTCCCTTGCCAGGCCCTTTGGCCTGGTCCCTGGCCCTAGATCCTCATCTGGGCAGGGAGCCTTATGGGTTACAGAGCCCTGACCCTCGACTGGGCTACTTGCTCTCCCTAGGACCTTGGGGCAGCACCAGGAACCCTGACACCTGGCAGTGGCACTAGGCCTTGAGCCTGCCTCCTCCCTGCTGGATCCCTTGCATTCCCTCCCCAACCCTGTCCACTGTCCTGAGACACTTGCCCCATTACTGGCCCTTGGCTCTCCATTCCCTAGACTGGCTTCTTTTGAGCCTCCGGGGGTTCTTTTTGCACCGTTCTTCCCTGAGCTTGAACTGTGGGCCTCGCTTTCCTGCTCCACTTGGCTTCCCTGCATCTCACAACCCTAGTGCCACCCCTGTCTGCCTGGCCCCACCCTTCCCTGCTCTCTCCCAGTCTGGGCCCTCCTCTAGGTCCCTAGCCTTGGCTCCTTTTTGCGGTCCTGGCCCGCATTCCACAAACACCCTTCTTCCAGTACTTCACGCTGTGCCCTCCTTTGGCCCTCCTGTTTTCCTTGTCCCTGTCAGGTTCCTCTTTCAGATCTCTTTCCCAGGATGCACACCAGAGCCAGGGGCTGGAACTGGGATATTTAGCCCTGAGGGTTTCTTTTGGGAAAAGGTAGCAGTGCCCCTTGCCTGGGGGCTTTGCCCTCTTTCAGCCTGTGGCATGCTCCTCAATCCTTACACCCTGCAGTGAATCTAGGCCTTGAGCCCTCCTCTCCCTGTGCCACCCATTCCCCTTACTCCCCTTTCTCCTCATATACTGCTGCAGCCAGGAGAGAGGGGACTCGCCCTTCCAGATAGGAGACCACTCCCACCTGGGTGTCGGGGAAGCCATTAAAGCCCCACAACCAGGATAGAGGGAACTCCCTCTTCCATGTGGCAGACCCCTCCCACCTGGGTGTCAGGGGAAGCTCTGATACAACTTTAGCGAGGTTACAGGTCACTCACCATTATACGTGGGAAACCCCTCACACCTGGGTGTTGGGGGGAGCTCCAAACATCCATAGCCAAGGTAGAGGTTACTTGCACCTCAGTCCCCTCTACCCTAGCTAACTTGGTACAAGCTACCTGCAACACCCATGTGGGAGGGGTATCTGCTGGGAGGGGCAAGTCCCCTCTACCCTGGCTGCAGCAGTATAGGAGCACCCCCTGACACCCAGATGAAAGGCATCTCTGGCCTAGAGGGGCGAGTCCCCTCTAGTATGGCTATGGTGGTATATGAGGGCCACACAAGACACCTAGGTGAGAGGGGTCTTCTGCCTGGATGGGCGATTCCCCTCTACCCTGGCTGTTGTAGTATAAAAGCTCCCCCTGAATACCTCATGGGAGGGTCTCCTGCTTGGATAGGTGGTATACCCTGGCTAAGGTGGTATACAAGCTCCCTGCTACACCATGGCAGAAGGTGTTTCCTGTCTTGGGGACGAGTAACCACTACCCTGGCTGCAGAGGTATAAGAGCTTCCCCACCCTGACACCCAGGTGAGAGGGGTCTCCAGCCTTGAGGGGCAAGTTTCCTCTACCCTGGAATCAGAGGCATACTATATCCCTCCAATAACCAGGTGGAAGGCATCTCCAGCCTGGAGGGGCGAGTCACCTTTGACCTGGTTGCAGCTATATAAGAGCTCCCTTTAACTGCCAGGTGGGATGGATCTTCCAACTGGAGTAGCATATACCCTATACCCTGGGTTCGATAATATAGGAGCTCCCTGCTGATACCCTGGTGGGAGGGGTCTCTCACCTGGATTGTCTGAGTCCTCTCTTCCCTGGCTAAGGTGGTATACAAGCTCCGGAAGGACCCCCATGTGGGAGAGATTTCCACTCTAGAGGGGAGTCACCTCTATCCTGGCTCTAGTGTTGTAAGAGCTCCCACACACACGCACACAGGTGGGAGAGGTCTCTCGCCTGGACTGGCAAGTCCCCTAGTCCCTGCTTCTGCCGGTATATTAGATCCCCTAACAACCAGTGTTTAGGGGTCCCCCGCCTAGTGGGGCAAGTTGCCTCTCTCCTAGCTGCAGTGGCATAGGATTTACCCTCCCATAGCAAGATGGGATGAGTCTCCTGCCTGGAGGAGAGCATACCCTCCACCCTGGCTAATGCAGTATAGAAGCTCCCAGACACCCAGGAGGGAGGGGTCAGCTGCCTGGAAGTGCGAGTCATCTCTACCCTGTCTAAGGTGGTATACAAGCTCCCTGTGTCACCCAGGTGGGAGAGGTCTTCCCGCTGAAGGGGTGAGTCCCCTTTTCCCTGGCTGAAGTGGCATACTAGCTGAAGTGGTATATACTAGTGGTATACTGGCTGAAATGGTATACTAGCTTTCCCTGACACCCAGGTGGGAGGGGTCTCCCTCCTGGAGTCATGAGTTCCCTCTACACTGGCTGTGGCAGTAAAGCAACTCCCTCGACACCCAGGTGGGAGGGTCTCTGGCCTGGAGGGGTGAGTCCCCTCTACCTTGGCTGCAGCGGTACAGGAGCTCCCCCATACACCCAGGTGGGAGGGGCTCTGGCCTAGAGGGGTGATTCTTGGCTGCGGAGGTATATGAACTTCCCCCCAACAATCAGGTGTGATTGGTCTCTTGCCTGAAGGGTCCAGTCCCATCTACCATGGGTGCAGCAGGATAGGAGCTCCCCTGAAACCCAGGTGAAAGTGGTCCACCGCCATGGGGTACAAGTCCTTGCTACCCTGCTTGCAGCTATATAGGAGCCCTCACCACCCCCAGGTGGGAGGAGTCTCCCGCCTTGAGGGGCGAGTCCCCTGTCCCCTAGCTGGGGCGATATATTAGCTCCCTCTGACACCAAGGTGGGATGGGTCTCTCACCTGGAGGAGCAAATAACTGGTACCTGGCTACTGAGGTATAGGAGTTTTCCCTGACAGGGAGAGATCTCCTGTCTGGAGGGGCGAGTCCACTCTACCCTGGCTTCAGTGCTGTAAGATCTCCCCCCAGTATCCCAGGAGGGAGGGGTCTCCCTCAAGGAGGGGCAAGTCCTCTATCTCCTGGCTGGGGCGGTATATGAGCTTCCCATGACACCCAGGTGGTAGGGGTCTTCAGCTTGGAGTGGCGAGTACCCTTTACCCTGGCTGTGGAGGTACAGGAGCTCCTCCCTACACGAAGTTGGGAGGGGTCTCCCACCCTCTGGGTGAGTCCCCTCTACCCTGTCTGCGGGGGTATATAAGCTCCCTGACAACCGCCTAGTGGAGTGAGTCCCCACTATCCAGGCTGCAGCAATATACATGCTCCCCCTTGCATAGCTAGATGGGAAGGGTCTCCCACCTGGAGGAGAGAGTACCCTCCACTCTGGCTAAGGCACTATAGGGAGGAATCCCCACTACCCCTTGCTGTAAGAGCTGTAAGAGCAACCCCAAGTATCCCAGGTGGGAGGGGTCTCCCTCAAGGAGGGGCAAGTCCCCTCTATCCTGGATGTGGTGGTATATGCACTCCACCTTGTTAGGTGTAGAACAGGCTGAACTAAGTTGTCTGCAGGACAGGCTGAACAAACGCTAGCTGCAGGATAACCCACACACTCAAAACCCCCTATCTGGTCCTTTATCACCTGTTTGCATCAAGTCTGAATATTCAACCCCCCTCAAAACTGATCATTTTACCCCCACCTGTCTGGTGCAACAGAAACCCATATCTGACCCCTGCCCCATCTGCCTGAAGGCAGAAGATGACACCCTTAGCAACTACAGTGTCATCCATTCATTGTCCACCAACAAGGCAGCTTGCAGACACAGAGACCCCATTATAATTTGGCTATAAAAACTCCCTCCTTCCTGGACCCCCTCTCTTGCTCTCTCTGTATCCCTCTCTTGCTTTCACACTCCCTTGTTCTCTCCTGCTTCTCTCACTCTCTCTTTCTTTTTCTCTCTCTTTTTCTCCTCTTTGGCATTGCTGCAATAAACCAGTGTTCACTCCAAGTGTTGTGGACACTTTCCTTTCACCCCTAACACCCTGGTGGGAGGGGTCAGGGGTGAAAGGAAAGTGACTTTGGGGGTATGAGAGCCCCCCTCCTATCCCAAGGAAGAAAAGGACTCCTGCCTGGAGTGGCGAGTCACTGCTACCCTAGCTGCAGCTGCATAAAGACCCCCTTGCCAGACACTCAGGTGGGAGGGGTCTCCTGCCTGGAGGGGTGAGTTTCCTCTACCCAGGCTAAGGCCATAGAGGAGTTACCCCCATTCCAAGATGGGAGGTGTCTCTCACCTGGAGGTGTGAGTCACCTCTACCCTGGCTGCTGGGATATATGAGCTCCACCTGACCTCCAGTTGGGACAGCTTTACTGCAGCAGTTAAGGAGCTTCCCCTGATACCCAGTTGGGAGGGGTCGCCCCTCTACCTGGGCTGAGGGGTGCAACAGCTCACCCAGACACCCAGTTGGGATTGATCTCCTGCTTGCAG
Organism: Marmota flaviventris; assembly: GCF_047511675.1. Taxonomy (NCBI): domain Eukaryota; kingdom Metazoa; phylum Chordata; class Mammalia; order Rodentia; family Sciuridae; genus Marmota; species Marmota flaviventris. The sequence goes on from NC_092517.1 coordinate 25,607,980, forward strand.
GGACAAGTCCCGTCTACTCTGGCTGCTTTTGTGTTCAAGACACCCCCAACCCCTTACCGAGATGGGAGAAGTATTCTGCCTGGAAGGGCAGGTCCCCTTTACTTTAGGTCTTGCATTATAAGAGGTCCCAGGACACCCAAGTGGAGGGGTCTTCTCCCTGCAGGGGCATGTTTTCTCTACCCTGGCTGTGGCAAAATAGGAGTTCCCCTGGACACCCAGGTGGGAAGGGTCTCCCCTATGTAGGGGCGAGTCCCCTCTACACTGGCTTCTGCAGTAATCAAACTCCCCCAGATACCAAGGTGGGAAAGGTCTCCAGATTGGAGGGGGGAGTCCCCTCTATCCTTGCTGCAGAGTTATAGGAGCTCACCTGTGGTGAGCCGTTCTAATAGACCATGGCCGCCATTAGAAGATGGCGCCGGCTTCCACTGTGGCCTGTGACAAACAATTCCTAATATGGAGAATTGGCACGCAATCCCTTCCCACCCTATGAGAAAGGTCCACCTGGCAGCTTGGGATTGGTATGCGGGAGGCTTTATTAGGCTGTGCTTGGGCGCTCGGCGGGGGGTCGCTAGAAGATGATACTTGAATCAAGGCCTGAATAAACTGCTGAAAGAAGAATCCTGTGTCGTGTGTTCCCTTGCCGGCGAGGGGTCGCGACAAGGGGTCTCCTGATTGGAGGGGCAAGTCCCCTCTACCCTGGCTGCTGAGGTATAGGATCTCATCCAGACACCTAGGTGGGAGGGGTCTCTGACTGTAAGGGCAAGTCCAATCTACCATAGCTGCAGAGGTATAGGAACTCCCCCTGAAACCTAGGTGAAAGGTGTCTCCCTTCTATAGGTACAAGTCCCTTCTACCCTGGCTGCTGTGGAATAGGAGCTCCCCTGACACCCAATTAAGAGGATTCTCCAACCAGGAGGCTAGAATCCCCTCTAACCTGCTGCAGTGGTATACGTGCTCCCCAGGACATTCCGGTGGAAGGTTTCTCCTGTCCCTATATGCCACCTTCGGCATTATAGGAGTTGCTCCAACACCCTGGTGGAAGGGGTGTCACACCTGGAGGGTGAGTTTCCTCTACCCTGGCTGCGACAGTATAAGAGTTACCCCTGAAACCCACGTGTGAAGGGACTCCTGCCTGGAGGGGCGAGTCCATATTACTGTGGCTGTGGCATTATACAAGCTACCCTGACACAGAGATAGGAGGGGTCTCTCGCATGGTCAGGTGAGTCTCCTCTATCCTGGCTTCGGCGTTATACAAATTCACCTCCACACCCAGCTAGGAAGGGTCTCTTGCCTGGAAGGACGAGAGTAGACTCTACTTTGGCTGGTGCCATATAAGTGCTCCCAGGACACCCAGGTGGGAGAGGTCTCATGCCTACAGGGGCGAGTCCCTTCTACACTGGCTAAGGAAGAATACAAGTTCCCCCAAATACCCATGTGTGAGGGGTCTTCCACCTGGAGAGGTGAGGCCCCTCTACCCTGGCTGCAGTGGTATAGGATCTCCCCCCTACACCCAGGCTGGAGGGGTCTCCCGCCTCTAGTGTCGAGTCCCCTCTACCCTGCCTGTGGCAGTATATGAACTCTCCTGACAATCAGGTTGAAGGGATCTTCCGACTAGAGGTTTGAGTCCCCTCTCCTCTGGTTCTGGCAATATAGGAGCTCCTGCCAAAACCCAGGTTATGGGGTATTACGACTGGAGTCTCCTCTTCACTGGCTACGGTGGTATAGGAGCTCCCCTGATACCCAGGTGGGAGGGGTCTCCCACCCAAAGGAGCGAGTCCTCTCTACACTGCTGCCCTGGCATAGGAGTTCCCTTGACACACAGATGGGAAGTGTCTCCCGACTGGAGAAGTGAATCCCCTCCACCCTGGCTGGGGAAGTATACAAGCTCCCACAGACACCGAGGTGGGAAGGGTCTCCAGCATGGAGGGGAGAGTCCCCTGTATCCTGGATGTGGCAGTATATGACTCCCCCTACACCCTAGTGGAAGAGGTCTCCCGCCTAGTCATTCAAGTACCCTCTACCCTGCCTTTAGAGGTATAGGAGCACCCCAGGTCACCCAGGTGGAAGGGGTCTCCCTCCTGGAGTGGTGAGTCCCCTCTTCCCTGGCTGCAGCAGTGTAAGAGCTCCCCCTGAAGCCTAGGTGGGAGGGGTATCCTGCCTGGAGGGGCAACTCCCCTCTTCGCTGGCTGCGCCGATAAAAGATCTCACCCCGACACCCAGTTGGGATGGGTTTCCCGCCTGAAGAAGAAAGTACTCTCTACCATGGCTGCAGTGGTATAAGAGCTCCCCCTGACACCCAGGTAGGAGGGGTCTCCTGCCTAGAGGGGCAAGTACCCAGTACCCTGGCTGCAGGAATACATTAGCTATACCCCCCACACCCAGGTGGGAGGTATCTCCTGCGAGTCCCCTCTACCCTGGCTGGGTGTTATATAAGATCACCCTGACACACAGGGTGATCTGAGTCTCCTCTACACTGGCTGCAAAAGTATACAAGCGCCCCCAGACACCCAGGTGGGAGGAGTCTCCCGCATGTAGGGAGGAGTCCCCTCTCTCCTCCCCTCACTTGGAAGGGTGCAGTGAACTCTACTGTGGCTGCAGCAGTTAAGTAGCTTCCCCTGACACAAGGTGGGAGGGGTCTCCCGCCCAGAGAGGCGAATTCTCTCTTCCCTGCCTGAGGGGGTGTACCAGCTAGCCTAGATACTCAGATGGGAGGGGTGTCCTGCTTGAAAGGGTGAGTCCTTTGTATTCTGGCCACTGTGGTATAAGAGCTCCATTCACCCTACACAGATGGGAGGAGTCTCCAGCTGGAAGGGGCGAGTCCCCTCTACCATGGCTAGGTGGTTTACTAGCTTTCCCTGACACACAGTTTGGTTGAGTCTCTCGCCTGGAGGGGTGAGTCCCCTCTACCATGGCTATGGCGGTAACGGATCTCCCCCTGACACCCAGGTGGGAGGGTCTCCAGCCTGGAGAGATGAGTCCCCTCTACCCTAGCTGCAGTGGCATAGGAGGTTCCCCCTACACCCAGATGAGAGGGGTCTTTGTCCTCCAGTGTGAGTCCCCTCTACCCTACCAGTGACAGTATATGTACTCTCCTGACAACCAGGTGGAAGGTATCTTCCGCTTGAATGGTCAAGTACACTCTCCCCTGGATATAAGTATAAAAGTTCCCCCCAACACCCAGATTATGGGGTCTCCCGACTGGAGAGGCGAGTCCCCTCTACACTGGCTGGGGGGCAGGTATAGGAGCTCCCTCTGACACCATAGTGGGAGGGGTCTACCGCCTGGAGCAATGATTCACCCTACCCTGGCTGTGGCAGTATACAAGCTCTCCCAGACACTCAGATGGGAGGATTCTCCCCCCTGGAGGGACAAGTCATCTCTATACTGACTAAGGCGGTATACAAGGGCCCCTATACACAGAGGTTGGAGTGGTCTTCTGCATGAAAAGGCGAGTCCCCTCTACCCTGGCTTTGGCGGTATACAAGCTCCCTGACACCCAGATAGGAGGGGCATCCCGCCTCAAAGGGCGAGTCCCCTCTACTTTAGCTCATGCCATATAAGAGGTCACAGACCACCCAGGTGGGAGGATTCTTCCGCCTTCAGGGGCGTGTTCCCTCTACCCTGGCTGTGGCACTATAGGAGCTCCCCCAGACACTCAGGTGGGAGGGGTCTCCCACCAGTAGGGGTGAATCTCCTCTACACTGTTTGCTGCAGTAATCAAGCTCCCCCATACACCCAGGTGGGAAGGGTCTCTGGATGGGAGAGGCGAGTCCCCTATATCCTTGCTGCAGAGGTATAGAAGCTCACCAAGACACCAGGTGAGAGGGGTCTCCCAATTGGAATCGCAAGTCCCCTCTACTCTGGCTTCAGCAGTGTAGGAACACCCACTGACACCAGGTGGGAGGGGTCTACCGCCTGAAGGGGCGAGTCCCCTCTACCCTGGCTTTGGGGGTATAGGAGCTCCCTAGGACAACCAGGTGGTAGGGGTCTCCCGTCTGGAGAGGTGAGTCCCCTCTACCCTGGTTGCAGCAGAATAAGAGCTCCCCTTGAAACCCAGGTGGGAGGGGTCTCCCGCTGTAATGGGCGAGTTCCCTCTACACTGGCTGTGGAGGTATAGGATCTCCCCTCACACACTCAGGTGGGAGGGGTATCCCTCCTGGAAGGGCAAGTCCCCTCTACAGTGGCTGTGGCAGTAAATGAGATCCCTCTGACACACAGGTTGAAGAGTATCCTGACTTGATCAATGGGGCCTCTCTACACTGGCTGCGGAGGGATACAAGTTCCCCCAGACACCCAGGTGGGAGGGGTCTCCCACATGGAGGGGCGAGTCCCCTCTACCATGGCAGTGGCAGTATATGAGCTCCCCTTGACACCTTGGTGAAAAAGGTCTCCCGCCTAGACATGCAACTTGCCTCTACCCTGGCTGCTGGGGTATATGAGCTTCACCTGACAACAAGGTGGGAGGGGTCTTCTGCCTTTAGGGGCGAGTCCACCCTACCCTGGCTGCAGCAGTTAAGGAGCTTCCCCTGACACACAGGTTGGAGCCATCTCCTGCCTGGATGGATGAATTCCTTCTACTCTGCATGAGGGGGTGTACCAGTTCTCCCAGACAACCAGGTTGGAGGGGTCTCATGCTTGGAGGGGCGAGTCCCCTCTATTCTGGCTGCTGTGGTGTATGAGCTCTTCCCTCATACCAAGAAGGGAGGAGTCTTCCGCCTGAAGGGGCAAGTCCCCTCTACCCTGGCTGCAGTGGTAGTGGTACTAGCTTTCCCTGACATCCAAGTTGGATGGATCTGATGCCTGGAGAGGTGAATCCCATCTACCATGGCAGTGGCAGTAAAGAATTCCCCCCTGACACCCAGGTTGGAGGGTCTCTGGCCTGGAAAGGAGAATCCCTGTACCCTAACTGCAGTGGTAGAGGAAGTACTCTCTACACCCACGTGGGAGGCGTCTCCCGCCTCAAGTTGGAGTCCTCTCTACCCTGCCTGTGAGTATATTTCTCCCCTAACAACCAGATGGAAGAGATCTTCCGCCTGGAGAGTGAAATCCCCTCTCCCCTCGCTCTGATGGTATAGGATCTCTCCCAACAACCATGTTATGAGGTCTCCCTACTAGAGAGGCGAGTCCCCTCTACACTTGCTATGGGGGTATACGAGGTCCGCCAGACACCCAAGTGGCAGGGGTCTCCCGACTGGAGGAGTGAGTCCCCTTTACCCTGGCTTCTGTGGTATACAAGCTCCCCAGGAGACCCAGGTGGATGGAGTCTCCCTCCTGGAGGGTTGAGTCCCCTCTACCCTAGATGCAGCAGAATAAGAACTCCCCCTGAAACCCAGGTGGGAGGGGTCTCCTGCCTGGAGGGCTGAGTCCCCTGTACCCTGGCTGCTGCAGTAATCAAGACTCCAGCACACCCAGGTGGGAGGGGTTTCCTGATTGGAGGGGCGAGTGCCCTCTACCCTTGCTGCCGAGGAATAGGAGCTCATCCAGACACTCACGTGGCAGGGGTCTACCCACTGAAAGGCAACTCCACTCTACCCTGGCTACAACAGTATAGGAACTTCTCCTGACACCTGAGTGGGCGGGGTGTCCCCCCTAGAGGGATGACTCCACTCTATCCTGGTTGAGGGGAAGTACAAGCTCTCCCAGACACCCAGATGGGAGGAGTCTCCTTCTTGAAGGGGTGAGTCCCTCTATTCTGGCTGCTATGTTATAGGAGCTCCATCCCCCATACCCAGATGGGAGGGGTCTTCCACCTTAACGGATGAGTCCCCTCTCCCCTGGCTGCAGTGGTTTTCTAGCTTTCCCTGACACCCAGGTTGGATGGGTCTCTCACCTGGAGGGATGAGTCCCCTCTACCCTTGCCGTGGTGGTAAAGTATCTCCCTTAGACACCCAGATAGTAGGGTCTCAGGCCAGGAGAGGTGAGTACCCACTATCCTGGCTGCAGTGGTATAGGATTTCCCCTACACCCAGGTGGGAGGGGTTGTCTGACTCTAGTGGAGAGTCCCCTTTACCCTGCCTGTGGCAGTATATGAACACCCCTGACAACCAGGTGGAAGGGATCTTCCACCTGGAGTGTCAAGTCCCCTCTCCCCTGGCTCTGTTTGTATAGGAGCTCCTGCTGACAACCAGGTTATGAGGTCTTCTGCCTGGAGGTGTGAGTGCCCTCTACCCTGGCTAAGGCATTATTGAACTTACTCCCATTCCCAGGTGGGAGGTGTTTCTTGCCTGGAGGTGTGAGTTGCCTCTACCCTGGCTGCTGGGGTATATGAGCTTCATCTGACACCAAGGTGGGTGAGGTCTTCTGACTGGAAGGGAGAGTCCAATCTACCCTGGCTGCAGTGGTTAAGGAGCTTCCCCTGACACGCAGGTGGGAGGGGTATGGTATCCCAGCCAGAAGGGTGACTTCTCTCTACCATGTCTGCAGGGGTTTACCAGCTCTCCCAGACACCAGGTTGGAGGGGTCTTCTGCTTGGAAGGGCCAGTCCACTCTATTCTGTCTGCTGTATTATACAGGCTCCCCACTACATACCAAAATGGGAGGGATCTCCCGCCTAAAGGGACATGTCCCCTCTACCCTGGTTAATGTGGTATAGGAGTTACTCCCATTCCTAGGTGGGAGGTGTCTCTTGCCTGGAGGTAGGAGTAGTCTCTACCCTGGCTGCTGGTGTCTATGAACACCCATGAAACCCAGGTGGGCAAGGTCTTCCACCTGGAGGGGTGAGTCTCCTCTACCCTGGCTGCATCGGTTATGTAGCTCCCCCTGACACCCAGGTTGAGGGGTCTCCCGCCTAGAAGGTTGACTTCCCGCTACCATGGCTGCAGGGGTTTACCATCTCTCCCAGACACGCAGATGGAAGGGGTCTCCTGCTTGGAGGGGCGAGTCCCCTCTATTCTGTCTTCCATGGAATACGAGCTCTCCCTCATACCAAGATAGGAGATGTCTCCTGCCTGAAGGGGCGAGTCCCCTCTAACCTGGCTGCTGCAGTAAAGTATCTCCCCTGGCACCCAGGTGGGAGGGTCTCCGGACTGGAGAGGCGAGTCCTCTTTACCCTGGCTGCAGTGGTATAGGAGCTTCCCCCTACACCCAGGTGGGAAGGGTCTCATCTCTCGAGTGGCAAATCCCCTCTACTCTGCCTGTGGCAGTATATGAACTCCCCTGAAAACCAAGTGGAAGAGATCTTCCACCTGGAGGGTCAAATACCCTCTCACCCTGGCTCTGGTGGTATAGGAGCTCACCCCCGACTCCCAGGTTACGGGGTCTCCCGACTGGAAAGCCATTACCTTTTACACTGGCTGCGTGGTATATGACCTCCCACTGACACCCAGGTGGAAGGGTTTCCCATCTAGAGAAATGAGTCACCTCTAAGCTGTCAGTGGCCATATACAAGCTCCCCCAGACACCAAGGTGTGAAGGGTCTCCCGCCTGTTGGGCCAAGTCTTCTCTACCCTGGCTAAGGCCGTATACAAGTGTCCCCGGACTCACAGGTGGGAGTGGTCTTCCGCATGGAAGGGCGAGTCCCTTCTACCCTGACATTGGCGGTATACAAAGTCCCCTGACACCCAGGTGGGAGGGGTATCCCTCCTGGAAGGGCAAGTCACCTCTACTTTAGCTCTTGCCATATAAGAGGTCCCAGTACACTCAGGTGGAAGGGTTCTTCCACCTGCAGGTGCCTGTTCGCTCTACCCTTCAATACTGGTTGTGGCAGTATAGAAGCTCCTCCCACACACCCATGTGGGTGGGGTCTCCCGCCTGTAGGGGCGAGTCCCCTCTACTCTGGCTGCTGCATTAATCAAGTCTCCCTTGACACCAATGTTGGAGGGGTATCTCGATTGGATGGGCGAGACCCCTCTACCCTTGCTGTGGAGGGATAGGAGCTCACCCAGACACCCAGGTGAGAGGGGTCTCCTGAATGGAAGCGCAAATCCGCTGTACCCTGGCTGAAGCTGTGTAGGAACTCCCCCTGGCATCCAAGTGAGTTGGGTCCCCCACCTAGAGGTGCAAGTCCCCTCTACCCTGGCTTTAACTGTATAGCATCTCCCCAGGACACCCAGGGGGAAGGGATCTCTCTCCTGGAGGGGCGAGTCTCCTCTACCCTGGCTGTGGCAATATAGGATCTCCCCACACACACACACACAGGTGGGAGGGGTATCCCGCCTGGAAGGGCCAGTCCCCTCTACTCTGGCTGTGGCTGTATTCGAGATATCCCTGATACACAGGTGGGAAGGGTCTCCCAATTGTAGCAGTGAGTCCCTGCTACACAGGCTTTGGAGGTATAGATGCTCCCCCAGAATCCCAGGTGGGAGGGGTCTCATGCATGGAGACATGAGTCCCCTCTATCCTGGCTGTGGAGGTATATGAGCTCCCACTGACATCCTGGTGGGAGGGGTCTCCATCCAGGAGAGGCAAGTACTTTCTACCCTGGCTGTGGTGGTATATGAGCTCCTGATGACAACCTGGTTGGAGGGATCTCCCCCAGGAATGGGCTAGTCTCCTCTACCCTGGCTAAGGTGGTATACAAGCTACCCTGGAACACCCAAGTTGGAGAGGTCTCCTGCCTGCAGATGTTATTCCCCACTAGCCTGGTTGCAGCGGTATAGGAGCTGCCCCCACACACACATGTGGAATTGTCTCCCACCTGAAAAGGCGAGTCCCATCAGACCTGGCTGCTGGGTGTAAGAGCTCTCTCCCACCCCCAGGAGGGAGGGGTCTCCCGCCTGGAGAGGCGAGTTGCTGCTACCCCAGCTGCAGCTGAATATGAACTGCCCCTCGCCAGACACCCATGTGGGAGGTGTCTTCCCCCTGGAGGGATGAGTTTCCTCTACCCTGGCTAAGTCAGTATAGGAGATACCCCCATTCCTAGGTGGAAGGTGTCGCTTGCCTGAAGGTGCGATTTGACTCTACCCTGACTGCAGGGGTATATGAGCTCCACCTGACAACTACAGGTGCCTGTAAACCACAGCAGCCAGAATAGAGGGGATCTTCCACCTGGAGGAGAAAGTCCACTCTACTCTGGCTGTGGCAGTTAAGGAGCTTCCCTGATAACCAGGTGGGAGGGGTGTCCCGCCTAGAAGGGTGAATTCCCTCTACCCTGGCTGAGGTGGTTTACCAGCTCTCTCAGACACCCAGGTGGAAAGAGTCTCTTGCTTAGAGGGGTGAGTCCCTCTATTCTGGCTGCTGTGTTTTAATAGCTTTCCATGACACCCAGGTTGGATGGGTCTCTTGCCTGGAGGGGTGAGTCCTTTCTACCCTGGCTGACACCCAGGTGGGAGAGTCTCTGGCCTGGAGAGGTGCATCTCCTCTACCCTGGCTGCAGTGGAAACGGAGTTCCCCCCTACACCCAAGAGGGAGGTGTCTCCCACCTCGAGTTGGAGTCCCCTCTACCCTGCCTGTGGTAGTATATGAATTCCCCTGACAACCTGGTGGAAGGGATCTTCTGCCTGGAGGGTCGAGTCCCCTCTCTCCTGGCTCTGGCTGTTAGGAGCTCCCCCCAACAACCATGTTATGGGGTCTCCCGACTGGAGAGGCGAGTCCTCTCAACCCTGGCTGCAGCGGTATAAGTGGTCCCCCTGAAATCCAGATGGGAGGGCTATCCTACGTGGAGAGGTGAGTCCCCTCTACCCTGGCTGTGGCGGTATAGTATCTCTCCTCCACACACCCAGGGGGAGGGTTCTCCCAAATGGTGCTTTGAGTCTCCTCTACCGTGGCTGCAAAGGTATACAAGCTCCCCAAGACATCCAGGTGGGAGGGTCTCCCGCATGTAGGGTGAGTCCTCTTTATCCTGGCTGTGGGAGGATATCCTGGTATATGAGACCCCCTGACACCTGGTTGGGAGGGGTCCCTCGCCAGGAGGGGCAAGTACATTCTACTCTGGCTCGAGTGGTATATGAGCTCCTGCCAACTGCCATGTTGGAGGGGTCTTCTGCCTGGACTGGTGAGTCACTTCTACCCTGGCTAAGGTGGTATACAAGTTCTGTGTGATACCCATTTGGTATGGGTCTCCTGCCTGGAGGGGCGAGTACCCACTACCCTGGCTGCAGCAGTATATGAGCTCCCCCCTCAAACACCTAGGTGGGAGGGGACTCCTGCCTGAAGGTGCAAGTCATCTTTACAATGGCTGTGCCAGTATATGAAATCCCCCTGACACACAGGAGGGGTCGCCTGAGTGGAGCTGCAAGTGCCCAGTAACCTGGATAAGGTGGTATTTGAGCTCCCCAGACACCCAGGTGAGAAGGGTCTCCCACCTAAATGGGAAGGTACCCTCTACCATGGCTGCAGTGGTATAAGAGCTCCCCCAGACACCCAGGTTCGAGTGGTCTCCTGCAAGGAGGGGTGAGTCCCCACTACCCTGGCTGCAGGGGTATAGGAGCTCCACCACCCACACCCAGGTGGGAGGGATCTCCCATCTGGATGGGTGACTTCCCTCTAACCTGGCTGCAGGGGTATAGGAATTCCCCAGACAAGCAGGTGTGAGGAGTATCCAGCCTGGATAATGGAGTCCCCTCTACCTTGCCTGTGGCTGTATAGGTGCTCCCCAGACACCCAGGTGGAAGGGGTCTCATGCCTCGAGGGGAGAGACCCCTCTCCCCTGGCTGTGGCTGTATTCAAGCTCTACCAGACACCCAGGTGTGAGGATCTCCCGCCTGGTGGGGCAAGTCTTCTCTACCCAGGCTAAGGCCTTATACAAGCACCCCCCTACACACAGGTGGGAGTGGTATTCCACATGGACAGGGGAGCCCCCTCTACCCTGGCTTTCACGGTATACAAGCTCCCCTGACACCCAAGTTGGAGGGGTATCCCACCTGGAAGTGTGAGTCCCCTCTATTTTATCTCTTGCCATCTAAGAGGTCCCAGTACATTCAGGTGGGAGCAGTCTTCCACCTGCAGAGTTGTGTTAGCTCTACCCTGGCTGTGGCAGCATGGAGCTCCCCATGACACCCAGTATAGGAGCTCCCGCCAACCCCCAGGTGGGAGGGTCTCCGGCTTGTAGAGGCAAGTCCCCTCTACCCTGGCAGCAGTGGTATAGGAGGTCCCCCCTACACCCAGGTTGGAGGGGTCTACCTACTCCAATAGAGAGTCCCCTCTACCCTGCTATCACAGTATCTGAATTCCGCTGACAATCGGTGGAAAAGATCTTCCACCTGAAGGGTCGAGTCCCCACTCCCTTGGCTCTGGCTATATAGGAGCTCCCCTAACACCTAGGATATGGGGTTGTCCAAATGGAGAGCCGAGTCTCCTCTACACTGGCTGTGGGGCTATACGAGCTCCCCAGACACCCAGATGGGAACCGTCTCCTTCCTGGTGCAATGAGTCCCCTCTACCCTGGCTGTAGCTGTATACAAGCTCTCCCAGACACCCAGGTGGGAGGGATATCACTCCTGGAAGGGCGAGTCCCCTCTACTTTATCTCTTGCCATATAAGAGCTCCCAGTACACCCAGGTTGGTGGGGTCTCCCACCTGTAGGGCGAGTCCCCTCTACCCTGGCTGTGGTAGTAATCAAGCTCCCCTGGACACCAAGGAGGGACCAGTCTCCCGAGTGTAGGGGCAAGTCTCCACTACTCTGGCTGCAGAGGTAGAAGAGCTCACCCAGATTCCCAGGTGGGAGGGGTCTCCCGAATGGAAGGGTAAGCCCACTGTACCCTTGGTGCAGTATTATAGGAGCTCCACCAACACTCAGGTTGGAGGGGTCTCCCACCTGGTGGGGACAGTCCTGTCTTCCCTTGTTTTGGCAGTATAGGAGCTCCCGCCGACCCCCAGGTGGGAGGGGTCTCCTGCCTGTAGGGACTAGTGCCCTCTACCCTGGCTACTGTAATAATCAAGCCTCCCTGGACACCCAGGTGGGAAGGGTCTCCCAATTGGAGGGGCGAGTCCTCTCTACCCTTGCTGTGGAGGGATAGGAGCTCACTCAGACACTCAGGTGGGAGGGGTCTCCCAAATGGAAGGGCAAGTCTGCTGTACCTTGGCTGCAGCAGTGTAGAAACTCCCACTGACATCCTGGTGGGATGGGTTCTACTGCCTAGAGGTTCGAGTACCCTCTACCCTGGCTTCAGCCATATAGGAACTCCCCAGGACATCCAGATGGAAGAGGTCTCCCTCCTGGAGGGGCAAGCCCCTCTTCCCTGGCTTTAGTGATATACAAGCTCCCCTGACACCCAGCTAGGAGGGGTACCCAGGTGGGAGGGGTATCCCGCATGGAAGGACGAGTCCTCTCTATCCTGGCTGTGGTGGTATATGAGCTCCCACTGACACCATTGTGGGAGGGTTCTCCCGCCTGGAGAGGCAAGTACATTCTACCCTGGCTGTGGTGGTATATGAGCTCCATCCAACAACCAGGTTGGAGGAGTCTCCCACCTGGATGGTTGAGTCTCCTCTACCCTGGCTAAGGTGGTATAAAATATCTCCATGACACCCAGGTGTGAGGGGTCTGCAGTCTGGAGGGGCAAGTCCATACTACCCTGGCTGCAGCAGTATAGGACTTCCTCCCTGTCACACACAGGTGGGAGGGTCTTCTGCCTGAGGGGGCAGGTTGCCTAAACTCTGGTGGTGGTGGTATAAGAGCCCCCTCCTACCCCCAGGTGGGAGAGGTCTTCAGCCTGGAGGGGAGAGTCGCTGCCACTCCAGCTGCAGCTGTATATGCACCCCTCCCCCCTGGTAGCAGACACCCCTGTGTGAGGGGTTTTCTGACTGGAGAGGCAAGTCCCCTCTACCCTGGCTAAGGCGGTATAGGAGTTACCACCATTCCCAGATGGGAGGTGTCTCTTGCCTGGAGGTGCCAGTAGTTTCTACCCTGGCTGCTGGGGTATATGAGGTCCACCTGACACCCAGGCCTGGAGGGGTGAGTTTCCTCTACCCTGTCTAAGGCGGTATAGGAGTTACCCCCTTTCCCATGTGGGAGGTGTCTCTCTCCTGGAGGTGCAAGTGCCTCTAACCTGGCTGCTGGGGTACACCAGCTGCCCCTGAGTCCCAGGTTGGAGGGGTCTCCTATCTAGAAGGGGTTAGTCTCCTCTGCCATGGTGAGTTGGTGTACCAGCTCTCCCAGACCCCCTGCTGGGAGGGGTCTCCTGCTTTGAGGGGCCGAGTTTCCTCTATTCTGGCTGCTGTGGTATAGGAGCTCCCCAACCATACCAAGATGGTAGGGATCTCCCGCCTGAAGGGCGAGTCCCCTCTATCCTGGTTGCAGTGATATACTAGCTTTCCCTGACACCCAGGTTGGATGTGTCTCTCCTGGAGGGGCGAATTCCCTGAACCATGGCTGCTGATATAAAGTATCTCACCCTGATACCCAGATGGGAGGGGTCTCCTGCCTGGAGCAATGAGTCCCCTCAACCCTGGCTGTGGCAACATACAATGTCTCCCAGACACCCAGGTGGGAGTAGCAAGTCTTCTTTACCCTGGTTAAGGCGGTATATAAGCGCCCCACTACACATAGGTGAGAGTGTTCTGCATGGATGGGCGAGTTCCCTCTACCTTGGCTTTGGCGGTATAAAAGCTCTCTGGAAACACAGGTGGGAGGGTTATTCCGCCTGGAAGGGCGTGTCCCCTCTACTTTAGCTCTTTGCTATATAAGAGCTCTCAGTACACCCAGGTGGGAGGGTTCTTCCGCCTGCAGGTGCATGTTCCCTCTACCCTGCCTGTGCCCATATAGGAGCTCCCCAGACACCCAGGTTAAATGTGTCTCCCCCCTGTAGGGGCAAATACCCTCTACTGTGGCTGCTGAAGTAATCAAGCTCCCCCAGACACCCAGGTGAGAGGGGTTCCACGATTGGAGGTGCAAGTTTCCTTTTCACTGGCTGCGGAGTTATAGGAGCTAAACCAGACTCCAAGGTGGGAGGGGTCTCCCGACTGAAAGGGTAAGTCTGCTCTACCCTGGCTGCTGTGGTATAGAAACTCCCCCTGTCACCCAGGTGGGAGGGTTCTCCCGCCTAGGGAGCGAGTCTCCTCTACTCTGGCTTCAGTGATATAGGAGCTCCCCAGACATCCAGATGGAAGGGGACTCCCTCATGGAGGGGGCAAGTCTCCTCTACCCTGGCCGCAATGGTATAATAGCTCCCCCTGAAACCCAGGTGGGAGAGGTCTCAGGCCTGGAGAGGCAAGTCCCTCTACCCTGGCTTTGGCAGTAAAGGATCTCCCCCACACACAGCTAGGTGGGAGGGGTCTCCCATCTGGATGAGCAAGTCCCCTCTATCCTTGCTGTGGCTGTATATGATATCCCCCTGACACATAGAAGGGAAGAGTCTCCCGACTGGAGCAGCAAGTACCCCTACCCAGATTGTGGAGGTACAAAAGCTGCCCCAGACACCCAGGAGGGAGGCGTCTCCTGCATGGAGGGGCGAGCCCCTCTATCCTGGCTGTGGCGGTATATGAGCTCCCACTGGCATCCTGGTGGGAGTGGTATCCTGTAAGGAGGGACAAGTACTTTCTACCATGTCTGGGTTGGTATATGAACTCCAGATGACAGCTAGGTTGGAGGGTCTCCCACCTTGAAGGGCAAACTTTCTTTACCCTGTGAAAAGTGGTCTAAAAATTCCCCAGGACACGCTGGTGGGTGGAGTCTTCTGCATGGAGGAGTGAGTCCACATTGCTCTGGCTTCAGTGGTATAGGCACTCCCCCCCCCAACCCAGATGGAAGGGTCTCCTGCCGGAAGGGCCTAGTCCCCTCAATCTTGTCTTCGGGGTTATAAGTGTCCCCTCCTACCCCCAGTAGGAGGGGTCTCACGCCTGGAGGGGTGAGTCACTGCTACCCAGAGTGCAACAGTATGTAAGTTCCCCCTGACAACCAGGTGGGAGGGGTCTTACGCCTGGAGGTGTGTGTCCCGCCTACCCTGGCTCTGGTGGTATAGGAGATCCGCCTGACACCAAGGTTATGGGGTCTCTCAACTGGATAGGTGAGTCTCCGTCTACACTGACTTCAGGGGTATTGGAACTCCCCCCTAGGTTGGAGGGGTCTCCCTCCTGGAGCAATGAGTCCCCTCTACCCTGGCTGTGGTGGTATACAAGCTCTCCCAGACACCCAGGTGAGAGGGGTCTGCCGCCAGGAGGGGCAAGTCTTCTCTACCTTGGCTAAGATGGTATCCAAGCGCCCCCCTGCACATAGGTTGGAGTGGTCTTCCTCATGGACAGGCAAGTCCCCTCTATCCTGGCTTTGGCGGTATACAAGCTCCCCTGACACCCAGGTGGTAGGGGTATCCCGTCTGGATAGGTGAGTCCCCTCTAATTTGCTCTTTCCAAATAAGAGCTCCTAGTACATCCTGGTGGGAGGGGTCTTCTGCCTGCAGGGTTGTGTTCCCTCTACACTTTCTGTGGCAGTATTGGAGCTCCCCAGGACACCCAGATGGAAGGGGTCTTCTGTCTAGAATGTAGAGTTCCCTCTACCCTGCCTGTGGTGGTATAGGAGCTCCCCAGCCACCCAGGTGGGAAGGGTCTCCCACCTGAAGGGGAACCTACCCTCTAACATGGATGCAGTGGAATAAGAACTCCCCCTGACACCCAGGTGGGAGGGGTCTCCTTTCTGGAGGAGCAAGTCCCCTCTACTCTGGCGGCAGGGGTATAAAAGCTTCAGCCTCCACACCCAGGTGGCAGGGGTCTCCTGCTTGGAGGGGTGAGTCCCTACAACCCTGTTTGCTGTACTATAGGAGTTCCCCTGACAACCCTGTGTGAGGAGTCTCCAACCTAGAGGGTAGAGTCCCCTCTACCCTGCCCGTGGGTATATACGAGCTTCCCCAGACACCCAGGTGGAAGGAGTCTCACTACTGGAAGTGTGAATCCTCTCTACCAGGGCTGAGGCAGTATAAGAGCTCCCCCTGACACCCATGTGGGAGGGGTATCTCACCTGAAGGGGGGAGTGCACTCTACCCTGGCTGTGGTGGTATACAAGCTATCCTGTCACACAGGTAGGAGAGGTCTTTCGCCTTGACAGGTGAGTCAACTGTATTATGGCTGTGGTGGTATACAAGCTCAACACCCACACCCAGGTGAAAGGGGTGTCCCACCTGGAATGGCGTGATCCACTCTATTTAGCTGGTGCCATATAAGAGTTTCAAGGACACCCAGATGGGAGAAGTCTCCCGCCTACAGGGGCGAGGCCCCTCTACCATTACTAAGGCGGAATACAAGCTTGCCCTGGCACCAAGATGGGAAGGGTCTCTTGCCTAGAGGAGCATGTCCACTCTACACTGGCTTGAGCAGTATATGAGTTTCCCCTGACACCCAGGTGGAAGGGGTCTTCCTCCTGGAGGGGCGAGTTAGGAGCTCCCCCTGACATCCAGGTGGGAGAGGTCTTTCACATGGAGGGGTGAGTCCCCTCTACCTTGGATATGGCTGTATATGAGCCCTCCCCACCATACCCACATGGAAGCAGTCTCCAATATAAAGAGGTGAGTCCCCTCTACACTGGCTGCTTCAGTATAAGAGCTCCCCATGACACTCTGGTGGGAGGGGTCTCCCGCCTGGAGGGGCAAGAACCCTCTCCCCTGACTGCTGTAGTATATGAGCTCCCTTGACCCCCAGGTGGGAGGAGTCTCCCACCTGCAGGGGCAAGTCCCCTCTACCCTGGCTAAGATGTTACATAATCTCCCAGGTACAGCCAGGTGGGAGGGGCCTCCTCCCTGGAGGGGTGAGTCCCCACTACCCTGGCTACAGTGGTATATGAGATCCTCCACACACACCAAGGTGGGCAGGGTCTCCTGCAAGGAGGAGTGAGTACACTCTACCCCGGATATGACAGTATACAAGCCCCCAAACCATACCCACGTGGGATGGATCTCCAATATAGAGGGGCCAGTTCTCTCTACCCTAGCTGCATCAGTATATGAGCTCCACCTGACATCCTGGTGGGAGGGGTCTCCCACCTGGAGGGGTAAGAACCCTCTAACCTGGCTGCTGCAGTATATGAGCTCCCCTGACACCCAGGTGTGAGGAGTCTGCCGCCTGGAGGGGTGAGTCCTCTCTACCCTGGCTAAGGTGTTATACAAGCTCCCAGCTACACCCAGGTTTGAGGAGTATCCTCCATGGAAGGGTGAGTCCCAATATCCTGGCTACAGTGGTATATGAGCTCCTGCACCCACACCCAGGTGGGCGGGGTTTCCCACTTGGAGGCACAATCCCCTCTACCCTGGCTGGTGCAGTATACTAGCTGCACCTGACACCCAGGTGGGAGGGATCTCCTTACTGGAGTGGCGAGTTTCCCCTACCCTTTCTAAGGCGGTATAGGATCTCCCCTGGACACTCAGGTGGAAGGGGTCTCCCGCCTGGGGTGCATCCCCTGTACCCTAACTGTGCAGGTATGAAAGCTTCCCCAGACACCCAGTGGATGGAGTCTCCCCACTGGAGGGGCAAGTCCTCTCTACCCTAGCTTTAATGGTATACATCTATAAAAGACCCAAAACCCCGGTGGGAGGGGTCTCCCACCTGGAGGGGCAAGTAACCTCTACTATGGCTGGTGCCATATAAGAGCTCTCAGGACACCCATGTGGGAGCCCTCTCCCAACTGGAGGAGCAAGTCCCCTCTACCCTTGCTGGGAGGTATTGGAGCTCCCCAATCCCTCAGGTGGGAGGAATTTCCCGACTGGAGGTTCCAGTCCCCTCTAATCTTCTGCAGTGTTATAGGAGCTCCCCTGCTACCCAGGTGGGAGGGGTCTCTCGCCTGGAGGGGCCAGTCCCTGCTAACCTGACTCAGTGGTAAGAGCCCTCCCACCCCAGACACCTAGGTGGGAGGGGTCTCCATCCTGGCGGGATGAGTGCCCTCTACCAGGCTGCGGTGGTATATCAGCACCCCTCGACACCTGACACCTAGGTTGGAGGTGTTTTTGCCTGGAGAGGCGTGTTGCCTCTAACCTAGATGCAGCAGTATACAAATTCCCACAACACTCAGGTGGGAGGGTTCTCCTCTCTGGAGGTGCAAGTCCCCTCTACCCTGGTTGGGGTGGTGAACTAGCTCCCCCAACACCCAGTCGGGAGGCATCTCCTGCCTGGAGTGGTGAATCTCCTCTATGCTGCCTGCGGATGTATATGAGTTCCTCAAGATACCCAGGTGAAAGGAGTCTCCTGCCTGGAAGTGCAAGTCCCTGTTACCATGACTGCAGCTCAATAGGAGCACCCTGTACAAACCCAGGTAAGAGGGGTATCCCACCTGGAGTGGTGAGTCACTGCTACCCTGGCTGCTCCTCTACACAAGCTCCTCCCCCCACTGGGCACACAGGTGGAAGGGATCTCATTATTGTAGGGTGAGTCCCCTCAACATGGGTTGAGGCAGAATACAAGCTAGCCTGGACACCAAGTTGGGAGGGGTCTCTCACCTAGAGGAGATAGTCCAATCAACTGAGGCTGCAGAGGTATAAATCTCCCACAGATAAGCATGTCCTTTTTCATTCACCCAGGCCCAAGTGCTAGCACTAGGAACTCCATTACTGGGCCTGGCTCCTTGCTTGTGCCCCTGGCTGCCATTCTTGAGGACCCAGTCCCTTTACCTTTGTTTCAGGCCCCTTTTGGTGGCCCCCTCCTGTGACTCCCATCTGATTCCCACATACTGTGGTATCCTGGCACTGCCTGGACCCTCCGCTGCCCCTGCTTCACCCTAGCCTATGCTGCTTGAATGGGACCTGGACAACCCCCCCAAATTTCTGCACACCAGATATGCCCTCACAGTACCCTCTTTCGCCCATCCTTTGGTCTAGGTCCCTCTCTGATGATCAACTCACCTGGGGCAGAGGAGGAAAACTGGCTCGCTTCTGCACCCTGAATGCTCCCTATGGGAAACACAGCCCTGCCACTTGCCTGAGACCACTTCACTACCTGAATCTTGACGCTGGAAATTTAACATGGACTGGCTCCAACCCAGCCCTGAGCGATCCGCTTTCATCCCTCCCCTGGCCTCTGTCCTTGCATGCTGCCCCTACTGCAACCCAGCCCTCCCTAACACTGACCATTTGCACTACATTCCCTGGTCCTGGGCATTCACCTGAACCCCTGACCGTGTCCATCATGGCCCTTGGCATAGCAAAGAGTCACTTCGTGTTGGGTCTGATATGGGGGCCCCAAGCTTGGGCCTATGAGCGTGCTCCCCTAGATGCCTCTTGGAATCTCCTGGTCCTCACGCAGCTCCTTCCTCCCATTTCGCTGGTGCTTTTTTCTGACTCTTCTAGGTCTCCTGCTCCTTGGGTCCCCCATCACCATTGATAAGGTGGGTTCCTTGCCTGGGCACATGGCCTGGGTCCTGGGTTTCGCCCCTGTGTGCACCCACCCCGACCCCCTTACGTGCCCTCCCATTGCCCCCCTTCTAGTCCCCTTCCTTTTGCTGGCCTCCTTTGCCAGGACCATAGATGTAGATTTTCATCTGATCCAGGGTGCCTTATGGGAAACAATGCCCTGTCCCTTGCTTGGGCCCCTTGCTCTCCCTGGGTGCTTGGTGTAGAACAAGGAACCCTGAATCTTGGAGGTGGCCCTGGGCCTGGAGCCTGACTGCCACTTGCTGTTCCCCTGCATTTCTTCCCAAATCTTGGCCACTGTCCTGAACCCCCTGCCCAAGCCCTGGCTCTTGGCTCTCCATTTCCTGGCCTGGCTCCTCGCTTGAGCATCTGAAGGCCCTTCATGCTCACTGCTTTTCTGGGAAATGTCTGAGGGCCCCTCGCTGGGGCCACTTCCCTGCTCCCCTTGGCTTTCCTGTACCTCAGTACACTAATGCAGCCCTGCCTTCCTGGCCTGGTGTTCCCTGCACTCCCCTGGTGTGGGCCCTCCTCTAGGTCCCTTTCTTGGGCTCTTTGCTTGGGTCCTAGCCCCCACCCCACCTACACCTGTCCTGCACCCCTTCAGGCTATGCCCTCCTTTGGCCCTCCTGTCTTTTCTCTCTCTGCCATGCCGGCTTTCCTGATCCCTTTCCCAGGATGCTCACCAGGGCCTGGCAACATGACCTGGCCTCTTGGACTTGGGGACTTCCTTTGTGAAAACGTAGCCCTGCCCCTTGCTTGGCCCTTTGGCCTCCCTCAGTCTGGGCCCTGCTCCTGACACCTGACACCCTGCAGTAGAGAGGGCTTTGAGTTCATCTGCCCCTGTTCCACCCACTCCATTTTTCCCCTCCTGCTGCACTTCCTCCACATTTCTTTTCATTCACTCTGGCCCAGGTGGCAGCCCTTGGCTCTCTATTACTGGGTCCAGATCCTTGCTTAGGACACTGGCTGCACTTATTGAACACTCTTTCCCTGTCCTTTGGTTTTAGGCTCCTTTTGCCAGTCCCCTTCTGTGCCTCCCCTCTGATACTCTCATGCTATGATACCCTGGCACTCTCTGGACCTTCTGCTCCCCCTACTTCTCCCTAGCCTATGCTTCTCGAATGTTTCTTGCAGCCCGACCACACCCCACACTTCCATACACCAGGTATTCCCTCACAGTACCCTCTATGGCCCCTCCTTTGGTCCAGGTCCCTATCTGACCATCTACTCACCTGGGGCAAAGGAGGGAAACTGGCTCTCCTCTGCACACTGAATGCTCCCTATGAGAAACATAGGCCTGGCAATCGCCTGAGTTCCTTTAACTGCCTGAACCTTGAGGCCTGGAATTTAACATGGAACTTGATCCAACGCAGCCCTCAGAGATCACCTCCCATCCCTCCCCTGCCCTCTGGCCTTGCATGCTGCCCGTAACCCAATCCAGCCTTCACTAACCAGACTGTTGACACTCCTGTCCCTGTCTTTGTGCTCCTTTGATCCCCTGATGCTTTTCTCTTGTCCCTTCGCATAGTGTGGAGTTTCTTCATGAGGGTCTGAACTGGGGGCCCCATGCTCAGAACAAAGATGGCTCCCCTAGGTTCCCCTTGAGCTTCCCTCTGTCACATGGTCCTGGTGCAGCTCATCCTCTCCAACCCCTCGTGAATTCCCCTTGTGCTCGTGAGTCTTCTGCTCCTTGGGTCCCTCGTCTAGGTTGGTCGGGTAAGTACCATGTCTGAGCACCTGGCTAAGGTCCTGGTTCTCCTCCCACCATGCACCCACCATGACCTCCAGCCATGCCCTCCCATATCCCTCCTTCTGGCCACCTTCCATTGTCAGGCCTCCTGTGCCAGGTCCCTCTCCATGGATCTAAACTGGGTCAGACTACCTTCTGAAAAACAGAGCCCTGCCTAACACTTAGGCTACTTAATCTGTCTGGGTGCTTTGTCCTGCACCAGAAACCCTGAAACCTGGTAGTGGCCCTGGGCCTGGAGCCTGACTGCCCCCTGCCAGATCCCCTGCCTTCCTTCCAAAGTCTTGTTCACTGTCCTAAACCCCTGGCCCTTGAAACTCTATTCCCTTACCTGGCTACACACTTCAGTCTCTGGTGGTCCTTCTTATTCCTTTCTTTTCTGGGCTTTGTCTGAGGTCCCCTCAGTGGGGTCACCTCTCTCCTCCCCTTTTCTTTCCTGTGCTGCAGTAATGTAGCACAGCCATGCCTTACTAGCCCTGCCCTTCCCTGCTCTGCCCTGACCTGGACCCTCCTCTTGGTCACTTGTCTTAGGTCCTTGCTGGGGTCCTGGCCCCCATCCCACCCAGACACATCCTGCAGCACTTGAGGCTCTGCCCTCCTTTGGTCCTTTTCTTGTTTCTCTCTCTCCCAGGCCCACTTTCCTGATTCTCTTCCCAGGATGCTCACCAGGCCAGGTACTTGACCTGGCCTCATGGCCCTGTGGGTTCCCTTTGGGAAAATGTAGCCCTGCCCCTTGTATGAACACTTTGGCCTCCCTCAGCCCCTGCCCTGCTACCCAATCCTTGAACCCTGCAGTGAACCTGAGCCTTCAGCCTTCCTCGCCCTGTGCCACCTGCTCAGATTTCCCCCCTCCCTCCCCTTCCCATCTATATTCGTTTTCATTCACCCTAGCCAGTGCTAGAACCTGGCTCTCCATTAATGGGCACGGCTCCTTGCTTGAGCCCCTGGAAGCCTTTCTCGATATCATTTTCCCTTCCATTTTATTCAGGCCTCTTTTCATAGACCCCATCCTCTGCCTCCCTTCTGTTCCACTGGTGCTGTGTTATTCTGGCATTGCCGGGACCTTTCATTTTTCCTGCTTCTCCATAGCCTGGGCTCCTCACATGTGTCCAGGCTGCCATCCGACAATCTCCACAACAACTATACGCCAGGTATCCCCTCACAGTGGCCTCTTTTGACCCTCCTTTGGTACAGATCCCTCTCTGAGGATCTACTCACCTGGACAGAGGAGCCAAATTGGCTGGCCTCTGTGCCCTTAAAGCTCCCTAAGGGAAATACAGCCCTGCATCATGCCTGAGTCCCCTTCACTGCCTGAAACTTGAGGCCTGGCAGTTAACATGTTATTTGCCTCAATCCAGCCCTGAGAGATCCACTCCCTTCCCTCCCCTAACCTCTGGCCTTGCATGCTGCCCCTACCTCAACCCAGCCCTCTCTAACCCTAACGCTTTGTGCTTCAGTCCCTGGGCCTGGCGCTCTCGTGAGCCCCTGACAATGTTCCTCATGTCACTTGGTGTAGCATGGAGTCTCTTCCTGTTTGATCTGACCTGGGGACCGCTTGTTTGAGACTGCCAGCATGTTCCCTTAGGTGCCCTTTGCACTTTACTCTGTCTCCTCTTCTTGTGCATCCCTTCCTCCCCTTCCCCTTGGGCTTTCCCTGGTGCTTACAAGTCTCCTGCTCTTTGAGTCACTCATCCATGGTCGGTCACGTGGGTCCTTTGCCTGGGGACTTGGCTTGTGTCCTGTATCTTTCCCCCCTTGTACCCAAAGAGACCCATCACTGTGCCCTACCATTGCCCTCCTCCTGGCGGCCTTCACTTTGCAGGCCTACTTTGCCAGGTCCCTATCCCTGGATTCTCATCAGGGTCAAGGCACCTTATGGGAAATTGAGTCCTCTCCCTTGCCTGGGCCCATTTCTCTCTCTGGGCCTTTGTTCCTACACCCCAAACCCTGATACCTGGCAGTAGCCCTGAGCCAGGAGCCTGATTGCCCCCTGCCGCATCCCCTGCCATGCCTCAAAAGTCTTGTCCACTTTCCTCAGCCCCGTGCCCAAGCCCTGGCCTTTGGCTCTCTTTTCCCTGGCCTGCCTCCTCTCTTGAGATTCTGGGGCCTTTCTTTCTCCATGCTTCCCTAGGCTTGGACTGTGGGCCTCGCTGGGGCCAGTACCTTACACTCCTTGGCTTCCCTGAACTTCAGAACACTACTGTCACCAGACTGCCCAGCCCCACCCTTCCCAGCCCTTTCTTGGCCTAGGCCCTCCTTTGGTCCCTAGCCTGGGCTCCTTTCTGGAGTACTGGCCTGCATCCCATCAACACCCTTCCTCTGGCCTTTCAGGCTGTACCCTCCTTCATCCCGCCTGTTGTCCCTGACCGTGCTGGGCCCTGTTTGAAGGTCCCTTTCCCAGTATGCTCACCAGGTCCAGGGGACTGTAACTTGGCATTTGGCCTTGTGGGCTCCCTTTGGGAAAACGTAACTGTGCCCCTTGCCTGGGACTTTGGACTCTCTCCTCGATCCTGATACCCAGCAGTGAACCTGGGCCTTAAGCCCTCCTCTACTTGTGACACCCACTACCCTTGCTCCCCTTTCTCCTCTCCCAAGCCCTGTCTGTTTTCATAGGAACCTGGATGGGGTCCTGGAACTTGGCTCCCCATTCTTGGCCCCGGCTCCTTGCTGGAGCCCCCAATCATCCATCTTCTGGACCCTGTCCCTGTTCCTTGATTTAAAGCACCTTGCATGATACTGCTCCTGTTGCTCCCTTCTATTCTCCTTGTACTGTGTTATTTTGTCATTGTCAGGACCCTGCCCTCCCCCTGCTTCTCCCTAGCCTGTTCTCCTCCAATGTATGTTGGCTCTCCATCAACACCTCTCCAATACCAGACAAAAGGTATCCCTCACACTGTCCTCCTTTGTTCCTGGTCACTCTCTGAGGATCTACTCATCTGGGGCAGAGGAGTGGAATTGGATGGCCTCTTGGCCCTAAAGGATCCCTATGGGCAACACAGCCCTGCCCATTTTCTGTGCTCCCTTACCTGTCCAAAATTGACAATTGACAGTGGACATGGGCCTAGTGATGACTTTGCCCTGGGTGATCCCCTGCCTTCCCTCTCTTGCCCTCTAGCCTTGCAAGCTGCCCCTAAGCTAACCCAGGCCTGCCTCACCCTGACCCTTTGCACTACAGTCCCCTGGCCTGGCTGCCAGCCTGAGCTCCTTACTGCATTACTCCAGATGCGTTGCTTTCTATGGTGTCTCTTCCTGTTGTGTCAGACCTGGGCACCCCTTGATTTGGCACCAAAGCTCCCTCCCCTTGGTGCAATTTGCATAGCATCCTGTCTCCTCATCCTAGTGCCAATCCTACCTCTCTTTTCCCTAGCACTTTTTCCTGGAGCAGGGGCCTCCTGATCATAGGGTCCCTAATACCTTTGGTTGGGGTCGGTCACTTACCTAGGCTCCTTGATTGGGTCCAGGCCCTCCTCTAGGTCCCTAGCCTGGCTCCTTTCTATTTTTCTGGCCTGCACCCCAAAAAACACCCTTATTCCAGCCCTTCACGCTGTGCCCTCTTTGGCCTTCCGTTTTCTTTGTCCTGCTGGGCTCCTTTTCCAGATCCCTTCCCAGGATTCTCACCAGAGCCAGTGGATGGAGCTGGAATGTTTGGCCCTGCAGTCTTCCTTTGGGAAAAGGTAGCAGTGCCCCTTGCCTGAGGGCTGCTCCTCAATCCTGACACCCTGCAGTGAATCTGAGCCATAATCCCTCCTCTCCCCCTGACACCTGTTCCTCTTACTCTCCTTTCTCCCCATATACCACTGCAGACAGGAGAGAGGGCAATCAACCTTCCAGATGGAAGACCAATCCTACCTGGGTTTCAGGGGAGCTCCTATAGCCCAGCACCCAGGGTAAAAGGACTTCCTCCTCTATGCGGGAGACCCCTCCCATCTGGGTGTTGGAGAGAAACCAAAACAGCCACAGCCAGGGTAGAGGTGACTCGCCACTGCAACCTGGATTCCAGGGGAAGCTCATGTACCACCACAGCCAGGGAAGAGGGGATTCGCACCTCCAGTCCCCTCTACCCTGGCTAACTTGGAATACAAGCTCCCTGCAACACCCAGGTGGGAGGGGTCACCTTCCTGGAGAGGCTACTTCCCTCTACCCTGGATAGGGCTATATATGAACCCCCTCACCAGACACTTAGGTGGGAGGGATCTTTTGGAGATTCCCCTCTACCCTGGCTGCTGTGGTATAAGGGCTCTCCCTGACACCCTGGAGGTAGGGTCTCCTATATGGAGGGGTGAGTTTTCTCTATCCTGGCTAAGGTTGTACACAAGGTCCCTGCAACATCCAGGTGAGAGGGTTTTTCTGTCTGGAGGAGCACGTCCCCACTACCCTGGAGGCAATGATATAAGCGCTCCCTCACCCTGACACACTGGTTGGAGGGTTCTCCAGCTTAGAGGGTCGAGTTCTCTCTACCCTTGCTGAAGGGCTATATTAGCCCCCTCCAACACCCAGGTGGGAGGCATCTCCAGCTTGGTTAGCTGTCTGCAAGAAATGAGAATAAAATCTAGTCCCAGGGTTAAAGGCTGCCCTTCTGCTGGTCGAGTGTTAAACAGAATGGGAGCCAACATACTCCCAGCATGAACATAAATAAATTAAGACTGAAAAAAAATTCTCCTAGGAGGATGATGGAGATAGTGTGATGGCCAGTCTAGCCATCCTGGAGATTCTAGACCTAGCCTTTATCAAACCGTTTGACAGGAGAACACATTGGACATACAGCACTTGAGACAGTTCCGAGTCAACATTTCTATGTCCCCTGGATCACAAAATTCACCTGGATATTCTGGAAAAAAAATGTGAGGTTTGTGCTCACAACAATCCTTGTCAGGGGCCAGAGCTCCCACCAGGAACCCAAACTATAGGAGGAGCACCTTTTGAAGACTTGGAAGTAGACTTCACTGAACTACCATGCTCACAGGGCTATAAGTAACTTTTGGTTGTGTTTTGTTTTGTTTTTGTGTTTTTATTGTGACTGGGTGGAAGCCTTTCTCACCTACCCTGAAAAGGCTAGGGAGAAAACCAGGATGCTTCTCAGGGAAATAATTCCAGATTTTTTATCCCAATCATTATTGGCTGAGACAATGGGCCAGATTTTGGGCAGAGGTGATATGATTACTGACAAAGAGTTTAAACATCAGATGTAAGTTACATACTGCTTATAGGCTGCAGAGTTCTGGTAAAGTTCAAAGGATGAACAGGACTTTAAGTCTCAGTTGGGTAAGCTGTGTCAGGAGACTCACTTACATTGTGATAAATTTCTCCATACTACACTGTTGAGGATTAGATCCACTCCCACTAGGAGGACTTGATTCTCTCCTTATAAGATAATGTACTTGAGCCCCCCTCTTATTAGGGGATCATTGGGAGACTTAAGAAAAATAGGAGAATTCACCTTGATATGACAGCTTCAGGCTTTAGGGAAAATTTTACAGTTTCTAAACCAATAGATTAGAGAAAGTTTGCCAATAAGTTTGACTACAGGTGCACACACCTTCAAGCCTAGAGATTGATTCTGGATCAAAGAATGCAATATTCAAACACCTAAACTTCTTTGGGAGGGCTCTTTCCCTGTTATTTTATGCACCCCAACTGCAGTCAAGTTTGCAGAAATAGGTCCCTTGATTGACTGCACCAGACTGAAGCCTGCAGTTGTGGACTGGGTGTGCACTCCAGATGCTGCTACACCCTTGAAGCTGACTGTAAAAAAAAAAAAAAAAAAAAGGAGCACAAGAGAAGCTTGAGGGTAAGAAGGAAAACAGCCCTGCTCCAGTCACTTCGGAAGCTGACTGGTGTAGGCACAGCCGAAGCTTGTGGAGACTACTTCCCTGGTTCATCCACACAGGAGGGACTTGCTGATCAATGCACCATGAAAAATAAACTTCCCACCAAAACTAATGAATGCTTTCACCCCCTAAGATAGTTCTTTTACAATAATGCATTGCCACCACTTGCTTGTAGATATATACATAATTCTCTAGTTTTTTTTTTTTTTTTTTTTTTTTTTACTATTGGTTTGGTAACAGTAACTCCTACTGCTGACTGGACAGTGGGTAAAAAAAAAAAAAAAAAAAAAAAAAAAAAAAAAAACATTTATAATTATTTACATTGGTTATATAAATTTTCTAGGATTTGTTTGTTTTTATTAGTTTTGCTTTGTTAATTTATGTTGTTTAACTTATACTAACCAAAACATTAGTTTATTATTTAGTTTGGTTTCCTTTGATAACCTTAAGAGGTTCTGTTCTACTCCAATTCCAACCATGGAAATGAGATCACGTGAACCATATGTCAAGACAATCCATTATAATCAAGAGGTGGTAAAACATATATTTAGGACCTGTCCTGTCAGAGGAATGCAATGGTTGGATGACTGTCTGGAAAGAAAAAAAGAGGTCCATTGGGAGGTAACTTGATTTACGAGGTCACTAATCTTGGGGTGAAGCCAAATGCCCACCCCAGAAGATCATTGCCGCTTATGGTCCTGCTACCTGGGAACAAAATGTCAGTTGGAGTTATAGAACTCCTATTTACATGTTAAACAGAATTATTCACTTACAAGCTGTACTAGAAATTATTATTAATCAGACTGCCACAGCCTTAGATCTCTGAGCTAAAAAATAGACCTGACGCGAGTGGCTTACTATCAAAACTGCTTGGCATTAGATTACCTACTAGCTGAGGAAAGATAACTATGTGGAGATTTCAAAAGCTCAGATTGTTGCATCCAAATGGAAGACAATAGACAAACAGTTAAAAATATAGCCAACAACACAAGAGAACTAGCACATGTCCTAGTTCATACCTAGAAGGTCATTAAAGTTTGGGTACAAACATGCTTTTGGAAGATGGTTTTCAACTCTTGGTAGCTTTAAAAGCTTAACTGGTGTAGTTGGTATTAAGCTGTTAACCTGTTCATTGCTCCCATGTTTGGCTCCTCTGTGCATTAAAACTATTGGGTCCACTAAAGAAACTGCTGTTGAAAGGTTGACAACAACTAAGATTTTGACATTCTATAAGGATTTAAGCCAAGATAATGGTAATTATGCTCTTAAATTTAACAGATTAAGTTATGGGGAGCATCATTAAAGGTGGGAATTGAAGTGGCACCCCATTTCTCCACAAAAAAAGTCTTACCTGGGATTCTAAAGAAATCTTCCCCATGGCTGATTTTAGGACTGTCAGAAAATGAGTCTCTGCAAAATAGTTCAATGTCGACAAACGTCCTAATTTCCTGTTGCCCTGTTTTACTTGGCCAATGACTGAGAAGATACCAGCACTCCAGGTGCTGGGCACACCTTACTAGTTTTTCAGAAACATATCCTGTATAAAACAAACAAAGCTGCTGGCCTTGAACTGGGCTTCACATAGATGTCTACATTTTAAGATGTGTTACCAACTGGGCTCCGTGGTAACAACTGGCAGAGAGAGCAAAAATGAGAAAAAGAAGCTCTCCCTACTCAGGTGTTGTCCTTGAAGAGTTAACATGCCCAAAACAGTGGAAGAAAAATCTGCTTTTATGTGCACTTCTGCAGACTGTGAAATTCTGAGCCCCTCCCCTTACATGCTGGGTATAAAATTCTGAAACTGCCTGAAATCATAGTTAAAGGGATTGAATGATTAAAGCAAAAGCTGTGCCCTCTGAGCCTGGCTGCAGCCAAAGAAAACTGTTTCCTGCTTTGTCCAGTGCCTCCTAACCCTGATGTTTCGCCCTCTCATTCCAAGACCAGGCAGTTCAACTGAGCCCCTGATTGCTTTCCTTTTGTGATGTGGCTTCCCATGGGGTCTCTTGTTGTCCAGACAGCCTTGGGTGTCCCTTGCTTGGTCCCCCTATTGAGCTCCCCTCCTTGCCCTTTTTGCCACCCTCTGTCTCCTCATCTTAGCACCACCCCTTCCTCTCCTTCCCCTAGTACTTTCCCCTGTAAAGTGGGACTCCTGCTCCTTGGTTTCCTAATCCTTTAGGGTGAGTTTTTCCCTTTCCTGGAATCCTTGAATGGGTCCTGTCTCTTGCCCCTCTTCACACCTGACTATAACCCTGTTCCATGCCTTGTGGTTGCTGTTCTCCTGGTCTTGTCCCTTGCTAGGCTCGCTTGGCCTGGTTTCTGGCCCCTGATTCTCATCTGCACCAGGACATCTTGTGGTAAACAGAGCCCTACTACTCACATGGGCCCCTTGCTCTCCTTGGGCCCTTGGTCCTGCACACAGAACCATGACACCTGGCAGGGGCGCAGGCACTTGAACTTGGCTCCCACCAACTGGATCCCAGCATTTCCTCCCCAGCCATGTCCACTGTCCTGAACACCCTACCCCAGCCTTGGTCCTTAGCTCTCCATTCGCAGGCCTGGCTTCTTGCTTCAGCCTCTGGTGGCCATTATTGCTCATTGCTTTTCTGGGCATTGTCTGAGGGCCCCTCGCTGGGGCCACTTCCATTCTCCCCTTGGTTTCTGTGAACTTCATTACCCTAGTGCAGTCCTGCCTTCATGGGCCTGTATTCCCTGCTCTCCCTGAGCCTGGGCCTTCATCTTGGTCCCTTGGCTGGGCTACTTTCTGGGATCCTGGTCCCCACTCCACTCACACCTGACCTGCACCCCTTTAGGTTGTGCCATTCTTCGGCCCTCCGGCCTTCAAATGGGTCCTGGCAGCCTAAATACCCCCCCAACCTCCGTCAACCAGGTATCCTCTCATATTACCCTCTTTTGCCTCTCCTTTGGTCCAGGTCCCTCTCTGAGGATCTACTCACCTGGGGCAGAGGAGTGGAGTTGGTTGGCCTCTGCAACCTGAATGCTCCCTATGGGAAACAGCCGTGTCACTCGCCTGAGTCCCCTTCACTGCCTGAACATTGAGGCCTGGCAGTTAACATGGGGCTTGCTCCAACCATTCCTTGAGAGATCCTCTCCCTTCCCTCCCGTGGTTTCTCTCCTTGCATGCTGCCCCTACTGCAACCCAGACCTCCCTAACCCTGACCCTTTTCACTCCAGTCCCTGGGCCAGAGTGTTTGCCTGAGCCCCTGACTGAGTTCCTCATGGCCCTTGACATAGCATGGAGTTGGAGTCTCTTCATATTGGGTCTGATGAGGGGGCCCCTTATGAGGGCCGCGAGCAGGCTCCCGTGGTTCCCCTAGGCTTCTCCTGATTCTCCTGGAGCTCTTTATCCCCTTCCCCTTGTGCTATTTTCTGGCACTCATGGATCTCCTGTCCTTGGTTCCCTCATCAACATTGATCAGGTGGGTCCCTTGCCTGGGTGCCTGGCATGGGTCCTGGCTCTCACTCCTCCATGCACCCACCCTGACCTCCAGCTGTGCCTTCTAATTGCCATCATTCTGGCCCTCTTCCCCTTCCTGGCCTCATTTACAAGGACCCTGGCCCTGGATTTTCATCTGATTTCAGGCGCCTTATGGGAAACAATGCCCTGCTCTTCACCTAGGACCCTTGCTCTCCCTGGGTGCTTGGTCCTGCACAAAAACCCCTGAAACATGGAGGTGGCCCTGGGCCTGGAGCCTGGCAGCACCCTGGTGGATCCCCTGCCTTCCCTCCCAAATCTTTTCCACTGTCCTGAGACCCCTGCCCAATCCCTGGCCCTTGGCTCTCAGTTACCTCACCTGGCTCCTCACTTGAGCCTCTGGTGGCATTTCTTGCTAACTGCTTTTTTGGGAATTTTCTGTGGGCCCATCCCTGGGGCTGCTTCCCTGCTCCCCTTGACTTTCCTGTACTGACGTACCCTAGTACAGTCCCCTTTCCCATGCTGGCATTTCTTGTTCTACCCTGGCCTGGATCCTCTTCTAGCTCCCTTGCCTGGGCTCCTTGCTTGGATTCTGGCCCCCACCCAACTGAAACCTGACATGCGGCCCTTCAGGTTGAGCATTCCTTTGGCCCTCTGGTGGTTTCTGTCTCTTCCAGGCCCACTTTTCTGATACCCTTCCCAGGATGCTAACCTGGGCCAGGCGACTTGACCCGGCTTATTGGCCCTGTGGGCTCCCTTTGAATAAACTTAGCCCTGCCCCTTTCCTGTGCCCATTGGCCTCCCTCAGCCCGGGCCCTGCTTCTGAACCCTGACACCCTGCAGTGGACCTGGGCCTTGAGCCCTCCCCCCTCTGTGCCACCCACTCCTCTTTCTCTGCACTCTCACCTCCCTATCCATGTCCCTTTTCATTTATCCAATCCCAGGTGCTAACACTTGGCTCTCCCTTTCTGGGCCCAGTTTCTTGCTTGAGGCCCTGGCTGCCCTTCTCGAGGATCCTTTCCCTTCCCTTGTTTTCAGGCCTCCTTTTTTCAGGCCCTATACTGTGCCTCCCCTATGTTCCATTGATGATATGGTATCCTGGCACTGCCGGGACCCTTCACTTTCACTACTTCTCCCTAGCCTGGGCTCCTGGAATGGGTCTTGCCTGCCAACTGACCACACCCACTACCTCTGTACACCAGGAATCCCCTCACAGTGCCCTCTTGACCATCCTTTGTTCCAGATCCCTCTCTGAGGATATAGTCATCTAGGCAGAGAAGCCAAATTGGCCTGCCTCTGTGCCCTTAAGGTTCTCTAAGGGAAACACAGCCTTGCCTCTTGCATGAGTCCCCTTTTCTTCCTGAAACTTGAGGTCTGGCAATTAATATGTGACTGGCTGAAATCCGGCCCTGAGAGATTTCCTCCCTTCCGTCCCCTGCCTTTTCGCCTTGCATGCTGCCTCTACCCAAACCCAGCCCTCTCTAATCCTAACCCTTTGCACTTCAGTCCCCAGACCAGGGCGTTCATGTGAGCCACAAACAGTGTTCCTCATGTCACTTGGCGTAACATCGAGTCTCTTTCTGTTGGGTCTGACATGGGGTCCCCTTTCTTGGGAGCGCCATCTTGTTCTCCTATGTGCCCATTGCACTATTCTCTGTCTCCTGGTCCTAGCTAAGCCCATCCAACCCTTCCCCTCGTGCTTTCCCCAGGCACTTGTAGGTCTCCTGTTCCTTGGGATCTTCATCCATTGTCGGTCAGGTGGGTCCTTTGCCTGGGCACATGGCTGGGCTCTTGGATCTTGCCCCCCCACGCACCCACAAAGACTCCCAGCCATGCACTCCCCTAGCCCTCCTCCTGGGCCGCTTCAATTGCCAGGCCTCTTTTGCCAGGTCTCTTTCCCTGCATTCTCATCTGAGCCAGGGCACCTTATGGGAAACTGAGTACTGCCCCTCGCCTAGGTCCCTTGCTCTCTCTGGGCCTTTGGTCCTACACCCAGAACCCTGACACCTGGCAGTCACCCTGGGCAAGGAACCTGTCTGCACCCTGCCAGAAAACCTGCAATCTCTCCAAAGATTGTCCACTGTCTTGAGCCCCCTGCCCAAGCCCTGAGCCTTGGCTCTCCATTCCCTCACCTGCCTCCTCGCTTGAGCTTCTGGGGGCCCTTCTTGTTCTGTGCTTCCCTGGGCTTGGACTGTGTGTCTCCCTGGGATAGTACTCTGCTCCCCTTGGCTTCCCTGAACCACAGAGCCCTACTGTCACCTATCTGCCTGGCCCTGCCCTTCACTGCCCTTTCATGGCCTGGGCCTTCCTTTTCGTCCCGAATGTGGGTTCCTTTTGAGAGTCCTGGCCCCCACCCCATCAACACCCTTCCCATGGCTTTTCATGCTGTACCATTCTTTGTCCCTCCTTTTCTCCCTGTCACTGCTGGGCCCTTTTTAACGATCCCTTTCCCATGACGGTCACCATGTCCAGGGGACTGGCACTGGGCATTTGACACTGTGGGCTCCCTTTGGGAATATATAGCTGTGGCCATTTCCTGGGCCCTTTGGACTCTCTCAGCGCAAGCCCTGTTCCTCCATCCTGACACCCAGCAGTGAACTTGGGCTTTGAAACCTCCTTTCCCTGCACCATCAACTACCCTTGCTCCCCTTTCGCCCCTCCACAGACCTGTCTGTTTTCATGGGACCCAGCACTGGGTCCTGGAACTTGGCTCCCCATTTGTGGCCTGACTCCTTGCTGGAGCCCCCGGTCATCCTTCTTCAGGACCCTGTCCCTGTCCCTTGATTTCAGTCCCCTTGCTGGCTCCCCACTTCTGTACCTCCCCTCTGTTCCCAAAATACAGTGGTATTTTGTCATTGCCAGTGCCCTTCCCTTTTCCTGCTTCTCCCTAGCCTGGTTTCTTCCAATTGTTGCTGGCTTCCCACCAACACCCACAGAATACTGGACCAAAGGTATCCCTCACATTGCCCTCCATTGGTCCTGGTCTCTCTCTGAGTATCTATTCGCCTGAAGCAGAGGAATTGAATTGGCTGGCCTCTGGGCCCTGAAGTATCTCTATGGGCAACACAGCCATGGCTCTAGTCTGGGCCCCCATTGCCACCCAAACTTGACATCTAGTAGTAGATTTGGGCCTAGTGATGATGTTGCCCTGGGCCATTCCCTGCCTTCCCTCTCCTGCCCTCTAGCCTTGCAAGCTTCCCCTAAGCCAACCCAGCCCTTCTTCACCTTGACACTTCACCCTACACTCCCCTGGCCTGGCAACCAGCCTGAGATCCTTATCCATTACTGGGGTTGTGTTCCTTTCTCTGGTGTCTCTTTCTATTATGTCTGACCTGGGCGCCGCTTGATTTGGCCACCTAGCTTGCTCCCCTTTGTGCCCTTTGCACAGTACTCTATCTCCATATACTAGTGGCAATCCTCCCTCTCCTTCTCTTAGTTCTATTTCCTGGAGCAAGGGCCTCCTGATCCTTGGGTCCCTAATACCTTTTGGTGGGGTGGGTCCCTTACCTGGGCTCCTTGATTGGGTCCTGAGACTTGCCAGTCTCTGCACCCACTGTGACCCCTCACTGTGCCCTCAATCGCACTCCTCCTGGCCCCTGTCCCTTGCCAGGCTTTTTGACCTGATCTCTGGCCCTTGATCCTCATATAGGCCAGGGTGCCTTATGGGAAACTGAACCCTGACACTTGACTGGGCTACTTGCTCTCCCTAGGCTCTTGGGGCAACACTGGCAACCCTGACATGTGGAAGTGGCATTGGACCTCGAGCCTTCCTCCCCCTTGCTAGATTTCCTGCCTTCCCTCCCCAGCACTGTCCTCTGACCTGAGCCACCTGCTCCAATGCTGGCCCTTGGCTCCCCATTCCCTGGACTGTCTTCTCTCTTGAGCTCTGGGGATCCTTCTTGCTCCATCTTCCCTGGGCTTGAAATGTGCACCTTGCTGGGGCCACTTTCCCACCCCACTTGGCTTCTCTGCCTCTCACAACCCTAGTGCAGCCCCTGTCTGTCTGGCCCCACCCTCCTCTGCTCTCCCCTAGCCTGAGTCCGCCTCTAGGTCCCTAGTCTGAACTGTTTTCTGTGGTCCTGTCCCACACATCACAAACACACTTCATCCATCACTTCACACTGTACCTTCCTTCAGCCCTCCTGTTTTCCTTGTCCCTGCTAGGCTCCTTTTCCAGATCCCTTTCCCATGATGGTCACCACAGCCAGGGGCTGAAACTGGGATGTTTGTCCCTTCAGTCTTCCTTTGGAAAATGGTAGCAGTGCCCCTTTCTGGGGATTTTGGCCTCCTTCAGCCTGGGGCCTGCTCCTCAATCATGACACCCTGCAGTGAATCTAAGCCTTGAGCCCTCTGCTCCCTGTGCCACCTATTCCCCTTACTTCCCTTTCTCCCCATATACCGCCTCAGCCAGGAGAGAGGGGACTCAACCTTCCAGATGTGAGACCACTTCCTCCTGGGTGTTGGGAAATTCCTAAATGCCAGCAGCCAGGGTAGAGGGGACTCCCTCTTCGACCAGGAAGACCGCTCCTACCTGGATGTCAGGGGAAGCTCCTATACCGCTGCAGTCAGTGTACAGGACAGTCACCACTATAGGAGGGAGACGCCTTACATCTGGGTGTTGGGGAGTGCTCAAAACATTCACAGCGAGGGTAGAGGTGACTCACACCTCAAGTCCCTTCTACCCTGGCTAAATTGGTATACAAACTCCCTGCAACACCCAGATGTGAGAAGATTCATGCCTGGTGGGGCGAGTCCCCTCTACCCTGACTGCAGCACTTTAGGAGCTCCCCTGACACACAGGAGAGAGGGCTCTTCTGACTAGAGGGGTGAGTGCCCTCTACCCTTGCTAGGGCAATTTATGACCCCACCCCACCAGACAACTAGGTGGGAAGGGTCTTCTGCCTTGAGGGGCAATCCCCCTCTACCCTGGCTGCTGTGGTATAAGAGCTCCTCTTGACTCCCTGGTTGGAGGGGTCTCCTTCCTTGAGAGATGAGTCTTCTCTACACTGGTAAGGTGGTATACAAACTTCCCATGACACCCATGTGGGAGGGGTTTCCTGTCTGGAGGGGCTAGTCCCTTCTACCCTGGCTGCATTGGTATAAGAGCACCCCCACCCTGACACCCAAGTGAAAGCAGTCTCCAGCCTGGAGGGGAGAGTTTCCTCTACCCTGGCTGTGGTGGTATACTAGATCCCTTTAAGACCAAGTTGTGAGGCATCTCCAGCCTGGAGGATTGAGTCCCTTGTACCCTGGCTGCAGCTGTATTAGAGGTCCCTTTAACAACCAGGTGGGATGGATAATCCAAATGGAGTGGCATACACCCACTCTCTATATAGCTGTATATATACCTTATATACCCTGGCTTGGATGGTATAGGAGCTCCCCCCAGAAAACCTGGTGGGAGGGGTCTCTCACCTGGAGTGATGAGTCCTCTATACCCTGGCTAAGGTTGTATACCAGCTCCATCGCGACACCCAGGTGAGAAGTTTTTCCTGCCTGGAGGAGCGAGTCCACACTACCCTGGCTATAGTGGAATAAGAGCTCCCCCACACACACAGTTGGGAGGGGTCTCTCGTCTGGAATGGCAAGTCCCCTGTTCCCTGCCTCTGTCAGTATATAAGATCCCCTGACAACCAGGGTTTTGAGGTTTCCTGCCTAGTAGGGTGAGTCCCCTCTCTCCTGGCAGAAGCTGCATAGAATCCAACCCCCATAGCAAGATAGGATGGGCTTCCTGCCTGGGGAAGAGAGTACCCTCTACTCTGACTAATGCAGTATAGAATCTCCCAGACACCCAGGAGGGAGGGGTCACCCGCCTGGAAGCATGAGTTCCTTCTATACTGGCTGTGGCAGTAAAGGAGCTCACCTGACACCCAGCGGGGAGGGTATTTGGCCTGGAAGGGCGATTTCCCTCAACCCTAGCTGCAGCAGTATAGTAGTTCAACCACACACAAACCCAGGTGGGAGGGGTTTCCCACCTGTGGGGCATTTCCCCTCTAGCCTGGCTGCTGCAGTATTCAAGCTCCCCAGGTCACCCAGGAGGGAGGGGTCTCCTGCATGGAGGGACAAGTCCCCTCTACCTTGATTGTCGCGGTATATGCACTCTGCATCGTTAAAGAGATCCAGGTGCAGGACATGCTGAAATAAGTTGTCTGCAGGACATCTGAACAAACATTAGCTGCAGGATAACCCACACACTCACTCCCCCTCTGTCTCGTCCTTTATTTCCTGTTGCAAAAAGTATGAATACTCAATCCCTCTCAAGGCTGATCACTTGACCCCCACCGGTCTTGTGCAACAGAAACCCACATCTGACCCCTTACCATCTTCCTGAAGGCAGAAGATGACACACTTAGCATCTACTGTGTGATCAAATAATTGTACGCCAACAAGACAGCTTGCATACCCAGAAATCCCATTAGAATTAGGCTATAAAAAAAATCCTCCTGCGGGGCCCCATCCTCTTGTTCTCCATGTCTATCTCTCTTGCTTTCAATCGGCATTGATCTCGCTTTTTTCTCTCGCTCTCTCTCTCTTCCTCTCTATTTCTCTCCACTTTTGCACTGCTGCAATAAAGGAGAGGTCACTCCGAACTGTTGTGGTCACTTACATTTCATTGGTGCCAAAACCCGGAAAAAGGGTTAAAACCACTTTTGGGTCCCTCTTCCTTCAGACGTGCCACTCATCAGACAACCTGAACCCAATTTTCTCAACCACCAGACTACATGCACCCCAAGCCTTCAATTGGTGAGTTTCCCCTTCCTGGAGTCCTAAACCCAATGGTGGCATCAGGAATATTTGACCTTTGATCTTCCAGTGAACCCCTTTGTCCACCTGTGGGGAAGAAAGCACGGTGGCCCTCAGGGACTCCTTTCTTGAGCAGATTGGACTCTTGGGTTCAAAATTATATCTGTTCCCCCTCGAAGCTGCTGGTTTACCAGCATAGGTTTTGTAGGTAAGCCTCAAAAGACTGTGTAACCTTCAGGAACACATAACAGAGAATTAATATCACACTCCACCCAGACCTTCATGATTTTGGTGGTTCTCATAAAGTCCTAGTCCTCGCACCTTTAAGACTTGGCTGATAGAGATACACTTACCCTCCCCTTCCTTTCTCTCTCCCCACTTTCCAGCCCTGGGAGTCTCTGGCCTCTCTAGCAGGGGTCCCAAAAAGCCTTGGCCAAGGTCTCCCATGGCTCCAGCCTTGTCCAGGATGGGAGCCTCTACAATCAGGATTCAGTGACAACCAATCTCTGCAGCTCGAACATGCCACTAGGCAATCCTGCGTTTTGGTTCTAGCAGGGATGATCATTTTGCCAATAAATCATTTTCTCCATTTCCCTTACACTACATTTGCATCTCCTTCCTTCTACCCTATACTACTTTTGTGTCCCCGTCTCTCTCCCCTATACTATGTTTGTGAAATGGGTAATAAGCACCCTCTGATGGTTGACTCTCCATTACAATGCTTCTTGAATAACCTCAAAACCCAGTCCCACCAGGTCCTCTTACCAGTTAAACCAATGCTCAAACTAGGTGAGGAGAGCCCTCGGACCCCCATCTGAGATATGATGAAAATGGCCTTTAAAGTTGCTTTATCATCACTGAAAACAGATTACTAAGAATTTAACATCCCTTACAGGCTTTTTGGGATATTCACTCCTGTCCTCCCTTCTGCTCTACCTGTTCTACTGCTCAAGGTTTCCTTGATAGGGAAAATCCCAAACCCCTTTCCCATTATTCTTTTACATCTCCTTCCTCATTCTCAGATCCACCCTAGCTGCTTTCAGCCCCACATTCCCATCTTCCCACTACCTACACAGGCCCACAGAAAAGTCTTAACTGACCTTCTCCAGAAATCATCTCCATGGCTGATTTTAGATCTGTCAGCAAAGAATCTCTACAGAAAAGTTTAATGTAGATAAACTTCCTCTTTTCGTGTTGCTCTGTTTTATTTAGCCACTGGGTGGAAAAAAAAACAATTAGCACTCCAGGTTATGGGCACCCCCTTAATAGTTTTTCACAAAAATATATAAACAAGGCCAGTGGCCTTGAGATTAGCTTCACAGAGATGACTACATTTCTAAGATAAGAGAAGTTACCAACTGGGCTCCATGTAACAGTTGGCAGGGGAAGGAAAGAAAAGGAAAAAGAAGCTCTACCCTTCTCAGGTGTCTTTGAAGGGTTAACTTGCTCAGAACAGAGGAAAAACATGGCTTTTATGTGAACTTCTGCAGACAGTGAACTTTTGAGCCCCACCATTTACATGCTTGTTACAAAATTCTGAAACTACCTAAACTTGGGATTCATGTGATTAATTGATTACAGCAGAAGATGTGTCCTCTGAATCTAGCTGCAACCAAATAAAACTGTTTTCTCTATTTTGGGTACTAACTTAGGTGACTTGTCGCTTGTCCATCACTACAACAGTATAATTCTATATACTTAAACATTGTTTATGTTTTCATGAAATGGTAAACAGATGTGATTAATTGTGTACTGCAAATAACAAAATATCTCTTATTAAAATGGAATATTTTGCCTAAATTCAGAAATTTACAAGGATTGTTTAAAATGTGAATAAAGAAGGGCTAACAGATGGGAAAGAGAAATTACAAGGTTCTAGGTATGGATTTAATAGATGGGAAAAAAGGATTCTGGATAAGAAAGTCTGTATGATTAAGTAAATAAGAGGGTTTAAGCAAGTAATAAAGAAGGTCTGTATATGTTGGCTATATAGTTTTAAGTAAGTGATGAAGAAGGTATGTGTAAGTATATTATATATGTAAGTTTTTTGAGCAACTAATCTTGAAGGAATTAAGCATTATACAGCTATGGTTAAACAACAATTGTTATTTTGCAATATTGTAATATGTTATTTCTTTAAGAGCTAAAATTGATAATGTAAAAACATCCATAGTAAGTGTGGTACTATTACTCTTCTTTGTATATTAAATGTGTTCATATTTTCCAGGTATATTAATCTTCAAGATAGAAGCTTTAAAATAATTATATCAAGCTGGTGTTCTCCAAAATATTGCATGGTAATTTTAGACTTATAAAAATAACACATTGGAGATTTATTTATATCATTTAATTTTCTATAACTGGACCTGTTATCAATAAGATTAATATAAATTTATATACACTGGGGTACAATTTAAATGTAATATCACATTGTGTTATCTAATATTCAAGTGACCTCAAACAAAAATATATGTGAATTTTATAAATTGATATTTAAAAGCAAAGATCAGCTTCAATACTAGAATACTTTACCTAAGATTTATAAAGAGCCTCACCTTACCTGAGATAAGGCTCTGTCGCCCATCTTTACTACATAACAGATTGACTCCAAAGTAGGCCAGATTTAAGCTAAAGCTCAGTACTTAAAGAATGGTGAAACTGACCTTGCTAGATGTTTAAGATCAAGACTTAAATTAAAATGACCAAGAAAACGATTATTTGGCTCTTACCCTTTGAATCACTCTGAATCTAGGGAACAGAAAACTTCTCTAAAGAGCTTGGCAACTCTGGGCCACAATACCTCATGATCAGGTAGATTAATGAGACCCATGGAGAATGAAAGCCAATCGGTGCACTTGCAGTGAATAGGAGGGTCATTGGAGACAGGAGACATCCTTGATTCTTCCAAGGGAACCCACATGGTCAAGCAAAACCTGGCCTCATCCTGGTGCAAATGTCACCAGGAGAACTAAGAAGCTGCTCTCAAGTTCCCCCACGAGCAACCACTATGGGAACTTGGCTGACTCTCAACAATAGATAGAAACGAAGTCATTTTGACCAGCTTGATCTTCAACACCTATGAAAAAGAGTTAAGCCAAAACACAGTCATTCCTGGGAGTAATGAAGGACAAGAACAGTTAGAAAAGAGGATACAGCAACTAGGCCAACAGGTTCCAATGGGAATGTTCAGTCAAATATGGCCTTGGCTCCTCCCCATTGCAGCACCCTTATTAGTCAAATTTATGTTTCTCCTAATAGGACCATGACCCATTAAATTGCCTACAGAAGTTCCTGCAAATCAGATACATGAATTCACCAACCAGCCACTCAATCAACTACTTCTTTAAGTACTTTACTTTAAGACTACCAGCCCTGATGCCCAAGACGGAGATCTATGACTCCTGACCAACTCCTCTGGATCCAGAGAATCTGTGCCCATCTAAAACCCTGTCTAACCCACTTTTCAGTTTTTACAACCCCTCTTTCACTTCCTACGAATAAGAATTATTCTACATCAGGTTCACTCTGCTTGTTCTGTCTACTCTAAGTATCCCCACAAGGAAGCATCAAACCTAAACTCCCCACACATCAGATGAGGAGCCACCAGCCAGACGAAGACTGGAAGATGAACTTCACTCACATGATTAGGCACAAAAAGCTTCACTACATACTTACTTCAGTTGATTCTTTTTCAGGTTGGATAGAAGCCTTTCCTGCATCCAGAGAAATTGTTGACACCATGACTTCCATCCTCATTGAGGAGATCATTCCCAGGTTTGGACTTCCCATCATCTTCCAATTCGGCAATCGTCCAGACTTCACTTCTTAGGTTTTTCAACTAGTCTCCAAAGGCCTCAACATCATTTTGATGCTCCACATTCCCCACAAACCTCAATCCTCATTTTCTATCCCAGCCACAGATGGCGCTTTAACATCCAAGTTACTTGGCACCAGGATGACACCACCCACTCTCAATTTATGGATCAAGGCGTTTGCTCTTCCACTGGCTGCAATTGGGCAGTCACTCTTATCATTTCTGAATTCAACCAAGCCACCTCTGATACTTCCTAGAGTTCCTGAAAGAGGATCAATGGCTGATACAAAGTATCTCTTCCTCTAAGATATGGTTTGATGCCATTGACAACCTATGGCTTTAAGGAAACTTGTGGAGTTTGCCCTTCTGAGATAACTGTCAATAGCCATGGGATGTTATCACTAGCTGCCATGGTGTTCCCTAGCCTGTCTCTGAACATTCCCCTGCTCTCCCAGGTAGGCCCCATTACATCTCCTATCAGCAGGAAGTAGCCAAAAATTTTTGCACCAAGCCCCAGCCCTCTTAACTTAGAAAAACAAAAAGGGAGGAATGTTAGGTGCAGGACAGGCTGAACTACGTTGTCTGCAGGATAACCCACACACTCAAACACCCATATGTATTGTTCTTTATCACCTGTTTGCATCAAGGCTGAATACTCAACCCCACTCAAGGCTGAACACTTGACCTCCACCTGTCTGGTGCAAAAGAAACCTACATCTGACCCCTGCCCCATCTGTCTGAAGGCAGAAGATGTCACCATTACCATCTACTGTGTGATCTAATCTTTGTCTGCCAACAAGGCAGCCTGCAGACCCAGAGACTCCATTAGAATTTGGCTATAAAACTCCCTCCTGCCAGGCCCCCCTGTCTTTCTCTCACTGTCTCCCTCTCTTGCTTTCGCTCTACCTTGCCCTTTCTCTCTCTCTCTCTCTCTCTCTCTCTCTCTCTCTCTCTCTCTCTCTCTCTCTCTCTCTCCTCTTTGCCACTGCTGCAATAAAGCAGTGGTCACTGGGAATGTTGTGGTCACTTTCCTTTCATCCCTGACACCCTGGTGGGAGGGGTCTCCTGACAATAGGGGAAAGTAATTTCTACGCTGGCTGTGGTGGTATATGAGCTCCCACTGACAGACAGGTTGGAGGGGTGTGCCTCCAGATTGGGCAAGTCTCCTCTACCCTGGCAAATGTGGTATAAATTTACCCTGTACAACAAGGTGGGAGGGGTATTCTTTCTGGAGGGGCAAGTCCCCAATATCTTGGCTAAGGAAGTATTGGAGTTATTCCCATTCTCAGGTGGGAGGTGTTTCTCACCTGGAGATGGGAGTTGCCTCTACCCTGGCTGCTGGGGTATATCAGCTCCACCTGATATCTAGGTGGGAGGGGCCTCCTGCTTGGAGTCCCCTCTATCTGTCAGGTTTTGTATTCGAGAGCACCCCCCTACCCAGTTGGGAGGGGTCTCCCACCTGAATGGGCAAGTCCCTCTACCCTGGCTGCAGTGGAATACTAGCTTTCCCTGACACACAGGTTGGATGGGTCTCTTGCCTGAAGGGTCGAGTCCCCTCTACCATGGCTTCAGCAGTAAAGGATCTCCCCCTGACACCCAGGTGGGAAGGGTCTCCTGCCATGACTGGCGAGTCCCCTCTACCCTGTCTGTGGCAGTATATGAACTCCCCTGACAACCAGTTGGAAGGGATCTTCAGCCTGGAGGGTCGATTCCCCTGTCCCCTGGCTCTGGCATTATAGGAGCTCCCCCCAACACCAAGCGTAAGGGATCTCCAGACTGGAGGGGCTAGTCCGCTCTACTCTAGCTGAAATGGTATAGAAGCTCCCCCAGACACCCAGGTAGGAGGGGTCCCTCTCTACAGGTACGAGTCTCCTCTCCCCTGGAGTTCAGGAGCACACCAGGGCACCCAGGTGGAAGGGGTCTCCCTCCTGGAATGGGGTGTCCCCTTTACCCTTGCTGCAATGGTATAAGAGCTCCCACTGAAGCCAAGGTGGGAGGGGTCTCCTTCTTGGAGGGTTGAGTCCCTTCTATCCTGGATGTGGTGGTATATGAGCTCCCCCCCACACACAAAC
Organism: Marmota flaviventris; assembly: GCF_047511675.1. Taxonomy (NCBI): domain Eukaryota; kingdom Metazoa; phylum Chordata; class Mammalia; order Rodentia; family Sciuridae; genus Marmota; species Marmota flaviventris. The sequence continues at coordinate 25,650,817 of NC_092517.1, forward strand.
TGTTGTTAGTGTTCTTCCCCATGGACAGGCGAGTCTCCCCCACCCGGGCTTTGTCAGTATTCAAGCTCCCCCGACACTCAGGTGGAAGGCGTCTCCCGCTTGTAGCAATGAGTCCTCTCTACCCTGGCTGTAGTGGTATACAAACTCTCTCATATACCCAGGTGGAAGGGCTCTCCCGCCTGGAGGGGCAACTCTTCTTTACTCTGGCTAAGGTGGTATACAAGCCCACACCCCCCCTACAAACAGGTGGGTCTGGTATTCCTCATGGACGGGCGAGTCCTCTTTACCTTGACTTTGGCAGTACACAAGCATCCCCCAACAACCAGGTGTGAGGGGTATCCCCGCTGGAAAGGCGACTCACCTCTACTTAAGCTAATGCCATAAAAGTGCTTCCAGTACACCCAGGTAGGAGGGGGCTTCTGCCTGCAGGAGCGTTTTTCTCTCTACCCTGGCTGTGGCAATATAGGAGCTCCCCGCTACACCCAGGTGGGAGGGGTCACTCACCTATAGGGGCGAGTCCCCTCTACCCTGGCTGCTACAGTAATCAAACTCTCCAGGACACCCAGTTGGGATTGGTCTCCCTATTGAAGGGGTGAGACCCCTCTACCCTGGCGGTGGAGGTATAGGAGCTCACTCATTCATTAAGGTGTGAGGGGTCTTCTGACTGGAAGGACAAGTCCCCTCTACCCTGGCTTCAGTGGTAAAGGAGCACCCCAGAACACCCAGGTGGAAGGGGTCTCTGTACTGAAGTGGCAAGTCTCCCCTATCCTGGCTGTGACAGCATACAAGATTCCCCCTGAAACACAGGCGGGAAGGGTCTCCTGAGTGGAGCAGAGATTCCCCTCTACCCTCATAGCAAAGGTATACAAGCCCCCCAGACACCCAGGTGAGAGGGGTCTCCCACCTGGAAGGGCGAGTCACCTCTATTCTGGTTGTGGTGGTACATGAACTCCCCCTAACACACTGGGGGAAGGGGTCTCCAGCCTAGAGGTGCAAGTCCCCTCTACTCTAGCTTCAGAAGTATAGGAGCACCCCAGGACACCCAGGTGGATGGGGTCTCCCTCCTGGAGTGGTAAGTCCCCTTTCCCTGGCTGCAGTGGTATAAGAGCTCCCACTGAAGCCCAGGTGAGAGGGGTCTCTGGCCAGGAGGAACAACTCCCCTCTATCCTGGCTGTGGGGGTATCTGAGCTCCCACTGAAAACTAGGTGAGAGGGAGTTCCAACCTGGATGGGCAAATCTCCTCTATCCAGGACAAGATGGTATACAAGTTCCCTGCAAAACCCAGGTGGTAGGGTCTACCGCCTGAAGGGGCAAGTCCCTCAACCCTGGCTGGTCCCTCCTACCCTCAGTACTGAAGGTTCTCCCGCCTGCAGGGGTGAGTCGTTGCTACCCTAGCTGCAGCTGTATACACACCCTACCCCAGTAGTCGCTGTATGCCCTCCCTCGCCAGACAATCATGTGGGAGGCATCTTCCACCTGGAGGGGTGAGTCTCCTCTAACCTTGCTAAGGCAGATAGGAGTTATCCCCATTACCAGGTTGGAGGTGTCTCTCACCTGGAGTTGCGTGTTGCCTCTACCCTGGCTGCTGAAGTATATGGGCATCCAGGTGGGAGGGGGTCTTTCTCATGGTCTGGCGAGTCCACTCTGCCCTGGCTGCAGAGGTTAATGAGTTTCCCCTGAAACCCACCTAGAGGGGTGTACCAGCTCTCTCAGGCACCCAGATTAGAGGGGTCTCCTGCTTGAAGAAGTGAGTTTCCTTTATTCTCACTGCTTTGGTATAAGAGCTCCCCACCATACACAGATGGGAGGGGGTCTCTCGCCTGAAGGGGTGAGTCCCCTCTATCTGGCTCTAGTGGTTAACTAGCTTTCCCTGACACCCATGTTGGATGGGTCTCTCGCCTGGAGGGTCGAGTCCCCTCCACCCTGGCTACAGAAATAAAGGATCTCCCCTTGACATCCAGGTGGGAGGGTCTCCATCCTGGAGAGGCGAGTCCCCTCTACCCTGGCTGCAGTGGTATAGGAGGCCCCCCCAATACTCAGATTGGAGGGGTCTCCTGACTCCAGTGGAGAGTCCCCTCTACTTACTATGGCAGTATATGAACTCCACTGACAACCAGGTGGAAGGGATCTTCCACCTGGAGTTTCGAGGCCCCAGTCCCTTGCCTCTGGCTGTATAGGAGCTCCCTGGACACCCAGAATATGGGATCTCCCGAAAGGCAGGGCGAGTCTCCTCTATACTGGCATGGGGGTATACAAGCTCCCCCAGACTTGCAGAATGGTCTATCACCTGGAGCAATGAGTACCCTCTACCCTGGCTGTGGGTGTATACAAACCCTCCCAGACACCCAGGTGGAAGGGGTATCATACCTGAAGGGGAAAGTAACCTCTACAATGGCTGCAGTTGTATACGAGCTCCCCCTGACACCCAGGTGGGAGGGGACTCCTGCCTGGAGGGGCGAGTCCCCTTTATCCTGGCTGTGGCAGTCTATGGTCTCACACTAACACCCGGATTAGAGGGGTCTCCTGCCTGGATGGGCGAGTCTCCTCTACCCTGGCCAAGGTGGTATACAAGTACCCTAGGACACCCAGGTGGTAGGTCTCCCACCTGAAGTGGGGAGTCCCCTCAACCCTGCCTAAGGCAGTATAGGAGTTGCCCCATTCACAGGTGGGATGTGTCTTTCTCCTGGAGACACATCAGGTAGGGAGTTGCCTCTACCCTGGCTTCTGGGGTATATGAGCTCCACCTGACACCCAGGTGGGAGGTGTCTCCTGCCTAGAGGAGTGATTTCCCTCTACCCTGGCTGCTGCAGTATAGGAGGTCCCCTGACATGCATTTGGGAGAAGTCTCTGGGCAGGAGGCTAGAGTCCCCTCTACTCTGCTGCAGTGGTATAGGAGATCCCCAGGACACCCAGGTGGAAGAGGTCTCCAGTCTGGAGGGTAGAGTTCCTTCTACCCTGCCTGAAGCAGTATCAGAGCTCCCCCAACACCCAGGTGTGAAGTCTTCCCCCTGAAGGGATGAGTTTTTTCTTCCCTGGCTGTGGTGGTATAGGAGCTCCTCCCAACACCCCGGTGGGAGGGTTCTCCTGTCTGAAGGAGAAAGTACCATCTACCATAGCTGTGGTGGTATAAGAGCTCCCCCTGACACTAAGGGGCAGGGGTCTCCTGCCTGAAGGGTCGAGTCCCCTTTATCCTGGCTTTGGCAGTTTATGATCTCATGCTGACACCCAGGTTGAAGGGGTCTTCTGCCTGAAGGGGTGAATCCCCTCTATCCTGCTTGTTGCAGTATATGAGCTCCCCCTGACACCCTAGTTGGAGGGTTCTCCTGCCAGGAGGGGAAAGCACATTCTTTCCTGGTTATGATGGTATAAGAACTCCCTTTTACAGCCAGGTTGGAGAGGTATCCCGCCTGGATCCACAAGTCTCCTCTACCCTGGCTAAGGTGGTGTACAAGTTACCCCTGACACCCAGGTGAAAGTGTCTTCCACTTGAAGGGGTGAGTCCCCTGAACCATGGCTGCGAGTGTAAAAGATCCCTCTCTTACCCTCAGTAGGAAGGGGTCTGCCGTCTGAAGGGATAAGTTGCTGCTACACAAGCTGCAGCTGTATACGAGCCCCCCTCGCCAGACATCTATTTGGGAGGCATCTCCTGACTGGGGAGGAAGTCCCCTCTATCCTGGCTAAGGCCATATAGGAGTTATCCCCATTGCAGGTGGGAGGTGTCTCTCTCACCTGGACATGCCTGGATGGGTGTGTTGCCTCTATATGGGCTGCTGGGGTATATGAGTTCCACCTTACACCCAGGTGGGATGGATATTCTGGTTAGAGGGGCGAGTCCCCTCTACCAGGGCTAAGGGGTTATAGGAGTTACTCCCATTCCAGGTGGGAGGTGTTTCTCACCTGGAGGTGTGAGTTGCCTCCACCCTGGCTGCTGGGGTATATGACTTCCACCTGACAACCAGGTTGGAGGGGTCTTCCACCAGGATGGACAAGTCCACTCTACCCTGGCTGCAGAGTTTAAGGAACTTCCCATGACCCTCAGGGTGGAGGGGTGCCCCGCCTAGAGGGGTGACTTCCCACTACCCTGGGTGCATTGGTTTACCAGAATTGCCAGACACCCTCGTAGGAGGTGTCTCCTGCTTGGAGGGGCGAGTGCCCTCTATTCTGGCTGCTGTGATATACGAGCCCCCACCCCCCCATACCCATACCTATACTGCTGCAGAAGGGTAGAGGGGTCTCTAGCCGCCTGGTCGAATATTCATTCCATCTGGTAGTTTTGTGGAGCACATATACCCCCGAAGCCTGTGTAGAGGAGACTCGCCCCTCTATTCAGGAGACTCCATACACTGGGTGTCGGGAAGCTGCTATACAGCCAAAGCCAAGGGAGTGGGGTCTGGACTCTACAGGCAGAAAATCCCGTCCACCTGGTTGCCAACGGAGTTTATATACTGCCATAGCAGGGTAGAGGGGACTTGTCATTGGAGGCAGGGGACGCCTCCAACCTGGGTGTAGGGGGAACCTCCTATACCACTGCAGCCAAGATAGAGGGGACTCGCCTCTCGAGGCCAGAGTCCCTCCCACTTGGGTGTCAGGGGGAGGTCCTTTACCCAGCAGCCATTGTAGAGGGGACTCGCCCCTTCATGCAAGAGGCCCCTCCATCATGGGTGTCAAGGAAAGCTAGTAAGCCACTGCAGCCAGGGTAGAGGGGACTTGCCCCTTCAAGAGGGAGACCCCTCCCATCTGGGTATGGGTGGGGAGTTCCTATACCACAGCAGCCAGAATAGAGGGGACTCGCTTCTCCAAGCAGGAGACCCCTCCCACCTGGGTGTCGGGAAAGCTGGTACACCCCCTCAGCCAGCATAGAGGGAAGTCACCCCATTACGCATGAGACCCCTTCCACCTGGGTGTCAGTGGAAGCTCCTTAACCTCTGCAGCCAGGGTAGAGTGGAATCACCCCTCCAGGCAGAAGACCCCTCCAACCTCGATGTCAGGTGGAACTCATGTACCCCAGTAGCCAGTGTAGTGCCAAATTGCACAACCAGGAGAGAAACACCTCCTGGGAATGGGAGTAACTCCTATACACCCTTAGCCCAGGTAGAGTGGACTCGCCCCACTAGGTGGAAGATCCCTCCCAACTAGTTGTCAGGTGCAGCTCATATACTCCAGAAACCAGGGTAGAGACAACTTGCACCTCCAGGAGAGAGAAACCTCCCACCTGGAAATGGTGATAACTCCTATACTACCTTAGCCAAGATAGAAGGGACTTGCCATTCCAGGCAGAAGATCCCTCCCACCTGGGTGTCTGGAGAGGGGGCGGGGTTTGTATACAGCTGCAGCTGGGGTAGTAGTGACTTGCCCTCCAGGCAGGAGAACCCTTCCTACTCAGGGTAGGAGGGGCCTCTTATAGCCCTGGAGCCAGGGTTGAGGGGACTCACCTCTTCAGGTGAAAGACCCTCACACCTCGGTGTTACTGGGTACTTGTATACCACCTTAGCCAGGGTAGAGGAGATTTGCCCATCCAGGCGGGAGACCCCTCCAACCTGGCTTTCAGTAGGAGCTCATATACCACCATAGCCAAGGAAGAAAGAACTTTCCCCTCCTGGCGGGAGACCCCTCCAACCAGAGTGTCAGTGGGAGCTCATATACCACCACAGCCAGGATAAAGGGGACTCCCCCCTCCAGGCAGGAGATCCCCCTACACCCAGGTTGGAGGCGTCTCCTGCCTCCAATGGCAAGTCCCCTCTACCCTGCTATGGCAGTATATAAACTCCATTGGCAACCAGGTGGAAGGGATTTTCTGCCTAGAGAGTCCAGTCCCCACTCCCTTGGTTCTGGCTGTATAGGAGTTCCCCGACACCCAGTATATGGAGTCTCCTGAATAGAGAGGCGAGTCTCCTCTACACAGGCTTCCGGGGTATATGTGCTCCACAAGACTACCAGATGGGAACGGTCTCCCACCTGGAGCAATGAGTCTCCTCTACTCTTGCTGTGGCTGTATACAAGCTTTCCCAGACAGACAGGTTGGAGTGGTATCCCGCATGAAAGGGCAAGTCCCCTCTAATTTAGCTCTTGCAATATAAGAGCTCCAACTACAACCAGGTTGGAGGGGTCTCCCACCTGTAGGGGAGAGTCCCCTCTACCATAGCTGCTGAAGTAAACAAGCTCCCCGCAACACCCAGGTGGGAGGGGCCTCCCGATTAGAGGGGCAAGTCCCCAGTACCCTGGCTCTGGAGGTATAAGAGCTCAACCAGTCACACACTTTGGAGGGGTCTTCCTCCTGGAGTGGGAGTCCCCTCTACCCTGCTACCTGGTCTAAGGGGGTATACGAGTTACTCCCATTCCCAGGTGGGAGGTGTTTCTCACCTGGAGGTGAGAGCTGCCTCTACCCTGGCTGCTGGGTTATATGGAATCTACCTGACACCCAGTTGGGAGAGGGTCTTCCGCCTGGAGGGGTGAGTCCATTCTACCCTGGATGAAGGGGTTAAGGATCATCCCATGACATCTAGGTGGGTGGGGTCTCCCTCCTAAAGGGGTGACTTCCCTCTACCCTTGCTGAGGGGGTGTATCAGCTCTCCCAGACACCGAGGTGGGAGTGGTCGCCTGCTTGGAGGGGCGAGTCCCCTCTGTTTTGGCTGATGCGGTATAAAATCACCCCCCCCCAAACCCAGATGTGAGGGATCTCCCATCTGAAGGGGGGGCGAGTACCTTTTACCCAGGCTTCAGTGGTTTACTAGCTTTCCCTGACACCCAGGTTGAATGGGTCTCTCACCTGGAGGGGCTAGTCCCCTCCATCCTGGCTGCTGCGGTAAAGGACCTCCCCCTGACACACAGGTGGGTGAGTCTCTGGCCTGGATATGTGAGTTGCCTTTACCCCAGCTGCAGTGATATAGGAGGTCCCCCATACACCCAGGTGGGAGAGGTCTCCTGCCTCCAGTGGCGAGTCATGTCTACCCTGGCTGTGGATGTTTTGAGCTCCCCCAACACCCAGGTGTGAGGAGTCTTCTTCCTATAGTGGTCAGTGTCCTGTACCCTGGCTGCAGTGGAATAGGAGCTTCCCCTGACACACAGGTTGGGGGGTCTCCCACGTGAAAGAGAGAGTCCTATCTACCCTGGCTGTTGGGCTTTAGGAGCTCCCTGACACCCAGGAGGGAGTGGTCTCCCATCTAGAAGGGCGAGGCCCTTCTCTCCTGGATGAAGTGGTATATGAGGAGAAAGGGGAGTTAGGGGAACCGATGGCATGGGGAGAGGAAGACTCTAGGCCTAGATTCACTGCAGGGTGTCAGGATTGAGGAGCAGGCCACAGGCTGAACTACAGTACTGCAGTCCAGGAATGCCAAGGGGTACAGGGAAGCAGCCCCAGTGAGAGGACCTCAGACAATCCCAGAAAAGCAGTGAACAAGAAGGGCCACTAGATGCTCAAGCGAGAATCCAGGCCAGAGAACGAAGAGCCAAGAGCCAGGGCTTGGGCAGGGGGCTCAGGAGAGTTGATTACATTTGGGAAGAAAGGCAGAAGATCCAGCATGGGACAGTTAGGCTCCAAGCTTAGGGCCACCTCCTGGTTTCACGGTTGCTGGTGCTGGACCATGGACCCAGGGAAAGCAAGGGCCCCAGGAGAAGGTCAGGGCATTGTTTCCCATAAGGCGCCCTTGTATCAGATGAGAAACTCTGGCAGGGTCCTGGCAAAGGAGGCCAGGAAAAGGAAGGGGGCCAGAAGAAGGATGACGGGAGGGCATGTAAGGGAGTCGGGGTGGGTGCGCATAGGGGCGAGACCAAGGACCCAAGCCAGGCGCCCAGGCAAGGGACCCACTGGATCTATGGTAATGGGGACCCAAGGAGCAGGAGACCTTCAATCACCAGAAAAATGCACAAGGGGAAGGGGTGGAAAGGGCTGTGTGAAGACCAGGAGAAGCTAAGGGGCAACTAGGAGAGCCCACTGGCGGGGCCAAGCAATGGGCCCCCAGGTAAGACCCAACACGAAGAGACTCCTTCCTATGCCAAGGGCCATGAGGAACACAGTCAGAGGCTCAGTTGAACACCCAGGCCAGGGACTGGAGCACAAGGGGTCAGGGTTTGGGAGGGCTGGGTTGTGGTAGGTGCAGCAAGGAAGACTGAAGTGAAGGGAAGGGATTGCTCAGTGCTAGGTTGGAGCAAGTCCATGTTAACTTCCAGGGCTCAAGGTTCAGGCAGTGAGGGGTACTCAGGTGCATAGCAGGGCTGTGTTTCCACTAGGGAGCATTCAGGGCATAGAGGCAAGCCAATTCCACTCCTCAACCACAGGTGAGAAGATCCTCATAGAGGTCCTGGACCAAAGGGGGGACAAAGAGGGTACTCTCAGGGGTTACCTGGTGTGTGGAAGTGTAGGAGTGGTAGGCTGCAGGACCCATTATAGCAGTACAGGGTAGGGAGAAGCAGGGGGAGCAGATGGTCTGGGCAGTGCCAGCAAACCATAGCATGAGGAGATCAGAGGGGAGGCACAGGAGGGGGCAGGCAACAGTGGCCAGAAACCAAAGGACAGGGAAAGGGTCCTCAGGAAGTGGGAGAATGGCTCAGGGTCTCAAGCAAGGAGGCAGGCCCAGTAATGGAGAGCCAAGTGCTAGCACCTGGCCTGGCTGAATGAAAAGAAAGATGGAGGGGGAGCAGCGGGAGGGGAGAAAGTGGAGTCAGTGGCATAAGGGCAGAACGGCTGGAGGTTCAGATCGACTGTAGGTTGTAAGGGGTTGGGAGCAGAGCCCTGGCAGAGGGAGGCCAAAGGGCCCAGGCAATGGGCAGGGCTACATTTTCCAAAGGGAGCCACCAGGGTCAAGAGGCCTAATAAAGTCTCCTGGCCAGGGTGAGCATCCTGGGAAGGGGATCAGGTAAGCGGACATCGCAGAGACAGAAAGGATAGGAGGACCAAAGCAGGGCACAGTCTGAAGGGCCGCAGGACAGGTGTGGGTGGGGTGGGGCCAGGACCCCAGCAAGGAGCCCAGTCAAGGGATATATAAGAGGGCCCAGGCCAGGGGAGAGCAGGGAATGCCGGGCAGGGAAGATGGGGCTGAACTAGGGTACTGAAATCCAGGAATAGCAGGGGAAGCAGGGAAGCGGCTCCAGCGAGTGGCCCTCAGACAATGCCCAGAAATGCAATGAGCAATATGGGCCACCAGAGGATAAATCAAGAAGCCAGGCCAGGGAACAGAGAGCCAAGGGCCAGTTCTTGAGCAGGGGGCTCAGAAGAGTGGATTACATTTGCAAAGGAAGGCATGGGATCCAGCAGGGAACAGTCAGGCTCCAGGCCCAGGGCGACTTCCAGGTTTCAGGGTTCCTGGTGCTGGACCAAGCACCCAGGGAGAGCCATGGGCCCAGGCAAGGGCCAGCACATTTTTCCTATAAGGCACCCTGTATCAGATGAGAAACTACAGGAAGGGTCCTGGCATAGTAGGCCAGAAAAAGGAAGGGAGTCAGAAGGAGGGTGATGGGAGGGCACGCTATGGGGTGGGGTGGGTATGCATAGAGGTGAATCCCATGACCCAAGCAAGGTGCCCAGGCAGGAAACCCACCTGATCAATGTGTTGGTGGCTCCCAGGAGTAGGAGACCTGCAAGCACCAAAAAAAAAAAAAAAAAAAAGGCATAAGGGGAAGAGGAGGAAGGGGCTGCATGAGTATGAGGAGAAGCCAAAGGGAACATAGGGAAGCCTGCTAGTGGGCCTAAGCAAGGGCCCCCCTGGTAAGACCCAACGTGAAGAGACTGTTTGCTATGCCAAAGGCCATGAGGAATGCAGTCAGGGGCTCAGGCGAACTATCAGTTCCAGGGAACTGAGCACAAAAGGTCAGGGTTAGGGAGGGCTGGGTTGTGGTAGAGGCAACATGGAAATCTGGAGGGAAGGGAAGTTATCTCTCAGGGCTGGGTTGGAGCAAGTCCATGTTAACTGCCAGGCCTCAAGGTTCAGGCAGTGAGGGGGACTCAGGCAAGTGGCAGGGCTGTGTTTCCCATAGGGAGCATTCAGGGCACAGAGACAAGCAATCTCCGCTTCTCTGCCCCAGGTGAGTAGATCCTCAGAGAGGGAACTGGACCAAAGGAAGGGGTGCTGCAGAGGGTACTGTGAGGGGATACCTGGTGTTCAGAAGTCGGGGGGAGTTGCAGTACCCTTTCCAGCAGGAGAGGGTAGGGAGAAGCAGGGGGAGTGAAGGGTCCATGCAGTGGCAGCATATCACAGCATGAAAGGATCAGAAGGGAGGCAAAGTAGGGGATAGGCAATAGGGGCGTGAAACCAAGTGAGAGGGAAAGGTCCTCAAGAAATAGGAGAATGGCTCAGAGTCTCAAGCAAGGAGGCAGGCCCAATATTGGAGAGTCAAGTGCTAGCACCTGGGCCTGGTTGAATGAAAAGAAAGATGGAGGGGGAGCAGGGGGAGGGGAGAAAGTGGAGTCAATGGCACAAGGGGAGAATGGCTCAAGGCTCAGATTGATTGTAGGTTGTCAGGGGTTGGGAGTAGGGCCCTAGCAGAGGGAGTCCAAAGGGCCCAGGCAAGGGGCAGGGTGGCGATTTCCGAAGGGAGCCCTCAGGCCCAAGAGGCCCAATCAAGTTGCCTAGCCTGGGTGAGCATTCTGGGAAGGCAGGCGTGGCAGAGACAGAAAGAACAGGATGGCCATAGCAGGGCAGTGCCTGATGGGCTGCAGGATCGGTGTGGATGGGGTGGGGACTAAGACCCCATCAATGAGCCCATGCAAGAGACTTAGAAGAGGGCCCAGGCCAGGAGAGAGAAGGGAATGCAGGGTCAGGCAGGCAGGGCTGCACTAGGGTACTGCAGTCCAGGAAAGCCAAGGGGAGAAGGGAAGCGGCCCCAGCAAGGGGCCCTCAGACAATGCCCAGAAAAGCTGTGAGCAAGAAGGGCCACCAGAGGCTCAAGAGAGAAGCCAGACTAGGTAACAGAGAGTCAAGGGCCAGGGCTTGGGCAAGGGGCTCAGGACAGTGGATTACATTTGGGAAGGAAGGCAAGGGATCTAACAGGAGGCAGTACATCTCCAGGCCCAGGGCCACCTCCAGGTTTCAGGGTTCCTGGTGCAGGACCAATCAACCAGGGAGAGCAAGTGACCCAGGCGAGGGCCATAACATTATTTCCCATAAGGCACCCTGGATCAGATGAGAATCAGTGGCCAGTGTCCTGGCAAAGGAGGCCTGGAAAAGGGAGGGGGCCAGAAGGTGGATTACACGAGGGCACGCAAGGGTGTTGGGGTGGGTGCTCATAGGGGTGAGACACAGGGCCCAATCCAGGTGACCAGGCAAGGGATCCACCTGATCAATGGTGATGGGAGACCAAAGGAGCAGGAGACCTGTGAGCATCAGAGAAAGGTGCAAAGGGAATGGTAGGAATGGGATGTGTGAATACTAGGTGAAGGGAAGGGGCACCTAGCAGAGCCCACTGGTGGGGCCAAACAAGGGGCCCCCAGGTCAGACCCAACACGAAGAGACTCGTTGCTATGCCAAGGGCCATGAGGAACATGGCCAGGGGCTCAGGTGAATGCCCAGGCCCAGGAACTGGAGCACAATGGGACAGGGTTAGGGAGAGCTGGGTTTTGGTAGTGGCAGCATGGAAGGCCAGAGGGCAGGGGAGAGAAGGGTGGGGATCGCTCAGGGTTGGGTTGGAGCAAGTCCATGTTAAATTCCAGGCCTCAAGCTACATGCTGTGAAGAGGAATCAGGCCAGTGGAAGGGCTGTGTTTCCCTTAGGGAGCATTCAGGGCGTAAAGGTGAGCCAATTCTTCTCCTCTGGGCCAGGTGAGTAGATCCTAAGAGAAGGACAAAGACCAAAGTTGGGGACAAAGAGGGTACTGTGATGAGATACCTGGTGTGTGGAAGTGGCAGGGGTCGGGTTTCCAGGACCCATCTGAGCAGCATAGGGTAGGGAGAAGTGGGGGGAGAGGAGGGTCCAAGGATTGCCAGGATATCACATCATGAGAGAATCAGTGGGGGAGGCACAGAGGGGGCCGGTAAAAGGGGTCTGAAACCAATGGACAAGTCCTGGAGAAGGGCACCCAGGGCCTCAAGAAAGGAGCTGTGCCCAGTAATGGAGAGCCAAGTGATAGCACCTGGGCCTAGGTGAATGAAAACAGACAAGGTTGTCTGTGGGAGCTATTATACCTCTGAAGCCTGGGTAGATTGGACTGGCTCCTCCGGGCCAAAGACCCCTCCCAGCTTGGTTGAGGGGCTACCTTGTATACTGCCTCAGCCCATGTAGAGGGGAATCACCCCTACAGTCATGAAATCCCTTCCACCTTTTTGCCCAGTGGGAGGGGGTTCTCATGTACAGTTGCAGCCAGGGTAGCAGGCACTTGCCCCTCCAGGTGGCATACCACTTTCACCTGGGTGTTAGGAGGAGCTCTATATAGGTGCAGCCAGAGTAGCAGCGACTCATCCCTCTAGGCAAGAGACCCCTCACATCTGGGTTTGTATGGGGGGCTCCTATATAGCTGCATCCAGGGTAACAGGGAATTACCCCTCCAGGAGTGATACCCCTTTCACATGGGTGTCTGGGGGAACTCGTATACCTCTGCAGGCAGGGTAGATGGGACAGGCCTCACCAGGCAGGATATGCCTTCCAAATGAGTGTCTGGGGAGTTAGTACACCACCCCAAACAGGGAAGAGGGGACTCCCTCCTCCAGGAGGGAGACCCCGCCCCCTTGAGTGTTGTGAGGATCTTGTATACCACTGCAGCCAAGTTAGAGGGGACTCGCTTCTCCAGGCAAAGACCCCTCCAACCTGAGTGTTGAGGGGAGCACATATAACACCGCAGCCAGGGTAGAGGGCACTCGCCCTGCCAGGGTGGAGACGTCTCCCACCTGGGTGTCTGGCAGGGCTCTTATTCCACCGAGTCAGGGTAGCAGGGACTCACCCCTCCTGGCGAGAGAACCCTACCACCCGGGTGTCAGGGGAGCTCCTATACCACTACAGCAAGGTTAGAGGGGACTCAAACCTCTAGTCGGGAAACCCCTCCCACCTTAGTGACTGGGGGAGCTCCTATAACTTTCAGCCAGCATAGAGGGTACTTGCTCCTCCATTTGGGAGACACCTCCCAAGTGGGTGTCCTGGGAGCTCTTACATTGCACCAGCCAAAGTAGAGGGGACTTGCCCCTCCAGGTGGGAGACCCCTCCCTCCGGAGTGCTGGTGTCTTGTATAGCTTGTGTACTACCAAAGTCAGGTTAGGGAGGACTCCCCCACCAGTTGGGAGACCCCACTCAACTGGGTGTCTGGGGAAGCTTGTATACCTGCACAGCTAGGGTAGAAGGGATTCCCTGCTCTAGACGGGAGACCCTTCCTACCAGAATGTCAGGGCGAATTCTTATCCTGCCACATCCCAGGTAGAGGAGAATTGGCCTTCCAGGCAGGATACCCCTCCCACATAGGTATCAGAGGGAGCTCTTATACTGTCATCCCCAAAGTAGAGAGGCACACCCCTCCAGTCGGGAGACTCCTTCCACCCGGGTGTCCAGAGGAACTCCTATACAGCCACAGGAAGGGTAGGGGAAAATCGCCACTCCAGTCGTGATAGTCCTCTCACCTGGGTATCAGGTGGAGCTAGTAAACTGTGGGAGCCAGGGTAGAGGAGACTCACCCCTCCAGGCGGGAGACCCCGCCCACCTGGATGTGGGTGGAGGAGCTCATATTCATTTGTAGCAGGGTAGTTGGGACTTGCCCCTCCAGGAGACCCCTCCCACCTGGGTGTAGCTGGGTGTAGCCAGGTTAGAGGGAACATGCTCCTCCAGGCAGGAGTCTCCTCCCACCTTGGTGTCAGGGGAGCTCATATACTACAATAGCCAGGGTAGAGGGTTCTTGCCCCTCCAGGTGGGAGACCTCTCCACCCAGGGTGTCAGTGCAAGCTCATATACTACAGAAACCAGGTAGAGGGGACTTGCCCCTCTATATTGGAGACCCCTCCCATGTGGGTATGGTGGCAGGGCTCCCATACCACCATATCCAGTGTAGAGAGGACTCGCCCCTCCTTTCGGGAGACCTCTCCCAACTGGATGTCTTGGGGAGCCTCTTAAACCACTTCAGCCAGGGTACAAGGGGCTCGCCCCTTGAGGCAGGGAACTCCTTGCACCTGGAGGTCTGGGGAAGCTCCTATACAGCAGCAGCCAGGGGAGAGCCCACTAGCCCCTCCAGGAGGAAGCACCCCCCCCCAACACAGGTGTCAGGGGAAACATATATTGCTGCAGCCAGGGTACAGTGGACACGCTCCTCCAGAAGAGAGACCCCTCCTACCACCCATCTTGGTGCCAGGACGAGCTTGTATTCTGCCTTAGCCAGGGTAGAGGGGACTTGCAACTCCAACCCGGAGACCCCTTCCACCTGGTGTCCAGGTGAGATTTTATACCACTGCAGCCATGGTAGAGGGTAGTTTCCCCTTCAGGCTGGAGACTTCTCCCACCTGTGTGTCTGGGAGATCTTATATGGCACCAGCCAAAGTAGAGTGGACTCTCGCCCTTCCAGGTGGGAGACTCCTCCCACCTGGGTGTCAGGGGGAGCTCCTATACCGCCAGAACCAGGGTAGAGGGGACTCACCCCTCAAGGCAATAGACCCCTCACACCTTGGTGTGGGGGGAGGCTCTCGTGTATCTCCAGAGACATAATGGAGGAAACTTGCCCCTTCCAGTGAGAGACACCTCCCATCTTTGTATGGCAGGGGGAGCCCCTTTACCACAGCAGCCAGAATAGAGGGGACTCGCCCCTCTAAGTAGGAGGGAGGTTCAAGGCCCAGGCCCACTTCAGGGTATCAGTGTCCAGGAGGAGGGCCTGGGCTGAGGGAGGCCAAATGGCCTATGCAAGGGTAAGGGCTACATTTAACAAAATGGAGCCCACAGGGCCAAGAGGCCAGGTCCAGTCTCCTAGCATGGGTGAGTATCCTGGAAAGGTATCAGGAAAAGGGGCTTGACAGCAGCAGGGATTACAGGAGGGTTAAAAGAGGGCACAGCCTGAAGGGACAGAGGAACAACCAAGGACTGGGAAAGGGATCTCAGGCAAGTGGACAAGGGTGGGTAGGGAAGGCTGGGGGTCCAGCCGGGGGGATGCAGCTCCAAGCCCAGGGAAACTGCCAGCTTTCAGGGTTCCGGGGGCAGGACAAAGAACCCAGGGAGAGCAATGGGCCCAGGCCTGTGGGAGGGCTCAGTTTCCTATAAGGTGCACTGGCAGAGATGAGAATCCAGGGCCAGGGACTTGGCAAAGGTGGGTGGCAAGAAAGAGGTTAAGAGGAAGGCTATGATAGGGCTTGTCGCAAGGTCACAGTGGGTTTTGAGATGGGCAAGAGCCAGAAACCAAGCAAGGAGTCCAGGCAAGGGACCAATCTGACCCAAGATGATGAGAGACCCAAGAAGCAGGGGACAGCACAAGGGGAAAGCAGTAAAGGGGAGGAAGGGACAATGCGAGGATGAGGAGACAGCAGGAGGGCAGGCAGCACAAGGGGCACTTAGGGGAGTGAAATAGGGGGCACAGAAAGGGGCCCCCGCATTCATCCCAACATGAAGAGACACAACGTGAAGCCACGTGACTCTGTGTCACATGATGAACAAACACAATCAGGGGCCCAGGCAAGGAGCCAGGCCCAAAGACTGGAGTGCAAAGGGTCAGGGTTCTAGAGGTCTGGGTTGAGGTAGGGGAAGCATACAAGAGGAGAGGACAGAGCAGGGAGGAAGGTGATCTAGCAGAGCAAGGTCTGAACTAGGCCCATGTCCACTGCCAGGTGTCAGGGTTCGGGCACACCAAGGGTCCCAGACAAGGGGCTGGGCTCTGTTTCCCATAGGAGCCTTCAGGCACATAGGCCAGCTAATTCCACTCCTCTGCCTTAGGTAAGTAGATCCTCAGGGAGGCACCTGGAACAGGGCAAGGGTAGGGAGATAGGGAAAGGGGAGAGGGGAGATGGTGGTGCATTGGTAGAAAGACTCAAGGCCCAAGTCCATGGCTAGGTGTCAGGGTTGGGGAGAAGGATCCGGATTGAAGGAGGCCAAAGAGCCCACGCAAGTGGCAGGGCTACTTTTTCACTTAGGGATCTAGAAGTGCCAATAGGCCAGGGCCACCTTCCTGGCATGGGTTTGAATCCTGGGAAAAGGATAAAGAAAGGGGGCTTGACAGGGACAGGAACGAAAGGAGGGCCAAAGAATTGCACAGAGGGAAGGGCCAGAGGATGTGTGCTGGTGGTGTAGGGCCTGGACCCCAACAAGGAGCCCAGGTTAGGGACCTAGAGGAGGGTCGAAGCCAGGGGAGAACAGGGAATGGCAGGGTTGGGCAGGCGGGTGGCACTAGTGGACTGCAGTGCAGGAAAACCAAAGGGAACAGGGAAGCAGCAAGTGGCACACAGTCAATGCCCAGGCACGCTCTGGGCAACGAGGCCCATCAGAGGCCCAAGCAAGGATCCTGGCCAGGGAATGAATAGCCAAGGGCTGGGGAAGGGGTCTCAGGTAAGTGGACAAGGTTGGATAAGGAAGGCTGGGGATTCAGCAGGGGGGTGGCAGGCTCAAAGCCCAGGGCCACTGCCAGCTTTCAGGGTTCTAGGGTAAGGACCAAGAACCCAGGGAGAGCAAAGGGCCCTGGTCAGTGACAGGGCTCTGTTTCCTATAATTTGCACTGGCACAGATGAAAATCCAGGGCCAGGTACTGGGCAAAGTTGGCTGGTAAGGGAAGGGGGCCAAGAGGAGGGTGACAAGAGGGCTTGACACGAGGTCATTGTGGGTCTGGAGAGGGGCAAGATCCAGGAACCAAGCAAGGAGTCCAGGCAAGGGACTGACCTGACTCAAGATGATGAGAGACCCAAGAAGCAGGGGGGGCACATGAGGCAAAAGCAGTGAAGGGGAGAAAGGGGTGATGCAGGATGTGGAGACAGCAGAAGAGCAGGCAGCACAAGGGGCACTTAGGGTAGTGAGGTAGTGTGCACAAGAAAGGATCCCCCACATCCAACCAATATGAAAAGACACTGTGCAAGGCCAGGAGAATTTGTGAGGGAAAGATGAAGAAGGGGTTGCACAAGGATTAGAAGACAGAGAAAAGCACAAGGGGCACTTGGGGGAGTCTACTGGTGGGCACAAGCAAGAGTCCTCTAGGTCAGACCCAACACAAAGAGACTCCATGCTATGCTAAGGGACACGAGGAAAGCAGTCAGGGGCTCAGGTGAGAAACCAGGCTTTGGGAATGCAGCACAATGGACTAAGGTTAGGGAATGCTGGGTTGGGGTATTGGAAGCATGCAAGGCGAGAGGGAACTGGAGAAAACCGGGGGATCTCTCAGGGCTGGGTTGGAACAAGTTACATATTAACTGCCAGGCATCAAGGTTCAGGCAGTGAAGTGGACACAAGCGAGTGGCAAGCCTGTGTTTTCCACTGGGAGCATTCAGGGTGCAGAGGCCAGCCAAATCTGCTCCTCTACCCCAGGTGAGAAGATCCTCAGAGAGGGACCTGGACCAAAAGAGGGGCAAAAGCAGGCACTGTGAGGTGATACCTGTGGTTCAGAGTTTGGGGTTGGGTCATTGGGCAGCCAGGACCAATTTGAGGAACCCAGGCTAGAAAGAAGTGGGGGGAGCATAGGGTTTGGTAATTCAGCATAAGGGGAACAGAGGGGAGTTACAGGAGGGGGCCAGTAAAAGGGGCCTGAAACCAAGGGACAGGAACAGGGTCCTTGAGAAGGGCAGCCAGTGGCTCAAGCAAGGAGACAGGTCCAGTAATGGAGAGCCAAGCACTAGCACCTGGGCCTGGTTGAATGAAAAGGGAAATGGTTGTCTGTGGGAGCTCATATACTTCTGGGTAGAGCAGACTGGCTCCTCCAGGCGAGAAACCCCTCCCACCTTTGTGTCCAGGCTATCTTGTATTCTGCCTCAGCCCATGTAGAGGGGACTTGCCCTTCCAGGCAAGAGACCTCTCCCACCTGGGCTTGTAGGGTGGGCTTCTATACAGCTGCAGCCAAGGTAAGAGGGATTTGCCCCTCCAAGCATGAGACCTCTTTCACCTGGATGTCTGAGGGAATTTACATACCTCCACATGAAGGGTGAAGTGGACTCGCCCCATCCCTCCTGGATGTCTGGGAGAACTCCTATACCTTCCCAGGTATGGTAGAGAGGACTCGCCATACAACGCAAGAGATACCTCCCAACTGGGTGTCAGAGGAGCTAGTACACCTCCACAACCAGGGTATAGGTTACTGGTGCCACCAGGTGGGAAACCCCTCCCACCTGGGTGCCTTAGTGTTCTTCTATACCACTGCAGCGAGGTTAGAGGCGACTCGCCTCTCCAGGCGAAGACCCCTCCCACCTGGGTGTCCAGGGTAGTCCTTATACCACTGCATCCAGGGTAGAGGGGACTCACCCAGCCAGGCTGCAGACCCCTCCCACAGGGGTGTTAGGGAAACTCTTATAAAGCCACAGGGTTGCAGGGATTCACCCCTCCAGGCAAGAGATCCCTTCTACCTGTGTGTTAATGTAGCTCCTATACCCAGGAAGCCAGGTTAGAGGGGATTCACCCCTCCAGTCAATAAACCCCTCCCACCTAAATGTCTGGGGAAGCTCCTATACCTCCCAGCCAGTGTAGAGGGGACTTGCCCCTCCAGTCGGGAGACACCTCCCACGTGGGTGTCCTGTGAGCTCTTATAAGGCACCAGCTAAAGTAGAGGGGATTCTGCATGCCTGGTGGGAGAACACTCCCACCTGGTTGCTGGGGTGAGCTTCTATACTGCCAGGGACTAGAAGGGACTTCTCCTTCAAAGAATAGCATGGCAGTTACAAGAAACAGCCCCCTGGGAGACATCCTGCCTGGGAGACACCCTGCAGCCATCTATCTCCCTGAGACATCCTGCGGCCACCTATCTTCCTGAAACATCCTGCAGTTATCTCAACTTGTGAAGACATCCAGCAACTTCCAATAAGAGAGCTCCCTCATTCCCAGCCCATAAATACCCCTGTGTGAACAATAAAAGTTTGCAGCTTGATCAGAACTCCTGTCTTGCTGTCATCCTTCTGTGTCTCTTGTCCCTTCATTCCTCCCCATCTAGGTTCGCTGCCCACGTTGATGTGTCCTGCCGGTCGGGACCAATACATATTAAAACAGATAATGGTCCTGCATATACCAGTGCCAAGTTTAAACAGTTTTGTGCTACCTTATAAATTTGTCATACTACTGGAATTCCATACAACCCTCAGGGCCAAGGCATTGTGGAACGTGCCCACCTTACCTTAAAGACTTGGCTAACACGCCTTAAGGCTTCCGCCCTTGTACTTACCACTCCCAGGGATCGCCTCAACCATGCATTATTTGCCCTTAATTTTCTTACCCTAGACAGTGAAGGCCATTCGGCCGCAGACAGACACTGGCATCCCTCGTCCAATTCTGTTCGCCCACCTGTTATGTGGTGTGATCCCCTTACAAATAAGTGGAAAGGCCCAGATCCTGTCCTCATCTAGGGACGAGTCTCAGCTTGTGTTTTGGACCAAGAGCAAGCAGCCCCAAGATGGTTACCAGAACACCTGGTTAAACAGGTTAATGACTTACCTCAACCCAGGGACGGAGGCCCTCCCCCTGAGGACAATTTTTCCTCTTTTGCAGATGCAGCCAACAATCTGTGTGAGGATCCTGCTTAAGGCACTTCTGCTGAACAGGTTTGTATACGGAGGCCTTGGCCCTCCACCTTCCAACATCATGGAGTACCTTTTTGCCCCCCCCTGCGAATGCAAGGGAGGATCTTGGACTCAGGCTCCCACTAGTTGGACCCAGACTGCTGACTGCATGACTAAGGTGGCTTACATCTATGCCGAGGTTGACCATAAACTCGGAGGAGTTCATCAGCCTAAATGGGTATGTGTTAACAAGCCAAAGATTATTCCTCCCAGTACAAGTAAAGCTCTCCAAAATTGTTCTGCAACTTGCATGCATACCCAGGCTATGCATGTCTCCTGTTATGCGTCAGCCTCAATTTGTGTTAACAAGCAGGGAGAACAATTTTTTGAAGCCACCCTAACTAAAACTCATTCAGCAGAGGGGACCACTATTCATTATACCCCTGTTCTCTTTGACTGGGGAGGAGAAGGCATATACACCAAGTTACAGTCAGCTGGGTGCCAAGGCACTGTTGGTAAACACTCCTGCTGGCCCATTAAAGCCCCTACAGGGTCTCTGATGGTGGAGGACCCAATGATGCTGTCAAGCATCTTGAGATAATCAAACTTTTGAAACCCCAAATCCCTGAGCTCACATATCATCCCTTAATGCTGTCTAAATCCCAGCTCCCAGATTTAGATACCAATACATTGGATATTTTGGAAACTACCTTCTCCTTGCTTAATAATTCCAACCCCAACCTTGCTAGTGATTGCTGGCTTTGCATGACAACAGGGGCAATCATGCCTATGGCAGTTCCTATTAATTCTATCATAGACAATGATAATACATGCCAACTTGTATTTCCTTTTAAAGTGCAGCCTATAGGCACTTTTACATCATGTCTTTTAGGCACGATGCAGAATAATACCTATGATATTGATGTTGGAGTTACTTCTTTTGGAAATTGCTCAACAGTACAAAATTATTCCTCACCCACCCCATCTCTTTGTCCCCACAATGGCACAGTTTTTATGAGTGGAGGAAACTCAGCCTTCCCCAGACTTCCAGCGAATTGGACCGGTGGCTGTGTTCTTGCCTTATTACTCCCTGATATAACTATTGTCCCAGGAGATGAACCTCTATCCATTCCTAGCCTAGACACCTTAGTCAAAAGACACAGGCGGGCAATACAGGCCTTACCACTCCTTGCCAGCCTAGGAATAACAGCTGCTGTGGGCACAGGTACAGCTGGATTAGGCACGGCTATACACTCTTACTGTCGCCTATCTCAACAACTTATAGATGATGTACAAACTCTATCAGGAACTATTAAAGATTTACAGGACCAAATAGACTCCCTGGCAGAAGTGGTCCTTCAAAACAGACGAGGCTTAGATTTGCTGACAGCTAACCAGGGAGGTATTTGCTTGGCCTTAGGGGAAAGATGCTGCTTTTATGCCAATAAATCAGGCATAGTACGCACTAAAATTAAGCAGCTTCAAGAAGATCTAGAAAAGAGAAGAAGGGAACTATTTGAAAATACCCTCTGGACTGGGCTTAATGGATTTTTACCCTACCTTCTTCCCTTATTAGGCCCTTTGTTGGGTTTACTTTTAATGGTGTCCATAGGACCCTGCATTATAAACAGGCTGGTACAATTTATTAAAGAACAGATTAATATTTTGGCCTCTAAGCCCATACAGGTTCACTATCATCATCTGGAGATGGAAGACCGCGCTGCCAACATTTAAAAGGATGTTCTACACTTCTCACAGGCTTATTTCTTAAGTTTACATCCCCACAGATCCCCCTTTCTTAAAAGTGTCTTTTTACCCGAACTCAAACAAGACCAAACAAAAAAGTAAATTGAATGGTATTTACTAATTACTGGCCAGTCATCTTTTTAGGACTCTTGCTTTTCTTAGATTCTGTATTTTTTTCTTAGATTTTGTATTTTTTTTTTTGAGCTCATGATTTTGATCCTATAGACAAGTTAATGTTTTCTGATCAGTTCTATTTTTGATCAACTGTGGAGTTTTTAAACATTGCAATGGAGATTTCACCTGAAAAAAAAAATCTACAAGGCCTTGTGTATGTGTTACATTTGTGTTATGTGTTGTATGTCAGTATGTCTATATGTGTATATGTCCATATATCATGCAGTTATATGACAATTGGCAGATATACGAGGAGCGCTCATTTAAAAAAAAAAAAAAAAACGGATCCAAATATCTTTGATTCATGTGATTCAAATGGTTCAATTTAAATTGGGTAAACAGATAAAAGGAAAGATGTCTTTAAAATTAAGCTTATAAGCTTTTCTAGGTGTTCAAAAATAAAACCTAATAAAATGTTGATGTCTATGAAATAATTGCTAAAATTCAGAAATTCACAAGTATTGTTTCAAAATGTGAACAAAAAAGAATGTTAACAGATGGAAAAGAAAAACTAAAAGGTTCTAGATATGGATTTAATAGAGGGAAAATGTGTTTCTGGATAAAAAAGTCTATATGATTAAGTTAACAAAAGGGTTTAAGTAAGTGATAAAAAAGGTCTGTGTAAATTGGTTATATGTGTAAGTTTTTGAACAAGTAAACTTATAAAGAAATTAAAAATTATACAACTACGGTTAAACAACAACTGTTATTTTTCAATATTGTAATGTTATTTCTTTAAGAGTTAAACTTGGTTAATATAAAATCATCAATGTAGTTATGGTGCTATTAACTCATATCTTCCAGGTATACAAGTCTGTAAGGTAGAAGCTTCAAAAGAGCATTATATCAAGCTGGTGTTCTGAAGTTGTATGGTAATTTTAGGCTTAAAAGAAAAAAAAAAAACATGTTGGAGATTTATTTATATCATTTGTGTTCTATAACTGGACTTGTTATCAATAAGATATGTAAAGTTCCATGTTACTTTTACACTGAGATACAATTTAAATGTATTTTTAAGTTAATGAGAGCCTAATCTGTGTGAAGGTTTTATTGTAAAACACAAAAGTACTTTGCTACTTTTCTATAAAAGGTTACAAGTTTTCAGCCTTTAATTCATGTTTTAGATGTGATATTATGTTGTGTTAGCTAATATTCATGTAAACTTGAACAACAATTTATGTAAGCTTTGTAAAATGATGTCTAAAAAGCAAAGATCAGCTTCAGAACTATAGTACTTAAGATTTATGAAGAGCCCGAGACTATGAAAGAAGTAGGCCAGATTTCAGTACATTTAAAATTGTGTCCAAAAGTTGGTTTTTGCCAAGATTACTAGGATCTCAAACAGGGGATTATAATGTATAAACCTGCCAAAATTCGAGGTAGCTATTATATAAACTAAGTATGTTTTTACCCTAGTTAATTTTAGTTTGTAGTTTGCTCATAGGTGGTCTAAGGATTGCTTGTTAATGTTTTGCAGAGGTACTGATTTAAGAACACACAACCTGGGTTAATTTAAGATAAGGAGTTATCATCTACAGGATAGAGAGATAGACATTAAATCCCAGTACTTTTTATATAAGGCTGTTAAAACTTATTTGCTGGATGTTTAAGATTAAGTTCTAAAATTAAAGTTAAATTAAAGGGGCCAAGAAAACCAATATTTGGCTCTTGCACTCAGAGTCAGTCTGAGTCAGGGAATAGGGGACTTCTCCAAAGAGCTCTGCAACTCTAGGCCACATAACCTCCTGAACAGGGAGATTAATGAGACCAGTGGAGGACAGAAAGCCAATCAGTGCATTTGCTGTGAAGAGGTGGGTCATCAGAAAAGGGAGACATCACTGATGATTCCAAGGGAAGCCATATGGTCAAGCAAGGCCTGGACCCATCCTAGCACAAATGGCACTAGCAGAACTGAAAAGCTGCTGTAAGTTCCCCGAGGAATCCCAGGGAAACTCAGCTGACTGTTAACAATAGATAGAAACAAAAGTCAGTTTGACTTGCTTCATCTTAAACACTTAGCAAAGACAGTCAAAGCCAAAACACTGCTATTCCTGGGTATTTTAAATGATAATAATAGTTAAGTGTAACTTCCAAGAATAAGTAAACTGGAGGCTGCAAAAGAGATTCTCAGACAGAAATGCCTGATAACCATCAAAAGGGACTGCCAGAATAGTTTTTAGTTTCAGGCCTTTATTTCTAACCTACACAGGTAGGCTTAATGATTGCTAGTATGGTTATCCAGCCCTAAGTAACAGAATTAAAGATTTCTCTATTAGACACAGGCCTGTAAGGTATGGTCAAATATTTTATATAAGTAAGGGGGAGATGCCAGGGACTAGAAGGGACTTCTCCTTCAAAGAATAGCCTGACAGTTACAAGAAAGAGCCCCCTGGGAGACATCCTGCCTGGGAGACACCCTGCAGCCATCTATCTCCCTGAGACATCCTGTGGCCACCTATCTTCCTGAAACATCCTGCGGTTATCTCACCTTGTGAAGACATCCAGCAACTGCCGATAAGAGAGCTCCCCCATTCCCAGCCCATAAATACCCCTGTGTGAAAAATAAAAGTTTGCAGCTTGACCAGAACTCCTGTCTTGCTGTCATCCTTCTGTGTCTCTTGTCCCTTCATTCCTCCCCATCTAGGTTCACTGCCCACGTTGATGTGTCCTGCCGGTCGGGACACTATACAACCAAAGCAATGGTAGAGGGCACTCGCCCCTCCAGGCGGGAGACTACTCTCATCTGGGTGTCTGAGGAAGCTTGTATCCATGCACAGCTAGGGTAGAGGGGATTCGCCCCTCCAGGCAGAATATGCCTCCAACATGGGTATTATTATTATTATACAAACATAGCCAGTGTAGAGGGGGACGGGCCCCTCTAGGGGAGAGACCCCTTCTACCTGGGTGTCCAGGGGGCTCTTATACCACCACAGGAAGGGTAGGGAAAAGTCGCCACTCCAGGCAGGACCCCCTCCAGCCTGGGTGTCAGGGAGAGCCAATATACTGCCTCAACCAGGGTAGAGAGGACTCAACCCTCCAGGCAGGAGACCCAACCACCTGCGTGTAGGTGGGGGAGCTCATATAACATTGTGGCCAGGATAGTGGGAATTCGCCCCTCCAGAGAAGAGGCCTCTCCCAACTGGATATCACAGGGAGCTTGAATAACACCTTAGCCAGGGTATAGGGGACTCGCCCCTCAAGGCCAAAATATCCTCCCACCTGGGTGTCAGGGGAGGTCATATACCACAGCAGTCAAGGTAGAGGGTTCTTGTCCTCCAGGAAGGAGACCCCTCCCACTAGAGTGTCAGGTGGAGCTCATAAACTGTAGCAGCCAAGGTAGATGGGACTCGCCCCTTCAGGTGGGAGAACCCTCCCATCTGGGTGAGGGGGGAGCTCCTATAACACAGCAGCCAGAATAGAGGGGACTCACCCCTCCAAGCAGGAGACCCCTCCCACCTGGGTGCCTGGGAAAGCTGGTACACCCCCTCAGCCAGGGTAGAGGGGAGTCACCACTCTAGGCGGGAGACCTCTCCCACCTTGATATCAGGTGGAGCTGGTAAACTGCTGCAGCCAGGGTAGAGTGGACTTGCCCTTCCAGGCAGAAATACCCTCCCACATGGGTGTCAGGTGGATTATATATACCACAGAAGCCAGGGTAGAGGTAAAAATCCAGGAAAGAGACACTTCCCAACTGGGAATGGTGGTAACTCCTATACCTCCTTATCCAAGGTAGAGGGGACTTGCCCCTCCAGGCTGAAGACCCTTCCCACAGGGATGTCTGGCGATGGGGGGGTTCATATACAGTTGCAGCTGGGGTAGCATTGACCCATTCCTCCTGAGGGTAGAAGGGGGCTCTTATACCCCTGCAGCCAGGGTTGAGGGGACACGCCCCTACAGGTGGGAGACCCTCCCAACATGTGTGGGGTGGGAGATCCTATATCTCTACAGTTAGGGTAAAGTGTAATTGCTCCTCCTGGGGCAAGATCCCTCCTACCTGAGTGTGGGGGATGGATGTCATATATACCTGCAGCCAGGATATTGGGTACTCACCCCTTCAGGAAGGAGACTCCTCCCTCCTCAGTATAAGGGGGAGCACTTATACCACAGCAGCCATGCTAGAGGGTACTTTCCCCTTCAAGGAGAAGACTCCTCTCACCTGGGTGTCATGGGAGCTCCTATATGGCAGCAGCCAGGGAAGACTGGACTCCTCCTTCCAGGCTGGTGACCCCACCTACCTGGGTGTCATGGAAGCTAAAATACTGCTGCAGGGGTTTTAGATGGAACTCTAACCTCTAGACAGGAGACCCCTTCCACCTGGGTGTCCTGGGGAGATTCTATACTGCAGCAGCAAGGTAGAGAGGACTCTAGCCTCCTGGCAGGAGACTCCTCCCAGTGGGGTGTCAGGGGAGTTCCTATAGTGAAGCAGCCAAGGTCCAGTGGACTCCCATGTCTAGGCCGGAGACCCCTCCCATCAGCAAGTCAGGGGGAGTTCCTCTACCACTGCAGTAAGGGTAGAGCAGAATTGCCCTTCCAAAGTGTGACCCCTCCCACCTGGGTGTCTGGGTGAGCTCCTATATCTCCACAGCCAGGGTAGATGGGACTCACCCCTTCAATCAGGGGACTGCTCCCACCAGGGTGTCCAGGTAATCTTGATTAATGCAGCAGGCAGGGTAAAGGGGATTCGCCACTACGGGCGGGGGGCCCCTTCCACCTGGGTTTTGGTAGAGAGCTCCTATACTGCCACAGCAGAGTAGAGGAAACAGGACCCTCCTGGTGGAAGCCCCTCCCACTGGGGTGTACTGAGAGCTCTTATATGGCAAGAGCTAAAGTACAGGGGACTCACCCATTCAGGTGGAATACCCCTCCCACCTAGGTGTCAGGTTGAGCTCATATACCCCAGCAGCCAGGTTAGAGGTGACTTGCACAGTAG
Source organism: Marmota flaviventris (assembly GCF_047511675.1). Classification (NCBI taxonomy): domain Eukaryota; kingdom Metazoa; phylum Chordata; class Mammalia; order Rodentia; family Sciuridae; genus Marmota; species Marmota flaviventris. The sequence goes on from NC_092517.1 coordinate 25,677,228, forward strand.
GTGAGGGACACCTCCCACCTGGGAATGGGGGAAACTCCTATACCGCTTTAGCCAGTGTAGAGGGTATTTGCCCCTCCAGGCTGAACACCTCTCCCTCCTGGGTGTCAGGTGGAGCTCATATACCCCATATGAGAAGAGAAGAGGCCTCTCCCAACTGGATATCACAGGGAGCTTGAATAACACCTTAGCCAGGGTATAGGGGACTCGCCCCTCAAGGCCAAAATATCCTCCCACAGCAGCCAAGGTATAGTTGCTTCGCACCTCCAGGTGACAGTCACCTTCTACCTGATAATGTGGGTAATTCCTATATCACCTTAGCCAGTGTAGAGGGGACTCGCCCCCCCCAGGAGGAAAACGCATCCCACGTGGGTATCTGACGATGTGGTTTTCATATACTGCTGCAGATGTGGTAGCAGCATCTCACCCCGCTGGGCAAGAGACCCCTCCCTCCTTGGGGTAAAAGGTGGCTCTTATACCCTCGCATCCAGGGTTGAGGAAACTCACCCCTTCAGGCAGGAGACCCTCCAACCTGAGTGTTGGGGGGCAGCTCATATACCACTGCAGCCAGGATAGTGGGGATTTGCCCCTCCAAGCGGAAGATCCATCTCATCTTAGTGTCTGGGAGAGCTTGTATGGTAGAGGGGACTCATTGCTCCAGGCGGGAGAGACCTCCCACCTGGGTGTAGGGGGGAGCTCCTATACCACTGCAGCCAGGGTAGAGGGAACTCCGCTTTTCAGATTGGAGACCATACCACCTCAGTGTCAGGGGGAGATCCTTTACCACTGTAGCCAGGGTAGAGGGGACTCCCCCCTCCAGGCAAGAGCCCCATCCAACCTGGGTGTCAGGGAAAGTTAGTATACTACTGCAGCCAGGGTAGAGGAAACTCACCATTCAGGTAGGAGACCCTTCCCATCTGGGTATGGGGGGAAAATATCAGCAACCAGAATAGAGAGGACTCACCCTCCAGGTAGGAGACCCTTCCCACATGGGTTTCACGGGTAGCTGGTACACCCTATCAGCCAGTGTAGAGGGGATTCACCGCTCCAAGTGGAGGACCCTTCCCACCAGGGTGTTGGGGAAGCTCCTATATTGCTGCGGTGAGGGAGAGGTGACTCGCCCCGCCAAGGGGGAGACTCCTCCCACTTTTGTGTCCAGAGGAACTCAAATACTGCAGCACACAGGGTATATGGGACTCGCCCTTTCCAGTCAAGAGACCCCTCTAACCTGGGTCAGGAGGGGCTCCTATACCACCTCATCCAGAATAGTGGGTGCACGCTCCTCCTTGCTGGAGACCCCTCCCTCTGGGGGAGCTTATACACTGCCAAAGCCAGGGTAGAGGGGACTCACTACTCTAGGTGGGAGACCCCTCCCACCTGGGTGTCAGGGTGAACTCCTATACTTCTGCTACCAGGGTAGAGTGGACTCGCTCCTCCAGTGGGAAGACCCCTTCCACGAGGGTCTCTTTTGGAGCTTATATGCAGCTTGAGCCATGGTATAGGGGACACCACCCTCCAGACAAGGGACACCTACCATCTGGGTGAAATGGAAGCTCATATACCCCAACAGTCATGGTAGAGCCAAGTCACTCCTCTATGCGGCAGACCCCTCCTACCTGGTAATTGGAGGGAACTGGTGTACCACCGCAGTCAGGGTAGAGGGAACTCGCCTTTCCAGGCTCGAGAACCCTCACAACTGAGTGTCCTGTGGTGGGGGCGCCTATACCGCTCCAGCAAGGTAGCAGAGATTCACCCCTTCATGGGAGAGATACCTCCCACTTGGGTTTGGGGGAGCTCCTATAAATTTGCAGCTAGGGTGGAGGGGAATCGCCCCTACAGGGGGGAGACTCTATCACCAGTGTGTTGGGGGAAGTTCCAATAATACCAGAGCCAAGATAGAAGGGTTCACCACTGCAGGTGGGGGACACCTCCCACCTGGGAATCCAGGGAGCTCTTATAGGGTGCCAGCCAAAGTAAAGAGGACTCCTCCCTCCAGTCGGAAGACCCCTCCCACTTGGGGGTCAGGAGGAGCTTGTATACCACCACAGTCAGGGTAGATGGGACTTGCCCCTCCATGTGGGAGACTTCTCCCACATGGATATACGGTAGAGCTCCTATACTGCTGCAGCCAACATAGAGGAAACTCGCCTGTCCAGGCGGGAGAGCCCTCCCAGATGGGTGTCTGGGGAAGCTTGAATTCGGCCAAACCAGGGTAGAGGGGACTCACCCCTCCAATCAGAAAACCCCTCCCACCTGGGTGTCCAGTGGGAGCTTATACACCACTGCAACCAAATTAGAGTGGACTTGCCTCTCCAGGCGAAAGACCCTTCCCACCTGGGTGTCAGAGGGAGCTCTTTTACTGACAAAGCCATGGCAGAGGGGACTCTCCCATCCAGGGGAAAGACTCCTTCCACCTGAGTGTCCTGGGGAGCTCCTATACTGCTGAAGGCAAGATACTGCGGACTCGCCCTTCCAGGCGGGAGACCCCTCCCAAATGAATGTCAGGGGGAGTTCTTACATTGCTAAAGCCAAGGTATAGGGGACTAGCCCCTCTAGGTGGGATACCCTCACACCTGGGTGTGGGAGGAGAAGTCCTATATAGCTACAGCCAAGGTAGAAGGGACTCGCTCCTCCAGTTGAGTCACCCAACTGGGTGTTGGCGGGAGCTCCTATACCACCCCATCCAGCATAGGGAAGACTCACTTGACTAGGCAGAAGACCCATCCCACCTGGGTGTCAGAGGAGGCTTGTATACATCAGCAGCCTGGGTAGCAGGGACTCTCCCTTTTAGAGGAGAGACCCTTCCCCTACTGGGTATCTGGGGGAGCTCATACACCACAGCATCCAGTGTAAAGGGGACTCACCATGGAAGGCAGGAGACCCCTCCCACCTGCATGTCAGGGGAAGCTTGTATACTTCTGAAGCCAGGGTAGAGCATACTCGCCCCTTCAGGTGGAAGACCCCTTTCACATGCTAGTTATGTGGAGCTTATATACCACCAAAGCGAAGTAGAGGAAACGGCCCTCCAGGCGGGGGACCCATCCCACCTGGGAGTCATGGGCGCTTATATACCCCAGCAGCCATTATAGAGGCAACTCTCCTCTCCAAGCAAGAGACTGCTGCCACCTGTGTGTGTGTGGGGGGGTGCAAATAGACTGCTGCAGCCAGGGTAGCAGGGAATCCCCCCTCCAGGGGAGACATCCCTCCCACCTGGATGTTGGAGGAGTTCCTGTACCTTCGCAGCCAGGGTAGAGGGGACTTGTCCCTCCAGTCATGAGACCCCTCCCACCTGGTTGACAAGGGGAGCTCCTATACCGCAGCAGCCAGGGTAGAGAAAAATCACCCCAATAGGCGGTAGACCCGACCTACCAGGAGGTCTGGTGGAGCTCCTATACTGTGACAGCCAGGGTAGAGGGGTGTGCCCCTGCAGGCAGAATGTCCCTCCCACCTGAGTATCCAGGGAGCCCTTATAGGGCACCAACCAAAGTAGAGGGGACTCGTCTTTCAAATTGGGAGACCTCTCCCACTTGAGTATCAGGAAAAGCTCCAATACTGCTATAGCCAGAGTAGAGGAGACTCGCCCCTTCAGTCAAAAGAAACCTCAAACCTGTGTGTGGGGGAAGTTCTTATACATTGCAGCCAGGGTAAAGGGGACTCAACCATGCAGGTGAAAGACTCCTCCCTCCTGTGCTTTGGGGTGGGGAGAGCTTGTATACAGCCTTAGCCAGAGTATAGGGGACTTGCCCCTCCATGCGAGAGACCCCTCCCACCTGGGTGCCAGGGGGAGCTCCTATACTGCCACAGCCAGGTAAAGGGGTTTGCCTCTTTAGGTGGGAGAGACCTCCAACCTGGGTGTTCATATTGCTCTTATAGAGCACCAGCCAGGGTAGAGGGGATTTGTGACTCCAGTGGGAGACCCCACACAATTAAGTGTAGGGGCGAGGCTTCCATACCACCTTAGCCAGGTTAGAGGTTACTTGCCCCTCCAGGCAAAAGTCCCCTCCCACCTGGGTATTTTGGGAGAGCATGTTCATAGCAGTAGCCAGGGTAGAAGGGACTCTCCCCTCCATCCAAGACACTCCTCCCACTGAAGTGTCAGGGGAGCTCCTTTACCACCATAGCCAGGGTAGAGTGGATTCACCCCTCCATGAGGGAGACATCTCCCACCAAGGTGTAGGGTGTGGGGTATCGTATTGCACCCAAACCAGGGTAGAAAGGACTCGCCCCTCCATGAAGGAGACCCCTCTGACTTGGTTGTCTGGGGGTAGCTTGTCCACCTCCAAATCCAGGGTAAAGGAGACTCCTACCTCTAGGCAGTACACCCCTCCCAACAGGGTGTCAGGGGGGACTCAAATTCCACTGCAGGCAGGTTAGAGTGGACTCGCTCCTCTAAACGGGAGACCCCTCCCACCTGAGTGTCTGAGGGAGATCCTATACAACAGCAACCATGGTAAAGGTGCTTGCTCCTCCAGGTAAGAGACACCTCCCACCTGGGTGTCTGGGGAGAGCTCTTATGCTGCTGAAGCCAAGATAGAGTGGCCTCCCTACTCCAGGTGGGAGACCCCTCCCACCTGGGTGTCATGGGGAACTTGTATACCACCTTAGCCAGGGTAGAGCTGGCTTGCCCCTCCAGACAGGAGATCTCTCCCACCTGGGTGTCAGGGAAAGCTCCTATACTGCAGCAGCCAGGGTACAAGGGACTAGAACCTCCAGGCGGACACCCCTCCCTCTTTGGTGTCACAGGGATCTCATATACCGCCCCAGCCAGGGGAGGGGGTCTCGCCCCTCAAGCCAGGAGACCCTCCACACAAGGCAGGAGACCTCTCCCACCTGTGTGTCCTGGGGAGCTCCAATACTGCTGCAGCAGTGTAGATGGGATTCTAGCCACTTTGCGGGATACTCTTCCCAATTGGGTGTCAGGGGAGCTCATATACCACCAAAGCCAGGGTATCAGGGACTCGCCCTTCCAGGCAGGAGACACATGTCACCAGTTTTTCAGGGGGAGCTCTTCTACCGCTCAACCAGGATAGAGGAGACATGCCCCTCCAGACGGGAGACCCCTCCCATCTAGGTGTCTGTTGGGGGTTCTCATATACCTCCACAGCCAGGGTAGACAGGACTCGCCCCTCCAGGCCAGAGACCCTCCCTCCTGGGTGTTGGGGGGGAGCTCCTTTACTACCACAGCCAGTGTAGAGGGAACTCATGCCTCTAGGCTGGAGACCACTCCCACTTGACTGTCAGGGAAAACTAGTATATCACTTCAGCCAGGGAAAAGGGGACACACTCCTTCAGTCAGGAGACCCATCCCACCTGCATGTCACACGGAGCTTGTAGAATACCTTAACCAGGGTTGAGGTGAATTTGCACCTCCAAGCAGGAGATCCCTCCCTCATGGGTGGCCAGGAGCTTGTATACTGCATTAGCCAGGGTGGAGGGTACTAGTTCCGGGAGGCAGGAGACCTTTCCCATCTTGCTATGGGGGGAGCTCCTATACTGCTGCAGCAAGGAGACAGGGGACTCTCCCCACTAGGTGGGAGACCCCTAAGCCCTGGTTGTCAGGGGATCTCATATACCACAGAGGCAGGGAAAAAGGGACTTGCTACTGGAGATGGGAGAACCCTTCCACCTATGTGTGTTAGGGGGAGCTCTTATACTACTACAGCCAGGGTAGTGGGGACTCGCCCCTCCATAAAGGAAACCCCTCTCACCTGGGTGTTCTTGGGAGCTTCTATACCACCTTAGCCAGGATACAGAGAACTCACCACTCCAGGCGGGAGACCCCTCCCACCAGGGTGTCAGGGGGGAGCTCCTATACTGTGGAATCAAGGGTATAGAGTATATGCAAGTCCAGGCGGGAGATTTATCCCACCTGGGTGTTAAAGGGAGCTCTTACAAAGCTGCAGCGAGGGTACAGGGACTCACCCCTCCAAGCTAGAGACTCTTCCCACCTGGTTGTTGGAGGGGGCTAGTATACCCAGCAGCCAAGGTAGAGGGAACTCTCCCCTCCAGGCTGGAGTCCACTCCCACCAGGGTGTCACAGTGGGAGAGCTCTTATATCACTGCAGCCAGAGTAGTTGGGTCTCGCCCCTCCAGATAGGAAACACCTCCCACATGCAGGGAGCTAGTAAATCACCTTAGCTAGGGTATAGAAGACTCGTCCCTCCAGTCAGAAGACACCTCCCTCCAGGGTGTCCGGGAGAACTCTTATACCACAGCAGCAGGATAGAGAGGAATCACCCCCCCAGGTAGAAAACCACTCCCAACTAAGTGTCCATTGAGGGGGGGCTCGTATACAGCCCTATCCAGGGTAGAAGGAACTCGCCCCTCCAGGAAGGAGACCCTCCAACCTGGGTGTTTTAGGGAGCTTGTATACCAAGTTAACCAGGGTATAGGGGACTGGAGGTGTGAATCACCTCTTCCCTGACTGTGGTGACATATCTCCCCCTGAAACCCAGGTGGGTGGGGTCTCCCACCTGAAGGGGTGATTCCCACCTCCACCCTGGCTGTGGCTGTTTTGTGTTTGCCCCAACACCCTGGTGTGAGGGGTCTCATGCCTATATGGGCAAATGCTCTCTATCCTGGTCTTCAACAGTGTAGGATCTCCCCCCAAATCCCAGGTGAGAAGGGTCTCCCGAATAGATGAGGGAGTTCCTCAACCCTGGCTACTGGACTATAGGAGTTCCCCCAAAACCCAGGTGGGAGTATTTTTCCATCTGGAAGGGCAAGTCCCCTCTCTCCTGGGCACGGTGGTATATGAAGAGAAAGGGAGTAAGGGGAACATGTTGCACACGAAGATGAGGGATCATTTTCCAGATTCACTGCAGGGTGTCAGGATTGAGGAGCAGGGCCCAGGCTGAAGGAGGCCAAAGCCCCAGGCAAGGGGCACTGCTAACTTTTTCCAAAGAAAGACTTCAGGGTCATACCTCCCAGTTCCAACCCCTGGCTCTGGTGAGCATCCTGGGAATGGGATCTGGAAAAGCATCCTAGCAGGGACAAAAGGGCCACAGTAGGACACAGCATGAAGTGCTGGAAGAAGGGTGTTTGTTTGGTGCGGGTCAGGACCGATGAAAGGAGCCCAGACTAGGGACCTAGAGGAGGGCCCAGGCTAGGGGAAAGCAGGTAAGGGTTGGGTCAGGCAGACAGAGGCTGTACTAGGATTTTGAGATGCAGTGAAGACAAGGGTAGCCAGGAAGTGGCCCCAGTGAGGCCCGCAGTTCAAGCACAGAGAAGCACAGAGCAAGAAGGACACCAAGAGTCTCAAGAGAGGAACCAGTCCAGGGAATGGAGAGCCAAGGGCCAGGGCTGGGGCAGGGGGCTCAGGACATTGGACAGGGCTGGGAAGGGATTGCAGGGGATCAAGCAGGGGGGAGGCAGATTTGAGGCCCAGCACCACTGCCAGCTGTCAGGGTTCCTGGTGCTGCCCCAAGGGCCTAGGGAGAGCAAGTAACCCAGTTGAGGATCAGGGTTCTGTTTCCCATAAGGTACCCTGTCCCAGATGAGGATCAAGGGCCAGAGACCAGGCCAAAGGGCCTGGCAATATGAGGGCACAGAGGGGGGTCACGGTGGGTGCAGAGAGAAGCAAGAGCCACGACCCAATCAAGGAGCCCAGTTAAGGGAGCAACCCCAACAAAATGTATTTGGGACACAATGAGCAGGAGGTCCATGCTTCAGGAAAATGCACTAAGAGAAGGAGAGTTAGGATCGGCGCTGGGATGAGGAGACTGAAGGCTGCACAAAGGGCACAGAGGGGAGCAAACTTGGGAGCCAAAACTGGGGGCACCCAGGTCAGACATGACAGGATGAGACACCACAGAAAGCAACATAACCTGAGTAATGTAGTAAAGAACTCAGGCTGGCAACCAGGCCAGAGGAATGCATGGCGAAGAGTCAGGGTGAAGAAGGGCTGGGTTGGCTTGTGTACCTTTCAAGGTTAGAGGGCAGGAGAGGGATGGGAGGGGATCACCCACGACAAGATCATCACTAGCCTAAATCCACTGCCAGTTGTCAAGTTTGGTGGCAAAGGGAAACAGGTAAGAGGTAGGCTATGTTGCCCATAGGGATCCTTCTAGGCCCAGAGGCCAGCCAATTTCACTCCTGTTCCCCAGGTGAGTAGATACCCAGAGAGAGACAAGAACCAAAGTAGGGCAATGTGAGGGATATATTTTGTCCAGTATTGGGGGGGTCAGTTGGGAGCCAAAAAACATTGAAGGAGACCAGGCTAGGGAGAAGCAGAGGGAGGGCATGGTCCTGGCAATGACAAAATATCACAGTACAAGGGAACAGAGGGGAGGAACAGGAGGGGGGCCAAGCAAGGGGCCTGAAATCAAGGGACAGAGACAGGGTCCTCAAGAAGGGTGACTGGGGGCTCCAGCAAGAAGCCAGGCCCAAGAATGGGGAGCCAAGTGCCAGGACCCAGTCCTTGGTCCTATGAAAACAGAGGTGGGAAGGGGACAAAGTGGAGCAAGGATAGTGGGTGGCACAGGGAGAGGATGGATCAAGGCCCAGGTTCACTGCTGTGTGTCAGGATAGAGAAACAAGGCCTGGGCAGAGAGTCCAATGTCTCAGGCAAGGGGAAGAGCTATGTTTTCCCAAAGGGAGCTCACAGGGCCAAATGCCCAGTTCCGGTCCCCTGGACCTGGTGAACATCCTGGGAAAGGGATCTTGAAAAGGGGCCCAGCAAGGACAGGGACAACAGGACAGATGAAGGAGGGTACAGCGTGAAAGGCCAGAGTAAGGGTGTTGATTCAGTGCAGGCTAGGACTCCAGAAAGAAGCCCCGTCTATGCACCAACAGGAGGGCCCAGGCCAGGAAAGGACAGTTAAGGTCAGGGCTGGGCAGGCTGGTGACAGTAGGGTTTTGAGGTTCAAGGAAGCCTAGGGGAGTATGATACCAGCCCCAGCAAAGCCCATAGTCTAAGCCCAGAGAAGCACTGTACAAGAAGGACCCCCAGAGTCTCAAGCAAGGAAGCAAGCCAGGGAATGGAGAGCCAAGGGCCAGTCCTAGATCAATGGGCTTAGGACAGTGGACAAGATTTGGGAAAGAAGACAGGGATCACAGCAGGGGGCTGTCAGGCTCCAGGCCCAGGGCCACCTCCAGGTTTCAGGGTTCCTGGTGCAGGACCAAGGACCTAGGGAGAGAAAGGGGCCCAGGCATGGGGCAGTGCATTGTTTCCCACAGGCACCCTGGATCAGATGAGAATCTACAGCCAGGGTCCTGGCAAAGGAGGCCAGGAAACGGAAGGGGGCCAAAAGGAGGGCGACTAGAGGGAATGACAGGGGGTCAGGGTGAGTGTGCATAGGGGTGAGACACAGGACCCAAGCCAGGCACACAGGCGAGAACCCACCTGATTAATGGTGATGGGTGACCCAAGGAGCAGAAGACCTATCAATGCCAGAAAAAAGCACGAGGGGAAGAGGAGAAAGGGACTGCGTGAGGACCAGGAAAAGCTAAGCGGCACATAGGAAAACCTGCAGGTGAGCCCAAGCCAGGGGCCCCCAGGTCACACTTAAGATGAAGAGGCTCCTTGCTATGCCAAGGGCCATGAGGAACGTGATTAGGGGCTCAGGCAAACACCAAGGCCTAGAGACCCAAGCAAAAAGGGTCAGGGTTAGGGAGGTCTGGGATGCAGTAGTGGCAGCATACAAGGCAAGAGGACAGGGGAGAGAAGGGAGGGGATCACTCAGGGCTGGTTTGGAGCAAGTCCATGTTAACTGCCAGGCCTCCAGTTTCACGGAGTGAAGAGGACTCAGGCAAGTGGCAGGGCTGTGTTTACCATAGGGAGCATTCAGGGCACAGAGGTGAGGCAATTCCACTCCTCTGCCCCAAGTGAGGCGATCCTCAGAGAGGGACCTCGACCAAAGGAGGGGACAAAGAAGACACTGTGAGGCAAAACCTGGTGTGCAGAAGTGACGGGGGGGGGGGGTTGGGCTACTAGGACCCATTCCCACAGCATAGCCTAGGGAGAAGCAGGGGGACTGGAGGGTGTAGAGAGTGACAGTATACCACAGCCTGAGGGAATTAGAGGGGAGGCACAGGAGCTGGCAGGTAAAAAGGGCCTGAAACCAAGTGTCAGGGACTGGGTCTTTGAGAAGGGCAGCCAGGGGCTCAAGAATGGAGCCAGGCCCAGTAATGGAGAGCCACATGCTTGCACCTCAGCCTGGGTGAATGAAAAATTACATGATTGTCTGTGGGAGCTCTTATACCTCTGCAGCCTGGGTAGAGTGGACTGGTTCCTCCAGGCAAGAGATCCCTCCCATCTTGGTGTCCATGCTAGTTTACATTATGGCTCAACCCATGGAGAGGTCCCTCAACAATACAGTCATTTGATCCCTTCCATCTGGGTGCCCGATGGGGGGTCATGTATACATGCAGCTAGGATATTAGAGACTTGCCCCTCCAGACAGGATACCCTTTCATCTGGGTTTCAGGGGTAGCTCATATCTAGGTGCAGCCAGAGTAGCATGGACTCACCCCTCTAAGCAAGAGACACTTCACAGTTGGGTTTGTACGTGGAGTTCCTATACAGCTTCAGCCAAGGTATCAGGGACTCGCCCCTCCAGGCAGGAGACCCCTTTCACCTGGGTGTCTAGGGGAACTCGTATACCTCCACAGGCAGGTTAGAGGGGACTCACCCCTCCAGGAAGACAGATTCACCCCTCCAGGTGAGATGCCTCCCACCTGGGGGCCTGGGGAGCTAGTACACTGACCCAACCAGGGTAGAGGGTACTCATGCCTCCATGTGGTATACCTCTCCCACCTGAGTGTTGCAGGGATCTTATATACCACTGGAGCCAGGCTAGAGGGGACTCGCCTCTCCAGGCAAAGACCCTTCCAACCAGGGTGTGGAGGGAAGCTCATATACCACTGCAGCCAGGGTAGAGGGCCCTAGACCTTCCAGGCTGGAGAACCCTACCACCTGGGTGTCTGGGGGGGCTCTTATACTGCCAATTCAGGATAGCAGGATTTCCCCCCCTAGGCAAGAGACCCCCTCCCACCTGGGTGTCAGGGGAGCTCCTATACCACTACTGCCAGGTTAGAGGAGCCTCGAACCTCCAGTCGGGAAACCCCTCCAACCTGGGTGACTGGGGGAGCTCCTACACCTCCCAGGAAGGGTAGAGGGGACTCACTCCTCCAGGTGGGAGACGCCTCCCACATTGGTGTCATGGTAGCTCTTATATGGCTCCAGCCAAAGTAGAGGAAACTCTCCCTCTAGGTGGGAGACCCATCCCACCTGGGTGCTGCAGTCTTGTATGCTCCTCCAGGTGGGATACCTCACCCAACTGGGTGTCTGGGGAAGCTTGTATACCTGTACAGCTAGGGTAGAGGTGATTCCCTGCTCTAGATGGGATAACCTTCCTACCAGGGTGTCAGGGAGAACTCTTACCCTGCCACAGCCTTGGTAGAGAGGAATCACCCTTCCAGGCAAATACCCCTCCCACCTGGGTGTCAGGGGGAGCTCTTATACCCCACAGCCAGAGTAGATGGGACTCGCCCCTCCAGGTTGGAGACCCCTTCCACCTGGGTGTCCTTGGGAGCTCCTATACCACCATAGCATGTGTAGGAGAAACTCGCCACTCCAGGCATAAGACCCCTCCCACCTGGTATCAGGTGAGCTAGTATAGTGTGCCAGACAGGGTAAAGGAGACTCGCCTCTCCAGGTGGGAGATCCCACACACGTGGGTGTGGCTGGAGGAGCACATATACCATGGTAGCCAGGGTAGTGGGGACTTGCCCCTCCAGGGAGGAGACTCCTCCCACGTGGCTGTAGCACGGAGCTTGTATAACACCTTAGCCAGGGTAGAGGGGACTTTCCCCTCCAGGAGAGAGACACCTCCCACCTGGGTGTCAGGGGAGCTCATATACTACAGCAGCCAGGGTAGAGAGTTCTTACCCCTCCAGGCGGGAGGCCCCTCCCACTAGGGTGTCAGGGGGAGATCATATACCACAGCAGCCAGGGTAGAGGGGACTTGCCCCTCTATATTGGAGACCCCTACTATGAGGATATGGTGGGGGTGCTCATATACCGCCATATCCATGTAGAGAGGACTTGCCCCTCCACTCAGATGACTGCTCCCACCTGGGTTTCAGGGGATCTCATATGCTGCCACAGCCAGGATAGATGGAACTCGCCCCTCCGGGCGGGGAACCCATCCCACCTGGGTGTCTGTGGGAGCTCATACTCCACCACAGCAAGGGTAGCAGGACTCTCCCCTTCTGGCGGGAGACCCCTTTCACCTTGGTGTCCTGGTGAGCTCCTATACTGCTGCAGGAAGTGTATAAGGGGCTCCCCCTTCCAGGCGGAAGACTCCTCCCACCTCAGTGTCAAGGGAGCTCCTATACCACAGCAGCCAGGATAGAGAGGACTCACCCCTTTACTTGGGATACCCCTCCCACCTGGGTGTCTGGGGGAACTATATACTGCCGCAGCCAGATTAGAGGTAACTCGCCCCTCTGGGCTAAAGACCCCCCCTACCTGGGTGTCAGGTGGAGCTCATATACCCCAGCAGCCAGGGTAGAGGCAATGGGCACCTCAAGGCCAGAGACACCTCCCACTACCCAATTGGGAGGAGTATCCCTCCAGGAGGGTTTTGTCCCATCAACTCTGCTGCAGTGGTATAGGAGCTCCCCAGGACACCCAGGTGGAAGGGGTCTCCTGTCTGGAGGAGAGTTCCCTCTATCCAGCCTGCAGTGCTATAGGAGCTCCTCCAACACACAGGTGGAATGGTTCTCCCACCTGGAGGGGCGAGTCCTCTCCTCCCTGGCTACAGCGGTATATGAGGTCTCCCCAACACACAGGTCAGAGAGGTCCCCCGTCTGAAGGGCAAAATACCCTCTACCATGACTGTGGTGGTATAAGAGCTCCGCCAGACACCCAGGTTAGAGGAGTTTTTTCTCTGGAGGGGTGAGTCACCTCTACCCTGGCTGCCTTTGTATACAAGCCCCCCCCCCATACCCATATGGGAGGTTTCTCCCGCCATAAGGGGTGAGTACCCTTTTTCCTGGATCCAGTGGTATACTATCTTTCCCTGAGACCCAGGTGAGAGTGATCTCCTACCTGGAGTACCTTGTTTCCTCTCTCCTGGCTGGGGCAGTATTTGAGCTCTCCCCAACAATCTTGTGGGAGGGGACTCTTGTCTGGAGGGGCGAGTCTCCTCTAGCTTGGATGCTGCAGTCTAGGCCCTCAGACACCCAGATGAAAGTGGTCTTCTGCCTGGTGTTTCCAGTCCCTGCTACCTGCCTGCAGCTGTATACGAGCCCCACCCCTCCCCAGGACACAAGGTGGGAGGAGTCTCCCACCTTTAATGGTGGTATAGGAGCTCCTTCTGAAACCCAGGTGGGAAGGTCTCTGCTTGAAGGGGGGAGTCCCCTCTACCCTAGTTACAAAGGTATAGGAGCTCCCCCTGACATCCATGTGGGAGGGGTCTTCTGCCTGGAGGGTCAAGTCTGTTCTACCCTGGTTGTAGAGGTATAGGAGCTCACACAGATATCCAGGTGTGAGGGGTCTCCAGAGTGGGAAGGCAAGTCCTCTCTACCCTGGCTGCAGCGGTATAGGAACTCCCCCTGACACCCAGGTGGGAGCGGTCTCCCACCTGGAGGGGCGAGTCCCATCTACCTTGGCTGTGACGGTATAGGATCTCCCCCAAAACTCAGATGGAAGGGATCTCCAGACTGGAGAAACAATTCCCCTCTACCCTGGCTGGGGAGGTATACAAACTCTCCCAGACACCCAAGTGGAAGCATCTCCCGCATGGAGGGGTGAGTCCCCTCTATCCTGGCTGTTGCAGTATATGAGCGCCCCCCCCCCCCCCTTACACCCTGGAGGGAGGGGTATCCCACCAGAAGGGGAAACTTCTTTTTACCCTGGCCCAGGTGTTATATAAGTTCCCGCTGAAAGCCAGGTAGGAGGGGTGTCCCGCATGGATGGGTGAGTCAACTCTACCCTGGCTGCAGCAGTATAAGAGCTCTTCCCCAATACACAGGTGGAAGGGGTTTCTTGCCTGGAGGGATGAGAACTTTTACCATGATTGCCGTGGTAGAGGATCTCCCCCTGACACTCAGGTGGGAGGTGTCTCCCACTTGGATTGTCAAGTCCACTCTAACATGCCGGCAGTGGTATATGAGCTCCCCCAAGTTGGAGGGGTCTCCCACATAGAGGGGCAAGTACCTTCTACCCTGGCTTGGGTGGTATAAGAGACCCCCCACCCTAGACCTAGGTGGGAGACATCTCCAGCTTGGAGGGGAGAATCCACTCTACCCAGCCTGTGGCAGTAAGGAGCTCCCATGACACCCAGGTTGGAGGGTGTTCCGATTGGAGGGGAGAGTCCCCTCTACCCTGGCTGCTGCTGTATACATGCTCTCCCAGACATCCAGGTGGAAGGAGACTTTCACTTAGAGGGGCAAGTCACCTCTACCCTGGCTAACGTGATATGCAAGCCCCCCCCACCCCCCAATCAGGTGAGGGGGAACCCATCGGCTGGAACTTCCAGGTTGCAGGTGTCTTCTGCCTAAAGAGGCAAAGCCCTCTAACTTAGCATGGCAGTATTGGAGCTTCTCATGACTCGCAGGTAGGGGGGGGGTTCTCATCTGTAGGGGTGAGTCCACTGTATCCTGACTGAGGAGTTATTCTAGCTCCCCCCCAACATCTAGGTGGGAAGGGTCACGGCCTGTAGGGGTGATTCCCCACTCTCCTGGCTGTGGTGGTATATGAGCTCCCCCTGACACCCAGGTGTGAGGGGTCATGCACTTGGAGGGGTATTCCCCTCTCCCCTGGCTGCGACAGTATATAAGCTCCCCTGTACACCCAGGTGAGTGGTGTCTCCCTCCTGTAGTGGTGAGTCCTCTCTACCCTGCCTGAGGTGGCATATGAGCTCCCCTGACAACCATGTGTGAGCGGTCTCCCTTCTATTGGTGTGAGTCCCTGCTATCCTGGTTGCAGACCTACACAAGCTCCCCCCTCAATACCCAGATGGGAGGGTCTCATGCCTTGAGGGTGGAGTCCCCTCCACCCTGGCTAAGTTGGTATACAAACTCCTCGTGAATCCCTTTCTCTCAACATGCACAAAAGTCAACTAAAAATGGATCAAGGAGCTAGGAATTAAACCAGAGACTCTGCGTCTAATAGAAGATAAAGTTGGCCCTAATCTTTATCACATGGGGGCAGGCCCCACATTCCTTAATAAGATACCTATAGCACAAGAGGTAAAACCAAGAATCAACAAATGGGATGAATTCAAACTAAAAAGTTTTTTTCTCAGCAAGAGAAATAATATGTGAGGTGAATAGGGAGCCTATATTCTGGGAACAAATTTTTACTCCTCAAACATCAGATAGACCTCTAATCTCTAGAGTATACAAAGAACTCAAAAAGTTAAACAACAAAAAACAAATAACCCAATCAACAAATGGGCCAAGAACCTGAACAGACACTTCTCATAAGAGGATATACAAAAAATCAACAAATACATAAAAAAATGCTCACCATCTCTAGCAATCAGAGAAATACAAAATAAAACTACTCTAAGATAACATCTCACTCCAATAAGAATGGCAGCCATTATGAAATCAAACAACAATAAGTGCTTGCGAGGATGCGGGGAAAAGGGTACACTCATACATTGCTGGTGGGACTGCAAATCGGTGCAGGCAATTTGTAAAGCAGTATGGAGATTCCTTGGAAAGCTGGGAATGGAAACACAATTTGACCCAGCTATTCCCCTTCTAAGAGCATCCCCAAAAGTCCTAAAAAGAGCATACTACAGGGACACAGCCACATCAACGTTTAAAGCAGCACAATTCATAATAGCTAGACTGTGTAACCAACCTAGATGTCCTTCAATAGATGAATGGATAAATAAATGTGGCATTTATACACAATGGAAGACCCCTCCCACCTGGGTGTCAGGTGGCACCTGGGTGTCAGGTTGCACCTGGGTGTCAGGGGAAACTCATATACTGCTGCAGCCAGGGTAGAGTGGACACGCTCCTCCAGGACAGACAACCCTCCCATTTTGGTGCCAGGACAAGATTGTATTCTACCAGAGCCAGGGTAGAGGGGACTTGCTTCTCCAGGCGGGAGACCCCTCCCACTTGGGTTTCAGGGGCAGTTCTTATACTGCTGCAGCCAGGGAAGAGGGGACTCGCCCCTGCAGGTGGGAGACTTCTCCCACCTGGGTATCCTGGGAGCTCTTATATGGCAACAAAGTAGAGTGGACTTTCATGCTTCCAGGTGGGAGACTCCTCCCACCTGGGTGTCCAGGGAGCATTTATAGGGTACCAGCCAAAGTAGAGAGGCTCACCATTTCACACGGGAGACCCCTCCAACCTGGGTTTCCAGGGGAGCTTGTATACCGCCTTAGCCAGGGTACAAGGGACTCGCCCCTCTATGTGGGAGACCCCTCTTACCTGGGTGCCTGGGGGAGCTTCTATAATGCCTCAGCCAGTTTAGAGGGGACTCTAACCAGGATGGAGGCCCCCCACTTGGTTGTTGGTGGAGCTCATATACTGCTTCAGCCAGGGGAGAGGGGAATTGCCCCTGGCGGGAGACCCCTCCCACCTGAGTGTTGGGGGAAGCTTGAATACCTCTGCAACCAGGGTAGAGGGGACTCGCCCCTCCAGTCAAGAGACGCCTCTCACATGAGTGCCAGTGGCACTCCTATACCACCACAGCCAAGGGAAATTGGACTCGCCTTTCCAGGAGGAGTAGTGAAGAGGGAATTTATACCCTAACAGCCATTGTAGATGCAACTCGTTCCTCCAGTCAGGAGACCCCTCCAACATGGGTGTGTATGTGGGGGGCTCATATACTGCTGCAGCCATGGTAGCAGAGACTCGCCCCTCAAGGTGGGAGACCCTGCCCACCTGGTTGACATGGAGAGCTTGAATACTTCTGCAGCCAGGGTAAAGGAAACTCGCCCCTATAGACGGGAGACCCCTCCCACCTGGGTGTCAGAGGAAGCTCTAATACTGCTGCAGCCAGGATAGAGGAGACTCACCCCTCTATTCAAGAGACACCTCTAACTGGGGTGTGGGGGAAGTACCTATACCGCTGCATCCAGGATAGTGGAGACTCGCCCATTCAGGCAGGACACTTTCCCACCTGGGTATCCTGGGATCTTATATACATCCTTATCCAGGGTAAAGGGGAATCATCCCTCCAGGGGGCAGAGGCTTCCCACCTGGTTGTTGGTGAGATCTCTAATACCACCAAAACGAGGGTAGAGGGTAGTTGCCCCACCAGGCAGGAGACCCCTCCAAGCAGGTGTTAGGGGGAGCTCATATAGCGCAGCAGCCAGGGTAGAGGGGACTCGCCTCTCTGGGAGCGAGTCCCCTCCCACCTGGGTTTCCAAGGGGGCTCCTACACCCCCATAGCTAGGGTAGAATGAACTCGCCCTTCCAGGCAGGAGACCCCTCGCACCTGGGTGTGTG
This sequence comes from Marmota flaviventris, assembly GCF_047511675.1. Taxonomy (NCBI): domain Eukaryota; kingdom Metazoa; phylum Chordata; class Mammalia; order Rodentia; family Sciuridae; genus Marmota; species Marmota flaviventris. The sequence continues at coordinate 25,694,649 of NC_092517.1, forward strand.
TGTGGGGCTCCTATTCCACTGCAGCCAGGGTAATGGGGACTGACTTCTCCATGAAGGAGACCCCTCCCAGCTGGGTGTCCTGGAAAGCATAACTTAGGGAGGTTAGAAGGGACTCGCCCCTCTAGGCTGTGGACCCCTCCCATATTGGTGTCTGGAAGAGCATGTATTCCACTGCAGCAAGGGTAGAGTGGACTCGCACCTCCAGGTAGGAGACCCGTCTAACCTGAGTGTCGGGGGAGCTCAATTACCACCGCAGCCAGGGTAGAGGAGACTCACCCCTCCAGGCGGGAGACTTTTCCACCTGGGTGTCAGGAGAAGCTCCTATACCACTGCTTGCAGAGTAGATCAGAATCCCTGCACGAGGCAAAAAACCTCTCTCACCTGGGTGTCAGGGGAGTTTGATTACCACAGCAGCCTTGGTAATGGAGACTCGCCCCTCCAGGTGGAAGGCCCCTCCCACCAGGGTGTCAGGGTGAGCTCTTATACCTCTACAGCCAGGGTTGAGGGGACTTGCTCTTCCACGCAAGAGACCCCTCCCACATTGCTGTCAGGGGGAGCTTCTATTCGGCCTTAGCCAGGGTTTAGGGGACTCACCCCTCCATGCGGGAGACCCTTCCCACTTGTGTGTGTGTGTGTGTTTGTGGGGGGCTCCTATACAACTGCAGCTGGGTAGCAGGGGTTGGCCCCTCCAGGCAGGAGAACACTTTCACCTGGGTGTTGGAGACAGCTCAGATCCTGGCGCAGCCAGGATAGAGGTGACTCGCCCCTTCAGGCAGGAGACCCCTCTCATCTGGGTATGAGGGGGCAGTTGTTATATCTCCACAGCCAGGGTAGAGGGGACTCACCCCTGAAAGCATGCAACCCCTCTCACCTGGTTGTCCCGGGGATTCTTATAAGGCACCAGCCAAAGAAAAGGAGACTCGTCCCTCCAAGCGGGAGACCCATCCCACAACTGAGTGTCACGGGGGAGCTTTTATTCCTCTGAAGCCAGGGAAGAGGGGACTTGCACCTCCAGTCGGGACACATCTCCCACCTGTGTTTTGGAGGAGCTTGTATAACTCCAGGGTGGAGAGGACTCATCTCTCCAGGCAGGAGACCCTCCCATCTGGGTATTGAAAGGGGAGCTCCTGCACTATTGGGGCCAGAACATCGGGGACTCGCCCCACTAGGTGGGATATCCCTCACACCTGGTTGTCAGGGGAGCTCATATGCCACCTCAGGCAGGGTAGAGGGGAAACACCACTCCAGGAGGGAGACACCACCCACCTGGGTATACAAGGGAGCTTGTATACTGTCACAGCCAGGGTATAGCGGAATCGCCCTTCCAAGAGTGGGACCCTCCCACCTGGGTGTCAGGGGGAGCTCATATACTGCTATAGTCAAGAGAGTGGGGAATTGCCCCTAAAAGCGGGAGACCCCTCCCACCTGGGTATCCAGCAGAGCTTTTATATCTCTGCAGCCAGATTAGAGGGGACTCACCCCTCCAGTCCAGTGACCCATCCCACCTGGGTGTTAGGGGGAGCTCAAATAACTCTGCAGTCAGGGTCCAGGGGACTCACCCGTTCAGGAGGGAGATCCCTCCCACCTGGGTGTTGGGGGAGCTCATATACTGCTACATCCAGTGTAGAAGTGTTCACCTCTTTATGTGGGAGACCCTTCCAAACTGGGTTTTTCTGGAGATCTTACAGAGCACCAGCCAGAGTATAAGGGATTCACAACTCCAGCAGGAGACCCCTCTCACGTGAGTGTTGGTGGGGGGGGCTCGCATAGCACCTTAGCCAGGGTAGAGGTGACTTGCCCCTCCAGGTGAAAGTTCCCTCCCACCTGAGTGCCTGGGAGAGAATGTATACAGCAGCATCCAGGGTAGAGGGGACTCTCCCCTCCAGCTGAGACACCCCTCCCTCCCAGGTGAGCTCCTTTACTGCCACAGCCAGGGTGGAGTGGATTCACCCCTTGAAACTGGAGACCTCTCCGACCTAGGTATAGGGCGGGGGGCTAGTATCCCAGCCATGCCATGGTAGAAGGGACTCACCCTTCTATGAGGGAGACCTCTCTGGCATGGGTGTCTGGGGGTAGCTCTTACACTCCCTAATCCAGGATAGAGGGGACTCGCCCCTCAGGTGGGACACCCCTCCCAACTGGGTGTCAGGGGGAGCTCATATACCACTGCAGGCAGGTTAGAGTGGAATCACCTCTCCAGGTGGGAGACCCCTCCCACCTGGGTATGGAGTCAGCTCATATACCACAGCAGCCAGGAAACCAGGGAATCGCCCCTCCAGGTGAGGGGCACTGCTACATTTTCCCAAAGGAAGACTGCAGGGCCAAACATCCCAGTTCCTTCCCCTAGCTCTGGTGAGCATCATGGGAAAGGGATCTGGAAAAGGATCCCACCAAGGACAAGGAAAACAGGAGGGCCAAAGGAGGGCACTGCGTGAAGTGCTGGAAGAAGGAGGTTCATGGGTTGTGGGTCAGGACCGCAGAAAGGAGCCCAGGCTAGTGAGAGAGGGCCTAGGCTAGAGGAGATCAGGGAAGGATGGGGCCAAGCAGGCAGGGACTGCACTTGGGTTCTGATATGCAGGGAAGAAAAGGGAAGCTAGGAAGAGCCCCAAGCAAGGCCCATAGTTCAAGCCCAGGGAAGCACGGAGCAAAAAGGATACCCAGAGGCTCAAGAGAGGAGCAAGTCCAGAAATGGAGAGCCAAGGGCCATAACTGGAGTAGGGGGCTCAGATCAGTGGACAGGTTTAGGGAGGGAAGGCAGGGGATCCAGCAGGGGGAGGCAGGCTAGAGCCCCAGTACCATTGCCAGGTGTTAGGGTTCTTGGTGCTGCCCCGAGGGCCTAGGGAGAGCAAGTAGCCCAGTCGAGGGTCAGGTTTCTGTTTCTCATAAGGCACCCTGGATAAGATGAGGATCAATTGTCAGGGACCAGACCAAAGGGGCTGACAAGGGACAGGGACCAGGAGGACTGCGATGTGATGGCACAGTGGAGGGGTTGCATTGGGTGCAGAGAGGGGCAAGAGCCCGGACCCAATCAAGGACCCCAGGTAAGGGACTGACCCCAACAAAATGTACTAGGAACCCAATGAGCAGGAGGCCCCTGCTCCAGGAAAAAGTGGTAGGGGAAGGACAGGAAAGTAGGATTGGCACTAGGATGAGGAGAAAGAGGGCTGTGTCAAGGGCACACAGGGGAGTGAGCTTGGGGGTCAAATCAAGGGACACCCAGGTCAGAGACGATAGGAAGACACACCACAAAAAAAGAATGCAACCCAAGTAATGGATTAAGGAGCTCAGGCTGACAGCCAGGCCAGGGGACTGTAGGGTGAAGGGTCAGGGTGAGGAAGGGCTGAGTTGGCTTATTTGCAGCTTGCAAGGCTAGAGGCCAGGAGAGGGAATAGAGGGGATATCCCAGGGCAAGGTCATCACTAGGCTCAAGTCCACCTCCAGTGTCAATTTTGGTCAGCAAAGGGGGCCCAGATGAGGGACCGGGCTGTGTTGCCCATAGGAATCCTTCAGGGCCCAGAGGCCAACCAATTTCACTCCTCTGCCCCAGCTGAGTAGATTCTCACAGAGAGACCAGGACCAAAGGGGGGGGAGCGATGTGAAAGATACCTTTAGTTTGGGATTGGGGGAATGTCACTGGGGAGCCAGCAACCATTGGAGACCAGGTGAGGGAGAAGTAATTGGAGAGCAGGGTCCTGGCAATGACAAAATACTACATTACAAGGGGAACAGAGGGGAGGAAGAGGAGGTAGGCCAAGCAAGGGGCCTGAAATCAAGGAACAGAGATGGGTTCCACAAGAAGGGTGACTGGGGGCTCCACCAAGTAGCCAGGCCCAAGAATTGGGAGCCAAGCACCAAGCCCCAGTCCTGGGTCCTATGAAAACAGAGAGGGCTGGGGAGGGGAGAAAGGAGAGCAAGGGTAGTGAGTGGCACAGTGAGAGGAGGGCTCAGGGCCTGGGTTCACTGCTGGGTATCAGGATTGAGGAGCAGCGCCTGGTCAGAGAGATTCCAAAGTCCAGGCAAGGGACACAGCTACGTTTTTCCCAAGGGAACCCACAGGACCAAACACCCAGTTCCAGTCCCCTGGACCTGGTGAGCATCCTGGGAAAAGGATCTTGAAAAGGGGCCCAGCAGGGACAGGGACAACAGGAGGGATGAAGGAAGATACAGCATGCAAGGCCAGAGGAAGGGTGTTGATGGGATATATGCCAGGACTCCAGAAAGGAGCCCAGGCTTGGGACCAACAGGAAGGTCCAGTACAGGAAAGGACAGTGAAGGGCTAGGTTGGGCTGGTGGGTGACAGTAGGATTCTGAGGTTCAGGGAAGCCAAGGTGAGTAGGGTACTGGCTCCAGCGTGGCCCATACTTCAATCCCAGGAAAGCACATGGCAAGAAGGCCCCCAGAGGCTCAAGTGAGGAAGCAGGCCACGGAATGGAGATCCAAGGGCCAGAGCTTTTGCAGGGAGCTCAGGACAGTGGACAAGATTTTGGAGGGATGGCAGGGGATCCTGCAGGAGCAGGCAGGCTCCTGGCTGGGGGCGACTGCCAGGTGTCAGGGTTCCTGGTGCAGGACCAAAGACCCAGAGCAAGAGGCCAAGGCAAGGAGCAGGACTCAGTTACCCATAGGGCACTCTGGCTTAGATGAGAATACAGGGACAGGGACCTGGTAAATGAGGCCTGGCAAGTGAAGGCAGGCAGTAGGAGGGCAATGGGAGGGCACAGCAGGGGGTCTCGGTGGGAGGGAGGGCAAGGTCCAGGACCCATACCAGGTGCTCAGGCAAAGGACCCATCTGAACAACCTAGTACAAGGGACCCAAGAAGCAGAATTCTCACGATCACCAGAGGAATTCACAAGAGATTGTGGAGGAAAAGCTGCACCAGGACCATGAAAAAGAGGGAAGCTCAAGGGGCACTAGGGGAGCCCTCTGGGGGGCCCAAGAAAGGGGCCCCGAGTTCAGACCCTACAGGAAGATACTCCATGCAATGCGAAGGGACATGAGGAAAGCGGTCAGAGTCTCAAGGGAGCACATAAGCCCGGGGACAGGAGCACCAAGGGTCTTGGTTAGGGAAGGCTGGGTTGGGGTAGGGGCAGCATGTAAGGCCAGAAAGCAAGGGAGGAAAGGGAGGGTATCTCTCAGGGCTGGGTTGGAGGAAGTCACATATTAACTGTCAGGCCACAAGTTTCAGGCAGTGAAGGGATGCAGCCGAGGTCAGGGCAGTTTTCCCCATAAGGAACATTCAGGGAGCAGAGGGCAGCCAATTCCACTCCTTTACCCCAGGTTAGTAGGTCCTCAGAGACGAACCAGTAGAAAACGAGGGGCAAAAGAGGGCACTATGAGCGGATACCTTCCGTGTGGAGGATGGAGTTGTGGTCAGTGGGCATCTAGGACAAATTTCAGGAGCCCAGGCTAGAAAGAAGCAGGGGTGGCAGAGGGTTCGGGCAGAGCCAGGAACCACAATATGAAGGGATCAGAGGGGAGATATAAGAGGGGCTTACAAAAAGGGCCTTAAACCAAGGGACAGAGACAGGGTCCTCGAGAAGGGTGGGCTGGGATTCAAGCAAGGAGCTGGGCACAGTAATGCAGAGCAAAAAGGACCTTGGTGAATAGAAAGAAACATGGATGGGGAGCATCAGGAGGGGAGAAAATGGAGTGGGTGGCACAGGGAGGGATAAAGGCTCAGGTTCACTGCAGAGTGTCAGGGGTCAGGAACAGGGCCCAGGCTGAGGGAGGCCAAAGAGTTCAGGCAAGGGTCAGGGCTATGTTTTCCCAAAGAGAGCCCACAGGGCCAAGAGACCACATCAAATTGCCTGGCCTGGGTGAGCATCCTGGGAAGAGGATAAAAAAAGCAGGCATAGCAGAGACATAATGGACAGGAGCGCCAAAGGAGTGCACAGCCTGAAGGGCCATAGGACTGGTCTGAGTGGGGTGGGAGCCAGCAACCCAGCGTGGATCCCAGGCAAGGGACCTAGAGAAGGGCCCAGGCAAGGGGAGAACAGGGAACGCAGGGCCAGGAAGGCGGGGCTGCACTAGGGTCCTGCAGTACAGAGAAGCCAAGGGGAGCAGGGAAGTGGCACCAGTGAGGGGATCTCAGACAAGGCCCAGAAAATCACAGAGGAAGAACGGCCACCAGAGGCTCAAGTGAGGAGCCAGGCAAGGGAAGGGAGAGCCAAAGGCGAGGCCTAGGGCAGGGGTCTCAGGACAGTTGACAAGATTTGGGAGGGAAGGCACAGGCTCATGCAGGGGGCAGTCAGGTTTCATGCCCAGGCCTACCTCCAAGTTTCAGAGTTTATATTGTAGGACCAAGCAACCAGGGAGAGCAAGGGGAACAGGTGAGGGGCAGGGCTCTGTTTCCCATAAGGTGACCTGGCTTAGATTTGAATACAGGGCCAGGGACCTGGCAAAGGAAGCCAGACAGGGAAGGGGGCCAGGAGGAGGGTGACGGAAGTGCAGGGTGAGGGGGTCGAGGTGGGTTCCATGAGTCCAGAGCCAGGACCCAAGCCAGGCTCCCAGGAAAGGTACCCACACTACCTATGTTGATTAGGGACCCAAGTAGCAGGAGACCCGCAATAGCCAGGAAAACGTGTGAGGGAAGGGAAATAGGGGGTCTGGGAGGACCAGTACACAGATGGACACCTAGGGAAGCCCACTGGAGGGCCCAAGCTAGGGGGCCCAACATGAAGAGACTCCATGCTATGCCAAGAGACATGGAATGTTGTCAGGAGCTCTGCTGAACATCCAGGCCTGGGGAATATAGCACAAAGGTTTAGGGATAGGGAGTTCTGGGTTGGGGTATGGGCAGCATGCAAGGCTAGATGGCATGAGAGAGAAGAGAGGGGATTGCTCAGGGCTGGGTTGGAGCAAGTCCCATGTTAACTGCCAGGCCTCATGCTTCACGCAGTGAAAGGGACTCTGGTGAGTGGCAGGGCTGTGTTTCCCATAGAGAGCATTCAGGACACAAAGATGAGCCAATTCCGCTCCTCTGCCCCAGGTGAGTAACACCTCAGAGAGGGAAATGAATCAAAGGAGGGGACAAAGAGGGTACTGTGAGGGGATACCTGGTGTATGGAAATATGGGGTGGTGTCGGGCTTCAAGGATCCATTCGAGCAGCATAGGCTAGGGAGAAGCAGGGTGAGTGGTGGGTCTGGGCAGTGCCAGGATAACACAGCATGAGGGAATCAGAGGGGATGCACAGGAGGGGGCTGGCAAAAGATTCCTGAAAGCAAGGGACAGGGAATGGGTTCTCTGGAAGGGTAGCCAGGGTCTCAAGAAGCCAGTCTAAGTAATGGAGAGCTAAGTGCTAGCACCTGGGCATAGGTGAATGAAAAGGAACATGGAGGGGGAGCAGCAGGAGGGGAGAATGTGGAGTGGGTGGCACAGGGGGAGAAGGGCTCCAGGCCCAGTTTAACTGCAAGGTGTCAGGGGTTGGGAACAGCACCAGGGCTGAGGGAGGCCAAAGGGCCCAGGCAAGGGGCAGGGATACATTTTCCCAAAAGTGAGCGACCAGAGCCAACAGGCCAGGTCAATTTGCCTGGCCTGGGTGAGCATCCTGGGAAGGGGGTCACGAAGGCGGGCGTGGCAGAGATAGAAAGGACTGGAGGACAGAAGGAGGGCACAGCCTTAAGAGCCCAAGGAAGGGTGTTAGTGGGTTGGTGTTCAGGACCTCAGCAAGGAGCCCAGGCAAGGGACATAGAGGATGGCTCAGGCCAAGACAGCAGGGAAGTCTGGGGCCGGGTAGACAGGGCTACTCTAGGGTACTTCTGTATAAGGAAGCCAAGGGGAGCAGGGAAGTGGTGCCAGCGAGGGGCTCTCAGACAATGCCCAGAAAAGCAGTGAGCAAGAAGGGCCTCAAGCGAGGAGTCAGGCCAGCGAACAGAGACAAGGGCCAGGGCTTGGGCATGGGCATAGGACACAGGACAAGGTTTTCGATCGAAGGCAGGGGATCCAGCAGAGTGGAGTCAGGCTCTAGGCCCAGGGCCACCTTCAGGTGTCAGGGTTCCTGCTGGAGGACCAAGAACCCAGGGAGAGCAAGAGGCCCAGGCGAAGGGCAGAGCTCTGTTTCCCATAAGGCGCCCTGGGTCACATTTGAATCCAGGGCCAGGGACCTGGCAAAGGAAGGCAGACAAGGGAAGGGGGGCAGGAGAAGGGCAACAGGAGGACATGGTGGGGGGTTGTGGTGGATGCACTGTAGGGTGAGAGCCATGCATGACCCAAGACAGGCCCCCAGGCAAGGGACCCACCCAAACGATTGTGATGAGGAACCCAAGGAGAGGGAAATCTGCAAGCACCAGGAAAAAGCAAAATGGGAAGGGAGATAGGGGCTGCATGAGGACCAGGAGACAGAGGGACACCTAGGTAGGCCCGCTGGGAGGCCCGACAAAGGGGCCCTAGGGTCAGACCCAACACAAAAAGACTCCATGCTATGCCAAGGGACATGAGGATCATAGTCAGGGGCTCAGGTGAGTGCCCAGTCCCGGAGACTGGAGCAAAAATGGTTAGGGTTACAGAGGGCTGGTTTGGGCAGGGGCATCATGCAAGGCCAGAGACCAGGGTAGGGAAGGGAGGAGATTTCTCAGGTCTGGATTGGAGCAAGTCTCATGTTAACTGCCAGGCCTCAAGTTACAGGCAGTAAAGGGGACTCAGGTGACTGGAAGGGCTCTATTTCCCATAGGGAGCATTCGGGGTGCAGAGACCAGAGAAATCCGCTCCTCCATCCCAGGTGAGTAGATCCTCAGAGAGGGACCAATGAGGGGCAAAAGAGGGTACTGTGAAGGGTACCTGGTGTGCAGAGGTTGGGGGGTGTCGGTGGGCTGCAGGACCCATTTGAGGAGCATAGGCTAGAGGAGCATAAGCTAGAGTGAAGCAGGGGTAGCTGAGGGTCCGGACAGTTCCAGAATACTACAGCATGGGGGGACAAGAGGGAAGACACAGGAGGGGGCTGGCAAAAGGTGCCTGAAACCAAGGGACAGGGTCAGGGTCCTCGTGAAGTGCAGCCAGGGGCTCAAACAAGAAGCTGAGCCCAATAATGGAGAGCTAAGAGCTAGCACCTGGGCCTGGGTGAATGAAAAGAAACATGGATAGGGAGGGGCGAGAGGTAAGAAAGGGGAGCTGCTGGAACAGGGGGAAAATGGCTCAAGGTCCAGGTCCACTGAAGGGTGTCAGTGTTTAGGAATAGGGGCCAGGCTGAGGGAGGTGAAAGTGCCCAGCCAAGGGGCAGGGCAACGTTTTCCCAAAGGTCAAAATCTCTGGTGGCCAGGGGTTCAATCAAGGAGCTGGTCACAGTAATGAAGAGCCTAGTGCTAGCATCTGGGACTGGGTAAATTAAAAGGAACATGAAAAAAGTGGATTGGGTGGCACAGGGGGAGAAGGGCTCAAGGCCTAGGTCCACTGCAGGGTGTCAGAGGTTGGGAGCAAGGCCTGGACTAAGGGACGCCAAAGGGCCCAGGCAAGGGGCAGAGCTATGTTTTCCTAAAAGGAGCCCCCAGGGCCAAGAGGCCAGGTCAAGTTGCCTAGTCTGGTTGAGCATCCTGGGAAGAAAATTAGGGAAGCGAGTGTGGCAGTGACAGAAAGGACAGGAGGGCAGAAGTAGGGCATAGCCTTAGGGCCGCAAAAAATATGTGGGTGGGGTTGGAGCCAGGACCCCAGCAAGGAGCCCAGGCAAGGGACTTAGAGGAGGGCCCAGGCCAGAGTAGAACAGGGAATGCCAGGCTGGGAAGGAGGGCCTGCACTAGGATACTGTAGTACAGGGAATTCAAGGGGAGCAGGGAAGCGGCCCCAGCAAGGTGCCCTCAGACAATGCCCAGAAAAGCAGTGAGCAAGAAGGGCCACCAGAGGCTCAAGTGAGGAGCCAGGCCAGGAAACTGATAACCAAAGGCCAGGGATTGGGCAAAGGGCTTAGGAGAGTGGACAAGATGTGGGAGGAAGGCAGGGGATCCATCAGGGTGCAGTCAGGCTCCAGGCTTAGGGCCACTTCCAGGTTTCAGGGTTCCTGGTGCCAGACCAAGCACTCAGGGAGAGAAAGGGGCCCAGGCGAGGGGAAGGGCTTTGTTTCCCATAATGTACCCTTGATCTGATGTGAATCTAGGGTCAAGGTCCTGGCAAAGGTGGCCAGGAAAAGAAGGGGGCCAGAAGGAGGGCGATAGGAGAACATGGCAGGGGGTCGAGATGGGTGCCCATAGGGGTGAGAACTAGGACCTAAGCTAGGTGCCCATGCAAGTGACCCATCTGATCCATGGTGATGGGGGACCCAAGGAGCAGGATATCTGTGAGCACCAGAGAAAAGTGCAGGGGAAGGGAAGGAAGGGGGTGTGTGAGGACCAGGAGAATCCCAGGGGCACCTAGGGGAGCCCATTGGTAGGCCCAAGCAAGCAGCCTCCAGGTCAGACCCAACTTCAAGAGACTCTTTGCTATGCCAAGGGCCATGAGGAATGCAGTCAGGGGCTCAGGTGAATGCCCAAGTCCAGGGACTGGAGTGCAATATGTTCAGGGTTAGGGAGGGTTGGGTTGTTGTAGGGCAGCATGCAAGTCCAGAGGGCAGGGGAGGGAAATGAGGGGATCGCTCAGGGCTGGGTTATAGCCAGTCCATGTTAACTGCCAGCCCTCAAGGTTCAGGCAGTGAAAGGGACTCAGGCGAGTTTCAGGGCTCTGTTTCCCATAGGGAGCATTCAGGTCCTGGCAAATGTTGCCAGGAAAAGGAAGTGAGCCAATTCTACTCCTCTGCCCCAGGTGAATTGATCCTGAGAGAGGGACCTGGATCAAAGGAGGGGCCAAAGAGGGTAGTGTGAGGGGATACCTGATGTGCGGAAGTGTGGGGGTTCAGGCTGCAAGGACCCATTCAAGCAGCATAGGCTAAGGAGAAACAGGGGGACCGGAGGGTCCAGGCAATGCCAGGATACCACAGCATGAGAGAATCAGAGGGGAGACCCAGGAGGGGGCCAGTAAAAAGGCCTGAAACCTAGGGACAGGGTCTGGGTCCTCAAGAAAGGCAGCCAGGGTCTAAAGAATGGAGCCATGCCTAGTAATGGAGAGGCAAGTGCTAGCACCTGAACCTAGTGAATAAAAAAGGACATGGTTGACTGTGGAAGCTCTTATAACTTTGCAGCCTGGGTAGAGCAGACTGGCTCATCCAGGTGAGACACCCCTCCCACCTTGGTGTCTAGGCTAGCTTGAGTTCTGCCTCAGCTCATATAGAGGGGACTGAGATCCCTACTTTCATGAGATCCCTTCCACCTGCGTGCCCAGTTGCAGTGGAGTGGCTCCTGTACAGCTGAAGCCAGGGTAACAGGGACTTGCTCCTCCAGGGGGTATACCCCATTTACCTGGGTGTAGGGCGGAGCTCCTATCTAGGCACAACCAGAGTAGCAGGGACCCGCCCCTCCAGAGACCACTTGCACTGGGGTTTGTAGGGGTGGGGGGGCTCCTATACAGCTGCAGCTAGGGTAACAGGGACTTGCCCCTCCACTCTCCAGGCGGGAGACCTCTTTCACCTGCATGTCTGGGGGAACTCCTATACCTCCACAGGAGGGGTAGAGGGGACTCGCCCCTCCAGGCAGGAGACTCTTCCCAAATGGGTGTCTGAGGAGCTAGTACACCGCTCCAAACAGGGTAGAGAGGACTTATGACTCCAGACGGGAGACTCCTCCCACCTGAGTGTTGCGGGATCTTTTATACTGCTGCATCCAGGTTAGAAGGACTCGCCTCTCCAGGCAAAGACTCCTCCAACCTGGGTGTCAAGGGGAGCTCATATACAAACACAGCCAGGGTAGAGGGCACTCGCCCCTCCAGGCTGGAGACCCCACCCACCTGGGTATCTGGGGGCCTCTTATACAGCTGAGGCAGGGTAGCAGGGTCTCGCCCCTCCAGGCCAGAGACTCCCCCCACCTGGGTTTCAGGGGAGCTTCTATATCACTACAGCCAGGTTAGAGGGTTCTAGAAACTTCAATCAGGAAAATCCTCCCATCTGGGTGACTGGGGGAGCTCCTATACCTCCCAGCCAGTGTAGAGAGGATTTACTCCTCCAGATGAGAGACACCTCCACGTGGCTGTCCTGGGAGCTCTTATATGGCACCAGCCAAAAATAGAGGGGACTCACCCATCTAGGTGGGAGACCCCTCCCACCTGGGTGCTGGGGTCTTCTGTAGCTTGTGTACCCACCAAAGCCAGGGTAGAGAGGACTGGACCCTCAGGCGGGAGACTCCACCCAATTGGGTGTCTGGGGAAGCTTGTATACCTGCACAGCTAGGGTAGAGGGGATTCCCTGCTCTAGGCGGGAGACCCTTTATATCAGGCTGTTAGGGGGAACAATTATCCTGCCAAAGCCGGGTATAGGGGATTCACCCTTCCAGGCATGATATCCCTCACACCTGTGTGTCAAGGGTGCTATTATATCGCCACAGTCAGAGTGGTGGGGATGCTCCCTCCTTGCAGGAGACACCTTCCACCTGTGTGTCCAAGGGAGCTCCTGTACCGCCACAGAAAGCATAGGAGAAACTTGCAACTCCAGGTGCGATACGCCTCCCACCTGGGTTTCAGGGTGAGCTAGTATACTGAACCAGCCAGGCGTGGGTGGAGGAGCTCATATAGAACTGTAGCCAGGGTAGTGGGCACTTGCTTCTCCAGGGAGGAGACCCCTTCCACCTGGGGGTACCTGGGAGCTTCTATAACACCTTAGCTAGGGCAGAGGGGACCTGGGCTTCCAGGCAGGAGACTCCTCCAACTTGGGTGTCAGGGGAGCTCATATACTACAGCAGCCAGTGTAGATGCTTCTTGTTTTTCCAGGCGGAAGTCCCCTCCCACCAGTGTATCAGGCGGAGCTCATATACTGCAGTAACTAGGGTAGAGGGGACTCACCCTTCCATATTGGCTACCCCTCCCACGTGGGTATGGTGGGGGGTGCTCGTTCACCACCATATCCAGGGTAGAGAGGACTCAACCCTTCTTGCCGGAGACCCCTCCCACCTGCTGTCTGGGAGAGCTCCTACACCACTGCAGCCAGGATAGAAGGAACATTCCTCTCTAGGTAGGAGACCCCTGGCACCTGGATGTCCAGGGGAGCTCCTATACTGCTGAAGCCAGGGAAGAGGGGACTCGCTCCTCTAGGCTGGAGAACCCTCCCACCTGAGTGTCAGGGGGAGTTCCTATACCACTGCAGCCAGTGTAGAGGAGACTTGCCCTTCCTGTCAGGAGACTCCTTCCACCTGGGTTTCTGATTTAGCTCCTATCCCTCCGCAGCCAGGGAAGAGAGGACTCTCCCCTACAATCGTAGGACCACTCCCACCTAGGTGTCTGAATGAGCTTGATTTATGCAGCAGACATTGTAGAGGGGACTCACCCCTACAAGAGGGAGGCAACTTTCACCTGGGTGTCAAGGGGAGCTCCTATACTGGCACAGCTTTTATAGAGAGAATACACCCCTGCAGGCAGATGACCACTCCCTCCTGGATGCACAGAGACCTCTTATATAGCAAGAGCTAAAGTAGAGGGGACTCGCCCTTCCACGTGAGATATTCATCCCAACTGGGTGTCTGGAGAGCTTGTATACCTCCAAAGCCATGGTAAAAGGGATTTGCCAGTCCATGCAGGAGACGGCTCACACTTATGTGTAGTGCAGCGCTTGTATACCGCCTTAGTAAAGATAGAGAACACTCATCACTCCCTGGGAGAGACCCCTCCCACCTGAGTGTTTGGGAGACATTGCATACCGCCACAGCCAGGGAAGAGGGGACTCATTACTCCAGGCAGGAGACCTCTCCCGACTGGGTGTCAGGGGGAGATCCTTTACCACAGCTGCTATAGTACAAGGAACTCTTCTCTCCAGGGGAGAGACCCATCTAACCTGGGTGTCAGGGAAAGCAAGTATACCACTGCAGCCAGGGTAGACTGGACTCACCCCTTCAGGTGGGAGACCCCTCCCATCTTGGTATGATAGGGGAGCTCCTATACCACAGCAGCCAGCATAGAGTGGACTTGCCCCTCAAAGCAGGAGACCCCTCCCACCTGCGTATTTTGGAGAGCTGGTAAACCCCCTGAGACAGGGTAGACAGAAGTCACCCTTCTAGATGGGAGACCCCTCCCACCTGGGTGTCAGGGGATGCTTTTTAACCTCTGCAGCCTGTGTAGAGAGGACTCACCCCTCCAGTTGAAGACCCTCTCACCTGGATGTCAGGTGGAGCTCATATAGCTCAGCAGCCAGGTTAGAGGCAACTCACACCTCCAGGTGAAAAACATCTCCCACCTGGGAATGGGAGTAACTCCTATACCACTTTATCCAGGGTAGAGGGGACTCACCCCTCCAGTCAAAAGATCCCTCCCACCTGGGTGTCAGGTGGAGCTTATATACCCCAGCAGCTATGGTAGAGGCAACTTGCACCTCCAGGTGAGAGACACCTCCCACCTGGGAATGGGGGTAAATTCTATACTGCTTTAGCCAGGGTACAGGAAAATCGCCCCTCCAGGGGGAAGACAACTCCCACATGGGTGTTTGGGGAGGGGTGGATCTGAAATATCTCCCACCTGGGAATGGGAGTAACTCCTATATACCACCTTAGCCAGGGTAGAGGGGACTCACCCCTCCAGGAAGAAGACCCCTCCTACCTGGGATAGGAGGGGTCTCTTATACCCCTGCAGCCAGGGTTGAAGGGACTCGCCCCTTCAGGCTGGAGGCCCTCTCACCTAGGTGTGGGTGTGGAGCCCTTATACAGCTGCAGCCAGGGTACTGGGGACTTGCCCCTGCAGGCAGGAGACTTCTCTAACCTGGGTGTCTGGGGGAGCTTGCATACCACTGCAGCCAGGGCAGAGTAGACTCTCTTTTCCAGGAGGGAGATCCCTTTCACTTGTGTGTCCTGGGGAGCTCCAATACCACTGAAGCAAGGGTTGTAAGAAATCGCACCTCTAGGCAGGAGACCCCTCCCCTCTGGGTGTCAGGGGGAGTTCCTTTACCATTGCAGGCAGGGCAGTGTGATAGTAGAAGCAAATGTGACTCCATTTTGTTTTATGACTTCATTCTGTAAAACAACCATGCCAAGTAGAAGGGTCATGACTGTGGCAAGATGTTCTTTTCTTTTTTGCTATAGAAATCTTTACGAACATGGAACTACCTAATGGGGCATTGTTAGTGTAACTAGGGTAAGGAGGCTCTGTTTCCTTAACTGGGTGACAGGGGTAACTGTGATTGGTTAGGCTTCCTGCCACCTGACTGCAAACTCCTGCTTCTAGTAACCTGGCTTGCTTGCATTGGCTAGACCCCCGAACATCCATTTTGTGTTTTTTAGGCTTATAAGGAGTGCCATTGCAATTGTTTGGGGCTGATCAGGGGAACAGCTTTATGTTCTGGTCAATCACCACCACTGTGCTTCAATAAAGGCTTGATTCAATTACATGTGAGTGGTCTGAAAGTCAGTTTATGAAACCCTGGGATTAAGCTTTAACTATAACATTTGGGAGCTCACCCAGGACCCATTTCTTCCCTACCCTCATGCTGAAATTTCCTCCAATGACGGGCCTTTGGACTTCGGCCCCGGAGTATAGGGGAGTTCTGAGAGATTTTCCTCAGCCTCACTCCAAGGATGACTCCAATCCATCCTAGGTCTCTCTGAAAAGCCTCCTGTCAGCCTGTCAGTTCTGGTGAGTTGACGCTTCTGGGGAAAATGTCAGATTGGACGCAGTCACTTACACCTTTCCCGAGACAGGAGGAGACACTGTCACTGTCTCCCTGGAGGTCTCCCTGTGTGACCTCATCTGTCTGTATCTGAGGCCTATTGGAGGCCTTCCTGCGAGGCCTCATCTGTCTGGGATCAGGAGGAGATGTGGTCTCTTCGCCATTAGAGGTGTCCCTATGTGACCTCAGCGATTGTTGCTTGTCCTGTGTCTGTTCTTCTGTTTGTCATTTCTCCAGCATCTTCTTGCTGTTTGTCATTTGTCCAGTGTCTGTTCACCGGCCGTTTGTCCTGTTTATATATTCGTGTATAGTTCAGTGTCTGCTTTGCTGTTTGTCATTTGTCCAGTGTCTGTTTGCTGGCCATTTGTCTTGTGTTGATCTGTCCGTCTGTTGTGTGTGGGCACTTTTCTTGTTCTCATAACCGCTCTTCTTTCATCAGGACTCCTTTGCTCCACTGACATCATGACACAAGGAAGCGCTACAGAGATCTCTACCTATACCCCTTTAACTTGTTTTCTTAAAAATTTTCAGGACTTTGTCTGTTGGTTTGTTTTTGTTTGTTCCCTTCGTGTTCTGTATTAATTTCTACCTCAGTTTGTTTCTAATGGAAAAAAAAATGGTTAAAACAGTTTTAACTCTGCTCACTACAGCTTGCATTAAAATGTAAAGAGCTGAAAAAAGCCCTAAAAGAATTGTCAAAGGTAAAAGCTAAACTTAAAAAAAAAGCATTCTAGAGATTGCCTTCATTTAGGAACTGGGCCAGGTGGCCAACTGGGTAAATCATGTCAGTTCCTATAGAAGACAGATTAAAACTAAAGTGTTTTATAAAATTATTATTCATAAATTGTATAACAAAAAGAATAATTTTGTCTAGAAAATTTGGCTTTTGTCTCTCAGTATTTGAAAGCATAAATAACTCCCAACTATAAAAAATATATATATCTAAAGATTTTTCAATTTCAGGTTAAAATTTGATGACCACTATCCAAGAAACCAGAAAAATCAGGTTAAAATGGGACCCTAACCTGGGGACTCTCCAAAGGAGACCAATAAAGCTGCGTCTTTGGGAAGTTACTCCAGGGAGAAATTATCCCCCTTTGTTTGTCTATGTTCCCTCAACTCTTTTCAGCTGTCATGAACAGGACCACCTCAGGAAAAAGGTTAGAAAATTTTAAAAATTCTGCATTTGTTAAATTCATAATTTTGATCCAATATGCTTAGGTTAATATGTTTTTCTGATTACACTCTGCTTTATTCTAAGGCCAATTTACAAAGGCTAACTCTCAATCTAATAGGTTTTTTAAAAATAGGCTACAAGGCTTTTGTTTGTCTGTTTGCTTTGTGTGGGTGCACGGGTGTACTGTCCGTCTACATACATTGCCATGTCTATATATATTTGGTACAAAAAATTGACATATAAGCTCATAAATTATAATTAAAAAATGGATTCAAATATTTTTAGTTAATATGGTTTAAAATGTTCAATTCAAATTGGGAAAAGAGATAAATGTACAAATGTCTATAAAGTTACTAATGCACAGTTTTGTTTCTAGATGGTTAAACAGCTGTTAAAATGTTAATGTCTGTAAAGTGTCTGACATCTATTGTCTCTAGGATTTTTTTTTCAACAGGAAAAAAGATTACGAATACTATTCAATACACTTATCTTATACATTGTATTTTAAAAAGATACATAAATTACATCTAAACGTATATTAAATTATTCATGGATGTGTTTGTTAGAGACATCTAATTAGTACAAAGTTAAAATGCTAACTGTTAAATATAATATCAAATACTCTTAACTCCTTAAATTACATGAGGTAAAATACTTAAACAATGTTGGTGTTTTCATAAGTTTGTAAATTTAAAAAAAATGAAATTATTTTGTGTTATTATAAAAACAAAGTTACAATTACAATGTCCCAACAAATATAATTCTAGTTACAAGGAGTCAAGATGTTTCAACTGTATTTCAACTAAATTATTGTAAATAACAAATATTTCATCTTATTAAAATGGATTAATTTATCTAAATTCAGAAATTTATAAGGGTTATTTCAAGGTACAAACAACAAAAAAAGAATCAATGGATTAAAAATTATTAAAAAGTTCTAAATATAAAAATATATTTAATGGGGGCTGGGGATGTGGCTCAAGCGGTAGCGCGCTCGCCTGGCATGTGTGCGGCCCGGGTTCGATCCTCAGCACCACATACAAACAAAGATGTTGTGTCCGCCGAGAACTAAAAAATAAATATTAAAAATTCTCTCTCTCTCTCTCTCTCTCTCTCTCTCTCTCTCTCTCTCACCCTCCCTCCCTCTCTCACTCTATCTTTAAAAAAAAAAAAAAAAAAAAAAAAAAACCTCTTTTCTTTCTAGTCTCAGTTATTCTATAAAAATATATATATATATATATATATATATATATATATATATATATATATATATATATATATATATATATATATATTTAATGAAGAAGATTTCCAGGTGAAAAGGCTTTATATGATAAAGTATAATTATAATACATCTAAGTAAACAAAAAAGAATCTAATTAAGTAATATAAAAACCTATAAATAAAAGACAAATATTAAAATTTTATATGTGACTAATTTGGTTATATATGTAACACAAATAGTTAAAACTATTCAAGGTTGTTCTCTAAGGACAAATAATAGTGTACTGATATATTTATATGTTAAAATGACAAAAACTTCTAAAAATATTAATTGCATTGTTTCTATTATGTTGCATCCCCTAGAACAAATAATCTTATAGAAATTAAGGTTTGTACATCTGTGGCTAAACAGCAACTTTAATTTTAAAGTATTGTCCTACATTACAGAGTCTAGATTTTCCTTTAAAAGCTAACCATGGTTAATATAAAGACATCAATAAAAGTGTGGTACATTACTCTTTTTTACAGATTAAATATGTTTATATCTTTCAGGTATACAGTCTTTAAGGTAAAAAGTTTAAAGGAACATTTTATCAAGCTGGTATGCTTGGAACTAAAATTGTCTATAATAGTAATTTAAACTTATAAAGGTAATAGATTTTATTGGGGATTTATTTATATTATTTGATGTTTTGTAACCAAATCTTATGTTGCCTTATACACTAAAAAATAAAAATTTAAAGATATTTTTAAAAATAATGAGAACCTAATCTATTTAAAGATTAATATTATAAAATATTTTGCCACTTTTCCACATTGGAAAAAAATGTTAAGGGCTCTCAGCCTTTCCTTAATTAATGTTTCAGATATATGTCATATTCTGCTACTATCATTCATACAGAGTCAGGAAACAATATATGTAAACTTTATAAAATGATATCTAAATAGAGAGACAAAGATCAGCTTTAAAACTGAAACACTTTACCTAAGATTGGTAAAGAGCACTTACCTGAGATAAGGCTCTGCCTCTCACCTTACAGCATGTCAGAATAACTTCAAATAATCCAGATTTCAGATGATTTAAAGTTATATTCAAATATTAATTTTATTGGAACGATTACTGTTATCTCAAATAGGAAATATAATGTATAACTCAGCCAAGGTTCAAAATTATATACAAGCAGGGCTGGGGGTTTGGATCAGTGGTAGAGTGCTCTCCTTGCATGTGTGAGACCCTGGGTTTTATTCTCAGCACCATATAAAAATAAATGAACAAAATAAAGATATTGTGCCCATGTATAACTGAAACAAATATTTAAAAAATTATATGCAAGGTAAATATGTTTTTACTATTGTTAATTTCACTTTGTATTTTCATTATAACCAAAAGAAAAGTGACCTTGACAATCAGAGCAACCAAGAGACATTTCTTGTGGCAGTGTCAAATTAAGAGAGAGAGAGAGAGAGAGAGAGAGAGAGAGAGAGAGAGAGAGAGAGAGAGAAAGCGAGAAAGTAAAGTGTGAGAGAGCGGGACAGAGAAAGCAAAGTGCAAGAGAGAGAGAGAAAGCAAAGAGAGAGAGAGAGAGAGAGAGAGAGAGAGAGAGAGAGAGACAAAAGAGGGAGAGGGAGAATGAGAGATGGGGAAAGTGAAAGAAAAAGGAGAGAGAAAGACAGGAGGACCTGGAAAGAGAGAGTTTATATAGCCAAAATCTAATGGGCTCTCTGGGTTTGCAAGCTGCCTTGTTGGCGTGCAGTGATTGGATCACACAGTAGTTGCTAAGGGTGTCATCTTCTGCCTTCAGTCAGACTGGAAAGGGATCAGATGTGGGTTTACATGACACCAGACAGGTAAAAGTCAAGTGTTCAACTATAAGCGGGGTTGAATGTTCAGACTTCAGGCAAATAAGTGAAGCTAACATTTGTTCAGCCTGCTCCTCAACTAACAATAACTGATGACTGTTAATGTTATACAGAGGTAATACTTCATAAACACACAACCTAAATTAATTTATGATATTAAGCCATCATCTGTAGACAGATGATAAATAAAAGAAATTAAATTAACTGTAAAGAGGCAAAAGTTATGTCTCAGAAGTAGAGTGCTTGCCTTGCATGTGTGAGACTCTAGGTACAATACTGAGCATTATAAAAATTAATAAGTAAAATAAAAATATAGTGTTATGTAAAAAACTGTAAAGTTATAAACATTAGAATTAAAACATAGTATTTTTAGTTTAAGGCTAATAAAAACTAACTTGCTGGATGTTTAAGGCTAAACTTAAAAAAATAAGGTTAAAATAAAGGGGACAAAGTAAACCAATATTTGGCCCTTGCCCTCTGAGTCAGCCTGAACCCAGGACAGTAGGAAAAGCTTTGCAACTCTGGGCCACATAACCTCCTGATAAGAGAGATTAATGATCCCCCTGGAGAACAGAAAGCCAATGAGTGTACATGTTACAAAATAGGAGGGTCATTGAAAAAGGGAGACATGCCTGATGCTTCCAAGAAAAGGCATATGGTCAGCAAGACCTTGACCTATCCTAATGCAGATGACACTAACCGAGCTAAAATGCTGCTCACAAGTTCCTCAAGAATGTCCTCCAAGTAAACTCAGCTGACTCTTACCAACAGAGAGGAACAATGTCAGTTTGACCAGCTTGGTCTTAAACACCTAGCAAAAACAGTTAAAAACCAAAGCACAGCCATTCCTGGGTATTTAAAAAGAAACAACAGTTATTTTAATATATCTTAAAATGTATACTTGTGTTAACACCCCTCAGAATAAGTAAGACTGGAGACAACAGAAGAGAGATTCTTAGATAAAAATACCTGATAACTACCAATAAACATTGCCAAAGGTTTTAGTCAGTTTAAGGCCTATAGATCTTCCTAACTACCTACACAGGTAGACTTAATCAATGTTTGCTAGTATAATTACCTAGCCCTAAATAACAAGGATAAAGGGACCTCTACTAAACACAGAGGTCATGCCAATAAAGATATTTTATAAAAATCAGATGACATAAACTAACGTAACTAAATGTTGTATCTATATTCCTGATAATTTTGAAAATGTTAAAAATTTATGTTCCCTAAAAAGGGCCTTATTAGGCTTTGTTAGGCCTTGTTATGGGGACAATTTCTCAGGTATTCCACCTCCTTGTAAAGAATTATTAATTTCTGTCATTTTCATGATATTCATGGAAAGGTTTTCAGATGTTACAACTGCTGATTTGTATTAATATTAATCTTGTTTCAATACTCATGTTTTTTTTTTTTTTTTGGTTGTTGTTTGTTTGTTTCTCTCATAGAAGTGCCCACCCACAAGTAAATTTACAACCTGTTCTTCCTGAACCAGATTTTTACCATGGACTCCTTGACCCTCTGAATTTCTAAAAAAGGGACTCCAAACTGATTGCCTGCTGCACATCACCTCCTCTTTGCTCAAAGTAGCAAGAATGGTCATCGCCCTTTTCCCTTACATCACTAGGAGATCTCTAACATTAGAGAAAAAATTATGGTCAATATAGTTGTTCGCCAATATGTCTAGCTCAGGAAGATGTACCTGGAGAACTACTCCCAAGATCACCCTAAGTGATCTCCCAGAAAGAGACACTTGCTTCTACAACCCAACTTATAAGTGGAACAATTCCCTGTTTGCCAAAAATTGTGCTTCCTGGGTCCCAATTCCAACTCCTTGCCTAAATCTCCAAACTTTCAACAACTCTGAACTATGTAACTTACTATTTTGATGGAGTAAAAGGAAAAGAACACCTGGACTTATTAAAAGGCCAGGGCCCACGGATCTATCAATGTAGGCTGGCTGCCCCCATTTTATTTTCCCTCCTGGCTGATATGTGAATAGCTGGATCTACTGCTTTGGGAACTACAACTCTTATCACAGGCTCTAAAAATTTTAAATCACTCAGCCATCAAATAGATATAAATTTAAACTTTAGGCAATTGGTTCCAAATCCTATTCTCATGGTCCCTTTGGTTGACTACCATCATTTCAGTCATAGTTGGGGCCCTAGTACTTCCCCTGATTGAGATTACTCTAGGACCCTTGCCGCAGTCTGTCTGGGCACAAAATAACCGAGCCACCACACACCTTGTAGATTCAAACAGCAACTCTTTATTCTCGAACTGTCACCGACACTCTACACGCACGTTCTGGGGAAAATACACTACCTCTACTGAGCTCTGCGTACCAAATACCCTCTGAATCCCGCAAGAACTCAACGGGAACTCAAGAAGCAGGCACCTGAGGCAGCGGGATATGCCCTATTCCCAGCAGGATCCACCCTAAACCTAGAGCCACCCTAATCCCTGAGCAGGGTCACCTTTATGAACAATTTCAACCCAAAATTGCCATGCGTCATTTCCAATTTGGCTATGGCTCTCAGCATCTCCCTCCTTCTGATTAATTAAACAACAAGCAATGTGGCTTAGGGACCGTGCCTGTTAGGTTGTTCAATTCAACATATGGTCCTTGCCCGTCATGGGATGATCTGACATCTAGGTGTCAGCCTCCTGTCTTAGGTTGGTACCACTGCAATTGGATCATACCTGTCACTGACTACCGGGCCAGCATATAGCTATACTTGTGGATAGGCCTATGCACCAGTGGGGGGTGAGGTTCTTTGCCACACCTCTGTTGGCACCCAAATTTGGCCTTGGTGCCAGTGGGGGGGGTGAGGTTCTTTGCCTCACCTCTGTTGGCCCCCAAATTTTAGACCATCACTAGCAGAAGGGAGGAGGAATCAGAAATGCCACAACACCAAGCCAATTGACGGCTCTTTTGGAAAAATTGTATCACCGGTGACCCCATCAGCAAAGATATGCCAGCACTACCACAATTTGCTGCACCAACAGATAGTTCACAATGCATATAAGTGATACATAGTCCAGGCAACTTCTCCAAGGAGTTCAAGGCAGAGGAATCTATCAATATGTCCATTTCCTCCCAAAGTAAATCCACTTCTTGATTGAGCATTACTTGTTGAGTTATTATTCATTGATGCATCAGTTTTTACAGTTTACTGTGATAGCTATCATAGACACTGTAGTTTGGTTTTATCTTTGTCTTCACCGGCACTGGGATGAAGATAGGAATTCTGGCAAAGATGCTAAAAAGAAATTATATAACATTTCAACAGGTACTAAGAAAACAATTTTTTGAATAATGTACATTATCCTGAACAGAATTATTAAATATAATGAAAAGGAAAGGTGAAAGTAAACAAAAAGATCTGTGAAACTCCTTATTTGTGCACATATTAAAACAATCCTCAACAGGGTGTTTACCCAATTTAAATTAAACCATTTAAATCACGTGAATAAAAAAAAAAAAACATTCGGATCCATTTTTTCATGAGCGCTCCTCATATATGAAATATGGACAGACGAACATACAGGCATACAACACAAAACACAATAGTGCACACAAACGTACAACACATAAATCAATAGTAAAGGACTTGTAGCTTTACGAAGGTGAAATTTCCATTGCAATGTTTAAAAACTCCACAGTCAAAAAACAAATCTGATCAGAAAAAACATTAACCTAGGTTTTTTTGAGCTCAAAAAATAAAATAGAACTTTATTATGTGGGAAAAGGCAATAAATGAAATAGATATTGAAAAAAGCATCCTGGTTAATCACTGTCACAGATGTAAGAATAGCCAAGCTGGAGCTCTGGATATCAGCTGTTAGGGATATGAGTCAAATCATCTTCTTTTTGGTCTGTAGAATTTGCTTTGGTTAGTCTCTCTGGAATCCAAATCGGCTGCTGTTCTCCCAGTGGAAACACACAAACAGAACCCCGACTCCAGACAATCACTGGGTCAGGGCCTTTCCATTGTCCTGTTAGAATATCCTTCCAAAGTACCTTAGGCTTATGTACATTTTTTTTTTTTTGGATACATATGCCTTTCCACAGCACTAAGCCCTGATGAATCCAAATTTAAAATGTTTAGAGTAAAAAGAGTTATATTAAGTTTATCTTTGGGGGATATATACCCCTTTTCAATTCCCTCTTTTTGCTTTAATAAGTACATTTTAATAGTTTGATGAGCTCTTTCAACTATGCCTTGTCCCTGAGGATTTCATGGGATTCCTGTTATATGGGTAATGCCAAATGATGAGCAAAATTGTTTAAAAGAGGTAGAAGTATAACCAGGACCATTATCTGTTTTTAACTGTTTTTGAACGCCCACAGTGCAAAATTTTGTAAGCAATGAGCTAAAACAACTTTAGTTTTTTCTCTGGCATGAAGGGAGCCCATCAAAAATCTGGAAGAAGTATCAACTGTAACATGCAAATATTTTAATTTTCCAAATTCTGGCAAGTGTGTGACGTCCATCTGCCAAACATGGTTAGGTATCAGTCCTCTAGGATTGACTCCAAGATTAACTTGTGGTAAAAAGGTCACACAATTTTGACATATGTCTGGCTTGTTCCTTAGTTATTTTAAAATGCTTTTGTAAAGTATTAGCATTGACATGGAACCTTTTTTGAAAATTTGTAGCTTCTTCTAGTGTAGAGAAAATATGTATGTCATGTGTAGTTTTATCTGATAAATCATTGCCCAAACTAAGGGCTCCAGGCAATCCTGTGTGTGCCCTGATATGTTCTATAAAGAATGGATCTTTTCTGTCCCAGATTAGACTTTGTATAGTAGAAAACAAAGAGAAAACAGTTGAGGAAGGGGAAATCCTACCAGCATCTTCAAGGGATACTACAGCATTAACTATATACTTATTATCAGAAAATAAATTAAATACAGAATTTTTAAACATCACAAAAGCTTGTAAAACTGCATTAAGCTCTACCTTTTGAGCTGATTGTTTGGGTACTAAAAATGTAAAAGTTTGATCAGGGGTAACTACTGCTGCTGTACCATTATGTGACCCATCAGTGAATATATTTGGAGCATTCATGATAGGGGTTTTTCTTGTCATTTTTGGAAAAACTACAGGATGCAAAGACCAAAAAAGACTACAAATGATTAGATTATCAAATGAAACATTAGATTTACACATGATTATTGCCCAAGTATTTAACTCATTAGCTAACTCATCAATTTGATTCATAGTATATGGAATAATAATTTTATTGGGAGAAATTCCAAACACTCCCTTAGCTGCTTTTATTCCTTTGAGTATTAATTGTCCTACAGCCTCAGGATACCTAGTAAGAATAGTGTTAGGAGAATAAGATAAATGTATCCACAATAATGGACCTTCTTGCCAAAATACTCCTGTAGGAATATTTTTTGTTGGTAGTACAATAAACAATAAAGGCAAAATTGTATCAATTCTATTCAAATTCATATTTTCCATATATGTTTCAATAATTTTAATGCCTTTCTTGCTTTAGGAATTAACAAGTGGGGTGAATTTGTACATGATGGACCTATTAGGATATCAAATAAAGGTCCCAACTATCCTGTTGGTATGCCTAGATAAGGCGTTATCCCATTTATGTCTCCCTATAACTTTTGAAATTCGTTAAGTGATTTGAGTTGATCTACTCATATTTGAATTTTTGGTGGATGGACCATGATTGAGGATAATAGAACTCCTAAATAATTAGTTGGAAATTTTAATTGTACTTTATCTATTGCTATCTCTAGATTATAATTTTTTAAATAATTTTTAAGTGTGGCATAACATTCCAGCAATGTGTTTTTATCTTTATGTGCTAATAATACATCATCCATATAGTGAAATATTTGTAGTTCAGGATTTTGATTTCGAAGTGGCTGGATTGCTTTGTTAACATAGATTTGACACATAGTTAGACTGTTAGCAATCCCTTGAGGGAGGACTTTCAATTCATATCTCTGATCAGGTCCTTCATGATTCAGTTCAGGGATAGTAAATGCAAAACGTGGACTATCCTCGGGATGAATTGGAATTGAAAAAAAAAATTTAATATCTATAGCTAAAACATACCAGGTTTTTGGCAAAGGAGACAATTGAGGAATCCCTGATTGAGCAGGTCCCATAATAACCATCTCATTATTAATGGTTATTAAATCTTGCAATAATCTCCATTTAACAGATTTCTTTTTGATGACAAAAATGGGAGTATTATGGGGAGATACAGAAGGTTGTATATGTCCTTCTGCTAATTGTTGTTTGACCAGGTCAAGTGCTACTTGTATATTTTCTTTAGTCAGGGGCCACTGAGGAACCCATACTGGTCTTTCTGATTTCCAAGTAATTTTGATTGTCTCAGTGGCCCCTTCTGAAAACCCAATCCATGTCTATTTATTCCTTGAACTATTTGAATTGGCGCTGCTATATGTTGTTCTTGTTTTCCCAATCTTTTTTTCTTTCCTAAAACCTTGTCTAGCCCTAGTAGTGGGCACATTAGGATTGATGTTATTTGTTAACGTCAAACCTAATTGATCTAGGACATCTTGTCCCCATAAATTTATAGGAAGGTGATCCAATACATATGGCTGTATAGCTCCTTCACATCCTTCAGGATCCTTCCAAACTAATACCATTGGACTTTTATGGGGATTAGTCGCCACTCCTAGGCCTCAAAGCATTTGAATGGCTTGTTGTAATGGCCAATGTTTTGGCCATTCTTGACGAGAAATGATGCTAAGGTCAGCACCTGTGTCCAGTAGCCCATTAAATTCATGTCCTTGAATATTTAGTTTTAGCATTGGACGAGAATCTAAATTTAAAGACAGCATAGCCCAATCTACACCTGTGGAGCCTCATCCCCTGGAACCTTTTTCTACACTACAACTGGAAAATTTATCATGTAGGCTGGGTATTATTAGCAACTGTGCTATTCTATCTACTGGTGAAATTACTGATATACCTCTTGGAGAACCAGCTATAATTTTTATTTCACCTACATAATCAAGATCAATTACCCCAGGATTATCATAAGTCGTTTTAGTGTAGAAGAACTACGTCTCAATAATAAGCCTACTGTTCCTTGGGGAAGAGGTGCTTTTAGTCC
Organism: Marmota flaviventris; assembly: GCF_047511675.1. Taxonomy (NCBI): domain Eukaryota; kingdom Metazoa; phylum Chordata; class Mammalia; order Rodentia; family Sciuridae; genus Marmota; species Marmota flaviventris. Next base: position 25,721,689 of record NC_092517.1, read on the forward strand.
TGTGGTATTGATTTGAACTCCCATCTCTGGAGTTAGTACTGCTCTGGCAGAGGCACAGATGTCCAACTCTGTGCTCCCTCTGGTTTGTCTGATGAGGGATTTAATGGACAATGTGTCCTGGGCACTACCCTTATGGTGTTGCTGTGTTCCTCCACTGCCCCATATATTTGTGGTTGTGGGCCCCCGAGCATTGGGACCCCCAGTCCGTTTTTTGGCAATGGAGCCTGATGCCTTTCTCCATGATATCGTGGGTAAATACCTGGTCCTTGTCCGTTTTTTGATAAGGGAATACCCTCTATGTTGGTTTGAAAATGGCATTCATTAGCCCAATGTCTCCCTCTACAGCATCATGGGCAAATACCCGGTATTCTATTCCTTTGATATTCAGTTGTGTTAAACCCTTTTCCTATGTGGCAATTCCTTTTATAATGTCCTGTTTGTTCACAGTTGTAGCATGTTTTTGGCCTGGCATCTAAAGCCTGTTGTACTGCAGCTGCCAATACTTGCCCTTGTTCATTAATGTCTCTACATAATTTAATATATGTGTTTAAATCTTCATGTTTCCATGGTCTAATAACCTCTCTGCAGCAACGATTTGCTTGGTCATAAGCCAGTTGTTTTATTAATGGCATTGCTTGTTCTGTATCCCCAAAAATTCTGGCAGCTGTTTGAATAAACCTATCTACAAATTCAGTGTAAGGTTCATTAGCTCTCTGTATTACCTTAGATAGCTGACCTTGTAAATCTCCATGTCCTTGTAAAGTCTTCCATGCCCTAACTGCATCTGCAGCAATTTGTGCATATATAGCAGGATCATATTTAATTTGTTGCCGTTGACCCTCATAAGGTCATTTTCCTAAGAACATATCTAGATTTCTTTGAGGGTAACCGGCTGCTACATTTTGCCTAGCTGTCTCCGTGCAAAATTCCTCATTGGCAACCTTCCATATCAAATATTGTCCTCCATTTAGCACAGATTTACACATGCTAGCCCAATCTGCTGGCGTCATGTCCAAGTTCGTAATGGATTCAACCATGCTTACCATGAAGGGTGCTTGGGGACCATAGGTTGTTACAGCCTCCTTTAACTGCTTCACTGTTTTGAAATCTAAAGCATGGTGAATTTGCTGCCCTCCTGTCTGCTCAAGTACAGGGCATGCTAATCTTTGAGGTCCTGTCTCAGTATCCCATTTATCAACTACGGGGGTTGAGGGCAACTCGGCTGTCTCCATAGGTGGAGCTGTTGGTTGAATTATGCCCTCTGGTGATAGAAAGGAGTTAGTAGCAGCCTCCTGTTGTAGATTTTTTCCTAACAGCCCCTTTTCCTTTACATTTTATTCCTCTGTCTGACTAGCTCGAGAGACCTTCTCTTTTGCTTGATCTAAAATGTCTTTCTCCATGGTCTCAACCTCTAACAATTTACTTAACACTCTTTTGGTTTCTTTTTTTACTAATTTCTAATGTACTATAAAGATAACACAACCCAATAAGATAACACAAAACAAAACTGAAACTGAATGAAACAAAAACGTAATAAAAAATCATTGTATCAATTTTCTCTTCCTCAGTGCCGAAAAACTTCAAACCTTGAGCCAACTATTTTTCCCAGTTTGCCTGAGAAAGTTCTAGGGATAGACAGCTTGAAACAAAAACAAAATAAATCAAAACAAGAACACATTGTTTTTTGAAATGGTCACCTATTCTCTCGCCTTCCCTCAAGGGTGAGCAATTTCACTTACCTCTAAGCTTCAGACGTTCCTCGTAAGGGTCACCAAATACCGCAGTCTGTCTGGGCACAAAATAACTGAGCCACCACACACATTGTAGATTCAAACAGCAACTCTTTATTCTCGAACTGTCACCAACACTCTACATGCATGTTCTGGGGAAAATACACTACATCCACCAGGCTCTGCATACCAAGTACCCTCTGAATCCCACGAGAACTCAACGGGAACTCAAGGAGCGGGCACCTGAGGTAGCAGTATATGCCCTATTCCCAGCAGGATCCACCCTAAATCTGGAGCCACCCTAATCCAGCAGGATCCACCCTAAACCTGGAGCCACCCTAATCCAGCAGGATCCACCCTAAACCTAGAGCCACCCTAATCCCTGAGCAGGGTCACCTTTCTGAACAATTTCAACCCCAAAATGCCATGCGTCATTTCCAACTTGGCTATGGCTCTCAGCAGACCCTGCCTTTTAAAAACCCTCCTAAACCATATACACAAAAATATAGGTGAGGTCTGTCTTATGGTCTTGCGAGCCCAGTGTGGTCCCTTAGACACAGAAGGATGAAAAAGAAACTGAGGCCTAAAGATGTGTAAGATTGACATCAAACCTACTAAAATCAGTGAGGAATGTGATAGTAAAAACAAAGGTAACTCCATTTTGTTTTGTGACTCCATTCTGTAAAACAACCATGCCAAGTAGAAGAGTCATGATTGGGGCAATATTTTCTTTTCCTTTTGCTATAGAAACATTTAAGAAGAGATAACTAACTAATGGGGCATTGTTTCAGTAACTAGGGTAACGGGGCTCTGTTTTTGTAACTGGGGTGATTGGGCTAACTGTGATGGGTTAGGCTTCCCTCCACTTGCCTGTACTCTCCCAATTTTGTAATCAGGCTTGCTTGCATTTGCTACAATCCCCAAATATCCCGTTTGCAATTTTAAGGCTTATAAGGAGCACCCTTACAATTGTTTAAGGCTGATCAGGAGAACAGATTTGTGTTCTGGTCAGTCACCACTAGTGTGTTTCAATAAAGGCTTGATTTGATTATACGTGAGTGGTCTGGAAGTCAGTTCATGAAACCTCAGGATGAAGCTTTAACTATAACACTAGGAAGGCAGGGCTGTACTAGGATACTACAGTACAGGAAAGCCAAGGGGAGCAGGGAACTGGACCCAATGAGGGGCCCTCAGACAATGCCCAGAAAGGAAGTGATCAAGAAGGGCCACCAGAGGCTAAAGCAAGGAGCCAGGCCAGGGAACAGAGAGCCAAGGGCAAGGGCTTGGGCAGGGGGCTCAGGGCAGTGCACAATATTTGGGAAGGAAGCCAGGGGATCCATCAGAGGGCAGTCAGGCTCCTGCCCCTTGGCCACTTCCAGGTTTCAGGGTTCTGGGTGCAGGACCAAGCACCCAGGGAGAGCAAGGAGCCCAGGCGAGGGGCAGGTAATTTTTTCCCACAAGGCGCCCTGGATCAGATGAGAATCTACGGCCAGATTCCTGGCAAAGTAGGCCAGGGAAGGATGGGGGCCAGAAGGAGGGTGATGGGAGGGCACTGCAGGGGGTCAGAGGGGTGCACATAGGGGCAAACCCAGGACCCAAGGCAGGCACCCAGTCAAGGGACCCACCCTATCAATGGTGATGGGGGACCCAAGGAGCAGGAGACCTGCAAGCACCATAAAAAAGCACCAGGGGAGGGCAGGAAGGGGCTGCATAAAGAACAGAAGAAGCCAAGGAGCACCTAGGGGAGCCTACTGGCATGCCAAAGCAAGGGGCCCCCAGGTCAGACCCTTGCTGTGCCAAGAGACATGAGGAATGCAGTCAGGGTCTCATGAGAATGCCCAGGTCCAGGGACTGGAGCACAACTGATCATTGTTAGGGAGTACTGGGTTACAGTAGGAACAACATGGAAGGCCGGAGGGAAGAGAGGGAATTGCTCAGGGCTGGGTTGGAGCAAGTCCATCTTAACTGCCAGGCCTCAATGTTTAGGCAGTAAAGGGACTCAGGCAACTGGCATTGTGTTATCCATAGGGAGCATTCAGGGCACAGACGTGAGCCAATTCCGATCCTCTGCCCCAGGTGAGTGGATACTCAACGAGAAACCTGGACCAAAGGAGGGGCCAAGGAGGGTACTGTGAGGGGATACATAGTGTGCTGAAATGGAGAAGGGGTTGGGCTGCCAGGACCCATTCGAGCATTATAGGCTAGGGAGAAGCAGGGGGAGCAGAGGGTTCGGGGAGTGCCAGGATAACACAGCATGAGGGGATCAAAGGGGAGGCACAGGAAGGGGCTGGTAAAAGGGGCCTAAAATCAAAGAACAGGGACAGGGTCCTCAAGAATGGCAACCGGATGCTCCATCGATGAGCCAAGCCCAAGAATGGGCAGCCAAGTGCCAGGACCCAGTCCTGGTTCCTATGAAAACAAACAGGGTGGGGAGGGGAGAATGGGGAGCAAGGGTAGTGGGTGGTAGTGGAACTGGGAGAGGGTCCTCAAGGAGGGCGGCCAGGGAGATCAAGTGGGGAGCCTGGCCCAGTAATGGAGAGCCATGTGCTAGCACCTGGGCCTGAGTGAATGAAAATAAACATGGATATGGAGGGGAAGGAGGGGAGGGGAGTGAGGGGAGAAATGAGAGTGGCTGACAGACTCAAGCAAGGAGCCAGGGCAGGGATAAAAGAGCCAAGGGCCAGGGATTTGGCAGGGGATTCAAGACACTGGACAAGATTTGGGAGGGAATTCAGGGGATCCAGCAGATGGCAGTGAGACTCTACACCCAGGGCCACCTCCAGTTGTCAGGATTCCTTGAGCAGGACCAAGCACCCAGGGAGAGCAAGGGGCCCAGGCTACGGGCAGAACTCTGTTTTCCATAAGGCACCATGGCTAATATTTGAATCCAGGGCCAGGGACCAGGCAAAGGAGGCCAGACAAGGGAAGGGGGCCAGGAGGAGGGGGATGAAAGGGCATGGTGGGAGGTCCTGGTGGGTGCACTTTAGGGTGAAATACTTGACCCAAGACAGTCCCCCAGGCAAGGAACCCACCAAACCAATTGTGATGAGGGATCCAAGGAGCAGAAGTCCTGCAAGAGCCAGAAAAATGCTTGAGGGGAAGGGAGGTAGGGGTTGCATGAGGACCAGGAGACAGAGGGAAACACATTGGGCACCTAGGGGAGCTTGCTGGAGGGCCCAAATAATGTCAGACCCAACATGAAGAGACCTCATGCTATGCCAAGGGACATGGGGAAAGTGGTCAGGAGTTCAGGCTAGCACCCAGTCCCAGAGACTAGAGCACAAACAGCCAGGGCTGGGTTGGGTTCAGGCAAATGCCAAGGCACAGGGACTGGTGTGCAAAGGGTCAGGGTTAGGGAGCGCTGGGTTGTGGTAGGGGAAGAATGAAAGGCCAGAGGGCAGGGGAGGGAAGACAGGAGATCCCTCAGGGCTGGGTTGGAGCAAGTCCCATGTTAACTGCTAGTTCTCAAGATACCAGCGGTGAAGGGGACTCAGGTGATGTGCAGGGGTGGGTTTCCCTTAGGGAGAATTGAGGTTGCAGAGACCAGCCAATTCCTCTCCTCTGCCCCAGGTGAATAGATCCTCAGAGAGGAACCTGGACCAATGAGGGGCAAAAGAGGGTACTGTGAGGGGATACCTGGCGTGTGAAGTTTGAGGAGGGTCGGTGGCTGCAAGACCCATTTGAGGAGCCTATGCTAGAGCGAAGCAGGCATAGCAGAAGATCCAGTCAGTGCCAGGATACCACAGCATGAGGGGAACAGAGGGGAGGTACAGGAGGGGGCTGGCAAAAGGGGCTTGAAACCAAGGGACTGGAACAGGGTCTTTGAGGAGGGTGGTCAGAGGCTCAAGCAAGGAGCTGGGCCCAGTAATGGAGAGAAAAGTGCTAGCACCTGGGCCTAGGTTAATGAAAAGAAACATAGATAGGGAGGGGAGAAATGAGTGCTAATGGTAGAGGGGGAGGAGGACTCAAGGCCCAGTTCCACTGCAGGGTGTCAGTGTTCAGGAGCAGGGCTCAGCAGAGGGAGGCGAAAGTGCCCAGGCAAGGGACAAGGGGCAGGGGGCAGGGCTTTGTTTTCCCAAAGGTCATATCCTCTAGCCCAGGTGATCATCCTGGGAAGGGAATCAGGAAAGAGAGCATGTCAGAAGAAGAAAGGACAGGAGGGCCAAAGGAGGGCACAACCTGAAGAACTGAAGAACCACATAATGGGTGTGGGTGGGGTGAGAGACAGGATCCCAGCAAGGAACCCAGGCAATGGACCTAGAGGGGAGCCCAGGCCAGGGGAGAGCAGGGAAGAGGCCCCAGCGAGGGGTCTTCAGACAATGCCCAGAAAAGCAGTGAGCAAGATGGGCCACCAGAGGCGCAAGCGAGGAGCCAGGTGAGGGCATTGAGAGCCAAGGGCCACGGATTGGGCAGGGGCTCAGGACACTGGAGAAAATGTGTGAGAGATAGCAGGGGATCCAACAGGGAGCAGTCAGGCCCCAGGCCCAGGGACACCTCCAGGTTTCAGGGTTCCTGGTGTAGGACCAAGTACCCAGGGAGAGCAAGGGTCCAAGGCAAGGGGCAGGGCATTATTTTCTATAAGGCACCCTGGATGAGATGTGAATCGACACCTAGGGTCCTGGCAAAGGATGCCAGGAAGAGGAAGGGGGCCAGAAAGAGGATGATGGGAGGGCACGCAAGGGGGTCAGGGTGGGTGCACATAGGTGTGAGACCCAGGACCCAAGCCAGGCGCCCAGGCAAGGGACCCACCTGATCAATGGTGATGGGGGAGACAAGGAGCAGGAAAAAAGTGAGGGAAAAAAAAGCTCGAGAGGAAGGGGAGGAAGGGGCTCTGTGAGGACCAGGGAAAGCCAAGTGGTACCTAGGGTAGCTGGCTGGCAGGCCCAAGCAAAGGGACCGCAGGTCAGACCCAACACAAAGAGACTCCATGCTATGCCAAAGGACATAAATAATTCAGTCAGAGGCTCAGGCAAATGCCCAGGTCCAGGGACTGGAGAGCCAACAGTCAGGGTTAAGGAGGGCTGGGTTGTGGTAGGGGCAGCATGCAATGACAGAGGCCAGGGGAATGAAGGGAGGAAATTGCTCAGGGCTGGGGTAGAGCAAGTCCATGTTAAGTGCCAGGCCTCTAGGTTCAGGCAGTGAAGGAAACTCAGGCAGGTGGCAGGGCTGTGTTTCCCATAGGGAACATTCAGGGTGCAGGGTTAAGCCAAATCTGCTCATCTGTACCAGGTGAGTAGATCATCAGAGAGGCACCTGGACCAAAGGAAGGGACAAAGAGGATACTGTGAGGGAATACATGGTTTGCAGAAGTGGGTGAGGGGTCTGGCTGCCAGGACCCATTCGAGCAGGAGAGCCTAGGAGGAAGCAGAGGGAGTGGAGCTTCCAGGCATTGCCATGATACCACAGCATGAGGGGATCAGAGGGGAGGCACAGGAGGGGGCCAGCAAAAGGGACCTGAAACCAAGGGACAGGGAAAGTGTCCTCAAGAAGGGTAGCCAGGTTCTAAAGCAAGGAACCGGATACAGTAATGGAGAGCAAAGTGCTATAACTTTGGCCTGGGTGAATTAAAATGCACATGGAGGGGGAGCAGTGGGTTGGGAGAATGGCTCAATGCCCAGGTCCATTGCAGGGTGTCAGGGGTTGGGAGTAGGGTCCATACTGAGGTGGGCAAATGGCACAGGCAAGTGGCAGGGCTACATTTTCCCAAAGGAAATACCTAGGGCCAAGAGGCCAAGTCAAGTCACTAGGCCTGGATGAGAATCCTGGGAAGGGGATCAGGAAAGTGGGCATGGCACAGACAGAAAAGTTAGGAGGGCTGATAAGGGCACAGCCTGAAGGAGATCAGGAAGGGTGTGGGTGGGGTGGGGGCCAGGATCCCAGCAAGAATCCCAAGCAAGGGACATAGAGAAGTGCCCAGGCTAGGGGAGAGCAGGGAACACTGGGCCAGGAAGGCAGGGCTGAGCTAGGGTACTGAGGTACAGGATAGCCAAGGATAGCTGGTAAGCGTCCCCAGCAAGGGGCCCTCAGAAAATGCCCAGAAAAGCAGTTAACAAGAAGGGCAACCAGAGAATCAAGTGAGGAGTCAGCCCTGGGAATAGAGAACCAAGAAACAATGCTTGGGCAGGGGCTCAGGACACTTGAAAAGATTTGGGAGGGAAGGCAGGGGATACAGCAAGGGGCAGTCAGGCTCCAGGCCCAGGGCCAACTCTAGGTGTCAGAGTTCCTGGTAAAGGACCAAGCACCCAGGGAGAGCAAGCAGCCCAGGGGAGGGGAAGAGCTCTGTTTTGCATAAGGTGCCCTGGCTCATATTTGAATCCAGGGCCAGAAACCTGGCAAGGGAGGCCAAACAAGGGAATGGGGCCAGGAGGAAGGGGATGAAAGGGCACGGTGAGGGGTGCTGGTGGGTGCACTTTAGGGCCAGTTTCTTGACCTAAGACATGCCCCCAGGCAAGAGACCCACCCAACTGATTGTGATGAGGGACCCAATGAGCAGGAGACCTTCAAGCACCAGGAAAAAGCACAATGGGAATGAAGGTAGAGACTGCATGAGGACCAGGAGACAGAGAGAAGTGCAAGGGGCATTGAGGTGAGCCCACTGAGGGTCCCAAGTAAGGGGCCCCCAGGGCAGACCCAATAGGAGGAGACTCCATGTTATGTCAAGCACCAAGGGGAACACACTCAGGGGCCTAGGCAAGCACCTAGGTTCGGAGACTGGAGCACAAAGGGTCAGGGTTAGGAAGGGCTGGGTTGGGGTAGGGCCAGCATGCAGGCCAGAGGGCAGCGGAAAGAAGTGAGTAGAGCACTCAGGGCTGGGCTGGAATAAATCTCATGTTAACTGCCAGGCCTCAAGATACAGGTGGTGAAGGAGACTCAGGTGACTGGCAGGGCTCTGTTTCCCATAGTGAGTATTCATGCTGCAGATACCAGCCAAATCCGCTCTTCTACCCCAGCTGAGTAGATCCTCAGAGAGGGACATGGATCAATGAGGGGCAAAAGAAGGTACTTTGAGGGGATATCTGGCGTGTGGAGGTTGGGGGATCAGTGGGCTGCAGGACACACTTGAGGAGCCTAGGCTAGAGTGAAGCAGGGATCGCGGAGGCTCCAGGCAGTGCCATTATACCACAGCATCAGGGCAACAGAGGAGAGGCACAGGAGGGGGCTGCAAAAGGGTTCTAAAACCAAAAAACAGGGTCCTCGAGAAGGTCAGCCAGAGGCTCAAGCAAGGATCCGGGCCCAGTAATGGAGAGCCATGTACTAGCACCTGGGCCTGGGTGAATGAAAAGAAACATGGATAGGGAGGGGCAGAAGGGGAGAAAAGGGAGTGGTTGGCACAGGGGAGAAGGGCTCAAGTCCCGGGACCACTCCAGGGTGTAAGGTGTCCTGAGCAGTGCCAGGGCTGAGGGAGTCCAAAGGGCCCAGGCCAGGGGCAGGGCTACATTTTCCCAAAGGGAGCCCCTAGGGCCAAGAGGCCTGGCCAATTCTCCTGGCCCAGGTGAGCATCCTGGGAAGAGGATCAGGAAGGTGGGTGTGGCATAGATAGAAAGGACTGGAGGGCATAAGGAGGGCACAGCCAGAAGGGTCACAGGACGGGTGTGCATGGACAGGTGGTCAGGACCACAGCAAGAAACCCAGGAAGGGACCTAGAGGAGGGCCCAAGCCAGGGGAGAGCAGGGAATGCCAGGCCACTAAGGCAGGAATGCACTAGCGTACTGAGGTACAGGACAGCCAAGGGGAGCTGGGAAATGGTCCCAAAGAGGGACCCTCATACAATGCTCAGAAAATTAGTGAGCAAGAAGGCCACCAGAGGCTCAAGTGGGGAGCCAGGCCTGGGAACAGATTGTCAAGGGCCAGGCTTGGGCAGGGGTTCAGGACACTGGAAAAGATATGGGAGGGAAGGCAGGAGATCCTGCAGTGGGTAGTCAGGCTCTAGGCCGAGGGCCACCTCCAGGTGTCAGGGTTCCTGGTGTAGGACTAACACCCAGGGAAAGCAAGGGGCCGAGGTGAGGGACAGAGTCTGTTTTGCATAAGGTGCCCTGGCTCATATTTGAATCCGGGGGTAGGGACCTGGCAAGGGAGGCCACAAAAGGGAAGGGGACCAGGAGGAGGGGGATGAAAGGGCACGGTAGGGGGTAGTGGTGGGTGCACTATATGGTGCGAGCCCCTGGCAAGGGAGCCAACCAACTGATTGTGATGAGTAACTCAAGGTGCAAGACACCTGCAAGCACCAGGAAAAGGCATAATGTGAAGGGAGTTATGGACTGCATGAGGACCAGGAGACAAATGGAAGCACAAAGGGCACCTATGTGATCCCGCTGGGGGGCCCAATAAGAAGCCTCCAGGTCAGACACAACAGGAGGAGACTCAATGCTATGTCAAGCGACATGAGGAATATGGTCAGGGGCCTAGGTGAGGTCCCAGGCCCGGAGACTGGAGCACAAATGTTCAGGGTTAGGGTGGACAGGGTTGGGGTAGGGGCAGCATGCAATGCCAGAGGGCAGGGAAGGAAGGGAGAAGATCCTCAGAGAGAGACCTGGACCAATAAGGGGCCAAAGAGTGTACTGTGAGGGGATACCTGGTGAATGGAAGTGTGTGGGGGGATCAGGAACCATTTGAGCAGCATAGTACATCCATGGTACAGGGGTCTCGCTGCTCTAGGGGGATGACCCCTCCCACCTGGATGTGTGTGTGTGGGAGCAGCTAGGGTTGAGGGGAATTACCACTCCAGGCAGAAAACCCCTCTGCCTGCGTGTTCAGGGGGAGCTCCTTTACCACTGCAGCCAATGTGGAGGGGACTTGCCCCTTCAGTCAACAGACCCCTCTAACCTGGGTGTAAGGGGAGTTCCTATACTGCAACATCCAGGGTAGAATGGACTCACCACTCTAGGCGGGGTCCCCTCTTACCTGGGTGTCAGTGGGGGAACCTCATATACCTCAGTAGCCAGGGTAGCAGGGACTCTCCCCTACAGGGAAGATATCTCTCCCACCTGGGTGTTGGGGGAGCTCCTATACCTCCAAAGCGAGGGGAAAGGGGACTCGCCCCTCCAGTTGGGAGACCCCTCTCATCTGGATGTTGAGGGGAACATGTATACTACCTAAGCCAGGTTAGAAGGGACTTGCCTCTCAAGGCTGGGGACCCCTCACATATTGGTGTCTGAGGGACCATTTATTCTGCTGCAGCAAGGATAGAGGGGATTCACCCTTCCAGGCGTGAGACCCCTCTGACCTGGGTGTTGGGGGAGCTCAATTACCCCTGCAGCCAGGTAGAGGATACTCACCCCTCCAGGTGGGAGACCCCTTCCACCAGCTGGGTTTCAGGGGAGATCCTATACCACTACAGCCAGGGTAGAGCGGACTCCCTGCACCAGGCGAAATACCCCTTTAACCAGAGTGTCAAGGGGAGCTCTTATACCTCTACAGCCAGGGTAGAGGGGACTTGCTCATCCAGCCGAGCGACCCCTCACACATTGGTGTCAGGGCGAGCTTGTATTCCACCTTAGCCAGGGTATATGGGACTCACCCCTCCAGGCAGGAGACCCCCTCCAACCTGGGTATGTGTGCAGTGGGGCTCATATAAAACTGCAGCTGGTTAGCAAGGACTGGCCCCTCCAGGCAGAACACTTTCACCTGAGTGTCAGGGGGAGATCGTATCCTGCTGCAGCCAGGATAGAAAGGACTCGCCTCTTCAGGCCGGAGACCCCTCTCATCTGGGTATGGGGGGGCAGCTCTTATACCGCCACAGCCAGGGTAGAGGGGACTCACCCCTTCACGCGGGAGACCCCTCCCACCTGGTTGTCCCGGGAACTCTAATAAGGCACCAGCCAAAGTAGAGGGGACTCGCCCCTCCAAGCGGGAGACCCATCCCTCCTTGGTGTCAGGGGAGCTTGTATTTCTCTGAAGCCAGGGTAGAGGGGACTTGCACTTCCAGTTGGGAGACCCCTCCAACCTGTGTTTTGGAGGAGCTTGTATACCGCCAGGTTGGAGGTGACTCACCCCTCCAGGCATGAGACCCTTTCATCTGGGTACTGAAAGGCGAACTTGTGTACCACCTCAGCCCGGATAGCAGGGACTTGACCCACTAGACGATAGACCCCTCACACGTGGTTGTCAGGGAAGCTCATATGCCACCTCAGGCAGGGTATATGGGACTCGCCACTCCAGGAGGGGCAAAACCCACCTGGGTGTACAGGGGAGATTATATATTGTTGCAGCCAGGGTAGAGGGGAATGGACCCTCCAAGCAGGCGAGCCCTCCCACCTGGGTGTCAGGGGGAGCTGCTATACTGCCACAGCCAGGGTGTAGGGGATCATCTCTTTAGGCGGGAGACCCCTCCAACCTGGGTGTTCCTGGAGCTCTTATACAGCACCAGCCAGGGTACAGAGGACTCGCGACTCCAGCGGGAGACCCCTCTCACCTGAGTTTGGAGGGGGGCTTGCATACCACATTAGCCAAGTTACAGGTGACTTGCCCCTCCAGGCAAAAGTCACCTCCCACCTGGGTATCTGGGAGAGCCTGTACACAGCAGCAGCCAGGGTATAGGGGGCTCTCCCCCCTAGCCAGGACACCCCTCCGACTGGAGTGTCAGGGGAAGTCCTTTACCGCCACAGCCAGGGTAGAGTGAATTCACCCTTCCAAGCAAGAGATCTCTCCCAACTAGGTGTAGGGTGGGGAGGCTCATATGCAGCCCAAGACAGGGTAGAAGGGACTCGTTCCTCCATGAGGGAGGACCCTCTGACTTGGTTGTCTGGGTGTAGCTCGTACATCCCCGAATCCAGGGTAGAGGCAACTCACACCTCTAGGGAGGACACCCCGCCAAACTGGGTGTGTGTGGGAGCTCATATACCACAGCTGCCAGGGTAGAGTGGACTCGCGCCTCCAGGCGGGAGACCCCTCCCACCTGTGTGCTAGGGGGAGCTCCTACACTGCTGAAGCCAAGATAGAATGGACTTGTCCCTCTAGGAGAGAGAACCCTCCCATCTGTGTGTCACAGGGAGCTTGTATAACACCCTAGCCAGGGTAGAGCCCATTTGCCCCTCCAGATGGGAGATCTTTCTCACCTGGGTGTCAGGGAAAGCTACTATACCACAGCAGCCAGGGTACCCGGGACTTGCCCCTCCAGGTGGAGGCCCCTCCCACCTGGGTGTCCTGGGGAGCTACAATACTCCTGCAGCATGATAGAGCGGATTCTAGCCTCCTGGCAGGAGACTCCTCCCTCTTGGGTGTCAGGAGAGCTCTTATACCACAGCAGCCAGGGTATAAGGGACTCGCCCATCCAGGCGGGAGACACATCTCACTAGTTTTTCAGGGGCAGTTCTTATACTGCTGCAGCCAGTGTACAAGGGAGTTGCCTCTCCAGATGGGAGAATCCTCCCATCTAGGTGTCTGTTGAGGGTTCTCATATACTTCAACAGCCAGGGTAGAGGGGACTCGCTCCTTCAGGCTAGAGACCCTCTCATGCATGTCAGGGGAGCACCTTTACTGCCATAGCCAGTGTAGAGGGAACTCAGGCCTCCAGTCAGGAAAACCCTCCCACCTGGCTGTCAAGGAAAGCTATTATAAGTGAAAGCTATACACTTAAGCCAGGAAATGGGGACTCGCTCCTTCATTTGGGAGACCCCTCCCACCTGCATGTCACAGGGAGTTTGTAGACCACCTTATCCAGGGTAGAGGTGAATTCTCATGTGCAGGTGGGAGATCCCTCACGCCTGGATGTCCGAGAGCTTGTATACTGCATTAGCCAGGGTGGAGGGTACTAGCTGCTCCAGGTAGGAGACCCATCTTGTTATTGTGAGAGGGAGCTGATATACCACTGCATCCAGGAGAGAGGGGACTCGCCTTACTAGGCAGGAGACGCCTAAACCCTGGTTGTCATGGGAGCTTATATACCAGAGGCAGGGAAAAGGAGACTTGTCACTCCAGCAGGGAGAACCCTCCCACCTGTGTGTTCTGGGGAGCTCTTATACAACTACAGCCAGGGTAGTTGGGTCTTGGCCCTCCAGAAAGAAAACCCCTCCCACCTGGGTGTCATTGGGAGCTTGTATACCACCTTAGCAAGAGTAGAGAGGACTCACCACTCCAGGTAGGAGATCCCTCCCACCAGGGTGTCATGGGGGAGATCCAATACCTTTGAGGGCAGGGTATAGGGTATATGCAACTCCAGGTGGGGGATGGATCCCACTTGGGTGTTAAAGGGAACTCTTATACAGCTGCAGCCAGGGTACAGGGACTTGCCTTTCCAAGCTGGAGATGCCTCCCACCTGGGTGTTGGAGGGGGGCTAGTATACCCCTGCAGCCAGGATAGAGGGAACTCCCCTCTCCAGGCTGGAGACCCTTTTCACCAGGGTGTCAGAGTGGGTAGATCTTATATCACTGCAGCCAGGGTAGTGGGTACTCACCCCTCCAGACAGGAAACCCCTGCCACCTGGATCTCAGGGGGAGCTTGTATACCACCTTAGCCAGTGTAGAGAAGACTTGGCCCTCCAGGCAGTAGACCCCTCCCTCCAGGGTATCATGGAGACCTCTTGTACCAAAGCAGCCAGGGTAGATGTGAATTGCCCCTCTAGGTGGAAGACCCCTCCCACCTAGGTGTCCATTGTGGGGGGGGGGGGGCTCTATACAGCCCTAGCCAGGGTAGAGGGTACTCACCCCTCCAGGAAGGAGACCCATTCCAACCTGGGTGTTGCAGGGAGCTTGTATACAAAGTTAGCCAGGGAAGAGCGGATTGGAGGTATGAATCCCCTCTACCCTGGTTGTTGTGGTATAAGATCCTCCTGTAATCCAGGTGGGTGAGGTCACCTGCCTGGAGCGGTGAGTCACCTCTACCCTGGCTTTGGCTGTTTAGAGTTCCCCCCAATATCCTAGTGTGTGGGGTCTCCCACCTATGGGGGCAAGTGCCCTCCACCCTGACTGCAGCAGTATAGGAGCTCCCCCCAAAACCCAGGTGGGAGGGGTCTACTGCATAGAGGAGGGAGTCCCTCTACCCTGGAGGCTTGTCTATAGGAGCTCCCCTGAAACCCAGGTGGGAGTGGCCTTCTGTCTGGAAGGGTGAGTCCCCACTCCCTTGGATGCCATGGTATATGGGGAGAAAGAGAAGTAAGGGGAATGGGGGGTGCAGGGAGAGGAGGGCTTATGGCCCAGATCCACTGAAAGGTGTTATGATTGAGGAGCAGGTCCCAGGCTGAAGGAGGCCAAAGCCCCCAGGAAAGGGGTAATGGTAACTTTTCCCAAAGGAAGACCGCAGGGCCAAACATCCCAGTTCCACCCCCTGGCTTAGTTCAGCATCCTTGAAAAGGGATCTGGAAAAGGAGCCCAGCAGGGACAAGAACAACAGGAGAGCCAAAGGAGGACAAAGCATGAAGTGCTGGAAGAAGAAGGTTTGTGGGATGCAGCTCAGTACTGCAGAAAGGAGCCCAGACTAGGGACCTAAAGGAGGACCTAGGATAGGGGAGAGCAGGGAAGGGCGGAGCCAGGCAGGCAGGGGCTGCACTAGGGTTGTGAGATGCAGGGAAGACAAGGGGAGTGGGGAAGTGACCCCAGCGAGGCCCATAGTTCAAGCCCAGAGAAGCACAGAGCAAGAAGGACCCCCAGAGGCTCAAGAGAGGAGCCAGTCCAAGGAATGGAGAGCCAAGGGCCAGCCCTGGAGCAGGGGGCTCAGAACAGTGAACAGGCTGTGGAGGGAAGGCAGGGGATCCAGCAGGGGTGAGGCAGGCTCAAGGCCCAGTGCTACTGCCAGTTTTCAGGGTTCCGGGTGCTGTCCCAAGGTCCTAGGGAGAGCAGGTAGCCCAGTTAAGTGTCAGGGTTCTGTTTCCTATAAGGCTCCATGCCCAGAAGAGGATCAAGGGCCAGGGACCAGGCCAAAGGGCCTATAAAGGACAGGGGCAAGGAGAAGTGCGAATGTGAAGGCACAGTGGGGGTTCACGGTGATTGCAGAGAAGGGCAAGAGCCAGGACCCAATCCAGCAGCCCAGGTAAGGAACCAAACCCAACAAAAGTTTTTAGGTACCCAATGAGTCGGAGGCCCCTGCTCCAGGAAAAAGGGGTAGGAGAAGGAGAGTTAGGATCTGCAGTATTATGAGGAGACAGAGGGCTGTGCAAATGGCACAGAGGGAAGCGAGCTTGGGGGCCAAATCAAAGGGCACCCAGGTCAGACACGACAGGAAGAGAGAGCACAGAAAGCAACACAAACCGAGTAATGCAGTAATGAGCTCAGGAAGGCAGCCAAGCCAGGGGACTGTAGGGCGAAGGGTCAGGGTGAGGAAGAGCTGGGTTGGCTTAGGGGAAGCTTGCAAGGCTAGTGGGCAGGAGAGGGAAGGGAGGGGATCACCCAGGACAAGGTCAGCACTAGCCCCAAGTACACTGCAAGTTGTCAAGTTTGGACAGCAAAGGGGGCCCAGGAGAGGGGCAGGGCTGTCTTTCCCATTGAGATCCTCCAGGGCCCAAAGGCCAACCAATTCCACTCCTCTGCCCCAGGTGAGCAGATCCTCAGAGAGAAACCAGGACCATAGGAGGGCAATGTGAGGGATACCATTGGTCCGGGATTGGGGGGTGTTGGTGGGGAGCCAGCAACCATTGGAGGAGACGAGGCTAGAGAGAAGCAGTGGGAGGGCAGAGTCTTGAAAATGAGAAAATACCACAGTTCAAGGGATATAGATGGGGGAACAAGAGGGGGACAACAAGGGGCCTGACATCAAGGAACAGGGACAGGGTCTTCAAGAAGGGCAACCAGGTGCTCCAGCAAGGAGCCAGGCCCAAGAATGGGGAGCTAAGTGCCAGGACCTGGTCCTGGTTCCGATGAAAACAGACAGGGCTGGGGAGAGGAGAATGGGGAGCAAGGGTTGTGGGTGGCGAAGGGAGAGGATTGCTCAAGGTCCAGGTTCACTGCTGGGTGTCAGGATCCAGTAGGAGGGCTTGGGCATAGAGATTCCAAAGTCCCAGGCAAGGGGCACAGTTATGTTTTCCCAAAGGGAGCCCACAGGGCCAAATGCCCAGTTCCAGGTCCCTGGATGTGGTGAGCATCCTGGGAAAGGTATCTTAAAAAGGGGCCCAGCAGGGACAGGGACAACAGGATGGATGAAGCAAGGTATAGTGTGAAAGGCCAGAGGAAGGATGTTGATGGGATTCAGGCAAGGACTCCAGAAAGGAGACCATGCTAGGGACCAAAAGGAAGGCCCAGGCCAGGAAAGGGTAGGGAAGAGTGGGCCTTGGCAGGTCGGTGACAGTAGGGTTCAGGGAAGCCAAGGGGAGTATGCTACTGGTTCCAGGGAGGCCCACACCACAGTCCAAGCCCAGAAAAACATGGAAAAATATGTCCCCCAGAAGCTCAAGTGAAGAGACAGGCCAGGGAATGGAGATCCAAGGTTCCGGGCTTGGGCAGGGGGCTCAGAACAGTGGACAAGACAGGATGGCAGGGAATCCAGCAGGGGGCAGGCAGCCCCTGACCCAGGGTGACTGCCAGGTTTCCGAGTTCCAGGTGCAGGAATAAAGGCCCAGAGACAGCAAGAGACCCAGGCAAGGGGCAGGACTCAGGTTCCCATAAGGTGTGCTGGCCCAGATGAAAATTCAGGGACAGCGACCCAGCAAAGGAGGCCTGGCAAGTGAAGGTGGCCAGGAGGAGGCCAACGGGACAGCCCACCTAAGGGTCTTGGTGGGTCTGGGGGGACAAGATCCAGGACCCAAGCCAGATGCTCAGGTAAAGTACCCACCTGACTGACCATGATTAAGTGACCCAAGGAGCAAGACACCTGCAATTGCCAGGGGAAAGTGCAAGGAGAAAAGGAGGAAGGGCTGTGCAAGGAAAAGGAGACAGAGAAAAGCACAACAGGCACGTAATGGAGCATGATGGCAGTTCCAATCAAGGGGTCCCCAGGTCAGACCCAGCAGGAAGAGACTCCATGATACAATAAGTGACATGAGGAACACTGTCAGGGGCTCATGTGAGCACCAGGCCCAGGGACTGAAGCACAAAGGGTCAGGGTTAGGTAGGGCTGGGTTGGGGTAGGGGGCAGCATGCAAGGCCAGAGGGCAGGGGAGGGAAGGGAGTTGATCTTTCAGGGTTTGATTGAAGCAAGTTGCCTAGTAACTGCCAGGCCTCAAAGTTCAGGCAGCAAAGGGGACTCAGGCAAGAGGCAGGGCTGTATTTCCCATAGGGAGCCTTAAGTTCACAGAGGCCAGCCAATTTGCCTCCTCTGCCCAGGTGAGTAGATCCTCAGAGAGGGACCTGGACCAAAGGACGGTCTAAAGAGGCCGCTGTGAGAGGATACTTTGTGTATGGATGTTGTGGGGGTGATCCGTTGGCAGCCTGGACCCAATAGAGGAGCCCAGGCTAGGGAGTAGCAGGAAAAGTGAAAGGTCCTGGCAGTGCCAGGATACCATAACACCAGTGGAACAGAGGGGAGGCACAGGATGGAGTCTATAAAAAGAGGACTGAAACCAAGGGAAGGGAAAGGGTCCTCAAGAATGGCATCCAGGGGCTCAATCAAGGAGCCATGCTCAGTAATGGAGAGCCAAATGCTAACACCTGGGGCAGCATGAATGAAAACAGATATGGATGGGGATGTAAAGGAGTGGAGAAATCTGAGTTGGTGGCACAGGGTGAGAATGGCTGAAGGCCCAGGTCCACTGCAGGGTGTCAGAATTGGGTAGCAAGGAACAGGCTGAGGGAGGCCAAAGGGCCCAGACAAGGGGCAGGGCTACATTTTCCCAACGGCAACCCACAGGGCCAAGAGGGCAGGTCAAGTAACTGGTCTGGTAAGCATCATGTGTAGTGTGTCAGGAAAGTGGGCCTGGGAGAGACAGAAACGACAAGAGTACCATAGGAGGGCACAGCATCAAGGGCCGCCGGATGGGTCTGGGTGTAGTGAGGAGCTAAGACAAGGAACCTAGAGGAGGGCCCAGGTTAGGGAAGAGCAGGGAAGGGCGGGGCCAGTAAGGCATGGCTGCACTAGGGTAATGCATTACAGGGGAGCCAAGGGGAAAAGATAAGCTGCCCCAGAGAGGAACACTCAGACAAAGCCCATAAAAGAAAGGAACAAGAAGGGCCACCAGAGGCTTAAGCAAGGAGCCCGGCAAGGAAATGGAGTGCCAAGGGCCAGGGCTTGTGAAGGGAGCTTAGGATAGTGAATAAGACTTGGGAAGGAAGGCAGGGGATCTAGCAGGGGGCAGTCAGGATCCAGGCCCAGGGCCACTACCAGGTGTCAGAGTTCCTGGTGCAGGACCAAGCACCCAGAAAGAGTATTTGGGCCAGGCGAGGGGCAGGGCTCTGTTTTTCATAAGATGCTCTGGCCCAGATGAGAATCCATAGAGAGGGACCTGGCAAAGGAACACTGGCAATGGAAGGGGGGCCATGATGAGGGATATAAGACTGCATGGCTGGTTGTCGCAGTGGGTGCATTGTGGGAGGAGAGCCAGGATCTTAGCCAGGTGCTCAGACAAGTACCCACCTGACCAACCTAGGATACGGGAATGAAGGAGCAGGAGACTCAGGAGCACCAGGGGAATTCACGAGGAGATGGGGAGGATGAGCTGCACGAGGACCATGAGAGAGAAGGAAGCTCAAAAAACAACTAGGGGAGCCCTCTGGCGGGCCCAAGCAAGGGGGCCCCAGTTCAGATCAAACATGAAGAGACTCCTCACTATGTGAAGGGACATCAAGAAATTGGTCAGGGGCTCAAGGGAGGGCACAATACAGGGACAGGAGCTCCAAGTGTCTGGGTTAGGGAAGGCTGGGATTGGCTAGAGGCAGCATGCAAGGCCAGAGGGCAGGGGAGTGAATGGAGGGGATCGGTCAGGGCTGGGTTGGAGCAACTCCCATGTTAACTGCCAGGCCTCAAGTTTCAAGAAGTGAAGGGGACTCAGGCAAGAGGCAGGGCTGCGTTTCCATAGGGAGCATTCAGGGCACAGAGGAGAGCCAAATCTGATCCTCTGCCCCAGGTGAGTAGATCCACAGAGAGGGACCTGGATCAAAGGACGAGCCAAAGATAGTACTGTGAGGGAATAGCTGGTGTATAGAAGTGTGTGGAGGGTTTGGGCTGCCAGGATCCATTCAAGTAGCATAGGCTAGGGAGAAGCAGGGTGAGCGGAGGGTCTAGGCAGTGTCAGGAAACCACAGCATGAGGGGATCAGAGGGGAGGCTCAGGAGGGGGCTGGCAAAAGGGGCATGAAACCTAGGGAAAGGGAAAGGGTCCTCAAGAAGGGTATCCAGGGTCTCAAGTAAGGAGCCAGGTTCAGTAATGGAGAGCCAAGTGCTAGCAACTGGGCCTGGGTGAATGAAAAGAAACGTGGATAGGGAGGGGCAAGAGGGGAGAAAGGGGGGGCAGGGCTCAAGGCCCAGGACCACTGCAGGGTGTCAGAGGTCAGGAGCAGGGCCCAGGATGAGGGAGGCTAAAGTTCCCAGGCAAGAGTCAGTGCTATGTTTTCCAAAGGGAGCCCCCTTTGGGACTCGCACCTCCAGGCAGGATATCCCTTTCACCTGGGTATCACAGGGAGCTCATATCTAGGCGCAGCCAGAGTAACAGGGACTGGCCCCTCCAGTCAAGAGACCCCTCACACCTGGGTTTGTAGGAGGGACTCCTACAGAAGTACAGCCAGGGTAACAGGTACTCGCCCCTCCAGGCTGGAGATCCCTTTAAACCTGGGTGTGTGGGAAACTTGTATACCCCCGCAGGCAAGGTATAGTGGACTCGCAGCTCCAGGCAGGAGATGCCTCCCAACTGGGTGTTGGGGGAGCTAGTACACAGCCATAACCAGGGTAGAGAGGACTCCCGCTTCCAGGCCGGAGACCCCCTCCCACCAGAGTGTTGGGGAGATCTTGTATCCTGCTGTAGCCAGGTTAGAGGGGGACTTGCCTCTCCAGGCAAAGACCCCATCAACCTGGGTGTTGAGGCGAGCTCATATACTACCGCAGGTAGAGGGCACTTGCCCTGCCAGGCTGGAGACCCCTACCACCTGCATGACTGTGGGGGCTCTTATACTGCTGAGTCATGGTAGCAGGGACTAGCCCCTCCAGGTGAGAGACCTCTCCCACCTGGGTGTCAGGGGAGCTCCAATACCAATGCAGCCAGGTTAGAGGGGATGTGACCCTCCAGTCCCGAAACTTCTACCACCTGGGTGTCTGGGGAAGCTCCAATGCCTCTCAGCCAGGGTAGAGGGAACTCGCTCCTCCAATTGGGAGATGCCTTCCATGTGGGTGTCCTGAGAGCTCTTATATGTCACCAGCCAAAGTAGAGGGTACTCACCCCTCTATGTGGAAGACCCCTCCCACCTTCCAGCTAGGATCTTGTATAGCTTGTATACCACCAAAGCCAGGGTAGAGGGGACTCGCACCTCCAGTCGTGAAACCCCACCCAACAGGGTGTCTGGGGAAGCTTATATACCTGCACAGCTAGGGTAGAGGGGATTCCCTGCTCTAGGCGGGAGACCCTTCCTGCCAGGGTGTCAGGGGGGACTCTTATCCTGCCATAGCCCGGGTATACGTGATTTACCCTTACAGGCAGGATACCCCTTCCACCTGGGTGTCAGGGGGAGTTCTTATATCACCGCAGCTACAATAGACGGGACGTGCCCCTGAAAGAGGGAGACCCCTTGAAGCTGGGTGTCCAGGGGAGCTCCCATATTGCCACAGGAAGGGTAGGGGAAACTCTTCCCCCCAGGCCGGAGACCCCGCCCACCTGGGTGTCAGATGGAGCCAGTATACTGTGCCAGCCATGGTAGAGGGGACTCGCCCCTCCAGGCGGAAGACCCTGCACACCTGGGTGTGAGTGGAGGAGTTCATATACAACTGCAGCCAGTTTAGTGGTGACTAGCCCCTCCAGGCGAAAGATTCCTCCCACCTGGGTTTCTGGGGAGCTCATATGCAAGAGCAGCCAGGGTAGAGGGTTCTTGCCCCTTCAGGCGGGAGACACCTCCCAGCCGGGTGTCAGGGGGAGCTTATATACTGCAGCAGCCAGGGTACAGGGGACTCGCCCCTCTATATTGGAGACCCCTCCAATGTGGGTATGGTGGGGAGGGATCCTATACTACCATATCCATATCACCTCTCCTTGTTGGAGACCTCTTTCCCACCTGGGTGTCTGGGGGATCTCCTAGGCCACTATAGCTAGGCTAGAAGGGACTCACCCTTCTTGGAAGGAAATCCCTCTCACCTGGATGTCTGGGGGAGCTCCTATACAGCAGCACCCAGGGAAGAGCCCACTTGACCCTCCTGGAGGAAGACCCATCCCACCTGGGTGTCTGGGAGAGCTCTTACACCACTGCAGCCAGGACTTGCCCTTCTAGGCAGGAGACACCTGGCACCTGGATGTCTGGGGGATCTCCTATACAGAGGCAGCCAGGGGAGAGTTGACTTGCCCCTCCAGGAGGAAGCACTCTCCCACCTGGGTGTCAGGGGAAATTCATATACTGCTGCAGCCAGGGTAGAGTGGACATGCTACTCCAGGTGAGAGACCCCTTTCCATCTTGGTGCCAGGGCTAGCTTGTATTTCACCTTAGCCAGGGTAAAGCGGACTTACTCTTCCAGTCAGGAGACCCCTCCAACCTGGGTTTCAGGTGGAGCTCTTATATCACTGCAGCAAGGGTAAAGGGGACTCACCCATGCAGGCAGGAGATTTCTCCCACCTGGATGTCCTGGGAGCTCTTACATGGCACCAGCCAAAGTAGAGTGGACTCTTGCCCTTCCAGGCAAGAGACCCCTTCCACCTGGGTGTGGGAGGTGAGCCTTATACCACCACAGCCAGGATACAGGGGACTCGCCTTTCAAGGCGAGAGACACCTCCTACCTGTGTGTCAGGGGGAACTCTTATACTGCCTCAGCCAGGGAAGAGGGGACTCACCCCTCAATGCATGAGATCCCTTCCACCTGGTTGTCTGGGGGAGCACCTATAGAGCCATAGTCAGGGTAGAGGGGACTCTACCCTCCATCCTGGAGAATACTCATACCTGGTTGTCAGAGGAACTCCTATACTGCAGCAGCAAGTGTAGAAGGGACTCACCTCTCCAGTCACAAGACCTTATAATCTGGGTGTTGGGGGGAGCTCCTATACCATCAGAGCCAGGTAGAGGGGACATACACCTCCAGGAAGAAGTCACCACCCACCTGTGTGTCAGGGGAAACTCAAATACTGCAGCCAGGGTAGACTGAACATGCTCCTCCAGGTGAGAGACCCCTCCAATCTTGGTGTCAGGGCGACCTTGTATTCTGCCTTAGCCAGAGTAGAGGGGACTCGCTCTTCCAAGCGGGAGACCCTTCCCACCTGAGTGTTGGGGGGAGCATGTATACAGCTGCAGACAGGGACTGCTGGGACTTGCCCTACTAGGTGGGAGACCACTTTCACTTGGTTGTCAGGGGGAGCTCTTATCCTGCTGTAGCCATTGTAGATGGGACTTACCCCTGAAGACAAGAGACCCCACCCCCTGGATGTGTGGGGGAGCCTGTGTATCTCCAGAGGCAATGTGGAGGGGACTTGCCCCTTTCCAGGGGGAGACACCTTCTATCTTGGTATCAGGGGAGCTCCTATACCACAGCAGCCAGAATAGAGGGGACTCACCCCTCCACGTAGTTGTCCCCTCCCACCAGGGTGCCATGGGAAAATTGTATATCACCTTAGACAGGGTAGATGAGGCTTTACCATCCAGGCGGGAGAACCCTCCAACCAGGCTGTCATCTGGAGCTCCTATACCACCCCAGCCATGGTAGAAAGTACTTGCTCCTCCTGGCGGGACATCCCTCCCACCAGTGTGTCAGTGGGAGATGATATACCGCAACAGCCAGGATAGAGGGGACTTGCCCCTCCATGCAGGAAAACTCTCCCATCTGGGTGTCTGGGGCAGCTTGTATACCTCCACAACCAGAGTAGAGGGGACTCGATGCTCCAGTTGGGAGACCCTTCCTAACTGTGTGTCAGGGGGATATCATATACTGCCACAGCATGGGTAGAGGGGACTTGCTCATCCAGGCGGGAGAACCCTCCCACCTGGGTGTGTGTGTGTGTGTGGGAGATACTATACCGCCACAGTCAGGGTAGAGGGGACTCTCACCTCTAGGCAGGAGACCTCTCCCACCTGGGTTTCAGGGGGAGCTATTATACTGCTGCAGCCAGGGAAGAGGAGACTCACCCCGCCAGGAGGGAGACCCCTTCCACCTGGGTGTCCTGGGGAGCTCCTATACCAAAGAAGCCAGGGTAGAGTGGACTTGCTCCTCTAGGCGGGAGAACCCCTCCCTCCTGGGTGTCAAAGGGAGTTCCTATACTGCTGAAGCCATGGTAGAGTAGACTTTCCCTTCCAGTCAGGAGACCTTTACCACATTGGTGTCTGGTTGAGCTCTTTAACCTCTGCAGCCAGGGAATAGGGGACTCACCCCCCAATCATGGGATCCCACCCACCTGGGTGTCCAGGGGAACTTGATTACTGGAGCAGCCAGGGTAGTGGGGACTCGCCCCTACAGGTGGGAGACACCTTTCAACTGAGTGTCGGGGGGAGTTCCTATGGTGGTAGAGAGAATATACACCTGCAGGCAGAAGACCCATCACTCCTGCGTATACTGAGAGCTCTTATATATCAAGAACTAAAGTAGAGGGGAATCGCACTTCCAGGTGGAAGACCACTCCCACCTGTGTGTAGTGGGGTGCTTGTATATTACCTTAGCCAGGATAGAAGGGAATTGTCCTTCCAGGTGGGAACCACACTCACATGGGTGTCTGAGACATGTATACCACCACAGACAGGGTAGAGGGGACTCATTGCTCCAGGTATGAGACCCCTCCCACCTGATTGTCAGCATGAGATTCTTTACCACAGAAGCCATGGGACAGGAAACACACCTGGCCACTGGAGAGACCCATCCATCCTGGGTGTCAGGGAAATCTAATTAACCACTGCAGCCAGGGTAGAGGTGACATGCCCCTACAAGCCAGAGACCCCTCCCATCTTGGTATAGTGGTAGAGCTCCTATACCACAGCAGCCAGAATAGAAGGGACTCGGCCCTCAAAGCAGGAGACCCCTCCCACCTGAGTGTCTGGAAGATCTGGTACACTCTCTCAGCCAGGACAGAGGGAAGTCACCCCTCTAGGTGGGAAATCGCTCCCATCCAGGTGTCAGGGGAAGCTCCTTAACCACTGCAGCCAGAGTAGAGAGAATTCTCCCCTCCAGGTGGAAGACCCCTCCCACCAGGGTGTCAGGTGGAGCTCATACAGGCCATTAGCCAGGGTAGAGGTGACTCACAATTCCAGGGGAGAGAGACCTCCCACCTGGGAATGGGATTAACTCCTTTACTACCTTAGCCAGGGTAAAGTGGACTCACCACTCCAGGGGGAAGACCCCTCCCACCAGGGTGTCAGGTGGAGCTCATACAGGCCATTAGCCAGGGTAGAGGCAACTTGCACCTCCAGGTGACAGACACCTCCCACCTGAGAATGGGGCAACTCCTATACTGCCTTAGCCAGGGTTGAGGGGACTCGCCCATCCAGGCGGGAGACCCCTCCAACCTGGCTTTCAGCAGGAGCTCTTATACCACCACAGCCAGGGTAGAAAGTACTTTCCCCTGCTGGCGGGAGACCTCTCCCACCAGGGTATCAGTAGGAGCCCATACACCACCATAGCCAAGATAGAGGTGACTCACCACACCATGCAGGAGAACCCTCCCACCTGGGTGTCTGTGGGAGCTTGTATAACTCCAAAGCCAGTGAAGAGGGTATTTCCTGCTCCAGTTGGGAGACCCTTTCCACCTGTGTATCAGCGGGATCTTGTAAAATTACCTCCACAGCCAGGGTAGAGGGGACTTGCTCCTTCAGGCGAGAAACTCCTCCCACCTGCGTGTGTGTGTGTGTGTGTGTGTGTGTGTGTGTGTGTGGTGGGGAGACCTATACTGCCACTTCAGGGTAGAGGGGACTCGCCCCTCCAGTTAAGAGAACCATCCAACCTAGGTGTCATGGACAGCTAGTATACCACTGCAGCCAAGGTAGACGAGACTGGCCCCTCCAGGAGGGAGACCCTTTCAACCTGGGTTTCAGGTGGAGTTCATATACCCCAGCAGCCAGGGTAGAGGCAGCTCTTACCTCCAGGCGAGAAACACCTCTCACCTGGGAATGGGAGTAACTCCTATACCCCCTTAGGCCAGGTAGAGTGGTAGAGGGGACTCTCACTCCAGGAGGAAGACCCCTCCCACGTGTGTGTCTGGTTGAGCTCCTATACCTCCACAGCCAGGGTAGTGGAGACTTACCACTCTAATCAGGAGGCCCCTGCCACCTAGGTGTCCCAGGGAGCTTGATTATTGCAGCAGCTAGGGTAGAGGGGAGTCACCCCCACAGGTGGGAGACCCCTCCCACCTGGTTGTAGTGGGAGCTCTTATATGGCAAGAGCTAAAATAGAGGGGACTCGCCCTTCCATGCGGGATACCACTCCAACCTGGGTGTCTGGAAAAGCTTGTATACAGCCACAGCCAGCGTAGAGGAGACTCATTGCACCAGGTGGGAGACAGTTCCCATCTGGTAGTCTTGTGGAGCACATATACCCCTGAAGCCTGTGTAGAGGAGACTCGCCTCTCTATTCAGGAGACTCCATACATTGGGTGTCGGGGAACTCCTATACAGCCAGAGCCAAGGGAGTTGGGACTGGACTCTCTAGGCAGAAAATCCCTTCCACCTGGTTGCCAATGGATTTTATATACTGCCATAGCAGGGTAGAGGGGACTTGCCATTGCAGGCAGGAGACCCCTCCAACCTCTTATACCACTTCAGCCATCATAGAAGGGACTCGCCTCTTCAGGCCAGAGTCCCTCCCACCTGGGTGTCAAGGAAAGCCAGGGTAGAGGGGACTTGGCCCTTCAAGAGGGAGACTCCTCCCATCTGGTTATGGGTGGGGAGCTCCTATACCACAGCAGTCAGAATAGAGAGGAGTCACTTCTCCAAGCAAGAGAGCCCTCAAACCTGGGTGACTGGGAATGCTGGTACAACCCCTCAGCCATCATAGAGGGAAGTCAC
The DNA here is from genome assembly GCF_047511675.1 of Marmota flaviventris. NCBI lineage: Eukaryota > Metazoa > Chordata > Mammalia > Rodentia > Sciuridae > Marmota > Marmota flaviventris. Next base: position 25,748,384 of record NC_092517.1, read on the forward strand.
CGCACTAAGCATGAGACCCCTCCCACCTGGGTGTCAGTGGAAGCTCCTTAACCTCTGCAGCCAGAGTAGAGTGGAATCACCCCTCCAGGCAGACGACCCCTCCCACCTGGATGTCAGGTGGAACTCATATACCCCAGCAGCCAGGGTAGCGCCAAATTGCACATCCAGGAAAAAACTCCTCCTAGGAATGGGAGTAACTCCTATACACCCTTAGCCCAGGTAGAGGAGACTCCCACCTCTAGGTGGAAGATCCCTCTCACCTAGTTGTCAGGTGCAGCTCATATACTCCAGAAACCCGGGTGGAGACAACTCGCACCTCCAGGAGAGAGAAACCTCCCACCTGGAAATGGGGTTAACTCCTATACTGCCTTAGCCAGGGTAGAGGGGACTGATCATTCCAGGTGGAAGACCCCTCCCACCTGGGTGTCTGGAGAGAGGGGGGTTGTATACAGCTGCAGCTGGGGTAGCAGGGACTTGCCCTCCAGGCAGGAGAACCCTTCCTACTCTAGGAGGGGCCTCTTTTAGCCCTGCAGCCAGGGTTGAGGGGACTCGCCTCTTCTGGCGGGAGACCCTCACACCTGGGTGACACTGGGTACTTGTATACCACCTTAGCCAGGTTAGAGGAGATTCGCCCATCCAGGAGGGAGACCCCTCCAATCTGGCTTTCAGTGGGAGCTCATATACCACCATTGCCAAGGAAGAAAAGAACTTTCCCCTCCTGGTGGGAGATCCCTCCAACCAGGGTATCAGTGAGAGCTCATATAACACCACAGCCAGGATAAAGGGGACTCATCCCTCCAGGCAGGAGTCCCCTTCCACCTGGGTGCCAAGGGAAGCTCTTATACCACTGCAGCCATGGTAGAGGGTACTTTCACCTTCAGGCAAGGAACCCTTCCGATTTGGGTGTCAAGGTGAGCTTCTATACTACCGCATCCAGGGAAGAGAGGACACACCCCTACAGGTGGCATACCACTCCGAACTGGGTTCCCTGGAGCTCCTATACTGCTGAAGGTGGGGTAGAGGGAACTCAACACTACAATGGGAGAACTCTTTCACCTGGGTGTCCAGAAGAGCTCCTATACTGCTGCAGAAGCTTAGAGGAGTCTCTAGCCTCGGGGTCAAATAGTCCTTCCAATTGATTGTCAGGGGAGCTCCTATACCAGATCATTCAGGGTAGAGGGGACTCCTCTAGGTGGGAAACCCCTCCCACCTTGGTGACAGGGGGAGTTCCTACACCATTGAAGCCAGGGTACAGCGAATTTGCCCTTCCAGTTTGGAAACTCCTTCAATCTGGGTGTCTGGGTGAGCTCTTATACCTCTGCAGCCATGATAATGAGGACTCACACCTCCAGTTCAGAGACCCTAAATCCTGGATATCTGGGGGAGCTGGATTACTGCAGCAACCAGGATAGAGGGTACTCTCACTTCCAGGCAGGATATACCCTACCACTGGGTGTCTGGGAGAGATTTTATACAGCCATAGCAAGGGTAGAGGGGATAAATGATTATCTTGGCAAGAGACCCTTAACACTAGGGTGACTGGGGGAGCTCCTATACCCCTGCACCAGTGTAGAGGGGACTCAACCTTTCATTCTGGAGACCCCATAACCTGGGTGTTGGGGGAGAGGGGACTAGAACCTCCAGGTAGAATATCCTTTCCACCTGCCTATCAGGGGAGTTCATATACTGCCACAGGCAGGGTAGAAGACACTCGCCACTGGAAGTGGGATACCCGTACCACCTGGGTGTAGGGGGAACCTCCTATATCACTACAGCCAGGGTAAAGTGGACTTGCCTCTCCAGGCTGGAGATCCACCCACCTGGGTGTCAGGGGGTGATCCTTTACCACCACACCCAGGGTGAAGAGGACTCGACCTTCCAGGGGAGAGACCCATCCAACCTGGGTGACAGGGAAAGCTAATAAAACAGTGCAGCCAGGGTAGAGGGGACTCACCCATTTAGGCAGGAGACCTCCTGAAATCTGGTTATGGTCTGGAGCTCCTATACCACATCAACCAGAACAGAAGCGACTTGCCCTCCAAGCAGGAGACCCCTCACACCTGAGTATCTGGGAGAGCTGGTACACCCTCTCCAGACTTGTGACCCTATAACCTGAGTGTCAGGGGGGCTCCATTAACGCCAGAGCCAGGGACAGGGGACTTGACCATTAAGGTGGAATATCCCCTCCACCTGGTTGTCATAGGGTACTTGTATAACACCTAAGCCACTGTAGAGGAGTCTCGCCCATTCGGGCAGGAGACCCATCCAACCTGGGTGTCAGTGTGAGATCATACACCGGCACAGCTAGGGTAAAAGGGACTCACTCCTTCAGGCAGGAGACCCCTGCCACCTGAGTATCAGGGGGAGCTCTTATACCACCACAGCTATGGTAGATGGTACTTTCCCCTTCAGACCAGAGAACCCTCCCACCTGGGTGTTGGGGGGAGCTCCTATACCACCACAGCCAGGGAAGAAAAAACTCATCCCTTCAGGGATGAGACTTCACACCTGGGTGTTGGGGGAGCTTTGATACCACTTCAGGCGGGGTAGAGGGAACTCAACACTCCAGACTAGATACCTCTTCCACCTGGGTGTCCTGGGGAGCTCCTACACCAATGCAGCAGAGTAGAGGAGACTCTAGCCTCCTGCCCAGATACTTCTCCCAAATTCATGTCAGGGGAGCTCCTATACTGCAGCAGCCAGGGTAGTGGGGACTTCACCTCTAGGCAAGAGACTCCTCTCACCTGGGTGTCTGGGAGAGCTGGTACAACCCCTCTACCAGGCTAGAGGGAAATCACCCCTCTAGGCAGGAGAACACTCCCACCTTGGTTTCAGGTGTAGCTCATATACCCCAGCACCCAGGATAGAGGCAACTGCCAACTCCAGAGGAGACACATCCCACCTGTGAATGGGGCAACTCCTATACTGCCTTATCCAGGGTTGAGGGGACTGACACTTTCAGGTGGGAGACCCTACCACCTGGATGTCATAGGGTACTTGTTTACCACCTTAGCCAGGATAGAGGAGACTCGCCCATCCAGGCAGGAGACCCCTCCAACCTGGGTGTCAGTGTGAGATAATAGACCACCACAGCCAGGATAAAGGGGACTTGACCCTCCAGGCAGGAGTCCCCTTCCACCTGAGTGTCAGGGTAGCTCTTATACCAATGAAGCCATGGTAGAGGTTACTTTCACCTTCACGTATGATACCCCTTCCACCTGAGTGTCTGGGAGAGCTTTTATACAGCCACAGCCAGGGTAGAGGGGACTCATTGCTCCAGGCGGTAGACCATTCTGCCTGTCTGGGGGAGCTTGTATACCCCCACAGCCAGTATAGAGGAGACTCGCTCTACCATTTGGGAGACCCTATATCCTGGGTGTCCAGGGAGCTCCTATACAGCCAGAGCCAAGGGAGTGGGGGCCTCTAACCTCCAGGTGGAAGATCCCTTCCACCTGGTTGTCAGCTGAGTTCATATACTGCCATAGTAGGGTAGAGGGGATTCGCCACTGGAGGCAGGAGACCCCTCCCATCTGGGAGTAGGGGTGACGTCCTATACCACTGCAGGCAGAGTAGAGGGGACTCACCTCTCCAGGATGGAGACCCTTCCATCTGGATGTCAAGGGGAGATCCTTTACTTCTGTAGCCAGGGTGCAGGGGACTCGACCCTCCAGGTGAGAGACCCATCCAACATGGGTGTCAGGGAAAGCTAGTTAACCACTGGAGCCACGGTAGAGGGGAATCACCCTTTCAGGCGAGAGACCCCCCTCCCATCTGTGTATGGTGGGGAGCTTGTATATCAAAGCAGCAAGAATAGAGTAAACTCGCTTCTCCAAACAGGAGAACCCTGTAATCTGGGTGCCTTAGAGAGCTGGTACACACCACTAGGTGGGTTTCAGGGGAAAATCTAACCTCAGCAGCCAGTATACAGGCAACCCGCAACTCCAGGTGATAGACCCCTCCAACCTGGGAATGGGGATAACTCCTATCTGCCTTAGGCAGGGTAGAGGGGACTCACCCCTCCAGGTGGAAGACGCCTCCCTCATGGGTGTCTGGGAAGGGTAGGTATACAGCAGCTGCTGGGGTAGAGTGGGTATACAGCTGCAGTTAGGGTAGCAGGAACTCACCCTTGCAGGCGGGAGAGCCCTCATTACTGAGGGTAGGAGGGGGCTCTGATACACCACCAGCCGGGGTTGAGGGACTGCCCCTTCAGGCGGGAGACCCTACCACCTGGGTGTTGCAGGGAACTTGTATACCACCTTGGCCAGGATAGAGGAGACTTGCCCATCCAGGTGGGAAATCCCTCTCACCTGGTTTTCAGTTGTAGCTCAGATACCCCCACAGCCAGGATAGAGGGGAGTTGTTCATCCTGGCCAGAGACCACTCTCACCTGGGCTTCAGTGGGAGCTCTTATACCACTGCAGCCTGGGAAAGGGGATTTACCACTCCAGGAGGAAACCCCATCCACCTGGGTGTCCTGGAGTGCTCCTATACTTCTGAAGCCAGAGTAGAGGGGACTCGCACCTTTAGGCTGAAGACCTTCCACCAGTGTGTTAGGTGGAGCTCATGTACCACCACAACAAGGATAGAGGTGACTCGCCCTTCCAGTTGGGAGACCCCTCTCACCTGGGTGTCTGGGGGGGGGGGCTTCTATACCTTTGCTATGAGGGTAGAGGGGAATATCTGCTCCACTTGGGAGACCCTTCCCACCTGTGTGTCAGGGGAATTTCGTATGCTGCCACAGCCAGGATAGGGGGGACTTCCCACTCGAGTAGGGAGACCCCTTCCACCTGGGTGTCATGGGGTGCTCCTTTACTGCTGAAGCCAGGGTAGAGGGGACTCACACATCTAGGCAGGAGACCCCTCCCACCTGGGTGTCAGAGGGAGTTCCTATATGTATACCACTGAAGCCAGGGTAGAGTGGACTTGCCCTTCCAGTCAGAAGACCCCTCACACCTTAATGACTGAGTGATCTCCTATATCTCCATAGTGAGGGTAGAGGGGTCTCACCTCTTCAATAGGGAGACCAATCCCAACTGGGTGTCCTGTAGAGTGTGATTATTGCAGCATCCAGGGTAGAGGGGACTTGCCTGTATGGGCAGTTGACCTCTCCCACCTGGGCATATGGGAGAGCTCCTATACTGCCACAGCCAGGGTAGAGGGAACATGCCCCTGCAGGCAGAAGACTTCTCCCACCTGGGTGTACTGGGAGCAGTTTTATGGCATTAGCTAAAGTAGAGGTGAGTCGCCTTTCCGGGGGGATACCCCTCACACCCGGTTGTTGGGGGATGCTTATATACTGCCAAAGCCAGGGTAAAGAGGACTCGCCCCTCCATGCGGAAGACCAATCCCACCTGTTTGTAGAGGGAGGGGGGCGCTTGTATACCGCCTCAGCCAGAGTAAAGAAGAGTTGCCACTCCAGGCAGGAGAGCCCTTCCACCTGGGTGTATGAGAGAGTTTTTTTTTACCACTACAGCCAGGGTAGACAGGACTCATTGCTCCAAGCAGGAGACGCCTTCCACCTAAGTCTCTGGGGAGCTTGTATACTGACAAAGCCAGGGTAGAGGAGACTCGCCTGTCTTAGGGGAAGAACACTCCCAACAGTTTGTGTATGTTGGGGGGAGCTCATATAATGCCACATCCAGGGTAGAGGGGACTTGCCCCTCCAGGAAAGAGACCACTCCCACCTTGGCGTCAGTGGGAGTTCTTATACCACTGAGGCCAGGGTAAAGGGGACACGCCATTCTAGGAGGGAGACCCCTTCCATCTGGGTGACCTGGGGTGCTCCTGTACTCCAAGGGAGAATAGACTGGTACCTCTAGGCGGGAGACCCCTCCTACCTGGGTGTCTGGGGGAGCATTGTATACCTTTACAGCCAGGGTAGATGGGACTTTCCCCTCCAGGGGGGAGACTCCTCCCACCTGGGTGTGTGGAGGTGAGATACCACACCGTTATAGCCAAGGTAGAGCAGACTAGCACCTCCAGTCGGGAGACCCCTTAAGCTGGGTGTTGGGGGGAACTCCTATACTGCCAGAGGCAGGGGAGAGGGGATTTGACCCTCCAGGCTGAAGATCCCTTCCACCTGGTTGTTAAGGGAGTTCTTATACTTCTACAGGCAGGGAAGAGGGGACTCACCACACATGGCAGGAGACCCTCCCACCTGGGTGTCAGAGGGACATCCTTTACTGCTGAAGCCATGGTAGAGGGGACTCGACCCTTCAGGTGAGACACCCATCTAACCAGTGTGTCAGGGAAAGATAGTATACCACTGCAGACAGTGTAGAAGGGACTTGCCCATTTAGGTTGGAGACCCCTCCCATCTGGGTAGGGGGGTGATCTCGAATACAAAACATGAAAAATAGAGGGGACTTGCCTCTCCAAGCAGGTGGTCCCTCCCACCTGGATGTCAGGTGGAGCTGATATACCCCAGCAGCCAGGGTAGAGGCAACCCCCATCTCCAGGTGAGAAACACCTCCCACCTGAGAATGGGAGTAACTCCTATACTGCCTTAGCCAAGGTAGTGGGGAGTTTCCCCTCCAGACAGGATACCCCTCCCACCTTGTTGTACAGGGTAACTTTATACCACATATGCCAGGGTAGAGGAGACTTGCCCAATCTTGAGGCACACCCCTCCAACCTGTCTGTCAGTGGAAGCCCATATACCACCACAGCCAGGGTAGAAAATACTTTTCCTTCCAGTCAGGAAACCCCTCCCACCAGGGTGTCAGGGGTGAAAGGAAAGTGACAATAACACTCTCAGTGATCACTGCTTTATTGCAGCAGTGCCAAAGAGGAGAGAGAGAGAGAGAGAGAGAGAGAGAGAGAGAGAGAGAGAGAGAGAGAATGAGAGAGAGAGAGAGAGAGAGAGAGAGAGAGAGAGAGAGAGAGAGAGAGCAAGATAGAACAAAAGCAAGAGAGGAAGACAGTGAGAGAAAGAGAGGGGGGCCTGGCAGGAGAGAGTTTCATAGCCAAATTCTAATAGAGTCTCTGGGTCTCCAAGCTGCCTAGTTGGCAGACAATGATTAGACCACACAGTAGATGCTAATGGTGACATTTTCTGCCTTTAGGCAGATGGGGCAGGGGTCAGATGTGGGTTTCTGTTGCACCAGATAGGTGAAGGTCAAGTGTTCAGCCTTGATTGTATCTGTGTATTCAGACTTGATGCAAACAGGTGATAAAGACCAGACATATGGGTGTTTGAGTGTGTGGATTATCCTGCAGCCAACTTAGTTAAGCCTCTCCTGCACCTAACATTCCTCCCTTCTTGTTTTTCTAAGTTAAGGGGGCTGGGTTTGGTACAAAATTGTTTGGCTACTTCCTGCTGAGAGAAGGTGTAATGGAGCCTACATGGGAGAGCAGGGAAATGTTCAGGGACAGGCTTAAAAATATCAGGGCAGCTGGAGATAACATCCCATGGCTATAGACAGTTATCTCAGAAGCGCAAACTCCACAAGTTTTCCTTAAAGCCATAGGTTGTCAATGGCATCAAACCATTTCTGAGTGGAGGAGATCCTTGATATCAGCCATTGATCCTGTTGCAGGGACTATAGGAAGTATCAGAGGTGGCTTGGTTGAATTCAGAAATTTTAAGAGTGACTACCCAATTGCAGCCAGTGGAAGAGCAATAGCCTTGATCCAAAAATTGAGAGTGGGTGGTGTCATCCTGGTTCCAAGTCACTTGGATGTTAAAGTGTCATCTGTGGTTGGGATAGAAAATGAGGATTGAGGTATGTGGGGAATGTGGAGCATCAAAATGATGTTGAGGCCTTTGAAGACTAGTTGAAAAACCTAAGAAGTGAAGTCTGGACCATTGTCTGTCTGGATCATGATGGGAAGTCCAAATCTGGGAAAGATCTCCTCAATGAGGATAGAGATGATGGTGTCAGCAATTTCCCTGGATGCAGGAAAGGCTTCCATCCAACCTGAAAAAGTATCAACCGAAGTAAGTAGGTACTGAAGCTTTTGGTGCCTAAGCATGTGATTGAAGTTGATCTTCCAGTCTTCATCTGGCTTTTGGCTCCTCTTCTGATGTGTAGGGAGTTTAGGTTTGATGCTTCCTTGTGGGGATACTTAGAGTAGACAGAACAAGCAGAGTGAACCTGATGGAGAATAGTTATTATTCATAGGAAGTGAAATAGGGGTTGTAAAAAAGTGGAAAGTGGGTTAGAGAGGGTTTTAAATGTGCACAGAGTCTCTGTAGCCAGGGGAGTTGGTCAATAGTCATAGGTCTCCATTTGGGGCATCGGGGCTGGTAGTCCTAAAGTAAAGTACTTAAAGAAGTAGTTTATTGACTGCCTGGTTGGTAATTTTCTGTATCTGATCTTGCAGGAACTTCTGTAGGCAATTTAATGCATCATGGTCCTATTAGGAGAAACATAAATTTGACTAACAGAGGTCCTGTGAGGGGGGAGGAGCCAAGGCCATGTTTGACTGAACATTCCCCATGGAACCTGTTGGCCGAGTTGGTGTTTCCCCTTTTCTAGCTGTTCTTGTCCTTCATTACTCCCAAGAATGACTGTGTTTTGTATAACTCCTTTTCGTAGGTGTTTAAGGTCAAGCTGGTCAAAATTGTCTTCCTTTCTATCTCTTGTTAAGTGTCAGCCAAGTTCCCATAGTGGTTGCTCATGTGGAGAACTTGAAAGCAGCTTTTTAGTTCTGCTGGTGACATTTGCACTAGGATTGGTCCAGGTCTTGCTTGACCATGTGGCTTCCATTGGAAGAATCAAGGATGTCTCCTGTCTCCAATGACCCTCCTATTCACTGCAAGTACACTGATTGGCTTTTCATTCTCCAGGGGTCACATTAATCTCCCTGATCATGAGGTTTTGTGGCCCAGAGTTGCCAAGCTCTTTACAGAAGTTCTCTGTTCCCTAGATTCCGACTGATTCAAAGGGTCAGAGCCAAGTATTCATTTTCTTGGCCATTTTAATTAAAGTCTTGATCTTAAACATCCAGCAAGGTTAGTTTCACCATTCTTTAATTAGGACTACTGGGCTTTAGCTTAAATCTGGCCTACTTTGGAGTCATTCTGTCATGTAGTAAAGATGGGAGACAGAGCCTTATCTCAGGTAAGGTGGGGCTCTTTATAAATCTTAGGTAAAGTGTTCTAGTATTGAAGCTGATCTTTGCTTTTAAATATCATTTTATAAAATTCACATACATTGTTGTTTGAGGTCACATGAATATTAGATAACACAATCTGATATTACATTTAAATTGTACCCCAGTGTATATAAATTTATATTAATCTTATTGATAACAGGTCCAGTTATAGAAAATTAAATGATATAAATAAATCTCCAATGTGTTATTTTTATAAGCCTAAAATTACCATGCAATATTTTGGAGAACATCAGATTTATATAATTATTTTTAAAGCTTCTATCTTAAAGATTTATATACCTGGAAAATATGAACATGTTTAATATAGAAAGAAGAGTAATAGTACCACACTTACTATGGATGTTTTTACATTATCAAGTTTAGCTCTTAAAGAAATAACATATTACAATATTGCAAAATAACAATTGTTGTTTAACCATAGTTTTATAATGCTTAATTCCTTCAAGATTACTTGCCCAAAAAACTTACATATATAATCCACTTTTCACATACCTTCTTTATCACTTACTTAAACCTACATAGCCAACATATACAGACCTTCTTTATTACTTGCTTAAACCCTCTTATTTACTTAATCATACAGACTGTCTTAGACAGAAACCTTTTATCCCATCTATTAAATCCATAGCTAGGACCTTGTAATTTTGCTTTCCCATCTGTTAGCCCCTTCTTTATTCACATTTTGAAACAGTCCTTGTACATTTCTGAATTTAGGCAAAATATTCCATTTTAACAAGAGATATTTTGTTATTTGCAGTACACAATTAATCACATCTGTTTATCATTTCATGAAAACATAAACAATGTTTAAGTATATAGAATTATACTGTTGTAGTGATGGACAAGCGACAAGTCACCTAAGTTAGTACCAAAAATAGAGAACAAAGTTTTATTTGGTTGCAGCTAGATTCAGAGGGCACAGCTTGTGTTGTAATCAATCACATGAATCCCAAGTTTAGGTAGTTTCAGGATTTTGTTACAAGCATGTAAATGGTGGGGCTCAAAAGTTCACAGTCTGCAGAAGTTCACAAAAAAGCCATGTTTTTCCTCTGTTCTGAGCAAGTTAACCCTTCAAAGACACCTGAGAAGGAGAGATCTTCTTTTCCTTTCCTTTCCTCCCCTCCCCCTGCCAGCTGTTACATGGAGCCCAGTTGGTAACTTCTCTTATCTTAGAAATGTAGTCATCTCTGTGTAGCTAATCTCAAGGCCACTGGCCTTGTCTACATATTTTTGTAAAAATCTATTAAGGGGGTGTCCATCACCTGGAGTGCTAATTTTTTTTTTCCACCCAGTGGCCAAGTAAAACAGAGCAACACGAAAAGAGGAAGTTTCTCTACATTGAACTTTTCTGTAGAGATTCTTTGCTGACAGTTCTAAAATCAGCTATGGAGATGATATCTGGAGAAGGTCAGTTAAGACTTTTCTGAGGGCCTGTGTAGGTAGTGGGAAGATGGGAATATGGGGCTGAAAGCAGCTAGGGTGGATCTGAGAATGAGGAAGGAGATGTAAAAGAATAATGAGAAAGGGGTTTGGTATTTTCCCTATCAAGGAAACCTTGAGCAGTACAACAGGTAGAGCAGAAGGGAGGACAGGAGTGAATATCCCAAAAAGCCTGTAAGGGACGTTAAATTCTTAGTAACCTGTTTTCAGTGGATAAAGCAACTTTAAAGGCCATTTTCATCAGATCTCAGATAGGGGTCTGAGGGCTCTCTTCAGCTAGTTTGATCATTGGTTTAACTGGTCAGAGGACTTGGTGGGACTGGGTGTGGTTACTGACAGGAGAAAAGAGGAGTGAGTGGGTGGAGGGATAACTCCAGTAACTTCTAGCCCAGCAAGGGGGCAACGAGTTGAAGAAGGGTGTTGTTTGGGTTTTTGTCCTAGTAATTGGAAGGGAGAAAGCATGTTATTGAGGTGGGGGAGACTGTTTAGGGGCTGGGGCAGAAGGTTGAGGGCGAGGACCTATTCAAGCCAGGTGATAGGATGGAGTTTCATCAGGAAGCTCAAAAGAAGTGGATAAGTCTGGAGGAGGAAAAGATTGGGTGTCAGTGGTTGTGGGGGTTGTTTTGCAAGCTAGAAAAAATTGTAGAGGTTTGCAAGAGGTTCAGAGAGCAGAACTGGACCATTGCAAGAAGAAAGCTTGGACATAGAGGCTCTTTACCCATTTTTTCGAATGCTCACAGTAATTGCAAAGATCCCTTAGTTTTGAGAGATCCAGAGACCCAAAAGAGGGTCATTTAGTTTGGTTGTATAGGGCACAAGTGAGCCAATTCTGGGTGCTATATTTGATCAATTTTGGGGGTTTTATGTCTGGTATCAAAGAGAGGGTTTTGAGGTTATCCAAGAAGCATTGTAAGGGAGAGTCAACCAGCAGAGAGGACACATTACACATTTCGCAAACATAGTATAGGTGAGAGGGAAGGGGACACAAAAGTAGTATAGGGTAGAAGGAAGGAGATGCAAGTGTAGTGTAAGGGAGATGAAGAAAATGATTTATTGGCAAAATGGTCATCCCTTCTAGAACCAAAGATCAGGAGTGCCTATTGGCAGGTTCCAGCTGCAGAGATTGGTTGTCACCGAATCCTGACTGTAGAGGCTCCCATCCTGGACAAGGCCGGAGCCATGGGAGAAATTGGCCAAGGATTTTTGGGACCCCTGCTGAAGATTCCCGAAACTCCCAGGGTTGGAATGAGGGGAGAGAGAAAGGAAGGGGAGGATAAGTGTATCTCTATCAGCCAAGTCTTAAAGGTGCGAGGACTTACGACTTTATGAGAAACACCAAAATCGTGAATGTCTGGGTGGAGTGTGGTGTTTAGTTCTCTGTTATGTGTTCCTGAATTTTACACAGTCTTTTGAGGCTTACCTACAAAACCTATGCTGGTACACCAGCAGCTGTGAGGGGGAATGAATATAATTTTGAACCCAAGAGTCCAATTTGCCAAAGAAAGGAGTTCCTGAGGGCCACCGTGCTTTCCTCCCCACAGGTGGACAAAGAGGTTCACTGGAAGATCATAGGTCAAATACTCATGACACCACCATTGGGTTTAAGACTCCAGGAATGGGAAATTCACCAATTGAAGGTTGGGGGTGCATGTAGTCTGGTTGTTTAGAAAATGGGTTCAGGTTGTCTGATGAGTGGCACTTCTAAAGGATGAGGAACCCAAAAGTGGTTTTAACCTTTTTTCCGTGTTTTGGCACCAATGAAATGAATGTGAACACAACAGTTTGGAGTGACCACTTCTGTATTGCATCAGTGCAAAAGTGGAGAAAGAGAAAGAGAGGAAGAGAGAGAGTGAAAGAAGAAAGTGAGGTCAATGCAGAGTGAAAGCAAGAGAGGGAGACAGGGAAAGCAAGATGGTGGGGCCCCACAGGAGTAAGTTTTTATAGCCCAATTCTAATGAAGTCTCTGGGTATGCAAGCTGCCTTGTTGGGGGACAATGATTTGGTCACACAGTAGTTGCTAATTGTGTCATCTTCTGCCTTCAGGAGGATGGGACATGGGTCAGATGTGGGTTTCTGTTGCACAAGACAGGTGGGGGTCAAGTGATCAGCCTTGAAAGGGGTTGAGTATTCAGACTTTATGCAAACAGGTGATAAAGGACCAGAGAGGGGGGTTTGAGTGTGTCGGTTATTTTGTAGCAAATGTTTGTTCAGATGTCCTGCAGGCAACTTATTTCAGCATGTCCTGCACCTAAGGAGGGTGAGCGCATATACTGCCACAGTCAGGATACAGTGGACTCGTCCCTCCATCCAGGAGACAACTCCCTCCTGGGTGACCTGGGGAGCTTGAATACTGCAGCAGCCAGGATAGGTAAAATGCCCCTACAGGTGGGAAACCCCTCTCACCTGGGTTTGTGTGTGTGGGGGTAACTGCTATACTGCTGCAGCTAGGGTAGAGGGGACTCACCCTTCCAGGCCAAAACCCTCCCCCCTGGGTGTCAGGGGAGCTCCTTTACTGCCACAGCCAGTGTAGAAGGAACTCATGCTTCCAGATGGGTGACCCCTCCCTCCTGGGTGTCTGGGAGCTTCTATGCTGCATTAGCCAGAGTAGAGGGTACTCTCTCCTCCAGGCAGGAGGCCCATCCTATCTTGCCATGGGGGGAGGGACACTTTATGCCGCTTTTGCCAGGAGAGAGGGGACTCACCCTACTAGGCGGGAGACCCCGAAACCCTGGTTGTCCGGGGATCTTATATACTGACAGATGCAGAGAACAGGGGACTCGCCATCCCATATGAGAGACCCCTTCCAACTGTTGTGTGTGGGAGCTCTTATTCCACTCTAGCCAGGGTAGTGGGGACTCGCCCCTCCAGACAGAAAACACCTCTCACCTGGGTGTAGCAATGGAGCTTGTATACAACCTTAGCCAGGGAATAGAGGACTCACCACTCCAGGTGAGAGACCCTTCCCACCAGGGTGTCTGGGGGGAGCTCCTATAACATCGAAGCCAGGATATATAAGGTATATATACATCTATATATACAGTGAGTATATGCCACTCCAGTTGGGATATCCTTCTCACCTGGCTGTTAATGGAGCTCTAATACAGCTGCACCTAGGGTACAAGGGACTCCCCTCCAGGCTGGAGATGCCTCCCAACTTGGTCTTAGAGAGATCTAGTATACTTCCACAGCCAGTGCCGCAGTCTGGCTGGGCACAAAATAACTGAGCCACCACAAAGCCTTGTAGATTCAAACAGCAACTCTTTATTCCTCAAACTCTCACTGCCACTCTACATGCACGTTGTGGGAAAAATACACCACCTCCACTGGGCTCTGCGTACCAAATACTCTCAGAATCCTGTGAGAACTCAATAGGAACTCAAGGAGCGGGCGCCTGAGGCAGCAGGATATGCCCTATTCCCAGCAGGATCCACCCTAAACATGGAGCCACCCTAATCCAGCAAGATCCACCCTAAACCTGGAGCCACCCTAATCCCTAAGCAGGGTCACCATACAAACCAAAACTCTCAAACATTCATGCAATGTCACTGCAAATGACCTGGATCCAAGGCAAGCCCATTTCCACAATGGAGAGTCCTTCCTCTAAGCAACATTGGGTAGGCTGACAAGGAAATTGCCATGTGTCATTCCTACTTGGCTATGGCTCTCAGAAAGCCAGGGTAGAGGAAACTCCCCCCCTCCAGGCTGGAGACTGCTCCCACTTGGGTGTCAGGGTAGGGATGCTCTTATACCAATGCAGTCAGGGTAGAGGGGACTAGCCCCTCCATACAGGAAATCCCTCCCACCTGGGTGTCATGGGGAGATTGTATACCACCTTATCAGTGTAGAGAAGACTCACCTCTCAAGTAAGGAGACCCCTCCCACCAGGGAGTCAGGAGGAGCTCTTATACTACAGCAGCCAGGGTAGCGGGGAATTGGCCCTCAAGGCAGAAGACCCTTCCCACCTAGGTGTCCGATGGGATGGGGTCATAAACTGCCCTAGCCAGGGTAAAGGGGACTCGCCCCTCTAGTCAAAAGAGCCCTCTCTCCTGGGTATCAGGAGATCTCCTATAGCACTGCAGTCAGGGTAGAGGGGACTCACACCACCAGGCAAGACTCTCCTCAAACCTGGGTGTTGCAGGGAGCTTGTATACCAATTTAGCCAAGGTAGATGGGACTTCAGCCGTGAGTCACCACTACCCTGGTGGTAAATATTTTGAGCTCTCCCCAACACCCAGGTGTAAGGCATCTCCCTCCTATAGTGGTGACTGTCCTGTACACTGACTGCAGCGGTATAGGAGCTTCCCCTGACACCCAGGTAGGAGGGGTCTCCCTGGTGGAAGAGGGAGTCCCCTCTACCCTGGCTGCTGGGATTTAGGAACTCCCCCAACACCCAGGAGGGAGTGGTCTCACATCTTAAAGGGGGAGTCCCCTCTCTCCTGGCTGAGGTGGTATATGGGTAGAAAGGGAAGTAAGGGGAATGGGTGACACAGGGAGCGGAGTGCTCAAGGCTTAGATTCACTGCATCTTGTCATGATTGAGGAGCACGTCCCAGGCTGAAGGACACAAAAGCCCAGAGGCAAGGGGCACTGCTACCTTTTTCGAAAGGAAGACCACAGGGCCAACATCCCAGTTTCAGCCTCTGGTGCTGGTGAGCATCCTGGGAAAAGGATCTGGATAAGGAGACTAGCAGGGACAAGGACAACAGGAAGCCTGAAGCAGGGCACAGTGTGAAGTCCTTGATGAAGGGTGTTTTTGGGGTGCAGGCCAGGACCACAGAAAACAACTCAGAGTAGGGACCTAGAGTAGGGCCCACACTAGAGCAGAGCAGAGAAGGGGTGGGCCAGAAAGGTAGGGATGCAATAGGGTTGTGAGATGCAAGGAAGCCAAGGGGAGTGTGGAAGTGGCCCCAGCAAGGCACGCAGTTCAAGCCCAGGGAAGCACAGTGTAAGAAGGACCCCCAGAAGCTCAAGAGAAAAGCCACTCTAGGGAATGGAGAGCCAATGGCCAGCTCTGGTGCAGGTGTCTCAGGACAGTGGACAGTGCTGGGGTGGGATGGCAGGCAATCCAGCAAGGGGGAAGGATGCTCAAGGCCCAGCACAACTGCCAGGTGTCAGGGTTCCTGGTGCTATCCCAAGGGCCTAGGGAGAGCTAGTAGCCAAGTCGAGGATCAGAGTTCTGTTTACCATAAGATATCCTGGCCCAGATGAGGATCAAGGGCCAGGGACCAGGCCAAAGGTCCTGGAAAGGGCCAGGGGCCATGAGGAGTGTGAAGTGAGGGCACAGTAGGTTTCATAGTAGGTGTAGAGAGGGTAAAAAGTCAAAATCCAATCAAGGAGCCCAGGTAAGGGACCAACCCCACCAAAAGGTATTACCGACCCAATGAGCAGGAGGCCCCTGTTCCAGGAAAAACAAACAAACAAACAAACAAACAAAAAAACAAAACAAAACAAAAAAAAAAACACTAGGGGAAAGAGAGGTAGCATCGGTGCTAGGATGAGGAGATAGGGCTGCACAAAGGGCACAGAGGGGAGTGAGCTAGGAGGGCAAATCAAGGGGCCACCATATTAGACACAATAGGAAGGGACATCAGAAAAAGAACACAACCCGAGTAAAGAAAAAGAACCTTAGGTTGGCAGCCAGGCAAGGGGATTTTATGGTGAGGGTCAAGGTGAAGAATGGCTGGGTAGGCTTAGGGGCAGCTTTCAAGGCTAGAGGGCAGGAGAGGGAAGGCAGGGGTTTGCCCAGGGCAACGTCATCACTAGGCCCAAGTCTACCTCCATTTGTCAAGTTTGGGAGGCAATAAGGGCCCAGAAGAGAGGCAGGGATGTATTGCTCATATGGATCCTTCAAGGCCCAGAGGCCAGCCAAATCAACTCCTCTGCTCCATATGAGCATATCCTCAGAGAGAGACCAGGACAAAAGGGGGGCAATGTGAGGGATACCTTTGGTCCAGGATTGTGGGGGTTTTGGTGGGGAGCCAGGAATTATTGAAGGAGACCAGGCTAGGGAGAAGCAGGAGAAGGGGAGATTCCTGGCAAAGACAAAATAAGACAGTACAAGGGGACCAGAGGGAAGGCATTGGAGGGGACCCCATAAAAGGGCTTGAAATAAAGGAACAAGTGCAGGGTACTGGAGAAGGGTGAACAGGGGCTCCAGCAAGGAGCCAGGCCCAAGATTGGGGATACAAGTACCAGGACATAGTTCTGGGTTCCATGGAAACAGACAGGGCTGTGGAGAAGGGAAAGGGGAGCAAGGGTAGTGGGTGGCACAGGGAGAGGAGGGCTCAAAGCCTAGGTTCACTGCATCAGGATCAACGAGCAGGGATCAGGCTGAGAGAATCCAAAGAGCCCATGAAAGGAGCACAGTTATGTTTTCCCAAAGGGAGCCCACAGGGCCAAACACCCAGTTCCAGTCTCCTGGATATGGTGAGAATCATGGGAAAGGGATCTTGAAAAGGGGACTAGCAGGGACATGGAGAGCAGGAGGGATGAACAAGCGTACAGCGTGAAAGGCCAGAGGAAGGGTGTTGATGGGGTGCGGGCCAAGATTCCTGAAAGGAGCCCATGCAAGGGACCAAAAGGAGGGCCCAGGGCAGGAAAGAGCAGTGAAGGGCAGGGCCAGGCAGATGGGCTACAGTAGGGCTCTGTGGTTCAGGGAAGCCAAGGGGAGCAGGTTACTGGCCCCAATGAGGCCCACAGTCTGAGCCCAGGGAAGCACATAGCAAGAAGGGCCTCCAGAACCTCAAGCGAGGAGGCAGGCCAGGGGATGGAAAGCCAAGGGCCAGGGCTTGGGCAGGGAGCTCAGGACAGTGGAAAGACATTGGAGGGATTGCAGGTTTTCCAGCAGGGGGAAGTCAGGTTCCTGGCCCAGGGTGACTGCCAGGTGTCAGGGTTCTGGGAGCAGGACCAAAGGCTCAGAGAGAGCAAGGGACCTACTTGAGGGGCAGGACTCAGTTTCCCATAAGGCTCCCTGGCCCAGATGAGAATACACGGACAGAGACCTGGCCAAGGAGGACTGGCAAGTGAAGGGGGCCAGGAGAAGTGCAAAGGGAGCGCTCGGCATGGGGTCCTGGTGGGTGTGTGGTGGGCAAGATCCAGGACCCAAGCCAGGGGCCCAAACAAAGGACCCACCTGACTTACCATGGATGAAAGACCCAAGGAGAAGAGACCTGCAAGTGCCTGAGAAAAGCACGACGGGAAGGGGAGGATGGGCTTCACAAGGAACAGGAGACAGAGAAAAGTGCAATGGGCACATAGGAGAGCAAGATGGTGCTCCCAAGCATGGGATCACAGGTCAGACCCAAAAGAAACATACTCCATGCTATGCCAAGTTACATGAGGAACACTGTTAGGGGCTCACGTGAGCACCAAGGCCTGGAGACTGATGCGCAAAGGTTCAGGGTTAGGGAGGGCTGGGTTGGGATAGGGACAGCATGCAAGACTAAGAGGCAGCATAGGGAAGGGAGGGGATCTCCCATGGCTGGGTTTGAGCAAGTGACATGTTAATTGCCAGGCCTCAAGATTCAGGAAAAGAGGACTCAGGCAAGAGACAAGGCTGTGTTTCCCTTAGGGAACCTTAAGGGCACAGAGGTCAGCCCATTTGGCTTCTCCGCCCAGGTGAGTACATCCTCAGAGAGGGACCTGGAATGAAAGAAGGTCAAAAGAGGGCACTGTGAGGAGATACCTGACATATGGAGGTTGTGGGTGTGGTCGGATGGCAGCCAAGACCCATTCCAGGCTAGGGAGAAGAAGTGAAAGGAAGAGTCCTAGTGGTGCCAGGATGCCATAGCACCAGTGGAGCATAGAAGAGGCACAGGATAGGGCCTGTAAAAAAGCGGCCTGAAAACAAGGGAAGGGATAGGGTCCTTGAGAAGGGCAACCAGGGCCTCAAGAAAGAACCTGGGCCCAGTATTGGAGAGGCAAGTGTTAGCACTTGGGGTTTGATGAATAAAAAGGGATATGGATAGGGAGGTGAGAGAAGGGAGTAAGTGGAGCAGGTGCCACAGGGGGAGGAGGGCTCAAGGCCCATGTCCACTGCAGAGTGTCAGAGTTCAGAAGCAGGGCCTGGGCTGAGGGAGGGCAATGGGCACAGCAAGAGGCAGGGCTATGTTTTTATCAAAGGGAGCCCACAGGGCCAACAGGCCAGATCAAGTTGCCTGGCCCAGGTGAAAACCCTGGGAAGGGGATCATGAAGGGGGCCTGGCAGAGAGAGAAACCACCAGAGGGCTGAAGGAGGGCTTAAACTGAAGGGCCGAAGATCAGGTGTGAGTTGGGTGGGGGCCAGGATCCCATCAAGGATCCCAGAAAAGGGACCTAGAGAAGGACCCAGGCCAGGGTAGAGCAGGGAACGCTGGCATGGGAAGGGGGGCTGCACTAGGTTACTGCGGTACAGGAGAGCTAAGGGGAGCAGGGAATCAGGCCCAGTAATGGGCCCTCAGAAAGTGCCCAGAAAAGCAGTGAGCTAGAAAGACCACCAGAGTCTCAAGTGAGGAGCCAGGCCATGGAAGAGAGAGCCAAGGGCCAGGACTTGGGCAGGGGACTCAGGTCAGTGGACAAAATTTGGCAGGGAAGGCAGGAAATCCAGCAGGGGGAAGTCTGGCTCCAGGCCCAGTGCCACCTCTATGTTTCAGTGTTTCTGGTGCAGGGTCAAGCACTCAGGGAGAGCAAGGGGCCCAGGTGAGGCCTATGGCATTGTTTCCCATAAGGTGTCCGGATTCAGATGAAAATCCAGGGCCAGGGTCCTGGCAAAGGACGCCAGTAAAGGGAAGAGTGCCAGAAAGAGGTAGATGGGAAGACATGAATGAGGGTCGGGGTGGGAGCGTGGAGGGGCAAGAGAAAGGACCCAAACCAGGCACCCAGGCAAGGGACCAACCCGGTCAATATTGATAAGGGACCCAAGGAAAGGAGACCCGCGAGTGCCAGAATATAGCAAAAGGGGAAGTGATAAAGGGCCTTGAGGAGGACCAGGAGAAGCCAAGGGTCACCTATGGGAGTAAAGGTCCTCTAGGAGGACCAGAAGAAGCCAAGGGGCAGACTTGGCTTGGCAGACTCAATATGAAGAGACTCCATACTATGTCAAGAGCCATGAGGTACTCAGGGGCTCAGGTGAACGCCCAGGCCCAGGGACTGGAGTGCATTGGTCAGTGTTAGGGAGGGATGAGTTGCAGTGAGGGCAGCATGCAAGGGAAGAAAGCAGGGGAGGGAAGGGAGGGGATCACTCAGGGCTGGTTCCCATGCTGTCAGGCCTCAAGGTTCAGGCGGTAAAGGGGACTCAGGCAAGTGGCAGGGCTGTGTTTCCCATAGGGAGCATTTAGCAGGCAGAGGCCAGCCAACTCCACTTTTCTGCCCCAGGTGAGTAGACCCTCAGAGAGGGACCTGAACCAAACTAGGGGCCAATGAGGGTACTGTGAGAGGATACATGGTCGACGGAGGTCAGGGGGGTTAGCCTGCCAGGACCCATTCAAAGTCAGAGGGCTGAAGGAGGGCATAAGCTGAAGGGGCGCAGGATGGGTGTGAGTGGGTTGGGGACCAGCACCTC
Source organism: Marmota flaviventris (assembly GCF_047511675.1). NCBI lineage: Eukaryota > Metazoa > Chordata > Mammalia > Rodentia > Sciuridae > Marmota > Marmota flaviventris. The sequence continues at coordinate 25,768,481 of NC_092517.1, forward strand.
AATAAGGAGCCCTAGCAATGGATCTAGATAAATGCCCAGGCTCGGGGAGAGCAGGGAATGCCAGAAAGCTGGCCGGGACGGAAGGCATGCACTAGGGTACTGTAGTACAGGGAAGCCAAGGGAAGAATGGAAATGGCCCCAGCGAGGGGCCCTCAGACAATGCCCACAAAATCACTGAGCAAGAATGGCCACCAGAGGCTCAAGTGAGCAGCCAGGCCTTGGAATGGAGAGCTAAGGGCAAAAGCTGGGGTAGGGAGCTCAACAGAGTGGACAGGGCTTGGGAGGGAATTCTGGGATCCAGAGGGTGGGAGTCAGGGTCGAGTGCCAGCACCCCTGCCAGGTATCATGTTTCCAGTGCAGGATCCAGGACCCAGAGAGAGCAAGAGGCCCACATGAGGGGCAAGTCTCTGTTTACACAAGATGCTCTGGAGCAGATGAGAATCAAGGGCCAGGGAACAGGCCAAGAGGGCCTGGAAAGGGACTAGTCCAGGAGGACAGTGAACACAAGGCATGGCACAGGGTTGTGATGGGTATGGAGAGTGGCAAGAGCAAGGGCCCAAGCAAAGGTTCCAGGTAGGGGACCAACCCGCCCAAAAGAGGATTGGGAACCCAAGGAGCAGGAAGCCTGCTTGCCAGGGGAAAGCACTAGGGGAAGAAGAGGAAGGGTCAGTGCTAGGATAAGGAGATGGAGGGCAGTGCAAATGGCAAGGAGGGAAGTTCTACAGGGGACAAAAGCAAGGGGCCCCCAGGTCTGTCCTGACAACAAGAGACCCCAAGGGAAGCAATGCGACAAAAGGTTCTGGATCAGGGTCTCAGGTGAGTGGCCTGGTCCCGGAATTGGAGAGCAAAACAACAGGGTTAAGAGGGCTGGGTTGGAGTAGGGCCAGCATGAAAGGATAGAAGGCAGGGACTTGAAGGGAGGGAATTGGGCAGGGTAAGGTCACCACTTCAATGGTCAGAGGCCAGCCAATTCCACTCCTCTGTCCCAGATGTGTATATCCTCAGAGAGGGACCTGAATCAAAGGAGTGCCACAGGAGGGCACAGTGAGAGGATATCTTGTATCTGGAATTGGAGAGGTGGATGGGGAGCCAGGACACATTCTTGTAGCCCAGCCTAGGGAGAACCAGTGGGAGGGGAGAGTCTGGACAATACTGGGATAGCACAGTTTTGTTGTAGGGTCAAATGAGGCAAGGCACTGAACATAGCAGGAAACAGTTTTATTTGGCTGCAGCCAGGCTCAGAGGGCACAACTTTTGCTGTAATTAATCAATCCACTGAACCCCGATTTCATGTAGTTTCAGAATTTTATACCCACATGTAAGGGGACAGGCTCAGAAGTTCACAGTCTGCAGAAGTTAACATAAAAGCAGCATTTTTCTTCACTGTTTTGGGAAAGTTAACTCTTCAAGAATAACACCTGAATAGGGAGAGCTTCTTTTCCCCATTTTTCCTCTTCCTACCAGTTGGTACAATGGAGCCCAGTTGGTAACATATCTTAAATATGTAGACAACTCTGTGAAGCCCAGCTCAAGTCCAGAGGCCTTGTTTGCACATTTCTACAAACTACTATATAGGACATGTTTTTGAAAAACTAGTAAGTGAGTGCCCAGAACCTTGAGTGTTGGTATCTTCTCAGCCAGTGTCCAAGTAGAACAGGGTTACAGAAAAATAGGAAGTTTATCTACATTGAACTCTTTTGCAGTGCCTCTTTTGCTGACAGTGCTAAAACCAGCCATGGTGAAGATTTCTTTAGAATTCCTGGTAAGACTTTTCTGAGGAGAAAGGGGGTGTCACGTAAATTCTCCCCTTTAATGATGCTCCCCTTAAATTAATGCCTTAAATTTAAGAGCATCATTACCATTATATTGGCTTAAGGCCTTATATAATGTCAAAACCTTAGTTGTTGTCATCTTTTCAAAAGCAGCTTCCATAGTGGACACATTAGTTTTAATCCCCAGTGGAGCCAAATATGGGAGCCATATACAGGTTAACAGCAGAATACCCACTATAGTAGTTAAGCTTTGAAATCTACCAAAGGTTGTCATTCCTCTCCCAGAAGTGTGTTTGTGACCCAAAGTTGAATGCCCTCCTAGAGATGCAATAGCATATGTGCTAGTTCTCTTGTATTGTTGGATATGTTCTTAACTGTTTGTCTATTGTCATCCCTTTGTATGCAACAATCTGAGCTGTTGAACACTCCACATATTTCTCTTTCCTCAGCCAGTAGATAAACTAATGCCAACAGTTTTGATAGTTACAAACTTGCATCAGGTCTGTTTTGTGGCTAGGAGGTCTAAGGCTGTGGCAGTCTGATTAATAAAAATTTCTTACAGCTTGTAAGTGAATAATTATGTTTAACATGTAAATAGGAGTTCTATAACTCCAACTGCCATTTTGTGCCCAAGTAGCTGGACCATAAGTGGCAATGATCCTCTGGGGTGTCCAGTTATCTTCATCCCAAGATTGGTGACCTCATAAATCAAGTTACGTCCCAATGGACCACTTTTTTCTTTCCAAACAGTCATTCATCCATTGCATTCCCCTGGAAGAACGGGTCCTAAAAATGTTTTACCACCTATTGGTTACAGAGAATTTTCTTGACATATGATTCACATGATCTCCATGGTTGGAATAGGAGTAGAACAGAACGTCTTAAGGTTATAAAAGGAAGCCAAACTAAATAATAGATTAATGTTTTGGTTAGCATAGTTTAAACAGCATAAATTAACAAAGTGAAAATAATAACACCAAACAAATCTTAGAAATTTTATATAAACAAGATAAAAAAGTATAAATGATTTTTCCCAGTGTCCAATCAGTAGGAGTTACTGTTATCAAAACAGTAGCAAAATCCAGATAATTCTGTATATATCTAGAAGCAAGGAGTGCCAATGCATAATAGTATAAGAACTATCTTAGAGGTTGAAAGCATTCATTAGTCCTTGTGGAAAGTTTATCTTTCATGGTGCATTGATCAGCAAGTCCCTCCCATTTGGCTGAAGCAGGGCCGTAGTCTCCTCAAGCTTCAACTAAACTCCAGTCAGCTTCTGCAGTTACTGGAGCAGGCCTGTTGTCCTTCTGATCCTCAAGCTTCTCTGGTGCTCTCTCTTTTTTTTTTTTTTTTTTATTCTAGACAGTCAGCTTCAAGGACGTAACAGCATCTGTATTGCAGGCCCAGTCTGCAGCTGCAGGCTTGAGTCTGCAAGAGACCTATTTCTGCAAACCTGACTGCAGTGGGGTGGATAAAATAACCGGGAAAGGGCGCTTCCAAACAAGTTTCAGTGTTTGAATATTTGATTCTTTGACCCAGAATCAATCTCCAGGCTTGAAGGAGTGTGCACCTGTGGTCAAACATAGTGGCAATCATTCTCTAATCCATTGGTTGAGAACCTGTAATGTTTTCCCTAAGGCCTGAAACTGTCTCTGAGGGTGAATTCTCCTATCTCTCTTAAGCTTCCCAATGGTCCCTTAATAGGAGTGGGGCCTACCGTACATTATCTTATAAGGAGACAATCCAGTCCTTCTAGTGGGAATGGATCTAATCCTCAACAGTGTCATAGGTAGAAGTTCATCACAATGTAAGTGAGTTTCCTGACACAGCATACCCAATTGAGACTTAAAGTCCTGTTTATCCTTTGAACTTTAACAGAACTCTGCAGCCTATAGGCAGTAAGTAACTTCCATCTGATGTTTAAACTCTTGGTAAGTAATCATATCCCCTCTGCCCAAAATCTGGCCCATTTTCTGAGCCAATAGTTATTGGAATAAAAAATCTGGAATCATTTCCCTGAGAAGCATCCTGGTTATCTCCCTTTCATTTTCAGGGTGGGTGGGAAAGGCTTCCACCCAGTCAGAGTAGGAACACACAAAAAACAAATGTTACTTACATCCCTGTGGCATGGTAGTACAGTGAAGTCTACTTCCAAGTCTTCAAAAGGTGCTCCTCCTGTAGTTTGGATTCCTGGTGGGAGCTCTGGCCCCTGACAAGGATTGTTGTGAGCACAAGACTCACATTCTTTTCAGAATATCCAGGTGATATTTGTGAGCCAGAAGACATAGAAATGTTTACTCAGATCTGTCTGACGTGCTGTATTTCCAACATGTTCTCCTGTGGAACTCTTTGATAAAGGCTGGGGCTAGATTCTTTGTGATGGCTATGCCAGCCATCACAATATCTCCATCATCCTCCTGGGAGAAAATTTTCTTTTTCAATGTTAAAACATTTACATTCATGTTGGGAGTATGTTGGCTCCATTCTCATATATAGTCAGTCATGCAGAAGGGCAGGTTTTAAAACTGGAACTGGATTTTCTTCTCAATCACAACTTTCCTGGGAGCCCACAGTGCATTCAAAAGTTTATGAATTTTTGCCCATACATCAAGCCTTTTTTTCTTCTGAGGCAATGAGCCCCTTTTCCTTACATAAGGCCCTAAGAACATGAAGGGTAGCAAATGCATATTTTGAGTCTATGTAAATATCCACACAGACTACTGCTGTCAATTGATGTGCTTGATTCAAAGCAATAAGTTTTGCTTTTTATTCTGAGGTTCCCTGAGGCAGAGGTTCTGCCTTGACCATAGAGTCCAGAGTGACCACTGCATATCCAGCACAACATAACCCATCTTTTATAAAACTGCTTCCATCTGTGAAGTACTCCACATCAGGGTCCCTGAGGGTTGGTCTGCCAGAAGAACATTTTATCCATATCTTCAATACAGTTGTGATCAGGTTGTCCAGGTTCAATGGGCAGCAAGGTTGCTGGGTTCAGAGTCTGGATGACTTCCGCATGGTTACATGAGTTTTCACACAACATGACATGGTATTGACCATTAGTCAACTAATATTGTCCTTTGTACTATACCAATGTCAATACTGAATGAGGAACCCTGAAAACCAATATTTGTCCCATAGCAAATTCATTAGCTTCCAACACCAGAAGATCTGTGGCTGCAAGAGCTTGTAAACAAGGTGGCCAACCTTGGGCTACAGAGCTCAGCTCTTTGGAGAGATGTCCATATCAAGACTCCTAAAGCCATTCCAGACTGTTCCTGGATGTACAGAAGTAAAGCTTTTTGAAGTCAGGGATCCCTAATTCAGATGCTGAGAGTGCTTTTTTAATGTCCTCAAAGGTGACACCTATTTCTTAGGTGGCCCCCATAATAAAGGATCTCATTCCCCTCCTTTTGTGGCTTCACAGAGGGGGTTTCTATAACTGAATGTTGGGGATCCATATATGGCTGAATCTGGTAGCCCCCAAGAATTCTCTAGTCTGTTGGCAGGTTAAAAGGAATGGAACTGAGCAGATTTCCTATTTCTTTTTAGGTCCAGGGCCTATTGTCTGTTTTGTTGCTGAGTCAGATGGTAACCAAAGTATTTGACTTTTTCTTGATAGATATGGGTTTTAAAGTCAGAGTCCAGTACTGTCCCAAGGATTGTGTCTTGAAGCCCCTGGGAGGAACTGTCATTTAGGGAAGGATAGAGTACCTAAATTCTCTGGCACTTTAAAATGGAAGAATTTATTTTGTTGTCTCCTAGTATAGGTTCTTGGCTGCTGGGATTCTCCAACTCTCAAATCTAATGTAAATCTTAGCAGAGATTGATGACCTGGGACACCATTTGTATAAAAGGCACCTATGTCAATCTTGGTGTGGGCTGTCTGCCATGGCTGGAGGGCAGGTTCCATGCAGGTCCTCATGTGGCAGCCATACTGTGCTCAACTAGGTATTGCTCTTACTCTATGTGGCTTTCTCCTCTTGACAGGCGTGAGCCTGCTCTAATTGTGTATAGTAGCAGCTCCATTGGTGTTTTTGTTCGCTATGCCTTGGAGCCTGGGGCTCTGTGTCCTTACCTTTTGGTGGTTCACAGCATCTGCCTTGGAGCCAGGGTGGCATGTTTTTTTGGAGTGTGCACTTTATGTCCCATTATTGGGTATTAACATAAATATATTTCTGGTTCATTTTGATTACAGCAGCTGAGCCTTCCTGAGGTGCTGGGTCCCATGCATCATATACAATTGAGTGTGTCTATCGGACCCATGCCATATTCGTGAATCATCAACTTCTGGGCAAGTGGGAAGAAACTGAAAGCAGGGGCTGGGGCCAAAGGTTGGGGGAAAGTATTCATTCCTTCTCTGTTCAAGGCTTAGTATTATAGCATGGTAGTAGTCCCTTGCAGGGGCATCTGGAGTACTCTCATCTGGGTTGTGGTTGTAGTCTTGGGAAAAATCCCCGACCTTAATCTTGGGAGATGAAAGAGTCTTTGGTTCTAGGAAGTCTTTGGCTCTGAAGACACCAAAGAGGAAGTAATAGCCAGTGTTGGGGGTCATCCTTTGTTGCTTCTGAGGATGACATGGCTGAGGTGACTGTTTGCTGTTCCAGTGGTCTTGGAAAAGTTGGGTAGAGTGGCACCTATGGTGGTGGGTCCTCTTCTGGCTCATAGGGAAAACTGTTTCCCTTCCTGTTTTTCCTCCTTCACTTATTCTGTTTAGCTGCTTTCCAGTGGATCTTAGAGACCACTAGTCTCCAGGCTAACTTCAGCATAGTCTGTCCATCTAGACAGGTTCTAAACCTGAGCCCCTGACCCCTTTCCTCATGTCCTTAGCATAGTATGGAGTCTCTTTGTTTTGGGTCTGACCTCGGGGTTTCTTGCTTGTGTCCCCCAGCGGGCTCCCCTAGGTGCCCCTTGCACTTTTCTCTGTCTTCTGGTCTCTGTGCAACCCCTTCCTCGCCATCCCCTCGTGAATTCCCCTGGTGCTTGTGGGTCTCCTTCTCTTTCTTCTCTCATCCATGATTGGGTGGGTGGGTACTTTTCCCAGGCTGCTGGCTTGGGTCCTGGGTCTCGCCCCTCTGAGCACCCAGCAGGACCACCTGCCATGCCCTCCCATTGCCGTCCTCCTGTCCCCCTTCCCTTGCCAGGCCTCCTTTGCCAGGTACCTGGCCCTGGATTCTAACCTGAGTCAGAGCACCTTATGGGAAACAGAACCCTGCTGTTGCCTGGGCCCCTTGCTCTTTCTGTCTGCTTGGACCTGCACCCAGAACCCTGACACCTGGCAGTGGACCTGGGCCTGTACCTGCCTTCCCACCCAAGTCTTGTCCAGTGTCCTGAGCCCCCCCCCCAACCCAGGTGTTGGCTCTCCATTCCCTGTCCTGGCACCCTGCATGAGCCTCTGATGGTACATGTTGCCCAGAGCATGCCTGGGCATTGACTGTGCACCCCTTTCTTGGGCTGCTTCCCTGCTTCCCTTGGTGTTCTTACATTGAAGTCCACTAGTGCCACTCACCTGCCCAGCCCTGCCCTTCCCTGTTCTCCCCTGTTGTGGGCCCTCGTCTAGGTCCCTAACCTGGGCTCCTTGTTGGAGTCCTGGCCATACCCCACCAGCACCCATCCTCCACCCCTTCCTGCTGTGCCATTCTTTGGGCCTCCTTTCATTCCTGTCCCTGTCAAGCCCCTTTTCTTTATCCCTTTCCTAATATTCACACCCATGCCAGGGGAGTGGACCTGGCCTATTGGCCCTCCTGACTCCCAAAGGGAAAAAGTAGCCCTGACCCTATTGTCAGCCCTTTGGCCTTTTTCAGCTCGGGTCCTGATTCCCAAACCTGGCATCTATCCATGGACCTGGGCCTTGAGCCTTCCTCCCTGTGCACCACCAGCTCCCCTCTCTTCTTCTCCCTAGTCTCCCCAGCCCTACTCTTGTCCAGGTGCCTCCCTGAGGATCTACTTACCTGGGGCAGAAGAGTGGAATTGGCTGGCTTCTGTGCCCTGAATGTTCCACTCCAGGGGCAGAGGAGTGGAATTGGCTGGCCTCTGTGCCCCGAAGGTTCCTATGAGAAACAGAGCCCAGCCCTTCTCCAGGGCCCCTTTGACTGCCCGAACCCTGACACCTGGCAGTGGACTTGTGCTTTGTGCAGACCTTGCTCAGCTTGATCCCCTCCAATCCCCCCCGGGTCCTCTCCCATTGAATGCTGCGACTACCCCAACTTAGCTCTTCAGAACTCCTTGCCTGGGCCCCTGACTGCATCTGTTCCTCGAGTGGGGTAGTGTTGCATGGCTTCACATGGAATCTCTTTGTGTAGGGTTGGATGATTTTTTGCCACCTACCTCACTCCTCTTGGTACCCATTGCACTACCCACCAGCCAGCTGTCTCCTCATCTGCACTTCACCACTTCCTCCCCTTCCCTGCTTTCCCCTTATGCAGTCCCCTGCTTCTTGGGTCTCTCATCATCTTGGGTAAGGTCAGTACCTTGCCTGGACTCCTTGCTTGATTCATGCCTGTTGCCCCTCTAGACACCCACTGTGACCTGGCGTGGAGCCCTCCTCTCACCTTCCTCCTGGCCCCCTTCCCTTTCCAGCCACCTTAGCCCAGGCCCTTGACCTGGATTCTCATCTGTGCCAGTGCACCATATAGGAAAGAGAACCAGTCCCCTAGAATGGGTCCTTTGCTCTCCCTGGTCCCTTGGTACTGTCCCCAAAACCCTGAAACCTGGCAATGGCCCTGGGCTTACAGCCTGCCTCCATCCTGCTGAATTCCCTAACTTACCTCCCCACTCTTGTCCACATACCTGAATCCCCTGCCCCAGCCCCTGCCCTTGGCTCTTCATTTCCTGGCCTGGCTCCTCACTTGAGCCTCTGGTGGCCCCTCTTGCTCAGTGTTTCCCTGGGTTTGGTGTGCGGGCCTCTCTCTAGGGCTACTTCCCTGCTCCCTTTGGATTCCCTGTACTGCAGTACCCTAGTGCAGCCCCATCTTACCAGCCCTGCCCTTCCTTGCTCTCCCCTGACCTGGGCCCTTCTCTAGGTCCCTAACCTGGGCTCCTAGCTTGTATTCTGGCCCACATTCCACCCACACCAGTCCTCTGGCCCTTCAGGCTCTGCCCTACTTTGGCCCTCCTGTCATCCCTGTCATTACCAGGCCCTATTTTCTGATCCCTTTCCCAGGATACTCACCCAGGCCAGGAGACTGGACCTGCCCTCTTGGCCCTGTGGAATTCATTTTTTAAAATGTAGCTCTTCCCCTTGCATAGGACATATGGCCTCCCTCAGCCTGGGACCTGCTCCCAGACACTGACACCCTGAAGTGGGCCTAGGCCTTGAATCTCCCTCCTTTGTGACATCAGCTCCCTCCATTGCCTCCCTCCCCTCACCAGCCCTGCTCCTTTTCATATGCCCTGGCCCTGGCCCTTGCATTTGGCTCACTGTTCCTATGACTGGCTCCTTGCTTGATACCCTGGCTGCCCTGCTCAAGGACCTTGCTCATGTACCTTGACTTCAGGCCGCTTACTTGGGGCCCTGGTATGTCTCCCCTCCTTTTTCCTTGTGTTGTGTTATCCTGGCACTGCCTGGACCCTTCCATCCACTCTTCTGACTAGACTGGGCTCCTTGATTGGGTCCTTGCTCCCCGCCAACTCCTCACCATGTCCTGATAAAAGGCATTTCCTCACAGCCCCCTCCTTTGGCCATCCTCTGCTTTTGGTCCCTCTCTGAGCATCTACTCACCCAGAGAAGACTACTGGCCTCTATGTCCTGAAATCTCCTTAAGGAAACAAAGCCTTGCTCCTCACCTGATTTCCCTAGCTGCCAGAAACCTGAAACCTAGCAGGGGAAGTGTGCTTTGTGCCAGGCATCCCTGCACCATTCCTTCCCTTTGCTCACCTGCCCTCTGGCCTTCAATGCTGCTACAAACCCAACCCAGCCCTCCCTGACATGACCCTTCAACTGAGTCCCTGATGGTGTGTCTGAGTCGCATTCCATCATGTGGCTTTGCCTGGTGTCATTCCTAGCATGCCTCTCTTGGTTTGCTCTGTGCTTTCAGCTGACTCCTTCTCATGTCGCCCCTTTCTTCCTATCCCCTTGTGCTTTACCTGTGTGGACTCGGGAGCCTCCTGCTCTTTGGTTCCCTCATTTTTGGTCAGTCGGATGAAACCCTTGCCTTGGCTCCTTGCTTGTGTCCTGGCTATGGGCCCTCTCCACACAAATCATGACCACGCTCCATGACTTCCCGTTGCCCTCTTCCTGGGCACCGTCCCTTGCCAGGCCCCCTTTGCCCATTCAATGGCCATAGATTCTCATCTGGGCCAGGGCACCTTATATGAACACAGCCTTGCCCCTAGCCTGGGCCCCTTGCTCTCTTTTGGCCCTTGGTCCTGAACATGGTATTTGGACACCTGGGAGTGGCCCTGGGCCCTGATCCTGCCTGTTGCCTCTCGGATCTCCTGCCTTCTGTCCCCAGCCCTGTATACTGTGCTGAGTCCCCTGCCATAGCATTGGCCCTCCACTCTGAATTCCATGGCCTGGCTCCTCCCTGGATCCTCCTGTGTCACTTCTTGCTCCCAGCGTCCCTGGGCTTTGACTTTGCGCCCCTCTCTTGGACTGATTTTCTTCTTCCCTTGGATTCCCTTCCTTGCAGAACTCTAGTGTTACCTGCATGCCTGGTCATGCCCTTCCCTGCTCTTCCCTGAAATGGGACCACATCTTGGTCCCAAGTCTTGACTCCTTGCTGGGGTCCTGGCCCCCAACCCAACAACCCACATCCTCTGGCCTATTCTGCTCTGTGCTTCTTTGGACCTCCTGTTGTGCCTGTTCCTACCATGGTCCTTTCCCTGATCACTTTACTAGGATGCACACCAGGGCTAAAGACTTGACCTGGCCTTTTGGCCCTTCAAGCTCCCTTTGGGAAAATGTAGCCTTGCCCCTTGACTGGGCCCTTTGGCCTTCATCATCCCGGGCCCTACTTTCCAACCCTGACACCCAGAAGTGGACCTGGTCTTTGAGCCTTCTTCTCCCTGCACCACCCGCTCCAATTTCTATTCTCCATCCCCTCTCCAGCCCTGTCCGTCTTCATGAGACAATGGCCTATGTCCTGCCACTTGGCTCTCCAGTCCTTGGCCAGCCTCGTCTCTTGCTTTAACTTCTGTCTGCCCTTTTCAAAGATCTTGTCACTGTCCTTTGATTTCAGGCCCATTTTTCCAGCCCCCTCCTGGGCCTCCCCTCTGTTCCCCTTGTACTGTCATATTCTGGCACTGCCAGGATCCTCCCCTCCCACTGATCCCACTGGGATCCTCAAAGAGGTCCTGGCTCCCCACCAACCCTGCCCTCAATTCCCAATGCAACATATCCCCTCACAGTGCCCTCCTTTGGCCCTCCTTTGGTCCTGATCTCTCTGTAAGGTTCTACTCACCTGGGGAAGAGGAGTGGAATTGGCTGGTCTCTGGGCCCTGAAGGGTCCCTATGGGAAAACCAGCCCTTCCCCTCACCTGGGCCCCCTTCGCCTTCCAAACATTGAAACCTGGCAGTGGACTTGGGCCATCCACTGACCTCGCCCTGCGCGATCATCTCCCTTCCCTCCCCTACTATCTAGCATTGTATGATGACCCTACCCCAACCCTGCCCTCCCTAACCCTGACGTTTCACGCTTCAGTTTCCAAAATTGCTGCTTGCCTGAGCCCCACACTGTATTCCTCGTGTCGTGTGGCATCGCATGGTGTCACTTTGCATTGGGGATTACCTGAGGTCTCTTGGTTGGGCCCCTTAGTGCACTGCACTGAGTGCCCTTTGCTGTGCATTCTGTTTCCACATCCTAGCACCAACCCTTCCTCTCCTTTCACTTGTGATTTCCCCTGGAGTACTGGCCTCCTGCTTCTTGGGTTTCTAAATGCTCTGTTGGTGGGATCGGTCCCTTGCCTGGGATCCTGGCTTGGGTTTTGGCTCTTGCCCCTCTCCGCACCCACCATGACTCCCCACCCTGCCCTCTCATCATCATCCTCATTTCTCCCATCCCTTGCCAGACCCCTGACTTACCAGAGTACCTCATGGGATAGAGAGCCCTGTCCCTAGTCTGTATCTCTTGCTCTCCCTGGACCCTTGGTCCTATTCCTGGAAAACTGAGTCCTGGAAATGGCCCTGGGCCTGGAGCCTGCTTACCACTGGTGTATTCCCTGCCTACCCTCCCCTGCCATGTCCACTCTCCTGATCCCCGGCATCCATGGCCCTTGTCTCTGGATTCCCTGGCCTGTCTTCTCACTTGAGCCTCTGGTGGCTCTTTTTGCTCTGTGCTTGCCCCTCTTTTAGGCTGCTTCCCTGCTCTCCTTGGCTTCCCTGCATGGCAGAGCCCTATTGCTGCCTTCCTGCACAGGCCTTGCCCATCCCTGCTCTTTCAGGATTGGGCCCTCCTCTATGTCCCTAGGCCTGTAGGCCAGCTGGGGTCCTCCCCCCCCCATCAACAGGCACCCTCTGGCACTTCCAGCTGTGCCCTCCTTGGGACCTCCTCTTGTCATTGTCCCTGTTATGGCCCCTTTCCTGATTTCTTTACAAGGATGCTCACCATGGCCAGGGAACTGGACTTGGACTTTGGCCCTGCAGGCTCTCTATGGGAAAATGTACCCCTTCCTCTTTTTCTGGACACTTTAGCCTCCCTCAGCCTGGGCCCAGCTTCCCAACCCTCACACCCATGAGTGGACCTGGGCCTTGAGTCCTCCTCTCCCTTCACCACCCACACCCCTTTCTCCCCTCCCTTCCCTTCCTAGTCTTGTCTGTTTTCATGGGACCCCTTCCTGGGCCAATGCACTTTGATCTCCATTTCTGGGCCTTGCTCCTTGCTTGAGGCTCCACTTCTCCAGAACCCAGTCCATGTCCCTTGATTTCAAGCCCCTTTATTGAGCACACTCATGTGCCTCCCCTCTGTTCTCCTTGTGTTAAAGTGTCACCCCCTTCATCCACAGAAAATCTTCACTGGGCTTCTCCAGAATACTTTGCCATGGCTGTTTTTAGAACTGTCAGCAAAAGAGTCTCTTCAAAAAAGTTCAATGTTGATTAAATTCCTATTTTTCTATTGCCCTGTTTTACTTGGCCATGGGCCGAGAAGATACCAGCACTCCAGGTTCTGGGCACCCCGTAGTAGTTTTTCACAAATATTAGTTTGTAGAAATGTGCAAACAAGGCTGGTGGCCAATAGCTGGGCTTCACAGAGATGTCTACCTTTTAAGATATGTTACCAACTGGGCTCAATGGTAATAACTGGCAGGAAGAGGAAAAAATGGGGAAAAGAAGCTCTCCTCTTTTCAGGAGTTGTCCTTGAAGAGTTAAGTTGCCCAAAACAGTGAAAGAAAAAGCTGATTTTATGTGAACTTTTTCAGACTGTGAACTTCTGTACCCACCCCCCCCTTACATGCTGCATATAAAATTCTGAAACTCCCTGAATTTGGATTTCATGGGATTGATTGATTATAGCAAAAGCTGTGCCCTCTGATCCTGGCTGAAGCCAAATATAATTGATTCCTGCTAAGTTTGGTGCCTTGCCTCCTTTGTCCTTACAACATTTGTGGTGACCCAGATGGGGCAGAGGAGGTAGGGAAGGCTATTGTGCCTCTCTTGTATCCTGAGGGGGGGGGGGCAGCATTCTCCTTTACACATCCAGGCCACTCTTGGTCTGAAGGAGGATTGACTCACCCAGCACCCTGGGACTGCCACCCCAGAGCACAAAGGTATCCACCAGCAGCAGAAACCAGAATTAGGGTTTTGGAGCACTGCCCAAGTGAACAGTTAAGACCTGGGTCCATTTGTTTTTGAAGCGCACCTGACTCTTCACCTTCGAGGATTAAGTGGGTAGAAGAGAGGCTTGAGCAAACTCTGTTGGGTCCTACATATTCTCCAAAGTGATTGGAGATGAAAAAGACCCGGGGAGACGCCCAAGTAGACTGTGTTCAGGGTCAGTGAGCAGTAGGAAAACCGTGATGCCCTTTTTGTTTGGTTTGGAAATGTTGGAATTTGGGTAGTATATAAATTTTTTTCTGACCATGTCTGTGGGAAAAGTATGTGAATGAGATGGACAAAGGGAAGGTTTCCTACCCAACCCCAGGTCCAAAGCATGTGGTGACCCAGATGGGACAGAGGAGGTAGAGTCCTGATCCAAGGTTCCATGGCACCTCATAAAGTCTATGGTGGAATTTCACCAACCAACTTTTAGGTGAAATCTCCAGGTCAGGGGTTGATGTCGACCTACAAGGCTAAGAGGGTCTTAAGTCCCTGCAAGGGGAACAATCTGAGATGGACAAAGCTAGTCTTATCCTAAATGTGCGATGCCTATGCAGGCTGTATCACGGTATTCACACAAAGAAAACTGTGCCTTCTGAAATGTTTGTGAGAAACGTTTAGGAAGGTTTTCCTGGTAACTGTGGGGTGAAACTCACTCCACAAAGGTGGCATACTCTCTGAATTAGAATGACCCACCCAAGATGTGGGCTGGACACCAGAAGGATCTTTAGATGAGAGAGTCATGCTGAGGTCCTTTTGATTATTGTTTGAGTCCCTGAACCATTTCTCTTACATTAATTGCTGTCAGGATATAGTACAGAAACAACCCCCTTGGTTGAGAGCCTGTTTAGATGGACAGTCCACACTGATGTTAGCCAGGTTAGCCTAGTGGTTTCTAATACCTAGTGGAAAGCAGCTAACCAGAATACCTGATGGAGGATAAACAGGAAGGGAAAAAGTTTTCCCCATGAGCCAGAAAAGAACCAACCACTTTATGTGCCCATCTACCCAACTTTGTCAAGACCTCTGGGGCAGCAAACTGTCCCTTCAGCCCCATTATCCTCAGAAGCAACAAATGATGGGACCCAATTACTGCCTATTCCTTCCTCTTTGGTGTCATCAGAGCCAAAGTCTTCCTGGAACCAAAGATTCTTTCACCTATCATGATTAAGGTGGAAGATTTTTCCCAAGACCAGAGACACAACCCAGATGAGAGCACTCCAGATGCCCTGGCAAGGGACTAGAATTTCTGCCCATATTAACCAAAGGGAAACACCTGATAGAGACAAGGCAGTTTTGTGTGCCAGCATTTCACCAACATTGCCCTCATTTGCTGAAAAAAAATCATATTTTCTCCTACATGGAGAAACCCTGGACCATGACTATTCTGATGCAGCCCATTATCTAGACCTAGTGTAGGACCAACACAAAGAATAAGGCCAAAAAAAAGAGATATCAAGAAGCCCTCATAGGAAGTCTAAGAGGAAAATAAAATAAGAAAGAAACTGTGCCCAAGAGTTAGAAGGAATTGGAGCCAGCCCCAAGATCGAGCCTAAGCCAGAGCACATCTACAGACAAACAGAGCCAAGCAAAGCCTCCCGCTGCTCCAGCATCTCCCCTATTGCATGTTTGATAGCCCTGAATATTTCTGTAGACCCCACGTCTGCCTAAGGCCCCTCTGCATTATGAAACTGGCAGTAATGATCAAAAAAGTTGTGCCCAACTGACTCAGAGTGAGTGTCCTGGCCACTGCTGCTTCTGTCCCTCTCCATACCAAGAGATGCCCAGGAGAGGAGGGGCACCATACAAGCATTGCTGCCACAATGCAAGTTTGTCAGGGAAGAGATGCAGAGGCTCAAGCAACAGTTGACCAATGCAGCTTTTATGGAACAGGCTCAGAGTTACATTTGCCAAAAATTACAAACTGTCTTTACTGAAAAGTGTGCCATAGAGCTGTCAAAGATGGCCACCAAAGTTTTACTCAATGGAGACAAAGAGGCTCAAAGACAGGCAGACTAAAAAGACAAAGAACAAGACAGATCTCCTTACAGCTGCCCTCACCACAAACCCAGATGTCATTCAAAGGGGGGTCTCATTAGAACCAACCCAATGGTATAAATGTTTCTAAGGGGAAAAAAAAGCATGGCCAGACAAAAGGGGAAGGCTCCAGTGGCCCCAGCTGGTAAGCACCAACTGCTGTACTCAAATGCTAAGACTTGCACAGAGAAAGAAATAATGTTTTCTCCCAGCCTTTGGTCCAAACCCTCATTTAAATTTCTTCACACATGCTCAGAAGTTGATGGATTGAAGAATATGGCAGGGGTCAGATAGACACACACAACTGCATATGATTCATGGGACCCCGTTCCTTAGGAGGGCTCAGCTGCTGCAAGCCCCCAAATGAACCAGAAATATATTCATGGGACACAGAGACCCATGCACCAAGGTATAGTGAACAAAAACACAAGCAGGGCAGCTACTATATACAAATAGAGAAGGCTCCCACCTGTCAAGAGGAGAAAGCCACACAGAGAAAGAGGAACACCTAGGTGAGCACAATGTGGCTGCCACACCAGGACCTGCACAGAACCTGCCCTGCAATCATGGCAGACAGCCCATGCTGAGATTAACATAGTTGACTTTTATACAAATGATGTCCCAGGTCATCAACCACTGCTAAGATTTACATTAGATTTGAGAGTTGGAGAATCCCAGCAGCCAAGATTCAACACCAGGAGATAACAAAATAATTCCTGCATCTTAAAGCAACAGAGGATCTATTTACACTCCCCTTCCCTAATGAAAGTTCCCCCCAGGGGCTTGAGGACACCATCCTTGGGACAGTACTGGACTCTGACTTAAAAACCCATATCTATCAAGAAAAGGGTCAAATAAATTGGTTACTATCTGACTCAGCAACAGAACAGACAATAGCCATTGGGCCTCAAAAGAAACAGGAAATTTGCTCTATTCCATTCCTTTCAACCTGCCATCAGACTAGAGAATTCTTGTGGAATAACAGATTCAGACACATATGGATCCCGAACTTTCAGTTATAGCAAACCCCTCTGTGAAGCCACAAAGGAAGGAGAATGGGATCCTCTAACATGGGGGCCACCTAGCAAAAGACATTTGCAGACATTGAATAAGCTCTCCCTCCCAGTGCATCTGGACTAAGGGCTGCCTGATCTCACAAAGCTTTACTTTCTGAATGTCCCGGAACAGTGTGGAATGTCTGTAGGAATCTTGACATGGACATCTGGGCTCTGTACCTCAACATTGGCCACCTTGTTTACGGGCCCTTGCAGCCACAGATCTTCTGGTGCCTGAAGCTGATAAACTGGCTATGAGACAAAAAAAAAAAAAAAAAAAAAAAAAAAAAAAAAAAAAAAAAAAAAAAAAAACATGGTTTTCAGGATTCCTCATTCAGTGTTGACATTGATAGATTAGAAAGGAGAATATTGGTTTACTAATGGTCAATACCAGGGCATGTAATGTGAAAACCCATGTATCCATGTGAAAGTCATCCAGACTCTAAACCCAGCAACCTTGCTCCCCATTGGACCTGGACAACCTGATCACAACTGTATTGAAGTTATAGATGCAATGTTCTCCAGCAGACCACACCTGGCAGACCAGCCCTCAGGGGCCCTGATATGGAGTACTTCACATATGGAAGCAGTTTAATAAAAGATGGGGTATGTTTTCCTGAATATGCAGTGGTCAATTTGG
Organism: Marmota flaviventris; assembly: GCF_047511675.1. Classification (NCBI taxonomy): domain Eukaryota; kingdom Metazoa; phylum Chordata; class Mammalia; order Rodentia; family Sciuridae; genus Marmota; species Marmota flaviventris. The sequence continues at coordinate 25,785,737 of NC_092517.1, forward strand.
AATCCATTGTCGAGGCAGAACATCTGCCTAAGAGAACCTCAGCACAAAAAGCAAAACTTATTGCTTTGACTCAAGCACCTCATTTGGCCTTAGGAATCTGTGTGCATATTTACATAAACTCAAAATATGCATTTGCTACACTTCCTGTTCATAGGGCATTATGTAAGGAAAAGGGGCTCATTAACTCAGGAGAAAAAAAGGCATGATGCATGGGCAAGACATTCTTAAACTTTTGGATGCATTGTGGGCTCCCAGGAACGTTGTGATTATATATTTCCAAGGTCATCGAATGGGAAACACTGTGGTTTCTCAGCACAACCAGAGAGTGGACAGAGAGACGAGGTTAGCTGTCTGCAAGAAATGAGAGGAAAATCCAGTCCCAGGTTTAAAGGCTGTCCTTATGCCTGCTCAACTGTTTAACAGAATGAGAACCAACATACTCCCAACATGAACATAAATGGTTTAAGACTGAAAACAAAAATTTTCTCCCAGGAGGATGATGGAGATATTGTGATGGCCGGCATAGCCATCCCAGAGATTCTCTATGCACTCTGTATCAACGATTCCACAAGAGAACACATTGGACATACAGCTTTTGAGACAGTTCTGAGTCAACATTTCTATGTCCTCTGGCTCACAAACTTCATCTGGATATTCTGAAAACAATGTGAGGTTTGTGCTCACAACAATCCTTGTCAGAGGCCAGAGCTCCCATTAGTAATCCAAACAATAGGAGGGGCACCTTTTGAAGACTTGGAAGTAAACTTCACTGAACTACCACGCTCATGGGGCTATAAGTAACTTTTGGTTTTTGTGTTTTCCTACTCTGACTGGGTGGAAGCCTTTATCACCCACTCTTAAAAGTCTAGGGAGAGGAGCTGGGGATGTGGCTCAAGTGGTAGCACACTCACCAATCATGCACTGGACGCTTGGTTCGATCCTCACCACCACATAAAAATAAAATAAAAATGGTGTGTCCACCTACCAACTATTTTTTTAAAGGCTAGGGAGATAACCAGGATGCTTCTCTGGGAAATGACTCCAGATTTTTTATCCCAGTCACTATTGGCTCAGACAATGGGCCAGCTTTTGGGCAGAGGTGATATGATTACTGACCAAGAGTTTAAACATCAGATGGAAGTTACATACTGCCTATAGGCTTTGGATTTTTGGTAAAGTTCAAAGGTTGAACAGGATATTGAGTCTCAATTGGGTAAGCTGTGTCAGGAGACTCACTTACATTGTGATGAACTTCTACCTATGACACTTTTGAGGATTAGATCCACTCCTAATGGGAGGACTGGATTCTCTCCTTATAAGATAATGCACATGAGGCCCCCCTCTTATTAGAGTACCATTGGGAGGCTTCGAGAGATAGGAGAATTCACCCTCAGAAGACAGCTTCAGGCCTTAGGGAAAACTTTACAGGTTCTCAACCAATGGTTTAGAGAAAGATTGCCACTACGTTTGACCACAGGTCCACACTCTTTCAAGTCTGGAGATTGATTCTGAGTCAAAGAATGGGATATTCAAACACCAAACCTTCTTTGGAAGGGCCCTTTCCCTGTTATTTTATGCACTCCAACTGCAGTCAAGTTTGCACAAATAGGTCCCCTGATTGACTACACCAGGCTCAAGCCTACAGCTGCAGACTGTGAGTGCACTCCAGATGCTGCTACACCCTTGAAGCTGACTACTTAGGAAAAACAGGAGCACCAGAGAAGCTTAGAATCAGAAGGTTAACAGCCATGCTCTAGTAACTCCGGAAGCTTACTGGTGTATGCACAGCCGAAACTTGAGGAGACTAGGGCCCTGATTCAGCCACACCCAAGGGACTGTCTGATCAATGCACCATGAAAGATAAACTTCCCACCAGGACTAATGAATGCTTTTAACCCCTAAGATAGTACTTATACTATAATGCATTGCCACCCCTTGCATATATATATATATATATATATATATATATTTCTCTGGTTTTGCTACTGGTTTGATAACAGTAACTCCTACTGACTGGACACTAGGTAAAGAAAATCATTTATCCTTTTTTGTCTTGCTTATATAAATTTTCTAGGATGTGTTGGGTGTTATTAGTTTCACTTTGTTATTTTATGCTGTTTAACCTATGCTATCCAAAGTGGTAGTCTATTCTTCAGTTTGATTTCCTTTGATAACCTTAAGAGGTTCTGTTCTATTCCTATCCCAACCATGGAGATCATGGGAACCATATATCAAGACAATCCACAATAACCAAGAGGTGCTAAAACATATATTTAGGACCTGTCCTGACAGAGGAATGCAATGGATGGATGACTGTTTGGAAAGACAAAAGAGGTCCATTTTGAAGTAACTTGATTTAGGAGGTCACCAATCTTGGGGTGAAGATAACTGGCCATGCCAGAAGATCATTACCACTTATGATCCCGCTACCTGGGCACAAAATGGCAGTTGGAGTTATACAACTCTTATTTACCCGTTAAACAGAATTATTCACTTACAAGCTGTATTTGAAATTATTATTAATCAGACTGCCAGAGCCTTTGACCTCCTAGCCATGAAACAGACCTGACACGAGTGGCTAACTATATAAACTGTTTGGCATTAAAGTACCTACAAGCTGAGGAAAGAGAAATATATGGAGAGTTCACCAGCTCAGATTGTTACATCCAAATGGATGACAATAGACAAACAGTTAAGAATACAGCCAACAACACAAGTGAACAAGCTCATGTGCTGTTGCATACCTAGAAGGGCATTCAACTTTGGGCCCCAAACACACTTTTGGGAGACGAATGTCAACCCTTGGTAGATTTCAAAGCTTAACTGCTATAGTAGGTATTCTGCTGTTAAGCTGTTTATTGATCCAATATTTGGCTCCACTGTGAATTAAAACTAATGGGTCCACTATGTAAGCTGCTTTTGAATAGATGACAACAACTAATGTTTGACATTATATAAGGCCTTCAGCCAATATAATGGTAATGATGCTCTTAAATTTAAAGGGTTAATTTATGGAGAGAATCATTAAAGGGGAGTATTTAATTGACACTCCCTTTATCCACAGAAAAGTCTTACCTGGGATTCTAAAGAAATCTTCACCGTGGCTGATTTTAGGACTATCAGCAAAAGAGTCTCTGCAAAGAGTTCAATGTAGATAAATTTCCTATTATCCTCTTGCTCTGTTTTTCTTGGCCTCTGGCAGAGAAAATACCAGCACTCCAGTTGCTGGGCAACCCCTTACTAGTTTTTAACAAATATATCCTGTATAGTAGTTTGTGGAAATGTGCAAACAAGGCCGCTGGCCTTGAGCTGGGCTTCACAGAGATGTCTACATTTTTAGGATATGTTACCAACTGGGTTCCATGGTAACAACTGTTAGGGATAGGAAGAATAGGAAAAAGAAGCTCTCCCTACCCAGGTGTTGTCCTTGAAGTGTTACCTTGCCCAAGACAGTGAAAGAAAAATCTGCTTTTATGTAAACTTCTGCAGACTGGGAATTTCTCAACCCCTCCCCTTACATGCTGGGTATAAAATTCTGAAAGTGCCTGAAATCCGGGTTCAGGGGATTGATTAATTACAGCAAAAGTAGTGCCCTTTGAGCCTGGCTTCAGCCAAATATAACTATTTACTGCTATGTTCAGAGCCTTACCTCATTTGACACTACAACAGTACTGTGGTATCCTGGTATTGCCTGAACTCTCCCCTTCCCACTGCTTCTCCCTATGCTGGGCTCCAAGAATGCACCCTGGCTCTCCACCGAACCCCCCCCACCACCACCATCACCAATTCTGGACACAAAGTATCCCCTCACAGTGCCGTACTTTGGTACTCTTTTCATCCAGGTGCCTTCTGAGGATCTACACATCTGGGGCAAAGGAGTTGAATTGTCTGGCCTCTGTCAACTAAATGCCTAGTACTGACCTTGCCCTAAGGATCCCCTCCCTTCAATCCCTTGCCCTGTAGCCTTGCATGCTGCCCCTACTGCAACCCATCCCTCCTAACCCTGATGTTCTGTGCTCCAATTCCAGGACCAGGCCTCTCACATGAGCCTGTGATAGTGTTCCTTGTGTCACGAGGATTTCCTTGGGGTCTCTTCTTGTTGGGACAGACCTGGGGGCCCCTTGCTTGGGCCCCCTATTGAGCTCTTATCTTTGTCTTTTGTGCTGCCCTCTGTCTCCTCATCCTAGCACCACCCCTTTCTCTCCTACCTCTAGTGCTTTTCCCTGGAGAGCAGGCCTCTTACTCCTTGGGTTCCTAATCCTCCTTTGGGAGGGTTGGTCACTTATGTGGAATCCTTGCTTGGGTCCTGGCCCTTGCCCCTCTCTGCACTGACGGCAACCCTGTGCCATGCCTTGTGGTTGCTCTCCTTCTAGACTTGTCCCTTGTCAGGCCCTCTTGGCCTGGTCCCTTGCCCTTGCTTATCATCTGGGACATGGCGTCTTATGGGAAACAGAGCCCTGCCCATCACACGGGCCCCTTGCTCTCTTTGGGCCGTTTGTCCTGCACCTGGAACCATGACACCTGGCATGGATGCTGGCACTTGAACCTGGCTCAAAACGACTGGATCCTAGCCTACACTTCCCAGCCCTGTCCACTGTCCTGAATCCCCTACCCCAGCTTTGGCTCTTAGCTCTGCATTCCCAGGCCTGGCCCTTGGTTGAACCACTGGTGGCCCTACGTGTTCAGTGCTTTTGTGGGATTGTCTGAGGCCCCTATTGCTTGGGCTGCTTCCCTGCTCCCCTTGGTTTCCCTGTATTACAGTACACTAGTGCAGGCCCACCTTCCAGGGCCAGCGTTCTGTGCTCTCCCCTGACCTGGGCCTTCATCTAGGACACTTGCCTGGTGTCCATCCTGTGATCCTGGCTCCCACCCCATTCAAACCTGAGCTGTGGCTCTTCAGGTTGTGCCCTCCTTCAGCCCTCCAGTCCTCGAATGTGTCCTGGCAGCCTAACCCTCCCAACCTCCACCAACCAGGTATCCTCTCAAAGTACCCTCTTTGGCCCCTCCTTTGGTCCAGTTACTCTCTGAGGATCTACTCACCTGGGGCAGAGGAGTGGAATTGGCAGGCCTCTGCACCCTGAATTCTCCCTATGGGAAACACAGCCCTGGCACTCATCTGAGTCCCCTTCACTGCCTGAACCTTGATACCTAGGAGTTAACATGGGACTTGCTACAACCCAGCCCTGAGTGATCCCCTCCCTTCCCTCCCCTGTCCTCTCTCCTTGCATGCTGCCCCTACTTCAATCCAGACCTCCCTAATCCTGACCCTTTGCACTCCAGTCTCTGGGCCTGGGCGTTCGCCTGACCCCTGACTACATTCCTCATGGCCCTTGACATAGCATGGAGTCTCTTCATATTGGGTCTGTCTTGGGAGCCACTTGTTTGGGCCAGCCAGTGGGCTCCCCTACATGCACCTTGGCTTCTCCTTGTCCTCCTGGAGGCCCTTTCTCCCCTTCCCCTTGTGCTTTTTTTCTGGTGCTCGTGGGTCTCCTGTCCTTGGGTCACTCATCACCATTGATCTGGTGGGTCCCTTGCCTGACTTCCTGGCTTAAGTCCTGGCTCTTGCCCCTCCATGCACCCAATCCGACCCCCTGCCCTGACCCTCGGTAGGGCCTCTTGCTCTCCCTAGGTGCTTGGTCCTGCACCAAAAACCCTGACATCTGGAGGTAGCCTGGGCCTGGAGCCTGACTGCCCCCTGCTGGATCCCCTGCCTTCCTTTCTGAATTTAATTAACTGTCCTGAGCCCCTGACAAAGCCCTGGCCCTTTGCTCTCTGTTCCCAGGCCTGGCTCCTTGCTTGAGCCTCTGGTGGCCCTTCTTCCTCACTGATTTTCTGAGCATTGTGTGAGGGCCCTTCCCTGGGGCTGCTTCTCTGCTTCCTTGGCTTCCCTCTACTGAAGTATCCTAGTGCAGCCCTGCCTTCCCAGGCCGGAGTTCCCTTCTCTCCCTTGGCCTGGGCCCTCCAGTAGATCCCTTGCTTGGGCTCTTTGCTGGGATCCTAGCCCCCACCCCACTCACACTCGAACTGTGGCCCTTCAGGTTGTGCCATCCTTAGGCCCCCTTGTAGTTTCTTTATCTGCCAGGCCCACTTTCCTGATCCCCTTCCCAGGATGCTCACCCAGGCAAGGCAACTTGACCTGGCCCCTTGGCCCTGCAGAGTCCCTTTGACAAAATGTAGCCCTGCCTCTTGCCTAGGCCCATTGTTTTCCCTCAGCCCAGGCTTTGTTCCTGATCCCTGACACCCTGCAGTGGACCTGGCCTTGAGCCCTCCTCCCCCTGTGCCAGCCAATCCCATTTCTCGCCTCCCGCCCTTCCCTATCCATGTTTCCTTTCATTCACCCAGGCCCAGGTGCCAGCACTTGGCTCTCCAATAATGGGCCCAGCTCCTTGCTTGAGCCCCTGGCCACTTTCCTCGTGGACCTTGTCCCTGTCCCTTTTTTTCAAGCCCTTTTTACTAGCCCCCTCCTGTGCCTCCCCTCTGAAACCCTCATGCTATGGTATTCTGGCATTGCCTGGACCTCCACTACCCCTGCTTTGTCCAAGCCTAGGCTCCTCAAATGGGTTTTGGTGCACACTAGCCCCCTCAAAATCCACATACCAGGTATCCCCACACAGTACCCTCTTTTGTCCGTCATTGTTCCAAGTCCTTCTCTGAGGATCTACTCACTTGGGGCAGAGGAGCAGAATGGCCTTGTTCTGCCCCCTGAATGCTCCCTATGGGAAACAGCCCTGCCACTCACCTGAGTCCTCTTAACCACCTGTAAGTTGAGGCCTGACAGTTATCAGTTGCTCCAACCCAACTCTGAGCAATCTCCTCCTTTCCCTCCCCTTTCCTCTGGCCTTGCATGCTGCCCCTACCCCAAACCAGCCCTCCCTAACCCTGACCCTTTGTGCTCCAGTCTCAGGGCCTGGGCACTCGCCTGAGATCCTCACCACATTCTTCATGTCCCTTGGCATAGCATGGAGTCTCTTCATGTTGGGTCTGACCTAGGGACCCCTTGATTGGGCCCTGCAGCTGGTTCCCATAGGTGCCCTTTGTGCTTCCCTCTGTCTCCTGTTCTTCATGCAGCCACTACCTGACTTCTCCTCGTGCTTTTTCCTGGCGCTTTCAGGTCTCCTGCTTCTTGGATCCCTCATCACCACTGGTAGGGTGGGTCCTTTGCCTCGGAATCTGTCATGGGTCCTGGCTCTTGCCCCTCAGTGGACTCACCATGACTAACCTACCATGCCCTGCCGTCACCTTCCTCCTGGTCCCCTTCCCTTGTCTGGCCTCCTTTGCCAGGTCCCTGGCCCTGGAATCTCATCTGAACCTGGGCGCCTTATGGGAAACAAAGCCCTGCCCCTTGTCTGGGTCCCCTGCCCTCCCTGGGTGCTTGGTTCTGCTCCAGGAACCCTGATATCTCCAGGTGGCCCTGGGACTGGAGCCTGACTTCCCCCTGCTGAATGATCTGCCTTCCCACCCAAATCTTGTCCACTCTCCTGAGGGCCCTGCCCAAGCCCTGGCCCTTGGCTCTCTCTTGCCTGACCTGCATCCTCGCTTGAGCCTCTGGTGTCCATTCTTCCTCTGTGATTTTCTTGAATTTATCTAACGGTCCCTAACTGGGGCCGCTTCTCTGCTCCCCTTGGCTTCCCTGTACTGCAGTATGCTAGTGCAGCCCCACTTTCCTGGCCCCTGGCTTCCCTGCTCACCACTGGCCTGAGCCCTCCTCTTGGTTGCATACAAGGGATCCTTGTTGGGGTCCTGGCCCACACCTCACTCACATGCAACCTGCCTTCGGTTGCCCTTCTCCAAGACCCTGTACCTGTCCCTTGATTTTAGGCCCCTTGCTTGGCCCCCTTCCTGTGCCTCTCCTCTGTTCCCCTTGTACTGTGGTATTTTTTCATTGCCAGGACCCACCCCTTACACTGCTTCACCCCAGCCTGGTCTCTTCCAATGGTTGCTGGCTCCCCACCGACACCCCCCAATCCCAAAATAATGGTATCCCTCACATTGTCCTCCTTTGGTTTTGGTTTCTCTCTGAGGATATACTCACCTGGGGCAGAGAGTGGAATTGGCTAGCCTCTGGGCCCTAAAGGATTCCTATGGGAAAACAGCCCTGCCCTTCACCTGGGCCCCCTTTGTCACTCAAACTTGACAACTGGCAGTGGACTTGGGCCTAGTGATGACCTTGCCCTGGGGAATCCTCTGCCTTCCCTCTCCTGCCCTTTAGCTTTGCAAGATGCACCTAAGCAAAACCAGTCATTCCTCACCCTGACACTTCATCCTACACTCCCCTGGCCTGGCTGCCACCCTGAGCTCTTTACTACATTACTCAGTTTGCATTGCTTTCTGTGGTATCTCTTTCTGTCGTGTCTGACCTGGGTGCCCCTTAATTTGGCCCCCTAGCTCAATCCCCTCTGTGCCCTTTGCACAGCCCTCTGTCTCCTCATCCTCGCACTGATTCTAATTCTCCTTCCCCTAGCACATTTCCTGGATCATCGGCCTCCTGATCATTGGGTCCCTAATACCTTTTGGTGGGTTGGTCCCTTACCTGGGCTCCTTGATTGGGTCCCAAATCTTACCCCTCTTGGCACCCACAGTGACTCCCACTATGCCCTCACATTGCACTCCTCCTGGCCCCTGTCCCATGCCAGGCCCTTTGGCCTGGTCCATGGCCCTTGATCATCATCTGGTGCAGGGTGCCTTATGGGAAACAAAACCCTGACCCTTGACTAGGTTACTTGCTCTCCCTAGGCCCTTGGGGCAGCATAGGAACCCTGACACCTGGCAGTGGTGCTGGGACTCAAGTCTCCCTCACCCCTGCTGCATCCCCTGCCTTACCTCCCCAGCACTGTCTACTGTCCTGAGCTACCTGCCTCAGCGCTGACCCTTTGCTCTCCATTCCCTGAACTGGCACCTCTCTTGAACCTCTGGGGGTCTTTCTTGCTCTGTGCTTCCCTGGGTTTGAACAGTGGACATTTCTCGGGTCACGTACCCGCTCCACTTGTCTTCCCTGCAACTCACAACACTAGTGCAGCCCCTGCCTCCCTGGCCTCACCCTTCCCTGCTCTCCCCTAGCCTGGACCCTCCACTAGGTCCCTAGCCTGGGCTCATTTCTGTGGTTCTGGCCCACACCCCACAAACACCCTTCTTCCAGAATTTTATGCTGTGCCCTCCTTCAGCCCTCCTGTTGTCCTTGTCCCTGCTGAGCTCCTTTTCTAGATCCCTTTCACAGAATACTCACCAGAGCCAGGGGATGGAACTAGGATGTTTGACACTGTAGTCTTCATTTGGGAAAAGGTAACAGGGCCTCTTGCCTGGGGGTTTTGGCCTTCTTCAGCCTGGGCCCTTCTCCTCAATCCTAACACCCTGCAGTGAATCTAGTCCTTGATCCCTCCTCTTCGTGTGCCATCCATTCCCCTTACTCCCCTTTCTCCGCATATAACACCACAGTCAGAAGAGAGGGGACTTGCCCTCCCAGACGGGAGACAACTCCCACCTGGGTGTGGGGGAGCTCCTATACCACTGCATCCAGGGTACAGGGCACTCACCACTATAAGAGGAAGACCTCTTCCACCTGGGTGTTGGGGGGGAGTTTAAAACATCCACAGCTAGGGTAGAGGTGACTCGCACCTCCAGTCCCCTCTACCCTTCATAACTTGGTATGCAAGCTCCCTGCAACACCCAGGTTGGAGGGGTCTTCTGCTTGGAGGGGCAAGTCTCCTCTATCCTGGCTGTGGCAGTATAGGTGCACCCCCTGACACCCAGGTGAAAGGAGTCTCTGGCCTAGAGGGGTGAGTCCCCTCTAGCCTGGCTGCGGCTTTATAGAAGCACCCCTGACATCCAGGAGGGAGGGCTCTTCCAACTAGTGGGGTGAGTCCCCTCTAACCTGGCTAGGGTGGTATACGAGCCTCCCAACCAGACACCTAGGTGATAGGGGTCTTCCGCCTGGAGGGGTGATTCCTCTCTACCCTGGCTTCTGTAATATAAGAGCTCCCCCTTACCCCCTGGTGGGAGGGGTCTCGTGCCAGGAGGGACGAGTCTTCTCTACCATGGCTAAGCTGGTATAAAATCTCCCTGTGACACCCAGGTGGGAGGGGTTTCCTGTCTGGAAGGGGGAGTCCCCACTACCCTGGCTGTAGTAGTATAAGAGATCCTCCACCCTGATACCCAGGTGGGAAGGATCTCCAACGTGGAAGGGTGAGTTATCTCTATCGTGGCTGTGGAGTTATACTAGATCCCTCTAACACCCAGGTGGGAGGTGTCTACAGCCTGGAGTGGCGAGTCCCCTGTAACCTTGCTGCAGCTGTATAAGAGCTCCCTTTTACATCCAGGTGGGATGGATCTCCCAACTGGAGTTTCATATACCTATACTATGGCTTCAATGGTATAGGAACTTCCCCCTTACACCGTGGTGAGAGGGGTCTCTCACCTGAAGTGGCGAGTTCTCTCTACCCAGTCTAAGGTGGTATACACGCTCCCGCAGGACACATAGGTGGGAGGGGTTTCCTGTCTGAAGGGGGAAGTCCTAACTACCCTGGCTGTAGTGGTATAAGAGCTCCCCCTCACACACAGGTGGGAGGGGTCTCACATCTGGAATGGCGAGTTCCCTCTTCCCTGTCTCTGCCGGTGTTTGAGATCCTCTGACAACCAGTGTTTAGGGGTCTCTCGCCTAGTGGAGCCAGTCCCCTCTCTCCTGGCTGCAGCGGAATACACGTCCTTCCCTATAGCAAGATGTGAGGGGTCTCCTGCCTGTAGAAGAGAGTACCCTCCTCCCTGGCTAATGCCATATAGAAGCTCCCAGACACCCAGGAGAGAGGGTCTCCTGCCTTGAGGGGCAAGTCCCCTCTCCCCTGGCTGGGGCGATATATGAGCTTCCCCTGACACCCGGCTGGGATGAGTCTCCCGCCTGGAGGAGCTAATCCCAAGTATCCTGGCTGCTGAGGTATTATAGGAGCTTTCCCTGACACCCAGGTGGTAGAGATCTTCAGTCTGGAGGGGCAAGCCCACTCTACCATGGCTAAGGTTGTATACAATCCATCCACTACACCCAGGTGCAAGGGGTCTCCCACCTGGAGGGGCGAGTCCACTCTACCCTGCCTTTAGCAGTGTTAGAGCTCCCCCCAGAAACTCAGGTGGGAAGTGTCTCCCACAAGGAGGGTTTAGTACCCTCTCTCCTGGCTGAGGCAATATATGAGCTCCCACTCATACTCAGATGGTAGGGGTTCCCAGCTTGGAGGGGCGAGTACCCTCTACCTTTGCTGTGGTGGTACAGGAGCTCCCCACTACACCCAGGTAGGAGGAGTCTCCTGCCTGGACGTGCGAGTCCTGTCTCTCCTGCCTGGGGCAGTATATTAGCTCCCATGACAACCAGGGTTGAGGGGTCTCCCACTTAGTGGAGTGAGTCCTCTCTATCCAGGCTGGAGCTACATAAGAGCTCCCCCCCAACATAGTCAGATGGGAGGTGTCTCCCACCTGGAGGAGAGAGTACTCTTCATTCTTGCTAAGGCAGTATATAAGCTCCCCCCAGACACTCAGGTGGAAGAGATCTCCCACATGGATGGGTGAGTACCTTCTACCCTGGCTGCTGTGGTATATGAGCCACCCCGTTAGCAGATGGGAGGGGTCTCCTACCTGAAGGGGCGAGTCCCCTCTACTCTGACTACAGTGGTACTTGGAGCTCCCCCTGACACCAAGGTTGGAGGGGTCTTCCTCCTGGAGGGGAGAATCTGCTCTACCCTATCTGTAGTGGTATAGCAGCTTCCCCCCTACACCCAGATGAGAGGGGTCTCATGCCTGGACGGAGAAGTCCCCACTAACCCTCGCTGCAGCAGTATATGAGGTCCCCCCAACACCCAGGTGGATGGGTCTCCCACCTGAAGGGGCGAGTCCACTCTACCCTGGCTGCACTGGTTTATTAGCTTAGCCTGACACCCAGGTTGGATGGATCTCTTGCCTGGAGGGACGAGTTTACTCAATCCTGGCTGCAGCAGTAAAGGATCTTCCTCTGACACCCAGGTGAGAGGGTTTTCAGTCTGGAGAAGCCAATGCCCTTGGCCCTGGCTGTAGTGGTATAGGAGCTCACCCCTACACCCAGGTGGGAGGGGTCTACCTTTCATTCACCCAGGCCCAGGTGCTAGCACTCTGGTATCCATTCCTGTACCCAGCTCCTTGCTTGAGCCCCTGGCTGCCATTATCAAGGACCCTGTTCCTGTCCCTTGGTTTCAGTCCCCTTTTTCCAAACCCCTTCTGTGCCTCCCCTCTGTCCCCCTCATGCTGTGGTAACCTGGCACTGCCTGGACACTCCTTTACCCCTGCTTCACCCTAGCCTAGGATCCTCAAATGGGTCCTGCAGCCCACCGACCCCCAAACCTTTGCATGCCATGTATCACGTCACAGTACCCCCTTTTGCTCCTCATTTGTCCAGGTCCCTCTCTGAGGATCTACTCACCTGAGGCAGAGGAGCAGATTTGGCTCATCTATGCACCCTAAATGCTCCCTATGGGAAACACTGCCCTGCCAGTCACCTGAGTGTCTTTCACCACCTGTACCTCGAGGTCTGGCAGTTAACATGGGACTTGCTTTAACCCAGTCCTGAGTGATATCCTACCTTCCTTCCCCTGTCCTCTGGCCTTGCATGCTGCCCATACCCCAACCCAGCCCTCCCTAACCCTGACACTTTGTGTTCCAGTCTCTGGATCTTGGCGCTTGAGTGAGCCCCTGACTGCATTCCTCATCTCCCTTCGCATAGCATGGAGTCTGTTTGTGTTGTGTCTGATCTGAGGCCCTTTACTTGGGTCCCCAGTGGGCTCATATAGGTGCTCCTTGTCCTTCCCTCTATCTCCTGGTCCTCACTCAGCCCCTACATCCCTTCCCCTCATGCATTTTCCTAGTGTTTGCAGGTCTCCTGCTCCTTGGGTCCCTCAACACAATCCATTGGGTGGATCACTTGCCTGGTGGCCTGTCATGGGTAATGGCTCTTGCCCTACAATGCACCCACCAGGACCCTCTGCCGTGCCCTCCCTTCACTGTCCTCCTGGTCCCCTTCCCTTTCCTGGCCTCCTTTTCCAGGATCCTGACCCTCGATTCTCATCTAATCCAGGGTGCATTTTGGGAAACAATGCCCTACTCCTCACCTGGGCCCCTTGCTCTCCTGATAGCTTGGTCCAGCACCAGGAACCTTAAACCTGGAGGTGGCCCTGGGCCTAGAGCCTGACTGTGACCTTCTGGATCCCTTGCCTTCCCTCTCAAATATTGTCCACTGTCCTGAGACCCCTGCCTAAGCCCTGGCCCTTGGCTCTTTGTTTTCTGGCCTGGCTCCTCGCTTGAGCCTCTTGTGGCACTTCTTGTTCCATGCTATTCTGGGCATTGTCTGAGGGCCCCTTGCTGGGGCCGCTTCCCTTCTCCCCTTGGCTTTCCTGTAATGCAGTATCCTAGTGCAGCCCTGCCTTCCTGGCCCTGGCCTTCTCTGCTCTCCCCAGGCCTGTGTCCTCATCTAGGTCCCTTGCCTGGGTTCCTTGCTTGGGTCCTGGGGCCCAATCCACCACCACCCATCCTGCAGACCTTCAGTCTATGCCCTCCTTTGGCCCTACTGTCATTTTGTCTCTCCCAGTCTTGCTTTCCTGATCCCCTTCTCACAATGATCACCAGGGTCAGAGGACTTGACCTTTCCTCTTGGCCCTGCAGGATCCTTTTGGGAAAACATAGCAAACATAGCCCTGCCCATTGCCTGGGCCCTTTGGCCTTACTCAGCCAGGGCCCTGCTCCCAAACTTGATACCCTGTTGTGGACCTGAGCCTTGTTTCCCTTTGCCACCCATTTCACTCTCTATCCTCCTGTTCCATCACCAACCATGTTCCTTTTCATTTACCCAGGCCCAGGTGCTAGAACTTCGCTCTCCATTACTGAGCCTGGCTCCTTTCTTGAGCCTCTGCCGACACTTTTCAAGGACTCTGTTCATGTGCCTTGGTTTCAGGCCATTTTTGGCAGCCCCCTCCTGTGCTTAGCCTCTGAAAACCTCATATTGAGGTATCCTGGCACTGCCCAGACCCTCCAATACCCCTGCTTCTTTCTATCTTGGGCTCCTCAAATGGGCCCTGGCTACTCACCCACCCTAACTCCAAGCTCCACACGCCAGGTATCCCCTCACAGTGCCCTCTTTTGCTCCTTGTTTTGTCCAGGTTCCTCTCTGAGGATTAGTGGAATGGAATTGGCTGACCTCTGCTCCCTGAATGTTCCCAGTGGGAAACACTGCAAGGACCTGGCCTGCATCATTTTCACTGCCTGAAACTTGAGGCCTGGCAGTTAATATGTGACTTCCTCCAACACAGCCCTGAGAGATCCCCCTCCCTTCCCTCCCTTGCCTTCTGGCCCTGCATGCTGCCCCTATCCCACCCCAGCCTTTCCTAACTTAGACCCTTGGCACTCCTGTGCCTGGGCTTGTGCACTCCCTTGAGCCCCTTACGGCTTTCCTCATGTCCCTTTGCATAGTGTGGAGTCTCTTCCTGTTGGGTATGAACTGGGGGCCCCTTATTTGTGCCCACAAAAGGGCTCTCCTAGGTGCCCCTTCATCTTTCCTCTGTATCATGGTCCTCATGCAGCCCATCCTCCCCAACTCCTCGCAAATTCCCCTGGTGCTCTTGAGTCTCCTGCTCCTTGGGTCCCTCATCTTAGCTTGGTCGGGTGGGTAACTTTTCTGAGCACCTGGCTATAGTCCTGGGTCTACTCCCACCATGCACCACCAGGACCACAGGCCGTGCCCTCCCATAGCACTTCTTCTGTCCCCCTTCCAATGCTAGGCATCCTTTGCCAGGTCCCTGTCTTTGGATTTTCATCTGGGCCAGAATGCCTTAGGAGGAAATGAGCCCTGGCCCTCGCCTGGGCTACTTACTCTTTCTGGGTGCTTGGTCCTGCACCAGGACCCCTGACACCTGGTTGTGGCCCTGGGCCTAGAGCCTGATGGCCCCTCTTGGATCCCCTGCCTTCCCTCCCAAGTCTTGTCCACTGTCCTAAGCCCCCTACCAAAACCCTGGCCCTTGGCCCTCCATTTCCTTGTGTGGCTCCTCGCTTGAGAATCTGGTGCTCCTTCTTGTTGCTTTCTTTTCTGAGCTGTGACTGAGGGCCCCATAACTGGAGCCACTTCTCTCCTCCCCTTGGCTTCCCCTTATTGAAGTAACATAGTGCTACCATGCCTTACTGGCCCTGCCCTGCCCTTCTCTCCCCTGGCCTTGGCCCTCCTCTAGGTCCCTTTTCTTAGCTCCGTCCTGGGGTCCTGGCCCCTACCCCACCCAGACCCATCCTGTGGCCCTTGAAACTGTGCCTTCCTTTGGCCCTCTTGTCGTTTCTGTCTCTCCTAGCCCAACTTTCCTGATCTCCTTCCCAGGATGCTCATAAGGCCAGGTAGTTGACCTGGCCCCATGGCGCTGTAGGTTCCCTCTGGGAAAATGTAGCACTACCCCTTTTCTGGGCCCTTTGGCTTTCCTTAGGCCATGCCCTGCTACCCAATCCTGACACCGTGCATGGAGCTGGGCCTTCAGCCTTCCTCCGACTGTGCCACCTACTCAGATTTCTCCCCTTCCTCCCCTCCCCATCCATACCCATTTTAATTCACGCTTCTCCAGGTGATAGCACTTGGCTCTCCATTACTGGGCATAGCTCCTTGTTTGAAACTCTGGCAGCCTTTCTTGAGGACCTTTTCCTTCCTTTGGTTTCAGGCCTCTTTTAATAGACCCCATCCTGTGCCTCCTCTCTGTTCCACTGGTGCTATGGTACACTGGCACTTCCATGACTCTTCACTTTCCCTGCTTCTCCCTAGCCTGGGCTCCTCGAATGGGTCCAGGATGCCAAGTGACCACCCCCACAGACTCCATATGCCAGGTATCCCCTCACAGTGCACTCTTTTGACCCTCCTTTGGTCCAGGTCCCTCTCTGAGAATCTACTCACCTGGGCAGTGGAGCCAAATTGGCTGGCCTCTGTGCCCTTAAGGCTACCTATGGGAAATACAGCCCTGCCCCTTGCCTGAGTCCCCTTTGCTGCCTGAAACTTGAGGCCTGGCAGTTAACATGCGACTTGCTTCAATCCAGCCCTGAGAGACCAATTCCCTTCCCTCCCCTGCCCTCTTGCTTGGAATGTTGCCCCTACCCTAACCCAGCCCTCCCTAATCCTGACATATTTTGCTTCAGTCCCCAGGTCTGGCACTCACATGAGCCCCTGACACTGTTCCTTATATTACTTGGCATAGCATGGAGTCTCTTCTTGTTGGGTGTGACCTGGGGACCCCTTGCTTGGGACTGCCAGCATGCTCCCTTAGGTGCCCCTTTTGCTTTTCTCTATCTGCTTATACTTGTGCAGCCCTTCCTCCCCTTCCCCTTGTGTTTTCCCCCTCATGCTTGCAAGTCTCCTGCTTCTTGGGTCACTCATTAATGGTCAGTTAAGTGGGTCCTTTGCCTGGGCACTTGGCTGCGGGGTCCAGAATCTTGCCCCCCTATGAACCCACTGAGACCCCCTTCCAAGTCCTCCCATTGCCCTCTGCCTGGCTGCCTTCACTTGCTAGTCCTCCTTTGCCAGGCCCCTGTCCCTGGATTCTCATCTGAGCCAGGGTGCCTTATGGGAAACGGAGTCCTGCCCCTTGCCTGGGCCCCTATCTCTCTCTGGACCTTTGGTCCTGCACTCAGAACCCTGAAACCTGGCAGGAGCCTGCCTGCCCCCTGCTGGATACCCTGCCATCCCACAAAAGTCTTGTTCCCTGTCCTGAGCCCACTGCCCAACCCTGACACTTGGATCTCCATTCCCTGGCCTTCCTCCTTGCTTGAGCCTCTGGGGGCCCGTCTTACACCATGCTTCCCTGGGCTTGAACTGCGGGCCTTGCTGTGGCCAGTACCTTACTCCCCTTATATTCCCTGAACTTCAGAACCCTATTGTCACCTGCCTGCCCCGCCTCGCCCTTCAATGCCCTTTCCTGGTCTGGGGCTTCCTGTTGGCCCCAAGCCTGGGCTCCTTTCTGGAGTCCTAGTCTGCACCCTATCAACACCTTTCCTCTGGCCTTTCACGCTGTACCCTCCTTCATCCCTGTCACTCTGCAGTGAACCTGGGCCTTGATACCTCCTCTCCCTATGGCCACTACTTTTGCTCCCCTTTCTCCCCTCCCCAGCCCTGTCTGTTTTCATAGGACCCAGGATGGGGTCCTGGTACTTGGCTCCCCATTCGTGGGGCTGGCTCCTTGCTGGAGGCCCTGGTCATCCTTCTTGTGGACCCTGTCCCTACTCCTTGATTTCAGGCCCCTTGCTGTTCTTCCCCTCTGTGCCCCTTGTACTATGGTATATTGTAATTTCCAGGACCCTGCCCTCCCCCTGCTTCTCCCTAGCCTTGTCTCCTCCAATGTTTGCTGGCTCCCCACAGACACCCCCCAATCATGGACCAAAAGTATCCCTCATATTGCCCTCCTTTCATCCTGGCAAAGGAGTGAATTTTGTTGGCCTCTGGGCCCTGAAAGTTCCCTATGGGCAACACAGCCCTGCCCATCACCTGGGCCCCCTTTGCCATACAAACTTGACAAATGGTCTAGTGGACTTGGGCCTAGTGATGACCTTGTCCTGGGCGATCCTTTCCCTTCCTTCTCCTGCCCTCTAGACTTGCATGCTGCCCCTAAGCCAACCCAACCCTTCCTCACCCTAACCCATCACCTTACAGTCCCCTGGAATGGCTGCCATCCTGAGCTCTTTACTGCATTATTGGGTTGCATTGCTTTCTGTGGTGTCTCTTCCTGTAATGTCTGACTGGGACGCCCCTTGATTTGGCCCTCAAGCTCACTCCCCTCTGTGCCCTTTTCCCAGCCCTCTCTCTCCTCATCCTGGCCCTGATCCTACCTATAATTCCTCTAGTGCTTTTTCCTGGAGCAGGGACCTCCTGCTCATTTGGTCCCTAATAGCTTTGGGTGCTGTTCGTCCCTTACCTGGGCTCCTTGATTGGGTTTTGGCTCTTTCCCCTGTCTGCACCCACCAAGAGCCCCCACTGTGCCCTAATATTACACTCCTCCTGGCCCCTGGCCCTTGCCAGGCCCTTTGGCCTGGTCCCTGGCCATTTATCCTCATCTGGGCCAGGGTGCCTTATGGGAAACAGAACCTTGACCCTTGAATGGGTTACTTGCTCTTCCTAGGCCCTTAGGAAAGCACCAGGAAACCTGTCACCTGGCAGGGGCGCAGGGCCTCGAGCCTGCCTCCACCCTGCTGTATACCCTGCCTTCCCTCCTCAGCCCTGTCCACTGTCCTGAACCCCCTGCCCCAGTACTGGCCCTTGGCTCTCCATTCCCTGGACTGGCTCCTCTCTTGAGCCTCTGGGGGTGCTTCTTGCTCCATGCTTCCCTGGCCTTGAAATGTGGGCCTCACTGGGGCGGCTTCCCTGCTCCCCTTGTCTTCCCTGCATCTCACAACCCTACTGCAGCACCTGCTTGCTTGGCCCCACCCTTCCCTGCTCTCCCCTAGCCTGGGCCCTCCTCTAGGTCTCTTGCATGGGCTCTTTTCTACATTCCTGACTGGCACCACACAAAACCCCCTTATTCCAGCACTTCACACTGTGCCCTCCTATGGCCCTCCTGTTGTCCTTGTCCTGCTGGGATCCTTTTCCAGATCCCTTTCCAAGGATGCTCATCAGAGCCAGGAAATGGAACTGGGATGTTTGGCCCTGCAGTCTTCCTTTGGGAAAAGGTAGCAGTGCCCCTTGCCTGGAGTCTTTGGCCTCCTTTATCATGGGCCCTGCTCCTCATTTCTGACACCCTACAGTGAATCTGGGCCATGATCCCTTGTCGTGACCCCTTGACCGCAAGGAAGACGCAACTCAGGAATCTTCTTTCAGCAGTTTATTCAGGTCCCTGATATTTCTTCTTCTTCCTTCGGATGCCCCTCCCAGCCTTAATAAAGCATCCCAAGCCCCAATGCAAAGCTGCCACGTGCAGCTTTCTCACAGGGTGGTGAAAAATCATGTGCCAACTCTCCCAGATAAGGAGTTGTTTGTCACAGACCACAGCGGAGCCAGCGTCATCTTGTAATGGCGACCATAGTCTGCAGAAACAGCAGAAGCGGCTCACCACAGTTCCCCCTTTTCTGTTTTCTTAAAACAATACAGGCGAGAGTAGAGGTCCTATCCCACTGTGCAGAAGTGGCTGCATAGTATGACTCAGTCCTAAGGAGGCGCCTTCCCCAGATCTGAGGCCATATCAGCCGACGCCTTTTTTCGTGGGGCGGGGCGTGAACGCGTCTAACCCGCATGCAATAGGACATGCTCTCCTTGAGGTCCACGTCAAGGATCACTCAAGTGCAGTGCCTTGCCTCGCATCCTGTATAGTGACAATGGTGGACGAAGGGGGATAGCTGAGGCTGAACTATGGCTGTTTATAATGACAAACAAGTTGACAGCACCCTGAAAGAAAAGCACGGACTTCAAGAAGATAGAAAAGCACTAGTGTGGAAACCCATCTGCGTGCAATGGCAGTAAGACCGGCAGAGTGCAAGGGCTTTCCAACACTAAGAGAAAAACAAGGAAAGTCATGTCGATCCCAGTGCAATGTTATAATAACTTGGGGTGTAACGACCATGTCAAAGGTTTACTGCTTAAGATGCGCAAGCCAGACTTGAGGTGAGTTGCCATTTTCTAAAGCTGCAAGAGCTTGTATGATCATAGCCTTATCGTGAGCACTGCGGGCCTTAAGGCGACAGAGAAACCACAAACAGAGGAACATACCGAAGCAACACATTGCACCAAAAATGCCTACCCCCACCCACTCTTTGAAGAAGGAAAAAGCAGAAGATATCCAATCGGTGAATTGACCCAAAGTCACGGGATCGACACGGGTACTATTCAAAACAGCAATCTGAGTTAGTTGAGACTGGATCAAGTCTTCCGCTGCCATGGACCAAGTTCCGGATAGATACTCTCCGATGATGCGGGAGGCATTCCTGGAATCATTAAATCTGACAGAGGTTATACATAAATGTGCACGTTGGTCAACACAACCCAAAAGCACCAAGTCAGCCAATTCTTCTACCTGAGCTTGGAGTAAATCTATTCTTTGGTTGGCAGCTAAAATCCCTGACAAAATATGTTGATTAATTGAATTTTGGGATTCAAGTATGGTGGAAGTTTGTTGAACAACTTGATTAATGGTGGCAGCAGTTTGTACTTGGCTGGCCATGGCCACTCCGGCCGTAACCGCTGCAGCAGCAGACACTGCCACAGCTGTCCCTATAGCTGCCGTAATTCCAAAATCCCTGCGGACTCTAAGTAGCTCAACAATGGGGAATTTATCTGGGTCCGCAATGACTGGGATTGGGACAAAGGTTGGAATTTTCATAACCACTGCTACAGTCCAAGAACCATTCCAACATTCAGATAAGAGACAGGTAACACTAGAACAATCCAGCATCCCCGACGAGGTGTCATTAGCCAAAAGGAGCAAGAACGGGGATTGGACACAGACAATTGCAGGGGGCAATGTGGCATTATATAGCAAAGAGTTGAACAAAACAGATGTAAGTCTCTTACCTCGTTCACTCTCCCTAACAGTGCCAGAAACATTAGCCAGCCAGCTTTTGGCTCCCAGCAATTGAGCCAATGCAGAAATATCGGCTGAGGCCCCCTTCTCATTGGAAATCAGCCATTGAAACCAGGACCAACCTACTCCTGTAGAGGAGTTGGCACTATGGTTAAAGTTATAAACATACCTCTTAAGAGAGGGGGAAAAGGAGAAATCTTTAGCAACTTGAAGTTTCTCCCAAGAATGATCCTGACAAGGCGTAAATGTTGGGGGGAAACCAAGATTAGGGGTACAGTAAGGAGAGGCCTTGAAATGAGTGGCATTGTAAGTACTATTAGAAGAAGGAGGCACTGGGATTAGTACCTTGGAGATCATAGCCAAGGTAGTTATGTTTAAAGCAGAGCTATTTGCAGGGGTCCCTGAACCTGATTGCTTCCCTGAAACTACTTGGCTCAGTACGGCACTAATAATACTCCCTGAGACCTGATTGGACCGCAATGGGTCCTCCCAGTTAGTCAAATTTTTGGTTTTAAGGCTAATGCAATTAGCGTTTCCAAGGCTGAAACAAAAAACTCCTGTGAGATTAACCTGAGATTGATTAAAAATGCTCTCCATGTCCCCTCTAGGAGAGGCACAGGGAGCAGACATCTCACATGAGGTAGAGAAAAGAGTGGGGAGGACACTAGAACTACCATGAACCGGCATCGGCATTGGCCAAGCCCGTGCCACTGCCCACCACTGCATTGGTGTCGTCTGTGCCATCGGCACCAGCACCAGAACCAGAGCACGTAGCAGAGTGAAGATCCTCATCACAGGATTGCTGTGGTATCTCTTGTTGCTGGTCGGTTGATGTCAAGACTCTTCTTGTCAGGCGTTCAGGGACCCACAACGGTTCCGTGCGATCCTGGGGAAAAACACATACAGATCCTCGTGCCCATGTCAGCACGGGGTCGGGGCCGTTCCATTGGCCCGTAAGAACATCCTTCCACTTAACATAGCCAATCACAGAGGGCTGAGGGGACACATGTCTATCAGCCACAGAGCGACCATGAATATCCAAATTCAAAAAATTAATGGTAAAGAGAGCTAAGGACAGGCGTTCTTTAGGAAGAGCTAAGGACAGGTGTTCTTTAGGAGTGTGTTCAGCTCCTATTCCCCCTTTTTGTTTTTGTAAAGTTTCCTTTAAGGTGCGATGAGCACGCTCAACAATGCCTTGTCCTTGAGGATTGTAAGGCAGACCATGAGTAAGTTGCACTCCCATGGTAGAACAAAAGGATGTAAATTGTCTGCCAGTATAAGCAGGTCCATTATCAGTCTTAAGGGATGCAGGAGCACCCCATGCTGCCCATGCTTCTAGGCAATGAGTAATAACACTGGCTGTGGCAGTATAGGAGCTCCCCCCAACACCTATGTGGGAGGGGTCTCCCTCCTATAGGGTTGAGTCTCTGTACCCTGACTAAGGAGTTTTTCGAGCTCCCCCCAACATCCAGGTGAGATGGGTCACCCGAGTGGATGGGCGAATCCCCTCTAACATGGCTGCGGAGGTATAGGAGCTTTGATGGACAACCAAGTGCCAGGGTTTTCTTGCTTGTAGGGATGAGTCCCCACTCTCCTGGCTGTAGCTGTATATGAGCTCCCTCTGACATTCAGGTGGGAGGAGTCACCCGCTTGGAGGGGTGAGTCCCCTCTACTTTGGCTGGTGCCTTATGGTTCCCGGGACAACAAGGTGGTAGGGGTATCCCGGGTGCAGGTGTGAGTCCCCTCTATCATGGTTGTGACAGTATAGGAGCTGCCCCTCATACCCAGATGAGAGGGGTCTCTCACCTGAAGGGGTGAGTCCCCTCTATCCTGGATACGGCAGGATACAAACTCCACCCAACACTCAGGTGAAAGTTTTCTCCCACCTTGAGGGGCCAGGCCCTCCTACCCGGCTACAGTTGTTTACTATCCCCCCACATACACACCAAGATAGGAGGGGTCTCCCGCCTGGAGGGGTGAGTCCCCTATACCCTGGCTAACGCATAATACAAGTTGCCCTGACATCAATGTGGGAGGGGTCCCTCTCCTGAAGGAGGAAGTCCCCTCTACCCTGGCTGCAGAGGTATAAGAGCCCCCATGACACCCTGTGGCAGGGGTCTCCTGCCTGGAGGGGCGAGTCTCCTCTACCGTGGCTGTGGTGGTAATCAAGCTCCCCTGACACCCAGGTGAGAGGTGTTTTCACCTGGTGTGGGGAAACCGCTCTACCCTGGCTGCAGTGGTATAGGAGCTCCCTCTGACTCCCAGGTGGAAGAGGTCTCCAGCCTGGAGGCACGAGTCTCCTCTACCCTGGCTACAGTGGTAATTGTGCTCCCCTAACACCCAGGTGAGAGGGGTCTTCCTCCTGGAGGGATGAGTCCCCTCTACCCTTGCTGCAGCAGAATACATGCTCCCCAGACACCAGTATGAGAGGCGTCTCCAGTCTAGAGGATCGAGTTCCTTTTAATCTGGCTAAGGTTGTATACATGCTCCCCACGACACCCAGGCGAGAGGGGTCTCCTTCATGGATGAGTGAGTCCCCACTACCCTGGCTGCAGCGGTATACGAGCACCTCCCACCTACCCATGTGTGAGGGTTATCCCCCCTGGAGGGTCGAGTCCCTTCTAACCTAGCTATGGGGGTGTAGGAGGCCCCTTGGACACCCAGGTGGGAGGGGTCTCCCACCCAGAGAGGGGAGTCTCCTCTACCCTTCCTGCTGCGCTATATGAGCTCCCCCTGACACCTGGTGGGAGGATCTCCTGCCTGGTGGAGCAAGTACCCTCTACCCTAGTTTTGGTGGTATTAGAGCTCTCCCCGACAACCAGGTGGGAAGGGGTTCTGCCTGGATGGGTGAGTCACCACTACCCTGGCTATGGCGGTATAGGTCCTCCCCCCAAACCTTGTTAGAGTGGTCTCTTGACTGGAGGGGCAAGTCCCCTGTACTCTGGCTGCATCAGTATTGGAGCTTTCCCTGACACCCGGGTGAGAGGGGTCTCCCACCTGGAAGGACGAGTCCCCTCTACTTCAGCTTCTGCCCTATAAGTGCTCCCAGGACACCCAAGTGGGAGTAGTCTTCTGCCTGCAGGGACCAACACCTCTACCCTGGCTGTAGCAATATATGGGCTTTCCCAGACACCCTGGTGGGAGGGGTCTATAGGGGTGAGTTTCCTCTACACTGGCTGCAGTGGTATTCAAGCTCCCTTGTCAACCAGGTCGGAGGGGTCTCCCAACTGGAGGGCAAGTCCCTTCTCCCATGGCTGTAGCAGTATATGAGCTCCACCAACAACCAAGTGTGGGGGGCGGCCTCCGGCCTGTTGTTAGGAATCCCCTCTACACTGGCTGCAGTGGTATACAAGCTCCCCCAGACACGCAGGTAAGAAGGGTCTCTTATATGTATGGGCAAGTCCCTTCTACACTGGCTAAGGTGGTATACAAGCTCCCCTGGAAACTCAGGTTGGAGGGGTCTCCTGCCTGAAACAGCGAGCCCCTCTACTTTGGCTGGTGCCCTATCAAAGTTCCCTGGACACCCAGGTGGGAGGGGTCCCTGCCTGCAGGGGTGAAACCCTCTGCCTGACTGTGGTGGTATAGGAGCTCCCCTGGGCCACACTGGTGGGAGGGGACTCCCAACTGGAGGAGTGAGTCCATTTTTACCCTGGCTGAAGAGGTATAGTAGACACCCAGGTGGGAGGGGTATCTCCCCTGGAGGGGCGAGTCCCTGCTACTCTGGCTGCTGAGGTTATGAACCTCCTCTTGCTGACACCCAGGCGGGAGAGATCTCCCGCCTAGAGTGGTGAGTCCGTTCTACCCTGGATGTTGCAGTATAAGAGCTCCCCTGACACACAGTTAGAATTGTCTCTTGACTGGATGGGCGAGTCCTCTCCACACTTGCTATGGCGGTACAGGAGCTCCCCCTGAACACCCAGGCGGTAGTGGTTACCTGCCTGGAAGGGCAATTCCCCTCAGCCCTAGCTGCAGTGGTATAGGAGTTTCCACTACCTCCGCGACATCCAGTGGGAAGGGTCTCCCGCTTGGAGCAGCGAGTCCCCTGTACCAAGGATGATTAGTTATACAAGCTCACATAGACACCCAAGTGGGAAGGGTCTACGCCTCTACGGGTGATTCTCCTCTACTTTTGCTGGTGCCATATAAGAGCTCCCAAGACACCCAGGTGGTTAGGGTCTCCCTCCTGCAGGGTCAAGTCCCCTCACCCTGGCTGTGGCAGTTTTTGAGCTCCCCCTGACAACCAGATGGGAGAGGTCTCCTGCCTTGAGGGGTGAGTCTCCTCTACTTTAGGTGGTGGCATATAAGAGCTCCCAGGACACCCTGGTGGGAGGGGTCTCCCTGGCTGCGGTGGTTTTTGAGATCCCCCCTGACAACAAGGTGGGAGGGGTCTCCCGCCTGGAACAACAAGTTCCCTGTACCCTGTCTTTGGTGGTATACAAGCTGCCCCAGACACCCAGGTGGGAAGGATCTCCCGCATGGAGGGGCAAGTCCCCTCTACCCTGGCTAAGGCAATATACAATTTCTCCCTGACACACAGGTGGAAGGGGTCTCCTGCCTGGAAGGGTGTGCCCCCTCTCTTTTGGCTGGTGCCCTATAATAGCTCCTTGGATAACCAAGTGGGAGGGGTCTCCCGCCTGCAGGGGCAAGCTTTTCTACTATATCTCTGGGAGTATAGGAGTTCCCTCACACACACCCTGGTGACAAGGGTCTCCCACCTCTTAGGGCGAGTCCCCTCTACCCTGGCTGCAGCAGTATTTTAGCTCCACCCACAACTTGATGTGAAGGGCCTCAGACTGGAGGGTCGAGTCCCCTCTACCCTGGCTGCAGAGGTATACAAGCTCCCCCAAAACCCATGTAAGAGTGGTGACCACCCTGGAGTGGGGAGTCCCTGCTACCCTAGCTGTGGCAGTATAGGTGTCCCACCCCTCAACACCCAGTTGGGAGGGGTCTCTCGCCTGGAGGGGCAAGTCCCATCTACCTTTGCTGCAGAGGTACAGGAGGTCCCCCCAACACTCATGTGGGAGGGGTCTCTCCACTGGAGGGGCAAGTCCCTGCTACCCTGGCTGCAGCTGTATAGGAGCTCCCTCCCCATAGCAGGTGGGAAAGTATGCCACCTGGAGGGGCTAGTCACAGCTCTCTTAACTTGGCGATATAAGAACTCCCCCTGACACTCAGGTGGGAGGGGTATCCCGCCTGGATGGGAGAGTTCCCTCTACCATGGCTTTTTCAGTATAAGAGCTCCCCCTGATACACAGGTGGGAAGGGTCTCCTGCCTGGAGGGCAATTCCACTCTACTTCAGCTACAGTGTATACATGCTCCCACTGGACACCCAGCTGCGAGGGGTTTCCTGACTGAAGGGGCAAGTCTCCTCTACCTTGGCTATGGCGGTATATGAGCTCCCCAAGACACCCAGGTGGGAGGAGTCTCCTGCCTAGAGGGGCAAGTCCCCTCTCCCCTGTCTGCGGCAGTATATGAGCTCCCTCTGACACCTAGGTGGGAGAGATATCTTGACTGGAAGGGCGATTCCCCTCTACCCTGGTTTGGCTGAATTCAAGCTTCACCTGACACCAAGGTGGGAGTGGTCACCCACCTAAAAGGCGACTCCTCTCTATGGTGGCTGCAGTAGTATAGGAGATCCAAAGACACCCACTTGGGAGGAGTCTCCCACATAGAGGGGCAAATCTCCTCTACCCAGGATGTGGTGGTATACAAGGTCCCCCTGATACACAGTTGGGAGGGGTCTCCTGCCTGGTGGGGGAGTCCCTTCTACATAGGCTGGTGCCTGTAAGTGCTCCCTGGACACCCAGTTGGTAGGTGTCTCCCGCCTGCAGTGGTGAACACCTCTACCCTGGCTCTGGTAGTATAGGAGCTTCCTCCAACACCCTGGTGGGAGGGGTGTCCCGCCTGTAGGGCTGATTCCCCTCTACCCTGACTGCAAATGTATAGGAGCTCCCCAAGTCCAGGTGGGAGGGGTCTCTCCCCTGGAGGGGTGAATCCCTGCTACCCTGGCTGGAGCCGTATTGGAGCCCCCACACCAGGATACCTAGGTGTGTGTGGGGGTCTCTGGCCTGGAGGGTAGAGTTCCCTCTACCCTGGCTTCGGTAGTACACCAGTTCCCTCGGATTCCCAGGTGGGAGGGGTCTGCCACCTGGAGGGTTGAGTAGTCTCTACCATGTCTGCTGGGGTATATGAGCTTCCTTGACACCCACGTGGGAGGTGTCCCTTGCCTGGAGGGTGGTGTCCCCTGTACCATGGCTCAAGCTGTATATAAGCTCCAAAAGACAACCACGTGGGAGGGGTCTTCCCATTGGGGGAGCGAGTCCCCTCTACCCTGGCAGCATCAGCAGTATAGGAGATCCTCCTGATACCCAGGTGGGAGGGGTCTCCCTCCTAGAGTGGTGAGTCCCCTCTACCCTGGCTTTGGCAGTGTATAAGCTCCCCTAGGCACCTAGGTGGGAGGAGTCTCCAGCATGGAGGGGCGAGTACCCTTTATTCTGGCTGAGGTGGTATAGGAGCTCCTCCTGACACAGGTTAGAGGGGTCTCTTGACTGGAAGGGTGATTCCCCTATTCCCTGTCTGCTGCAGTATTCGAGTTCCTCTGGACACACAGGTGGGAGGGGTCTCCCCATGGAGGAACGAGTCACCTCTCTCTGGCTCCAGTGATATGGTAGCTCCCCCAACATCCAAGTGTGAAGGGTACTCCGCCTGGAGCAATGAGTCCCCTCTACACTGGCTGAGGGTGTGTACCAGTGAAACCCAAGGGGGAGGTGGTCTCCTACCTGGAGGGGCGAGTCCCTTCTATTCTGGCTGCTGTGATATATAAGATTTCCCCCACATACCCAGATGGGAGGGGTCTCCTGCCTGAAGCGGCGAGTCCCTTCTACCCAGGCTAAGGTGTTTTAGGAGTTACCCCCATTTTCAGGTGGAAGGTGTCGGTCACCTGGAGGTGCGAGTCACCTCTACCCTGGCTGATGGGGTATATGAGCTGCCCCTGCCCCCCCTCTAGTGGGAGGGTTATCCCGCCTGGATGGGTGAGACCAAAATACTTTAGCTCTTTCCATATAAGAGCCCTCCATACAACCAGGTGGGAGAGGTTTCCGCCTGGAAGGACATGTTCCCTCTACCCTGCTGTGGCAGTATAGGTTGTCCCCTCCCACCCAGGTGGGAGAGATTTCCCACCTCTAGAGGTGAGTCCCCTCTATCCTGGCTGCTGCAGTAATCAAGCTCCCTTGGACACCTAGGTGGGAGGGGTCTCCCAATTGGAGGGGCTAGTCCCCTGTTATCTGGCTGCAGAGGTATAGGAGCTAACCCAGGAGCCCAGGTGGGAGGGGTCTCCCCTTGGAAGGGAAACTCCACTCTACCCTTGCTGCAGTAGAGGAGTTCCCCCTGACACGCAGATGGGAGGTGTCCCCCGCCTTGAAGTGAGATTCCCATCTACCCTGACTGCTTCGGTATAGGAACTCCCCTGACACCCCATTGGGAGGAGTCTCCTGCAAGGAGGCTACAATTCTCTCTACATTCCTGCAGCGGTGTAGGAGATCCCCAGGACACTCAGGTGGAAGGGGTCTCCAGTCTGGAGGGTAGAGTTTCCTCTACACTACCTACGGTGCTACAGGAGCTTCTCTGACACCCACATAGGAGGGGTCACCAGCCCGGAGGGGGGAGTCCACTCTTCCCTGGCTGCTGCCATACATAAGCTCCCCCCAACACTCAGATGAGAGGGGTCTCCAGCCGAAAGGGAAAAGTACCCTCTACCATGGCTGCTGTGGTATAGGAGCTCCCCCTTATACTCAGGTGGGAGGGGTCTCCTGCCTGGAAGGCAAGTACCTAGTACCATGGCTGAAGGGGTATGAGCTCCAACCCCCACATCCAGGTAGAAGAGATTTTCCCTCTGGAGGAGCAAGTCAGCTTTACCCTAACTGCAGAGATATAGGAGCTCCCCCACACACACACACACACCAAGATGGGAGCATCTCCCACCTGTAGCAGCGAGTCACTTCAACCCTGGCTGCAGGGGTATAAGAGCCCCCTCCAACTCTCAGGAGGGAGGGGTCTCCTGCCTGGATGGGGGAGTTGCTGCTACCCCAGCTGCAGCTGTATATGAACCCCTCCTCACCAGGCATCCCTGTGGGAAGGGTCTTCAGCCTTGAGTGGCGTGCCCCTCTACCCTGGCTAAGGCAATATAGGGGTTACCTCCATTCCCAGGTGGGAGGTGTCTCTCACCTGGAGGTTCGAGTTGACTCTACCCTGGCTGCTTGTGTATATATGCTCCACCTGACACCCAGGTGGGAGGGGACGTTCCCCTAGAGTGAGAGGTGATTCCACTCTACCCTGGCTGTAGCAGTATAACAACTCCACCTGACACCCAGGTAGGAGGGGTCTCCCACCTAGAGGGGTGACTCCCCTCTACCCTGGCTGAGAGGGTGTACCAGCTCTCCCAGGCAACCAGGTGGAAGTTGTCTCCTGCTTCAAGAGACGAGTACCTTCTATTCTGGCTGCTGTGTTATACAAGCCCTCCCACCCACCCAGATGTGAGGGTTCCCCAGCTTGAAGGGCAAGTCCCCTTGATGCTGGCTCCAGTGATATACTAGCTTTCCCTGAACCCAGGTTACATGGGTTTCTCACCTGGAGTGGTGAGTCCCCTCTACACTTGCTGCAGTGGTATAGGAGTTCCCCACTACACCCAGGTGGGAGGGGTCTCACACCTGGAGTGCCAAGTCTTCTCTATCCTGGCTAAGGCTCTATAAAAGTGCCCGCCTACACACAGGTGGGAGTGGTCTTCCACATGGACAGGTGTGTCCCCTCTACAATTACTAAGGTGGTATACAAGCTCCCCACAAAACCCAGGTAGAAGAAGTCTCTTTCCTGGAGGAGCAAATCCCCTGTAACCTGGCTGCAGATGTATAAGTGCTCTACCTCCCACACCCATATGGGAGGTTTCTCCCGCCTGGAGTTGCTAGTCCCCTGTATCTTGGCTCTAGGTGTATAATATCCACCTCTGACACCCAAGTGGGAAGGGTCTCTTGCCAGGAGCAGCCAGTCCCCTCTACCCAGACTGCTACAGTTTAGGAGTTCCCATGACAACCAGGTTTGAGGAGTCTCCTGCCAGGTGGGTAGAGTCCCCTCTACACTGCCTGCTGTTGTATAGGAGATCCCTCAGAAACCCAGCTGAAAGGGGTCTCAGGCTTAGAGAGGAAAGGCCCCACTTCCCTCTCTGCAGTGGCATAAGAGCTCCACCTGAAACACAGATGGGAAGGGTCTCCCGCTTGGAATAGGGAGTTTCACCTACCCTTTTCTGTGGCAGTATACAAGCTCCCCTGGACATTCAGATGGAAGGCGTCTCTACACTGTAGAGGTGCATCCCCTCTACCCTGGCTATGGTGTAAAATCGCCCCCTGACACCCAGGTGGGAGGCATATCCTGCCTGGAGGGGCAAATCCCCTCTACCCTGGCTGTGGCAGTATAAGAGCTTCCCCTGACACCCAGGTAGAAAGAGTCTTCCCCCTAGAGCAGTGAATCACCTCTACTCTAGCTGTGGAGTTATACAAGCTTCCTCAGACATCTAGATGGGAGGTGTCGCCCACCTGGAGTGGGGAGTCCCCTCTACCCTGGCTTTGGTGGCATACAAGCTCACCCCAGCAGCCAGGTGGGAGGGTTCTCTCACCTTGAGGCCAAGTCCACTCTATTTTAGCTGGTGCCATATAAGAGCTCCAAGGACACTCAGGTGGGAGGCGTCTCCCAAATGGAGGGGTGATTCCCCTCTACCCTGTCTGCGATGGTATGTGAGCTCTCTTTGACACCCAGTTGGAGGGGTCTAGGCCTGGAGAGGCGAGTCACCTCTAACCTGGCTGCGGCAGTATAAAAGATCCCCCAGATACCTAGGTGAAAGGGTCTCCCGCCTGGTGGCGCGAGTACCCTCTACACTGGTTGGAGCAGTGTACAAGCTCCTCTGACACCCAGTTGTGAGGCATCTCCTTCCTGGAGTGGCGAGTCCCCTCTACCCTGCAAGTGGAGGTAGAAGTTCCCCCAGAAACCCAGGAGGGAAGGGACTCCCTCCTGGAGGGTTGAGTCCCCCCCCACCCTGCATGTAGAGGTATATGAATTCCTTCAGACATCCAGGTCAACAGGGTCTCCCGCCTAGAGGGGCAAGTCCCTGATATCCTGGCTGCAGCTGTATAGAAACACCCTCTACAAACCAAGGTGGGAATGGTCTCTTGCCTGGAGGGGAAGGTCCCCTCTACATGGGCTGAGGCAGAATACAAGCTAGTATGGACACCAAAGTGGGAAGTCTCTCTCCTGGAGGAGCCAGTCTGCTCTACCCAGGCTGCAGAGGTATAAGAGCTCCCACAAACCACCATGTCCTTTTCATTCACCCAGGCCCAGGTGCTAGCGCTTGGGTCTCCATTACTGGCCCCAGCTCCTTGCTTCAGCGCCTGGCCACCCTTCTTGAGAACTCTTTCTATGTCCCTTCATTTTAGGCCCCTTTTACAGAACCCCTCCTGTGACTCGCCTTTGTTCCCCTTATGATAAGGTATCCTGGCATTGCCCAGACCCTCTTCTCCCCTGGCTTCTTTCTAGCCTGGGCTCCTCAAATGGGTCCTGGCTACCCACTGACCCCACCCCAAAATCTGCAATGCATGTATCACCTCACAGTGCCCACTTTTGCCCCTCCTTTGGTCCCTCTCTGGGGATCTACTCACCTGGGGCAGAGGAGAGGAATTGGCTGGGCTCTGCACCCTAAATGCTCCCAGTGGGAAACACAGCCCTGCCACTTGCCTGTGTTTCCTTCACTGCCTGAAACTAGATGCCTGCAGTAAACATGTGACTTGCTTCAACCCAGCCCTGAGAAATACCCTCCCTTCTCTCCAGTGCCCTCTTGCCTTGCATGCTGCCTCTACTCCAACCCAGCCTTTCCTAGCCTTGGTCTGTTGCACTCCAGTTTCATGGCCTGGCTGCTCGCCTGAACCCCTGACCCCTTTCCTCATGTTCTTTACCATAGCATGGATTCTCTTTGTGTTGGGTCTGACCTGGTGGTCTCTTGCTTGTGGCCCCCAGTGGGCTCCCTTAGATGTCCCTTGCACTTTTCTCTGTCTTCTTGTCCTCGTACAACCCCTTCCTCTCTTTCCACTCGTGAATTCCTCTGGTGCTTGTGGGTCTCCTTCTCTTTGGGTCTCTCCTACAAGAATGGTCGGGTGAGTCCCTTTCCTGGGCTGCTGGCTTGAGTCCTGGGTCTTGCTCCTCTAAGCACCCACCAGGAACCCCCGCCATGCCCTGCAGTCACCCTCCTCCTATCACTTTTGCCTTTCCAGGCCTTCTTTGCCAGGTCCCTGGCCCTCAATTCTAATCTGGGCCAGGGTGTCTTATGAGAAAGAGTCCTGCCTCTCGCCTGGGCCCCTTGCTCTTTATGGTGCTTTGTCCTGCACCTGGAACACTGACACCTGGCTGTGGCCCTGGGCTTGTACCTGCATGCCCCAGTTGGATCCCCTGCCTTCCCACCCAAGTCTTATCCACTGTCCTAAGGCCCCTGCTGGAAATCCAGTCCTTGGTTTTCCATTTCCTGTCCTAGCTTCCTGCTTGAGCCTCTGATAGCCCTTGTTTCCCAGAGCATGCCTGGACATTGACTGTGGGCCCCTTACTTGGGCTGCTTACCTGCTCACCCCAGTGTTCCTGCACTGCAGCCCACTAGTGCCACCTGCCTACCCAACCCTGCCCTTCCCTGTTCTCCCCTGGCATAGACCCTCCTCTATGTCCCTAACCTGGGCTCCTTGTTCGGGTCCAGTTCCTACCCCACCAGCACCCGTATCTGGCCCTTCCCACTGTGCCCTTCTTTGGCCCACTTTTTGTTCCTGTCCCTTCCAAACCCCCTTTTTTATCCCTTTCACAAAACTAACACCCACACCAGGTAACTGGACCTGGCCTATAACCCTGACACCTATCAGTTGACCTGGGCCTTGAGCCTTCCTCCCTATGCACCACCAGCTCCCCTATCTCCTCTCCCTAAACTCCCCATCCCTGTTCTGGTACAGTTGCCTCTCTGAGAATCTACTTACCTGAGGAAGAGGAGTGGAATTGGCTTGCCTCTGTATCCTGAAGGTTCCTATGGGAAAGAGAGCCCAGCCATTAACCTGGGCATCTTTGGCTGCCCGAACCTGACACCTGGCAATGGATGTGGACCTTGTGTGGACATTGCTCTGCTCGATCTCCTCCCTTCCCTCCACTGTCCTCTCCCCTTGCATGCTGCCCCTACATAACCCAACCCTCCAGAATCCTGATCATTTGTGCTCCAGTCTTCAGGCCAGATTCCTTGCCTGGGACCCTGACTGCATTTGTTAGCTGTGTGGAGTAGTGTCACATGGCTTTATGTGGCATCTCTTTGTGTGGGGTTGGACACTGGGGCCCCTATTTTGTGACACCTACTTCACTCCCCTCGGTGCTACTTGTGCCACCCACCCACCCACCAGCTGTCTCCTCATCCTCACTTCACCTCTTCTTCCCCTTC
Source organism: Marmota flaviventris (assembly GCF_047511675.1). NCBI lineage: Eukaryota > Metazoa > Chordata > Mammalia > Rodentia > Sciuridae > Marmota > Marmota flaviventris. The sequence continues at coordinate 25,818,762 of NC_092517.1, forward strand.
CCTACTGTCCCCTTGTGTGGTCTCTTGCTTCTTGGGTCTCTCATCATCTTGGATCAGGTCCGGTACCTTGACTGGACTCCTTGCTCGCTTACTGGCTCTCACCCCTTCCACACCCACTGTGACCTCACTTCGAGCCCTCCCCTTGCCTTCCTCCTGGCCCCCTTCCCTTTTAAGCCACCTTTGCCCAGTCCCAGGCCCTGGATTCTCATCTGTGCCAGTGTGCCTTATAGGAAACAGAGCCCTGCCCCTGGTCTGGGACATCTGCTCTCCCTGGGCCCTTGGTCCTGTCCCCAGAACCCTGAATCCTGGAAGTGGCTCTGAGCTTGGAGCCTAGCTCCACCCTGCTGGATCCACTGCCTCCTCTCCCCACCCTTGTCCCCTTATCTGAGGCCCATGCCCCAGCCCTTGGCTCTTCATTCCCTGGCCTGGCTCCTCACTAGAGCCTCTGTTGGCCCTTCTTGCTCAGTGTTTCCCTGGGCTTTTTGTGTGGGCTTCTCTCTAGGGCTGCTTCCCTGCTCCCCTTGGATTCCCTGTACTACAGTACCCTAGTGCAGCCCACCTTACCGGCCCCACCCTTCCCTTGTCTACCTGATCTGAGCCCTCCTCTAGATCCCTAATCTGGGATCCTTGCTTGTATTCTGACCAATATTCCACCCACACCAGTCTTCTGGCCCTTCAGGCTGTGCCCTTCTTTGGCCCTCCTGTCATCCCAGTCGCTGCCAGGCCCCTTTTCCTGATCCCTTCCCAGGATACTCACCCAGTCCAGGAGACTGGACCTGGCCTCTTGGCACTGCAGGCTCACTTTTGTTAAATGTAGCTCTTCCCCTTGCATAGGCAATTTGGCCTCCCTCATCCTGTGCCCTGCTCCCAGACACTGACACACTGCAGTGGGCCTGGGCCTTGAACCTTCCTCGTTTGCACCACCAGTTCCCTCTCTTGCCTCCCTCCCCTAACCAGCCCTGTCCATTTTCATACACCCTGAACTCTGGCCCTTGCACTTGGCTCTCTGTTTCTCGGCCTGGCCCCTTGCTTGAGATCCTGGCCGCCCTGGTTGAGGACCTTTTTCATGTACCTTGATTTCAGGACCTTTACTTGGGACTCTGATATTTCTCCCCTCTGTTTTCCTTGTGTTGTGGTATCCTGGCACTGCCTTGACCATTTCTTCCACTGCTTCTCCCAAGATTGGGCTCCTTGATTGGGTCCTTCCTCCCCACTGATTTCCTCCAAGTCCAGACAAAAGGCACTTCCTCACAGTCTCCTCCTTTGGCTCTCCTGGGCTTCTGGTCCCTCTATGAGGATCTACTCACCTAGGACAGACTACTGGCCTATACATCCTGAAATCTCCCTATGGAAACACAGCCATACCCCTTGCCTGATGGCATTCACTGCCAGAAATCTGACACCTGGCAGTGGGAGTATGCTTTGTGCCAGATATGACCTGCACCATTCCATCCCTTCCCTCACCTGCCCTCTAGTTTTCAATGCTGCTACAACCCCAACCCAGCCCTCCCTGACCCTGAACTTTCAACTGAGCCCCTGACCCTGTGACCGAATCACGTGGCATCCTGTGGCTTCACCTGGTGTCATTCCTATTTGGGCCCCCTAGTGTGCTTCTCTTGGTTTGCCCTGTGCTTCCAGCTGACTCCTCCTTCTCATGTAGCCCCTTTCTTCCCCTCCTCTTGTCTTTTACCTGGGCAGACCTGAGAGCCTCCTGCTCTTTGTGTCCCTCATTTTTGGTAGGTCTGGTGAGATCCATACCTAGGCTTCTTGCTTGGGTCCTGGCTATGGGCCGTTTTTGCACCCACTGCAACCCTGCACAGTGCCTTGTCCTGTTTGTTTCTATAATATTTGTGGTTATCCAGATGGGACAGAAGAGGTAGGGAAGGCTATTGTGTGTCTCTTTTCTCTGGCGACCCACTTTCTTGGGGAAGTGGGGGACAGTGAACCCCTTGGTGCACCCAGGATACCCTTGGCCTGAAGGAGGATTGACTCACCCAGAACCCTGGGTCTGCCACTCCAGAGCACAAAGGGACCCACAGGAAGCAGAAACCAGAATTAGGGTTTTGGAGCACTACCTAACTGGGTCCATTTGTATTTGAAGACCACCTGATTTCCCCTTCAAGGCCTAAGCGGGTGGAAGAGAGGCTTAATTAACCTCTGTGAGTCCTGAGTATTCTCCAAAGTGTTTGGAGCTGAAACAGACACGGGGAGTTGCCTGAGTCAACTGTGTTAGGTGTCAGTGAGCAGAGGGGAAACCGTGACTCCCTTTTTGTTTGGTTTGGAATTGTTGGAATTTGGGTAGTATAGAAATTTTTTTTTTTTCTGACCACGTCTGTGGGAAAATTATGCAAATGAGACGAACAAACCAAAGGTTTCCTAGCCAACACAAGGGCCAAAGCGAGTATGGAGTCCTGATCCGAAGTTAGATGGCACCTCATACAGACTATGGTGGAAATTTACCAACCACAATCTAGGTGAAAGATCCATGCCAGGGGTTGCTGCAGACCTGCAAGGTTAAGAGGACCCTAAGTCCCCACAAGGGGAATAGTGGGAGATGGACAAAGTGAGTCTTGTCCTAAATGTTTCATATTGATGCAGGCTGGAACATGGGAGGTACACAAAGAAAGCTGTGCCTTCTGAAATGTTTGTTAAAAACCTTTAGGAAGCTTTTCCTGGTAACAGTCGGGTGAAACTCACTCCGCAATGGTGGCATACTCTCTGTATTAGAATGGCCCACCCAAGATATGGGCTGGCCACCAGAAGGATCTTTAGGTGAGAGGGTCATTTCTGAGGTCCTGTTGATTATTGTTTGAGCCCCTGAACCATTTCTCTTACATTGATTGCTATCAAGGAATAGTAATTAAACAGCCCACTTCTTTGAGAGCCTGTCTAGATGTACAGTCCAAGCTGTTGTTAGGCGTCTAGTGATCTCTAACACCCAGGGGAAAGCAGCTAATCAGAAAACCTGATGGAGGAAAAACAGGAAGGGAAACAGTTTTCTCCAGGACCCAGAAGAGGACCCACCACCTTTTGTGCCACTCTACCCAACTTTGCCAAGATGACTAGGACAGCAAATTGTCCCCTCTGCCCTGTCATCCTCAGAAACAACAAATGATGTCTGCCAATACTGGGTAGTTTTTCTTCTTTGGTTTCCTCAGAGCCAAAGGCTTCCTAGAACCAGACTTTTTCACCTCCCAATATTAAAGTGGAAGATTTGTCCCAAGATCAGAGCCATAAACTCAATGAGAGCACTCCAGATGCCCCTGCAAGGGATTAAAGGACCTGTCCATATTGACCAGAGTAAAACACCTGAGGGAGTCAAGTGCTTAGGGCCATTGCTAAGTAAGACACATGACATGACCCAAGTCATTTGCAGTGTCATTGCATGTAAGGTGACCTTGCTCAAGGACCAGGGTGGATCCGGGTTTAGGGTGGATCAGGGTTTAGGGCGTTCCCGGTTTAGGACAATCCGGGTTTAGGGAGGTTCCAGGTTTAAGGTGTACCCTGCTGGGAATAGGGCGTATCCTGCTGCCTCAGGCATGCCTGCTCCTTGAGTTCCCATTGAGTTCCCATTGAGTTCTCATTGAGTTCTCGTGGGATTCAGAGAGTATTTGGGATTTTGCCCAGAACGTGATTGGGGCCCGGAACGTGAATTCCCCCAGAACGTGTTTGTAGAGTGCTGATGTGAGTTTGGGAATAAAGAGTTGCTGTTTGAATCTATAAGGTGTGTGGTGGCTCGTGATTTTGTGCCCAGCCAGACTGCGGCATTTGGTGGCCCATACGGGGAACATCTGAAGAGAAGGTAAGGGAAATTGCTCACCCCTGAAGAAGAGCAAAAGAATGGGTGACCATTTCAAAAAACAATATGTTCTTGTTTTGATTTATTTTGTTTTTATTTCAAGTTGCCTGTTCCTAGAACTTTCTCAGGCAAACTGGGGAAAATGGTTGACTCAAGGTTTGAAGTTGTTCGCCTCCGAGGAAGAAAAATTATTAGAGGAAAGAGGCACCCCAGTAAGACCAAGAACAGTTAGGACATATGTTGATACAATACAAAAATGTAGCCCATGACTTTTTAAAGACGAGTTATTAAGTATATGAATGGGACCGTCATGGTATCCTGTAGAAAAATTTTTTCTTCAACAAGAAAGAGATGGCTAGTTCTGTTTACTACATTTGTCTAAGATCCTGGTTTTTACAGACATCTAATTAATTTACAAAGCTAAAGTGTTAAAATATCAACCACTAAATATAAAATCAAGTACTCTTTACTTATTAAGTTCCATAAGGTAGTATATTTAAACATGATGTGTGTCTTCATAAATTGGTAAATGGAAAAAAGGTTTAATATTGCTTTGGTCTGTGTCTTTGCTAAAACAAGGTTACTAAGTGTTAAGATTCTATAATGGGTAATTTATATACAAAGAGTAGAAAAATTTTCAGTTGGGTTTCAATCATAGTATTATAGTACCATAAAAAAACATGAATGTATTTCATCTTATTAAAGTGGAGTAATTTGTCTAAATCAGAAATTTTATAAGGGTTGTTTCAAAATGTGAATTTATAAAAAAGGGTTAACAGCTACAAAAGAGATGTAAAAAGATTCAAGATGTGAAAATATATTTTAATATAAAGGTTAAAAAAAGAAAGAAATGTTTTAAGATGAGATAATCTCTGTGTGGTAAAGTAAAAAGTTTTAAAATGCCATTTAAAAAGATTTTGAGGAATCTAGACTTAATTTAAAAGCTTGAGAAAGGAAGAAAGAAGAAAAAGATATTTGTACATGGCAGATTGAGACAAAGCTTCTTAATGGAAAAAAAAAAGCCTTTGGTTGAAGGGCAGCCATGTAAACTAACATTAAAGGGATTTAAACAGAATCTAAGCCTCGTTTAAAAGAGTGAAGTTGTAGGTGGTGAAAAAGTACATTTAAAAGTAGAGTATAGATGATAATTAAAAGGCTTTAAAAGGTTAAATTGAAGGTGGTCGAGATACCTTCATGGAGGAAAAAAGAAAAAAGATATTAAAAGATTCAAGATGTGGAAATATATTTTAATATGGAAGGTTAAAAGAAAAAGAAATGTTTCTAGATGAGATAATCTTTGTGTGGTAAAGTAAAAAGTTGTGAAATGTCTAAGTAAGTTGCAAAAGGTTTTAAAAGCTTAAATTGCAGGTGGTTAAAATGCCTTCATGACGGAGGAATGATTGCATCATTCGAAGCCTAGTTAATTGTAAAGGCATTACTTAAAAAAATGGGAAGATAATAGGGTAAAAGATATTTAGATGAAGAAGATTAAAAATTTTAAGTGAAAAACTTTAAAAACAGAAGTATAGAAAGTTAAAAAGAAAAAAAAGATAAAGAAGATGTAGAAAGAAAAAAATGTAGGAAGACAAGAATTTTAAACCCACAAAATAGGAAGAAAAAAAACCAAAACAACAACAAAAAACTAGGAGGAAAATAAGCAACTAAGGGTAAATATACAAACCTTAAAAAAAAGAAAACTAAAAGATAGAAACAAGATAAAAAATGGTTAAAAATGTCAAGTAAATGTATTTCAGATAAAAAAATACAAAAAGCTAAGACAACTATAAGATACAGACATTCAAGATAGAAAGAAAAAGGTACAAGAGAGAAGTTTACAGTCAAATATTGGATAAAATAGAAGAACAAGGAGATTATTAGTAATTTTTTTCAAAAAGCCCATCAACTTTAATTTCTGGTGGTACAGATATTAGAAGTCTCAGATGAGGGTGTTAAAATTTATAGACAAAAGCCAATTTAGAAAGCATTAAACTAGAAGGAAATTGGTTTAAAACCACATCAAAAAATTAAAAAGGACTAAAGTAATTCTAAAAACTAAGGCAGAATGCTTTTGAAAGACTTAAATTTAAAAGGACTTTTAAGGGGTATATATCCCCCAAAGATAAACTTAAAATAACGCTTTTTACTATAAACTTTTAAAATTTGGATTCATCAGGACTTAGTGCTGTGGAAAGGCATATGTATCCAAAAAAAGTACATAAGCCTAAAGTACTTTGGAAAGATATTCTAACAGGACAATGGAAAGGTCCTGACCCAGTGATTCTCTGGAGTCGGGGGTCTGTTTGTGTGTTTCCACAGGGAGAACAGCAGCCGATTTGGATTCCAGAGAGATTAACTAAAGCAATTTCTACAGTCCAAAAAGAAGATGATTTGACTCAAATCCATAACAGCTGATATCCAGATCTCCAGCTTGGCTATTCTTACATCTACGACAGTGATTAACCAGGGTGCTTTTTTCAATATCTATTTTATTATTGCATTTTTCCCACATCATAAAGTTCTATTTTATTTTTTGAGCTCATACAAACCTAGGTTAATGTTTTTCTAATCAGTTTTATTTTTTGACTGTGGAGTTTTTAAACATTGCAATGGAGATTTCACCTAGGTAAAGCTACAAGGCCTTTACTATTGTCTTATGTGTTGTACGTTTGTGTGCACATTTGTGTTTTGTGTTGTATGTCTGTGTGTGTGTATGTCCATAGATCTTATATGAGGAGCGCTCATGAAAAAGTGGATCCGAATTATTATTTTTTTTTTATTCACGTGATTTAAATGGTTTAATTTAAATTAGGTAAACAGCTGTTATGGATTGTTTTTAAAGATGGTTAACAGATCTGTTTGTTTACTAATTTAAATTAGGTAAACAGCTGTTAAGGATTGTTTTTAAAGGAGGTTAATAGATCTGTTTGTTTACTTTCAGCTTTCCTTTTCATCATATTTAATAATTCTGTTCAGGATAATGTCTCTTTAGCATCATTGCCAGAATTCCTATCTCCATCCCAGTGCCAGTGAAGACAAAAATAAAACCAGACTACAGCTTCTATGATAGCTATCACAGTTAGCTGTATAAACTGTTGCATCAATGAATATAACTCAACAAGTAATGTTCAATCAAGGACTCGATTTACTTTGGGAGGAAATGGACATATTGATAGTCCCCTCTGCTTTGAACTGCTTGCAGAACTTGCCTGGATTATGTATCACTTGTATACATTGTGAACTATCGTTTGGTGCAGCGAATTGTGGTAGTGCTGGCATATCTTTGCTGATGGTGTCACCAGTGATGCAATTTTTCCAAAGGAGCCGTCAATTGGCTTGGTGTCGTGGCATTTCTGTATCTTCCTCCCTTCTGCTAGTGATGGTCTAAAATTTGGGGGCCAACAGAGGTGAGGCAAAGAAGCTCACCCCCCCCACTGGCACCAAGGGCAACATTGGGGGCCAACAGAGGTGAGGCAAGAACCTCACACCCGCACTGGTGCATAGGCCTATCCACAAGTATGGCAGTATTCTGGACCAGTAGTCAGTGACTGGTATGATCCAACTGCAGTGGTATCAACCTAAGACAGGAGGCTGACGCCTAGAGGTCAGGTTTTCCCATGACGGGTAAGAACCATATGTTGAATTGGACAATCTACCAGGCACAGTCCTTAAGCCACATTGCTTGTTTAATTAATCAGAAGGGGGGAGATGCTGAGGGCCATTGCTAAGTAAGACGCATGGCATGACCCAGGTCATTTGCAGTGTCATTGCATGTAAGGTGACCTTGCTCAAGGACCAGGGCGGATCCGGGTTTAGGGCGGATGGGGGTTTAGGGCGTTCCCGGTTTAGGACAATCTGGGTTTAGGGCGGTTCCAGGTTTAAGGTGTACCCTGCTGGGAATAGGGCGTATCCTGCTGCCTCAGCTGTGCCTGCTCTTTGAGTTCCCGTTGAGTTCTCCTTGAGTTCTCGTAGGATTCAGAGAGTATTTGGGATTTTGGCCAGAACGTGATTGGGGCCCAGAATGTGAATTCCCCCAGAATGTGTTTGTAGAGTGCCGGTGTGAGTTTGGGAATAAAGAGTTGCATTTGAATCTACAAGGTGTGTGGTGGCTCGTGATTTTGTACCCAGCCAGACTGTGGCAGTCAAGGCAATTTTGTGTGCCAGCCTTCCAACACCATTGCACTCATAAGCTGAAAAAAGCATATTTTCTCCTACATGGAGAAACCCTGGACCATGACTGATATGATGCAGCCCATTATCCAGACCTAGGATGGGGTCCCAAAAAAGATGAAACTGTGCATTAGAGTTAGCAAGAATCAGAGCCAGCCCTAACCCCTAGCCTAAGTCAGAGCACATCTGCAGACAAACAGAGTTGAGCAAAGCCTCTCGCAGCTCCAGAATCTCCCCTCTTGCACCTTTGATAGCCCTGAACATTTCTCTGGATGCCACATCTGCCTAAGGCCCCTCTTTCTTATGAAACTGGCAGTAATGATCAAAAGATTTGTGCCCAACTGACTCAGAGCTGATTGTCTGGGCCACTGCCTCTGCTGACCCTCTCCCTGCAGAGAGGTGCCCGGGAAAGGAGGGGCACCATACAAGCATAGCTGCCACAATGCAAGTTTGTCATGGAAGAGATGCAGAGGCTAAAGCAACAGGTGACCAATTCAGCCTTTGTGTAACAGGCTCAGAGTGACATTTTCCAAAAATTACAAACTTACTTTACTGAGAAGTGTACCAGAGAGCTGACGAAAATGGCCACCACAATTTTTCTCAATGGAGACCCAGAGGCTCAAAACCAGCAGACCACGAAGATAAAGATGTGGATAGACACACACAACTGCATCTAATGCATGAGATCAAGCACCTTACAGCTGTCCTCACCACAAACCCAGAGATCACTCAAATGGGGGTCTCACTAGAACAAAGCCAATGGTTCAAATGTTTATAAGGAAAAATAAGCATGACCAGAAAAAAAGGGGAAGGCTCCAGTGGCCCCGGTGGGCAAGCACCCACTGCCATGCTCAAATGCTAAGCCTTGAACAGAGAATGAATGAATGATTTCCCCCGGTCTTTGGCCCCAGACCCTACTTTCAGTTTCTTCCCACTTGCTCAGAAGTTGATGATTGACAAATATGGCAGGAATCCGATGGACATACACAACTGCCTCTGATGCCCAGGGCCCAGTGCCTCAGGAGGGCTCAGCTGCTTCAAGCCTCAAAATGAACCAGAAATATATTCATTTTAATACCCTATAGTGGGCCATAGGATGGACACTCCAAAAGAACCTGCTATCCTGCCTCCAACCACACACTGTGAGCCAGCAACAATAAGGGACACAGATCCCCATGCACCAAGGCATAGTGAACAAAAACACCAATGGAGCAGCTACTATACACAATTAGAGCAGGCTCCACCAGTCAAGAGAAGAAATCCACACAAAGAGCAACACCTAGGTGAGCACAATGTGGCTGCCACACCAGGACCTGCAGGGAACCTGCCCTCCAACCTTGGCAGACAGCCCACGCTGAGATTGACATAGGTGCCTTATATACAAATGATGTCCAGGTCATCAATCTCTGCTAAGATTTACATTAGATTTGAGTGTTGGAGAATCCCAGCAGCCAAGATCCTACACCAGGAGATGAAAAAAAAAAAATCCTGCATCTTAAAATGCCAGAGTATCTATGTACGCTCCCCTTCCCTAAATGACAGCTCCTCCCAGGGGCTTGAGTACATCATCTTTGGGACAGTACTGGACTCTGGCTTAAAAGCCCATATCTATCAATCAAAAGGTCAAATACTTTGGTTACCATCTGACTCAGCAACATAACAGACATTAGCCACTGGCCTTGAAACGAAACAGGAAATCTGCTCGATTCCATTCTTTTCAACCTGCCATCAGACTAGAGAATTCTTGGGGGCTACCAGACTCAGCCATATATGTCGATTTAAGTTATATATTCAGCCATATATAACTTTCAGTTATAGAAAACCCCTCTGTGAATCCACAAAGCTGGGGGGAGAATGAGATCCACTAATATGGGGGCCACCTAAGCAAAAGACCTTCGAGGACACTAAACAAACAGTCACAGTGCATCTGTTCTAGGGTTCCCTGAAGTCACAAAGGTTTTTTTTTTTTTTTTTTTTTCTGTACATCCAGGAACAGTGTGGAATGGGTGTAGGAGTCTCGACATGGACATCTGTCCAAAGAGCTGGATTCTGTAGCCCAAGAGTGGCCAACTTGTTTACTGGCCCTTGCATCCCCAGATCTTCTGATGATGGAAGCTGATAAACTGGCTATGGGACAAAAATTGGTTTTCAGGTTTCCTCATTCAGCGTTGACATTGGTAGAGTGCAAAGGACAATATTGGTTGACTAATGGTCAATACCAGGGCAGGTTATGTGAAAACCCATGTATCCATGTGGAAGTCATCCAGACTCCAAACCCAGCACCCTTGTTGCCCACTGGACCTGGATATCCTGATCACAACTCTATCAAAGACATGGATGAAATTATCTCCAGCAGACCACAGCTCGCATACCAGCCCTCAGTGATTCTGATGTGGAGTACTTCATATATGGAAGCAGTTTTATAAAAGATGGTGTATGTTTTGCTGGATATACTGTGGTCACTCTGGACTGCACTGTTGAGGCAAAACCTCTGTCTCAGGGAACTTCAGCACAAAAAGCAAAACTTATTTCTTTGACTCAAGCAACTTAGTGGGGACAGCAGGAGTCTGTGTGGATATTTACATAGACTGAAAATATGCATATGCTACACTTTCTGTTCATAGGGCCTCATGTAAGGAAAAGGTGGTCAATAATTCAGGAGAAAAGAAAGGCATAATATATGTGAAAGAAATTCTTTTGGATGCACTGTGGGCTCTCAGGAAAGTTGTGATTATATATAGCCAAGGTCATCGAAAGGGAAACACAGTGGTTTCTCAGGGCTCAGTTGCTGCAAGCCCCAAAATGAACCAGAAATATATTCAGATTTTTTCCCAATCAATATTGGCTCAGACAATGGGCCAGGTAACAGAGAGGCCAGGTTACCTGTCTGCAAGAAATGAGAAGAAAATCCTGTCCCCGGTTTAAAGGGTGCCCTTCTGCCTCACCAACTATTTAACAGAATGGGAGCCAACATACTCCCAACATGAACATAAATGGTTTAAGACTGAAAAAGAAAATTTCCTCCCAGGATGATGATGAAGATATTCTGATAGCTGGCATAGCCATCCCAGATATTCCAGTCCCAGCCTTTATCAAACAGTTCCACAGGAGAACACGTTGGACATACAGCACTTGAGACAGTTCTGAGTCAACATTGCTATGTCCCCTGGCTCACAAACTTCATCTGGATATTCTGAAAACAATGTGAGTTTTGTGCTAACAACAATCCTTGTCAGGGGCCAGAGCTCCCACCAGAAATTCAAACAATAGAAGGAGCACCTTTTGAAGACTTGGAAGCAGACTTCACTGAACTACCACATTCATGGGCTATGAGTAACTTAGTTTTTGTGTTTTCCTACTCTGACTCTGCGGAAGCCTTTCCCACCCACCTTTAAAAAGCAAGGAAGATAAGCAGAATGCTTCTCTGGGGAATGATTCCAGATTTTTTTTTTCCAAATCACTATTGGCTCAGACAATGGGCCAGCTTTTGGGAAGAGGTGATATGATTACTGACCAAGAGTTTAAACATCAGATGGAAGTTACATACTGCCTATAGTCTGTGGAGTTTGGGTAAATTTCAAAGGTTGAACAGGACAGAACTTTAAGTCTCAATTGGCTAAGCTGTGTCAGGAGACTCACATTGTGATGAACTTCTCCCTACTACATTGTTGAGGATTCAATCTAGTCTCACTAGGAGGACTGGAATCTCTCCTTATAAGATAATATTTGTGAGGCCCCACTCTCATTAGGGGACCATTGGGAGACTTCAGAGAGATAGGAGAATTTGCCCTGAGATGATAGCTTCAGGCCTTAGGGAAAACTTTATAGGTTCTTAACCAATGGGTTAGAGAAAGATTGCCACTAACTTTGACCACAGGTGTACACCCCTTCAAGCCTAGAGATTGATTCTGTGTCAAGGAATGGAATATTCAAGCACCTAATCTTCATTGGAAGGGCCACTTCCCCGTTATTTTATCCACCCAAACTGCAGTCAAGTTTGCAGAAATAGGTCCTTTGAATGACTACCTCAGACTCAAGTTTGTATCTGTGGAGTGAGCGTGTAATCTAGATGTTGCTAAGTCCTTGAAGCTGTATAGAAAAAAAAAAGAAGCACCAGAGAAGCTTGAGGGTCAGAAGGACAACAGCCCTGCTCCAATCACTCTGGAAGCTGACTGGTGTTTGCACACCTGAAACTTGAGGAGACTATGGCCCTGCTTCAGCCACACAGGGGGGAAGGACTGTCTGATCAATGCACCATGAAAGATAAACTCTCCACCAGGAATAATGAAGGCTTTCAACGCCTAAGATAGTTCTTATACTATAAAGTATTGCCACCTCTTACATATATATATATATATATATATATATATATATATATATATATATATATATATATATATATATAATTCTCTGGTTTTTGCTACTGGTTTGATGACAGTAACTCCTATTGACTGGACACTGCATGAAACAAATTCATTTATACTTTTTTTTTATCTTGCTTATATAAATTTGCAAAAATTTGTTTGTTGTTATTAGTTTCGCTTTGTTAATTTATGCTGTTTAACCTATGCTAATCAAAACGTTAGTCTATTATCTAGTTTGGTTTCCTCTGATAAACTTAAGAGGTTCTATTCTACTCCTATTCCAACCATGGAGATCATGTGAACCATATGTCAAGACAATCCACTATAACAAAGACGTGGTAAATATATATATTTAGGACATGTCCTGCCAGAGAAATACAATGGATGGATGACTGTTTGGAAAGACAAAATAGGTCCATTTTGAATTAATTTGATTTAGGAGGTCACCAATCTTGGGGTGAAGATAACTGGCCATTCCAGAGGATCATTGCCACTTATGGTCCCACTACCTGGGCACAAAATTGCAATTGGAGTTATAGAACTCCTATTTACATGCTGAACAGAATTATTCACTTATAATCTCTATTAGAAATTATTATTAATCAGACTGCCACAGCCTTTGACCTCCTAGCCTCAAAACAGACCCAACATGGGTGGCTAACTATCAAAATCATTTGGCATTAGATTACCTACTGGCTGAGGAAAGAGAAATATGTGGAGAGATCAACAGCTCAGATTGTTGCATCCAAATGGATGACAATAGACAAACAGTTAAGAATATAGCCAACAACACAAGAGAACTAGCACATGTGCTATTGCATACCTAGAAGGGCATTCAACTTCGGGTACCAAACAGGTTTTTGGGAGACGGATGTCAACCCTTGGTAGATTTCAAAGCTTAACTACTCTAGTGGGTATTCTCTGTTAACCTGTTTATGGATCCCATATTTGGCTCAACTGGGCATTAAAACTAATGTGTCCACTATGGAAGCTGCGTTTGAAAAGATGATAACAACTAAGTTTTTGACATTATATAAGGCCTTAAGCAAATATAATGGTAATGATGCTCTTAAATTTAAAGGATTAATTCATGGGTAGAATAATTAAAGGTGGGATTTAAGTGACACCCCCTTTCTCCACAGAAAAGTCTTACCTGAGATTCTATAGAAATCTTCACCATGGCTGATTTTAGGACTGTTAGCAAGAGTCTCTGGAAAAGTGTTCAATGTAGATAAACTTCCTATTTTCCTGTTGCCCTGTTTTACTTAGCCACTGGCCGAGAAGATACCAGCACTCATGGTGCTGGGAACCCCCTTAATACTTTTTCACAAATATATCCTGTACAGTAGTTTGTAGAAATGTGCAAAGAAAGCATCTGGCCTTGTTCTGGGCATCACAGAAATGTCTATATTTTTAAGATATGTTACCAACTGGGCTCCATGGTAACAACTGGTAAGGAGAGGAACAATGGGGAAAGAAGCTCTCCCTACTCAGGTGTTTTTCTTGAAGAATTAATTTGCCAAAAATAGTGAAAGAAAAAGCTGCTTTAATGTGAACTATGGCATACTGTGAACTCCTGAGTTCCTCCCCATACATGCTGGGTATAAAATTCTGAAACTGCCTGAAATCAGGGTTCAGGAAATTGATTGATTACAACAAAAGCTGTGCCCTCTGAGCCCGGTTGTAGCCAAATGAAACTGTTTTCTGCTGTATTAGGTGCCTTGCCTCCTTTGACCCTACAAAGTATTGTGCTATCCCGGCATTGCCTGGACTCTCTCCTCCCACTGTTTCTCCCTAGGCTGGGCTTCAAGAATGGGTCCTGGTTCCCCACAAACCCCACATTTCTGGACACAATGTATCCCCTCACAGTGCCCTCCTTTGGCACTCCTTTGATCTAGGTCCCTCTCTGAGAATCTACACATCTGGGGCAGAGTAGTGGAATTGTCTTGGCCTCTTCCCACTGAAGGCCTAGTGCTTACCTTGCCCTTCCCAATCTCCGATCTCCTCCCTTCAATCCCCTGCCCTCCAGCCTTTCATGCTGCCCCTATCCCAACCCAGCCCTCCTATCCCTGATATTCCGTGCTCCAATTCCATGAACAGGCAGCTCACCGGAGCCCCTGATCACATTCCTTTTGTCGTGAGACTTCCCGTAAGGTCTCTTGTTGTCGGATAGACCTGGGGGCCCGTTGCTTAGGCACCATATTGAGCTCTCCTCCTTGCTGTTTGCACTGCCCTCTGTCTCCTCATCCTAGCATCACCCCTTCATCTCCTTCCCCTAGCACATTCCCCTGTAGAGTGGGCCTTCTGCTCCTTTGTTTCTTAATCCTCTTTTGGGCGAGTTGGTCCCTTATCTGGAATCCTTGCTTGGGGCCTGGCTCTTGCCCCTCTTTGCACCCACTGCAACCCTGTGCCATGCCTTGTAGTCGCTGTCCTCCTGCACTTGTCCCTTGCTAAGCCCTGTTGGCCTGGTCCTTGGCACTTGATTCTCATCTGTGCCACAGCATCTTGTGGGAAAAAGAGCCCTGCTTCTCACATGGGCCTCTTGACTTCCCTAGGCCCTTGGTCCTGCACCTGGAACCTGGCTGTTTTGTGTGAGGTTTGTTGATAGTATTAGGGCTATGGATAATTTAAGAGCTAGGGATATGGTTATGGCTATTTTTAGGGTTAGGGATTTGGATAAATCTAGTGTTCTAGTTAGGTTTTGGATTAGGATAAGATTTAGAGCTAGGGTTTGTTTTAGGTTAACGGTCATTGTTCGGGATAGGGTTAGGTTTAGGGTGAGGGCCAGATTTAGGACTAGCGTTGGGTCTAGGCATAGAATTAGTCTTTACATTAGGTAAACAGTTATTGTGAGGGCTAGTGCTAGGTTTTGTTGAAGGCCAAGGCTAGATTTATGACTGTATTTAGCATTAGATTTGGCCAATTGCTAATATTACTGTTAGGTTTAGGTATAGGTTTACCGGTGGGGTAGGGCTAGGGTTCACTTTATTGTTAGTGTTAGGTTTAGACCTGAGGTTACTGTTAGGGTCAGAATAAGGGTGAGGATTAGAGATAAAGTTAGAGCTAAAATGAGGGAAATGGTTAGGACTAGTAATAGAGATAGGGTTTGAGGTAGGCTAAGGATTATGATTAGGACTAGGGTAGCATTAGGGTGAGGGTTTGACTTAGGGTAAAGGATAGGGTTAGAGGTAGATGTAGAGTTAGGGTTAGGGTTAGGTTTAGGGTTAAACCTAGGTTTAGGGCTTGAAATAGGGCTAGGATTTGTATTAGCATTAGGGCTACAGCTAATGAAAGAACTAGGATTTTGATTAGGGCTAGTTCTAGGATGAGCGTTAGGTCAATGTTTAGAGCTAGGGTTACTGTTAGGGTCTGAGTAAGGGTCAGGGCTGCTTCTAGCGTTAGGATTAGGGCTCAAATTAGGGCTATGTTTAGGGCTAGGTGTAGGGTAAGGTTTTGGTTTAGGTTAAGGGTTAGGGTGAGTGTTATTGCTCTATTAGGGCTAGTGTTCAGTTTAGCATTATTTCAAAATCTAGACTGTAGATTAGGTTTAGGTTTAGGGTGATTATTAGAGATAGGGTTAGTGTTACTGCCAGTTCAGCATCAATGTTACTGATCAGAGTTAGGGACAGACTCAAATTAGGGCTAGGGTTAAGGCTAGGTGTAGGGTTAGGGTTTGTGTAAGAGGGAGCATAAGAATTAGGGATAGGTCTAATGTCAAGCCTAGGATTAAGGTTTGGTTAGGGTTAGGGTTATGGCTTTGTCACTGTTTTGTTTTACAGCTAGGGCTACTTTTAGGACAAGTGATAGTGTTAGCGCTAGTGGTATGGTGAGTTTTAGGCTTAGATTTATTATTATGGTTAGATCTAGGTTTAGGGCTATGGCTATGCTTAGGGCAAAGGTTAGGGCTAGTTTTAGGGTTATTAATGGATAGAATTAGAACTAGATATAGGGCTAGGGTGAGAGTTAGAGTTAGTCTTATGCCTAGGGTTAGGATAAGGTTCAGGGTTAGGGCTAATTTAGGGCTAGATTTAGGTCTAGAGTTAGGGTTATTTAGGGGAAGGGATGGGGTTATAGCTAGGTTTAGGGCTAGGGCAATGGTTAGAATTAGGGCTAGGGCTAGGGTTAGGATTAAGGCTATGTTTAGTGCTGGGATGAGGGTTTTGTTAGGGCTAGGGCTAGGATTAGGGATAGGGCTAATGTCAGGTCTAGATTTATGGTTAGTATTAGTTTTAGGGTTTGGTTATGGCTAGGTCTAGTGTAAGGGTTAGGTTTATGTAAGGGTCAGGTTTAAAGCGAGGTGTATTATTATTAGGGTCAGAGTCCAGGTAGGTTTTAGTTTAGGTTAAGTTTTAGGGTTAAGGATTCAATTAGCTTTAAGGTTAGGGCTACGTATGTGTAATGGATAGTATTAGGTTTAGGGTTCAGTTAGATTTAGAGTAATGGATAGGGTTAGTGTTAGCGATAGTGTTAGTGTTATGCCTATGGTTAGCATATGAGTTAGGTTCATCTTTAGGGTAATGGATAGTGTTAGAGCTAAGGTTAGGGCTAGGGATAAGTTTATGATTAGAGCTCAGGTGAGGCATAGGGTTAGTGTCAGGGATAGTTTTAGTTTAAGTATTAGCATTTGAGCTAGGGTTGAGTCTTGGGCGATGGTTAGGGTTTAGAGTCAGGTCTACGGTTAGGGTTAGGGTTATGTTTAGGGTAAGGTTTAGAGTTTGAACTAGGTTTAGGGCTTGGGTGAAGATAGGATTAGGATTAGGTCTAGTGTTATGGTTAGGGTTATGATTAGGGGTAGGTTTAGGGCTAGGATAAGGGCTAGGTTTTGTGTGAAGTTTAGGGCTAACATTAGGGATATGGGAAATATAAGAGTTAGGAATAGGTTTATGGCTAGTTTTAGGGTCAGGGTTATGGATATGTCTAGTGTTATGGTTTGGTTTGGGGTTAGGATAAGTTTTACAGCTAGAGTTTATTTGGGGTGAAGGGTCATTGTTCAGGATAGTGTTAGATATAGTGTGAGTGCCAGAATTACAACTAGCGTTGGGTCTAGGAATAGGGTTAGTCTTTAATTAGGTTAACAGTTAATTTTAGGGCTAGTGCTAGGTTTTTGTTTAGGACTAGGGCTAGATTTATGACTATATTTAGGATTAGGTTTTGTTTAATGCTAGTGTTATTGTTAGGTTTAAGTGTAGGTTAACCGGCATGAGAAGTGTTAGGGTTCGGTTTAGTGTTAGGGTCAGGTTTAGACTTAAGGTTAGTGTTAGGGTCAGAATAAGGGTCAGGGTTAGCGTCAGGTTTAGAGCAAGAATTAGGGCTAGGATAGGACTAGTAATAGAGTTAGGGTTTGAGGTAGGCTTAGGATTAAGTTTAGGACTAGGGTAGCATTAGAGTGAGAATTTGGCTTAGGGAAAGAGATAGGTTTTAAGATAGGGTTAGGGTTAATGTTAGGTTTAGGCCTAGGGTTAGGGTTAGAGTTAAAAAATAGAGCTAGGTCTTGGATTCGGGCTAGGATTTGTTTTATCAGTAGGGTATGATAAGAACTAATGATAAAGGCTCATGAAAGAACTAGGTTTCTGCTTACGGTTAGTTCTAGGGTTAGCGTTAGGGCAATGTTTAGAGCAAGGGTTGTTGTTAGGGGCTGAGTCAGTGTCAAGGTTATTTCTAGGGTTAGGGTTAGGACTCAAATTAGGGCTAGGTTTAGGGCTAGGTGTAGCTTTAGGGTTTGGTTTAGGTTAAAATTTAGTGTTATGTCTCAGTTTTTTTTTTTTTTTTTTTTTTTTTTTTTTTTTTTTTTTTTTAGGGTTAGGGTAGATTTAGGGCTAGTTTTCCAATTAGCATTAGGGTTAGGTCTAGTGTTATGGTGAGGTTTATACTTAATTTTAGTTTTAGATCCAGGTTTAAGCCTTGGGCAAAGGTGATGGCTAAGTTTGGGGCTAGGGATAGGACTAGCATTTTGGTTATGGTAGGGAATAGGTTTAGATCTAGGGATAAGGCTAGGGTGAGAGTTAGAGTTAGTCTTAGGGATAGGGATATGGTTAGGTTTACTGTTAGGGCTAAATTAGGACTAGGAATAGTGCTATGGTTGGTGTTAGATTTAGGTCTAGGTTTAGGGCTAGGGTTAGGGTTAGCATTAGGGTTAGGGTAAGGTATGATGTTACAGCTATGTTTAGTGCTAGGACAAGGGATATAATTAGGATTAAGGCTAGGGTTAAAATTAGGGTTAGGATTAAGTCTAGGCTTAGAACTAGGATTAGGTCCATGGATAGGGCTAATGTCAGGTCTCGGGTTAATGTTAGGCTAGGGTTAGGGATAGTGCTATTGCTCAGTTTTGTTTTAGAACTAGGCCTAGGTTTAGGGCTAGTTTTATAATTAGTGATAGTGTTAGGGCTACTGGTAGGGTGAATTTTAGGCTTAGATTTATTGTTATGGTTAGATCTAGGTTTAGGGCTATGGCTAGGGTTAAGGCTAATGTTAGGGTTATTGTTAGGGTTATGCTAATGGATACGGTTAGAACTAGAAATAGGGCTAGGTTGAGAGTTCGATTTAGTCTTTGGGCTAGGGTTAGGGGTAGGTTTAGGGTTAGGGCTAAATTAGGGCTAGGATTAGCGCTAGGGTTAGTGTTAGGGTTAGACCTAGCGTTTGGGTTAGTGTTAGTGATAGGGTTAGGATTAGGTTTACGGGAAGGGATAAGGTTACAGCTAGCTTTAGGTCAATGGTGAGGGTCACAATTTGGGTGAGGTGTAAGGTTAGGGTTTGAATTAGGATTCAGGCAAGGTTTAGTGTTAAGCTGAGGGTTTGTGTTAGGGTTAGGGCTAAGATTAGGGCTAGGGCTAATGTTTGGTCTAAGCTTATGTTTAGTATTAGTTTTAGTGTTAGGTTATAGCTATATCTACTATAAGGGTTAGGTTTATGATAGGGGTTAGGTTTAGAGCTAGGTGTATTATTAGGGTCAGGGTTTGGGTAGTTTTGGTTTAGGTTAAGTTTTAGGGTTAAAGATTGAATTAGCTTTAGGGTTAGGGTTCTGGATAGGGTAATGGATACGATTAGGTTTATGGTTCTGGTTAAGTTTAGAGTAATGGATAGGGTTAGTGTTAGCAATAGGGTTACCATTAGGCCTAGGGATAGCATTTGGGTTAGGCATATGTTTACTGTTATGGACAGGGTTAGAGCTAAGGTTAAGGATAGGGTTACATTTAGGATTAGGTTTAGGGTAAGTGTAGGCATTTGAGCTAGGGTTAGAGATAGGGAGTGGGTTCGTGTTTGAGTCAGGGCTAGGGTTAGCTTTAGGTTTAGGGTTATGTTTGGACTAAGCATTAGAGTTTGAGATAGGGTTAGGGCTAGGGGGAGGGTTAGCATTAAGTTTAGGTCTAAGCTTATGGTTAGGGTTATGATTAGGGCTAGGATTAGGGCTAGGTTTAGGGCTAGGATAAGGACTAGGTTTTGTGTGATGTTTAGGGCTAACATTAGGGCTATGGGTAATGTAAGAGCTAGGGATATGGTTATGGCTAGTGTTAGGGTCAGGGTTATGGATAAGTCTAGTGTTAGGTTTAGGGTTTGGTGTAGGTTAAGGTTTAGGGCAAGGGTTTATATTAGGTTAAGGGTCATTGCTGGCTTAGGGTTAGTATTATGGTTAGGGCCACAATTAGGACTAGCGTTTGGTCTAGTGATAGGTTTAATCTTCAAGTTAGGTTAAGGGTTATTGTTATGGCTAGTGATAGGTTTTGTTTAGGGTTAAGGCTAAATTTATGACTATATTTAGTATTAGGTTTGGTCTAGTGCTAGTGTTACTGATAGGTTTAGGTATAGGTTTACCAGTAGAGGTAGTGTTAGGGTTCTGTTTAAGGTTAGAGTCAGGTTTCAATCTAGGGTTAGTGTTAGGGTCAGAATAAGGGTCAGGGTTAGGATAGGGGATAAAGCTAGAATGAGGGCTAGGGTTAGTACTAGTAATAGAGTTAGGGTTTGGGGTAGGCTAAGGATTAAATTGGGACTATAGTAGCATTATAGAGAGGGTTTGGCTTAGGGTAAGGAATAGGGTTAGAGGTACAGTTAGGGTTAGTGTTAGAGTCAGGGCTCGGATTAGGGTTAGAATTTGTGTTAGCATTAGGGCTATGGCTAATGAAAGAACTAGTTTTCTGATTAAGGCTAGTTCTAGGGTTAGTTTATGACAACGTATAGAGCTAGGAGTACTGTTAGGTTCTGACTAAGGGTCAGGGTTATTTCTATGGTTAGGGTTAGGACTCAAATTAGGGCTAAGTTTAGGGATAGGTGTAAGGTTAGTGTTTGGTTTAGGTTAAGGTTTAGGGTTAGGATTATGTCTCAGTTTTTTTTAGGGGTAGGGGAGGTTTAGGGCTAGTTTTCCAATAAGCATTAGGTTTAGGGCTACTGTTAGGGTGAGGTTTTGGCTTAAGGTTATGGATTACATCCAGGTTTAAGGATAGGGTGATGGTTAAATTTAGGGTTGGGTCTAGGGATCGGGCTAGGTTTGGGTTATGGAAAGGGATAGGTTTTGAACTTTGGATAGGGCTAGGGCAAAAGTTAGAGTTAGTCTTAGGGCTAGGGAGGGGATTAGGTTTAGGATTAGGTTTACATTAGGGCTAAGAAAAGCCATAGGGTTAGTGTTAGTTTTTTGCCTAGAGTTAGGGCTAGGATTAGTGTTAGCATTCGGGTTAGGGTAAGATATGATGTTACAGCTAGGGCATGGGATAAAATTAGGGTTAGAGCTCCGGTTAAGGTTAGGATAAGGATTAAGTCTAGGCTTAGAGTAGAATTAGGGATACAGTTTGTGTTAGGGATAGGGCTAGGATTAGATCTAGGGCTAATTTCAGTTCTAGGATTATGGTTATGGATAGATTTAGGTTTAGGTTTATGTCCAGGTCTATTGTAAGGGTGACGTTGAGCATTAGGGTCAGATTTATAGCTAGGGGTATTATTAGGGTAAGAGTCAGGGTTAGGGTATGGGTTAAGTTAAGGTTTAGGGTTAGGGCTAAAATTAGCATTAGGATTAGGGTAATGGATATGGTTAGGTTTCAGGTTGAGGTGAGGTTTAGTATAATGGACAGGGTTAAGTTAAGGCACAGGGTTAGAGTTAGGCCTAGGGATTGAATTTGTTTAAAGATATGGTTCAGGTAATGGATAGGATTAGAGCTACAGTTAGGACTAAAATTATGGTTAGGTTAGGGCTATGGTTAGGGTTAGGCCTAGGGTTAGTATTTGCTTAGGGTTATAGTTAGGGTAATGGATAAAAATATATCTAGGTTGAGGGCTGGTGTTATGGTTAGGAATAGGGTTATGGTTCGGTTTAGGTTTTGGGTTAGGACAAGGTTTAGGTTTAGGTTTAGGTTTAGATTCAGTGTTAGGGCTAGGGATAGGGTTAGGGCTACAATTAAATCTAGAAATAGGGCTCAGATTAGGGCTAGGTTTTGGGTTAGGTTATGGCTAGTGTAGGACTATGGCTAATGTAAAAACTAGGGTTAGAATTAGGGCTAGTATTAGGGTTAGCATTAGGACAAGGTCTAGTGTTTATATTATGTTTAGATTTAGGGGGATGATAGGAGATAGGGTTAGTGTTAGGGTCAGAGTCAGGATCAGTGTTACTTTTAAGATTAGGGATAGGACTCGAATTTGGGTGAGGATTAAGTCTAGGTGTAGGGTTAGGATTTGGGTTAGTGTGAGGGTAAGAATTAAGGATAGAACTAATGTCAAGTCTAGGGTTATGTTTATATTTGGGTTAGGGTTGGGGCTATGGCTCAGTTTTGTTTTAGAGCTAGGGCTAGGGTTATGGCTAGTTTTGGGATTAGCGATAGTGTTAGGGATAGTAGTAAGGTGAGGTATAATCTGATATTAATTGTTAGAGTTAGATCTAGGTTTAGGGATAAACTAAGGGCTACTGTTGCAATTATGATAACAGATAAGGTTAGAACTAGAAAAAGGGCTAGGTTGAGAGTTAGAGTCAGTCTTAGGGCTCGGGTTAGGGGTAGGTTTAAGGTTAGGCCTAAGTTAGGGCTAGGATTAGCGGTAGGGTTAGTGTTTGTGTTAGAGCTAGGTTTAGGGATAGTGTTAGTGTTAGGGATAGGGTTAGGTTATGGGAAAGGGATGGGGTTATAGCTAGGTTTAGAGATAGGTCCAGAGTTAGAATGAGGGTTAGGGCTAGGTTAGGGTTTGGGTTTTGATTAAGGGTAGGTTTAGGGCTAGGCTGAGTGTTTGTGTTAGGGCTAGGGTTAGTATTAGAGCTAGGGCTAATGTCAGGTCTAGGTTTATGGTTAGTATTAGTTTTAGTGTTAGTTTATGGCTTTGTGTATTGTAAGGTTGAGGTGTAGGGTAAGGGTCAAGTTTAGAGCTAGTTGTATTATTAAGGTCCGGATCCAGGTAGGATTTTGTTTAGTTTAAGATTTAGGGTTAATGCTTGAATTACCCGTGTGTTTGGATTAGGTTTAGTATAATGGATAGAATTAGGTTTATGTTTCCGGTTAACTTTAGAATAATGTATAGGGTTAGTGTTCACAATAGTGTTATTGTTAGGCCTAGGGTTAGAATTTGGATTAGGCTTTTCTTTAGGGTAACACATAGAGTTAGAGCTAAGGTTAGTGCTAGAGTTAAGGTTAGGATTAGGTCTAGGGTTAGGTTTAGGGTAAGTGTTAGAGTATGAGCTAGGTTTATGGCTAGGGAGATGGTTAGGGTTAGAGTCAGGGCTAGGATTATGGTTAGGGTTATGATTAGGTCTAGGTTAACTGTTAGTATAAGACTAGGTTTGTGTGGTGTTTATGGATAGTATTAGGGCTATAGGTTAGGGTTAGTGTTAGGGTTAGAGTTAGGGCCAGAATTAGGACTAGTGTTGGGTCTAGGGATAGGGTAAATCTTTTGGTTAGGTTAAGGGTTATTTTTAGGGGTAGTGCAAATTTTTTGTTTAAGGCTCAGGCTAGATTTATGACTATATTTAGGATTAGATTTTGTCTAGTGCTAATGTCACTGTTAGGTTTAGGTACAGTTTACTGGTAGGAATAGGGGTAGGTTCTGGTTTAGGGTTAGTGTGAGGTTTAGTTCTAGGGTTAGTGTTAGAGTCGGAATAAGGGTCGGGGTTTGGGTTAGGGTTACAGCCAAAATTAGGGCTAGGGTTACAACTAGTAATAGAGCTGGGGATTGGGGTAGGCTAAGGATTATGTTTAGGACTAGGTAACATTAAGGTGAGGGTTTGTCTAAGGGAAAGGATGGGTTTATAGGTAGAATTAGGGTTAGTGATAGCTTTAGGGCTAGGGTTAAGGTTAGGGTTAGGGTTAGTCTTAGGGTTAAATCTAGGGTTAGAGCTTGGATTAGCACTAGGATTTGTGTTAGCTTTAGGGCTATGGCTAATGAGAAAACTTAGTTTCTGATTAGTTCTAGTTCTAGGGTTAGCTTTAGGGCAATTTATAGAGCAAGGGTTAGTGTTAGGATCTGATTCAGTGTAAGGGTTACTTCTAGGGTTAGGTTTAGCACTCAAATTATGGCAAGGATTAAGGCTTGGTTTAGGCTTAGTGTTTGGTTTACATTAAGGGTTATTGTTTGGTTTATGGCTCAGTTTTGTTTTAGGCCAGGTTAGGGTTCGGGCTACTTTTCTAATTAGCATTGCTGTTAGGGCTAGTGTTAGGGTGAGATTTAGGCTTAAGTTTAGGGTTTGATCCAGGTTTAGGGGTAAGGCAAAGTTTAGGGCTAAGATAGGGCTAGGGATAGTGCTAGGTTTTGGGTTATGGCAAGGGATAGATTTAGAAATAGGGATAGGGATAGCGTGAGATTTAGAGTTAGTCTTAGGGATACGGATAGGTTTAAGTATAGTATTAGGCCTAAATTAGGGCCAGGATTAGTGCTAGGGTTAGTGTTATATTTAGGCCTAGATTTAGGGCTAGGGTTAAGGTTAGCATTAGTGTTATGGTAAGGTACGTTGTTACAGCTATGTTTAGTGCTAGGAAAAGGCATAAAATTAGGGATAGGGCTTGGGTTAAGATCAGGGTGTGCATTAAGGCTGGGCTTAGAACTAGGATTAGGGCTAGGGATAGGGCTAATATCAAGTCTAGCGTTAAGGTTAGGTAGGGTTAGGGATAGGGCTATGGCTCAATTTTGTTTTAGAACTAGGCCTAGGGTTAAGGTTAGTTTTATGATTAGCAATAGTGTTAGGGCTAATGGTAGGGTGAAGTTTAGGCTTAAATTTATTGTTATGGTTAGATCTAGGTTTAGGTCTATGGCTAGGGTTGGGTCTAAGTTTAGGGCTAGTGTTAGGGTTATGGTAACAGATAGAGTTAGAACTAGAAATTAGGCTAGGTTCAGAGCATGAGTTAGTCTTTGGGCTAAGGTTAGGTGTAAGTTTAGGGTTAGGGCTCAATTGGAGCTACAATTAGTGTTAGGGTTAGTGTTAGGATTAGGCCTAGTGTTAGGGTTAGTGTTAGTGTTAGGGTTAGGATTAGGTTTACAGAAAGGGATAGGGTTATATCTAGCTTTAGGGCTAGGGCAAGGGTTAGAATTAGGGTTAGGACTGAGATTAGTGTTAGGGTTAGGATTAAGACTAGGTTTAGGGGTAGGCTGAGGGTTTGTGTTAGGGCTATGGCTAGCATTAGTGTTAGGGATAATGTAAGGTCTAGGTTTATGGTTAGTATTAGTTTTAGTGTTAGGTTATGGCTATGTCTATTGTAAGGTTTAGGTGTAGGATAAAGGTCAAGTTTAGAGCTAGCTGGATTATTAGAGTCAGGGTCCAATTAGGGTTTGGTTTATGTTAAGTTATGTTATGCTTGAATTAGTGGTGGGTTTCGGTTGGGGTTAGGGTAACGGATAGAATTTGGTTCATGGTTCCCATTAGCTTTAGAGTAATGGATAAGGTTAGTGTTAATGATAGGATTATTATTTGGCTTAGGGTTAGCATTTGGGTTAGGCATTTCTTTAAGGTAATGGATAAGGTTAGAGCTAAGGTTAATGCTTGGGTTAAGGTTAGGATTAGGGTTAGGGTTAGGGTTATGCCTAGGGTTAATTTTAAGGTTAGGGTTAGTGTAAGTGTAGGCATTTGTGGTAAGAATAGGGCTAGGGCGAGGGTTAGGATTTGAGCCAAGGCTAGTGTTAGATTTAGGGTTAGGGTTATTTTTAGGTTAAGGATTAGAATTTGAGCTAGGGTTAGGGCTAGGGCGAGGGTTAGCATTAGGGTTAGGTCTAAGGTTATGGTTAGGGTTATGATTAGGTCTAGGATAAGGGCTAGGTTTTGTGTGATGTTTAGGGCTAACATTATGGCTTGGGTTATGTGAGAGCAAGGGATATGGTTATGGCTCATTTTAAGGTAAGGGTAATGGATAAGTCTAGTGTTAGGGTTAGGTTTTGGTTTAGGATAAGGTTTAGAGCTAGGGTTAGTGTTAGGGTCACAATAAGTGTCAGTGTTAGGGTTAGGGTTAAAGCTAGAATAAGGGCTATGTTAAGGACTTGTAATAGAGTTAGGGTTTGAGGAAGGCTGAGCATTATGTTTAGGACTAAGGTAGCATTAGGTTGAGGATTTGGCTTATGGTAAGTGATAGGTTTAGAAGTAGGGCTAGGGTTAGGCTAAAAGTTAGGGTTAGTGTTAGAGTTAGGGTTAGGGTTAGCGTTAGTTTTTGGTTTTGGGTTATAATTAGGTTAAGGGTTAGTGTTAGGGTTCGTGTTAGGATAGGATTAGGTGAGTGTTAGAGCTAGGGTTCGGGTCAGTGTTAGGGTTACGGTTAGGGCTAGGACAGGTTTAGGTTTAGGGTTAGGTTAGGGTTTGTGATATGGTTAGGGTTAGGGTTATGTTTAGTTATAGGGTTAGGGTTATGGTTAGGGTTAGTGTTAGGGTTAGGGTTAGTATTCAGGTTAGGCTTAGGGTTAGGTTAAGGTTTAGGGTTTGTTTTAGTGTTAGGGTTCTGGTTAGGTTTATTGTTAGGGTTAATGTTAGGATTAGAATTAGTATTAGGGTTATGGTTAGGTTTAGGTTTACAGTTAGTGTTAGGGTTTGTGTTAGGGTTAGTGTTTGGGTTAGGGTTATGGTTACAGTTAAGATTAGGGTTACATTTAGGGTTAGGGTTAGGCTTAGGGTTAGGGTTAGTGTTAGTGTTAGGTTTAGGTCAGTGTTTCTTATAGGGTTATGGTTATGGTTAGGGTTTAAGTTAGGGTTAGGGTTAGTTTTAAAATTAGGTTTAGGGTTAGATTTAGGTTTAGTGTTAGGGTTAGTGTTAGGTTTAGGTTTAGGGTTTCTCTGAGGGTTAGGTTTTGGATTAGAGTTAGGGTTAGATTTAGTGTTATGATTAGGGTTAGGGTTTGTGTTATGGTTAGGGTTATGTTTAGGGGTAATGTTATGTTACAGTCTGAGTAAAAGTTAGGTTTAGGGTTAGTGTTAGGTTTAGGCTTAGGGTTAGTGTTAGTGTTAGTTATACAGTTATGGTTAGGGTTTGAATTTGTGTTAGATTTATTTTTAAAGTTAGTGTTAATGTTAGGTTTAGTGTTAGGGTTAGGGTTAGGGTTTGTGTTAGGATTAGAGTTAAAGATAGGGTTTGTATTAGGGTTATTGTTAAGATGTGGGTTAGTGTTAGGGTTACGGTTAGGTTTACGG
This sequence comes from Marmota flaviventris, assembly GCF_047511675.1. Lineage (NCBI taxonomy): Eukaryota > Metazoa > Chordata > Mammalia > Rodentia > Sciuridae > Marmota > Marmota flaviventris. The sequence continues at coordinate 25,845,655 of NC_092517.1, forward strand.
ATAGGGTTTGTGTTAAGGTTACGTTTGGGGTTAGTTTTAGGGTTAGGTGTAAGTTTACAGTTAAGTTTAGGGTTAGTGTTACAATTTGGGTTAGGGTTTGGGTTAGGATTAGTGTTTGGGTTAGGGTTAAAGTTAGGTTTATGGTTAGTGCTAGAGTTAGGGTTAAATTTACTGTTAAGTGTAGGGCTAGGTTTAGGGTGAATTTTAGTGTTAGTGTTAGGGGTAGGTTTAAGTTTAGTGTTAGGGTAAAGTTTAGGGTTAGGGTTAGTGTTCTGGTTAGTGTTTGGGTTAGGATTTGTGTTAGAGTTAGCTTTAGGGTTAGGGTTAGGTTTAAGGTAACTGTTAGTATTATGTTTAGTGTTAGGTTTTAGTATTAGAGTTAGGGTTAAAGTTAGGGTTAGCGTCAGTATTTGGATGAGGATAATACTTAGGTTTAGGGTTAGTGTTAGGTTTAGGGTTAGGGTTAGTGTTAGGTTTATGTTTAGGCTGAGGTGTGTTTTAGAGTTAGGGTAACGGTTAATGTTAGGTTTAGTGTTATGTTTTGGGTTAGGGTTAGGGTAAGGATTAGGAACAAGGTTAGGTTTAGAGTTAGGTTAGGGTTTGTGTTAGGGTTAGTGTTAGGGTTAGGGTTACAGGTAAGATTAGGGTTAGGTTTAGGTTTAGGGTAATGGTTAGTTTTATGGTTAGGGTTATTGTTTGTTTTAGGGTTAAAATTAGTGTTAGTGTTAGGGTTAGGTTTAATGTTAAGGTTAATGCTATGGAATGGGTTGGGGTTGTGTTAGGGTAAGGGTTAGGGTTATGGTTATGGTTAGGGTTATTATTAGGATTACCATTAGGGTTAAGGATAGTGTTAGGGTTAGTGTTAGTGTAAAGGTTAGGTTTAGCAGAAGTATAAAAGTTAGGGTTAGTGTTAGGGTTAGGGTTGCTGTTAGGGTTAGTATTGATGTTAGGGTTATTTTTAGGGTTAGGGTTAGAATTAAGTTTAGTGTAATGATTAGCATTAGGGTTGGTTTTAGGGTTAGTGTTATGGTTAGCATTAGGAAGAGAGTTAAGTTTAGGTTTGTGTTAACATTAGGGTTAGGGTTAGGGTTAGTTTTAGTGTTTGAGTTATGGTTAGGTTTAGGTTTAATATTATGGTTAGTGTTAGGTTTATGGTTATGATTAGGATTACGGTTAGTGTTCAGGTTAGGGTTAGGATTACAGTAAACTTTATGATTGATGTTAGTGTTAGGATTAGGATTAGTTTTAGTATTAGTGCCAATGTTAGGGTAAGGCTTAGGGTTAGGTTTAGGTTTAGTGTTTGGTTTAGGGTTATCCTTAGGTTTAGGGTTAGTGTTAGGTTTAGTGTTAGGGTTTGTGTTATGGTTGTGGTTATGATTAGGGTTATGTTTACAGTTAAGTTTAGGGTTACAGTAAGGGTTATGGTTAGTATTTGATTCAGGAATAGGGTTAGTGTTAAGATTATGGTTAATGTTTGTGATAGGTTTAGGTTTAGGGTTAGGGTTCAGTTTAGGGTTAGTGTTAGTTTTAGAGTTAGGGTTAGGGTTTGGTGTTAGGGTTCAGTTTAGGTTTATGGTTTGTGGTAGGGTAAGGTTTAGGGTGAGGGTTAGGGGTAAAGTTAGGTTAAGGGTTAGGTTCAGTGTTAGTGTTAGAGTTAGGGTTAGGAATAGTGCTAGTGTAAGGGATAGGTTTAGGGTTAGGGAAAGTGTTACGGTTAGGGTTAGGCTTATGGTTAGGGTTAGTGTTAGGGTTAGAGTTAGGTTTATGGTTAAGTTTAGTTTTTGGTTTAGGGTAAGAGTTAGGGTTCGAATTAAGGTTAGGGTTAGTTTTAGAATTAGGGTTAGGGTTTCAGTTAGGGTTAGTGTTAAGCTTAGTGTTCGGTAAGAATTATGGTTTGTTAGAATTAGGGTTGAGTTTATGATTTGTGTTAAGTTATTGTTAAAATTAGGATAACTGTTATGATTAGAAAGAGGGTTAGAGTGCGGCATAGGGTTAGGAAGAGTGTTAGTTTTAGGGTTATGTGTAGATTAGGTATAGTGTTAGCATTTGGGTTAGTGTTAGTGTTAGAGTTAGAGTTAAAATAAGAGTTATGGATAGGGTTAGTGTTAGGTTTAGGGTTAGGTTTAGGGTTAGGGTTAGTGATAGTGTTAGTGTTGGGGTTACGGTTAGTGTTAGGATTAGGGTTAGGGTTAGTGTTATGGTTAGTGTTAGGTTTAGCGTTAGGTTTAGGTGTAGTGTAAGGGTTAGGATTAGGATTAGTTTCAGGGTTAGGGTTACGGTTAATTTTAGTGCTAGCTTTAGTGTTAGTGTTAGGGTTAGGGTTGGGGAGAGTGTTATGTTTAGGGATCGGTTTAGGGTTAGCGCTAAGATCAGGGTTAGGGTTAGTGTTAGTTCTAGTGTTAGCATTAATGTTTGGAATAGATTTAGATTCCGTTTTAGAGTTATGGTTAGGGTTAGTGTTATGATTAGTGTTCCTGTGAGGGATAAGGTTTGTTTTATGGTAAGGGTTTTGGTTATGATTACATTTAGGGTTAGAGTGAGGCTTAGGTTTAGGTGTAGGGTTAGTTTTAGGTTACATGTAGGTTGGGGTTAGTGTTAGAGTTAGGTTTATTATTAGTGTTAGTGTTAGGGTTTATGTTATGGTAAAGGTTAGGGTGAGGGTTAGGGGTAGGATTAGGTTTAGGTTTAGGTTCATTGTTAGTGTTAAGGTTAAGGTTAGGGTTAGTGTTAGTATTAGGCATATTTTTGGTTTCTTTTAGGTTTAGGGTTAGAATTAGTGTTAGGTTAGTGTTACGGTTATGGGTAGGTTTAGTGTTAGGATTAGGGTTAGGTTTATGGTTAAAGTTAGCTTTGGGGTTAGGGTTAGGGTCGGGTTAGGGTTAGTGTTAGGGTAAGGATTATGGTATGTGTTAGGGTAAGGGTTAGCTTTAGGTTTTGTGTTAGGTTTAGAGTTAAAATTAGGATTTGATTATGATTAGAAGGAGGGTTAGAGTGAGGCATAGCGTTAGGATTAAGGTTATGGTTAGAATTCGGATTAGAGTGAGACTTAGGTTTAGGTTTAGGGTTAGTTTTAGGGTTACTTATAGGTTAGGGTTATTGTTAGGGTTAGGGTTAGGATTAGTGTTTATTGTTTGTGGTAGGGTGAGTTTTAGGGTGAGGGTTAGAAGAAAAGTTAGGTTAAGTGTTAGATTCAGTGATAGTGTTAGTGTTAGGGTTAGGGTAAAAAATAGGGATAGGGTTAGGGATAGGTTTAGTGTTAGAATTAGGGTTAGGTTTTGTGTTAGGTTAGTGTTAAAATTAGGGTTTCTGTTATGATTAGAAAGAGGGTTAGAGTGAGGCATAGGGTTAGCGTTAGTGTTAGTTTTAGGGTTATGGGTAGATAAGGTATAGTATAAGCATTAAGGTTAGGGTTAGTGTTAGAGTTAGGGTTAAAATAAGGGTTAGGGTTAGGGTTAGGTTTAGGGTTAGGCTTAGGGTTAAGGTTAGTGTTAGAGTATGTTTTAGGTTAAGGTTTATGTTTAGTTTTCAGTTAGGGTTCATGTTCGGGTTAGTTATAGGGTTAGGGTTGGAGTAAGGGTTAGTTTTAGATTTAAAGTTCGTTTTAGGGTTAGTGTTAGGGTTAGAGTTAGGGTTAGGGTTAGGTAAGTGTTAGGGCTAGGTGAAGGGTTAGGGTTAGTTTAAGAATTAGTGTTAGATATAAGATTAGATTTAGTGTTAGGGTTAGGGTTAGGGTCAGTGTTAGGTTTAGGGTTAGGGTTAGTTTAGGGTTAGTAGAGTTAGTGTTATGATTAGTGTTAGTGTTACTTATATGTTTAGGGTTATGTTACATTTAGGGTTAGTGTTATTGTTAGGGTTAGGGTTAGTTTTCGTGTAAGTGTTAGTATTAGGCTTATTGTTAGTTAAAAGTTAGGGTTAATGTTAGGTAATGTTTAGGGTTATGTTTCGTGTTAGGTATATTGTTAGGGTTATGGTTAGGGTTAGGATTAGGGTTACGACAGGTTTAGGGTTATGGTTAGATTTAGGATTACTGTAAGGGTTAGTTTAAGTGTAGGGTTAGGGTTATGGTTAAGTTTAGTGTTATGGTTATTGATAATTTTAGGGTTAGTGTTAGAGTTAAAATTAGGGTTAGGGTTAGTGTTAGGGTTAGGGTTAGAATTTGTGTTAGGGTTAGGTTAGGATTATATTTAGGGTTACAGTTATGCTTAGGATTAGCATTAGTTTTAGATTTAAGTTAGGGTTAGGGCAGGGTTAAAGTTAGTGTTATGGTTCAGGTAAGGATTAGAATTAGGGTTAATATTAGGGTTAGGTTTATGTTTAGGGTTAGGTTAGTGTTAGGATTAAGTTTAGGGATCATGTTAGGGTTAAGGTTAGGGTAAGTGTTAGCTTTAGGTTTTTGGTTAGGGTTAAGGTTAGGGTTAGTGTTAGGGTTAGGGTTAGGGTTACATTAGGTTTAAAGTTAGTGTTAGGTTTAGGGTTAGGATTATGAGTAACTTTAGGTTTAAAGGTTAGGTTTAGAAATATTGTTATGGATAAAATTATGTTTAGGATTAGGGTTAGGGTTAAAGTTAGGATTAGTATTAGTGTTAGGGTTAGTTTTAGGGTTAAGTTTAGGGTTTCTTTTAGGGTTAGGGTTAGGGTTACGGTAGAGTATGTGTTAGGATTAGATTAGGGTTTGTGTTAGGGTTAAGATTACAGTTATGCTTAGGGTACAATTTAGGGTTAGGTTTAGGGTTAAAATTAGAGTTAGTGTTAGTGTTAGTATTAGGGTTAGAGTTAGTGTTAGGATTAGGGTTTAGGTAGTATAAGCATTAGCATCAGGGTTTTTGTAGGAGTTATGTTTAGGTTTATAGTTAGGGTGTTGATAAAGATAAGGATTAGTGTTAGAGTTAGGTTGAGGTTTAGGGTTAGGTTAGGGTTAGGGTTAGGGTTAGGGTTAGGGTTAGGGTTAGAGATAGTGTTAGGGTTAGGGTTAGTAATAGGATTAGTGTTAGGATTAGGTTTGGGTTAGGTTTACGGTTTGTGTTAGGTTAAGGGTTACGGTTTGTGTTAATTTTATTAGGTTTAGGTTTAGTGTTAGGGTAAGGTTTAGGGATATGTTTAGGGCTACGGTTAGAGTTAGTGTTATGGTTAGGGTTAGGGGTCATGTTAGTGTTAAGATTAGGGTTATGGTTAGGGTTAGTATTACGGTTAGCATTAGGGTTATGGTAAGGTTTAGTTTTTGGGTTAAGGTTAGAGTTAGATTAAGGGTTGGTGTTAGGGTTAGGGTTAGAGTTAGTGTTAGGTCTTGAATTAGGGTTAGGGTGAGGTTTAGGGTTAGTGTCAGGGTTAGGTTTAGCTTTAGGTTTATATTTAGGATTGGGGTTAGGGATAGGGTTAGGGTTAGTGTAAAGTTAGTATTTGGTTTAGGGTTTGTTTTAGGGTTAGGACTAGGGTTAGTGTTACAATGAGGTTTAGTGTTAGAATTAGGTTCGGATTAGAGGTAGTGTTAGGGTTCTTGTATGGGTTAGGGTTAGGGTTATTGTTAAGTTTAGGGTGACGTTTAGAGTTAGGGTTAGGTTTAGTGCTAGTGTTAGGTTAGTGTTAGGGTTACGGTTAGTGTTAGTTTTAGTGTGAGGTTCAGGGTTAGGGTTAGGGTTAGGTAAGGTTTAGGGTTAGTGTTAGTGACAGGGTTACAATTTGTTTAAGGTTTAGGTTTAGTGTTAGTGACAGGGTTACAATTTGTTTAAGGTTTAGGTTTAGTGTTAGTGACAGGGTTACAATTTGTTTAAGGTTTAGGTTTAGTGTTAGTGACAGGGTTACAATTTGTTTAAGGTTTAGCTTTAGGATGGGGTTTAGGGTTAGGTTTAGGGTTAGGCTTATATTTAGGGTTAGATTTAGAGTTAGACTTAAGTTTATTGTTAGTGTTAGTGTTAGGGTTACGGTGAGTATTAGTGTTTGGGTTAAGTTTAGGTTTAGGTTTAGGGTTAGTGTTAGGGTCAGGGATAGTTTTAGGGTTAGTATTATGGTTAGTTTTATGGTTAGGGTTAGTGGTAAAATTAGGGTTAGCGTTAGGGTATGGTTAGTGTTAGGATTGCGGTTAGGGTTTGGGTTAGTGTTAGGGATAAAGTTTGTGTTAGGGTTAGTGTTATGTTAAGATTTGGTTTAGGGTTTGGTTCAGGTTAGGGTTATGGTAAGGGTGAGGGTTAGGGTTAGGGTTTGGGATAGGGTTCCGGTTAATGTTAGGGTTAGTTTTAGGATTAATGTTTGTGTTAGGGTTAGGGTTAGGGTTACCTTTAGGATTTGAGTTCGGGGTAGGTTTAGGGTTAGATTCATGTTTAGATTACAGTTTGGGTTATGGTGATATTTAGGGTAAGTTTTATGGTTAGCGTTAAAGGAAGGTTAGAGTTAGTGTAAGGATTAGAGTTAGGGTTAGGGTTAGGGTTAGTGTTAGGGTTAGGGTTAGGGTAAGGATTAGGGTTAGTGTTATGTTAGGATTAGGGTTAAAGTTAGGAGTAGTTTTTGGGTAAGGGTTAGAGTTAGGTTTAGGGTTAGTGTTAAGATTTATGTTTAGTGTTAGTGTTAGTGTTAGGGTTAGGTTTAGGATGAGGTTTAGGGTTAGTGTTATGGTTAGGGTTAGCTTTAGATTTAGATTTAGGGTTGGGGTTAGGGTTATTGTAAGGGTTATGTTAAAGTTAGGATTTGGTTTTGGTTAGGGTTAGGTTTAGTGTTATGGTGAAGGTTAATGTTAGGGTTAGGTTAGGATTAGGGTTAGGTTTAGGATTCATGTTAAGTTTAGGATTAGGGTTAGTGTTAGCTTTAGTTTTAGGGTGAGGGTTAGAGTTAGGGTTAGGGTTAGTGTTAGTGTTATGGTTTGGTTTAGGGTTAGTGATAGGGTAAATGTTAGGGTTAGGATTTGATTTAGTGTTAGGAGAAGTGTTTTGGTTAGGGTTAGGTTAGGGTAGGGTTCTTGATAGAGTAAGGGTTAAAGTGAAACGTAGGTTTAGGTTTAAATTTACGGTTAGGGTTAGTGTGAAGTTTAGGGTTAGGGTAAAGTTTAGCATTAGTTTTTGTGTTAGTGTTATAGTTAGTTTTAGAAATAAAGATAGGGTTGGGTAAGTGTAGTGTTAGGTTCAGGTTTAGGGTTAGGGTGAGGGTTAAAGATAGGGTTTGGATTAGGAGAAGAATTAGAATTATTGTTAGGGTTTGGGGTACAGTTAGGGTTATGTTTAGGAAAGAGTTAGGTTTATGGTTATGTTTATACTTAGGATTAGCTTAAGGTTTAGGGTTACGTTTATGGTTAGTCTCATGTTTAGGTTTATCATTAAGTTTAGTGTTAGGGTTAGGGTTAGTGTTAGATTGAGGGTTAGGCTTAGGGTTAGGTTTGGTTTAGGGTTACGGTTAGAATTAGGGTTAGTCTTCGGTTTAGTATTAGTGTTAGGGTTAGCGTTAAAATTAGTTCTTGGTTTAAGGTTAGGTTTAGGTTGAGGGTTCGTGATAGGGTTAGGGTAGGGGTAAGTGTTACTGTTAAGATTTGGGTTAGGGTCAGTGTTAGGGTTAGTGTTAGGTTGAGGTTTAGGTTTAGATTTAGGTAAGGGTTAGTGTTAGGTTTACGTTAGTATTTTGGTTATGGTTTAAATTACGGTTTGTGTTAGGGTTAGAGTTATGTTAGGTCTAGGGTTAGAGTCAGGGTTAGTGTTCGGGTTATGGTTAGGTTTAGTGTGAAGTTTTTTGGTAAGGTTAAGGGTTAGTTTTAGGGTTAGAGTTAGTTATCATATTAGGTTTAAGTTTAGTGTTAGTTTTTGGTTAATCTTAGGCTTAGGATTATGGCAAGGGTTAAGGATAGGTTAGGGATAATATTAGGCTTAGGTTTAAAATTAATGTTTGGGATAGGGTTAGAGTTATATTTATGGTTAGTTTAAGATTAGTTTAGGTTAGAGTTACGATTAGGATGAGACTTGGGATTAGTTTTAGTCTTAGAATTATGGTTAGGGTTATAGTTAGGATTAGGGTTAGTGTAGGTTTAGCCTTAGGGTTAGGTTTAATGTTAGGGTTAAAGTAAGGGTAAGGATTAGGTTTAGTGTTTGGGTTAGGGTTAGGGTTAGGGTTTGTGTTAGGGTTAGGGTAAGGATTAGGGTTAATTTTAGGGTTAGGGTTATGGTAAAGTTTAGGGTTAAGTTTGGGGTCTGGGTTAGTTTAGGGTTAGGATTAGGTTTAGGGTTAGTGTAAGGTTTAGGGTTAGGGTTTGTATTTGTGTTAGTGTTAAGGTTAGGGTTAGGGTAACAGTTATGATTAGGGTTAGGTTTAGGTTTAGTGTTATTGTCAGTGTTAGGTGTAGTGTTTTCTTTAGGGTTAGATTTAGGGTTAGGTTTAGGGATAGGTTCAGGATTAGTTTTATGTTTAGGGTTAGATTTACGGCTAGGGTTAGTGTTAGGGTTAGTGTTAGGATTTGTGTTTGGGTTAGTTTGAGGGTTATTGTTAGGTTTAGTGTTAGGGTTAGGTTTATGTTTAGTGTTAGTGTTAGGGTTAGGCTATTATTAGTATTAGGGTTCAGTTTAGAATTAGGGTTATTGTTAGGTTTAGGGTTAGTTTTAGTGTTAGGTTTTGGGTTATGTTTTTGGCTCGTTTTTCAGTTAGGTGTAGGTTTAAGGTTAGTGTTAGGGTTAGTGTTACGATTCAGGTTATTGTTTTTGTTAGGGTTAGGTTCTGTGTTAGGGTTAGTGTTAGGGATAGTTTTACTATTAGTTATAGGGTTAGGTTTAAGGTTATTGTTAGGGTTAGGGTAAGAGTTAGGGTTAGGTTAAGGGTTAGTGTTAGGGTAAGGGTTAGTGTTAGGGTTAGTGTTATGGTAAGTTCTAGGGTTAAGGTTAGGGTTAGTTTTATTGTTAGGTTTAGGTTTAGGGTTAGGGTTAGGTTTAGGGTTAGTGTTAAGGTAAGCGTTAGTGTTAGTGTTATGGTGTTAGGGTTAAAGTTAGGGTTAGTGTTATTGTTAGGTTTAGGGTTAGGGTTAGGGTTACGTTTGGGGTTATTGTTATTGTTTGTGTTAGGGTTAGTGTTAGTATTAGGTTTAGGGTTAGTTTTAATGTTATTTTTAGGGTCAAGGTTAGAGTTCTGATTAGTGTAGGTTAGGGTTCATGTTATGGTTAGTGTTAGTGTTTGGCTTAGGGTTAGGGTTAAGTATAATGTGAGGGTTAGGAGCAGGTTTAGGATTAGTGTTAGTGGCAGGTGTAGGGTTAGTGTTAGTGTTAGTGTTAGTGTTAGGGTTAGTGTTAGTGTTAGGGTAAGATTTCAGCTTATGGTTAGTGTTAGGGTTAAAGTTAGAGTTAGGATTAGTGTTAGTGATAGGCTTAGGGTTATGGTTAGGGTTAGGGTTAATATTAGCATTAGGGTTATTGTTAGGGTTAGGTTAAGGTTTAGGATTAGGTTTAGGTTTAGTGTTAGGGTAAATGTTAAGTTTAGTTTTAGGGTTAGGTTTAGTGTTAAGATAGGGTTATGGTTAAGATTAGTTTTAGAATTAGGTGTCAGTTTAAGGTTGGTGTTAGGGTTAGTGTTAGGATTCGCGTTATGGTTTGTGTTAGAGTTGTGGTCAAGTTTAGGGATTGTGTTAGTGTTAGGGTTAGAGTTAGGGTTATAGTTAGGGTTACGGTTAAGATTAGGGTTAGTTAGGGTTAGGAATAGTGTGAGGGTTAGTGTTAGGGTTATTGTTAAGTTTAGGGTTAATGTAGAGTTATGGTTTTTGATAGGGTCATGGTGGGGTTAGGTTTAGTGTTAATGTTAGCGTTACTGTCACTGTTCGTGTTAGAAATAGAATTAGGTTTAGGGTTAGGGCTACAGTTAGGATTAGGTTTAGGTCAGGGTTAGGGTTATGGTGTGGGTTCCAGTTTATGTAAGTGTTAAGGTTATGCTTAAGTTAAGGGCTACGGTCATTTATAGGGTAAGGAACAGAGCTACAGTTAGGATTAGGGTTAGTGTTAGGTTTAGTGTTAGGGTTCTGTTTATGGTTAGGGTTAGGTTTAGTTTTAAGCCTAGGGTTAGGGTTACGGTTTGTGTTTGGGTAAGGATTAGGATTCAGTTTAGAGTTTGGGTTAGTGTTAGGTTTAGGGTTAGTGTTGGGATTAGGGTTAGGTTTAGTTTTAGGTTTAGGGTTTTGTTTTGGGTTAGGTTTAGGGTTAGTTTAAGTGTTAGGGTTAGGTTTAGAGTTACAGTTAGTAGTAGGGTTAGAGTTAAGTTTAGGGATTGGTTTAGGGTTAGTTTTAGGGTTACAGATAGTGTTAGGGTTAGTTTTAGGGTAAGGGTTTTGGTTAGGTTTAGGGTTAGTGTTAGGGTTAGGGTTAGGCTTAGGATTAGGGTTAGTTTTAGGGTTAGGGTTAGTGAGAGGGTTATGCTTGGGGATAGGTTAGTGTTAGGGTTATGGTTAGGGTTACTGTTATCCTTAGGTTTAGGATTAGGGTTAGGTAAGGTTTGTGGTTAAAGTTAGTGTTTGTGTTAAGGTTAGGGTTGCTGTTAGTGTCAGGGTTAGGGTTAATGTTAGGTTTAGGTTTAGATATAGGTTTAGTGTTAGGGTTATGATTTGTGTTAGGTTTAGGTTTACTGTAATCATTAGGGTTATGTTTAGGATCGGGGTTTTGGTTAGGATTAGTGTTAGTGTTAGGGTGTTTGTTAAAATTAGTGTTAGGGATAATGTTAGGTTAGGGTTAGAGTTAAGGTTAGGTATAGGATTAGGGTTAGCTTTAATATAGGAGTAAGGGTGTGATTTTTTGTTAGGGTTAGGTTTAGGGTTGGGGTTAGGGTTATTGTTATTTTTAGTGTTAGGTTTAGTGTTAGATTTAGGGTTAGGTTTAGGTAACGGTTAGGGTTATGTTTACAATAGGGTCATGGTTATGGTTTAGGTTAGGGTTTGTGTCAGGGTTAGGGTTAGATTTAGTGTTAGTGATATGATTAGGGTTAACATTAGGGTTAGGGTTAGGTTGAAGATTATCTTTAGGGTTAGGGTTAGAGTTAGGGTTAGGGTTTGGGTTTGATTTAGGGTTAGGGATTATGTTATGGTTTGTGTTATGGTTTTCATTAGGGTTAGAGTTAGTGTTAGTGTTAGGGTTAGGGTTAGGATTAGGAATAGTGTTAAGGTTAGGGGAAAGTTTTGGGTTACTTTCAAGTTTGGGTTAGTGTTAGTGTTAGTGCTTATGTTATGGTTAGCGTTAGGATTAGGTTTAGAGTTAGGGTTTGCTTTAGTGACAGGGTTAGGGTTAGGGTTAAAGTTTGGTGTAGGGTCAGTGTTCCGTTTAGGGTTAGAGTTAGGTTGCGGATTAGGGTTAGATTTAGCATTACGATAAGTTACAAGTTTAGGATTAGGTTTAGGGTTAATATTAGGATTAGGGTTATGGTTAGCCTTAGTGATAGGGTTAGGGGTGAGGTTTGGTTTAGTGTTAGTGTTAGTGTTAGGGTTAGTGTCACTGTTCGTTTTAGAGAGAGCATTAGGTTTAGGGTTAGGGCTATGGTTAGGATTAGGATTAGGTTAGTTTCAGGGTTATGAGGTGGGTTATGGTTTATGTTAGTGTTAGGATTAGACTTAGGTTTAATGCTACGGTTAGGGTTAGGTTTAGGGATAGGTTAGTGTTAGGGTTAGTGTTAGGTTTAGTGTTAGGTTTATTTTTAGGGTTCTATTAATGGTTTGTTTTAGGTTTAGTGTTAGGGCTATGGTTAGGTTTAGGGTTAGTATTAGGTTAAAGGTTACGGTTAAGTTTGGAGTTTGGGTTAGTGTTAGGTTTAGGGTTATGGTTGGGGTTAGGGTTAAGTTGTGTGTTAGGGTTAGGGATAGGTTTTGGATTAGGGTTAGGGATAGTTTTAGTATTAGGGTTAGGTTTATGTTTAGATTTAGAGTTAGGGTTAGTGTTAGGTTTAGGGTTATGGTTTGTGTTAGGGTTAGTGTTATGGATAGTTTTTGTGTTAAATTTAGGGTTATGGTTAGATTTATGGTTAGGATTATGCTTAGAGTTAAGTTTAGTGCTGGTTTAGGGTTCGTTTTAGGGTTACCAGTAGGGTTATTGGTAGTTTTAGAGGTAGGGTTTTAGTTAGGGTTAAGATTAGTGTTAGGGTTTTGGTTAGGTTTAGGTTTAGGGTTAGTGTTAGTTTCAGGGTCAAGGAGAGGGTTATGGTTTGCTTTAGGGTTAGTGATAGTGTTAGGGTTAGGGTTACTGTTATGGTTAGATTTAGGTTTAGGTTTAGGTAAGGGTTAGGATTAAAGTCAGGGTTAGTATTAGGGTTAAGGTTAGGGTTGAGGTTAGTGTTAGGTTTATTGTTAGGATTAGGGTTAGGGTTACTGTAAGGTTTAGGGTTATATTTAGGGTTAGTGTTAGGATTAAGGTTAGGATTCATGTTAGGCTTATGGTTAGGGGTAGTGTAATCATTAGGGTTATGATTAGGATTAGGATTAGGTTTAGTCTTAGTGTTAGTGTTAGGTTTTGTGTTAGAGTTATTGTTAGGGATAGTTTTAGGGTTAGGGTTAGATTTTTATTTTTTATTTTTTATTTTTGGCTGTTCAAAACATTACATAGTTCTTGATATATCATATTTCACACTTTGATTCAAGTGGGTTATGAGCTCCCATTTTTACCCCATATACAGATTTCAGAATTACATCAGTTACACATCCATTGATTTACATATTGCTTAATGTTAGGGTTAGGTTTAGCATTATCTTTAGAGTTAGTGTTAGTGTGAGGTTTTGTGTTAGGATTTTGGTTAGGGTTGGGTTTAGGGTTAGTGTTAGGTTTAGGGTTTTTTTAGGGTTAGGGTTAGGTTTAGTGTTAGGGTTAGGTAAGGCTTAGGGTTCGGGTTATGTTATGGCCAGGGTTATGGTTTAGGTTAGGGTTTGTGTTAAGGTTAGGGTTAGAGTTAGTGTCAGTGTTAGGGTTAGGGTTGGGGTTAGGGATAGGGATAGTGTTAGTGTTAATGTTAAGAATGCGGTTAGTTTTAGGGTTAGGTTTAGGATTAGGTTTTGGGTTTGGTTTAGGATTAGGGTTAGTGGTATAGTAGGGTTTGGGTTCTTGTTAAGGTAAGGGTTAGGATTAGTGTTAAGGTTAGGGTTAGGTTTTGTTGTTAGGGTTAGAGTTAGGGTTAGGATTAGCATTCAGTTTAGCATTAGGGATAGGGTTAGGTTTCATGTTAGGGTTAGTGTTAGGGTTAGGGTTAGGTTTAGGGTTCATTTCAGGGTTAGGGTTAGCATTAGGGATAAAATAATTGTTAAGGATAGAATTAGGGTTATGGTTATATTTAGTGTTAGGGTTAGGGTTAGATTACGTTTTTGGTTAAGTTTAGGGTTAGTATTAGGGTTAGGTTTAGGGTTATGGTTAGTGTTTGTGTTAGAGTTAGGGTTAAGTAAGGGTTAGGGTTTGGGTTAAATTAGGATAAGTGTTATGTTTTGGATTAAGATTTGTGTTAGGGTTAGGGTTAGAGTTAGAGGTAGTGTTAGGATTTGTGTTAGGGTTAAGTTCAGGGTTAGTGTTAGTTTTAGGGTTAGGGTTAAATTTAGGGTTAGTGTTAGTGTTAGGGTTAGGGATAGAATTAGGTTTAGAGTTAGGGTTAGGATTATGGTGTGGATTAGGGTTAGGTTTAGTGGTGAGTTTATAGTTAGAGATCGTATTAGGGTTATGGTTAGATTTATGGATAGTGTTAGTGTTACGGTTAGGATTAGGGTTAGGGATACTGTTAAGGTTAGGGAAAGGTTTAGGATTAGGTTTAGTGTTAGTGTTATGGTTACAGTTAGGGTTAGTGTTACAATTAGGGTTAGTGTTAGTGTAAGGTGTATGGTTAGAATTAGGTTTAGGGTTAGGGTTCTATTTAGAGTTATGTGTAGGCTTAGGGCTAGTTTTCCAATTAGCATTAGGTTTAGGGCTAGTGTTAGGGTGAGGTTTGGGCCTAAGGTTATGAATTACAACCAGGTTTATGGCTAGGGTGATGGTTAAATTTAGGGTTGGTGCTAGGGATAGGGCTAGGTTTGGGTTATGGTAAGGGATAAGTTTTGAACTTTGGATAGGGCTAGGACAATAGTTAGAGTTAATCTTAGGGCTAGGGATAGGAGTAGCTCAGGATTAGGTTTAAATTAGAGCTAAGATTAGCGTTAGGGTAAGTGTTAGGTTTTGGCCTAGAGTTAGGGCTAGGGTTAGTGTTAGCATTAGGGTTAGGGTAGGGTATGAAGTTACAGCTAGGGCATGGGATAAAATTAGGGTTAGGGCTCCGGTTAAGGTTAGGATAAGGATTAAATCTAGGCTTAGGGTAGAATTAGGGATACAGTTTGTGTTAGGGATAGGGCTAGGATTAGGTCTAGGGTTAATGTCAGTTCTAGGATTATGGTTATGGATAGATTTAGGTTTAAATTTATGTCCAGGTCAATTGTAAGAGTTACGTTGAGTATTGGGTCAGATTTACAGCTAGGGTTATTATTAGGGTAAGAGTCAGGGTTAGGGTATGGGTTAGGTTAAGGTTTAGGGTTAGGGCTAAAATTAGCATTAGGATTAGGGTAATGGATATGGTTAGGTTTCAGGTTGAGGTGAGGTTTAGTATAATGGACAGGGTTAGGTTAAGGCACAGGGTTAGAGTTAGGCTAGGGATGGAATTTAGTTAAAGGTATGGTTCAGGTAATGGATAGGATTAGAGCTACAGTTAGGACTAAAATTATGGTTAGGTTAGGGCTATGGTTAGGGTTAGGCCTAGGGTTAGAATTTGCTTAGGGTTATAGTTAGGGTAATGGATAAAATTATATCTAGGTTGAGGGCTGTTGTTATGGTTAGGAATAGGGTTACAGTTCAGTTTAGGTTTGGGGTTAGGACAAGGTTTAGTTTTAGATTTAGGTTTAGGTTCAGTGTTAGAGCTGGGGATAGGGTTAGGGCTACAATTAAATCTAGAAATAGGGCTCAGATTAGGGCTAGGTTTTGGGTTAGCTTAGGGCTAGTGTAGGACTATGGCTAATGTAAGAACTAGCGTTACAATTAGGGCTAGTACTAGGGTTAGCATTAGGACTAGATGTAGTGTTTATATTATGTTTAGATTTAGGGTGATGATAGGAGATAGGGTTATGTTAGGGTCAGAGTCAAGAGTCAGGATCAATGTTACTTTTAAGATTAGGGATAGGACTCAAATTTGGGTGAGGATTAAGTCTAGGTGTAGGGTTAGGATTTGTGTTAGTATTAGGGTAAGAATTAGGGATAGAACTAATGTCAGGTCTGGGGTTATGTTTAGGTTTGGGTTAGGGTTGGGGCTATGACTCAGTTTTGTTTTAGAGCTAAAGCTAGGGTTACAGCTAGTTTTTGCATTAGCGATAATGTTAGGGGTAGTAATAAGGTGAGGTATAATCTTATATTAATTGTTATGGTTAGATCTAGGTTTAGGGATAGGGCTATGGTTAGGGCTAAAGTAAAGGCTAGTGTTACAGTTATGATAACAGATAAGGTTAGAAGTAGAAATAGGGCTAGGGCAAGAGTTAGATCAGTCTTAGGGCTCGGGTTACGGGTAGGTTTAAGGTTAGGGCTAAGTTAGGACTAGGATTAGCGGTAGGGTTAGTGTTTTGGTTAGGGCTACTTTTAGGGATAGTGTTAGTGTTAGGGATAGGGTTAGGTTATGGGAAAGGGATGGTGTTATAGCTAGGTTTAGAGATAGGTCCAGAGTTAGAATGAGGGTTAGGGCTAGGTTAGGGTTTGGGTTTTGATTAAGGGTAGGTTTAGGGCTAGGCTGAGTGTTTGTGTTAGGTCTAGGGTTAGTATTAGAGCTAGGGCTAATGTCAGGTCTAGGTTTATGGTTAGTATTAGTTTTAGTGTTAGTTTATGGCTTTGTGTATTGTAAGGTTGAGGTGTAGGGTAAGGGTCAAGTTTAGAGCTAGTTGTATTATTAGGGTCCAGGTTCAGGTAGGATTTGGTTTAGGTTAAGATTTAGGGTTAATGCTTGAACTACCGGTGTGTTTGGATTAGGTTTAGTGTAATAGATAGAATTAGGTTTATGTTTACGGTTAACTTTAGAACAATGTATAGGGTTAGTGTCCGCAATAGGGTTATTGTTAAGCCTAGGGTTAGCTTTTTGATTAGGCTTTTCTTTAGGGTAACACATAGTGTTAGAGCTTAGGTTAGTGCTAGGGTTAAGGTTAGGATTAAATCTAGGGTTAGGTTTAGGGTAAATGTTAGAGTATGAGCTAGGGTTATGGCTAGGGAGATGGTTAGGGTTAGAGTCAGGGCTAGGATTATGGTTAGGGTTGTGATTAGGGCTAGGTTAACTGCTAGGATAAGGCTAGGTTTTTGTGGTGTTTATGGCTAATATTAGGGCTATAGGTTAGGGTTAGTGTTATGGTTAGAATTAGGGCCAGAATTAGGACTAGTGTTGGGTCTAGGGATAGGGTAAATCTTTAGGTTAGGTTAAGGGTTATATTTAGGGCTAGTGCAAATTTTTTTGTTTAAGGCTCAGGCTAGATTTATGACTATGTTTAGGATTAGATTTTATCTAGTGCTAATGTCACTGTTAGGTTTTGGTATAGTTTACTGGTAGGAATAGTGGTAGGGTCTGGATTAGTGTTACTGTGAGGTTTAGTTCTAGGGTTAATGTTAGGGTCAGAATAAGGGTCAGGATTTGGGTTAGAGTTACAGCCAAAATGAGGGCTAGGGTTAGAACTAGTAATAAATTTGTGGATTGGGGTAGGCTAAGGATTAGGTTTAGGACTAGGTATCATTAAGGTGAGGGTTTGGCTAAGGGAAAGGGATGGGTTTATAGGTAGGATTAGGGTTAGTGATAGCTATAGGGCTAGGGTTAATGTTAGGGTTAGGGTTAGGGTTAGTCTTACGGTTAAACCTAGGGTTAGAGCTTGGATTAGCACTAGGATTTGTGTTAGCTTTAGGGCTATGGCTAATGAAAAATCTTAGTTTCTATTTAGTTCTACTTCTAGGGTTAGTCTTAGGGCAATTTATAGAGCAAGGGTTAGTGTTAGGATCTGATTCAGTGTAAGGGTTACTTCTAGGGTTAGGTTTAGCACTCAAATTATGGCAAGGTTTAGGGCTTGGTTTAGGCTTAGTGTTTGGTTTAGGTTAAGGGTTAGTGTTAGGTTTATGTCTCAGTTTTGTTTTAGGGCTAGGTTAGGGTTAGGGCTAGTTTTCCAATTAGGATTGCTGTTAGGGCTAGTGTTTGGGTGAGATTTAGGTTTAAAGTTAGGATTTGATCTAGGTTTAAGGGTAAGGTAAAGGTTAGAGCTGAGATTGGGCTAGGTATAGTGCTAGGTTTTCGGTTATGGTAAGGGATGGGTTTAGAACTAGGGATAGGGATAGCGTGAGATTTAGAGTTAGTCTTAGGGATAGGGATTGGGTTAGGTATAGTATAAGGCCTAAATTAGGGCCAGGATTAGTGCTAGGGTTAGTGTTATGTTTAGGCCTATGTTTAGGGATAGGGTTAATGTTAGCATTAGTGTTATGGTAAGGTGTGATGTTACAGCTATGTTTAGTGCTAGGAAAAGGGATAAAATTAGGGATAGGGCTGGGGTGAATATCAGGGTGTGAATTAAGGCTGGGCTTAGAACTAGGATTAAAGCTTGAGATTGGGCTAATGTCAGGTCTAGCATTAAGGTTAGGTAGGGTTAGGGATAGGGCTATGGCTCAGTTTTGTTTTAGAACTAGGCCTAGGGTTAGGGCTAGTTTTATGATTACCAATAGTGTTACAGCTAATGGTAGGGTGATGTTTAGGCTTAGATTTATTGTTATTCTTAGATCTAGGTTTAGGGCTATGGCTAGGGTTAGGTCTGAGTTTAGGACTAGTGTTAAGGTTATGGTAACAGATAGAATTAGAACTAGAAATTGGGTTAGGTTCAGAGTTCGAGTTAGTCTTTGGGCTAAGGTTAGGTGTAAGTTTAGGGTTAGGGCTCAATTGGAGCTACGATTAGTGTTAGGTTTAGTGTTAGGATTAGGCCTAGTGTTAGGCTTAGTGTTAATGTTAGGGTTAGGATTAGGTTTATGGGAAGGGATAAGATTATAGCTAGCTTTGGGGCTAGAGTAAGGGTTAGAATTAGGGTTAGGACTAAGATTAGGGTTAGGGTTAGGATTAAGACTAGGTTTAGGGGTAGGCTGAGGGTTTGTGTTAGGGCTATGGCTAGCATTAGGGATAGGGATAATGTAAGGTCTAGGTTTATGGTTAGTATTAGTTTTAGTGTTAGGTTATGGCTATGTCTATTGTAAGGTTTAGGTATAGGGTAAAGGTCAAGTTTAGAGCTAGCTGTATTATTATGGTCAGGGTCCTATTTGGGTTTGGTTTATGTTAAGATTTAGGGTTAATGCTTGAATTAGTGGTGGGATTCGGTTGGGGTTAGGGTAATGGATAGAATTAGGTTTATGGTTCCGGTTAGCTTTAGAGTAATGGATAAAGTTAGTGTTAATGATAGGGTTATCGTTTAGCCTAAGGTTAGCATTTGGGTTAGGCATTTCTTTAGAGTAATGGAAAAGGTTAGAGCTAAGTTTAATGCTATGTTTAAGGTTAGGATTAGGGTTAGGGTTAGGGTTAGGCCTAGGGTTAATTTTAAGGTTAGGGTTAATGTAAGTGTAGGCATTTGTGGTAGGGATAAGGCTTGGGGGATGGTTAGGATTTGAGTCAAGGCTAGTGTTAGATTTAGGGTTAGAGTTATTTTTAGGCTAAGGATTAAAATTTGAGCTAGGGTTAGGGCTAGGGCGAGGGTTAGCATTAGGGTTAGGTCTAAGGTTATGGTTAGGGTTATGATTAGGGCTAGGTTAAGGGCTAGGATGAGGCTTAGGTTTTGTGTGATGTTTAGGGCTAACGTTAGGGCTTGGGTTATGTCAGAGCAAGGGATATGGCTATGGCTAATTTTAGGGTAAGGGTAATGGATATGTCTAGTGTTATGGTTAGGTTTTGTTTTAGGATAGGGTTTAGAGCTAGGGTTTCTATTAGATTAAGCATCATTGTGGGATTTGGGTTAGTTTTACGTTCAGAACCACAATTAGAACTAGCGTTTGGTCTAGTGAGAAGTTTAGTATTTACGTTAGGTTAAGTGTTATGGTTAGGGCTAGTGCTAAAATTTTGTTTAGGGCTAGGGCTATATTTATGACTCTATTTAAAATTCAGTTTGTCTAGTGCTAGTGTTACTGTTAGGTTTAGGTATAGGTTTACAAGTAGAGGTAGTGTTAGGGTTCAGTTTAGGGTTAGGGTCAGGTTTAGGTCTAGGGTTAGTGTTAGGGTAAGAATAAGGGCCAGGTTTAGGGTTAAGGTTAGAGCTAGAATGAGGGCTACATTAAGGACTTGTAATAGAGTTAAGGTTTGGGGAAGGATAAGCATATGGTTAGGACTATGGCAGCATTAGGAAGAGTATTTTGTTTAGGTTAAGGGATAGGTTTAGAAGTAGGGCTAGGGTGAGGCTAAAATTTAGAGTTATTGTTAGAGTTAGGGTTAAGGTTACTTTTAGTGTTTGGTTTTGGGTTATAGTTAGGTTAGGAGTTAGTGTTAGGGTTAGTGTTAGGTGTAGGGATAGGATTAGGTGAGTGTTAGAGTTAGGGTTAGGGTCAGGGTTAGGGTTAGTTTTAAGGTTACGGTTAGGATTAGGAAAGGTTTACGTTTAAGGTTAAGTTAGAGTTTGTGATAGGGTTAGGTTTGCATTAAGTTTAGGTATAGGGTTAGGGTTATGGTTAGGGTTAGTGTTAGGGTTAGGGTTAGTATTCAGGCTATGGTTAGGGTTAGGGTAAGTTTTCGGGTTAGGGTTAGTGTTAGGGTTAGGGTTAGGTTAAATGTTAGGGTTAAGGTTAGGTTTAGAATTAGTGTTGCAGTTACAGTTAGGTTTAGGTTTACAGTTAGTTTTAGGGTTTGTGTTAGGGTTAGGGTTACAGTTAAGATTAGGGTTACATTTAGGGTTATGGTTAGGCTTAGGTTTAGGGTTAGTGTTTGTTGTAGTGTTATGGTTAGAGTTAGAGTTTAGGTTAGGGTTAGGTTTAGTTTTAGAATTAATTTTAGGGTTAGGTTTAGGTTTAGTGTTAGGGTTAGTGTTAGGTTTAGGTTTAGTGTTAGGGTTAGTGTTAGGTTTAGGGTTAGTGTTTGTTATAGTGTTATGGTTAGTGTTAGAGTTTAGGTTAGGTTTAGGTTTAGTTTTAGAATTAATTTTAGTGTTAGGTTTAGGTTTAGTGCTAGGGTTAGTGTTAGGTTTAGGGTTGGGGTTTCTGTTAGTGTTAGGTTTTGGGTTAATGTTAGGGTTGGATTTAGCGTTAGAATTAGGGTTAATGTTTGTGTTATGGTTAGGCTTATGTTTAGGGGTAATCTTATGTTACATTTTGAATAAAAGTTAGGTTTAAGGTTAGTTTTAGGTTTAGGCTTAGGGTTAAGGTTAGTGTTAGTTATACAGTTATGGTTAGGGGTAGGATTTGTGTTAGGTTTAGAGTTAAAGTTAGTGTTAGTGTTAGTGTTTGGGTTAGGGTTAGGCAAAAATTAGGAATAGGTTTAGGGTTAGGGTTTGTGTTAGGGTTAGAGTTAAATATAATGTTTTTATTAGGGTTATTGTTAAGATGTGGGTTTGTGTTAGTGTTATGGTTAGGGTTTCAGATAGGGATTGTGTTAAGGTTACGTTTGGGGTTAGTGTTAGGGTAAGATGTAGGTTTACGTTTAAGTTTAGGGTTAGTGTTACAGTTAGGGTTAGGGTTTGGGTTAGGATTAGTGTTTGGGTTAGGGTTACAGTTAAGTTTATGGTTAGTGTTAGAGTTAGGGTTAAACTTAGTGTTAAGAGTAGGGCTAGGTTTATGGTGAGTTTTAGTGTTAGTGGTAGAGTTCGGTTTTGGTTTAGTGTTAGGGTAAGTGTTAGGGTTTGGGTTAGTGTTCGGGTTAGTGTTTGGGTTAGGATTTGTGTTAGAGTTAGCTTTAGGGTTAGGGTTAAGTTTAGGATTAGTGGTAGTATTACATTTAGTGTTAGGTTTGCAGATTGGGTTAGTATTTGTGTTAGGGTTAAGGTTAGGGTTAGCATTAGTTTTTGGGTTAGGGTAATAGGTTTAGGATTAGTGTTATGTTTAGGGTTAGGGTTAGTGTTAGGTTTAGGGTTAGGATGAGGTGAGTGTTAGGGTTAGGGTAATGGTTAATGTTAGAGTTAATGTTATGGTTAGGGTTAGGTTTAGGGTTAGGATTAGGGACAAGATTAGGTTCAGTGTTTGTGTTAGTGTTAGTGTTAGGGTTAAGGGTAGGACTAGGGTTAGGTTTAGGTTTAGGGTAATGTTTAGTGTTAGGGTTAGGGTTATTGTTTTTTTTTAGAGTTAAAAATAGTGTTAGTGTTAGTGTTAGTGTTAGGGTTAGGGTTAAGGTTAGGGTTAAGGTTACTCTTATGGAATTGGTTAGGGTTGTGTTAGAGTAAGTGTTAGGGTTAGGATTAAGATTATGATTATGATTATGATTACCATTAGGGTTAAGGTTAAGTTTAGTGTTAGGGTTAAGGTTAACGTTCAGAGTAGTTTAAAATTTAGGGTTAGGGTTAGGGTTAGGGTTGGTGTTAGGGTTAGTATTGATGTTAGGGTTATTTTCAGGGTTAGGTTAGGATTAGGTTTACTGTAACGGTTAATGTTAGGGATAGGTTTAGGGTTAGTGTTATGGTTAGCATTAGGAAGAGAGTTAAGTTTAGGTTTAGTGTTAACATTAGGGTTAGTGTTAGGTTTAGTTTTAGTGTTTGAGTTATGGTTAGGGTTAGGTTTAATGTTACGGTTGGTGTAAGTTTTATGGTTATGGTTATGGTTAGGGTTAGGGTTCGGGTTATGGTTAGGGTTACAGTAAGCTTTATGGTTGATATTAGTGTTAGAGTTAGGATTAGGGTTAGTTTTAGTGCTAGTGTTAGTGTTAGCCTTAGGGTTAGGTTTAGGTTTAGTGTTAGGTTTAGGGTTAGTGTTAGGTTTAGCGTTAGGGTTTGTGTTATCATTATGGTTAGGGTTAGAGTTATGTTTACAGTTAAGATTAGGGTTACATTTAAGGTTAGAATTAGTATTAGGTTTAGGGATAGGGTTAGTGTTAAGGTTAGGGTTAGTGTTTGTGATAGTGTTAGGTTTAGGGTTAGGGTTCAGGTTAGAGTTAGTGTTAGTTTTAGAGTTAGGGTTAGAGTTGGGTTTGGGTTATTGTTTGGGTTACTGTTATGGTTAGGGTAGTGTTTGTGAAAGGGTTTGGGTTAAGGTTATCATTAGGGTTATGGTTAAGATTACAGATAGATTTAGGGTTAGACTTAGAGTTACAGTTAGAGTAAGGATTAGTGTTAGGTTTAGCGTTAGTGTTATTGTGAGGTTTTGTGTTAGAATTTTGGTTAGAGTTGGGTTTAGGGTTAGTCTTAGGTTTAGGGCTATATTTTGTGTTAGGGTTAGGTAAGGCTTATGGTTCAGGTTATGTTATGGCCAGGGTTATGGTTTATGTTAGGGTTTGTGTTAGTTTTAGGGTTAGAGTTAGTTTTACTGTTAGGGTTAGGGTTAAGGTTAGGGTTAGGGTTGGGTTTAGGGATAGTTTAGTGTTAGTGTTAAGAATGGTGTTAGGTTTAGGGTTAGTGTTAGGTTTAGGTTTAGTGTTAGGGTTATGTTTAGGGTTTGGTTTAGGTTTAGGGTTATTGGTATGATTAGGGTTGGGTTCATGTTAAGGTTAGGTTTAGGATTAATGTTAAGTTAAGGAGTAGGGTTTGGTTTATTTTTAGGGTTAGAGTTAGGGTAGGATTAGCATTCAGTTTAGCATTGGGGTTAGGGTTAGGTTTAATGTTACGTTTAGTGTTAGGGTTAGGGTTAGGTTTAGGGTTCGTTTTAGGGTTATGGTTATCATTAGGGATAGGATAAGTGTTAAAAATAGAATTAGGGTTACATTTAGATTTAGTGTTAGGGTTAGGGTTAGGTTAGGTTTTCCGTTAGGTTTAGGGTAGGTATTAGTTTTAGGTTTAGGGTTAGGGTTAGTGTTTGGGTTAGAGTTAGGGTTAAGTAAGGGTTAGGGTTTGGGTTAAATTAGGGTAAGCATTATGGTTTTGGTTAGGATTTGTGTTAGGGTTAGGGTTAGAGTTAGTGGTAGTGTTAAGATTTGGGTTAGGGTTAGGTTTAAGGTTAGTGTTAGCATTAGGGTTACAGAGTGGATTAGGGTTAGGGTTAGTGGTAAGTTTAGAGTTAAAGATAGTGTTAGGTTAGGGTTAGATTTATGGTTAGGGTTAGTGTTAGGATTAGGATTGGGGTTAAGGATACTGTTAAGATTAGAGAAAGGTTTAAGGTTAGGGTTAGTGTTAGGGTTAGGTTATGGTTAGGATTAGTTTTATGATTAGGTTTAGTGTAAAATTAGGGTTAGTGTTAGTATAAGGGTTAGGGTTAGAATTACGTTTATGGTTAGGGTTCATTTCAGAGTTATGTGTAGTGTTTGGATTAGTGTTAGTGTTATGGTTACCGTTAGGGTTAGTGTAAAATTAGGGTTAGTGTTAGTGTAAGGGTTAGGGTTAGAATTAGGGTTAGGGTTCGTTTTAGAGTTATATGTAGGGATAGGATTAGTGTCAGGGTTAGTGTTAGGGTTCGGGTAATGGTTAGTGTTAGGGTTAAAAATAGGCTTAGTCTTGAGGTTAGGGTTAAGGTTAGTGTTAGGTTTGGTGTTATGATTACGGATTAGGGTACATGATAGGTTCAGGGTTAGGGTTAGTCTTAGGTTTAAGATAAGGATTACTGTTAGTGATAGACTTAGAGTTATATTTAGGATTAGTGTTACGGTTAGGGTTAGGTTTAGGGTAGGGATTGTGTTAGGGTTAGAGTTAGTGGTAGGTTTAGGTTTAGGGTTAGGATTAGTGTTAGGTTAGGGTTAGGGTTAAGGTGATGTTAAGGTTATGGTTAGAGTTAGAGTTTGTTATGGTGAGGGTTTGGGTTAGGTTTAGAGTTAGGGTTAGGGTTAAATTTAGTGTTAGGTTTAAGGTTAGGGTTAGGGTTATGTTGAGAGCCACAGCCTAAGGGGCCCCAGCAAACTTCTAGCTGCCAGCAAACTTCCAGCTGCCGGCTGATGATTGGCTCACAGCGGCCCCAGCAACATCTAGCTGATTGGCTCCTCGGCCCCAGCAACATCTAGCTGATTGGCTCCTCTGCGGTGATGCACATTGGGCTGTTTCCCTGCCCTTTCAGACCACGGAGCTGCTCATTGGGGGACTTTTTTGGCTCTGCCCACGTGACCCAGCCAATCGGCCTCAAGAGCAGGAGGATTGTGGGAGGTGGAGAGAAGCTTGTGGGGGAGAGAGAGGCTTGTGGAAAGCCAGTGGTGGCAGTTGAGGCTCTGAGGGTTTTTCCTGAGAGGCTGTTTTGTTTGGCGTGTGTGGTTCTAAAAATAAAGTTAGTTTCTTTTGACAAGTGGCTCCTGATTGTGCCCAGCCAGACTGCAGCATTTGGTGGCTCGCACGGGGAGCGACTGAGGGTAAGTGAAACTGCTTGCCCCTGAGGGCAGGGCGAGAGGATGGGTAGCCATTTTAAGATTCCTCTTTTATTTTGCTTCACTTTTGTTTTAAGTTGCCTGTCCCTGGAGATGAGTGAGACAGAAGAAAAACCGCTCACTTCTGAGGAAAAACTATTTACGTCTGAGGAACAGATAGGGAGAAAGGACGGATGTACATGTCAGGAGGATAGAAAGGCTATAATGACTTTTTGTTGTTCCCTTTTTATTTCATTCTGTCTCGGTTTTGTTTGGCGTCATCTTGTTGGGTTGTATTATAGTAGAAATACGGGATCAGAAATTAGTCAAAAACAAACTGAAAGAGTGTTAAGTAAATTGTTAGAGGAAGGAGGCATCTCAGTAAAATCAAGAACAATCAGGGCATATGTTGATACAATACAAAAATGTAGCCCATGGCTTTTTAAGGAGGAGTTGTTAAATATATCACAATGGAACCATCATGGTGAAGATTTAAAAAGAATAGAAAAGAAAAGCCCAGGGACTCTGCCAGTTGGCACATTGCCATTGTGGACGTTCATATCTTGTTTGCTTAGTCCAAAGCTTTCAGTTCAGACAATGGTAGAGGAAGAAGAAGACATAATGATTCAAGTAAAAGAGAAGGACTCTCAAGTTAGTCAGACAGAGAAAGAAAGTGTAAAACAGAAAAAGCCATCAGGGGGAAAGCTACAACAGGAGACTGCTACTAACACCTTTCTATCACCAGAGGACGTAAGTGTCCAACTAACAAGGCCACCTCCATATGCTGGGAGGTCCCCAACCCCCACAGTTGATAGTTGGGATCCTGAGACAAGATCTCAAATATTAACATGCCCTGTATTTGAGGCAGGAGGGCAGCGATTTTACCAAGTTTTAAATTTCAAAACAGTGAAGCAGCTGAAAGAGGCTGTAACAACCTATGGTCCTCAAGCACCCTTCACTGTAAGCATGGTCGAATCCATTAACAACTTGAACATGACGCCAGCAGATTGGGCTAATGTGTGTAAAGCTGTGCTAAATGGAGGACAATACCTGTTATGGAAGGTTGCCAATGAGGAATTTTGCAAGGAGACGGCTAGGCGAAATGCAGCAGCTGGTTATCCTCAGAGAAATCTAGATATGTTGTTAGGAAAGGGACCTTATGAGGATCAGCAGCAACAAATTGCATATGATCCTGGTGTATATGCACAAATTGCTGTAGATGCAATTAAGGCATGGAAGACTTTACAAGGACATGGAGGTTTACAAGGTCAATTATCTAAGGTAATACAAGGAGCTAATGAACCTTATGCTGAATTTGTAGATAGGCTTATTCAAACAGCTACCAGAGTTTTGGGGAATACAGAACAAGCAATGCCATTACTAAAACACCTGGCTTATGAGCAAGCGAATCGTTGGTGCATAGATATCATTAGACCATGGAAACATGAAGATTTAAACACATATATTAAATTATGTAGAGACATTAATGAACAAGAGCAAGTTGTGGCAGCTGCAGTAAAACAGGCTTTAGATGCCAGAGACATTAATGAACAAGGGCAAATTGTGGCAGCTGCAGTAAAACAGGCTTTAGATGCCAGCCAAGAACATGCTACAATTGTGAACAAACAGGACATTTTAAAAGGAATTGCCCCATTGGAGGAGGGTTTAACAAAACTAGGTATCAAAGGAGTAGAATGCCAGGTATTTGCCCACGATGCCGTAGAGGGAGACATTGGGCTAATGAATGCCGTTCTCAAACCACCATAGATGGTACTCCATTATCAAAAAACGAACAAGGACCAGGTGTTTATCCACGATATCATGGAGAAAGGCATCGGGCTCCATTGCCAAAAAATGGACAGGGGGGCCCAATGCTCCGGGGCCCAAAACCACAAATATACGGAGCACTGGAGGAACCCAGCAACCCCATCAGGGTAGTGCCCAGGACACATTGTCCATCAGATCCCTCATCAGACAAACCAGAGGGAGCGCAGGGTTGGACATCTGTGCCTCCGCCATAGCAGTACTAACTCCAGAGATGGGAGTTCAAATCATTCCCACAGGGGTGAAAGGACCTCTTCCCAAAGGAACAGTAGGCTTATTATTGGGACACAGCTATTCTACTCTAAAAGGACTTATGATAAGTCCTGGGGTAATTGATCCCGATTATGAAGGTGAAATAAAAATTATAGCCAGTTCTCCAAAGGGTATATCAGTAATTTCACCAGGAGATAGAATAGCACAGTTACTAATAATACCCAGCCTACATGATAAATTTTCAGTCGTGCTGTAGAAACAGGTTCCAAGGGATTAGGCTCCACAGGTGTAGATTGGGCTATGCTTTCTTTAAATTTAGATTCTCGCCCCATGCTAAAACTAAATATTCAAGGACATGAATTTAATGGGCTACTGGATACAGGTGCAGACCTTAGCATCATCTCTCCTCAAGGATCCAAATTCACCCCGAATGTTAACGCCTGAAGCAAGAAAGGCATTAAAATTCATTGAAACATATATGGAAAGTATGCATTTGGATAGAATTCATATAAGTTTGCCTTTATTATTTATTGTACTACCAACAAAAAATATTCCTACAGGAGTATTTTGGCAAGAAGGTCCATTATTATGGATACATTTATCTTATTCTCCTAACACTATTCTTACTAGGTATCCTGAGGCTGTAGGACAATTAATACTCAAAGGAACAAAAGCAGCAAAGGGAGTGTTTGGAATTTCTCCCAATAAAATTATTACTCCATATACTATGAATCAAATTGATGAATTAGCTAATGAGTTAAATACTTGGGCAATAATCATGTGCAAATCTAATGTTTCATTTGATAACCACTTACCATCTAATCCTTTATTGTCTTTTTGGTCATTGCATCCTGTAATTTTTCCAAAAATGACAAGAAAAACACCTATCATGAATGCTCCAAATATATTCACTGATGGGTCAAATAATGGTACAGCAGCAGTCGTTACCCCTGATCAAACTTTTACATTTTTAGTACCCAAACAATCAGCTCAAAAGGTAGAGCTTAATGCAGTTTTACAAGCTTTTGTGATGTTTAAAGATTCTGTATTTAATTTATTTTCTGATAGTCAGTATGTAGTTAATGCTATAGTATCTCTTGAAGATGCTGGTAGGATTTCCCCTTCTTCTACTGTTTTCTCTTTGCTTTCCACTATACAAAGTCTAATCTGGGACAGAAAAGATCCATTCTTTATAGGACATATCAGGGCACATACAGGATTGCCTGGAGCCCTTAATTTGGGCAATGATTTAACAGAAAAAACTACACATGACATACATATTTTCTCTACACTAGAAGAAGCTATACATTTTCATATAAAGTTCCATGTCAATGCTAATACTTTACAAAAGCGTTTTAAAATAACTAAGGAACAAGCTAGACAAATAATAAAACAATGTCAAAATTGTGTGACCTTTTTACCACAAGTTAATCTTGGAGTCAATCCTAGAGGATTGATACTTAACCATATTTGGCAGATGGAAGTCACACACTTGCCAGAATTTGGAAAATTAAAATATTTGCATGTTACATTTGATACTTCTTCTGGATTTTTGATTGGCTCCCTTCATGCCGGAGAAAAAACTAAAGATGTTATAGCTCATTGCTTACAAAATTTTGCCACTGTGGGTGTTCCAAAACAGTTAAAAACAGATAATGCCCCTGTTTATACTTCTACCTCTTTTAAACAATTTTGCTCAACATTTGGCATTACTCATATAACAGGAATCCCATACAATCCACAGGGACAAGGCATAGTTGAAAGAGCTCATCAAACTATTAAAATGTACTTATTAAAGCAAAAAGAAGGAATTGGGAAGGGGTATGTATTCCCCAAAGATAAACTTAAAATAACCCTTTTTACTCTAAACTTTTAAAATTTGGATTCATCAGGACTTAGTGCTGCGGAAAGGCATATGTGTCCAAAAAAATGTGAATAAGCCCAAGGTACTTTGGAAGGATATTCTAACAGGACAATGGAAAGGTCCTGACCCAGTAATTGTCTGGAGTCGGGGGTCTTTTTGTGTGTTTCCACAGGGAGAACAGCAGCCGATTTGGATTCCAGAGAGATTAACCAAGGTCCTGACCCAGTGATTGTCTGGAATCGGGGGTCTGTTTATGTGTTTCCACAGGGAGAACAGCAGCCAATTTGGATTCCAGAAAGATTAACTAGAGCCATTTCTACAGACCAAAAAGAAGATGATTTGGCTCAAATCCATAACAACTGATATCCAAAACTCCAGTTTGGCTATTCTTACATCTGCAACAGAACCAGGATGCTTTTTTCAATATCTATTTTATTATTGCCCTTTGCCATATCATGAAGTTCTATTTTGTTTTTTGAGCTCATACAGACCTAGGTTAATGTTTTGCTGATCAGTTCTATTTTTTGACTATAGAGTTTTTAAACATTGCAATGGAGATTTCACCTGTAAAATGTTATAAGGCCTTTACTATAATGTTATGTGTTGTATGTATTATATTATGTGTGCACACTTGTGTTTTGTGTTATATGTTTGAATGTACGTATGTCCATATATCATATATGATGAGCGCTCATGATAAAATGGATCCAATTTTTTTTTCACGTGATTTATATGGTTTAATTTAAATTGGGTAAACAACTGTTGAGGATTGTTTTAATATGTAAACAAAAAAGAAGGTTAACAGATCTGTTTGTTTACTTTCACCTTTCCTTTTCATTATATTTAATAATTCTCTTAAAGATAATGTAAATTGTTAAGAAAATTGTTTTCTTTTAGTGCCTTCTGTAATGTTACATAATTTTTTCTTTAGCCATTATTGCCAGAATTCCTATCTTCATCCCAGTGCCATTGAAGACAATGTAAATTGTTAAGAAAAGTGTTTTCTTTTAGTGCCTTCTGTAATGTTACATAATTTTTTCTTTAGCCATTATTGCCAGAATTCCTATCTTCATCCCAGTGCCGGTGAAGACAATGTAAATTGTTAGGAAAATTGTTTTCTTTTAGTGCCTTCTGTAATGTTACATATTTTTTTTCTTTAGCCATTATTGCCAGAATTCCTATCTTCATCCCAGTGCTGGTGAAGTCAAAGATAAAACCAATCTACAGCTTCTACAATAGCCATCACTGAACTGCTTGCAGAACTTGCCTGGACACATTGTGAGCTCACCTGTATGCATTGTGAACTATCTGTTGGTGCAGTGACTTTTGGTAGTGTTGGGGTATTTTTGCTGATGATGTCATTGGTGGTACAATTTTTTCCAAAAGGAGCCGTCAATTGGCTTGGTGTATCTTCCTCCCTTCTGCTTGTCATGATCGTCCAGCTAAAATTTGGGGGCCAACAGAGGTGAGGCAAAGAACCTCACCCCCCCCCCCCCGCTGGTACAAAGACCTCTCCACAGGTGTGGCTGTATACTGGACCGGTAGTCAGTGACGGGTAAGATCCAATTGCAATGGTACCAACCTAAGGACCATATGTACTATTGGACAACCTAAGGCAGGCACGGTCCCTAAGCCACATGCTTGTTGTTTAAACAGAGAGGGGGAGATGTTGAGAGCCACAGCCGAAGGGGCCCCAGCAAACTTCCAGCTGCCAGCAAACTTTCAGCTGCCGGCTGATGATTGGCTCACAGCGGCCCCAGCAACATCTAGCTGTTTGGCTCCTCGGCCCCAGCAACATCTAGCTGATTGGCTCCTCTGCAGTGATGCACATTGGGCTGTTTCCCTGCCCTTTCAGACCACGGAGCTGCTCATTGGGGGAGTTTTTTGGCTCTGCCCACGTGACCCAGCCAATCGGCCTCAAGAGCAGGAGGATTGTGGGAGGTGGAGAGAAGCTTGTGGGGGAGAGAGAGGCTTGTGGAAAGCCGGTGGTGGCAGTTAAGGCTCTGAGGGTTTTTCCTGAGAGGCTGCTTTGTTTGGCGTGTGTGGTTCTAAAAATAAAGTTAGTTTCTTTTGACAAGTGGCTCCTGATTGCGCCCAGCCAGACTGGGGCAGGGTTAGGTTAAGGTTTACGGTTAGGCTTAGGGTTATTAAAATTAGTGTTAGAGTAAAATTAGAGTTAAGGTTAGGGTTAATTGTACAGTTAGGGTTAGGGTTTGTTTTAGGTTTTTGGTTAGGTTATGTTTAGGTTTATGGTTACGGTTAGGATTAGGGTTAGAGTCAGGGTTAGATTAGGGTAGGTAAGGTTTTGATTTAAGGTTAAGATTAGTGTTGGTGTTACTGTTATGGTTAGGTTAGTGTTAGGTTTAGGGTTAGGGTTCGTGTTAGGTTTAGGCTTAGGGTTAGTGTTAGCTTTAGTTTAAGGGGTTGGTGAGGGTTAGAGTTTGTGTTAGTGTTAGGGTTAGGTTTAGGGTTATCATTAGTGTTTGGGTTGGGTTATACTTAGGTTTAGGCTAAGTGTTAGTTTTAGGGTTAGAATTATTGTTAGGTTTAGGGTTAGACCTGGAGTAAGTGTTAGGTTTAGGTTTAGGGTTAGGGATATTGTTAGGAAAAGGACTAGGGTTAGTGTTAGGGTTAGGGTTAAATTAGGTTTAGGGTTAGTGTTAGGGTTAAAATTAGGTTTAGGGTTAGGAATTCTTTTAGGATTAGGAATAAGGTTAGTTTCAGGGTTAGTGTTAGGTTTAGGGAGAGTCTTTATGTTAGGGTTATGTTTATTGGTATTGTTAGGTTTATGTTTCATGTTAGGGTTATATTTATGGTTAGTGTTAGGTTTAGTGTTATGTTTAGGATTAGGGTTAGCATTAGGATTTGCTTAGGGTTAGGGTTATAGTTTGGGATAGGGTTTGTGTTTGGTTTAGGGATAGGTTAGGTTTAGAGTTAGGCTTCGGGTTAGTGTTAGAGAGAGGGTTAGGATTTGTGTTAGTGTTAGGGTTAGGTTAGGTTTACATTTTTGGTTAAAATTATGGTTAGTTTACGAATACAGTTAGTTTTAGTGTTAGGGTTAGGGTTAGGATTACAGTTTGTGTTAGGGATTGGGTTCATGTTTATATTAGGTTTAGGTTTAGGGTTAAGGTTAGGTTTAGTGTTACTTTTAGTATTAGGGATTGTGTCAGGGTTGTGGTTAGTGTTAGGGTTGGGATAACAATTAGTATTAACTTTAGGTTTAGAGTTAGGATTAGGGTTAGTGTTAGGGTTTGGGTTACGGTTAGGGTTTGTGTTAGATTTTGGGTTAGGTTTAGTGTTAGTGTTAGGATTAGCATTAGCATTAGGTTTAGGGTTAGTGTTAGGTTTAGCCTTACTTTTTGGGTTAGGGTTAGGGTTAAAGTTTGTGTTAGGGTTAGTGTTAGTGTTAGGATTATGGTTATGTTTAGGGTTAGTGTTAGGATTAGGGTTAGTTTTATGTTTAATATTAGGGTTAAGGTTAGGGATAGGTTTATTTTTAGTGTTAGCATTAGGTTTAGGTTTAGGTTTACTGGTTGGGTTAGCATTCGGGTTAGGTTTAATTTTACCTTTTGGGTTATTGTTAAGATTAGTTTTAGTGTCAGGGTTAGGGTTATGGTTAAGTTTAGGTTTAGTGTTAGTATTAGTGCTTGAGTTAGCATTAAGGTTAATGGTAATGATATTTTTAAGGTTTGGGTTCAGGATTGGTTTAGGGTAATTGATAGTTTAGGTTTAATGATAATGCTAGAGTCAGGTTGAGGATTAGCATTGGGTTTTGGGTTAGGGTTCGGGTAATGGATAGGGTTAGAGCTAGGGTTAGGGCTAGGTTTATGGTTAGAGTCAGGGCTAGGGTTAGGGTTAGGTTTAGGTTTAGTGCAATTATTAAACTTAGGGTTACTTTTAGGGTAAGTGTTAGGGCTAAGTTTAGGGTTTGAATTAGGGTTAAAGCTAGTGTTGGGTCTTGGATTAGGGCTATGTTTTGGAATACATTAGGGCTCTTCTTAGGAATACCATAATGTAAGAACTAAGGTTACAATTAGCGCTAGTATTAGGGTTACATTTAGGATTGAGTCTAGTTTTAGGATTTGGTTTAAGTTTAGGGTGATGTTTTAACTAGGGTTACTGTTAGGGTCCGAGTCAGGGTCACAGTTCATTTTATGGTTAGGGATAGGACTCAAATTAGTGGTAGGCTTAGGGTAGATGTAGGGTTAGGATTTGGTTTAGGTTAAGGGTTAGGGTAAATCCTATGGCTTGGATTTGTTTTAGGACTAAAGCTAAAGTTAAGGGTAGTTTTATGATTAGCATTAGTGTTATTGGTCCTGATAGGGTGAGTTTAGGCTTAGGAATAGATTTAAAGTTATGGTTAATTCTATAGTTAGGGCTCTGGCTAGTTTTTGATATAAGATTAGGGCTAGTGTTTTGGTTATGGTAAAGGATGTGTTAGAACTAGGAATAGGGCTATGTCAATAGTTTGAGTTACTCTTAAGACTAGAGTTTGGTTAGGGTTAGGGCTAAATTAGGGCTTGGAATAGGTCTAGGCTTACTGTTAGGCTTAAGCCTTGGATTAGGGCTATGTTTATGGTTAGGTTTAGGGGAAGGGTGGCCTGTTTGATTTCCACCTCCATTTCTATTTACCCATAGGTGACAAAATTAAGTGAAACCTAAAAATACAATGTGTTAATGATAGTAAACCATTGAATTGAGAAGAATATACCTTAGAAGCATACTGAGGCTTGATAAAAGATGACTCTTGCCCAGAATCAAAGAAATTTGAACAAAACTAACTCTCACCCTACCATTAACTCTAACCTGAGCCCTAGTCGTAACCCTAAACCTAATATTAACCCTAACCTGATTAGAGAACCATTAAACCCAGGATTCCTGCCATTGCAGAGCCTTGTGGGGCAAGCTATGGGATGAATCCTACAAAATATCAAACAAATCTGACCAAATAATTATGGGAGGTATTTCCATACATGTATATTTTCCTGTTTACTCCTAAAGGGCTCTCAGATTAAGTTGTTTTGGCATGCTTAAACATAGGCCTACTTTTACAAGGAACATACCAGAGTCCCTACAGAGAACTGATGGAGTGTGTAAAGTTTCAAGCAGCTAGTACAAACCCTGTTTGATTTTCAACTTCAATAACTTTCCTGTATAGGTCAAAATTAAGTGAAATCATACAATAAAAAAATGTTTCTGACAGCGAAACTCTGAATGGAGAAGGCCTAAACATGGGGAACAGAGTAAATCTAGCTAAAAGATAAATCCTTCCAAGTATCAAAGAATTTTGAAAAAAACTAACTCTAACCCTAACACTAACTCTAACCCTAGCTCTTCCCCTAACCCTAACTTGTTTATGAAACCTTTGACCATAGAATTTGCAAACTTGGGCAGCCTAGTGGGGAAAGCTAAGGGATGAATACTGCACAGAATCAAAGAAATCTGTCCAAAAAGTTCATGGAGTATATCAGTACATGCATATTTTCCTGTTATCTATAAAAGACTCATGAATATAGTTGTTTTTACATGCTACAGCTTAGGCCTACTGTCACATGAACAAATCAGAGATTGCTCACAGAGAATTGATGGAGTGTGAAATTTTAAGCAGCTATCACCAATGCTTCAATTTCCAGCTCCATTTCCATTTACCTGTATAGGACAAAATGAACTGAAACTTCAAAATACAAAATATTCCATACAGTGAACGATTGAACCTAGAAAGCCCAAACATGTATAGAAAGGATAGGAGAAACATGAATCCTGCCAGTATCAAAGAAATTTGAACAAAACTAACTCTAACCCTAATACTAGATCTAACAAAAGCCCTAACACTATTCTTAACACAAACCCTAACCTTTTGAAAAATTGTAGATCTTAGCCCAGTTAGCTAAGATATCAAATGAATCCTATGCTTTATCAAAAATATGACCAAATAATTGAGGTGGTATTAGAGTTTATGCATATTTCTCTGTTTTTTGCTAAAGGGCTCTTGGATAAAGTTGTTTTTGCCATCTTCATCTTAGGGCTACTTTCAGAAGAATCAAACCAGAGAGTTCCCACAGAGAACTGATTCAGTGTTTGAAGTTTCAAGCAGCTAGCACCAACCTGGTTTGATTTCAACCTCCATTTTCATTTACCTATATAGGTCAATATGAAGTGAAACCTTAAAATACAGAGTTTTCCTGATAGCAAACCATTGAAATGAGAATGCCCAAACCTGAGGAGCATATTAAGGCTAGGTAAAAGATGACTCCTTCCAAGTATCAAAGAAATTTGTACAAAACTTACTCTCACCCTAACACTACATCTAAACCTAGCCCTAACCCTAAACCTAACACTAACCCTAACTTGATTAGAGAACCATTGATCCAGAAGTACCACACTTGGAGAGCTTTGTGGGGCAAGCTAAATAATGAATCCTACTCAGTATCAAACAAATCTGACAAAATAATTATCGGAGGAAATTCAGTGCATGCATATTCCCTGCTTTCTTCTAAAATGCTCTCAGATAAAGTTGTTTGTGAATGCTTCAGCTTAGGCCTACACTCACAAAGAACATACCACAGTGTCCCCACAAAGAATTGAGGGTGTGTGTTCAGTTTCAAGCAGCTAGAATAAACTCTGTTTGATTTCAAGGTCCATTTACATTTACTCGTATAGGTCAAAATAAAGTAAAATGAAAATATTAACTGTTCCAGACAACTAAACATTGAACCAAAAGCCCTAAACCTGGGAAATAGAGTAAGGTTAGTTAAAGATGAATCTTGGATTGCATCAAAGAAATTTGAATAAAGTAACTTTAAACCTAACACTACCTCTAAACTGAGCCCTAATCCTAACACTAAACATTAACAGAGCCCTATACCTAACCCTAAATTTAACCCTGATTTTAACTGTAACCATTGGCCAAACACTAGCTCTAACTCAATCCATTATCATAACTCTAACCCTAACCCTAATGCTAAACTTTGCCCTAACCCTAACATTTACCCTAGACCTGCTCTAACCCTAACCCTCACCTAGCCCTAAATCTAGCTCCAACCATAACACTTATCCTATACCTAACCCTAATCCTAGGCCTAACAATAACCCTAACCCTAACCCTAGGGTTAGGGCTATGTTTATGGTTAGGATTAGAGGTAGTGTCAGGTTTTTAATCATATCTTTTACCCTAAACTTAAGCCTAACCCAAAAGCTAACAATAGGACTAAACCTAAATGTATAGCTATCCCTAAGGCTATTCAAAACCCTAAACCTCTCCTGAACCCTAACCTTAACCATATCCATTACTCTAAACCTAATGCTAATTTGAGTCTTAACCCTAATACTTAACCAAAACCAATCCCTAATACTGACCCTGATGGTAATATTAATACACCTATTTCTAAATCTGACCTTTACACTAAACTTAACCCTTACAATAGACCAAACCCTACAACTACCCTTAACTGTAATGTTAGACCTGACATTAGCCCTAGCCTTAATCCTAGCCCTAGCCCTAACCCAAAACCTCATCTGAGCCATAAACCTTGCCTTAAACCTAAACTTCAGCTTAACCCTAAACCAAGACCTAATCCTAACTCTAACCCTAGCCCTAACCTTAACTCTAACTGTATCCATTACACTAAACTTAACATTTATCCTAATGCTAACCCTAGGATTAACCCTAACCCTATCACTATCCCCAAAACTATCAATTACCCTAAACCTAACCTGAACCATAAAACTAACCTTATCTTTACCCTAACCCTAATTCTAATTCGAGCCATTACCCTAAACTCAAGCCTAAACCAAGCCCTAACACTAAGTCTGGCCCTAATAATTTTCCTAGATCTAAACCTGACTCTTACCCTATACCTAACCATTACAATAGACCTAGCTGTAAACCTTCCCCTAAAACTTTCCCTAACTGTAACCCTAGACCTGACAATAGCCCTAGCCATAATTCTAGCACAAACCCTGACACAAACCCTAGCCCTTATCCTAGTGCTAAACATAGACTTAATCACAATCCTAACCCAAACTCTAGGTCTTGCCCTGACAATAACCCTAGCCCTCATCTTAGCCCTAATTTAGCCCTATCCATCACCCTAGTCCTAAGACTAACTCTAACTCTCACATTAGACCTTTCACTTATTCTAACAATATCCCTTACCATAACCCTAACAATAGTCTTAACCCTAGCCCTAACTATTGCCCTATACTTTGCCCTAGCACTAACCTTAGACAAAACCTAACTCTTGATCAAGCCCTAACCCGAGGAATAAGGCAAACCCTAACACTAGCACAAACCATAAGAGTAATCCTAAAACTAGCCCTAATCCTAGCCATAGCCCTAAAACAAAACCTAGCTATATCTATAAACCTAACCCTTATCCTAAACCAAACCCTAACCTTAAACCTAGCCCTAACCCTAGCCCTAATATGAGTTGTAAGCTGAACCCTTAAACTAACAATGAACCTGACACTGACCATAACACTACTAGCTATAAATATCTCCCTAACCCTAAACCTAACCATAACACTTACTCTAGCCCTAAATCCCTAAAACTAGCCCTAAAAATCACCCTAGTATTTATATTAGCCCTATCCCTAACCCTATCCCCAACTGAACCCAAAACCTAGCCCTAATCCTAGATTTAACCCTAGCCCTATTCATAACCATAAACCTAGATTTAAAACGATCTCCAACTCTATGCATTACCATAACCAAAACCATAACCCTAATGATTACTGTAGGCATGAACCTGAACCTATCCCTAATCTTAACCCAATCTATTTCCCTGAACCTAAGTTGAACCTAAACCTAAACCTATCATTACCCTAACCCTAACACTAACACTAATTCAAATCCTATC
This sequence comes from Marmota flaviventris, assembly GCF_047511675.1. NCBI lineage: Eukaryota > Metazoa > Chordata > Mammalia > Rodentia > Sciuridae > Marmota > Marmota flaviventris. Next base: position 25,882,771 of record NC_092517.1, read on the forward strand.
TTTAAACCTTAACCTATCTCAAACCCTAACCCTGACCTTGACCCTAATAAAACCCCTAGCTCAAAACTTGAACACAAACCTACACCTATCCCTTACCCTAGACTTAGCCATAAACCTAACCCTAAAACTACAATTTACCATAATTCTGGACCTGAAATTATCCCTAACTCTAATCCTATTCCTAAAAATGTAACACACCCTAGCCCTCATCCTAGCACTAAACCTAGCTTTAATCATAACCCTAACCCTAACCCTACCTTTAACCCAAACTCTAACCCTCATCCTACCTCTATATCTAGCTATAATGCCATCCCTTACCCAAAGCTTAAAACTATCCCTTACTCTAAAACTAGGCTTAAGCCAAACAATGAACCTAGCCCTAATCCTAGCACTAATTTAACCCTATCTCTAACCCTAATACTAACCCTAACCCTAAGACTCACTTTAACTCTCGCCATATACCTATCCCTAGTTCTAACCCTATCCTTTACAATAACCCTATCCCCAGGCCTAACCCTTGCCCTATCCTTAGTCCCAGCCCTAACCCTAGATCTAACACTAACTCCAAATCTAACCCTAACCCTAAGCCTAAGCTTAACACTTACACTATTCCTAAACCTAACCATAGGACTAAACCAAAACCAAGCAATAGCCCTAACACTAAACATTAACTTAAACAAAACCCTAACACTAAACCTTGACCTAACACTAGCCCTAATTCGAGTTCTAACACTAACTTTAAAACTAACATGGACCCTGACTCATATCTTAACACTCAACCTACCTCTAAACACCACCCTCACCTTAAACCAAATGCTAAGAATAATTTTAACAATAATTCCAGTCCTATCCCTAACCCCAAAAGGAACCCTGACCTGACACTCATCCTAACACAAACCCCAGCTATAAATATCACCCTAAATTTAAAACTAACCCTAACACAAAACCTAATCATAACACTAAAACTAACCTAATACTAACCCTAGTTCTTACATTAGCCTTGGCCTTAATCCTATCCCTAACCCTAACACAAAAACTAGCCCTAAACTAGATTTAAACTTAAATCTACTGCTAACCATTGCCCTAAGCCTAGCACTAAACCAATCCCTTACCCTAAGCAAAACCGTAAACATAAGGGTAACCCTAGACCTATCCCTAATCTTTAGGCTAACCAAATCCCTAACTCTATTAATAGCCCTAACCCTAACTCTCATTCTATTTCTAACCCTATCCCAAATTCTAAACCTAACCATCACCCTTATAGTGACCCTAACACTAATCCTAGGTCTAACTCTAACCATAACTCTAATCCAAAGCCTATGGTAGTCCTATCCCTAGCCCTAACCCTGAAGCTAACTCCAAGACTAGTCTTAACATTAGCTCAAAACCTATCCCTTATGCTAAAAATAACCCTAAACCTAACCGTAGTTCTAACCCTAAACCTAACCCTAACCCAAGACCTAATCTTGACCATAACCCTAACTATAAACTTAGCTCTAACTGAATCCATTACCCTAAACATTACCCTTACACTAATGTAATCTTAGGCCTAAACTAACCCTATCACTACCCCCCAAAAAATCAATTACCCTAAACCTAACCTGACCCCTAAACCTAATCTTATCATTACACTAATGCTAACCCTAATTCTAATTCAAGCCCTAACGCTAAACTCTAACCTAAACCAAAGCCCAACACTGACCCTGACATCAATAATTCCCCTAGCTCAAAACCTATTACCATATACCTAACTCTTACACTAGACTTAGCCATAAACCTAACCTTAAAACTATCTCTAACCATAATCCTAGACGTGACTTTCGCCTTAGCCTTAATCCCAGCCATAAACCTAGCACAAACCCCAGTCCTTGTCCTAACCCTAAACATAGCCTTAATTATAAGCCTAACCCTAACCCTAGGCCTAACCCTAACACAAACCATAGCCTCAATCTTAGTCCTAATATCTCCTATCCCTAACCCTAACCCTAGCCCAAAGACTAACTGTAACTCTCATCCTAGTCCTAACTCTAGTTCTAATCCTATACTTTATTGGAAGCCTATTCCTAGCCTGAACCTTAGGTCTAACCCTAGCCCTATTCATATCCCTGGCCATAACCCTCGATCTAACCCTAACTCTAAATCTAACCCTAACAATAAGCCTAAGCCTAAACCTAATCCTAGCCTAACCCTAAGGCTAATCCTAAAACTAGCCCTAACTCTAGCCCTAGCTCTAAAACAAAACCTAGCCATAGACCTAACCCTAATCCTTAACATATACCAAGCCCTAATCCTACACTTAGCCCTAATCCTACACCTAGCCCTAACCCTAGCAATAATTTGAGGCTTAAGCTGAACCCTAAAACTAACCCTCACTCTGACTCTGAACTTAACACTGACCCTAGATCTAAACATTTCCCTAACCATAAACCTAAACCTAACACTAGACCTAGTTCTAACCCCTGATACAAAAATTAGCCCTAATCATAACCCTAATACTTACATGAGCTGTAAACATAACCCTAGCCCTAATAACCCAAATTCTTGCCCTATGTCGAGCCCTAACCGTAGCTTTAACCCTAAACCTAACTCTAACCCTATCACTAATTGTAACCATTACCCTAGCTGTAACCCTAGCTTTAACCCTATCTATTGCCCTAACCATAACCCTTACCCTAAGGGTAACCCTACTCCTAAAACTAACCCTATCCCTAATCTTCACCCTATCCATTTCCCTAAATCTAACCTGATATCTAAACCTAACCCTATAATTACTCTGATCCTAACCTTAATGTTAATTCAAATCCTAATTTTAACCTTAACCTATCCAAAACACTAATTGTTGCCATGACTCTAATAATACCCTTAGCTCTAAACCTGATCCTAACCCTAAACCTAATGCTTACACAAGGCGTAGCCATAAAGCTAAACTTGAACTATATTTTACAATAACCCTAGACCTGAAATTAACCCTAACCATAATCGTAGCCGTACACCTAGCCATAATCCTAAACCGAATCATAACCTGAGCCCTAACCCTATTTCTAACACTCATCATAGCCCTAAACCTACCTATAACCCTATCCCTTATCATAAACCTAACCATAATCCTAAACCTAACCCTAGCCCCTACCCTAACCCTAGGCCTAATACTAACACTAATCCTAGTGCTAATCCTAGCCCTAATTTTATCCTATCCTAACCCTAACCCTAGCCCTAAGACTAACTATAACTCTTGCCCTAGCCCTAGCCCTATTTCTATCCTTAGTACTATACTAACTCTAGATCTAAACATAACTCTAAATATAACCTAACACAAAATTTAACTGTAATCATTAGCCAAACCATACCATAACAATCCTAACACTACACCTAACCATAATGCTAATCTTAAAACTTGCCCTAGCCCTGGCCCTAGGCATAAAACAAAACCAAGCCATATCGCTAACCCAAATCCTTAACCTAAACCAAACCCAAACCTTACAACTAGCCCTAACCCTAACTCTAAAAATTACTCTGATTCTGATGTTGAACTTAACACTAATCCTAGCTCTAATCATCACCCTAACTTAAATTACCCTAACACTAGACCTAGCTTTAACTGTAACCCTAAAACTAGATTTAAATGTAACCCTAGTTCGCATTTCCTAACCCTAGCATAAAAGCTAACACTAATCGTACCCTGGATTTGAGCCATAAACCTAGCTTTAACCCTAATCTTAATCTAACCCTAGCCCTAACCCTAGCTCTAACACTTTCCCTTACCCTAAGCCAAACCCTAAAACAAATGCTAACCCTAGTCCTAACCATAATCCTTAGCCTAACATCAACTCTAAGAATACTACTAGTCTTAACTCTAGCCCTCATTATTTTTTAAAATTTTTTTATTATTAGTTTTTCAAAACATTACAAAGCTCTTGACATATCATATTTCATACATTTGATTCACACAGATTATGAACTCCCATTTTTACCCCATATACATATTGTAGATTCACATTGGTTACACATCCACTTTTTTACATACTGCCATACTAGTGTATGTTGTATTCTGCTGCCTTTCCTATCCTCTACTATCCCCCCTCCCCTTCCCTCCCCTCCCCTGCAATCTTCACTCTCTACCCCATCTACTGTAATTCATTTTTCTCTCTTGTTTTTTTTTTTTTTTCCTTTTCCCCTCTCTTCCTCTTATATGTAATTTTGTATAACAATGAGGGTCTCCTTCCTTTACCATGCAAATTCCCTTCTCTCTCCCTTTCCCTCCCCCCTCTCATCCCTGGTTAATGGTGATCTTCTTCTCATGCTCTTCCTCCCTGCTCTGTTCTTAGTTGCTCTCCTTATATCAAAGATGACATTTGGCATTTGTTTTTTAGGGATTGGCTAGCTTCACTTAGCATGCTCTAGTGCCATCCATTTCCCTGCAAATGACATGATTTTGTCATTTTTTTTAGTGCTGACTAGTACTCCATTGTGCATAAATGCCACATTTTTTTATCCATTCCAGTCTAGCTATTGTGAATTGTGCTGCTATGAACATCTTTGTAGCAGTATCCCTATAGTACGCTCTTTTATGGTCTTTAAGGAATAGTCCAAGAAGGGGAATAGCTGGGTCAAATGGTGGTTCCTTTCCCAGATTTCCAAGGAATCTCCATACTGCTTTCCAAATTGGCTGCACCAATTTGCAGTCCCACCAGCAATGTACAAGTGTATCCCTTTCCCCACATCCTCAACAGCACTTGTTGTTTGACTTCATAATGGCTGCCAATCTTACTGGAGTGAGATCATATCTTAAGGTGGTTTTGATTTGCATTTCTGTGACTGCTAGAGATGGTGAGCATTTTTGCATGTACTTGTTGATTGATTGTATGTCCTCCTCTGAGAAGTGTCTGTTCAGGTCCTTGGCCCATTTGTTGATTGGGTTATTTGTTATTGTATTGTTTAATTTTTTGAGTTCTTTGTATACTCTGGATATTAGAGCTCTAAACCTAACAATGACCCACATTTGACACTGCAAGTAACCCTATGTCTAATCCTGACCCTGAACCTAAAACAAAACCAAACACTAGACCTACCGGTAACCGTATACTTATACCTAAGCCTAACAACAGACCTAGACTCAAAGCTAATCTAAAATATAGCTATAACCCTAGCCCTAGAACTAAACAAAACCCTAGCACTAGCCCTAACAATAACCTTTAACCAAAAAACAAACAAACAAACAAACAAAAAAAACACTTACCCTATCCCTAGGCCTAAACCTAATCCTAATTCTGGCTCTAACCATAAACTTAACCCTATCCCTAGAACTAACCCTGATCCTAACACTTAAACTAACTTTCAACCTGACACTAACCAAAATCTAGACCTAACACTAGACCTTCGAATAACCCTAAACCTAAAACTAGCCCTAAACATAAACCTAGCTTTTACATTACCAATAGTCCTAACCCTAGCCCTAAAAGTAACACAAAACCTAGAAATAATCCTAGGCCTAAACTTAGCTCTAAGCACCCTAGCCTAACCCCAGTTCTAACCCTAACCATAGCCCAACCCCTAGGCTTAACTCTATCACTAACCCTAGTCCTCATCCTAGCCCTAATTTAGCCCTCACCCTAACCATCACCCTAAGCCTACTCCTAAGAAAAATTCTAATTCTCACCCTAGATCTATCCCTAGTTCTAAAAATATTCCTTACGATAACCCTAACAATAGCCCTAACCCTAGCACGAGCCCTAACCCTAGATCAACCCTAACTTTAAATCTAACCCTAACCCTAAGCCTAAACTTCACTCTAACACTAGCCCTAACCTTGATGCTAATCCAAAATCTAGCCTCATCTCTGGCACTAGCCCTAAAACAAAATTGAGTCATAGCCTAATCATAACTCTTAACTTAAACCAAAACCTATCCCTACATCTAGCACTAACTGTAGCCCTAATTTGAGTCCTAAACCTAACACTAAAACTAAACCTGACCCTGACACTGACCCTAAATATAACCCTTGCTCTAAACATCACCCTAACCCTAACATTAAAACTGGCATTAATTGTAACACTAGTTCATACATTAGCCACAGCCCCAACCCTAGCCCTATCCAAATCCAAAACCTATACCTTATTTGAGACTTAACCCTAGTTTTAAAACTAACCCTAACCCAAAACCTACTCCTAAACCTTACCCTAAGACTAGCCAGAATCATAACCATAACCCTAGCCTTACAAATAGATCTAACCCTATCCATTACCCTAACCATAACCATAACCCTAATGGAAACCCTAGGCCTAACCCTAACCTCATTGCTAACCCTAATCTTATTCATTAACCTAAACCTAACCTGGTCCCTAACCCTAACCCTATCATTACCCTAACCCTAAACCTAATGCTAATTTTAGCCATAATCCTAAACTTAACCTAACCAAACCCTAACTCTGACCCTTCCCGTAATAATATACCTAGCTCTAACCCTGACCCTACCTCTAAACCTAAACCTTATACTAGACCTAGCCATAAAACTAACCCTAAAACTATTCCTAACATAACCATAGACCTGACATTTACCCTTGCTATAATCCTATCCCTAACCTTAACACAAACCCTAGTTCTAATGCTAACCCTAACCCTAAACCTAGCCCTAATCCTGAATCTAACTCTAACCCTCAACCTAGACCTAACCCTAGCTCCAACCCTAACACTTCTGCTAAACCTAACACTAACAGTAACCCTAGGCCTATCTCTAAACCTAGCCAAAATCCTAACATTAACACAAACCCTAACACTAGCACTAACCCTATCCATTACCCTAAATGTAAACATAACCCAAATGCTAACCCTAGGCCTAACCCTAATCCCATTGCTAACACTAACCCTATCTGTTACTCTAAACGTAAACTGAACCCTATACCTAATATTCTCCATTACTTGAACCCTAACACTAATGCTTATTTTAGCCCTAATCCTAAACTTTTTCTTAAACCAAAAGCTAAACCGTACTCTGACCATAGTAATACACCTAGCTCTAAACCTGACCTTTACCCTAAACCTAACTTTCCAGTAGACCTAGCCATAAACCTAAAGTTAACACTATTCCTAACCATAATCTTAGACCTGATATTAGCCCTAGCTCTAATCCTAGTTCTAAATCTAACACAAGTCCTAGCCCTCATCCAAGCCCTAAACCTAGCCTTAATCCTAACCAGAACACACCCTATTCCTATACCTAATTTTAACCTTCACCATCGCACTGAACCTAGCCATAATCTCATCCCTTTCCCTAAAACTAACCATAACCCTAACAGTAAAACTAACGCTAATTCTAGTCTTAAAAATGGGCCTAAACCTAACATTAAACTTAGCGCTAATTAAGCTCTAATTTAGCCCTAACCCTAAGCAAATTCCTAACTCTAGCCCTAAGTATAACTCTAACTCTCAATGTAGCCCTATTTCTATTTCTAAACCTCTCCATTACCGTAACCCTAACACTATCTCTAACCTTAGACCTAACCCTATATCTAACTATAACTCTAAATAATGGTTATAAACTCTAAATCTAACACTTACCTTAAGCCTAAACTTCACCCTACCACTAGGTGAACACTATCACCAATCATAAAATTAACCCTAACCCTAGCCCTAGCCCTAAAACAAAACCGCACCATTATTCTGATGCTAAACCTTAAGTAAACCAAAACCTAACCCTACAACTAGACATAATCCTAGCTCAAATTCGAGTCCTAGGGCTAAAACTAACCCTACACTGACTCATATCCAAACACTAACCCTAGCTCTATATATCACCCTAACTAAAAAGCAAATGCTAACACCATTCCTAGCCCAAACCCTAACCCTAAAACTAACCCTAATAACAACCCTAGTTCTTACATCAGCCCTAGTGCTAACACTAGTCCTAACCCCAAAACAAAAGTAGCCCTAATCTGAGCCCTAAAACTAGATTTAACCCACAATTTAACTCTATCCTTATCCCTAAACCTAACCCTAACTCTAGCTCTAAGCCTAGCTATAACCCTATCCCTTATCTAAAGCCAAACCCTATCCATAATGGTAACCTTAGTCCTAATCATAATCCTTATCTTAAATCAAACACTAACCCTATTACCAGTTCAAACCCTAGCTCTCATTCTAGCTCTAGACCTCACCCAAAACCTAACCTTAACCTTCACCCTTATTATAACCATAACAATAATAATAGGTCTAAACCTGACCCTAACCCTAAACTGAACCCTGAAACTAGCCCTACCAGTAAACTTTTACCTAAACCTAACCCTAACACTATCCCTAGACCTAAACCTAATCCTAAATCTAGTGATAACTCTAGCCCTAGACCTGAACAAAAACTTAGCCCTAGCCCTAACAATAACCCTTAACCTAAATCAAACAATAACACTACCCCTAGACCTAACCCTACTCCTGATTATGGCTTTCACCCTAAGTATAATCTGAACACTGATCCTGACACTAACACTAAACCTAGCTCTGAAACCGACTCTAAACCAAACTCTAAACCTTACACTAGACTTAGCCATAATCCTAACTCTAAAACTAAAATCTATCAGTAATTAGAACCCTAGATCATACATTACCCATTGCACTAACCCTAGACCTAAACCTAACACAAAACCTAGCTCTAATCCAAGGCCTAAACCTATTGTAAGCATAACCCTTACCCTAAACATAGCCCTAACCCTAAGCCTAACCCTCACCTTAGATCTAAGCATAGCTCAAAGACTAACCTTTTGCCTAAACATAACCCTAGCCTTATCCCTACCCCTAACCCTAACCCTAATTCTATACATTACCCTTATGATAAGTGTATTCCTAATGCTAACCCTAGGCCTAACCCTAACCCTATCGCAAACCCTAAATCTCTCCATTACCCTAAACCTACCCTGAACACTAAAATTTAACCCTATTCATTACCCCAAACCTAAATCTAACCCTAATGTTCATTTGAGCCCTATCCCTAAATCGTAACCTAATACAAACCATATCCCTGACCCTGAACGTAAAAGTACCCTAAGCTCAAAAACTGACCCTTACCTAAACTTAAAACTTACACTAGACTAAGACATAGACCTAATCCTAAATCTACTCCTAACTGTAACACTAGACCTGACATTATCCCTAGCCCTAATTCTAAACCTAACCCAACAACAAACCCTAGCCCTCATCCTAGCCCTAAACCTAGCCTTAATCAAAACCCTAACCCTAACCCTAGCCCTAATCCTAATTCTAACCCTCACTCTACCTCTAAACCTAGCTATAACAATTCCCTTACTCTAAACTTAACCCTAAAACTAGCCCTAATGCTAAGCCTAAGCTGAACATTAACCCTAGTTCTAATTCTTGCCCTGATTTAGCCCTATTTATAGAACTAACCATAACCCTAGCCCTAAGACTAACTCTAACTCTCACCCTAGCCTTATCCCTAGTTCTATCCCTATCATTTACCATAACCCTAAACCTAGCCGTAACACTTGCCCTACGCTTAGACCTAGCCTGAACCCTAGATATAATTCTAACTCCAAGTCTTCACCTAAACCTAAGCCTAAGCCTAACACAAACACTAGCCCTAACCCTAATGCCAATCATATAACTCGCCCTAACCCTAAACCTAGGACTAAAACAAAAATGAGCAATAGGGGCTGAGGATGTGGCTAAAGCAGTATTGAATTGGACTGCCATGCACAGGGTGCTGGGTTTGATCCTCAGCAACAATAAAAATATAATTAAAGAAATAAGATGTTGTGTCCACCAAACAGTAAAAAACAATAAAATTAAAAAAATATTTTAAAATTCTCTCTCTCTTTCTCAAAATAAAAAAGCAATAGTCCTAACCTTAAACCTTTACTTAAACCAAACCCTAACATACACCTATACCTAACCCTAGCCCTAATTCAAGTTCTAACAATAACCTTAAACTAACCCTGACCCCGAATCATATCCTAACACTCATCCTAGCACTAAACACCACCCTAAACTTAAACCAAACAATAAGTGTAACTCTAGCTATAATTCAAGTCATAATCCTAACCTTAAAAATAACCCTGATGCTTACTCAATAGCCTAGCAGTCACCCTAGCTCTAAAGACCGCCCTCACCTTAAACTGAACCCTAACAGTAATCCTAGCCCTTATTTGAGTCCTAACCCTAACCCTAATACTAACACTGTCTCTGAATCATATCCTAGTATTAACCTAGCTATAAATATCATGCTAACATTAAACCTAACACTAACACTAGACCTACCCCTACCCCTAATCCTAATTTTAACACTAGTTCTTCCATTATCTATTGCCATAACACTAGCCCTAACCCTAACACAAAAATTAGCCCTAATCTGAGCCCTAATCCAGGATTCGAACCTAAGCCTAACCCTAAATATAGCCCTAAACCTAGCTCTAACCTGATCCCTTACCTAAAGAAAAACCCTAACCCTAATTGTCACCCTAGACCTATGCCTAATCCTTTAGCTAACCAAAGCTCCAACCCTATTAATTGTCATAACCCTACCCTCACTCTAGCTCTAACCCTATCCTAAACCCTAATGTTAACCTTACCATTATATTGATCCTAACACTAATCCTAGGACTAAAACTGGCCATAACCCTACACCAAACCATAACACTAGAACTTGACCTAAACCAAATCCTCAATCTAGCCTTAACTCTAGCCCTTGACCAAAACAAAAACCTATCCCAACCCCTTAAAGTAACCCTTAAACTAACACAAACACTAACCCTACACCTAGACCTAAACCTATTTCTAATTCTGGCTGCAACCCTAAATCTAACTGTAACCCAAACACTGACCCTGCTTTTAAGAGTAACCTAACTCTAAACCTGACCCTAAACAAAAATCTAAACCTAACACTAGACCTAGCCATAATCCTAACCCTAAAACTAGCCTTAATCATAACCCTAGCTCTTACATTATGCACAGCTCTAACCCTAGGCCTAAACCTAACCCAAAACCTAGAGCTAATACTAGCCTAAGCATAACCCTAACCATAACCCTAACCTAAAACTTGATTATTCCTAACCCTAGCTCAAAGCCTAACCTTCATCCTAAACATAAACCTACACCTATCCCTAAATATACCCCTAACACTAGCTGTAATCCTAAACTTAACCCTAGCCTTAAGTCTACCTCTAAATCTACCCATTAAACTAAAACTAACCCTAAACCTATTTGTAACACTAGGTCTAACCCTAACCCTAAACCTAACCAGAAAACTAACCCTATACCTAACCCTACACCTCACACTCACCATAGACCAAACTCTAGCTCAAACCCTAACCCTTAAAATAAATGTAAACATAACCATAGCCCTAACCTGAAACCTAAACCTCAATCTAACACTAACCATAACCCTATGCCTACATCTAACCATATCCATTACTCTAACCCTAACCCTACACCTAATGATATTGCTAGCCCTAATCCAATCCTAACTTTAACCACACTCTAATCTTATCCCTAGACCTAACTCTAGACCTAACCATCGCCCTAGCCCTAACCCTAGCTCAAAACCTAATCCTTATGCTAAACATAACCCTAAAACTAACCCTAGTTCTAACCCTAACCCTAACCCTAACTCAAGACCTATTCCTGACCATAACTTTAGCCCTAACCTTAGCTCTATCCCTATCCATTATCCTAACCATTACCCTTACCCTAATGCTAACCCTAGGCCTAACACAAACCTTATTGCTAAACCTAACCCTATCAATTACTGAAAACCTAAACTGAACCCTAAACAAAACCTATCATTACCCAAACCATGAGCCTAATGCTTATTTGAGCCCTAAACCTAAACCCTAACCTCAACCAACTCTAACCTGATCCTGTCCCTAATAATTCCCCTAGCTCTAAACCTTACACTTAACCCTAAGCCTAACCCTTAACTAGACCTAGCCATTAACATAATCCTAAAACTGTCTGCTCCTAAACCGTAACCCTGCACCTGAAAATAGCCCTAGCCCTAATTTTAGCCCTAACCCTAACAGAAACCCCAGCCCTTATTCTAGCCCTAAACCTAGATTAATCCTAACCCTAATCCTACTCCTAGCTCTAAACCCAATAATAAACCTAGCCCTAATCTTAGCCCTAATTTCACCTTATCTTTAAACCTAACCATAACCCTACACCTAAGAATAAATCTAACTCTCACACTAGCCCTATCACTAGTTCTAACCATATACCTTAACTTAACCCTACTCTATCCCTAAACTTAGTCCTTACCCTTGCCCTATCAATAGTCTAAACACTAACCTTAGATCATAATCTATCTTTAAATCTAACACTGACCCGAAGCCTTAGCATAACCCTAACACTAGCCCTAACCCTAACACTATTCCTAAAACTAGCCCTAATTGTAGCCCTAGCCCTAAAAGTAAAAGGAGCCATAAGCTCTATCTCTAACACTTAACCTAAACCAAAACAACCTACCCCTACCCCTAGCCCTAATTCAAATTTTAAGTGGAAACCTAAAACTAACCCTGACACTGACTGGACATTAACACTAACCATAGCTCTATACATCACACTAATCCTAACACTAACTCTAACACTAAACCTAGCCCTAATATTAACCCTAAAATTATCCCTAATTGTTACCCTTGTACTTACATTAGCCATAATCCTAACCCTAGCACTAATTTACCCAAAATCCTAGATCTAATCCGAGCCCTAACCCGAGTTTAACCTTAACCCTAACCCTAACCGTAACCCTAACCCTAACACTAGCCCTAGCCCTAATCATAACCATAAACATAGCCCTAACTCTATACATTACCATAAGAATAAGCTTAATTCTAATACTAACCATAGGCCTAAACCTTAACCTATCTCTAATCTTATCCCTATCCATTTCCCTAAACCTAACATGAACCCTAATTCTAAGCCTATCAGTACCCAAACACTTACCCTAATGCTAATTCAATGCCTAACTTTAAGACTTAACCTTTTGCAACCCCTAAACTAGACCTTCACCTTCATAATACCCCTAGCCCTAAACCTGACCCTAACCCTAAACCTAAAACTTACACTAGACATACCCATAATCCTAACGCTAAAACTATTTTTAAACATAATTCTAGACTTGAAGTTAGCCATACTCTAATCCTAGCCCTAACCCTAAAACAAACACTAGCCCTCATCCTAGCCCTAAACCTAGCCTTCATCATAACCCTAATCCTAACCCTTATTTTAAACATCACCCTACGTCTAAACTAACCTAGCTTACCCTAAACTAAATCTTAAATCTACCCCTAATTCAATACTTAAAATGAACACTAACCATAGACCTAATCCTAGCTCTAATTTAGCCCTATTCCTAACCCTAATCCTAACATTAGCCCTAAGACTAACAATAATTCTCACACTAGCCCTATCACTAGTTCTAATCCTAGTCCTTACCATAACCATAACCCTAGCCGTAACCCTTGCCCAATCCTTAGTCCTAGCCCTAATCCTAAGCCTAAGACTCACACTAATACTAAACCTAATCCTAACGCTAATTTTAAAACTAGCCCTAACCCTACCACTAGTAGTAAAACAAAACCAAGCAATACCCCTAACAATAAACATAACTTAAATCAAAACCTAACACCACAACTAGACCTAGCCATATCCTTAATTTGAGTCCTAACCCTAACCTTAAAAAGTATATCTGACACTGACTCATATGCTAAACTCAACTTACCTCGAAACAACATCCTAAACTTAAACCAAAACTTAACAGTAACCTTAGTCATTATTTGAGTCCTAACCCTAACCCTGACTCATATAATAAAAATAACCCTAGCTCTAAATATCACCCTAACCTTAAACTTAACCCTAAAACTAAAACTGCCTGTAGCCTTAACCCTAACCTGAAAACTAACCCTAATTGTAATCCTAGTTCTGATATTAGTGATTGTTCTAACCCTACTCCTAACCCTAACACAAAACTAGCCCTAATCCGAACCCTAATTCTAACTTTAACCCCAAACCTACCTTAAATCTAGCCCTAACCCTAGCTCTAACTCTCTCCCTTACCCTAAGTGAAACCCTTAACCCTACTCATAAACCTAGAACTATCCTTAAACCTTAGGCTAACAAAAATCTGAACCCTATTAATAGTCCTGAACCTAGCCCTCGTTTTAGGTCTAATCCTATCCCATACGCTTATATTAACCCTGACCCTTATTCTGACCCTAACACAAACCCAAGGTCTAAAACTGACCCTCAACCTAGAGCAAACCCTAACACTGGCTATACCGCTAACTTATACCTGAACCTAACCCTAACCCTAGAGCTAAGACTAACTCTTAATCTCACACTCTCCCAATCCTTAGTTCTAAACCTATGCATTATCATAAGCCTAACCCTAGCCCTAACTCTCGCCATATCCTTAGTTTTAGCCCTAATCATAGATCAAACCCTAACTCGAAATCTAACCCTAAACCTAAGCCTAAGCCTAACACTAAAACTAGCCCTAACCCCAATGCTAATCATAAAACTAGCCCTAACCCTAACCCTAGCAGTAAAACAAACTGATCAATAGCCCTAACCATAAACCTTAACTTAAACCAAACCCTAACACTACACCTAGACCTAAACATAGCCTTAATTCGAATCCTAACCCTAACGTTAAATCTAACCCTGACCCTGACTCATATCCTAACACTCACCGTAGCTCTAAACACTCTCCTAAACTTAAACTAATACCTAGAAGTAAACATATTCTTAATTTGAGTCCTAACACTAACCCTAACTCTGACTCATATCCTAACACTTAACCTAGCTCAAAATATCATCCTAAACATAAACCTAGCCCTACCACTAGACCTACCCCTAAACCGAAAGCTAAAACTAACCCTCATTGTAACCCTATTTCTTAAATTAGCCATTGCCCTATCAGTAGCCTAACCCTGACCCAAAAACTAGCCCTAATCCGAGCCCTAAAACTATATTTAACCCTAACCCTAATTCTAGCCCTAACCCTAGCTATAAGGCTACTTCTTACCCTATGAATAACCTTAACCCTAATGGTAGCCCTAGACCTATGCCTAATCCTTAGGCTAACCAAAATCCTAACCTTATTATTAGTCCTGACGCTAGCCCTCATTCTAGTTCTAATCCTATTGAAAACTCGAATGCTAACCCTGACCCTTATCATGACCCTAACACAAACCCTAGTTCTAAACCTGACCCTAACACTAGACTAAAACCTAATACTTGCCCTGGACCTGAACCTACTCCTAAATCGAGCCTTATCTCTTGACCTAGTCCTAAACAAAAACCTAGTCTTCAGCCTAACAGTAACCCTTATCCTAACACAAACACTAAGCCTACCCCTAGACCTAAATCTACTCCTAATTCTGGCTGTAACCCTAACTTGAACTCTAACCCAAACACTGACTCTGCCTTTAACAGTAAACCTACTTCTAAACCTGAAACTAACTGAAAATCTAAACCTAACACTAGATCTTGGCACAGCCCTAAAACTGAAACTAACCCTAATCATAATCCTAGCTTTTACATTACCCTCAACTTTAACCCTAGACCTAAACCTAACACAAAACCTAGAGCTAATCCTAGGCTTTAACCAAGCCCTAAGCATAACCCTAAACCTAACCCTAGCCCTAACTCATACCTAACCCTCGCCTTAGTCCTAACCCTAACTCAAAACCTAACCCTTACTATAAATATAAAAACTTAGAACAATCCCTGAATCTAACCCTAAACCTAGTCCTAATCCTAACTTTAACACAAGCCCTAAACCTAACTCTCAACATACCCATTACCTTAACCCTATCCCTAAACCTTATTGTAACCCTAGCCTTAACCCTAACCATAATCTTAACCCTTAACAGAAAACTAACACTAGATCAACCCTAAACTATTACTCCCTATATCCCTAACCAGAAATCAAACTCTAAACCTCACCATAAACCTAAACATAACCATAGACCTAACTCTAACCCTAAACCTTAATCTAGCCCTGTCCATAACTCTAAACCTACATCTAACCGTATTTATTACACTAACACTAAACTTAAACTTAATTATAACCATTCCCCTAACCCTAACCCTAACCTTAATCTTACCGCAATCTTATCCCTAAACATAGCCCTGAACCTAACCCTTACTCTATACCTAATCATAGCTCAAAACCTAACTCTTACACTAAACATAACACTAAACCTAACACTAGTTCTAACCCATACCTTAACATTAACTCAAGACCTAATCCTATCCATAAATCTAGCTATAACCTTAGCTCTAACTGTATACCCTAATAATAACCCAAAAGCTAATGCTAATGCTAGGCCTAACCCTATCTCAGGACCTAATCCTAACCATAATCCTAGCCCTAATCTTAACACTAACCCTAAACATAATCCTTTCCCTAATGCTAACCCTAGGCCTAACTCTAAACCTATCACTAACCCAACCCTATCAATTACCCTAAACCTAACCTGAACCCTAAATCTAACCCTACCATTACCCTAACCCTAACCCTAATGCTAATTTGAGCCTTAACCCTAAACTCAAACCTAAAAGAAACCCTAACCATGACCCTTACCATATTAATTTCCCTAGCTCTAACCTAACCCTTACCCCAAACTTAATCCTTATATTAGACCTAGCCAAAATTTAACCGTAAATCTATCCATAACCATTACGCTAGACCTGACATTAGCCCTAGATATAATAATAGCCCTAACTGTAACTTAAACCCTAGCCCATATTTGCACTAAACATAGCCTTAATCATAACCCTAACCATATACCAAGGCCTAACTTAAAACCAAACCTATCCCTAATCTTAGACCTAACTTAGCCCTATCCCTAACGCAAAACCTAAGCCTAGCCCTAATACTAAGTCTCTCTCTCTAGCCCTAAAACTAGTTCTAAACCTATACCTTACTGGAACTCTAAACCTATCACTAACTCTAGGCCTAACCCCAGCCATTTCCTTAGCTGTAGCCCTATCCCTAGATCTAAACATAACTCTAAATCTAACCCTAATGCAAAGTCTAAACCTAAACCTAACACTAACCCTAAGCCTAACCCTAACGCTACTCCTAAAACTAGCCCTAAATCTAGCCCTAGCCGTAATAGAAAACCGAGCCATAGCCCTAACCCTAATCCTTAACCTAAACAAAAGCCTAACCCTACACCTTGCCCTAACCCTAGCCCTAATTCTAGTATTAAGCAGAACTCTAAAACTAACCCTAACCCTTATTCTGATGCTAACACTAACCCTAACTTTAAACATCACCCTAAAAATAACACTAGACCTAGCACTAACCCTAACCCTAACCCTAAAACTAGCCCTAAATTTTACCTATTACTTACATTAGCAATAACCCTAACCCTGGCCCTAAATTAACCCCAAACCTAGCCTAATCTGATCCCTAAACCGAGCTTTGACCCTAACCCTCCCATAACCCAAACCTAGCACTAATAATAACCATAAACTTAGCTCTAAACCTAGCTCTAACCCTATCCATTACCCTAACCATAATCCTAACCCTAATGCTCATCATAGGCATAAACCTTACCATATCCCTTATCCTAACCCTATCCATTACCCTAAACCTAACGTGAAACCTAAACCTAATTATACCATTAACCTAATCCTAAACCCATGCTAATCTGAGCCCTACATTTAAACCATAACCTATCCCAAAAATTAATCACGACCCTGACCAAAACAATACCCTTAGCTCTAAACCTGACCCTAAACCTAAACCTAACCCTTACACTACATCTAACCTAACCCTAAACTATCTTTAACTGTAAAGTTTGAACTGAAATTAGCCCTATCCCTAATCCTAGCACTAAACCTAGCCTTAATTCTAACCCGAACCATAACCTGAGATTTAACCCTAATTCTAAACCTTGCCCTAGCCCTAAACCTAGCTATAACCACATCTCTTACCCAAAACCTAACAATAACCCTAAATGTAACCACAATCTTTAACCTAACCATAACCCTTGCCCTAAACCTAGGCCTAACTCGAGCACTAAGCCTAGAACTAACCCTAATTTAGTCCTATCCTAACCCGTAACCTAGCCTTAAGACTAACTCTAACACTTGCCCTAGCCCTATCCCTAGTTCTATCCTTAGCCCTAGCCCAATCCTGGATCTAAACCTAACTTTAAATTTAAACCTAACTCTAAATATAACCATAAATGATCCTAAAGCAAACCTTAACACTAGCCCTAACAATAATGCTAATTCTAAAATTTGCCTTACCCCTAGCCCTAGCTTTAAAACAAAACCAAGCCATATGCCTAACCCTAACTCTTAACCTAAACCAAACCATAAACCTACACCTAGCCCTAATCCTAACTCTAAAAATAACCCTGACCCTGACACCGATGCTAACACTAATCCTAGCTGTAAACATCACCCTAAACTTAAATTAAACCTAACACCAAACCTAGCCTTAATTCTAACCCTAAAACTAGCCTTAATCATAACCCTAGTTTGTACATTAGTCATTGTCATAACCCTAGGCCTAACCCTACCACAAATCCTACCATTAATTCTAGTCCTAACCCTAGCTGAAACCCTAAACTTAACCCTAACACTAGCCCTAACTCTAACCATAACCTGATCCTAACAGTAGCTCTAGCCCTATCCCTTATCCTAACCAACCTAAACCAAATGCTAACCCTAGTCCTAACCCTAATCCTTAGCCTAACTTAAACACTAAGAGTATTACTAGTCCTAACCCTAGCCCTCATTCTATTTCTAACCCTAACTCTGACGCTTATTCTGATCCTAACAGTAACCCCAGGTTTAAACCTGACCCTAACCCTAAACCAAACCCTAACATTAGCCCCACAGGTAAGCCTACACCTATACCTAACCCTAACATAGATTTAGACCCAAAAGTAATCCTAAATATAACTATAATTCTAGCCCTAGACCTAAACAAAATCCTAGATCTAGCCCTAAAAATAACCCTGAAAATAAACTAAACACTTACTCTGCCCATAGACCTAACACTAGTCCTAATTATGGCTCTAACCCTAATCCTAATCCTACCTGAAAACTGACCCTGACCCTAACATTAACCTAGCTCTAAACCTGACCTTAACCCAAAGCCTAGTCCTAATACTAGACCTAGCCATAACTCTAACCATAATACTAGCCCTAAATAGAACCCTAGCCCTAACAATATTTTAACCCTAATCTTAAACCTAACAGAAGCCCTAACCCTAACCATACTCCTAAAGAGAGCCCTAAACCTAACACAAAACCTATCCATAATCCTAGGCCTAATCTTAGGCCTAAGTATAACCCTAACCCTAACCCTAGACCTAACACTAACCCAAACACTAACCCTTGCCTTAGACCTAACCCTACCCCAAAGCCAAACTCTTACCCTAAGCAATACACTAGCTCTATCCTAAACAATAACCCTAACCATAGCTCTTATCCTAACCTTAATCCTAGCTCGAACTTTAGATCTAACCCTGTCAATTACCCTAAACCTAAACCTAACCCTAATTGTAAACCTATCCTTAACACTAACCTTAACCCTAACCCTAACCATATATGTATCCCAAGACTTAACCATAAACATAAACCTCATCATAGCCCTAACCCTAGATGAAACATTAAGTCTTACACTACCCTAACCATTACACTAGCCCTAAAACTAACACATAACATAAACCAAATCTAGCCCTATCCCTAAACCTAACTCTAATTTTAGACTTAATCCAAACCATAATCTATCCCTAACCCTAGCTCCAAATCTATCCATTATAATAAACATAACACTAACCTAATTCTAAACTTAACCCTATTGCTAAACTTAACCCATCCATTACCCTAAACCTTAACTGAAACCTAAACCTAACTCTATACATTACCCTAACCCTAAGCCTAAACCTAACACTAATTCAAGCCCTAACCCTAAACTTAGCCCTAAACCAAATGCTAACCCTGACCATGGCCTTAATAATAACCCTAACTCTAAACCTGACCCTTACCCTAAACATAACTCTGACACTAGACCTAGACATAACCTAACCCTAAAAGTATCTTTAATCATAACCCTAGACTTATCATTAGCCCTAGCCCTATTTCTAGCCCTGAAACTAACAAAAACTCTAGCCCTAAACCTAGCCTTAATTCTAATCTAAACACTAACCCTAACCCTAATCATAATTCTAACCCTCACCCTAGCCCTAAAGCTAGCTATCACCCCACACATTCACCTAAACTTAATCCTAACCCCAATGCTAATCCTAAAACTAGCACTGCCCCTATGTCTAACCCTAACACTAACCCTAGTGCTAATAGTAGCCATAATTTAGCTTTAACCCTAAACCTATGCCTAGTCTTAAATCTAAATATAAATCCTGTACTAGCCATTTCCTTCGTTCTAACCCTATCTCTTACAGTAACACTAATCCTAGAAATAATCCTAAAACTGGATCTAACCCTTACTCTAAATCTAACCCTAACCCTAAGCCTAAACCTCATGCTATCACTAGCGCTAACCCTAAAACTAATTCAAAATCTAGCCCTAACCCTAGTCCTAGCCCCCACCCCCCAAAAAACCGAGCCATAACTCTAACCCTAACCCTAACCCATAGAGATCAAGATGAAGTGAAACCTTAAAACACAAACTGTTCCTGACAGTGAACCTTGAACTGAGAAGGCCAAACATGGGAAACATGGTAATGCTAGGTAAAAGATGAATTCTGACCAGTATCAAAGAAATTTGAACAAAACTAACTCTAATCCAAACATTAGTTCTAACCCTAACCCTAATCTTAATCCTAAAACTCAACCTTCTCTGTTTTTAGTGCTTGATAATAAAAGTAAAAAACTTGTAGTGCCTAGTAGGGAAAGGTAACAGATGAATCCTTCACAGTATCAAAAATTCTGACCAATATTTGGGGAAGGTGTTTAAGTACATGCCTATTTCTCCTGTTTTTTTCCTAAAGTGCTCTTGGATAAATTTTTTTTTCATGCTTCTGCTTTCAAAAGGTACAAACCAGAGCATGCCCACAGCAAAGTGATTGATTGTGTGAAGTTTCATGCAGCTAGCACCAACCCTGTTTGATTTCCAGCTCCATTTGCATTCACACCTATAGGCCATACTGTAGTGAAAACTAAAAATTCAAACTATTCCTGACACTGAACCATTGAACCTTGAAGGCCCAAACTTGGGAAGCCTACTAAGGTTGGTCAACGATGAATCCTGTACAGTATAAAAGTAATCTGACCAAAAAAAAAAAAAAAAAAAAAATCAAAGCTCTTTCAGTACATGTGTATTTTTCTTGCTCCTAAAGCACTAAGAGATAAAGTTGTTTCTTTCTAATTCAGATTAGGGATACTTCACAGGAAACAAACCAGAGTATGCTCACTTAGTACTGATTGATTGAGTGTGTGAATTGTCAAGCAGCTAGCACAAATCCTTTTTGATTTCCAGCTTCATTTCCATTCACCCCTATAGGGCAAAAAGAAGAGAAACATGAAAATTGAAACTATTCTTGAGAGAAAACCATTTTAATAGGAGGCCCAAACATTTGGGGTCTAGTAAAAATAGGGAAAAGGTGAATCCTGCCCAGTATCATAGAAATAAATAATAATAATTAAAAAAAAAACCTCTAACCCTAACACCAGGACTAGATCTAGTCCAAATATTAACTCTAAACCTAAACTAATCTGTTTAGAGAACCTTTAATCATAGAAGTTTTGAAATTGGGGAGTCTAGTGGGGCAAGCTTACAGATGAATCATGGGCAGTTTCAAAGAAATCTGACAAAATAATTTGGGAAGTTATTTCAGTACATGCATATTTCCCTGTTTTCTCCTAAAGTGTTCTCAGATAAATTTGTATTGCATTATTCAGCTTATAAATAATTTCACAAGGAACAAACCAGAGAGTGCCCAAAGAGGACTGATTGAGTGTGTGAAGTTTCAAGCAGTTAGCACCAACCTTGTTTGATTTCCAGCTCCATGTCCATTTACCCATGTAGGTCAAAATGAAGTGAATCCATAAAATACAAATTGTTCCTGTCAGCAATTAATTGAACTGAGAAGGCTGAAACCTTGGGAAGATAGTAAGGCTAGGTAAAAATATATCCTGCCCAGTATCAAAGTATCAAAGAAATTTGAACAAGACAAACTCTAACCCTAACACTAGACCTAACTCTAACTTAACCTGTTTAGAGAACCTTTGATCATAGAAGTCTCAAAGTTGAGGAGCCTAGTAGGGCAAGCTAACAGATGAATCCTGCCCAGTATCAAAACATCTTAACAAATGATTGGGGGAGGTAGTTCACTACATGCATATTTTCCTGTTGTCTCCTAAAATGCTCTTGCATAGTGTTGTTTTTGCATGCTTCATCTTTGGGATACTTTCACAAAGATAAAACCAGAGCATACTCGCAGAGAATTGATTGAGAGTGTGAAGTTTCAAGCAGCTAGGAAAAACCCTGTTTGATTTCCAGCTCCATTTCCATTTACCCATATAGGTCAAAATGAAGTGAAACCTTAAAATAAAAACTGAAATACTGACAGCATACTAGTGAACATAGAAGGTCCAAACCTGGGGAACCTAGTAAAGCTAGGTAAAAGATAAATCCTGCCTAGTATCAAGGAAATTTAAACAAAACTACTAGATCTATCCTTAATCCTAACCCTACAGCTCACTCTAGCTTCTTTAGAGAACTTTGATCATAGAAGTCCCAAACTAAGGGAGCCTAGTTGTGCAAGCTAACAGATGAATCCTGCACAGTATCAAAGAAATCTGAGTAAGTAATTGGGGGAAGTGTTTCAGTACATGCATATTTCCTTAATTTTTCCAAAAGTGCTCTGGGATAAAGTTAGTTTGCATGTTTCAGCGGAGGGCAACACTCACAAGGAACAAACCAGAGAGTGCCAACAGAGAACTGATTGAGTGTGTGCAGTTTCAAGCAGCTAGCACCAACCCTGTTTGATTTTGTGCTTCATTTCTCTTAAACAAAATAGTTCAAAATAAAGTGAAACCATAAAATATAAACTGTTACTGACAGTGAATCATTGAATTGAGAAGGCCCAAACCAGGGAACATTGGGAGGCTAGGTAAAAGATGAATCTGGCCCAGTGTCAATGAAACATGAACAAAACTGACACTAACCCTAACACTAGGTTTAAGCCTAGCCCTTACCCTAACCATAAACCTAACCCTAATCTCTTTAGAGAACATTTTATCATAGAAGTCCCAAATTAAGGGAACCTAGAGGGGCAAGATAACAGATGAATCTTGTGCAGTATCAAAGAAATCTCACTAAACAATCTGGGAAGGTAGTTCAGTACATTTATATTTCCCTTTTGTCTCCAACAGAACTTTTGGTAAAGATGTTTTTGCAATCTTCAGATTTGGGAAACTTTCACAAGGAAGAAACCAGAGTGCCACATAGAACTGATTTGGTGTGTGCAGTTTTAAGCAGCAAGCACCAACCCTGTTTGATTTCAAGTTCCATTTCCATTTACACGTATAGGTCAAAATGAAGGAAACCTTATTATACAAACTATTCCTGACAGCAAACCATTGAAGGGATAAGGTCCAAACCTGGGGGAAATAGTAAGGCTAGGTAAAAGATGAATTATGCCAAGTATCAAACAAATTTGAACAAAACTTACTCTAACTCTAACACTAGATCTAACCCAACTTAAACTCTTTCTAACCTGTTTAGAGTACCTTTGATCATAGAAGTCCCAAACTTGGGGAGCCTAGTGTCATAGCTGAACAGATGAATCTTGTGCAGTATCAAGAAATTTGATGAAAAATTGTGGGAGGTATTTCAGTATATTCATATTTCCCTGTTTATTCTTAAAGTGCTCATGGATAAATTGTTTTTCATGCTTCAGCTTAATGTACTTTCATTAGGAACAATGAGAGCATGCCCACACAGAGCTGATGGAGTGTGTGAAGTTTCAAGCAGCTAGTACTAACTATGTTTGATTTCCACCTCCATTTTCATTCACGTCTACAGGCCTTAATAAACTGAAACCTAAAAATTCAAACTGTTCCTGACAGTGAACTGGCAAACCTTGAAACCCCAAACTTGGGGATCCTACTAAGTCTAAAAAAAGATGAATCCTGTACAATATCAAAGTAATTCATGCAAAAATTGAAGCTTGCTGATAAAGTGCTCACAGATAAAGCTGTTTCTTTCTATTTCAGTTTTGGGCTCTACTACAAGAAACAAATGAGAGAATGTGCCCTGAGAACTTATTCAGTGTGTGAATTTTCAACCAGGTATCACAAACCCTGTTTGAGTTCAGTTCCATTTCCATTCACCCCTATAGGGCAAAATCAAGTGAAAGATGAAAATTAAAACTGCTCCTGAGAGCAAACCCTTTTACTAGGAGTCCCAAACATGGGGTACATACTAAGAATAGAAAAAAGATAAATCCTGTCTAGTATCCAAAAGGTTGAAAAAAACTAACTCTAACACTAACACTAGTTCTAACCCTAACTCTATCCATAACCCTGAGCCTAACCTGTTAAGAGAACCTTTGATCATAAAAGTTTTAACTTGGGGAGACTAGTGGGGAAAGCTTACATATGAATCCTGCACAGTATCAAAGAAATCTGACCAAATCATAGGGGGAGGTATTTCATTACATGCATATTGCCCTGTTTTCTCCTAAAGTGCTCTTGGATAAACTTATTTTGCTTGCTTCAGCTTATTGCTACTTTTACAAGGAAAAAAACAGAGAATGAACACAGACAACTGATTGAGTATGTGAAGTTTCAACCAGTTAGCACCAACCCTCTGATTTCCAGCTCCATTCTCATTTACCCATATAGGTCAAAATGAAGTGAGACATTAAAAACAAACTATTCCCAACAGCGAACCTTTGAACTGAGAAGGCCCCAAACTGGGGCACATAGTAATGCTAGGGAAAAGATAAATATTCCCAGTATCAAAGAAATTTGAACAAAACAAACTCTAACCCTAACACTACCTCTAAAGCTAGCCCTAACCCTAACCATAGTACTAACCCTTACCTGTTTAGAGAACCATTGATTCTAGAAATGCCAACCTTGGAGAGCCTAGTGGAGCAAGCTAAAAGATGAATATTGTGTAGTATCAAAGAAATCTGATCAAATTATTGGGAGACTTATTTCAATACGTACATATTTCTCTGTTTTCTCCTTAAGGGCTCTCAGATACAGTTTCTTTTGCATGCTTCATATTTGGCCTACCTTTAAAAGAAAAAAAAAAAAAAAAAAAAACAGAGAATGCCCACTGAGAATTGGCTGTGTGAAGTTTCAATCAAATACTTCCAACCCTGTTTGATTTGCAGCTCAATTTTCATTCACATCAATAAGCCATAATGATGGGAAACCTTAAAATACAAACTGTTCTGACAGTGAACCATTGAACTGACCAGGTTCAAACCTGTGGAGCATAGTAAGACTAAGTAAAAGATGAATCCTGCCCAGTATCATAGAAATTTGAAGAAAACTAGGTCCACATGGGTGCTCTCAGTGCAGATGGAAGGCTCAGCTGTGCAGTTTCTCTGGGCGCAGACAGCAGTCTTAGCCACACAGGTGCTCTCTGCACAGATGGAAGGCAGCACAGAACACAGAGGCTTTGCATGCACATCACCAGACCGAGCTCAGGACACAGCAAAATGTCACTCCAGAACCACCCACCTCAACAAACACCATACATGGGTAATAGATGAAATCCATCTTGCAAAACCTTACTTTCCATCTATCAGTGGGCGTGGCTACCCGCTTGGTTCTGCAGCTTATGAGGTACCTGGTTTTCAACTCCCCTACCTCCTCCAGCTTTGATAACTCAAGATTTTTCTCACAAGCTTTAGGGGGTGTAGCTATCAATGCGAAATAGCAACTCTACAGGAACCTGGTTTCCAATTCAGAGACTAAGATTAGGGAGG